>NC_090708.1:5234000-6470000 GCF_040954835.1 Lepisosteus oculatus | reverse complement strand
CAAAAGGCCCAGGGATTTTCAGGTCTTTGAGGTTATACATACAGGTAAGCTGTTAGGTGCTGGAGACTCTAAACATCCATGTGCAAAGAATAGAAGAGAGGTCATTCTTTCAGTTGAGCCTTATGTATTTTTGTACCCATATGTCATGATGAAGCAATAGTCCATGCAGGGGACTAACCTTCTGAAGTGATAACATCTGTTCACGGTTTTTAAGTCTATTGTATACTCTTGCTCTATGTTGTCTTTGTGGAGTACAGGAGAATGCCTGGTGCCAAATGACCTGCGTTTAACTGCAGCTTGTCCACACTGCCCTCTTGTGGAAATTATGCGTCAAAAATATTCATCACACTCACCTTCATAGGCCATCAACTAATCTTTTACAGTATTTTTAGGATATTTAATGTTTTCCGTACTTACCCCATCAATGTTTTGTTCTTGCTTGTTTTTTGTACACCTTGCAACACATTGTTGTACAAATATGTTTCTCATATTGTCATATTCATATACTCATATTCTCAGAACCCTGACAAAATGTTGTTTTGTGCTGGAGACAAGTAGATTTGAAAAAAGAAAACACAAGATGATTTAAAACCATAGCCATCACATGAGAAATATGTACTGTTGTTTCCTTCCTTAACATTCTACATCTGTCATAAATCAAATTCTCCCATATCAGTAGGATTGCTGAAGCATAAAGCATACCTGAAGTCAGGATTTTATTTCTTTTATTTCCTTTTTAGAAGACACATCCCTGCCCGACCAGGTAAAAAGAATAAAAGCCATTGAAGCCATTGAAAGTGACTCTTTTGTTGCGCAGGCTTTCAAATCAAGCAGAGACAGTAAGAAGGTAAGGATTTTCCGTTTTTATTTTCTTCCGTTTCATCTGTCTCCCGACAAAATGAATTTTTGGTTTGAATGTTTTCCAGATCACAATAGACACAAAAAGACTGAAATGGCTTTAATGTTGCAATCCAAACACTTGAAAGAGTATGGAACTACTTTTACATTTTCAAGTCATCTTTAAAATTACAGAAAATAGTTCTTATATCCTCCTTTTTTGTTCATTGTTCCATCGAGTTTAAACTGGAATGGAAACAAATGTAGAAGTGCTCTAGGTATACAATATATCCATTATTGGAATTACATGTCTCTGTAATAGGTTAATGTCTCATCCAGAGCCATTAAACAAGCTGCTGATTGTGAAGTGAGTACTTTTTCTTCCAGGCTTAAATGCACATTTTAAGACCACAGTGTACAGTACGTACCAGGAAAACATTTTATGACTAAGCAGTTAGAACAAGCAGTTTCAATCAGAGTAATTTTCTTACATTTAATATTAGATTTTCTTACAGTAATATCACTATAGTAGAATGAGGTTTCATTAGTACCCCTTGAACTGCTTTTGTGAAATTGGAAATGCCGTATGTTTACTGCATGGGTCAGTGTTTGATCAGGAAGTGAAGTGGTCTTTGCTTATACTGCCACCTCAAGGATAACAAACAGCATGATGTTGGATTACACATTAAATTCATATTTTATGTTTTTATTGTCAAAAATAATATTGTGCTCTTTATCAAACTATTTTAGAGTATATATATATAATATACAATTCTTAAAATGATCTATAGTTATGTGAAATATACAATAATCAGAAATAGCAGGTCAAGAGAATAAAGCAATACATTTATGCAAGGAAAAATATAGGATGGGCTCTGGTGACTCTTGGGGGAAAAAATGAAGAACTGGGAATTGGATTAACCCATTAACCAAGTTTATGATGCCTGTAAAATAATATAGTATGTTTTTAATCTAATACTATATTAATATCGTAGCACAGTATATTATGGTTTTATAATATAACTCACATATAGTACATTATTGTACAATATTAATATATTCATAATCTAAAACACTACTGTTTATTGCTGTTTTTGCACAGGTGGTTGAAACTGTAGAAATCAAGCAAGACCCCGAATCAGTGGACCTGCCCAGGCTGGAAAGTGAGCAGCACGAAGTCAGCAGCATCCCTACATCAATCCGGTACCAGGAGAATGACTCCCTGGCTCATCCCAATGTGAGTAGATGCATCAGATGGGTCTATATTAGGGTTAAATCCACGCATTTAACCTATCAAACTGAAATGAGCAACATACACAGTATACAGCTGTTGAATTATTATTCAGACCCCTGATGAACTGCACCTAAATGTCAATTTAGTGCAAAAATCCAGATGTACATTGATATGTTTGGTACAGACAAATCAAAAAGTAAAAACCTGTTTGCATTTCAATATTGTATGCATATAGAGAATATCTGGGGGGGAAAAAGTTATATTTAGTTTTAAATGCACAATGTTCCAATTTATTCTTTCCCTCTGTATTTTGTGAACCTCCTCTTTGATTTTGATGATGTTGAGGAGGCGTGTCCTGTACTTTTTATAGGTTTTCAAACTTCTCATGAGTCCCTACATATTTCACTACAGTTCTGTGCAGAAGCTTCAAGCTCCTCCACGTTATACAGCCCACAAACTGTATTTGTATCACAGGCTTGGGTAGAGTAGTGCTAAGGGCAAACTGGAAAAGTGCTCATCTTTTACTGAACCCTCTCGATATACAGTACATATGGGTAGATAAACAACACTTTGGCACATGTAAACATTGTTTGCTTTTTAACATTATCTAGTGTAAATAATTAGAGTATCAATGTATTTAAATAATGTGTAAATAAAGTATCTCTTGTCATCTGTAGAATGTTCTTGGATGAAATGCAATGGGCTGTGAGATCACCAGACATTTTCAATAAAGCCAAAGTCATACGAAGCAGAGTGGATGTTTTAATGTTTTAAAATTTAGTTACATGTGATCTATGTGAGCAATATATTAAGGGAGAGGGAGGAGAAGTTTGGATAATAATTAAATAATTTCACTCATGCACTGCAATTTTAATTTTATGGTTTATTTTGTGTTTTTATATGCTATATCCTTTTTATATGTAAAGCACATATACTGAATCTGTGCATGTGTGGCACTTTCTGGTAGCAAAACGTGCTATGTTGTATTCATCATTTCAAATTTGTAAAGTACGCATATTGACAGTTGACATAATATCTTTCAGTTTAGATTTCACCTTTTCCTATAGAAAATAAATAATATGCTTCAAGGTGTTTCTTTGAACCAAAATATACATGTGTGAAATGTTGGAGACCGTAAATTGAATATGTAAAACACAATTATTTTGGCCAAACTATTCATCTATGACTTAGTTCATTCTCAATAAGACTCATTTCTATAAAATGATAAAACATCTTCATATACAGACAAAAGCATTTTAACATGAAACGTATATTTCAAACTTCAAAAGGCAGGTCACGTTCAATAATTGCTAACATGCATTTATTTTAAATGCTGTGTATAAGTATTTCAATATTAAAAGCATTTTTTTAAATATACTTGTGGTTCCTAGTCAGAGCTCTCTCCAGCAGTCATCAGCCACATGATACATTTTACAGCCACTTGACTTATCCAGTGAGAGGTTTAGCACATACAAAAGAGGTAGTACAGAAAGGGTGCAATTGAATTTCTTGATGCATTTTAATTCATAATATACAATATCACTCCCAGACTGTTAGTACAAGGTGGAGGTTTTGAGCTGGAGGTGTTTTAAATCTGCCCTTTAAAATTAGTGTAATCAGTGTTCAATTCTGACAAGAAAATTCTGCCATGTGCCTTCAAATTCTTTTACAGCTCTGTGATTTGAGTATACTGATCTTCCCAATTCCAAGAGCTCAATGCAAGAGCTCCCCAATGCAAATTTAAAATCTGAGAGCTTGAATTCATGGAAAGGCAATAGAAACCTCAGGGAAGTTTCCCACAAGTTTACTGTGATCCTGAAAAATGGTTGTAAGATCCCTGCTGAGTGTATCATTGCTACAAAGGACAGTTTAGAAAAGTGATTAAAACTTGGCCTGCTTATGTATGGGATGCGGGAGGGGAGCAGAACGCCCAGTGGGGGCTTTTGTGGTGAGAACACATGCAAGCTCCACACAGACAAATGCCTGAGGCCAGACTTGGAGCTACGGCATGGGCCCTGGAGCTACGAGGCTGCAACACTAACCACTGAGCCGCTGTGCTCACTTAAAGCTATTGCCTTCAAGTTTGAATGGCATTGCCTCTTGGGAGCTGTGTAATCCTAAACCCTGTATACTGTACTTCTATCAACTGGAGTGCAATTGCTGCCTTTTGAAATGTAGCAATCACTCCCATAGCTTTCATGTAGTCCTGTACAAATGCATCTATGTTTGGTTCTAAACGAACAGCTGTCGATGATGCAGGACATGAACCAGCTGTTCACCATTGCGCTGCTTTAAACCATGTGCACAGTTCACTGCTAATAAATTAATGCAACATTTCATCAATTTTTCGGGTTGTGTTTAAGTTGTTAAATTGCAAGGGAAAGTTCATAGATTGTGATTTTGTTGTGGAATTGCCTATTTAATATCAGCAGGTGTCAGCCACAGTTCAGATTTCTAGTACACAGATGCCTACAGCAGATATTAATGCCTACAGCTAAAGCCGGGCTCGGCAGCTTCTCTGTGGCTGGAGTGTAGCAGTGTCTGTGCTGGAGGATACACAGAAAAAACATTGTATCAAGGCTGGATCCCACTGCATCCTTGAAGGAAGGATGCAAAGGTGCCATTTCCACCTGAATGGATGAGAGAATGTACTGAGAGAAGAGATCAGAGAGATCATTTTATTGGCCATATACAATTTCTTCCATTAGGAATTTGTCTCTTCGCATACCCCAGCTTGCTCTCCATGAGAGACACAGGCACACAGATGTGGGGAGAGAGAACCTTGGGGTCAGAGTGCAGGGTCAGCCATTTATACAGCGCCCCTGGAGCAGCTGGGGTTAAGGGCCTTGCTCAGGGGCCCAATGGAGTAGGATTCCTCTGCCGGCCACGGGATTTGAACCGGCAACCTTCCAGCCACAGGCACAGATCCTTAGCCACAGTGCCTCCGAACCCCCCCTTCCATCTTAACAAATGTTCTGAATGGTTTGTCCGTGGTGCAAGTGTTATTTAAAAAAGTGTCCACTATTGCTAGGAACTGTCCCAGCCTCAGAAAACTCAGTGTAGGTTTCATGCAGTGGAGAACCACAATCCAACAGGTCTTTTCAGTCACCTTAACATCCTCCATGTGTAAAAAGTGGCCAGCTGTATAGCTTTGGAGGGACTAGATGTGGTCATTTTCATCTCACGTAGTCTCTGATCCACTTAGTTGAACTGATCGCCTACTTGAGTGGTTCAGATGAAACTGCATCACGTGTTGAGGAGTTCAGAATGGAAGGGGTGACCCATAAAATGTGCTGGATTGTGGCTCTCCGAGAAAAGTATTGGCCACTGCAGGTCTACCAAGCTGAAGTCTGTCACACTGAAACTGCCACAGTGCTGGAGCAGGGTTTAGCAGCGGTGTTAACTTGAGCTCTTCTCTTTCTCCCCCTCCTGCAGCTGTTCATTGACAAGGCGGAAGCAGAGGAGATGTGGCTCTACAGACTGATGTCCCTTCGCCAGGAGAGGCTGATGGGCAGCCCTGTGCCCTGAACCCTTGATGATACTGTGTTATTGAAACCTGGCAATATTTCCGCGTGCTTTTGAAGTGCAACAGCATTCATTTTCAAGATCCCGAATGCGTTTTCTTAAATTATGTGTATTTTTCTTTTGTATAAGTTCATTTCTCACCTTGTAATTTAGAAATAAAAAATAACACAGAAGGTACCCTTCTTAGATTTTCTTGTGGTGTTTGTGATTATTTTGAAATTACTGAATAAAACTCATTATTGCAAATTGAAATTTAGTTTAAATTACACCCGCAGATCCAAACCCGGGGAATCTAGTTTTTCCAAAACTAAGGTTTTTGTTTTTATGTGCAACATATTAAGAACCAGACTGTCGCTCAGATCCAGAGTGGATCACATTTGTTGAAAATCAAATTTAACTTTGATGTTTGTTTTCTGCACATCATTTCAAGCTTGACTTTTTTTGCCATTTATTAATTTCCATGTCTAGCTTCATTGAACTGGAGGTTGTATTTAAAATGTAAGGTTGTGCAATCTTAGTTTACCTATGATACCAGAATTTTCTAGCATTCTAATACCATATAGGAAAAGATGTGCAGTACAGGACTTCATGACCCAATCCTCTGCCGGATTTTGTCTCAAATTAGCATCCTTTACTTGAACCCCTAATGCAAGTTATATGCATTACACATTTAACACACAGCATTTGTCATTGTTTAAGTTCTGGACTTGAAGTAACTTGAAAACAGTTTTGGAGCATAAAATGATTAAAAAGATCTAATTAGTCATATCATTAATTCCATTTAGGGTTCATTTAAGCCACTGACAGGCCAGCTGGATTGGAAGCTAGCAGACCGTGGGAAACCCTGGAGCATAGCCCTCTGTTGACCAGTTTCTTCTTCACGGCTGAATCAAAATCCCTTTGAAAGTGGATTATAGTCTCATGATTTCTTACCGGCTCTTCGTCTATTAACAGTTAACATTTCTTACAGCTTAGACATTTGCAATACACGTATTAAAGAAATTGGTGCATTCTGAACGAATGTGCCACAGGTGTCCTGAGAGGTGTTCATGTTCAGAAGGGGCAGTTTCTCATAATTCACTCTTTAAACACAGTGCTGACACAGGAACAGCTGGAGGAAATGGTTGAAAGGTACATGCAAGGTAGGAAAGTAGAAATCAGAAAGAAGAGATGGAATTTATTTTCTTAGTTATCATTCCAAACAAATGGGCATGAATGCCAGCAGCAACATCAAACTGCAACTCACAACTGGCAGCCTGCTGAAGCTCAGCAGGTGTGAGCCTGGTCAGTACCTGGAGGGGAGAAAGGCAAGGCTGCTGCTGGAAGAGGTGTTAGTGGAGCCAGTAGGGGGTGCTCACACTGTGGTCTGTGTGAGTCCTATCGACCCGGTCACTAAACTCTAAAAAGGCAACATAAAACTGAGGTCCTGACTCTCAGTGGTCTTTAAAACTCCCAGTGCATTTCCTGAAAGGAGGAGGTGTGTAAACACTGGTGTCATGGCCTCCTAATAATCCCCATCTCTGACCTGGCTTCATCACTCTGTTTTCCTCCCCACTGATAGCTGGTGTGTGGTGAGCATACTGGGGCCCTTTTGCTGGCATTTTGGAGCCTCCAGAGAATTCCAGGTTCTTGCTGTAAGTGGTGGACTGGAATGTAGTTTTCTTCCCAGTTGAGCAACAGTTCTATAGTCTATGGATCAACTTTTTTAAATCCAGTACTCCTGATGGAATAACACTACCTTGTGCAGGAATCAAATACTTATGGTTATGTTAATATTTGCCCACATTCCTTTTTTTTAAACGCACCAAAGTCAGACAGAGAAATTTAGATTGCACCTCAAGTGAGTGTTGATTCTTTGCAAAGATGTAGCAAAAACTTAATTCTTCTCAGTAAATGTAGCAAATTTTACATTTTGCTTACGGTAAAAGTTTGTGATTTGAAGCAAAATGTAGTTGTGCACATACAAGACCTTTATTCAATCGAAAACAAATCACACTTGACGTCTGGCGGGAGAAAAATGCTTGATTTCTAGATTTTGCCATAAGCCTGCGCTGCTATAGCAACGGTCCACAACATTGCCCTTCTATTAAGAGAGCTGCGCGTTTGCAGCGCTCTAGTAAATTCTGAGAATAACTGGCCAATCAGGGGGCCGGAGAGCAGTCACGTGTCTGCGGTTGGCGTCTGCGGTTCTCTGATGTACTCAAGGCTGGTGCGCTCGTCGACCTGAAGCAGCGGATAAGTTTGGCACGCTAATTTAGGTTTAGGTCAGGTCAGTCGTCTGTGTCTTGTGTCTTCGACAGCCCGGATCGGAAATGTTCAACAGCACTCTCAGGGAATTTGAGGAAGATCCATTCTTTGCGTAAGCGACTTTCAGGCTACTGCGACTTTTTTTTAGAGAGAGATTTCATTCTGTAAACGTGTATTGAGGTCTAGTGCCTTATAGAGTACATCAATTAAAAAATTGAAAAAAGGTCATTTTGAGATAAGTATTGTGTATTTGTAACTGCAAAATAATTCTACTCTACTGGCAATGCATAGTTTAAATGCTTCTTACATTTTTGTTGTTAAGGACGAAAAAGCGCAGAATGAAGCAAGACAAGTGCATGCATGCTTATTGAATTATTGGCTTCGTTTAAAGCGAGTTTTTAAGTTTGTTTCTGAAGATAAAAAATCTGTCGTTTTTGTCTTCAATTAAGTAAAACCAGCGCTCCATGCACAAGGTGTCAAGGAGCTGGATTTGCGCTCTACATTTGGGGGAACAAACAGAACAAGTTAAACATTATTGCTGTCGGGCTTCACACGCCGGATTCTTGCAGTATTTTTGGCGTAACTATGCAACATGCTAGGCAAGGCCTTTCAATGACTTGGGAGGGACATGGGGCCCCGGGTTACATCTGAAATAAGATTGCTGATCCCTGCATACTTCCCTCTGAGGATTTGTGTGGGTTTCACGTTCTCTCGAATGGACTTTAAAAAAAATAAATAAAACTAGCTGATATTATTTTTATAAGCGCCCACGTGGCTTTGAACTCATGACAGATTTGTTTAGCGAGTAGTATTGGAATAGTCTGCATCATTTCTAGCAGAACGCTTGCAGTTTTAAAGAATTTCAGTGCCCATGCTCAACCATTAAAGAATCCCCATCAGCTTCAGGCTTTCCACAGTGCACACTCCGCAGTTGCAGTTAAAGGTTGTTTGATTTCAGTGTTTACCTCGAAAATGCACGCAATTATGTATGCCGAAAAGACGCAAGTAGGAAGGAGCACAACTTTTATAAAAGGATAGGGATTTTTTAGGAGATTTTGCCAATGTAGTTTGTTTTAAATCGATATCAAACTTTTTTATTTGACGTGCATTATTTCAGATTAAATTTGACATTTATGCGCAACAGCAATTCTAGATCAATGCCTACAAACACACAGGTTTTGAAATTCAACATGTTTTTTTTAGTGGCTCATTAACATTTTGCCACACTTGTGGGTATTACAGTCAGCCAACACGAATATTGTACAGTACAGTATATCCTTTCACCTGTCCTTTTTTAATTATTGCCTTATCCTTAGATGGTCAGGGCAAACCTCCCTGGTAGGTGCAGGTCTTTAGACGGGACTGGACCATGAACAGGACTCCAGGCCACCACAGAACATACAGAGGCCAAATAGAACTAGAAAACCCACATGAACTAGAAGACAACATGTAGACTTCACACGGACGATCCAGATGTGAACCTAGAACTCTTGATTCACTGCCCCGTAATATATCCGTCATATAATAATATATTACTCCATCTTTTCTTGTGTATGAGATCATGGCATAGTCTTTACATGTTAACATATTCCCCTAAATAAGCACAGTCCAGTTACTAGTATTGTGGCGCACCTCCTCTCTTGAGCAGTGTGATGTAGGATAAGACTCTTATTGAAATCACTCCTTGGGGGAGGGGTGGTCAAGAGATGTGTTTTCACAGCTCGGAATCTGGTTGTTTGAGGGAGTTTTTCTCTACTGGCTAACAACTGCTGCTAGATTGTTAACTTTTCTACTAAATATTGAATACAATGGCAAAAGCTGTGGCACTAGCTGTAGAGATTTATTATTGTTTTGAAATAAAATGCATACAAAATGCATACAAAGTGCATACAGTACATACTTGAGATCTCGTATAATCTTACTTTCTTGATAAACTGCTTCCAAAATGATATGGAGGGATTGCGTCTGAAAAACAGTGACTGTAGTGAGGTGCTTTGTGATGTGGATTTATTTTTGTCCAACCGTCTTAGATATACAGTAAAGAGTAACAAAACAACATGACTGTTTAACTACCGGTGGTATGTACAGTACTTCATTAAAGAATGCCATGTGATTCTTCAAACCCCCTAGTTGAGTCCCTGTTTATTTATTGATTTCTATACTTAGAACATACTTGGATTCCTGTGTTTCTCATGACAAATTATTAACCTTGTGATTGTTGCATTTTAATCAATAAACACTGTCTGAGATATTTATCAACAAGTACGCTACTTGTGATTTTACTTGCCAAGCCCTTTGGTTGTGTTACTATCTTACTGTATAAATAATCACAGTTCTGGAATTTCGCTTTGTGTATTGAAGCTGATTTGTACACTTGATAACAACAGAATAATGTGCTCCAGTTTTATTTCTTTCAGAGTGTTATTTCCCTGCATCAGCCATGCTGCTTAGTAATGCCTTCAGCAAAAGCTTTTATGTATTCAGCTATTTGATCAGTGATTTGTGGAAAGGTTTGCAAAATCAGTCTGAAAAATAGGCTTACATGTTTTTATACTTATACCTCGACTACAATGAAAGAATCATACTTAAAACGGCGTTGTCTTTCTTAAGTGTTCTAGTGAAAGCTGTTTATATAGATTTCAGTAACAGATACTACTAAACATGTAACTAGTGCATAAGTGTTGTGTTATTTATGCACTCATACTTGTTAGATTCTACACGTTCTCATGAATTGGCAGTTACTTTCCCTGGCTCAGTACTGAACGTTTCTCAGACTTGAGGCCACAGGACAAGAAGCTGACTTCCACGCAGTTTCCCAGTCTGCCCAGTTAATTATCTGTACTTAATATCTTATGTAAATGAGTGCCGTGTAGGAGAGTTTAGTAGTAATCACACTTTAGTGCGGCCCTTAAGGGTTTTCATTTTCTAATTTGATCTTAAATGCAGATGTAGACATTACCGTTTTTCTTTTGCCCCTATAGCGATCCATTCCGAGCACACAATGAACATGTGCGGCAGATGATGAGGAGTTTCTCCGAGCCCTTCGGCAGAGACCCTTTCCTGAGTATCGCTGATGGGACAACCGGAAATCAGAGGGGGAACCTGAACGCCAGCATGGCATTAAGAGAGGGACACAGGGTAAGAGCTTCAGTAGCAGCTCAAGTTGTACACACTACGACAGTGCCTCGTTCAGCACGCTCCACGTTTCCTCAAATCCTTTGTCACGTTGTAGGGATTATGTATATCAAATCAAATACTACAGCCTCCTCATAGATGCTCTGAGAGGACTGTAACAGCTACTGTCAGATGTGTGCAGTAGCTCTTACCGACTGATGTGTTGCCCAAAATAAGGTGAAATGGGAACGTCTGAGACTTGTTTTTGTTTCTCAAAACGTGGCTGTTTTTTGTAGGTCGACTGAGGAGTTGTGTCAACATGCGCTGGCTGCAAAGGAAGAAGTAAATGTTAATTTCACCCCGTTAAAAACAGGAGAAATGCAACGTTTCGGCCGTCCTGCCTTCTTCTCACACCTGACACACCAAGAAGGCTCAACAGCCAAAATGTTGTTTCTCCCTTTGATTTTTTCAGTGTGGAATTAAACGTGTTCCTATTTTTATAGAGACTGATTCACATGACACATGACACCTGTGCCTTCATAAACTCCTTATCAAATGTGTCAGGGAGAAATCTGAGAACTCTGGCCGCTAGTAATCTCAAAACGTCCTTTTTGGAGTTACTCAGTAATACATGACACCTGAGCCAGCTCGCATCCCTGGATAATGGTATTGGGTTTATCAATGCATTCTGTTCTCAGTCACAATCTTAATCACATGAATTATGACATTAAAAGGCTTCTTTAGTTTTTTTTTTAAATTAATACCCTAGTAGTAGTTTAATTTGTTTAAAATAAAATGCTTTGGAGAAGACAGAAAACATTTCATCTTCTTATTTTTGCACATTAAAATGTAGCAGTTGAAGAGAGTTCCAAGGCATGCCTATTATGATAAATGTTGATAGTTACTCTTTACAAAAGCTGCCTTGTCCATGTTATAAATGTCAGGCATAATTTACCTCTGTAAAAAGTGTAAATAAAAGTGTATTTGATCTGCCATAGACAGAAAAGTACACATAGGATACAGAAGTATTGTTATTTCAGTATTTTCTTGACTCATTGCCTTCTCTTTACTGTGAAATGTCTAAGGCTTGCACTTTCTCTCTTTTTAAAAGAATGTTACATGAAGCAGAGTTCTTGGGTCACACAAAAAGAAAATAGGACAAGGAGAGTAATTGCTGTACCCTGTAACCTAATAGTAGAAGTGGTTTATAGGCCTTATTGAACACAAAAGTCTGTCATCTAGGGGTCAGAGAAGGTTGCTGCTCAACACCCAGCTCGTCTAAGATCAGAGTTATCTTTAGCTGGATGTATTTATAGAAGCCGAGAGCTGCATTGTTCTGCTGACAGTATTCTTATTAAAATGTTTCTTCCAATTGTTCTTCCATTTTGTTTTCTTCTGTTAAACTAATTTGTTTCCTCATGAATACATACTGTTTTCTTGGCAGTGCTGATTCTCATAGTGAGGAGGACAATTTCACAGGCAAAAAAGTATTGGTGAACATTGAACAGTCACAAGCTGTGCAGCCTGCAGCTTCCTAGGTTGCTGGAAAGGAATTTAATGTGCAAAGAGTGCCTTTTATCTATTTACCAATATCCTGCCTTCTTTTTAAAGAAGGATAGAAAATGGGTCTTACATGCTGTAAGCCTAAAGAAGAGCAAGGCTTGTGTCTGAGAGACAAACTCAACTTTGATTCCATGAAGGTTTCATTCTTGTGTTGCCTGAAGACACCTTCCAGCAAAGGGTCTTATGATAACCAGCTGGCAGTGTTTTAAAAAGCCCAGAAGTGCTAAACATAGGTTTTGCATTCTCCTCAACTATCAAGTACTAATCTGCCTCCTCTCTGTGTAGTGTATATTTATCCCCAGTAATTGCTTTCATCAAATGCCAGTCTGTTCATAGACCCATGACCTTTTTTTTCGCAGAAGCAAGCTGAGATGCTACAGTCAGAAGACATCAAATGTTTCACAGTAAAGAACAGGAAAATGCGTTCTACAAAAATATTGAGGTCTATTAAGTGATTGTTATGTTTATTACAGTCTTTTATTTTTGAATTTTGTCTTTATTGAAATCGTAAACATTTTTTGGAATTACATCAAATTTGACACATTCACTTTATAAATTTGTTCTTGGACAGTACACAGTGGAAGGTGTCATTAGTAGTATAGCTTTGTTTCCTTTATATAATTGTTCTGCTCTTCACAATGTAGAAATACAATATTAAACATATTCAATTATAAACACTCAAATTAGGAAACGAGCTGAATCATCTGGTATAGTACATCTTCATTCACAAGGTCCTTTTGGTAGTCTTCCATTCCGAGGTCATGAGGGCCTCGGGGCGTTTGTCTGTCCCTCTTTCAGATCCACTCACTTGTTTGACATCTTTCACTGATAGCACAAGGGTAAAAGATGTTTCATTACCATCCATCTTGCAATGTGCCGGGAAGACACAAAATTTGAATTGGAGTAAAGCAAAAAAAAAACTGCAGCTTTTAAAGAAATCACTTCGTCTACCGTAATTCCCCTATCTATGTTTTGATACTTGAGCTGAAGTGCCAGCTCAAAATCAAAAATCAGAAGCATGAGCGATTTTTTTTTTTGTTTAAAAATATGCCGTAGCAGTTAACAAAAAAACAGGAGAAAAAAAGGCACAAAAAAAAACACGTTCTGTTTAATTTCAACCAGGGAATCACAGCTTTGTTCTTTTTGAGAGTTCAGTGTTAGGAGAACTGTGTGTTCCAAGTTTTTTTGCATAGCAAGCCAATCAAAAACTTGATATTGATATGATATTTAGTTACCATAGCAAAAGGAGCCGAAGGCTTGGAGCACTTAAAATAATGTGTTAAAGATCATGCCATTGATGCATTGGATTTTGCACTTTTAACCCCATCTAAAAATATGGCATGAACAGAAATATAAATTGCCTCATGGGCTTTATTAGTCCATAGACACTTCCATAAGAGTTGATAGTTTTACTTTAGTATGACCTTTTCAAAACTGCTGACACTGTAGCTTGGAGTGGCCTATCCTACTGGATCTCGAAATCATTCCTGGAACATGGATATATTTCACGGCTAAATCCTACAATAATCCTCAGTACTGGATACAAATTAATGATGAGAGGGTATTATTTGTTACGGCCCAGTAATTGACTCTTATGTCGTTATCTAAATGGAGTTAAGCTGGATCATATGTCTTGGTTCCTTACCACCTGTAGATTACAGATGCTCAGGTTGGCTGTGCTTTCCATAAACACCCAGTTGTAAAGCATATCTTTCATAATTTCATCCAAAAACGGGATTTACTAAACATTGTTTGACTTTAAAAAACAAAAGCCATACAGGGTATGGAAGTTAAAAGTGGTTTTGTATTGTACTGTCTACTGCCGCTTGTAAAAAGTATTTTTAAACAATGTGCCCAGTCTTTTTTTTCAGTATTTTAGATTGCACAATACCCACCTACACTTGTAATGTACTGCAGTAAAAATTCAATAGAATTAAAATGTATTTGAATGGTACAATATTGACGTTTTAAATAAATCACTTCCCTTTTTAAAAAAGCACGAAAGAATGGAAAATGTGACATTTTAGAACAGCAAAATAGTAATTTATATGCCTTATTTCTTAGGGTATGAGCCAGTCTCTTATGCCCTTTGGCAGCTTCAGCAGTACGGTCAGTATTGCGGCATGCACCACTGCATGGTGGACATTTAAAGCATGCCTTGAAGCATTCTACCGACCTGAAGCATGTTTGTTTTTCAGTGCAGTCCCCTGTGATCTCCATAGCTGAACTATGTATAACGACCCTTTAGGTGGCACATATTTTATTATGGCTTGAGTGATTTTAGCAACTGACAATGATATTCAGTCTTAATTCTCCTGCATGTCGATGTGAAGAAAGCGTTATGTGTGTGTTAATGCATTATCACTGTGATACTATTGTCTGCAATGAATATGACTATTTTTATACCATACATCTAATGGTATCTACTTTTAAATGTAATAGTGTTCTTTCAGGTCTGCTTTCTACCTGTATACAGTGTAATTTTATTAGAGTATAAAGTGTGTTTTCAGTGTTTATTTTATAAAAACATGCTCACTTTTAAAATGCCATTAGCTGTCACTGAGTATTCATTACATCCTATTTAAGCAACACATATTCATTGTCCTCTGATAGGAAGGACGTTTATATAATTTATTAACCATATGGTAGCTGTACACTCTTTTAGCAAATATTTCAGTAGCTGTGATATTAAGTGAAGAGCAGCTGCAGTAGCTTGTTTTGGACGTAGCAGAGTTTTTAACTGGGAGGAGAGTTGGTCGAAGACGAGGTTAAAAGGGGTGTTGCATAACAAAAAAAAAACACGGAAAAAGTAAAGTAAAACAGAAAAACATTAAGTATAAAGCAGTAAATAAAATTAGAATGAGAGTCAATGGGAAGTCCCCATGAAGACTTGATCACAAACGCGTTTATCGTATATATGTGTACAATACGTACAGTATATAAGCAAACAAGTATACACTATGTGTCTTTGTGTGCATGCATATCTTTCATCAAGTGGGCCCGCACTGAAATCTGGATTCACTCTCAAGTATAAAGTGATTGATGCTGTAGAATTTGCCCCCACTGGACATGTATCTGAGATGCCACAGCTGGAGACATTCTGGCAGATTTGCAGTGCTGGCAGTGACCCATGTGGAAATGCTGTGGGATGTCGTTCAGGGCTGTGGCTTACTGCTGTTTGACTGGAAGCTCTCCCACTGCAGTTTCTGCTGGCATTCTGACTGCCCACTGCGGTTAATACTGACTCTGCACTGTAAGAATACAGTTATTGTTGTTTAATGGTTGCTATGCTTATTTTAAAGGGGAGGGCACTTTAAGAATAAGAATTTAACATAGAATACCTTATAGGAGAGGAGCATTATGATCCCATTAAAGTTAGGGTCCTTAAAAACTGTACCCCCCCTCAGAAGAGTGTTTTTATAGCTCATGGTGACATGTCAATGTATTATGAATGACACTTTTGACAGGCTTCAGATGCAAGGAATCCTTTCAGCATGATGGACAGTATGATGTCAAGCATGAGGAACAGGGTGGTGGAAATGCACAGGAATTTTGTAAGTGTTGTTCTTAAGCTGTTCTTATGGCTTATTTACTAACATTATTCCTCCTTATATAATGCTGTAGTATACTATTTGTACTTTTTATCTATTTTAGTGTCTCATTTGCATTTCTCTTAAATTGTAATGGTTAATACTCATGTGTTTTGTGCTCCAAAAATACAAATAGAGTTCTAAACAGTTTGTTTGGTTTGCATTCTGAGAAGAGCTCATTTAAAAAAAATGTTGTACATACGGTCTACTAGTTTTCATTCAGTTAAGGTATGTATGATATGTGCACAGAACATGCAAGTAACTCATCTAATTTGAAAGATTTGATTCTGACTGGGTTTTTATGATTCTTTTGGCAGGAGAACCTGTCTAATGACTCCAATGTGCACTCATTCAGTTCCTCCTCAGTCATGACTTATTCCAAAGTAGGGGATGAGCCAGCCAAAGTCTTCCAGGCCACCAACCAAACTCGCCGAGCTCCAGGTGGGGTAGGTACTGTACCGCGGCGGTGCCCAGTTTGTTCACTTCAACCATTTGATAACATTCACCATTAGATACCCACTTGTATATGTACTGAGCATCATACAAAACCTGCAACACATTCACAGAGTTCTCAGGAAAATCTTTTTTGTTATAACATGTTTGTGACACACCTCACAGGTAAATTCATTATGCGGATAAAAATTTGTCATGATGACACATTTGAAATTTGCCTTGAAATTTGTACTATGAAAGCCACAGGCTAGTAGTGTTTGGGACCACTGCTGGAAGCAACACAAGTTGTAGTGTGATGCGTGCTTAGCACCAGCCTTCAGATGCTGTGCTGTGTGATTCGGTCCCATCGTTCTGGTAGAGCCTGGACAAGCTCGTGCCTCTTGCCAGTTCTCTGAGCTGTTTAGGTTTAATCTGTTTTTATTCAGATTAAAGAGACACGACAGTCACTGAAGGATTCTGAGAGTGGGTTGGAGAAGATGGCCATTGGACATCACATCCGCGATCGAGCACATGTCATTGAACAGAAACAAAACAGGAAAACAGGAGAACGGGAAATGAATCAGGACTTCCTCAACTTAGATGAAAGTAAGTTTCCGTTTTGCTGTTCTCTTCCGTTTCTGCAGTCAAGCTCTCATCGGCTTGTGGGTGTAAACTCTTGTTTATTAGATAAAGATGTCATTAATATTAGTAATATTTCCTTGCGTGTGTACACTGTCCATCTCAGAGTGAAGTGTTTTACATGCACCCATGTGGTTTCCCACTGAAGTGTGGCCCCACTACACAACAGATCGTGTGGAGAAGTGAGAAGGTGATTAGCCCGTTGAGTTAATGGAATGGAGTCAGTGGAATTCAGCCACACCTCTTTTTGCAGACACCCATGGGTTCTTTAATAACTAACCACCAGGACCTTCCATAGCACAGTAGGCCGTGTCACCCAGATTGAGCCATGGGTTTGATCATTCTGACCAGCGCCACCTGCTGGTCACCCAACTTGAAGTCCTGTTTGTCTGCGTAAAACAAACAAATTCACAAATCTCTATTTAATGATTTATAAATGTTATCATAGAGCATCTAAAGTTGTTCCTCTTTTTCCTTAAGGGGCAGGGCAACAACAGTGGAATTCTGAGTTATTCCTGATCTTTGTCCTTCACTTATCAGGTGAAGCCCAGTCATTTGATGACGAATGGCAGAGGGAAGTCTCCAAATTCAAGCCGTCTGTTCCTCTGTCTCGCCTGGAAGCCCCTAAACAGAGAACCGTTCACCGTGCAGCAATAGCCAGCAAAGCTGATGAAGGGAGAAGGTAGTTAACACAGGTGTCTGAAAATTCTGAAAAAGAAAGGTTCTTCTTCTTCTTGTTATATAACAGGAGTTCCCAGCTCCAGACCTTAGGATCCAGATTCCAGCAAGTTGACTTTTGTCATTTAACATCCTTAACAGCTGAAAGCTGTGGAGAAGGCGCACATTGGTTCAAAACTTTATTTGGATCAATTTCACAAATCTCCCAAGCAAACAGCTGTAAAGAAGGCAAAGCAAATTGCTAGTTTCTGCGTCCCAAGGCCAAATAAAGCATAGAGTGATCTGTAAAGAAAAAGCATCTACAATGTAGAGAGAATGTAAAATGGTCATCAGGTGACCTCTCACGGTGTAATATTACTGAATATTAACATGATTAAAAAATATTTCTTTCAGAGAGAAACATCGCCCAAAGGGTCCTGCAGAAGTGAAGAATGCTCGCCTTGAAGATTTAAACATCAAAGGATCTCGAGTGATAAAACACTGAACAATAAAACATTTTCAATCAACAACACCATCTTTGTCTCTCAGACCAATAAGTCTTTCTTTGTTTTATCTGGTTAGTCTTGCTTCTTAATGACAAAGGAAGTGGTCAGACATTTCTTTTTACTACATTCAGTTGAAGGTTGGAAGAGTCCCTTTAAACTGAGTCATGCAGCAAAGCACTTTATTTCCTAGAATACTAAAACCAGCAGTAAAATGTAACATCGGTCATGATGAAAGTCTATACATGTGCACACCTTTAATAGTTGGGTCAGTTTCATTCAATATATTGCAGCAAATTAAATTATATATTTTGATATAAAAAAAATCCAGACTTAACGTTCAGACTCTAAATGATCATGAAAATCAAGGTTTTAAGTAGATGTTTTATAATCTAATGAATATGCCTGAAATAATGTACAGTATAAGGCTTTTAAACTATAGCTACATGAATTCATACACTGTTGTGGAAAAAATAGTGTGTCATTTTGTCATTACATATAAATTTTAAAGGAAGGTAAATACATGAATATGTTTTAAGACATTATCATGGCTGATTTCTGAATCAGTATGTGGAGCTAATGTTGAAAATGGCCTGTTCTTTGTATTATTCTCATTTGCTGTAAGCTATTTCTATTTTATTACATGTATTTCCATTTATATTTTCCCCATTGCTATATGTTGCTTTGTCTCTTTTGTTTAGGTGATAAAATTGTATTAGTTGGCAACTAATGTAAAATAGTGAGATAAAGAGAGCAAGTAATGATATTAAAGTAGATCTACCAGTTGGTACTTTGAGATCTGGAGAGGAACACATCTTTCCTTCCAAGTGCTGTGACCTCTCTCATTAAGTTTTTGCTTCAGTGTATTTTGCCCAAAGATAACACTGACAAGAACAATCTGCTGCTGTTGATAAATTCATTATAATTACAATTATAATAAAGTTTTGCCTCTAATCATTTCTAAATAATTGTTAAAGTATATAAAACATGTCCTAGTTTATTGGATAATCACTTTAGCAATTGTTTGCTCTAAAGAAAGACCCTCTGAGAACCAAGTGGAAGTAAAGCACATACACTAGGGATATGCACATACACAGCTGTGCAACTTTTAATGTGTTCCTAATGTAAAGTACATTTGTTTTTGTGCTTAACCTCCCATTCGGTTTATGTTTGTTTACAAGGTTTTGTTTCATCGATGGTAAATAAAGTTAGTGTGGCTAAAACCCAGTTTTCATCATAAATGTTGGAATACCCGAAAATCTTTGGCTTTACTGAATTAGTCTTGTTGCCTCTTCTTTTACTGTGATCCATCATCATTTTCAGCTTTTGCTGATTCACTGTTGGCTGAAACCCTCTGAACGATTCTTAACAAATGTTTCTATTTGACAATTGAGCTGCAAACAATTTGATTCCATTTTCCTATTCTCCCACTGATTATAATCCAGTTCACTGCAGCAGGGTTAGTGATGACTGTTAAAGTGTGAACGTGCCAGTGCCATTTGACAACACTGCCAGCTGTATGGGTTTTGTCCAGCTGGGTTAATCATATGAGCTCTCAGTTATGTGAGTGTCAGCATCTTTTATACTGGACCAGCTTTCTCTATTTGAAGAGCAATGGAGAAAGCATGACAGAGCTTGCTGATCTTTTAAGTCTTCACCTGCTTTGAAGTGGCCCTTTTAATTATTACAGTATTGGACCACAGCAGTCACATTAGTGAAAGCATTCAAATGTATTTATCCGTTTTTAAACGGCTTTTTAAAAGAAAAACACAAGGGTTCACAAAATGTTCATAAAAAGCCGTCCGTTTTTTAAAGAGAAAGTGACATCATGGTGTCACACTGGCAAATTGTAACTTAACTGTGCTTTGTTCCAATAAGGAAATTTTGAGCAAGTAAATGCGACCAAGTATAATCTAAGGCTTTCCACACAAAAGACCTTCTCAATCTGAGAAGAGGTGGCTCAGAGGCACATTCACATTTTAGATGACACCTTACCAAATACCGAAACCCCAGTGTCACTCATTCTGAGGTGCAGTACCGTGAAAATAATTCAAATATCTTGTTGTTTACATACCTTTTCTTGTAGCCCTCAATTAATAATAAAAAAATATGTTCAAAAGGATTCATTGTTATCTGAGAGAAGGCACTGACGTGGGACAAATTCAGACTGGATCAGATTACAGTACATTCTGCATGTATTAATTTAACCTTACATACTATGTATCAAATCGACATACTCAATATATGATTCCCATCTTCTGGAGTTAGAAAAGGTTAAATACAACTAAAGTTCTGATCTTGAATAATCCATTATATAATAATAATAGGCTGTTTTTTTTTCCGACTGGACCCTTAATTTCTAGTGCTATTTGCTGCCAGTAACGTGTTCTGGTTTTTGAGCTCTCTACTATGTAGAGCAGTAGGTCTGAGAATTACTGCTCCACACCCATTTAACTTGACTCGTAACTTGAGTCATTGTGTTTTTCAAAGGGGGAATTCATATATGGAGACATCCCCGCCATTAGAGGGTGATATTGTTATTATTTTTCGTTAAACGCCCTAATTTACAAGGAAAGAGTCGTTTGTCTCTTCTTCCTTTCCTGTCATTGACCTCTTAGAAACCCGGATGTTATATTAAATTCGGATCCGGCGCACTACTACCACCCCTTCCACCTTATCTGCACAGGCTTGGTTTGTGTGATATAACCGCATTCACATTTCGAAAGACCGGTGTGCGTAGTTTAAATCAATTCAATTCAAGATTTCGTCCGATAAGTACAATCAGTGTTGCCAAAGCAAATACAAATAAATTTAACATAAAAAATCTACAGACATTTACAATAAAGACATATCATAACATATTTACATATACTGTAAACATATGGAGCATAACTGGGAGAAGGGCTCACTGTTCCTCAGGCTGTGACAGGAGATCACATACTGGGCTGCCAGTTCAACTGAGTTCCCTCCTCCCTCTCCCAGTAGGATTGGGACCCGTTGTGACTCTGGCAGGTGTGGGAACTCTGGGATTAGATTTCTGAATTTCGGGAAGAATGTTTCTCTAATCCCAGAGTATCTGTCACAGTGCAGTAGGAAGTGCACCTCTGTCTCTATTTCTCCCCGCTGGCAGTGGGAGCACAGCCTGTCCTCTCTGGGCAGCCAGGTCTGCCTGTGTCGCCCAGTTTCTATGGCCAGGCTGTAGTCACTGACCCTGTACTTCGTCAGAGTCTGTTTCTGTTTGTTACTGCCCTGTCTCTCTCACACCTGAAGAAGGCTGCATGGCCGAAACGTTGTGTTCTCTTTCTTTTTTTCAGCATGGAATAAACCTATTACTTGTTCCATTCCAGTTTGTGTTGTGTCTGTGTGTGAGATATTGCTGTTTGATCTGTGATTTGTGTAAATCACTTTCGACAAACAGTTAAGTAATACCACAACTGTAAACAGACGAATACAATGGACAGTAAAAATAAAGTAAATTTAAAGGATTTTTACCGATTGTTTTCAGTAAGGTTTGAAAGATACATTGATAAGAAAGTAGGTGTCTGCTGCAGCTTTTATCTAATTATTTTTAACACACTAATTTGTGTTACATTGTTTAGCTTCCAAAAAGAAGTGGAAGCAAGCAATCTGCACTTTGAAAGGACGAATACCAGAATACCAGTTCACCTCTCGCTCATCTCCAAGAGCCCGAGACCAAGTCATTTACATTTATGCGGTTGAGCCACATCTATCAGGACGGTGACATCTACCGGCGTGACTTTCACTCTGTCATCCTGTGAGGGTAAAGGGAATAAAATTGACTTTCTTATGGTTCGTTTCTACGGACGTAATCGACTATTAGTGATCACAAAATGCGTTTTTTAAAAGCCGGACTGATTTTGAGCAAGCGACATCTAAGGACCCCTGGAACATTAACCGTAAAACAGGTACGTTCAATGTTTGTGCATTTTTATAAGCATATAATTTCCCAAGCGTCTGACCTTAGTTTGAACGCTGAACGTGTATTTATTGACATTACCTAACGTCTGTCAAAGCTGAGATTTTGATCAGAATAAAGGTTAATAAACTATACATTTTTACATAATTATAGAAGCGGTTAAAGTAGCAACTAGGTGTCCTCAGTGTTGGCTATACGGATGCTTGTTTGTTTTCTCCAAAAACGTTTTAATTCTTAAAGTAACTTTCAAATCAATATATATACATATATATTTAAAGCTAGGGATGAAAGTAAACTTAGGCACGCTAAAGGCTCTGCTCTGTAGCTGAAGTGAGTCTGCTGTGTGGCATGTTACAGGTGACAGTTGTCTATTAAGCATTGTGCTGGGTTTTATTGATTTCTACCTGTGCCAAAGTCCAGAAAAAATACGTAGATTCAAAGTAACTCTCGTCTCCGTTTTCATTTTACAGGGAAAATGAAGTAAGTGATTTGCTTGTGTAAGGACTGTGTATTTATAATAGTAACTAGATCAGGGAAAGTTAAACAAGTATCTGTATAAACTTTGCATCAAGTAGTTCTGACATTATGCAAGTATGTTATTAGGAGTGTTTTGTATATTGATTACTTGATTTTGGTGTCATTTTGATTGATCATTTCTGGAATTGGGACTTCAGTGTGACTGGGCCACAACAGAGTCACTTTGTTGCATGAGAACTACATCACTTCACTATCGAGAGGGTTGATGGGCAAAGGTGATGAGGAGCTTTAGTTGAAGGGGAAACCTGGTAGATATTCAAGAAAGAAAAACACAGAAAGCAAACTATTTTAAAATACTGTATGCGTGTGTCGCTAATGAAGAGAACAACACCTCAGTGTCGGCACGTTAAAGACTGGAGAGAGTCTTCACTCTCACTGGCTTGCCTAGGAATCAGGTTCTCTGTAGCAGTGAAGTTTTTATGTTGACCCACCAGCTGTATGCTAGCAACAATAGTGCAGACTGATATCTGACTGTGCAGTGTAACAACAGGTTTATTGATGAGGCAGTCCATGTGTGGTGGTCTGTCCAGTTGCTAAAGTCCACTTGTAGTGATCGAAGGCAACTTGATTACACAACGCAAACATCTTAAAGTCCTGGGACATGACAACATTCCAACAGGGTATGGCCATATCTTACCTGTGCGAAAACAATTTTAAAAGTTACACTCTGGGTTTCATATCTGCCAGACCCCAGCCCTGGGAACATCTGTGGGTTGGGTTAGGACAGTCTGTGAAGGCTGGAGCTCAGGGGACAGGGAAGAAGCACGAGCTTGTCCAGGCTCAATGAGAGGAAGGGGAACAGAATCACATAAAACAGCATCTGCAAGCTGGCACAAAGCATGTGTCGCAGCTTATTAGGGTCACAGGTGCTTGGTGTGGCTTTTCACAGTCAAACCCCTGCTAATCCACACTGCTGACAAATGTTAATCATCATAAAGAATTCACCTGTCTGTCCCATTAAAGGTCAGCGATTTCCTGAATTTGATAGATACTTTATTAATCCCATGCGGGAAATTGCAGTGCAACAGCAGCCTGGCACAGGCAACACAGCACAGTGTAACAAAATGATACAATAATACAACAATACACTACAGTCAGTACAGTCAGTGAGAAGTGCAGGAAAAAAATGGGGTATACAGAATTGCACACAGTACAGAAGATACAAAACAAACCAGAATGCACAGTACACAAGAAGATATATTGCACATTATAAATATATTGCACAGATCCCCAGCATATATTGCACATCAGTGGTAAACAGGAAAACCAGCTGTAAACGGAGAAGTTCATGTTGAGTCCAAAAACGTGTCAATGTTGCCCCTGCCCAGACACACAGTGGATGAGTTGTACAGTCTTGTGGAAAAAGGCAAGAATGACCTCCTGTAGCACTCCCTGTCGCACTGCAGGTGGATCAGTCTATTGCTGAATGTGCTCATTCCCACGAGCATGTCATAGAGGGATGGGAGACGTTGTCCATGATGGCCTCTAGTAAGGACACCATTCTCCTCTCAGCCACTACCTCAAGGGGGTCCAGATCAGACCCAGTGACAGAGCTTGCTGTTTTGATGAGCTTGTTCAGCCTGTGAGCATCCCCTGCTCTAATCCCAGAGCCCCAGCACATCACCACGTAGAAAATGGCGCTCGCCACAGCTGACTGATAGAACATATGATGCAGTTGATGCAGTTATACTGTACATGGCCTGTCTTATTGGAGCTCATAACAAACCCATGCCCAGCTGCTTTAGCCTTGTTCTCCTGGTGTCTCTGATTACTGCACATCTCATTTCTTTGCTCCAGGTATTGATTAACAGCTGCAGGACGTGTTCGACAGGCGTCATTCCCAATGAGAGGATCCGCAACATCGGCATATCAGCCCACATTGACTCAGGGAAAACCACACTGACGGAGAGAGTCCTGTACTACACTGGCAGAATAGCAGAAATGCATGAGGTACGGCTCTTAATTTGCTGATCTTATAATAACACACTCAGGATGCTCTATCTCATTCAGTTCCTTGTGATGGACTAATCCATAACTCTGTGGCATGTCCATGAGGTTTTTTGTAAAATATGCAGTGCTGCAGAATATGAATACCAGTGATGAATACAGAGAGGAAAGCCTCTCAGTGTGTCACTGTAGACACAAAAAAATGCTAAACTTCATTCAGTAATAAGTGAGTATGTTGGTCTTCAGTCCAGTTCTTGGAATTATTATGTCAACCATTTTCAAGTTGTCAAACGCCCCTTAAAGCACTTTGCTTTCAAGCACTTTTTCACATTGCATTTATCAGTACACTCTCTTTCTTGAAAATTTAAGGAACATTGTCTGTAAATTGTGATTTCCAAAAGTGTATTTAGAAGGCCACATGCTGATTCTACATCAGTATTTTGTAGTTCTACTGTACAGGTACTGCCAAAATCTCATACTATAAGATGATGTGATCGTAATTCAGGGTCTGGTAATCGACCAATGATTTGATTATTTGTCATGTCCTGTCTGTAACCTGAAGTTTCTCATTTCACTGTGGAGGACTAAATTTAATTGTATTATGAATGCAGTAAAACAAGAAAAGACCCTTGTGATCAGGTGATTGTTTCAGTATCTGTAACTTTAAAAAGTGTATTTGTGTCTTGTGTTCCTCAGGTAAAAGGCAAGGACGGTGTGGGAGCTGTTATGGATTCCATGGAGCTTGAGCGACAGAGGGGCATCACAATTCAGTCTGCTGCCACGTACACCATGTGGAAACAGCACAACATTAACATCATCGACACCCCAGGTAGACCAGCAACATGTGAGAAGTGCGCAGAACCGCATTAACGTCTGGCCTCTGGCTGTTTCCCCAAGTTCCATGGTGATCCTGTGGACCTCTGCTTGTTCTGTGTGTTGTGTTTAAATTCACATTTAAGTCCTCATGTGTCTTAAGTAGGACAGATTATGTAACTACTTCTATAAAATGCATTGCGGACAGAATCAGAAGAATTCTCCAATGAATCTGAAGTTAAAACTTCAATGATATAAGTTCTAATATCATAACTCTTACAGCTGTTATAACGGCGTAACTCACACAGCAGTGTGGTCGCAGCACCTTGACCAGCTCTGACAAGGCCCTGTCCTCGCAGGCCACGTGGACTTCACCATAGAGGTGGAGCGGGCCCTCCGCGTGCTGGACGGGGCGATCCTGGTGCTGTGTGCCGTCGGCGGGGTGCAGTGTCAGACCATGACCGTAAACCGACAGATGAAGCGTTACGGCGTGCCCTTCCTGACCTTCATCAATAAGCTGGACAGGCTTGGGGCCAACCCGGACAGAGCTCTCCAACAGATCAGGTCTAGTGAATGCTGTACACATCCAGAAAGAAGACTCCCAACTGCATTTCTGAAATATTCAAACTGATACTGCAGTAGGTCACGGCAGGAGTACTTGCAGTTGAAGTCACTCTAGAGGGCAGTGTTACACTGCCTTAGTGTTTTAAAACAATCTCGTCTCGCAGTTGCATGCTGTATGAATATTGATGCAAAGGAAGATTGTCAGTCCTCAGTTGAATGCCTTGTCATTTCTACATGTGGTGTGGAGATATAAGCATGTAAAAGGAAATGGATGGTAGCAGGGTCAGTGCTGCTGCTTCAAACCCTGGTATGATTCTGGCCTGGAGTGCTTTCTGTATGGGGTCTGCATGTTGTCCAGTTCACCATTATGGCCGTGTCCTAACAGGATACAGTATTCTTTCGCAGTTTGAAAAACACACCATATTCAAAGGCGCTGTTGTCGTCCCATATTGCAGAACCAAGCTCAATCACAACGCAGCGTTTGTCCAAATCCCCATTGGACTCGAAGGCAATTTAAAAGGGATTATTGACCTCATTGAAGAACGAGCCATATACTTTGAAGGACCATTTGGGTAAGTGAATACTTTTGGTTAAAAGGATGCATATGGACAGTGAAGAATGAGTTGAATATGACTTGCCATATGAGTGAGAGATACTAATACTAATTGCCCTAAGTGTTATTAACATGGTATTTCATGTTAGGTTGACCAAAATCAAGAGAAATCCCCACATGGGTTTTGGTAACTGGTATATTTTTAGCCTGTCCTTCACTGAGTCAGATTCTCGTTTTCTCCTTCAGAAGTGATCTTGTCTATCTTCCCTTGTTTCATACTTGACGTCTGTCATCCACGATACAAAACAGGCAAAATCAAAATCTTAAGATGAGAAGCTCAGGCTGAGGTGTGGGGAACCATTGTTTCGTTTGATTTCATATCTTTATTTTATTTACCCCTAAGAATGTAAGCGATACTTCCCAAAAAGCTTGATTGCATTATAAACATGGATAAATATGAGGCTGGGGCCTGAGGCTTCTTCTTCTGTGATATGATGATGTAAAGCGGACATGTCACTCTTTCCACAGACAGAATATCCAGTATGATGAGATCCCAGCAGATCTCCGTTTGGAAGCGGCAGACCGACGTCAGGAATTGGTGGAGTGTGTAGCCAATACAGATGAGCTGCTGGGAGAGATGTTTCTGGAGGAAAGGGTGCCCACAAACACCGATTTAAAGGTCTAGTATGTCTTTTAATTACACGCCTCATTTTTATTCAAGCAGCTTATTGATGTTGGCATTTTCAGTCAATGTAAAAAAAAGATGACAGATAAAACTCAAGGAACCCACATGCTTAATATATCAGCGGAAGATTCTCCATATTTGAAGCCATTTTCCTTCCATCAGACCTTTGTATTTTGTATTCTTTAATTCCATCTCCATTATGGCCAGTAGCTTTTGGTTGAATGGAGAAGTGCAGCATTCAGAGAATATTGAGAGTGGGCAGTATTGTACATCGCAGTGTGAAATGCAGGTCTCCGTCCCAGGTTCTGTGCCCAGTGGTTTATTTCTAGTTTGACATACTTGAAGCTGTGAAAATGTAAGACAACACTGTGTGATGTACATTAGGCCCGGCCGAGGTCATTGTCATCATCGTCATTTTCTTGCAGGCTGCTATCAGAAGGGCTACAGTCCAGCGCTCCTTCACCCCCGTTCTTGTCGGCAGCGCATTGAAGAACAAAGGGGTACAGCCCCTGCTGGACGCTGTCCTAGACTACCTGCCAAATCCCACCGAGGTTCAAAACTATGCCATCCTCAACCAAGAGTAAGAGTCCGGCATGTCTTCTCAGTTCAATAAGCTATAGCTGGATTATGAGATAAAGTATTAGGTGCCATTTGTCATCCCCCTGCATAGTAGGGGAACATTTTCTGCAACATTAAGTGCGAGCAGTGAACCATAAATTCTAGCCTAAATATAAAGGGTGGAAGTACATCAGTCTCCAGAAATCAGAAGAACATGCTGTTGCGGAGTATGTAATGATTTCTGTATTCAAGCACAGACCTTCGATGCATGACTGCATTGACTTGATGTAATGATTGAGCACAGACATCCTGTCCGCAGGATTGTTTGTGCCTGAATATATTGCTTTCGTTCTTACCGTATCTGTCATATATAATAATGGTGGCTCCCAGCTACATAAATAAGTCATTTTTAACATTGTTGTTCCAATTTCTCCTCTTTATACAAGTGATTTGGAATCACCAATTGTGTTTTCAACTTTGGCTCACAGCTTCTACCTTCTAGCTGCTTGCCACAGGCTGCGCGGTACCATACCAGACGCTGAGGGTTAATTTGAGGAGAAGGACGTTTATTCCCTGAGAGCACTGCAAGCCTGCAGATGTCCAGGATGTGTTTGCTGTGTAGTGGGCAACTCTGAGAGCCCTGGTTGACTAGTCCCAGTCCTGATCCCAGAACCCAGCATGATGTGTGCTATCACTTGGGGAACCCCAGTAACCTCTGGCCAGTGGCATGGCTCTTCGAATTCATGACGCCTGCTTCGTAAAGCGCAGCCTGCTCTCCAGGGAGCACCTTTATCGACTGAGCTACATGGGAGTCACGCTGTCACATTTCAAAGGCAGCAGGAGACTCGTTTTACACCTACTTTATAGGACAATTCCTTGTCTCACATGCATGTATAAATGTTACGGCCTCTTCTGAAAGAGCACTGTGTCTGTGGCAAAGAAAAATACATATTTTTTTCCATGTTCAACAGGGAATCAAATGAGACTACTAAAATTTTAATGGACCCAACAAGGGATGCCTCTCAACCGTTTGTTGGCTTGGCATTCAAATTAGAGGTAAGTTGGTTAACTGTAAAAAAACAAAAGTAAGTCCTTTGAATGAGGGCAAAGTTTTTTCACTTTGTCCTTTGTCAAATGTATTATCTAGTATCCCAGTTTGGATTTACAAAAAAATATTCTAACTCTTCTCTTACACAAGCTGTCTATGTTTCTCCCTGTTCTTCATATTATACTGTTATTCTTTCTGTGAGCAGTCTTTAAATCCAAGCGCTCTCTGAGGTGTTGTTTGCCCCTTCCACATGGACAGGCGGGGCGGTTTGGGCAGCTGACCTATGTGAGGGTTTATCAGGGGGTTCTGAGGAAGAGCGAGTACATCTACAACACCAGGACAGGCAAGAGGGTCCGTGTGCAGCGCCTGGTGTGCCTTCACTCCGACCAGATGGAGGTGAGTCGCGCTGTGGGGCAGCGACCGTGAGAGCATTGTGCCGTGCTGCAGTGATGTTTTGTTACTGTCAGGCCTGTGGTCACTGTCACTGGCAGCAGGGTCCTAACTCTGAAAGGTAGACTATTCAGAGTGGGTTAGTACGATCCAGTGTTTTAAAATTGTGTGTTGTAAGGCCTATTCAGAAGTATATCAATTAAAGGGTGGGACTTGTTACTTGTTACATTATATTGTAGGCAGCTAAAGAATTAGAGTGATCTTCATCACACCACCCAAAGAGTTTCAGTGTCTGAAAGAGGTCAGTGTCTCCATTTTGGGGCGGATATTCAGATCGGAGTGATGTAATTAGTGGAGTACCACAGGGGTCTGTACTTGTACTAGGATCAATGCTCTACCTCATTTGATCAATGATCGATGAACAAGATTCTGGTAGAGAGTAAAGTAGTCACGTTTGAAGGCGATAACAAATTAGGAGGATTAGCAAAAGCAACAGATTAAAATTAGAAAACATTTAGATAAAATTCAAGACAAATGCTTGTCAGATGACATTTGATAGTTTGATTAATCCTTCCCTTCATTAGTAAACTTAATCAACCTAAGACAGCGTGAAGAGTAGTTTTTGTGTGTTGAATCATTTTATTGAGGCATGAAGACAAAAAAGTCCAATTGTACTATTCTGAAAAAGCAAAAGCGTGGAAAACCTTGTTTTCTGTTTAAGAAGATTTTGAAGTTTAATTTCACTTTGTTCAGGATGTAGAAGAGGTGTATGCTGGCGATATCTGTGCCCTGTTTGGAATTGACTGTGCCAGCGGGGACACCTTCACTGCGCAGACTACAGCCAATCTCTCCATGGTGAGTAGGAGAAAAGTCCTAGTGAATTGGTCTGTGGTCACTATTCCAGTTTTCTTTGACAATTCCTCTGAATCCCTGAGTTTGTACACCAATTGTTTGTACAAAAGAATACCTTCGCTCTCATTGTCAGTAATGAAAGATCTGCATAAATGTGCTTGTCCTGTACTATATTACATTACTAAATACTCATTTTTGGTCTTCTTGTTAGGAATCTATTCATGTTCCAGAACCAGTAATATCAGTAGCTATGAGGCCAACTAACAAGGTAAGTTTTTTACTGGAATCCAGTTGCCTATAGTTAAGGTGGGGGTCTCAAACCATGGTCCAGTGGATTTTACAGGTAGCTTCTCAATCATCAGTTTCCAAAGGCCTGAAACAATTTATGTATGATCAGCTAAATGGGTGGATTGTTCAGTCATGTCATTTAATAATAAAATTATCACTTGGAACAATATATATAGAGTACCACTCATCTCTCGAGGTGAACTAGCCTGCTTGTGGTGTTCATCCTCAGTAAGAAATAGAATATTTTGTTCTATGTTTTTGATAAATGCTCCTGGGGAAACAAGCTTTCAATAAAAGCAAAGCTTCTATCTTTGTTTTAGAACGACTTAGACAAATTCTCCAAAGGAATAAACCGTTTTACCAGAGAAGACCCAACTTTCAGAGTCCACTATGATCCAGAGAGTAGGGAAACAATCATCTCGGGAATGGGGGAGCTACACCTTGAGATTTACTCCCAGGTAAGAAGCTTCTCTTTTTACAATCCTCCACTGGAATGCACTCCCTAGTGAACATTCTAGGACTGTCCACCCATTAACCCGAGGACGTAAGATGTATTCCACAAGGCCTTGAAATATCTGCTGCCCTGTCAAGATGACCCCCAGTTGAGGTTGTGATGAGAGTAATGGCCGACATATTGAGCTCTGCGTCCCACAAGTCAAACAGTCAAACTGGGGATTGCTCTAGCCAGGGAAAGAGAAAGGCATTTGTCACGTATTCCTGTAAAAGTTTCCAGTCCTATTCCAATAATATTTTTCTTAATGGGGAAAGTTCTCTCAAAGTTTGAATTGGATCAAATTGGGCATTTGATGATTTGGTTATATATCTGTAAAAATGCAAGCAGTTAATATGTTCCCTTGCACTGTCTTTAGAGAATGGAAAGAGAGTACAGCTGTCCTTGTGTGATGGGAAAACCTAAGGTTGCCTTCAGAGAAACCATCTCATCCAACGCACCGTAAGTCTTATAACATTAGAAGCAGAGTTTTAATACATTACTTTAGTTATCTTAGTTTAGATACCTTCTCCAGCTGCCACATAATTAATTTTTCTTCCTCGTATCTACAGTGCAGATATATTTTATTTGTGTTTCTTGGTACAAACATGACAGAACAATCTTGTACAAAAAAGAAAAGTACAATCTCTCTAATAATTCACATCACATCCCTGAATTTATTGGTATTTATTTCTGTACTTTTGCAATCAATACATTTGTTGGAATTCATATCTATACGTGCTAAGAAGGCTAGAGAATAATTATTAGACATTCTGTTCTACATAGACCATCAGATGTTAATTTCTCAGTATTGTCTTCTGTTTCCAAGGTTATTTTTGTAATTAATGCATTACTATGTCAGCTTTGTATGCTACTGCCAGGGTGGCCTGAGGTCTTTTCCCAGTAGCGACTTTAAGAACATTAGGTGCTGGAGGAATTGATGACTGGGTTTTCTGTCGTTGGCGAGTGGTCATGGTGTTTGGGTTGCAAATTACTCTGAGTTACTTTTACTCCCTCTGTCGGACTCCAGTTAACCTTCATGTGCCACTGGATCATTTCCTGTAACACATACAGAACAGTGATCAGTACATTACAGGATAAAACTCAGTACTGTTTTTTCTTCTTTAATTGATACTTAGTTGATTTACCTGTGATATGAACTCATGAAGAAGGACTTCATAGTCAAATACAAGGGATTCGCCTTCTGATTCCTATTCAAATGAAAAGAAAAACATTGTAAAAGAAACAGAGCACATGGTGCTCAGAGCTCCAGAATGTGCTTAGATTGGTGCAGGTACTGTAATTAGTGTTGTCTTGAACACAAACCCTTTTACATGAAGCGCTTGCTGTAAGATGCTGAACTCACCTGGCATATCAGGGTTCAATCTGGAAAAGTGAGTGCTTTAACTGGTACTAAAACTGGGATCTTTTATGAAGATCTTGGCCTCATTGTGAATAGACAAGGGGGAAAAAAACATCTATTTTAATGCCAGTGATTGATTACCGGCATTATAATAATGTAATGATAATGTTAGTTTCTTTATTAGCCCTATACAATTTCTTGCGTTAGGAATTCGTCTTTTCGCATACCCCAGCTTTTCTCCATGGAGACACAGACGGGGAGAGAAGCTTGGGGTTAGAGCGCAGGGCCTGGCATTGTACTGCCATTGAGTGCAGGTGCCTTAGCAGGGGCGCCGCTCATGGGCCCAACAGAGTAGGATTCCTCTGCCGGCCGCGGGATTTGAACCGGCAACCTTCCAGTCACAGGCGCAGATCCTTAGCCACAGAGCCACCGCTCCGCCCCTCATTATGCGTTACTCTGAAAGATACAATTTCTTTGCTTCTGCCTCTGCTGCTCCTGAAGGTCCGACAGTCATGTGTTAGGCTTGCCTGCTGTTGTAGGCTCAGGATTTGCGCCATATTGTATAGTGTGGATTCATTGGATTCCTTCAACATCACAAAGCTTGCGGCCACTCCTCCCAGGTGCCACAAGGGTGTCATTTCCGGCGCAGTGAATCCATAGCTGTCTGTCGATAGACATAGCATTGGGTTCTTTAGTAATCATTCATTACATTTCTTTGTTTTTGTTCATGGTTTATGTGCCAAGTGTAAATATTTAAACAGAACTAGATCTTTTGGCCAAATTATTTAAAATGAGATTTTTTTTCATTAATTGAAGAGATTATTAATTGAGGAGAGAATACCCTTTAGTAATAAGTACTCCTTTCTAAATCTGTTGGAAACTTAAAAGAAGTGTTTCTACATACATCAGCGTAAACTGATAGTGTATGTGTAAGTTTATTTTGCACAGAGCCCTCTTAAGAGTAGTATATAATATCGTGTTCTCAATATTTAATATAGAATCAATTATTTTAAAAATCAACTTTCAGTACCTGGAATGTACTGGCCAGATACAAGGGCAGAACTTTTCTTGATCTGGTGGAAGAAACTGTTCTCTGCTTCAGAAGTGTTTATTTTCAGGAGGTCATCACAAGTGCATTGAACTTGAGGAGTTTTCTGCTCCTCAGTTCTCTCAAAAACTATTTCTGCGGCACAGTTTCCAATGGTTGTCTGTGAAAGATAAACACATGGAAAACTACAGAGGGGAAAAAATATTGTTTTGCTATTGCTTGGTAACTGAGTGAGATATACAGTACCATAAGACAAAAATCAAATAGAGTTTTCTATGTGTTCCACTTTCTTCAGCAGAGGAACATTAAACTGTATTTTTTCCTCATGGAAAAAGTTAACCAAAAAAATCATGTTTAGATAATTAGGGGAGATTGGTTGGCATCCTTAAAGGCATATTCACTCTTTATAATACATTACTAAAGTATTTGGTCTCCGAATACAATGTAATAATACTATTTAAGATATATCCATAGTACTTTTTGGAGTGCATTGCAATACTGCAGCCTGTTTAGTAATCCAACACTAGCCTGAAGCAATTCTTTTTACCACCTCTTTTTAACTGATCAAGTAACAACTTTAAACCTTGGTCTGGAGCTGAGCTGCAAAATGTACAGAACTACAGCAGGAGTAATGCTATAGGCAGAAATATTATAAGTTCTACTTATTTGTGAGGAAATCAGATCTACAATAAAAAAAACTTACATTGCTGACCATCTCTTCCAGTGAAAATTCAATGTGATACCTTGCTGCTCCTGTAGGAATTTCCTAAGATTCATGAAATAATGGATAAGTACAAGAACTGGCAAAACCTTTAAAATCGAATTAAAAAAATTCCAGTTTCAAACATTTGAAAAATCACCCCACACCAAAAAGGACATTTGTATTGTATGAGTTGTATATATTTTTAAAGAAGTACAATAAACCTGTCTTCCTGCTTCCCATTTTAAATAGTGTAAGGCTATACTCAGAATGCAAGATTGGCAAGATCATACAGAATTAAAAAAATATTATTTTCTTAATGAGTTTAGCAAATTGTGCCTGGCATTTAATTTGTGATGTTTTCAATACTAAAACTTAAGAGAGATATTCACTGTCTACCCACTCGGTTGTGACCAAGATGGGCTTCAGGGTGTATCTGCAGTTCAAGTGAAGTGTGTACACGCTCTTACCTCTAAAGTGGCCCTTTTAACCTGACGAATAATAAACCTTCTGAAAGGGGAGCCGTAGTGGTAGTTCAGGTAGTGCTCCGCCACCTTGGCAGCACGGCTCGCCTGGTAATGGGACGGGTTGAGCTCTTCCACAGGCATAGCTGGATTCACCTCTGTGGTCTGGGAAAGGAAAACGAAGTTTCTGTCCTGAGCTAGGTGTGTCCACTAACACATGGACTTTGTTCTCCCCTCTTTTCAGGCTCTGTGAAAAAGGTTGCGAAATGTTGTGCAGCTCATATGGGGGAAAAAAACCAACCAGAGTGTCACCCCATGCTTGAGCAGAATTCCTAGCCACAGAAACTCCAGCAAAGGGCTCCTTTTGCTTTAGTTACATTGCTTGATGTAACTTCCTGTTGCTCCACAGGCTTAGTCAGACTGTTCACCACAAAGATGGCCTCTTTAAAGACACAGGCACTGTTTTAATTCGTCCACAGGGATCTGAATATCTTCTCTAGTTCCTCTGTCAGCTCAGCGCTAAAGGTGTATTTAAAGTTGGTGTCATTTCAACAGATATTCTAGCTTTCTTGCATTGTGTAAAAAAAGGCTTCTAATGGCAGAACTCCATATCAATCTAAATATTTGAAAGATGTGTTATACAGGAACCTGTCAGTTGATCGGGAGTGTCTAATCCATATTTGAAGGAGCTCATGTGATTTCAAGATTTCATTTCAACCTGACTCTTAATAACCTGAATGAGCATATTGTGGGCTTAAGTACAGTGATGTACCAACTTATCCCAGCTCCCCAGGTGCCAGGAGATTGAAAGAGGTTTAGAAAGCCTGCAGGCACATCAGGACTGGGCACCATGCTGTAGGTACATAATATAAATATAAAGCTTTTTTTCAGTTTTCCACTCACTTTCAATTTGTGTGGTAAAAAGGTTTGATCCCAATGAGAAAAAATATCAATTGTGTGTCTGTGAATTCCAGGTTCGATTACACGCACAAGAAGCAGTCTGGTGGAGCAGGGCAGTATGGGAAAGTCGTTGGAGTTTTGGAAGCCTTGGGGCCAGATGGCTACACCAAAGTGGAGTTTGTTGACCAGACCGTCGGCACAAATATACCAAAACAGTTTATGCCTGCAATTGAAAAGGCAATTTTTTTTTTGTTTTGGATAAAATCTTGTTAGTTATTTTATTTTACAGCTAATCAGCCCTTGTGTAGTCATATATATTTTTTAATACAGTTTTCAAACAAATTGTGTTACACTATAATAACAGTGCAGTAAGTCTGAAACAAATATTTCCAAGTCAGACCTAGTTAACACAGAATAAACTAAAAAAGACTGTTAAGCCTCCCTATATAGGCATACTGTACTAAACTATACTATGATTTTGTAGTGTCCTATAATTGGATGTTGTTTTATTTTTAATCAGTCTATATGCAGTTTGAAATGTTTGCAAATGTTTGTAAACATTTTTGTTGCTTTCAAAATCTTTCAAAATGTTTTAATTCTGAAAAATGCTCTATACCTTTGTTTATTCTAAATGCCTTATCAGCAACTTTGGAACAGTACAGTGTGAAATACTCATGGCAGATTCTGGAAGGGTGGTGGTGTCCGTCCTCTGTGCAGCTTTATTGTGAAGGAGCATGTTGTTCATACTGCCCGCAGGGATTTCGGGACGCCTGTGAGAAAGGCCCTCTGACAGGCCACAAGATCTCCGGTGTGCGCTTCCTGCTAGACGATGGCGCTCACCACACGGTGGACTCCAATGAGATCGCCTTCATCAGAGCAGGAGAAGGAGCTCTCAAGCAGGGTAGGAGCAGCCTTCTGAACTCTCAGCTCTGCTGCCTGCGGCACTTTCACTTCTCTGCTTTGTTGTGCTTTATTACTGCAAACTAGTGAAGGTGTGTAGTTCAGTAGTAAATGAAAATAGTTCCTTCCTACTTGTAAACCAGCTTTTGAGTTGCTTTGGAGTAAAACTTGCTGTATAAATACATTATTATTAGAAGTACAGTAGCTGATGTAGACTATTTCATGTGATGACCTTTTTGTTAAAAAATGTATTTTAACTGAAAAAATTATTTCAAGTACAAGTCAGATATGGCTTTCCAAGTTGCAAGCGCTTATTAAAATAATTGGCTGCTTCATCAGTTAAGCTTTCAGACTTTCCAAAACTGTTTAAATTTGTAGTCCTGGAAAACAGTGGCTATAACAAAAGATGAGGAAGGTTTTGACCAAGTTGCAATTAGTTTGTGCTCCTGAAAAGAAGGAGTCACGGTGTTTTGTTCATTTGAAACTGGGGATGGGATTTTCTAATTAGTTGCGAATCTGACGACTGTGGTGAGTAACCCTGCTGTTCCTGCTCTTGATCCTGTCCAGCTATGGAGAAGGCAAACGTGAGTGTCCTGGAGCCCATCATGTCTGTGGAAGTTGTGGCTCCCACTGAGTTTCAGGGAACAGTGATCGCTGGCATTAACCGTCGACATGGCCTCATCACCGGACAGGATGGACAGGAGGGCTACTTCACCCTTTATGCTGATGTAAGCATAGTTCCCATGATGGCATTCATACGAATGGGAAATGACCCATATGTGCATGAAACTAGAAGATAAATTGTGGTTTGATTTGTATTGTACTTTGATTACAGTCCCAGCTTGACATGTTGTAGGAATTAACACATTTATGAGAAGTTTTGCCCCTTCCCTAAACTATTTCAAATCTAAATTCAAAATCTTCTTCTTTAGAAGGTCCTTTACTTAACTGGTTCTGTTATTTACCGCTCTGCTCCTACTGTATTCAGTACCCTCATCTGCTGTCTCCTCTCATTGTGTATTTTCATTGTGCATATCTTGTGTATTTTTTATTGTTGTTGTCATTCTGTAAAGCGCTTTGAGAAGCCACCTTTTAAAGGCGCTGTATAAAATAGTTTGTTATTATGTTCTGAGGTTCTTCCAAGTTATTTGATAAACTTAAAAGTATAATTTCCCTAAAGTGTTTTGGAAAAGCAGTTAGTTTAAGTGGTACTCTGTACTTAATCACTGCTCTATATAAAATGTTTTAGGGTGCAGCTTTACAAAGTAATATTTCATAAGAACATGAATATGAACAAATGAGGAGGCTGTTTGCCCCGTCTCAGCTTTGGTTGCCTGAAGCTAATTGATCTCATTCACCTGTTTGAAGGAAGTCAAATAATATTAGTGATTCTAATTATTGTCCACTTTCTGTAGGTTCCATTAAATGATATGTTTGGGTATGCCACTGAACTCAGGTCATGCACAGAGGTAAGGTACCATAAAGCTATTGCACATGTACATGGTTTTTGGGAGGAATGAGGATAATATATGAGTTTAACATTCAGATTAAGTAACTAGTGTAAAGCCAATTTTTCAAAAAAGTTTCTGTTAAAAAAAAGTTAAACGAACATGTAGCGTTGTGTGTTGCTTGTGTTTGTTATTCCATGAAGAATACCCTATAAACAAGAGGAGTCAAGTACTGTTGTAAAAAGGGTATAATGAGCAAGCACAGTTCCTCATATTACTATTACACTATACTAATATTATCAAAACCAGCTTTGTAGCGTTGATGTATTTTGAGTCGTCAGAGATTTTCTTGTTTTATTAAACTGATTATTCCATCCATCCTTTTTCAGTATCCTTAGGGGGGGACAGTGAGTTGAACTTTATCATATCAGGCACAGGTCACCAGGTCATTGCAGGGCACACACACACCTCCATTCAAGGCAGCAATTTAGAGACGCCAAAAATGGACGGCACATTTTTGGACTGTGGGAGGAATCAGAAACAAGCACAAGGGACAGAACAAGCTGTAATCAAACAGTGTCCATGTCACCAGTATCTGGTTCCTTGAGACATGAGCGGACTGTTCTTGGTAACGGTTGTGTGAATGACACATACTTGACAGTATAAAGAAAGTAGTGATTTATTTGTTTGTCTCCTTTCACTTAGGGCAAAGGTGAATACACAATGGAGTACAGCAAGTATCAGCCATGTTTGCCCAGCACACAAGAAGAACTTGTCCACAAGTATTTAGAATCCACGGGCCAGCTACCTTCAAAGAAGGGCAAAGCCAAGAACTGAACCACCTGGCGATCTGTTTGTTTTTTTTCTGATTGATCTCATTGCTGAAGAACACCAACCTGGGGAAAATGCCGAAGAATCGTTGGGACAGTTATTTTCATTTTATGGACACTGAATAGTAATGGCATTTTGAAGAAATGTTACTGGTATGTTGTGAGACTGGTTGCTAGAAAACATTTAAATCAGTAATATTTGAAATATTGTTCATTCTGCTCTTATTATGTTAATTTTCAGTAAAGGCCATTCCAACGTTGAGAAAATCTTTATATTGTACTGAAACCATTTTAAGAACTTCATCAGTTTTCAAAAACAGTTTATCAGAATTTGTTCCCTGCTGTTCATAGTTTTATTTTTTCAGGATTTAATGTTACTTAATAATTCGAATTCATAGTGCTACTGTTACAAATAAGGTTCGTATTAAGCACACATTTAAAGGCCTGGCTTAACAATGTACAGTAAAGATTTATGGACTGTGTACAGTTACAATATTGAGAATGGACACTATGATTTCCAACAATTGTATTTTTATCTACTTAAATGTTGAGAAAACAAAACTGAGGTACCGAATTAGTGCATGTTAGAAGTAGTAATTGTTGTTAAGGAAATACTACTGTAGTTTTTATCAATGTTTTGTTCTTTAAAATGGGAATCTGTGAATGTTTGTATCTTTCATGTCTTTAAAATGTGGTTTATGGATTGAGGTAATGAAGTATACAGTGTGTATAGTATCTGGAATATACACACAGTATATGTAATTAGAAATGTATATGGCATTAGTCTAATTTTGATACAAACTTAAAAGAGAGTTTTGATTACTGTCTTATGTAATTTGGTTAAAAATGAATGACCATAAACCTAAAAAGTGTTTTTTTCCCCAAAATGCATTTTCAGCAAACTTTAAATATTGCACTTGTACAATTATAAAAGCTTTCTATCTTGGCTCAAAAACGTGAACTCACAATAATCATTTGGGTGAATCTGATTCAACAACAATCAAAATGATATTTTGACAAATACAATACAATAAGATATATTAATTAAACTACTAGATGAACTACAGATGGGAAAACGTTTCAAATTAAGGGCGTCAGCTCTGTTTTGGTTTTTAATTTTTCTTCTTTGCTTCGAAAGAGGAACAAACCACTTATGAAAATTTGGGGATTGACTAATCCCTTCTTTGCATTTGCACTTCAGTATTACCCAACGTTTCAACAGGAGGAGTATTTGTTTTGCAAATGTATCCTTCTCTGGAGAAACAAAAGATCTTTTCTTCTTACCCGCCTGTGATTGTCATTGGCAAATTATGCAATTTTGTACCTCTTCTGGATCCTACAACAGAGAGGAAGTCCATTTCTTTTCCTGTGCATTGTCCTGATTGAAAAGGGTCAGGTTGTGTTTTTGTGAAAGCTGGTGCATGTTTTTCTCAGCGAGTGCCGGTTGTTTTCAGAGGCACTTTTATTAGGCGAGGAAGAAGACAAAACAGGCTTCAGCCAACGAGAATGCAGTTGCTTACCTCGGGGAGGGGGTTGGTTTCTGCTGGGACCTCATGGGCTCTACCGCTGGTGGACCCAGATTGGAGGCGAAGTGGGTCGGCGTCTTGGAGTTCTTCCTGGCCGGTTCCCGATGTGGGATGCCCACAAACCAGAGGAAGCAGTCCCAGAGCAACACACAGAGCCCAGCGCATCTTGAGAACTGGAGCCTCAACACGGCCCCGACCTCAGAGGATTTCCAGTTATAATAGTTCTGCTGCTGACGTCAGAAAGTCAGATTCCTCCTGAGCTGGATAAGGGAAGCTGACACTCCCCAGATTGACTTTTTTTGTTTGTGCTTTTCCACCCCGTTTCTCACACAGTTGGCTCGGGAGCTGCCCCTCCCCCCTCTCCCCCATCTGTTTTTGCCATGTTTGTTGTCGGGGAAAGGGAATGTTACACATCCTGCGATGGAGCCTTGGCTTCATTTTCCTCACTTGGTACAAAGTGTTATTTCCTGCTCCTGAGCAGATGCCAGGCTCCACATCCAGATGTCAGACCTCAGGCCTGGTCCCTTTGTTTTTGCTTCTGGTGACTGTTCAGTTCTCAGTCACTACAGTTTTGTTTCCTTAAGTGCAGATTGTGACACAAAAAAAAACAACACGCAAAGGCAGCCCTTCCATCTCTTTCTAATGGCTCGTTCTCCTCCTTGGTCTCGTTGAAATCTTGTTTGTGCAACTGAAAATCAAGCCTGTTTAATTTGTGCCTCGGCCAGTCTGTTTGGTCTCCTCACAACACATGCTAAAGATTTCCAGTTGAACATTTTATCAGGTCATATGATCGGCTGCCTATCCCTCAACTGCGTGAGAGATTGCCCCTCAGAATTTACCACCTTTTTCACATGAGTCCAGGGTCCAATTTCATATACAGTACAGTACTTTGTGTACACAGAACACTGACTGCAAAATCCAGTGTTCATGTCACTACTTTATTCCGCATAAAGAAAAGTTTTTCTTTCGTTTCACTTTTTAAGACTTTTAGATTGAGTAAGTTAGACACCCTCATTGCAAAATTGTGTCACATCAAATATATGTTGCTGTTTTGATTGTGTAGCTTGAAGTTTGGTTTCAGTTTAGCGAGGTCATTGTAAAGTTACTAAATTGGGATAAGACACAACTTGTGCAAGTGTGTGAGAGCAACAGTGTGCACTTCAGAGGTGTTTGTTCACTGACCTAGATCACACTGCTGTTTTATCCATGAGCGGGTACTTCAGTCAGATTGCTGCAGTAAAATGGCCACCTGTTTATATATAGTATTTAGAAATGTAAAGTGCTTTCAGCAAAGGTGTTAGCCAAATAATGATAAACATGTCAGTGATATCTCAGTTACTTGATTTTTTAATCACACTGCTTAATTAATTTTGCTTCTGGGGCACAGCATAACAGAAACTACCCCATCCATAACTATGTGTTTTTTCTCCCCCAGCTCCAAGAAGACCTGCTCGTCGCCTCTTAGTTTCCATTTGCTCTTTTCTTTCTAGTTTTTGACAGCACTGATTTCAAAGGTTTGCTTTAGCTTTTTTAGCTTGAAGAAAAACACTGTAATGTACTGTAAATAAACTATAACATTTTTTTAATTAAAATTATTTTTTTTAATATTATTAGATATATTTTTTAAAAAGTCAAATCACACATTAGAGAAATCCAAAGAAGAAAATCTATCATGAAGTGGCCAACAGAATCCAGTAACGGATGTCTGAGCGTACGTATTCATTGCACCACAGCCGAGCAGCAGGTATACTGTATCACCCAGCCTGAGAAAGGCAGGCAAGGTGGTATACAGCAAGGATTCATGGCATTGGACCTTGAGGGCATAAATAATGAACTGGGGAAGAGTTGGAAAGATAATTGGTTTTGAAAACAGTTTTCTAACTATTGTCGGGTAAGAGCTGTGTGTGCATAATTTAAAACATTGAGGAAATGAATTGGAATAACGCAGGTTAAAAAAAGATCTCCTTTGATAAGAGAATTACTTATTATATTTGTATCTGTAATCTATACAGATTGCATTATGTATTGAATTATATATACTGTATAAAGAAACATATTTAAAAATAATGTTGGGTATAAGTGCTATGGATTTTGTTATTAGTTTTGGATTCGAGCCCTGCAGTAAGTCTATTTGGACATACAGTATGACTGACGTCTATCCAGTTGGACCGAATTCAGTAAACCAGCGGTAACCCTGGGAACTCGTCAGTCCAAATCAAATAAAGAGACAGCGAGTGACTATAAATCTTCCTATTTCATGTAGGGCGAGGTCAGGTTATGAATCGGGCTTTCTTTCTAATGACAATAATGTTTACTTGCCAAACAATCTTCATACATTAGTAATCTGGTGTACTAATAGTTCTGCTGAAGATAAAATGTGCAGCCAACACGTTCTCTGTTGCCTACTGGCAGGCAGCTAATTAGTTTATAATGGCATATGAATTGATCAATATCACCACCAGATAAGGTAAGGCTGCCATGCTTGATAGTTCTGATTCAGTTTGGCATGCACTGAAGTCAATTTGTTGTTTAAGCAATTGAGTCAGAATGCTCTGGGTATTCAGGAATGCATTGTAGTCAATTTGTGCTTAAGCAGAGTCAGAATGCCCTGGGTATTCAGGAATGCATTGTAGTCAATGTGATCTTAAGCAGAGTCAGAATGCTCTGGGTATTCAAGAATGCCTTGTAATTTATTATTAGAGTTATAAAGATAAGATACATTTTTTAACTTAATGCCCTCATAATACATATATAGAAAGCTGCTATTTATGTGATTAATCCACTAGAAAGACTTTATGTTGAGCATTCATAATTAGTGCAGATGTTTTTGCAAACCAAACACTAGATGGCACAAAAGTCAAGAAAGCTCAGAATTAAAATACTAACCTGCGAAGACTACTCGATACTGTGCAACCAAGAGCCAAACCTGGTCTAGAGAGCGTGTGGGAATGTGTCCTTGGTGTAACAGAGATTTTTTCAGTACCTTCACTCTTCAGATTTGGTCTGTTAGAGAAAGACAATGGATTTAATCACTACGGGAGAAAAGTTCTGATATTCAGAGGCATGTTTGTTTTTACCTTTCCATATTCTGCACACCCTGCATTGAAAAATAAAACAGGCTGTCTCTTTGAAATAGTCAAGTGAGTACACTGGATGATTGCTTTGCATGAAACTCACTATATCAATATTTATTTACCTAAAGATTAAATAAAAATATTGTAAGAACACGGGATTTAAACACTGCATTGTTCATGGAGTCCATTACCACCTATATTTGTATAAACATTTTAGACAGCCAGCAAGCAGAAACAGTGAAACTGCCAAGCCATGTTGATTCTCTCAAGAGACTTCGCAGAATAAACAGGTACTCAAGTTTGAAAGCAAGTGTGTTTATTCTGAAACTGTCAGTAAAATTTGTGTGGGCTTAACACTGTGTAACGCTGGTGACTGCCTTGGGCACGTCAGTAAAGCATTCCCATTTAGTGAGTAATCGCCCATTTATAATGTTGGATTTTTCTTGTACGGTTAAGCAGAATCAGTATTTCTGTTGCATTTAATTTCTACATAAAAATAGCATAAACCTGGGAACCAATTCATTCCTCACTCCTGAACAGCCACTGGGCTTGATTTTATGAAGAAAATCGGGAATGTTCAATGGATTTCAATCACATAAAAAAGCTCCCATATTAAATTATTTCACCAAGTGAAGTATTAGCCTTGATTAGCCTTGTATTAAAAAAAGAAAAATTGATTAGGCCAGATAAAAGCTAGGGCAACGATTAATTCTAAAACATGTTTTCTAGAAAGCGACACGCAGAATGGAAAATATAAAAGCAGTATTTCACATCCCAGTGCAGCATCTTTGTTTGTGGTAGAAATGATCTGCAATTCAAAGGACATGATGGTACTGGTAATATCTCATATCAAGTGGGCAGGACGTCAGTGCAGCAGGGAAAATGAAAATCTCAGATATAGAGCTACATAATCAGAGATTAGTGTGGATTACATCTGTTCTTGCAGGATAACATTTTATCACAGGGCCTATTTACATAGATACATATGTAGTTGGATATCTATAGCAAAAGTATTCCAGCTTTCACTGTGCTAGTATAATCTTTTTAGATTACAATGAAAAAAGTCCCAATTTAGTCCTTATTTTTTATTTTTGTATTTATGTTTGCATTGCCCGATATGTATAAGTAATTGGTACATTTTAAATAGATTTTTATCTTGTGTTAGTGTCATGAAAAATGCTCTGAAAAAATTTAATTCACTGATGAGCTGTGAAATGTACATTGTTATATGGACGTGTCACGATTAAGTACAATTGCAGTAATTTACAAATGTATATTTTCTAACAGTATATGTGGGTGATTTTTAAAGAAATTGAACACAACAGCATGGCAAGTTACAGTGTGCTACTTTGCAATTTCAGCTCAAAATGGGCTCACCACTCACAAATGACTCAGTAATTTATTACCTCACCGGATTGTCCAGTGATTTACTGTAATGTCTATCCCAAGCCCTGATTAATATAATAATGAAATATGATCTCCCCTCCCAGGCAAAAGGATTATATTTAGGCTTCGAATTAATGAGCTACAACATGATTACATAGGGTTCCAGGAGGAAGGCCTGTTTGTCATGCCGAGATTAAATTTTTTGACAGATGACTCAGGTAGAAGGAATTGTGGGTAGATTAAATAGCATTCATGGAAATGATATAGACCAGAATTGCTTTGCCTGTATAAAAATACCAACTCCAGGAAGACACCAGAATGTGAATGAGAACACAGAATATAGCAGTGCATGCTTACTCTATATTACTCTTCCAGATTCATTGGTTATTTTTTGTTAATTGTATCCACCTTTGTGAAACGAATTTCTTTACATCCATAAAAAAAAATCTTCCAGGTTCTTTAGTAGCATTCTGAAAAGACACTAAGTTTCAACTGATAGTTTCACAGAAAATGCTGCATAATTATTAGATAAATACTAAAACTTAAATGGTGAACAATTTAAAACAGCTCATGTCAGATCATTAAAAAGCTGTTGCTAACTTCTGCTGAAATTTATTCTAGGGAAGGTCTGTCTTTACGAGATCTTTGCCACAGAAACTAGTTCAAATGGTACTAGTGTAGCACCTGTGCACCTTCTCTTGTACATATAACTTAAGTGTTTAAGCATTTGTTTAGTGCGGAAAACCTCTTACCTATTACTGAATAGCTGCAAAACATGCCAGAACAACGAATACAATCAGTTTCTAAACCTGATTTGTGGGAATTTGGCACATTACAAGGGAAAGGGCATTGTTATCCCAGAATAAGAAATAGGTCGCTAGCTCAGTTGTTAACTAGGACACTGGCAACCAGTCTGATCCAACAGCCACGAGCACACGTTTGGTGTTGTTTGTATCCTACATTCTTTTAACAAGCATTAAATATTTGAAAAAGAGGCAACTCGCCTTATTCACGTAGTAAAAGAAATAAACGGAGAGCTACCGTTTGAAACGCGAACACTCAGACACAACAAGCTTACTTTTGATTTTGCCAGCCTTTCGAAGAATAAACTTTGAATTTTTTAATAATGTTTTACACGGCCGTGGAGGCGCGCTGCGCAAACAACCTCTTTTTTTTTTTGCAGAAAAATTTCACAAACCCCACAAATGTTCCTGCGGGCTAACTGCAGAACTGCACCGCAGCACGTTCACCCAAGTCAGCTGAGCGCGGACGACTGCCACGTGTTCCGGCTGGTCATATGACTGATCGTGTCTTTCTGTTCGCCATAGGAGGTGAAAGATGGCGGAGAGGGAAGAGCGGAGGGGTCTTCTAGATGAAGATAATTCTGAAGTTGCAGATCCTTCCCTCTCTGATGACAGAGATGGCAGTGGTCCAGGAAGACGGATGCCGTCTATCTGTGATCCTAGCACACTACTGCACAGAATTGTGGTTCTGATCTTCATGTGCTTTTTAGGATTCGGTGAGTCCGGTGTATGATTTTCGTTTCGAAAGCGACTTAAGACTTTGGTCTGAGTCCCAACACATCACATACATTGCATGATATGTTAAGTTTTTTAAAAATTAAGGCGTTAAATTACGCTTACGAGAGACGTGAGAGTTTAAAGGGCTAAAGTCCACTGATTGGATAATCTAGTTTGCTTACAAATAAAACAACTGGTAATTTGATTGACTGAAAATGTAATTATAACAACAGTAAATTTCGATGGCAAACTTAAGTGGGCAGCAAAATAACCTGTTAACACGGTAAACGCTTATTTAAGTCCAATTTACGTATTATTCTGCCCTGTAAAAAAAGTTGGAGGTGTTAAGTCTCTGCTCACAAACAAGACAACAAGCAGTCGCGACAAAACCGTGCAGACTCACCGCCCTTCAAGTCCTATCATTAAAGTGATTAACGTGCACACTGTTATGCAGATACAACGGGGCTCAGAGTACTCTTCATTGTTTAAGGTACCTCTTAAAAATTCATAAGCCACCTTACCCTTTTCAGCCTTTAAGGAGCACAAAACAAACAGATCCAACCACTTTGGTTCAGTTAATTAAGGAATCAAAAGTGAAACCAAGAAAACCTGGAATGTAAACCAAAATGATCAGGATTGTGAAACACTGGACTGTTGTGAATCCCCAATGCTGTGCTGGTGAAGCAGGAGGTGTTGACACTGCTGTTCTTGCCCTGTGCATGGCTGGAGAGAGCTTAAGTGTTTAGTCTTTGGGAATCCATCCCTGCAGAAAAAGCCTGGTGAAGGTGTTCCAGTAAACCTGCACTCCTGTGCTTTCGTACAAATTGTAGGCTGGAGAACTGCAGAGCTCAACTGTTGACCTTGCACAAATCTAGGTGCACTGCTCTTGTGGTAAAACTAGGCTGCAGTTTCACTAAGCGCAGCCTTCTTTCACATCTCATAAGTGCTCTGTGGCGTTTCATAACGGGTGCCCTTTTCAAATGGCCCTGTCCTCATCTCAGGAGAGGAGTCGAGTTCAGTAATATAATATTATTATTATTAATAATAATAATAATAATAATAATAATATTATTAAGTGCTTACACTTATATAGTGTTTTCTGGACACTCCACTCAAAGCGCTTTACAGGTAATGGGGACTCCCCTCCACCACCACCAATGTGCAGCATCCACCTGGATGATGCGACGGCAGCCATAGTGCGCCAGAACGCTCACCACACATCAGCTATCAGTGGGGAGGAGAGCAGAGTAATGAAGCCAATTCATAGATGGGGATTATTAGGAGGCCATGATTGGTAAGGGCCAATGGGATATTTGGCCAGGACGCCGGGTTACTCTTTTCGAGAGAGACCCTGGGATTTTAATGACCACAGTCAGGTCCTCGGTTTTACGTCTCATCCGAAGGACGGCGCCTGTTTACAGTATAATGTCCCCGTCACTATACTGGGGCATTAGGACCCACGTGGACCGCAGGATGAGCGCCCCCTGCTGGCCCCACTAACACCTCTCATATAGAATGCCAGTCAGGAATAGACCTTTTTGCTCTTCAAATTAAGAGCACAATCTGACGGATCAAGCCTTTTTCTTGCAGGTAGCTACTTTTGCTATGATAATCCAGCAGCACTTCAGACTCAGGTCATACAGGTAAGTTTTTGTATTGGGGGGGAAATTGCCTCTCTGTGCCCATGTCCAGTGTTGTTGAATATGTGTGGATTTAGCAAATTACAGGAGTTCTAAGTAGAGAGAGTGGTTGTATTTACAAGGGTGATAAAGGTAGCAGTATTGTATTGGTATGTTTTTTTTCTATTCTGAAGTTTTTGGCTGTATGGTATTAAATTCAATTAAAGTTTTTCAAAGCCGACAAAGACCAAGATGTCACTTTTCACTTGATATGAAACACGATTGTGTCTCTAATCCCTGAGAGCCAGAGTATTTTTCAATAACTCAGTTCCTGGAGGATGTGGTGTCTTCTGTTTTTTTGTTCATGCCACGTTCTCTTGTTACATGGTTGGTCTCTATTTAATTAGCTGCACAATTATAAACCTTCTATTCAGGCTCTGAGCTTAATTACAGGTAACTGTTCCCTTAATGAAGTGAATATCTTGTGCAGTCAATTGTAAAGACCTCGAGAAAAATCCTATATATATCTAATTCAGAAAATAATTAGGTTGTTTAATTGACTACTCAGGTCAACACAAACACCAGAAGAAACAAGACCCTCCAGCAACTGAATTTAAGACCCCTTAATTTACACTGATGAAGCCCAAAAATGTTACCTTATCCTTGTAATTAGTAACATCAAGTAATTAAGATACGAATTAGAAAGGAAGGCAGAGGACTTGCTGATTTATCCCCATCCCTGGTTCAGAGTATGGAAAGAAACTCTGGACTGTAAAGTTTTTAAAGGTCCTAGTTGATTTCAAATATATTTTGTAGATTGAAATTAAATCATTTTGGCTAATTCAATTTGCTTGAGTCTGTAAATCTGGGCAACTCCAATCCACTCCATTACTGACGTTTGCTACAACTAACTCCTTAATTTAATTGATAATTAGCTAGATCAATAGAGCAAAGAACTGGTTGCAGGAGATTGCAGATTGAGTAGCCTTGATCTATAGTCCCATCTGCTGATAGGATGGGATTTCATTGTATAAACTGCAGGTATCGTTACCATGGGTGTTGTCATTCATGTAACCCTCCAGCATTCACTTAGGCTGTTTTCAGAAAATTATTTAACCACATTAAATAGTATAAAGGGCCTAAATAGATTTGCTGTCTCTCGGGGCAAGCCTTATTTCTAAATAGATTTTGCTTTGTCCTATTGAAAAAAGAACTGATGCCAATTTTATTTAAGCAAATATCAGACAATATGATTATAATAAAGTCAATAGACCATCAAATGTTATACTTTTCATTAAGGTTTGTTGGCAGAAAATCAAGTACCTGACCAGTGTCTGTGGCGTAACGTTTTTGTTCCACAAAGTGTTTAAACATACTCACCCCTTCTAGTTCTGACTGGAAGTCAAAGCAAAGCAAACAGTCACATGGAGAAGATTACACAGTTGCCACATTTTCTTTTTAACTGTTCTGATCCATGTAATTCAGCTAACACTAAAAAGGATAAAAGAATCATTTGAGTTTGATGGACTTGACAGCTTCTGCTGTATTTGCACAAGCAGAAATGGGTTCCTCCAAGTACCTGAATAATAGAGGTGGAAATTTAGCTTAGTTCTCCATTATACTGTTATATGTGCTAACATTAGCCGACATTCTCTGATCATCAGATTTACAGATTTGTTCTGCCGAAGTCTTTGCTTTTAATCGGGTCAACATTAATTTTGTTAAATGAGCATCCTACCTTTTCTACAGACACCTTTTATGGTAACCAAGCATATTGCCCTTTCATTTTACCCTCATCTCCACAGTTTATCCCTGGTGTTCTGGGTACATTCCATGCTGGGTTTGCACAATCTAGCCTAACTAAATTGTGAAGTGTTTCTTAAACGTATATTAACATTCAGGTGTTCTGCCATATTGGGTTCATTAATGTGCATTGTCTTTGCACTTCAGGTTGTCCATGTGTGATGAGTGAGTAGTTCAGTGGAGAAGTAGATGTCCTAGTTAGTGGAATGCTGTTACCCATTACAAAGAACACCAGAAGTGTTCTAAATCAATCAACCAGTCTCCAACCATGCTCCAGATTATTTTCATTGACTTGTAGATTGTATATCCTGTACTGCATTTTTACCTTGGTCTCTTTAATGCTCTGTCAAGTTGCAGATGCATGTACTCAAGCTTTATAAAACAGGATAATCCATTAATTAGGTGTAATAGCTTAGTCCATGTTTACATCTCCACGATACTTCTCTTGTGATTGTTAGGGCCTGTGAGTGCTTGGTAACTCATGATTGAGATGTTTTGATCTACTTTAAGAACTAAAGCGGTCAATTCTGATTTCAGCAACCACGAGGTTTTCAAATTATGATGCTTTATACGTCTTAAGTAATTTTGTTTTGATATGGTATTCATTTATCTTCCTGGCAGGATATGCAACTCAACACTTCTAAGTTCATGCAGTTGTATGCATGGTATTCCTGGCCGAATGTTGTGCTCTGCTTCTTTGGAGGCTTTTTGTTGGACAGGGTTTTCGGTATCAGGTAGGTGCTGAGGTTCAATGCATGTTTTCAGAGTGAATCTCAATGCGCTCAGACCATATAAAAAAAAGAACGGTGATGTTTTGTATAATTTGCACAAAGGACTGAATTCAAAATGATATTTTGAATCGTCTCCAGCCTTATATGCCCTGAATAACTTTCCTGTAAAAGTTGGTTATAATATTCTCATCTATTGATGGTGATTGCAGCTTTTAGCCTGGGGGGTTTCAGTCACCATGCTTCTGACTCCTCCCAGCCGCGAACCGGAAACAGTGGGGAATTCCACCATGGCTTAAGGCTGGCCTCCCGCTGCAGGAGAATTCAACATGACCCCGTTCAGCATAGATTAACACCACCATAGTGGGGCTATTGCTATTGCAGTGTGCCTCTGAATAAGATTCAAATCTCTTATGTTGCACAGTCCCCAGAACTGAGCCACACAGCAAGTGTCCAGGCTGCTGGTCTAGCATATTGCACAGAGAAGAGGTTAAATTAAGCGAACAGGGTAACAGTTTGATTTACATCACTATATAAGAGGCTTGGAATGAGCCTTGCCTCTTCTTTCTGTAAAATATATATTTTTTTCATTTTTTGCACAGTAAAACTTTTCCTCCTTAATGTGTCCTTTTCAGGTTAGGTACAATAATCTTTAGTCTCTTCGTCTGCTTTGGACAGGTAAGTACTTGTGATATTTTTCTCCAGCTAAAGAGTAAGATTAATCCTCTATCGATGAAGTTTCAATATTTCTCAAAGATGTCATAATGTGTAATTTACAAAATTAAAACCATGTTTGGCTTTTATTGATTTTGAACAATGTTAGGATTATAAAACCCTTCCTTTTAAATATTATCCAGAAGATGCGTATTTGTTTTTTTAACTTTTTAACAGTTTTTACTGTTGCTTGACTTTTGATATGAATTGTCCAAATCATCCCTAGGTTATTTTTGCAGCAGGTGCATTATGTAATGCCTTTTGGTTGATGGAACTTGGAAGGTTTGTGTTTGGGTAAGTGTCTCCTTCAAATGTACTATGACGTATCATATCCATTCCCACACTATGCAAATATAGTTTTGCTCTTATTTTGGTTGTTCAGGATTGGTGGCGAGTCCCTGGCTGTTGCTCAGAACACGTATGCTGTCAGCTGGTTTAAAGGAAAGGAGCTGAACTTGGTCTTCGGTCTCCAGTTAAGCATGGCACGACTAGTAAGTGGACTAGGAAGAAAAATGTTTATATCCTAAGACTGAGGGATAGAATGCAAGTAAATTGATTTTTGTTCTAAAACGAAGACGGGTAGATCTTAATTTCACATCCCACTGCATGCACAAAGAATGCTGGAATTTTCATGTTCATCTTGCGCGATAGATGTTATGTATGATATGACGTGGAAATATAGTCATGCGATTTCCCCCTAGGGCACCTTGGGAAATGAGATTTTCCACTGTCTCAATAAATTGTCCTTTAAAATACTATAATAAAAACATTATAATCTTTGAGATATAATAAAATTGTCATCAGTAATGCATGCATGTCAGCATGTGATACAGTTGAAGAGGATAAACCTGCAGCTTTCAGGCATCTTGGTAAAATTGCGTTCTGTGATTTGCATAGCTTTATACTTCACAAAATGTGTTAGAAAATGAGGGTTATAAGTCATCTTTTTTAAGATAGTTTTGCAGTGTGCTTTCACCATAATGTTTAATTGTGCTTAATTAGTCAGGTGTCTGAAAAGTTCCTGTCGTTTGACCTCTAGGGCAGCACGGTAAACATGAACATCATGGGATGGATCTACTCGAGGATAGCGGCCCTGGTGGGATCTTCAGGCCACACCACACTGGGCATTACTCTGATGATAGGTGGGCCCACCCAGTCTGTTGCTGGCTAATGGAGCTTCATGATCTTTTCTGAACTTCTTTTGCTTTTTTTGGGCAAGAATGGTTTCAATAGTCCTATTGTCAAATAATCCAGAAATGCCTAAGTTAAAATCTTTTGAAAGGGGGATCTTAAGCTGCTAAATTTTAAGCTGCAGGCCTTGCGTTTTGGTTGGGTGCTCAAAAAAAAATCCTTAGTCTAGTCAAATAGAGTAACACTGTGTCATTGTTGTATCGGCATTGCCAAGTTTTTGTAACTTTATCCCGTTTATATGTACATGTTCTGGACAAATTGTCGTAAGCAGTTTCATTTTGCAATACAGTTCAGCTTCCATTTCCTTGGCTGCATGTGACTAAATACCAGCACTGATGGTGGGTTAGGGTTTCAAAGGCTTTATGTTTTTATAGATGTAAAGGAAACCTGAAAGTACATTTTAGTCCAGTACCTGTAAGTAATACACTTTGTTATAGGAACCTTAGATAATCCTTACATTGTTGAATATGACAATGATCATTCTTAGTTTTTGAAATTCGACTCAATCAACATTTTTAATTGTAATTAGCTTGCAACCTGAAATTTTCTCACTCCAGTACAGATATTGTTTTTTGATGTATTCAACTTTTTTCAAGACCTACTGCTGTGTAAGGTTTCACTTCTAATGAGAGATACAGTACTAACATACTGCTATGATGCAGATGTCAGGTCAAGAAATGGCATTGCATAGTTCTGTTGATACTTTCTGCATGGTCCAGGTATTGTCATACTTGACTTATTTCCTGTCCTTCTGTGAGTGACCAGAAATGAAAAAATTAAGTGATTTCTTGCCTTTAGATTGACCTATGCTGCTCTTTATTTTTTAGGTTCTGCCACTTGTATTTTTTCTTTAATTTGTGCACTGATCCTGGGTTACCTAGACAAGAGAGCCGAGAGAATCTTAAACAAAGAGCAGGGTAAAACCGGTGAGTCCTGTTCTTTAACAAAGAGTCGGAACTGTGGTTTTTCACATGACAGCAATGATCAGCTACTCTAGAAGTTTCTTGGTCTCGGCTTTGAGAGCTGGAAAGCCCAAGTTCCTTCATCTTGATGGTCACAGTTTACGGAATAATAGTCGGGTGAATACAGACAGGACAAATATTGGAATGCTAGTCAGAGCCTCATGAACCATATTGTTCTCAGAATGTCCCCACTTGGTGTGGTGCCTTATACTTAACCTTTAATCTGAAGTTATCAACAATATGTTTTATTGCATATATTATGTGCAGAACATGTCTTCATAAATTAACTGCAGTCTGAATTTGTACATCTTCTTGCAGGTTCCCTGCACTTAATATTAGGTAGTCCAGGATTTCTCATGATTAGAGTTGGTATTTTTTTTTTAAGAATGCTTGAAATGTTTTCTTGGTAAAGCCTCAGGTTGTTTCTGTTTTTTCTTTAGGTGAAGTTATTAAGCTGACAGATGTGAAAGATTTCTCACTTTCCCTGTGGCTCATTTTCCTGATATGTGTTGGTTATTATGTAGCAGTCTTTCCATTCATTGGACTTGGCCAGTAAGTGTACACAAAACTTTAGAAATAGCATAAACTAAACAGCTGTGTTTAATGGAAAAAGTACTATTTGAATTTTGACAGATAAAGCTTGGACAGAAGACATCTGCCATTTTGTTTTCGTGATAGTGAACAGAGGCAGCTCCTACTGATATTACGTAGCAACCTAGTGATGAAGGACTTTTGTTAAATTAATTTGATAAATGAAAAGGATATTCAGAACTAGGTTCCAGCTTTAAGCTTCTGTAGAATACTAATAGAAAGCAGTAATTAGAGTTGCTTTCAACAGGATAAATCAATTTATATCTGTAAGTTAATGTAGTCAAGCCTATTTATATCCCATTCATATACCAATTAGATTTTGAATAGTCATTTGTCCAGCCCAATTTCAATAGATTTTCTAACATTTTTTCTTAGGGTCTTCTTCATTGAAAAGTTCAACTTTTCTCCAGCTCAAGCCAGAGCAATTAACAGGCAAGTTCCCATTCTAGACTACATCTGTGTTAATGTATATTGGTAAAATATACCTCATTTGGAGCATTTTAATAAAAATCTGGGCCTCATTTGGCATGCAGCAAGGTTCAGTGTGGTGGTGTTGACCTCTCACAAACTAGTCTTTGCTTCATTAGAGTTAATTTGTCTGTTTTTTGAACAAGTAATGATTCCTGGCTTTAATTTTTCCACAGCATTGTATACATCATCTCAGCCCCTGCATCTCCCATTTTGGGGTTTTTGGTGGACAGAGTTGGGAAGAATGTGATCTGGGTTCTGTGCGCTGTATTGACCACTCTTGCGGCACATCTGATGCTTGCTTTTACCTTCTGGAACCCCTGGATAGCAATGGTAACACTTCCTGACATTTGTTCATGCAGAATAGCTGCAGTGTGGTGTCGGAGACATGTACAGTATGTATTAAGTGTAGTGCCTCATTAAACAAAAGCATCTGCTGGCATAAACTCGTTGACCTTCTATGCATGTTGAAAAGATGTTGCAGATCATTGAGTGTTTATTTTGCCATGAAATATTAGTGACACTGCCTTCAGTATGTAAACATTGGTATTATAGGGATTAAGAAGTGGTTTTCTTCTAGGATTTTAGTGATATTGGCAAAGCAATATGTCAAAAGACTTGGGAATGTGGTGCTGTACTTAGTGAGGTTGCCCTGGTTATTAAAATTACAGATCGGAAAATTTTAAAGGTTTTAATCTTCACTAATTGGTAAATGCCAGAGACATTTTTTGTTTTTCTTCTTAAGCGGTGACTTGCAAATGTTCGTTTTTGTTCTCCCTTCTCTCTTAGTGTTTACTGGGACTGTCGTATTCACTTCTTGCTTGCGCATTGTGGCCAATGGTGGCTTTTGTTGTTCCAGAACATCAACTGGGAACTGCCTATGGCTTGTAAGTGATTCAGATGAAGTGAACATATGGAGATGCAGCACAGCATTTAAAACTGTCTGCCTTTTCTATTAGAGCTGAACATAAAAACAAGCATGGTTATATGTTTTGCTTAATTGAAGCTGGAATAACAGTTATCGGTTGATTTGTTCTTATTTACCATTGAGATTCAGTACAGAAGATGGCAATAACTTTTCACTTCTGTTCCTCTCTTTTCAGCATGCAGTCCATCCAGAATTTAGGACTTGCCCTAATTTCTATTGCTGCTGGATCCATACTGGACAGTCGGGGATATTTGTTTCTTGAAGTCTTCTTCAGTTCCTGCGTTTGTTGTAAGCACTGTGGAATGAACTATGGAATAGTTCCATATGGAGCCATATGGAACTATGGCACTGTGGAATTTTAAGGTTTTCTACATTCAAAAATGTAGAATTACTTTTCTGTAATATGTAGAGTGGTTAGATGGAACACATTTTCTGCTCTAATGTCTAATTGGAATGTCTTTTACAGAGCAATTGCAAAGGTCACTGTTGAATTCTTCTCTCCTCTTTTTAGTGGCATTGATAGCTGTGGTGGTACTGTACTTCGTAGATTTTCTCAGAGGTAAGACAGTGAAGCTTGACACAAGCATTTTATGTCTTCTTTATCACTGTGATTATGGTTTAAAATATATATTTTTTAATTCTAGGAGGAGAACTTAATCTATCAGCATCCCAGAGAGGAAAACTTAAAGAGGTTTCGGCAGCTGAGTAAGTAGAAAGCATGAGGTTGAGTTGAAATCTTGTAGTAAAGTAAGAAGGTCTGTGTTGATAGTTTAAACTTTTCAAGTACCCCCACTTTGCCTGTGACCATAAACTCTGGGATTATCGATCTTTTTGCACTTGTTCAAAGGCACAGTTAATCAGTCACTATTGCTAGGATAATCTGGCATGAGTACACGGCATATGTTTGACTTGTAGGCTTAGCATTTTATAGCAATGGTTCTCAAACATCTGTTTTTCTGCTATTGATCCTTATACTTTGCTAAAAAAGTTTTTCAAACACAACACAGCTGGGAGGGTGTTTTAAAATGGTGTGAGGTTTTTCAAGTGTTTTGTTCTTTCCTTTCACTAAATACAAGTAAACTGAGTTCAGGATGCTCTGGGGTTCTGCACAACATTAGTCAGAGTTGGAATATTGTTGCCATTCTGTTTTGGTTTTTATCCCACTTCACTGTTTTGACAACTTGTCTTTGACCATTGTGTGCCTGTGTGATCCCTAAATATTTTGTAACACATGGCAGTGCTTGCCTCATTTTGTCTAACCTGCATGCTTTCCGCACTCACAAATTTTCTCGAATAACTTTCACTATACTGTAATGTCTTACAGGTGAGGATATTGGGTAGCATCCTGAAGTAAACTTCCAGTGGTCACCAAGTCCTCAAGCTGAAGAATCAATTCTCAATTACATTCTCACCTTGGGCATTACCACAAACACTGACACAATCATTTTCTACAGCTAACCTGTGTGTGACTGAAATAATACTACAGAAATTCTGTAGGCTTTTGTGTTTAAGGTGATGGTATATGGGGGTAAATTACCTTTTAACATTAGTCTATTCATGTGAAGCGTGTACATAATCAAATGGTGTTTTTTACTGTAAAGGTTTTTGCAAAATTTTCACTCTGTATATATTCGTTTGAATATAAAATCAGATTTATATAGCATTTCAAATTTAGAGCATTATAAGAGTAATTTTTGTATTGCTGCTTCAATGTGTTTTAAAGGCTGCTACATTTAATGTTACAGAAATGCGTCACTATAGCAAATGTTGCCTCGAAAATCTTTTTAAATTGTAGTCTGCAGAGCAGCTTCTGGACCAGTGCACTTTGGTTTAACAGATTTTACATTTCCTTAATGCTCGCATTCTTTTACTAATGTAATTTTGAGAAGGATGAGTATCCTGAAGCTTCTTTCAGTCTGACATCTGTGACCCTGCTGGGCACTCGCGTCCACATGAGATCAAATCCTGCTGCGTATGTAATCTTTGTACTTCTGCAGTGTATTCATGAAGTAAAATAAACGTTTTGTTTCCTATTCAGTTTGTCTTGTTTGTTTTGACTAACATGGGGAAACATTTGTAATGAACTATTGAATGCTCCTGTCCATAAGATTTTTCCCTTAGCTAATTACTCTTGGAAATATATAGATAAATATTCTGGTTTTGAATGCAATTCCTATCTTTTCAGAACTGAGAAAAGAGTGCACGTGCACCAGCAGAAAGATGAGGACTTAGCCCGATTGAAGCCCATGTCAGCTTTTGGACTGAGAAACCGTTATCTTTCCAGGCTTGGTGCACAGGTAAGCATTTAGTGATAACTGTGACAGCTTGGTAGACTTCTTTGAAAAAGCAATTTTTTTGTGTTCAGCATTCTGGCAGTGGTTGCTCGGAACAGAGTTGGTGTTGACCGCAGGAACCACATTTCTCCTTGACTTCACTGCAAGGGTGTAGATGTACAACAGCTGCAGGGGTCTCTATTGTATAGGTTTTCCAGCACAGGCTTACTTAGACAAAAAGTAACGCCTACATTTACTGCTGGATTGGCTTGGAAGACTTTTTAAAATGTAAATTTGATCCTTTTTATACATCTTTAAAATTGAGCACTAATTTGTGATGTCTCCTACCCCCCCTTCCTTGTTTTAAATTTCTTCAGCTGTAGTGTTCTTAGTCATTTTTGGTTTTTGTCTGCAGCTGCCTGACCACTATTGTACCCACCTGTCTTCATTAGCACACAGGAGTGTCCTTAAATAGTTGTTACTTTTACAACTACCTAAGCCAAAGTCTTTGAAAGGAGGCTTGGATTGAAGTCCTGATCAGAAAATTTCATTCTGTACTGTGTTTACTGTAACTTGGTGTTTTGGGAATTATTCTTCTGTGATGCACCTTAAAGGTGAGATTTTAAAAACCCTGTGATCTGTAGAATATTTTTTTTTTCTTGTGGGTGCTTTTTTAATAACCCATAAGTGATTGATTGTACTTTTTTACATTTAGGTTAATATTTCTTCATTTACACTGTGATAACTTTGTTCAAATTGTCTACAGCAGATAATTTGGCCTTGGACGTATGGGTTAATTAATGTATTTGTGTCATTAGTTTGCTTTCAAAAAAAAAATATTTTGAATTTATAAGCATAAGGATGGCAAGCGTGAAAAGCACCTATGCAAGATGAAACTCTTCAATACTGCAGTTGTGCATGGTCTTCGGTAAAGATGAGTTACAAACTCAAAGGCATTGCTTTTTTTGGCTTAAACCTAGACTGTTTGCAAACATACTTACAGTATATCTAGGTAACATTTGTTATGCATCTCAAGTCTTGAAGTGTGACCATACATTATCCAGTGTGTGAATCAACCTGTCCTACTTGGATTCAGCTTCACTAAGATATTGACACTGTAAATGAATTTTAATTGTTTACTTACTGCAATACACTCCCAACACATGAAGTTCTGATAATTTTATTTTAGGTATCCTTACTGTCAGTAGTGCTAAACATACTTGAATATTAGCTGAATCCCATACCTCTGCATGTTTTTTTTAAATGTTGATTGGTATCGGAAAGCCCGTTCATTTAAAGGAATGTAAACATCAGTAGGCTGTGTTTTTTGGAGTATGAAATTTGCTTTAATTCATGAGAAGAATATTTTTTGTACATGCAAATTTGTCATTCTGGTCCATTATTCCCAAGCTTCAAATAAAGTTTCTTCATACTGCCGTTGCTGTCAAGTTGACTTTATACATGTAACAACGCTAGTTTTGCAAGGCCAAATTTTATAACTGATCTTAATTGCAGAAATGGCAAATAAGTCTAGTACACTGATTTGTTTGAAGTACTCCTGTGCATTATTTTAATAGGATGGCTCAGAAGGTTCTAATAAAACTGCAGTACAACTGTTTATACTTAAATATTCAAACACCAAAAAAAGCTTATGCAGTGTAATTTTCTCTGAACAAGATTATCAAAGTCACCCTTTCCCCATTAAATTTTGCCTGCAAAAGACAAAGCCTAAATAATGGCTTTTGTCATGTATTTAACTTGGAAAACTATTGCAAGTCTGCTTTGAGGAAGCATCTTATACAATTCAGAAATTCCTTTCAGGACATTAAAAAGGAACTGCGTCGCTACTTCAATATTTTGGGGTTCGAATTGGCATCGACGAGTGTGTATCAAACCACAATGAAATGTACACAGTAACGTGTAAAGCCTCCAATTTACATCACAAAATAGACTAAATTTCATGTTTCGCTTAACTCTGCGGATCACGTTGGAACATTTGTGGTGATGTGTCTGCTGTGCAGGGTGTATATGTTCACCTGTACATCACATTACATTAGTTTTTACTAGTGTAGAGTGACTAGTGAGCAGGAAGGGGTATATCACCTTGTGATTTCTCGCAAACTCTGGCTCTCACCCATGAAGAGATCATGGATTTGCAATAAAATGGCAACTATACAGTACTTCAACAAAGTTCAGAGTTTTGTGTTTAATTCGGAATTTTTAAAATTGTGTTACCGTCAATTGTTTAGTTACCAAGATTTAATAACCGGTCTGAGAAGTTGGGACTGCAGCTCCCATTTAAAACTGGATAAACTCTCCAGAGCGCGTGAAATAAAGCATAAAGCAAGACATTATCAGAATTATTTTTGGTTGCTGAAGTGTCCTGATAAAACCGTGTTCACCCCCGTCTTTATTTTCGAAAGCTGAATTCTTTACATCCAACTGTACTCGGTGTTGACCTGACTATCCTCTAATTGAATAGCAAAGAAAATCTGTTCATGCAAGCCATTTTTTCCAGTCAATTTAAAGCATTTTAATAATCTAGTACTTCCATCTCTGCCTGTCGTTTCACAGTGTCCACTCTGTTTGCTTGGTTGCCTTTATCTCTGATTTGCAGTCCATGTGTTCTTGGCAACAAAATCCGACAGGTGTCTAATGTTTTGTGTGCTTCTCTCCCGAAGTTCTTATTTCCGGTTTGTTGTTGCCTTGGGCTGGCTTATTACTTTTGACAGCCGGGTGTACTTTATTTCTGCCTAGCTGAGCAAGAAGGCGACCTCTCTGGCTGTCTGTCGATGTAAAATAAAGAATCGGATTGATGCAGCTGTTAAAACTCACGATCGGTCTCCAGATTTTATACGAAAGCATGACAAAATTAAGAACAGTGCAATCTTCAGTGAAGTCCACACGAACGATTAAGTAGATCATGCGGGTAATGTGAAAAGGCACAAAACAAAGCACAAAAAGGAGGGATACCACCGTGATGGTCCGAACAGATTTTCGGCGGATTTCCTTTCCAACGTTAATTTTTTCTTCAGCCCTCCATAATGTCTTAATCATTAAACAGTTGCAAGCGCATATGATGAGGAAGGGTATCAGAAAACCCGTGATGGTCAGAACCACACCGTAGGGGAAGTATGCCTGGAAGTTATCGGGGCTGGTCAAGTCATAGCACACAGTCATGTTGTTAATAACGCCTGAACGGGCAAAGACAACCGTCGGTAAGAGCTCTGTAGTCACAAAGATCCAGGTTGCTGCTGAGGCGAGAATTGCGAGTTTTTTCGTCCGGTAAGGCATGGACCTCAAAGGAAAGCACACTCCCAGGAAGCGGTGGACGCTGATGCACATCAAGAAGTTGATGCTGCAGTACAGGTTAGTGTAAAAAAAGAAACGCACCGCCTTACAAGCAAAATCGCCGAACACCCAGACGTCGTCCATAGCGTAGCTCACAATCAGCAGAGGCAAAGACAGGACATACAGGAGGTCGGCCACCGCTAAATTCACTAAGTAAATCACCGAGCAGGTCCAGGTTTTCGTTCTGCAAAAAATCTGCCAGAGCAGAGTTCCATTTAAAGCCAGTCCAAAAACAAGCACCACACAGTACGTGAGAGGAAGGAGATATTGTTTATAAGCCTCTGACACCGGGCAATATGTTCCATTAGTCGAATTTAAAGCCAAGAAGAGAGAATTATTCCCGGTCATTGTTTTAAACTTATACAGTACATATACACTTATTGAAAGATAGCGTTATTTCTTCTTGAAGCTTTTCCTATAGTATTCATGTCCACGTCTCTGGCTTCACCATTCAACTTTAAAAAAAAAAGGAAAAATTGGTTTAAATTCCAGCTTTCTGCCAAAGTCTAATAACGCTTGGAATTGTATCCAGATGGTTATGATTCCAATGTTATCGCAGCTACAGCGACGTACTGTATGCAGGTTGTTACCGGTTCTCTTTGATTTTTATATCAGGTTATTTGTACTGTGCAAGTAACGCCTTATTTTTAAATAAAGCAACGCAGTGCTTCCCTTGTTTGTTTTAAACGTTGCGGGGTTTTATTTAAGTCCAGCCTCACTGAGCGCATATGAAAATAAAGTTTGAAAACCGGCGTCAAGTTAAAAAAACGGAAAAAATCCACACCAGAAAAGGGACTCGCCAACTTCTCCACTTGTGACGTGGAACCCCATGAAAGTTTAGAAATGAATTCGTTCAAGGGATCCACCTTGACGAGGTTAGGATGCTAAAGACCTTTCAGAAACCGCTGTACCATGACCACACGGGCTTGCCGAACGAGAAATTCAAATCTAGAAAAGGAAAATGAAGGTTCTTGAAGATGACTGACATGAGTGGTCGCCTTCACTTGAATGAAATGGCAAAATCGGGTTCTCCATAGAAATAACAAATTACAGCATTGCGTTATGTCTTGACTATGGTTCTATTTTGACCAACGCCAAATTTCTCAAATGTACAGTCGCATCGTATTTTGTGCACCATTGCACCCAAAGGAAACTTGCCAACACCAAGCCACCGGAATTGAGAAGACATTTTTTCGTGGATATACAGTAATTTGTGGCCAGCACTAGTTGGCAGAGGAATGCGCCCCGTCCAGGTGTTACTGCTACTGCTGTAGCTGACAGCATAGTACTGTGGCCCTGTCTCCAATTCCGCTGCTCCCCGTGCCATTACAGTACTGGAAAAGGATCCGCGTTTAAGAAACGTGATAACCACACTTCGATCTGAGGAGTACCTACTGTATACGGACTGTGGTATGGCGATTCTTCAGTGAGAGGAGCAAACGCCACATACTGTACAAGAGGGTGTAAGTGACATGAACAGGACAACAGCCAGTGGGCACAAACTACGGCAATCCTGATCGCGTATACTGTATGACAGTGTGATTTCTGTAGTGTTCAACGTAAGCAACACTATATAGTGCTGGCATTCGGTGCATTCTCGTCCTCACGCACAAATGCGACGGTTGAGCAGGTTCTCAGGTGATTAAGGATACACAACCTGCCAATTGGTTGCCTTTAAAGACAGACATTAAACGATTCTTGTCCACCCGTTTTCTGACCTCTTCTTCTAGTACAGGCTCCTGAGAGAGCCGGAGTCCGTCTCGGCAAGACAGGCTCCCCCCTGGACGGGACAGGACACCAATCCATCGCAGGGCAGACACAAAGACACTGACACGCACCCACTCACACCAGTGCCAAATGTCCCAGAAACCGATTAACCTGCCAGTACGGTATGTTTGTGAACTGTGGGATGAAACCGGAGTACATGCTACTGTATAACGCGAATTCGGTTAACTTCAGGTTAAACTGTTTACATTTGAGTTAAGTTGAAATGAAATAGTGTACAACTCGGACTATAATATCTTGGGACGGGGTGGGAGTAATATTTTTATTTCTTATCTTTATTGTTTAATGTGAGAACTGTTACACCAGATAATTCTTGCGTATCTTCCAATATAAAACCCTTTTGTTGTTAAACTGATAAAAATCCCAACCCATCATTTTAGTTTTGAGCTTTTTTTTCTCACTTTTTTTTTTTGCTTGATGACTTAGTTTGCAAAGGGGTGGCCTTAGATTAAACCATACGTGACTAATGATTTTTTAGATAAAAGTGTCCGAGGAGTGCTTGCACCGTAGATGCTAAGCATAGCATTTCGGAACATGAGAATAAAATATGTAAAACTACACGACTTAAACATAGCAGCCTGGTTAATCTTTTTACTTATTTTTAACATTGCTTTACTTTTCTCAAAATTTTACCCAAATGTCAGTTAACAACCCAAAGAAACCTGAATGGATTTATGCAGCAGCAGAGGGCTGTGTACATCTGTAATGTGTTTCTAGACAGGACCCCGGTGCTCAGCTTAATGAAAACTGTCACTTAATGATGTTCAATCACCTTCGTATCGCAAACATTCGTGCTACGTGCCAACATTTCTTGGGAGTCGCTGTAGGCGTACCACAGGCTACACGCTGGAGGCTTCTAATTTGTTGTCTGGAGAACCGGTATTTCTCGCTCGCGCTGCAAAATGTGGAACTAAGGGCTAGTGATGGATGTTGATTATTGGACTAAATGACTCTAGTATGGGCGACCAACAGTATAAATCATGCACGAACTAAACATCTCATTGGCTCCGGGAACACTTTCGGTGTGGGGACGCTGAATGTGAGGCTATTTGCTCCTAAGTATTCTCGAATTGAGCGCTCACGTTCCTAGGATGCTGAAAACGACCGCATCGGTCAGTACTCAAGTAGACCAAGTATTAAGGTAATTTTATACAGTATATTGTGTTCGGGCATGAGGAAGTTTTGGATGGACACAACATGGACCTTGCATGGATAATAATTAATTAATAATTATATGGTATTAATAGATTTTACTTTACTTTCAACACTTGTTTCTTGTTAATTCCACGCTTACGTTTTTGGACTGGACATCCATGCAGCTCACATATACATACTGTATATAATGATTCATTCCATCAACTTTGGTTCTTGTTGCAGGAGTATTTATCAAGGGGCCGGCGATAAAATCAACATTTCTACATTAACACCGACTAGTGAGACGAGACTCCTTTCTCTCTGCATCAATCAGGTAAATGAATCTTTCGATCTGTTAGATTTCATTAAGGTTAGATAAATCAAGTTGAATTAAGGCAGATAATTGGGAACTAGTGAAATAAGTATCTAGCCTTTTTAGGGGTGTCGGATGAGTTTATGAAATCGTGCCTATTGTCTCAAGTTCTGGTTTTGGGGAATACCGTTATTCAGTATAATTTGGGGGCTAAAATCCTTTCACTCATACCTCTTGGTTGATTTAAATGAGAACCTGATGAATAAGACAGAATCAATCTCTGTAATCGATCGAAATCCAAATATCATCGACTGAAGAACATCTCTAAAGTGCCATAGCAAAACCTTTGGCGCTATCTGGTCCTGATCTGGTGACACACGCAGTTCGAAACTAGTTGAGAAATGCGTTAAAATTATGAATGATGATTTCTGCTGTTCCCTTTTATTTTCTTGCTTTCTAGATAAGCTTTACCTAGGCGATATAACAGGAATATATTGCTGGTGTCGACCTGTTACGTGTTTCTTAATTTTTCCTGGCCTGCGGGCGGGAGAGGCGATCATTTTTGTCTGAGAATATATTTGCTCCTGTACTTATGTTAATAAACTTAGACCAACGTGAAAGAAAGTGTACAACATAAGTTTAGTTTTCGGACACGGAAGGTTTTTGCTGCATGTGTCAGCGTGTAGCTTTTGAGGATTTCTTGGAGGGAAAGAGCATTCATTGAGTTACCTGGATATTTTATTATAGCATGCCCATACAGTATGTCTGCATGACATTTAAAAAAAAATATGCACGGTGTTTCTTCTGTCCAGCGAATTTCGTTGTTAGTTTCGGTATAACAGAAAAGGGAGTCACTCCTGGCTTAGTACGTGGCTACACATGCAAATGGACAGTCAGGACACAGTGCCGATGTCTTAAAACAAATTTACAATGAAATCGTATATTTGGTCATATTAATAAAGGAAACGAGTGTATTTTAGAATTCCTTTTCATGAGCACAGAAAGGATTTTTGTCCAGGCTGAAAGCAAACGCTTTTTTTTGTCCTGCTGTGTTCGCCGGAGCTGTCCATATCAGCACCACTCACAAAAAACACAGGGCTGCCTCGCTGGCGGACGCGATCAGTTGATTCCCTGTAGTTTCCCAGCCATCACTACCCCACCCCCGCCGTTCAAAAAACATGTACAGTAATATGGTCTGCGAGAGGCGAAGGTTTATTTGGAAGCGTCTGCACATCTAATTAACTTTGAATATGAATTCCTCCCCTTCTTTTTATCCATTTGTAATTGGTGTTTTGGGGGGTTTCAGAAGTAGTATTTTTCACCAGTGCCTACAGCGTCTGAAAAGATTTCATTAAAAATCTTTTCAGCCGGGTTGACACATGAAATGGGTTTCATTTTTCATCCAAGCTTTGCCAAGTGCCCTTTTACCTCTGTACTGTAAATAACCAACGCATTATCCGTTTTTTTTTCTCCTCTCCGTCATTTTTGGAATATCCCGAATTTAAAACTAAAGAGAAAAAAAAAACATTTAACACAACGCATTATAACAAGCCTTTCCAAAAAAATCGGCAATAATTAGAAACCCTACTTCGCCCGTCCTCTGAGACACAGAACCTTTGAGTCTCAAAATTGTTAACGGAAGAGAGAAATCATATGCATGTGAAGCAGTCAAGGAAAGACTGATATGCTCAACCTGTTCTTTAATATTTAATACCGGAACGCTAGCAAGGTTGTGTTAATGCATTAAGAGACAACTGAGAGCATGCTAGAAGAAATGATAACTCATTTGATAGGCTTTAGAGCCTGCTGTTTTTTTTTTTAATTTATGTTCTGTGGGATTTAGGGTATTATGTAAAAGATAGGTGGTATGATGACCCCCCACCTCCCAACTTTCATCACGATCTTCCATATCTAATTCTCAATCACAGCACAAGCTCTGGTCTGCTTACTCGCACTGGTGCAGCACTGTGACACGGACTGCGGTCCGAGACACAGCATCAAGGCAAGGCTGTTATTTTACAGGGCTGTTGCATGCCTCACTAGTCACAAGCCCTGACAGAGCCTTGATGGAATGCCTCGACTTTCTTCATTTACCTTCCTCACCCGACTTCTTTTCAGATTAAATATATATATATTGTACTGCAGACGTGTCTCCCTCACTTGTCATACCTCTGCTGGGGATGAAGAACAAGGTTCAAGGCTCGGCCACACAGTAGGATTCTCTGTGAAATCCGGCAAACACAACAAATGGCTTTTTGCATCTCTTTGAACTGCAAACCCGAAAAGCACTTTGTACTAGAGACCTTAGCAGGCCGTGTTGATTTACCTTCATACCTGAAAACAAGATCAAACATTTTAATGAGAAAATGTAAAAGAAACTGCATGTTGATAGAGGCAGACGGATGGTGGAATTGCCGAACATTTTGACTAGAGCTAGACCTGGGTCCTGCTCTAACCTGAACTTAAAATAACTTTTATTTTCCATTACCTTACAAAGCTTATCACGGACCATTTTAAGATGTCTCTGCATTAAATTCTGAAGATTGCTTCTGCCCCTCACACTGCAGATATACTTTAATTTTCACTTTACTCTTTTAGTTCTGAAAATGTATAATTTTATAGCTGTTATGCAATAATGTGCATGCATTTATACACACAGACACGTACGGATTACGAAGAGTACACATACAGTACATACAGTAAGTTACAGTACTTGGTATACACAGCATGTTTCATAAAGCTATTTAATTATATTTAGTCCTTTTCAGTATATATATTTTGTGGGTCTGCACAGCCACGTTGGCTACGTCAGACCTTATTTATTCACATAAACTATCGCAAACATCGGCTGTTTGAAACAGAGTGTTTGACATAAGGGTTGATCTAAGCATGCAAAAGATTGACGAACAGATGAAAAGGAGCGCAAATCTTCTCCCCAAAGACCTTTGTGTTTCAGTCTGACACATTCTGTGCCAAGACATTTCCATTTGTCCGTAAACTTCATGGTATTGTTCTCTCTGCTCTGTTCTCTCTGCCTTCCCCTGATCAAAATAGCAATTTCTTTCCAACCCTCACTATTTAAGTTTGTGAGTTAAAGATTTACCCAAGGGAATGTAAGGTAACATACTGCCAAAGTCTTTTCCCTGGGTTACCACCATATGGAAAACCTGTCAGACACCCCATATAGACTACATTTCCCTTCTTCCCAGTTATTCTCAATATTTGTTACCCTAACAATGTTGTTTACTCCTTGATAATTTCTGAAAAAATAAATATATGAGTTTTAAGTCAAAGCAAGTTATTTTTAAAATGTTCAATGTGAAGAATTTAATGAGCTTGGTTCCAAACATTTTCTATTACTGTATACTGTATTTCATAGTTCTGCTGTACAACCTGTAGTATGCAATATTAAATGGAAAATTAATTTACATGTTCTAAATTATGTGCAGTGTCACAGAGTCTGAGAAAAAAAGTGTTAAAATGTATTATTTTTCCAATCACTTTTTGCATAAGGAAATTGACTCTGTTAATCTGACCTGAATTCTTATTAGAAACTAATTGTATGCGTTATAAAAAAAAGAGCAGAAAGTTAAACTATCCTGCGGTTGCTTAGCAACTGAAAATTGGTGTCTGCACTAATATACATGCAATGAAGTAACATTAAATATGATTTAAGATATGTATCATTCGGCAGTAAATCTGTGTGTTTGTACTCTTCTTTCCATCTATTATTAGAATATAATGGGGCTGGTAAGAGTCAGGGCCACCTAGAGCCTATCTGGAATTGATAGGATACAACACAGGACCCCACTCATGAAGGGGAACCAGTCTAATTTTACTCTCTTCTCCCAACTGGTAAAGTTGAACAGTTAGGTAGTTTTTAAAAACATACAGAATAATAGGCGTTGCCTCATTAGTTGTCCAATTTATAAGGTCTTAAACAAAAGCACAACAGAATTATAATTACTCGCTTTGCCCAATTTGTAGTTTGCTGGAAGAAGTCTTTTGTATGCATATCTCCTACTAAGCAATTATACAGTATAATTATTATCCAAATTAGCAATTAGTTCATGCTTTTATGCATGCAGTGGCCCTGCATTGGATTTAAGATATTTATTCCCAGGAAAGTGTGACATCTTGGGTTTGTCAGTGTATCCTGCGCTGTCTTGCTGTTGTTGAGATGTATTGTTCAATGGAAGTGAAGAAGTTACAGAAAAAAGAAAGAAAGGAAGAGATTGACTCTCTCTAGAAGCCAGTTGGAAGTGTTGTCAGCTGTTGTGGACGCATGGTTTGCTTTCTGGGGATCCTATCAAAAATGAGAATGTGTAAGCACACAGAGACACCACAGGAATCCAGTATTTATCATTGAGTTTCATCAGCCAGTGACACATTGTTATCGGACAATACTTCCAAGAGCGGGCAGTCTCTCCTGAGGTGTTCAGAATCTATCATTCATTTGATCCTGCTGGTATTCTGCCATTGAAAAGATTTCAAAAGCAATATCTGTATCTGGATTCCAAAACATATTTAAAAAAGTCCAGGTACTGATGACCATGATATAACTCCTATACAGTAGTTGAATTCATGGAGCCTTGTGTGTTTGAACAGAAAAGTTTATATGGTTCTAAAACTAAAAAATGGTGAGATTCCACTTTGTGCAATCAACACCCCTTTCTTAATAACCATTTCTACACATACGGTATCTGTTAATATCAGTACCTTACAAGACCCACATTGCATTACAATCACATGTTTCACAAAGGCTCCACAAAGGCATTCTGGATTGCATTTGATTCTTTCTTTTTGGTTCTGGATTGTGGGGCAAGTGAGTTCAGTAGAGGTAACAAATCTGGAGTATTTCAATATGTGTGTTCTTAAGTACTGTAAGTAACTGGGGAGACAGAAAGACTGATGGAGATTAAGACACTGAATGTGCTTTATCTTATTATTTGATTTGAAAGAAGTGTGCAAATAAAGGTTTAATGGAAAGTGTTTGCAAGCTTTGATTATTGTAAATGTCAGCCCTAATAATGCCCCAGCTATGCAGTTGAAAAAAAGTGATATTTTAATATATTTTCTGAAAACAATAACAGGAAAAAGCAACTTCTTAATCAGATCAGTGTTTTGACAGCTGACACATTTAAGACAGGGAGAAAACAGACACATCAATGTCCCTGTACACAGAAAACAATTTTGTTGAAATGGTGAAGAATAAAAGCATATTAACATCTCCTAGATTTTTATATTCCCCTCGGCATTTGTGCAGAAGCCAAATTACGTAATGCATAAATGACATGCAAGGTGTCACTCAGCTGAACGCAAACTCTTTATTTTTTTATTTATATGCTAATTCTGTTCTTCTTTGCTATATGTCTGATGTGGATCCTTGAATTAAACCCTTTAAGTTGCGATCATGCTATGAAATGATTACACCATTCAATAGAGCCATTTGAGCACAAGGTAGTGTGTGCCAGCTTATCGGTGTGTGTGCTGGAAGGGTCAATAGTGAAGATGTATTTGATAAGGATCACTGCTGCTATTTGGAAGTGTTGCTGACATTTTCATTATAGTTTAACTCACACAAACCTCTTGCTGGATCACAGACTGTCTTATTACAGACAGATTTGATTATACAGCTCATATCTGCCTTACTCACCAACTCTCCTGGCATACAGCAAGTCCAGTTTTTGTAAATGTGTAGCCTAGTGCCAAGAAATTTATGGAGTGTAGTGACTGTACATAATTCAGTTATAGACACTGTTGATTTTTTTAAAGGAACCTTCTGATGCTTATATCATGACTGATTCCTGATAAAACATTCATTACCTCATAAAAATTCCTTACGTGGCTCAACTAAAACAAATCTTATAAAGGGCATAGATAAATAAAGGTAAGCCTGGAAGCTTAAAATGTAATCTAACGCAGCACATTATGTAATACCATGCTACGTGAGTTGGATTGAATAAAAATAGGTCACATGTGCTTGTTAGGAAAGTTTATAAAAGAACGTTTAATATAAACTTTAAATACTTAGTATTTAAACTATATCTAAAACAGTTCAAACATTAAATGATTTAGCACTCACACCTGTGGGAAATGTTGTTTACTGTTCAATGATGCACTTAAAGTATGTCTACTTACAGTAATTGAATATGCTAATTTAAACACCAGATCCTGTAAAAAACAGCATTGCTATAGTTAAAGGTAAAACATTCACCTGTTTTTAAGCAAAATGTTGACAACAGTGTATAGTTTATATATACATTTATGGCTCAACATTTCAGTAAATTGGCTTAATATTAATTTCAATTGACTGAGACACCTTATGAAGAGCAAATGACCATAATAATGTTGACAACAGTAAATGAAAGCGGCAGTTTATTTTATCGTCCCCCAGAAAAGGCTTTCCTCATTAAAATCACTGGGTGAATTACTGTATGGAGGGAGACATGTTTTGCACGCAGCACTTTAATGCTAACCGATATTCACAAGTAAAACATGATCATGTTAATAGCTTTTATCAAGGGATTGACTTTCTTAGATCATACTGTTATCACCCTTTGTTAACTATTATGTGTAGTTAATCTAGGAAAATGGTGCTTTAATGAGTCCCACATGAAATACAGGGTTTCAAACGTTTGTTTTTAATAGTCACATTAGTCTTTTTCTTGTTGAAACGTCAGGGCTGCTGTCCCACTTTTCTCATCTAGGATAGCTATTATATTTCAGTGAGAGCATTACATCTTATGTTTTACCTCAGGGAATTTTTCAAGTTGTTTGCTCTTGCTAAAGCACTGGATTGTTGAGTGCGTTTCTGTTTTAATCATGGATATCCTGCAAATAAGGAGTTCTATCCAGAAATGAGTCCGGGTACATAATGCTTACATTTGTCTTCAAGAACATATCAATTGCATGTTCATCATGAAAATATGAAAAGTTATCAATTGCTTTTAATTTAGCCAGTAATTAAAATGTACTTTATTTTGATTAAATGGATTATCAAAGAGATTAATAATTGCAGTAGACATCTGTAGAAAGACTGGGGTTAGTTTGAGAGAAGTAAACTATTTTAATCTTGAAGAGTACAGTCAACTGCCAAGGAAAATAATGGACATTTGTCAGTGGAGGATTTTAAGGTACTGTAGAATTAATGATTACATTAGGTAAAATGTTGTATACAGTAAATGTATTTGAATTTGGGATCATATTCATCTTCTCTAACCGTCTTTTGACTTCAGTTAGCATGTTACAAAAGGACAAGCAATTTAAATGTTTACCAGAATGTTACCTTGTAAAGAATTTAATTGTATTCAATATATACAGTCGGTAAGTTTTTTTTATCAATTAAGGATATGTTTTGATACTAGGATATGTATTCCACAATACGTATTTACATATTCTTCTCAATAAGATGATATGACATTCCGATTAAAAGGACACCTGTTTTTGTAAAGACTTAGTATTTTACCAACAATCCTAATTTCTAAATCCTGGCGAACATAATACAAACATTCTATTTCCTTTCAAGGAATTGCGTTATCTGTGATTTTGGGCACTTCTTTTTCTTATTTGAACCAATAACCTTTGTGAAATGTATTATGATTGTGTAAAACAATATTGTAACGATTTCTCTGCTAATTGACAGCCCAGGCCTTAATCTCCATATATCCATTCTGCTGTAGCATTGGCAGTCCTTCAAAGCAATGGGAATAGTCTTCTTTCCATTCTGTAGTGCCATATATTAACTGAAGGACTTTTATGCACGGTAATAGCAATATGGGATTATTCCAGCAAAGGTCATTATCATTTCATTTTGCCTTTGAAGGGCAGCATAATGCTCCTGTCCCCCCACAACCCCCTTAACAATTTCCCTTTCCACCTGTTGCATCCTGTAGCTCATGTAGATTAGTTTTAATAAGGAATAACAATGCTGTGGGAAACCATTACTCTTTCAGCACTGCCAATTTGCTATTCAAAGAAGGTAATTTCACATTGTCATCTACTCTGGAGCTTGAATTCCGTGTGATTATCTGCCTGGCTCACGCCTGGCTGCTGGAATTTGTGTCCTTCTGCAGCGTGCTTAAGCAGGGTTAAACATTCACATTTTCCAACTTATTAATTGAGTATTTGAGTAAGAGGCTTGCTCATAAGTGCAAGGGGTTCTTATCTAATCAGAAGAGAACATTTCTTAGTCTGATGTAGTTGCCTTAATTAGAACTTCCAGCACGCTGTGAACATTGCTAGGCCGCACACAGTACATTCAGATGGGGCTATTTTAATAGACTAATGCAGCTCTCACTGGCAATCAGCAGTCTGGGGAACAGCATGACTGGTTGTAGGGCCTTGGTGTCTCTCTGGGCACAGTGCTGGAGTTTGCTCTCTTGTCTTCAGACATGGCATCTCCTGCTGCTCTTATGGAAGTCTTTATAGACTAGGGTAGGCAAGCTGGCTCTGGGGGTGGGGTCATTTCTCACTACAGTTACAGCCATCTGGAAGATTTTTCTAGCGGACTGGTCCGAGTCCAGGAGTAGAGCCCTGCCAAACGCTGTTACAGATGGTGCCCCGTTTGTTACGGAGGGCTGTATTTGTTGACGCTCAGCCTGACAGATTTGCAATTGGCCATTGTGTTTAAATAATGACCTCTCCCAGCTTCAGAGCCATTGCAAATAAGCATATGGCCATTCAGTGATAACATTTGGCTGGGAAATTTCCATCAGAAGCACTGTAACACGTCCATGGCCGTTGGACCGTACATAGTATACACATACAGTATTATTTAAATGGTTTGACTAGGGAGCTGCATACATTGGCTGTCAAGGATCATGTAAAGGTTAATTCCTTGCTGAAAAGTAAAAAGAAGAAAAGACAGTGTTTCGGCAGTTGAGCTTCATTCAGGTGGGCGACGATAAAGGTAATAGACTGAAGAAGGTTTAACAGCCAGAATTTTGTATTTCTTCTTTTTGCTTTTCAGCATTGAATTAACTTTTATTTAAGTGCAGTACAGTTCCTGTACTGTTCATAGTGTGTATAAGGTAATTACACCTGCTTCATGTATACACACAAGTGTTCCTGCAACTTGCATATTTAACACTCGGGTTGCACTAATTATGTTTCATAACTCAACATGATAAAAAACTCACAGAGCTTGAGATCTTAAGATCTTTGAGAGCTTAAGTAAATGGTACGGACAATGAATATTCATAACACATATTTTCACACATGTTTTAGGAACAGAATAAGGAGTTAAATACAGGAAAATATTATCCAGTTTAATTCTTTTCACTAATTTGAAAAAAAAAGAATGTGATTTTAAGAACTCATTACTTAAAGATTTAGGAACTGTACAAAATATATATTGTCCTGTCACATCTGAAGCAAAACAAAATTAAAGATTGTGTTGAGGTGCAGTAAATTATTGACAGTCAAGTTTCACATGAATGGATTTCAATACCTTCAAGTGCCAAATGCGCAACTTACCGAAATGCTTTAGTAGTTTTAGGGGATTGTTAAAAATAGATATTTGATGCCTGTTTTATCTGTTAAAATCCCTAGTGGCATATATATATATAAACAAAATTCTTTAAGGATATTAATGAAGTCTAAATCTTTTCTCATTTGTAACCTTTCTTGTATGCTTGCTTTTACATTTGTCATACCCAGAGGCACTGGAACTTCACAGACTTGGTGCTAAATCAAGCCTCTCTGATTCTGACTGTGCTATAAAATACGTTTCAAAGAGGTTCAAAAATACCATGTTCAGCATAATGATATTGGATCTGGGTATTGGCATTTATGATGGTTTATGTATTTTGGATTTTGGATCTTTTTGGGAGTTGGAATATAACCCATTTGTTTCAGAAGGACTGTTAGAATAGGTTTACTGCTTTTCAAAGATGTTATATTTGAACATGTTATTTAATATTATACCATAGGATTTGTACATGCTTGAGCTATCCATATGCAGTACTATCCAATTTGTATCGTAGCGATTCCAGCTTAATTCCAGCTTAATTACCTTGTGTTTCTCCATGCTCTTTGAATTATTAATTAGCTTCCAGTTAGCAACGTAGAATTCTGCAACACTCTGCAACAATCTCACATTGAGTTGTTTTCCTATCAGCCTTGTATTTTTGGAATATTAACATTGAGTTCGGGTTTTGCTGTGCTAGATGATTGCTATTATCCTTCCCAGACTTGTGAATCCCATAACTACAAAGCCACTCATGGTTGTACTAGGTGAGAGAAATTGTCCTAGGCTGTAGGGATAATTTTTCCCTTCAAGCTGTCAGATGGCTTCCAGATATGAATCCATCCTTGTCACAGAACCATTTTGCAGTAGGATATTTCCTCAAATCTTCCAAATTTAGGACCCTTAGCTTGCCTCCAGTTCTTTTTCTGTTTAAATGTTCCTCATGCTAAGTTGTACCCTTTTTCCCCCTTCGTTTTAATAGGAAAAAGGGAAGAGCGGCCATCGATCATTTTGTAGAAGTGCAGAACGGGGTGTTTTGATGGAGAGGTAAGTGCTGGAGAACACCAAAGTGTAGCAGAGAGTACATACTGTATGTCTGTAAAGTTCACACAGTCTACAGGTACTAAGTTGCACCCTCGACCATGCAAACAAGGAAGCCCAAGGTGCTGCTGTAGGTGATATTTCTGCAGACCAGTAGGTGGCACCTCTCTCTCTGGACTAGAAATGACAAACCAGTGCCTTGATATGATAAACATGGGGCATTGGGCTATAGAAGGTGCGGTTCTTCGGATAAGATGTTAAACAATGAAACTGAGCAGCTGACCTCTTGGTCATTCAAGTCCCTATGGAATATTTTTGAAGAAAAAATAATGGGTTTTCTTTGACTGTATATGAGCAGCACTTGGAAATCCTTTGGAATGAAAAGTGCTATATAAATATAAGAATTTACAATTGTTACTAAAAACAAAATTCACATAAACCATAGTCAACACAAATGCTAAGTACTATGTGCACAACAATTAATAAAAGACATTTTACCTTTATAGAAACCAGAAATATATGTTTTTATCACAGTCTTTTCACTACAGGCATATAGGAAGTGCTTTGATTATGTTACTGTTTTGCAACAAATTGCATTGGATTGACAGCAAATTGTCTTGATGCAGTATGTCTCATGAGGAATAGTTAAATTAAAAATGATTCGTGTCATGAAGATAAAACTTTTAAGCTAAGAGATAATGAGGACATAAGGCAAATATGGGTATATATGGGTATATTTTCTTTTTTTTTCAGAATTATGTTTCCATATCTTTAACAAATACTGTACATGTGGGACAGAATAATCCCCAGTAGTTTGGTTCTTTAGTTTTAACTGCATAATTCTTTTCTTATTTATATTTTAAAGAAACCCTGGTTTTCGGATTTGTGAAGACATCAGTGTAAACAAAAATCAGTTTTCGGAAACTAAGGTTATCGTGTAAGTACTTTTAAAATTATATTTAGTGCATATTTGCATATTTCAGTTAGCAGGGGCTTGAGTAGAGTAGAATTAGATGTTGTTCAAGTTGTACTTTAGAATTTTTCTTTATCCCAATCAAGCTGCCAGCAAGATTTCAGCTTTGAATTAACATATCAATTGGAACATTGCAATTATTGCTTATACTAATCCCATGTTTTATTTAAAAATGTATTTTATTTTAAATTGATTTAAAATTGAAATTGATTACTTATGGTTTTTATTTACAAAATACATTGCAACACCTTTCTCTGAATGTCTTGACTATGGTTATCCTGTTAAAGCCATTATTAGTTTGATTGAAGGGTGTCTGCAAAGGCAAAGATGTTTTCATCATTTGCAATCACCATTTTTATTGCTTTTGTGTGTTTAAAGAATGAACTACTACTACTGACATAAGGACTCTCCTCAAATAAAGATTGTATTCAATTTTCCTGTGCCTGAAAAACTTTGCTGCCCTTTTCCTGTCATTTGTAGTTTGTTGTAATCTGCATATACTCCAGTTGGTTTGGGTGCCAACCTGACCTTAGCTCTAGACTGTAAAAATGGCTGTCAAACATGCTGATGCTCATTTAAACTCTGCAAGTTCTATATTGTCCAGAGCTATCACACTAATATGGACAAAATGGACCAAACAATGCCCTTGCTGCAAAGCAATTTGGATTTTTCATTCTGACTATCCTGCATCACCTCCTACAGTATGTCTGTTTATATTCTAAAAAAATCTTTAGTAGAATTTTTTTGTGTCTAATTAGAGTACACCTGTATTGTTTTTTCCTCTAACCCTCAGAATTCAACGAGCGTGGCGCGCCACTCTTCACCGAAAGCCGAACCTGCACACTGCGTGCAGGAATTTGTCTCCACAGAGCCAGCCACCTCCTCTCAGACAGCTTCAGGTGTCCATGAGGGTAAACGGATTTGGTAGCGATGTGTCTCTGGTAAGTGTCTACATTTTGCACAAGTGTTAGGCCAAAGGAGAAAAACAGTAGAAGGAATAGGTGTCCATAGATATTTTAGAACCAAGTTTATTATCTCAGAATTAAGCATTCTCAAGAGGTTTGCGGGCTTAACACAGAAGTATTGTGTTCCCAACAGAGTTTTGACCTTGTTAATTCATTCCAAGAAGTTTGTGCCTATTGTAGTTTTTCAGAAGTGCACACAGTATATTCAATTAATGATAGCTTAGAGGTGTGTCAGGGGAAAAAAAGCCATGTTGACAGGCACTGTATATCATGGATGGGGACTGCTTCCTGAGCTGTGCATTTGGCAGTGCCTTCAATATCGCTGCCCTTGCTGTGTCTTTGCATTGATTTGTCTTCTGGTTGGTACGGCTCTGAACGAGGGGTGGAAGAACAATAATAGTGACATTAATCTTTTAGGTAATGATTTCAGCTTCCAGCAGATAAGCAGCTTTAAATTATTGATACTTATGAGAGGATGAAAGTTGTATGTTATGCTTTGCACATTGTAAAAATAAATTTTTTGAAACTTCAAGAAAAAAAACATCATTTTAGAGGACTGAAAGTGGTGATCTTTAGATGGCGGCATAAACTGTCCTTTCATTTATGTTCAGTAGAAACAGGAAACCCTGATTACTTGGAAAAGGGTAATTGATAATTCTTACATTCTTTAAGTAACTGTATTCTGTTTCTCTCCACTTACTGGGAGTATGCTTACTGTATAGCAATAGGGTCTCCTTGTATATAAGGCTGTACGTAAGGCAGAAGTGAGTTTAAATTAACAGGCCTGAACACAGAATTTGTTATTTCTCAATAGTTTATATTACAAACAGCTAATTTAGTGGTGTTCATTGCTTTAATTAATACACAAAGTCACTGATATATAAATGATAATTCTGTCCTGGAGAACTACTGCATACTGTACATAGCACTGAAACAATCTGTAATATTTATCCATGCATCAGCGGATTTTTGAATGCAATCAGCTTGAGCTACAATACTGTACCTACATATTGAATTATCTTAGTTATAAAAAGGAACGATGAGAAAGTCTAATAAAGGCTCATCATGGGAGATAACATTTAATGACGTGTGACTAAATGTCAAAGGAAGTTCTCTGGTGTAGCTGCCACTGAAAATGCAAGAGACTTCACAAAATCATTAACAAAAGGTTTCTGTGGTTGACTGTTAAAAGCTGTTTTTTTTTCTCCTCATAATAGCATACAGTTTGTATTGCGTTAAGCAGTAGCTGTGCCAATTTATTTATAGTCATTAACGAGGAAGGTAAAGCAGAAATTCGAGCTGTTTACATGTCATTGTGTATCTTTGAGCATATGTTCCTAATGTGTATATCAATGTTCATTAAAGTCACAGGCTTGAGGTTTAAATTGATATAAAATCCTGTACATTCTGTTGGGAAATAAGGGTTTTCTAGCTATTTTTAAAATACTTTTAAATATTAATAAGTAATCATATATTTGGGGGAGTTTAGCTACTTATGTGTGTCAGGCACATCGTGTTTATTCTTGCTTTGTTCATTTTTATTCTTTTCTCCCATGCTCTTATTGCGGGAATTGAAATATACCTTGGCAAGCAGGCAGTTGAAATTCTACTGCTGACGCAGGAAAACCATCCAGGAAACGTTGTTAGTTTTAATGTTATACAGCAGTCTATCAGAAGGAAGAGTGATTTAGCAGATTTTAAATGTAATTATATGCAGTGGGACGGTTTCATACATTTTAATGAAGCTCAGGAAGCCATTTCTTAATACACGGAAGCCCACTGTAGCCTTGTTGTTTTTTTTTATCTGGTGGCCCTGTGTAATTGAATCTAAAGTAATATACCTTGGGGCTATACATCAGCTCTACCAGTATTTCCATCATTTTACTGAGTTGCCTGACCTGCTCCTTTCATTTCTATGTGCTGTTTATTCCATTTCTTCCTATCGAACTAATCAACTTGCAGTTTACAACACTGTAAAACAACAATCGTTCATCTCATTCTGCTTGTATTCACTGCAATATTCATTACACCCTGACACCGGGTCGGGTTTTATATCTTCTCCACCTGACCCATCGGATCTCTTCTGGGGATTCTGAAGGACGAGCTTCCATCATAAAAGCGGGTGAGGATGAAGATCATGTATGAAGGCTTCAGGAGGTCAGGTGGACCTTGTCAGTCTAGTGGGAAAAAGTGGTAGAATGGATACATAAAACATGAACCGACAGAATGAAAAATCCCATTGCATAGCAGCTTGAAAATGTCAAGGTTTTATTTTACTTTCCTTTAATCGGAATATCGGAAAATTGTCTCACGAATGTTATTGCCTCAGGACTTGCTCATTTTTTTATTTTGAGTTGTGATTCTTGCCTGTTTACAGTGGAGCTTTTTTGTGCTAAGAACAGTTCAGTTTACCTATAGAACAGAGTGAACAACAAAGTTCAATTTTGAAACAAGACCTGAACCAAAGCAGACAACTGGACAAGGTGGCAAAAGGCTGTTTGGTAGATAGACTGGGTATGATTCGCTTCATAAATCCCAGTGCTAACACAACAAGAGACACTGTGTATTTCCAGTGTCACAGAACACATATTTTGTATTATACAGTGGAATGAAATGGATTGGAGAGGAGACAAAAGCTCTTTCAGAAACATGATCAGACACCAAAATTCAGATGGAGCTTTAAAAAGCACAAAAACACCAAAGTCTTTTCTATTTTTTCTGAGAGTGCAGAGAACCTGAACAATACAGGACTGAAGTGGAAATGGTGCATCAAATGTGTTACAAAATATAAAAATGGCCTAAGATAAATTAGTTTTGCAATGTATCTTACAATATAAAATTTGAGTCTAAAATTAACTTTTGCAACATGTACACGAGCAAACTGAGTCCCCTAAACATTAGGATGTGAAACAAAAAAAAACATACTCCAGCCTCCTTCCGCATAAACTTAGTAAAGCTGAGCCATGTAAATTTGATTAGCTAGCATACTGATGCATTGTTTCATACCAAGTGAACCAAACCAGGATTCCATGAATTAACTTAGCATGCACAATCCCTTAAACAGATTGTTTTTAATGTTGAGCTCATTATTTATACTGAAGTAGTTATATTATTATCGTGTTTGCATCTTTCTTGCGTGCATGCTGATGTTTAAATTGAGGCAAATTAGCAGAAAAGGGCAAATAGGCATTAGAGAGTGACATGTCTTAAAATAAAGTGCAGAACAGATTCATCTTACATTTTTCCACAAATTTCTTCCTTGGTGTTATCATTTGTCTAATCTTTTGCTCCTTGTAGTATATTGTTAGCTTATTTGTAACTTAGGGAAAGTTACTCTTTCAGCCTACAGTATATACTGTAAAAACAAAACTATTTGGTAATGCATTGTGATGTCTGTGTTACAGTGTTTTACTTGGAGTTGTTTATTAATGTTCTGCACACTCACCTTGGTAATACAATACTTTGCAACTGACAGCTGATGAAAAGTATGGGTGTAAATTTCCAATAAAGACGTGCATTCCCAACACTAGAGTCAGCCAGTGAGAAAAGCTTGACTATGAAGCCATTTGTTTTGTGTGATCTGTTTATAATGGGGCATTTCTGTGAGTGCCTTGTGTATTTCAATAAAGCAATAAAAAACAGAAAGTTGTTATGGAGGTCCAAATAATTCAAAACCAAGGTTGAGTGAGTGTCTCTTTGAGTTATGGCTGTGTAACAGCATATGTTATAGAATATTGGTAGTACTGTATCATTTGTTAGCACCAACAGTTCACCCACACCGAATGAATAGAAAGAAATTGAATTTTTGTAGTTTTTTTACAGAAGAATGTTTGAGTAAGCATTCCTGGAGAATATATATATATGATTATTTATCCCAGCTCTCTTGTCTGAAGAAACTCCTGAGACAGTTACATTTATAACATGCCTTATAGATCTGTTCATATCATATGACTTGTTCTATTAACGTCAGTATATACAGTAAGCATTTAAGATTAATATATGCACAAAGTTGAAATTGTTGTGTAGAAGAAGGCATCAGCTTTCTTGTGTACTGGAAACCTTTCCATGGCAAAGTAATCAGTACAGACGTGACAGACTGCATCTAAAAGAGATAAGCATCATTCAGCACAAGGATCCAGAACAAAACATTTAAACATAATTGGAAGGGTTGAGAAACCAAAGAAAATCCAAAAGGAAGAGCAAAGACAAAAAGAGAACTGAAGGGAAAAGCAAAAAAAGCAGCAGGTGATTGAGTTTTAGTACCTAAATGCCAGGAGTACTAGAAACAAATCACATTAGATACAAGCGGTGTTATTGGAATCACAGAAACAGGGCAGAGAGAAAACATTAAACTGTGTTTGTAACATTGATGGATAAAAACTGTTCATGAGAGGCAGGAAAGATATAAGACAGAGAGACGTGGTGCTATACAGTATCTCAAAGAGAGAATTCAGGCTCAGGAACTGAAGCTAGAGGAATCAAGAATCTCTGAATCTAAATGGGTCAGACTCATTAAAATATTCCAAATCTATAATGTTAGGAATATGTTGTAGACCACCAAATGCAGGTGCTGACTATAATTCAATACTATATAATGAAATTACAAATTTACAAGCAAATGAAGACTCAGTCATAATGGGAGACTTCATTTTTCCTAACATACAGTAGATTAGAAAAAGCTATAGGAATGTCTGCAACAGAAACACAAATGGTTGACTTGGTTAATTACCCAGTTATTGGAGTGCCATCAGGAAAAATACTTGTATGGTTCTTGTCTTTTGAAACAATCAAGACAGTCCATGAATCGAGAGTGAGGTAAAAGTGAGAGAGGCAAAGAAAAAAGCCGGTAAAATAAATTTTACAGAACTGTGATCATAATGTGCTTCGATGTTTATAATGAATATAGACAAGTAACATTTAAAGCAAAAATGAAGAATTTCTGAAAAGCAGACTTTGAAGAAAGGAGGCAGATGTTAAGAGAAGCAATATTGGGATGCAATAGACATGATCAGAGGAAAAGTCTTAGTAACAGTTAAACATGTTCTACTTGAAGCCCTGAACAAATTATAAATAAAATAGATGAGAAGTGTTTTGGGTGTTAGAAGCACTCAAGATTGCCAAATCCCCAGGGCTCGATAGTATCTCTTCAGCTGTAAGAGTCGCTCAACTCAAGACAGTGGTAGTCTTCAATCGATGAACTGGACAGTGGGTAGAGTAGTGCCTGTTTATAAGAATTGTAACAAAGCTAAATCAAGTCAGGACAGACCAAGTTTGACTTCTGTTATAGGTAAAGTTATGGGAACAATTATTATAATTAAATTAGAGGATCATCTATTTAGAATAAAATACTTTGTAATAGTAATCTTTGGTTTGGAAACATGCTGTAACTCTTGCAGTAATCTGTTAGAGTTCTTTGAACAAGAAGCATATGATATGGTCAATTTAGATGTTCAGAAAACATTTAATAACCTTAAATTATTTATAAAATATTACTTCTCAAATTATAGGCTGTAGGCATTCAGGGAAAGATGTTTGGGTTTAGAATGCTTTAATAAATAGAAATTAGAGAGTAAATGTAAGGAGTGGCTGTTTAAATTTGAGCAAAGAATATTGTGGAGTACCACAAGGATCAGTACTAAGACTATCACTTTTCTTAATCAATGATCTAGTATAGTTTAGTATGATTTTAGTATAGTTAGTAACCTAGTAAAATCTATAGAAAGTACCAATTTAGGAGATTAGAAAACAATGTAGTAGAAATAAGTGAAATTCAAAAAGATTTACATAAACTTCAGGACTAGGCAAATGCCAGGCAGATTGTACACAAATTGTCTATTGTACACAAATGCAGGTAGCAAAACCAAACTATAAAGGCAATATACAGGTATGTGTCACTTAGATAGAAAGGGCTACTTATTAAAAGGACTTAGGTGTTTATGTTGACACATCATTTACATCTCCTAGTCCGTGGGGAAGTAAATAAAAAGGAAAAGAAAATATTACGATATACAGCATAGTAGAATTTAAATCAAGGGTTGTTTGTTAAAATTGTATAACGCACAAGTAAGGCCTTATATGAATGTTTGAGTACAGTTTTGTTCACTACATTATAGAAAATACATTGCTGCTCAGGAATCAGTTCAGAGAAGAGCTGCCATATAAATTCTGGGGTTTAAGGGAGTGTCCTGCACTGAAAGGCTGAAGGAACGGAATGTTTTTCGCAAGAGGATATAGTACAAGATTTTAAATCTTCAAGATCATGAAACCTTAACCCGACAACACAAGTACAGTAGTAACTATATACTGTAGAAAAGCACTTAAATCCTAGAACAGAAGGCTCTTCTTTACCTATAGGAATGTGGGAGTATGGAACAAGCTACCCAAGTATGTTGATGATACCCTGGCATTTTATCAGAAACAGCTGGAAGAGGTCCTTAGATCAATTACCAAATGAACTAGACGATCTAAATGGTCTCCTCTCGTTTGTAATTCTTCTTTTGTTCTTCTAGTAATAAAACTTTTCAGGTTTTCACTGAGGTACTGTAATATGATATACAGTATATATATAATATTTTTTATTTTTTTAAAGAAGATATCCCATGTTATATATTTAATACAGATCTTTTAAAATGTTTTCTGAATTTGTCATTGTCTTTTGCCAATCAAGTGGATGGATATTCTAGAAGATATTTATCTTTATCCATCTTCCAGAGAGGAAGTGTTAACATTTCCAGTTCTGGAAGGTACAGTAAACTGAACTGGAGCTTAAATGCTCTTAGCTGGTAGATCATTCACAAATATCCATTTAATAAATTTGCAATAGGTACTGTAATCAAAGCAGTGCAGAGCCCTTAAATATTAATGGTTCTGTGACCTTTTCTATCAAAAAACTGCCTGCTTGCTCCGAGATTTATGTAGACTATTACTACAGTGGACCAAAGCAAAATCCGAAAATCAATCCCTGCTTTCAGTAGCTGAGGAGTCAGGGAAAAAACTGAAAGGTAGAAAATAGCATTAGACCTTCAATAATGTCTTATTTTAGAACAAGGCTTTTTTTCTTTGGTGACAAAAGGTGAAAACTTTGAGAATGTTTTGACAGAAAAAGGAGACACTGTGGTGTAACAGCAGTCCCCCAGATCCTCCAGCTGGTGGCACAGGTTGGAAACATACTGTAGGTGGCACCTGTATTTCTGAATTCCCATTAAAACCAGACTCATAAATCTATGGGCTGCATAACAGGTTCCATAATTGTACTGTTGAACCAGAGGCTTTTTCAGCAGTGAATTTATAGAACTTCTGGGTCTGCCTCACAGTGTTGAGCCCTGAGTGATTAAAATTCCAGATTGTAGCATGCTGAGCTTTTGTGACGCTGGAATTTCCAGAGAGCAATGCCTTACTAATTAGCTCCCAAGAGATGAAAAATAATTGTATTCTGGGCATGCCCAAGAACTCAGAGAATCAGCTTTTCACTCGAGTATCTCTATCAGCATTCTGTAAGACTTCACAGACTGAACGTCAATTTAATTTCATTAGCTGTGCTGTTTTAACATGCTATTTATCAGACAGAATGTTTTTAGAAATACTTGCTTTTTTTCTTTTTCTTAATGTAGACATGCATTAAGGGACACTAAAAACTAAGCTTCCTAGCACACAGATTGCTAAATGGTCTCTTTGTTGGCTAAAAGACTCCACTGCTGATAGTTTGATGAAACATTAATGATTTTTTAATCATGTGCAAGCTTCTTCAAAGAATTCTGAAAGGACATTTAGAATTAACATACAGAGCCATGCTTTGAGAACTATCTCAGTTAGTTTTAGACATTTTGTTAAGTTAAGAGTTATATATTTTTCTGCTCTTTGGATGATATTGTTTTTATTTTTACTCAAGAGGAAAACTTTAGAGCATTTCAAAATGAATTTATATGTGTACATTTTGAATCTTTTGTAAGCATGACGTTTTATGTGAAATGGAAAGAGTAAATCCCTCCTGTTTGCTTGTAGATTTGCACACAGAGAGCAGAGAGCACACAGAAAGCTCAGTGGTTGTTTTCCATATCACTCCTATTGTGCATAGAATGAGCTGAATATATATATATATTTATAGTGTGTCTATAAAATATTGAGTTTGAATGTTAAAACGAAAACCAAATAATTTCACCCTTGGACTTGGCCTTTCTTTGGGAAGTGTGCCAATTTAATGCAGATGTCAAGGTAAATAAAGACAGAAATTACTGCAGTGACAGCTAAACGTATTTACCATTATGTGTAAAGTATGGAAAATAAAGCATGGATTCTAATGTAAAGCTCTAAACACGCTACCTTGAACTGAATTAAAAAAGAGTACAAAAATAGAACGCAATACAATTTAGTACAATTTTTAAATATTTTTTTCTAAATGTGCACAGACCAAGTGTTTTTTTTATTACACTCCCACCCAATCTGGAGTCTTCGATAGTTTATGAATCAGACCACTGCTACAGGTACTGTTACACATTGAGAATGCAGATGTGCAGTCATGCTCCTGTGACACGCCCAACTTTCAGAGTGGTTCCTTCTTTGATTTCCTGCAAGCTTCCCACTGCCTTACTGTTAGTGTGGATTAGAGGATCTACGCCTTCTCTCTCTTATGTCACTGCAAGCCTAACAGGTCACAGGAATCAGTATTTTACCAAAAGTCGAAAGAGTCTGACGTATACCTACACCCTATCACAGCAATGACCTGCCAGGAATCCCACACATCTCTCAAAGAGCTACGTACTTTTTTGTTTTAATACAACCACCAAACTGGAATCATGCACTGATAAAGTTATTCAGACACAGTAGGTACTAAGTGTGCTCCTTAATCTCTTCTATTACATTTGTTCTTTAGATAGCTCTAGGTGTATTGTCTTCCTGTAAACTGCGGAATTTTTCTCCACTGGCTAGACATTTCATTTAAACAGCTGCCACAGCTTTTATTATTCACATCCAACATGTTGGTTGGATTCAGGTTAGATTATTGCAGCTGCTAGCACTTTACCGATTCCTGTCTTTTGAAATTCTGTTGTTGCTTTGTCTGTACATCATTATCAGGATGGACTGATAACCACTAGGTGTCCTTTCAGTCAGAACTACATCTTGGTGCCTTGCTGCTTTTTATACTCATACATCAAATAAAACATAGCAATGTGATGTAAGATGAAATCTCATGGGGCTGCACGTAATGGTATTTACATTTTAAAGAGTGTGCAGATAGGTTTGCTGACTGAGTAGTAGAGTTCCTTAGGGCAACAAAATACTGAGCTCCAGCCACAGGATTTAATTAAAACTCCAGATGCTCAGTGTTGTAAAGTGTGATATTAAAGTTGGATTAAAATGATCAAAATGACTTGATTAACAGTCTGCAGCTGACATGATTTTAATGAATACAAAAGCAACAAAAGATAAGACCACCACCTGATTGCTATTGGCATAGGTCAAGGCGACCAGCCTGTGAGATGCAGCCTGGAGAACGAGATGTTCTACTGTCTTTCAGCAAGCAATAGACGTCTTGGCTAATTGTCTGTGGGACAACATTGTCCTGGAAGGCACAGGATCAAAATACAATTCCAACATCATCAGATGTGTTTGATCTGATTAATCGTTTTCAAATTGCAGTGGCTACAGCATGAGGAATTCTGGAAAGAAATATCCCCATATATAATCAAAATTATGTTTTTTTGCCTGCCTGAAAATTTTTGGAAAATTTGGAGATTACATTTGGCCAGTTATGAAATCCCTGCCTTCTTTGGGCCAGAGAACATCTAAGGCATTTTGCCCTTGACAGACATGATAGAAGACGTTGTGGTGAGCATTAGGTTGACTGTTGCATTGCTTAATTAAACAAATGGGGGTATGGTGGGTGTATGATTATGTGGGAGAAATCTCACATGTCGCTTTGGTGCAGATTTTGGGGCAAACGTACTTTCACTGATAAGGAACATCTACAGTTTTTCAGACCTCCAATCTCTTCTCAGAGTCTCTATTTTCCAGTAGGACAATGCAAGACCATACAGTGCTAGGATTGCAATGTAAAGTCTCACTGTGGCCAGCTTTTTCTGTGGCTTTGGTACAAAAAAGCATTTCTCTCACTATTTCCATCAACAGTGACAGCAGCAGAATATCCCTCAGCAGTTTATTCAGAGGCAGATCGGGTTTGCTTATCACCGCTGCCAGGACTGTGTGAATGCTTAGGGAGAACTTATGCAGTACTATGTAAGATTTTCACATTGACAGAAAACATATTATGATTTTTTAATCTATTTTGTTTGTCTTTTTGTTTGATATCTGTGTTTAAATATAAAGCTATCTTCATTAGATCTAAGTGTTACATTTCTTTTGTTCGATAGTGCATTTTCCTTCAACCACACAAACACACATTTTCCATACCCTGAAGAGCCTCTCATTGTGCCAGAGCTGCTGTCATGTTTGACAGCTTGTGCTGTGATCTCTCTTTATTGTAGGACACTTGTTTTTATCTCCTGAACTTTAGTCTGAGCTTTAGAAATTTGTATTATGTTCCATAGTTCCGAACATCCTGAAAGCTGTTGTGATTTACAGAATCTTTTTTTGGCTTAGAAGACACAGCAGTCCAGATGAAGTTAAAATTAATATTTTTAAGGTGTGTTGTCATAATTGATAACGAAATTTGTGGTATGCAATGCAACTACATCTTGTTTTACAAAATCACTCCATAAAAATGAGTGAAAATGTGGAATTAGTCAGTCTGTATATTAAAACACAGCAATTAAAGTACAGATTCTTGCACCACTGTGTCAAGACTGCTAATTGTTTCTGAAACTGCCAAAGTCACCAGTGGAAACATTTGAAGGCTACTCCAGGTCAATGTCAAAGGTCTAGTCATGTGTATTGTAACAATACCATTGTATGAAAAAAATTCAAAATACAGAAGTTTGCACTTCTAATATTCAGGCACAGACTGTACTGTGATGTGCTTTTACATGAGTTATTACTAGAATCTATATTATATCCATAATGATTTATTTAATGGTCTGTTATAACAATCATTATGTTACAATTTACAAAAATTCACATGGTTGTATTTGAATATATCTATTCAAGCAAGGTTTACTTTCCAATTAATGAAAAAGGAGGATCTTCAGTTGTGTATGCTTTTTATAAGATTAGAAATCCAGAAAAAAATGCGAAGGTCATAGTTTTTGACTTCTTAAAATTTGACACTGTCTGAAGTTTATTGTGTGTGACTACCTAAATCTGAGAGGGAAAATTGACTTGGAAAGGTACATACTGGGGTCTTCTGCTTGTAAATAAGAGGTGTGTCTTCAGCATGAAGGAGATTTTGATCCAACAGGGTGCACGTGGGTATACTAATGAAGGGATGGGAAAGACAATCTCGGCACACCTTCTAAAGAAGAGTTCCCTAGCTGTTTATTCTTAAATTAAGCTCATAGAGAGATCATCTCATGCAGTGAACATCAGACTGTCAAAATGATGAGCAGCGAGACAGACTAAACACTCAGTGAAAGTAGCGAAAGGGATCTACTGGGAATGAATATTCCTTTTGCTCTTGTACAAAAGCACATTTGATCTTCCCGTTGGGCTTTTTTTCTGATGTATTTGATGTGTAAAATGGATGGAACAAGGAATAAGTCCTGCTTTTCCTCAACGGGCATGGGCCATATCTGGTGTACGTAGTAGGCAGTGCATGTTTTTAGAATCCCTTCCACACTCTTCATGAAATACTAAACCACCAAGCACACGACACGACACTTTCTGGAAATTGATAAGTGGTTTAATTCAGCCATTTGCTACATATTCATCTCTATCAATACTGTTCCCCATAATGGCAATGTTAAAGCAGGATCAGCTCAAAGATTTTTATCAGCACATGATTTACTCTTTCACAGCTGTCAGCAAAGCTAGAAAAACTGAAATCACTAACATTAAATCTAATCAGTTCAGAGCTTTGGGCTATAATTACTGTAATAGGTTGCAACACTTAATCAATAAGCAGCTGAGATATCCTCTGGAGTGTTTCCTTATCTCAGCAGATGAATTCTGTGATTCCAGAAGTTTGCCTTTGTTAAATAAGGCATATACTGTAAGAACGTGTAGGTAGGACACCTGTGCTTTTGTAGAGGTGGAGGAGTGGGGCTTTCTCTGGTTCCTGACTTGTGCTTTATTACTTGGATCTTCCTCTCTCTCTTATTTCAGGGCCAGAGATCTCTAACAGGTTGCATGCACGAGCCTCCCAGGATTTCTGCCTAATGTATTTTTAATCTAAAGTATTATTTCATTTCCACTTCATTAAAGCAGAGGTGTTTTGCGCTGTCTACAAATTTGTTTTCACCCATATGCCTTTTCTCTGGTACTGCTGCTGGAGATTTATTGGCTTTGATACACGCAAATACACACGGATGGATACTGGTGCCATTTAATTACTCAGTCTTTGGCAGTTAGTATTCCCTCCAAAGGAATATTTTGGTGAAAATGAATAAGATCTAACTGTGAAATACCAAATAATCTCATAGGTATGAATATGGCACTTTCAGTTTTGTGAATATCACATATAAGGTTTTCACGTGTACATTTGTATTGGAATTTATCATTCACTCAAAACAAATTTTATATCACAACGTGCAACACTGTATGGAGCCCTACTGCTTCCTTCTGTGCTTTCTAAGGAGGTTAAATTTAGACTTTTTGAGACACTATTGTTTTACATGTCAGCCATACTTGTGGATGCAACAAACTTCATACCATATTAAGTAACGTCCACACTTTTTGACTAGGAAGGCAAATTTAACTCTAAAATCCAAAACACAGGATCCTTAAACGTTTACTTATGTATATTTTTCTCCACAAAAAAATTCCTGTATGGTTCACAAGAAAACCCTACATAAACCTACAATTTTACAATTCCTGAAAAACCGGGCCAGAAGAGTAAATTTGTATGGAGTTAAGGCAGGGAGACTTAGTACCCTGCCTTTGGACTCGGCTTCAAAACTAAGCCCCGCTAAAGTGAAGAATAATTTAATGTCTACACTTAAACAGGAGCTTAGTTTAACATCACACCTGAAAGACTGCAGCTCAGTGTCACCCTTTTCCAAAAGGAGGAGCGCCACCTATTGGTCAACTTCACACTTTTAGGAGCCTCCCTTGCAAGAATTAACCAGACCCAAGTCCTCTATGGCCTCTGACATTAGTCCCTGTGGCTTTATAGCTGCCAAACATAAAGAATGTGCAACAAAGGCAAGACACTGCTATTTTATTTAAATTCAGAATTAATAAATCAATATCTTGCAATTTAAAGTGTTATGGTTGAATGGTGGATGTCGTGAAATACACCAACTTAACATAACAGAAAGTTATAAATGTATAAAATGACACTTGTGCTATTTGCAGTTAAAATCCAGTTTGTGATATTTCTGCTCTGTACAAGATAGATGGATGGAACAAAAGTATATTTACTACACGTGCTAAATATTTCCACTGTCTTTGCTAGGACCCAATAGTAAAAATACTAGTATTGGTATACTGTAGTTTAATAGTATCATCTATTATTTTTATGCCTGCTGTTACAAAACATTGGTAATGCTTAGATTTTTTAATGCTGTGGAACTTATCTCTTATTATGTTTTGGGGAAAGACATTTGAAAGCTGCACAAATCCTGCTCTTGCAGAGATAAACTGGACAGAATGTGTGAAAGGGACCAGCAATCCTCATTTAGTTTTTTGTAACGAGCCCAGAGAAATAATACTAGGCACAAGTGAACATATGTCTGCTGAGCTGGAATGTATAAGGCTGTAAAATGAGGATGGCAAACAACTTTGATGAGGGAATACAACAAGTCTCTGCAGTGAGACTCTTTATTCTAAAACAGCAAGCGAACTTCACTACAGACCCCCTGGAAAATGAAATAAATTGATCTGCTGATTTGCACTGTAGTCACAAGATTACAGACTGGTATTTAGATTAATAGTGCCTTGAACGGAGTGTTTTAAAATGAAGTAAAGTGAGAGAGATGGAACTTGCATGTTTCAGTGAAGCCACTAAACTGTGATGAATCCCTTTCGTACATCTAGGTTTCCCTTCATTTTCATTCCCTCTCAGCTCTAAATTAGTTCAAGGTTGAGCTGGAGAGGCGCCAGAACTTTCTCATCCTGCTTGTGTCTGTGGGCTGCTTCTTTTTTTTTTCCGCTTTCTTTGAGGCTGTGATGTGCATGGTGCGTTGAACTCAAAGGGCTTCTAGCCTTCAGATTCGCCAGATTCCATATCGTACTGGCTTAGAAAACACCAAGCTAGCACGGAGGAATACTAACGGCACACTGCTGAAGATTTTTCAGGCTCTGCGGGTGACCAAGATGCATCTGGTAATAAATTTTCACTTCTCGTTTTTTTTTGTTAAAGGAGAATGCAACAATTTTGAATTCTTTTTCTTCCTGTGTCTGTGTCTGTGTCTGTGTCTCACTGTCTTTGTGCCACTGTTCAGATGCCTTTGCTTATCAGGTTCGGCAGACTTGTCAGTTTATACCAATTAAGTGAGAAGATGTCAAGACGTCTTTGGGGATTTCAGTACTGTGTGTTTTAGTTGTCAGTGAGAGAAGCACACAATGCCCTGGGGAAATATTCTTTATAGTGTGATATTTTTTTCTTTAGATGTATAAATAGCATGCATCACAATTCATGCCAAATAATAAATCTCCCTAATACAGCGACAGAACATTGCACAAGAAACCTTACACCTTAATGATGTTCTTGATTACTGAAATTGCTCTAAAGTAATGTAGATAAGAAATGTCTTTGGAAAGCAAACTTTTTTAAGAAGACATGCTTTAATATTGTTTGAAGGTTGCAGAACGGTTTCTGTTTCAGCTTTGGGTTTCTGATAGCCTGCTGTCTATAGTGACTTTGATGCAATGTGCACCTTTATTGTGTCTGAGACACAATAACAGAAAGATGTTTGAGGTTCACATCAACCCTGAAAACCTGATAATTTGCAATCTAGGATTCTCTAACTACTTTCTACGGTCTGGTCTTGCTAACAGGACAAAATAAAAATCGATATGTATTTTTAAACTCAGGAAATTGGAGAATTACTGCAGAAGAGAATTTTAGATTCTCTTCTGCAGTATTAACATTGGATTGCAATTTTTTCACGTTTCACAGGCAATGACAAATTTCCTATACTGTTTCCAAAAGCATCACAATGTGTCATTGTGTGGATTGCTGTATGCTGTAAAGTAACAGGTTGTGCAAACTTATTGAATGTCCAAGAAATTAGAATCCTCTGCCAAATTGCATGTGGCCAGGAGACCCAAGCATGCTGAATAATGGAGCTGATGATTCCTGGCAGCTGGAGTAGTTTGTCTGATAGGGATTTCACTGACACTTGGACTGCATTTTCTCTCACTTTGAAATACAATATTAAATCCCTGTTCTTAATGCAGAAATTCCATGCGGTTACTGCTAACCATTTTTGGCGACTGCACACAATTGTAATTTTGCACGGCTGACCAAATTTTAAATATCTTTCTTGCTTAACACAATGTTGTGCTAGGTCAGAATTCAAGTGCTTTTTTTTGCCATGGATGTTGTTCAAAGGAAGGGGGCTTGTATTTTCAATGCTTTGTTTGAAGGCAGGTTACATGTGCTGCATTTAAATCACACACGCTTGCTCTGTTAAGACACTAATTGCTTCTTAGTTTGCAGGTTATTAGTGGGTTGAGGGTTCTGTGAGGTGATGCATTTAAAGGAAGTCAATTAAAATTTAATTTCTGTTCTTCTCTGCCAAAGTGATTCAACTTAATGTCCTGCTTTAATGGCACAACACAACTTATTAAATTTATATCCAGACTTCAATATTCTAAAATCATCACTGGGATTTTTAAAGCTATTTTATTTTTTTAATCAACTGGTCAAACCACTCTGATGACAGTCATCTCGTTTACAGTACGTCTTGTAAAGGAAAACAACAGATTGATACTGACAAATGTGCTCACGAAGAGCCCTACGTCCTTAGGTGAATAACCTTATTCAAAAGAAAATTGTTTTGCATGGCACACAAAACCCCTTTGCAGATATCTTTAGAAACTTGTTTTATTTCTAGCATTCCTTACATCTGTTGTCAACAAGAGCTATTCTAAGGAGTGTCTCCATGATGGAGTGTTGTGGATTAATATGATATGGTGTTTTATTCTAATGTAAATCAGTCCCACTGTGGAGTGTCTATACACACACGACTGGCTTCTCTGTATGGCAAGTTTATTTAATTGCCAGTCGGAGAGAACATAACTTCTCTGATTCCCTGCTTTACTGCCCACAGGCTGTTTCACATGGTGTTAGTCCTGCGAGACACCGAAACATTGATCTTGCTCTGATCTTCTGATTTCGTCCTCATTTCCTTCTATTCCTCCAGCTTCTTGTGGCTCGATCTGAAAATCCCACAGTAACAGCTGCGGTACCTTTAGTTCTTACTCTGTGTTCCACTTCATCTTTGATTTTGCTCCTCTTCTTTTCTTTCTCTTCACCAGTTGGTACACATTAAACCAGAAATGAGTCACTTTTCTTTTTGAAAAAATCAACTTTCTATTAATGACTGATCTGATTTCATTCTTTAAGACACCTCACGTAATACTTGCTCTGTACTATACTGTATGTATGTAGACGTCACCTATAAATGTAATGTAATAAAAAATGAGTAGTCTTGTGTTATTAGTACATATCAGGCTCTTGCTTTATGTAATCTAAAAATAATATCAGGTCATTCCCATGTTAAATAACACTGTCATTAATTCATCTGTAAGCCATTCTGCCTGATAATTTCTAATGTTAGGATGTAAATTAAAAAACAAATGATTCTCCAGTATACTAAAGCAAATAGCATTATTATAAAGTGCTACATACAATGTGTACAGTACTCTACAAACCTATAGCCCCCTTTTAACGTTAATTTTTTAATCTGGTGTTTTTTAATACATAATGCCTAAAATTGGTCCTTTTGACTTACAATATAAAGCTATATTTGCCTATCAAAATCAGCTCTGAGAAATGATTAGCTTTCATATGAATGTCTAACAAATGTATTGTACTGTATATGGAATGTTTGAAATTGTAATGTACTCTATATGAGAACTAGATTTTTTTGCCACTAGGGAAAACATTTATTTGTCCACATCTCTTAGTCATTATTTGATTTAAGGATGCAGACAGGTAAATGCTTGCATTCACAGGCATCTATTTAAGATCAATTGAACAGCCATTTATGTTTAAATGTCCTTGTGTTTACATGAGAATAGTTTGTTCCATATGCACAGTTAATGATGTGTTCCTGCCAGTTGTTTCAGATATAATCACTGTCCCCAGATTCTCTCTCACAGAAGTATTGTCAGATCACTACCCCATATACTGTAGATCCCATTTTAAGAAGTCAAGCTGGGAAACCTGCCTGCTCAAGTGACTAATTCAAATCTGAGAGGAGATGGTCTGACATGATTCTTGAATAGAAGTGACCATAATTATTTTAACAAATTTAACATTATTTAATTTTCATTTTGTCTGCCATTGGAAGCCTGGTATTTGAGAATAAGCCATAGGTTTTATGATGTCTAAAACATGAAAATAAAACCCAGCCATTGTAACTTTATTTAACTCTACCACTGTGTAATGCCAGCAGTTCACAATTAGATCCAATCACTTATTACATTTTCAGAAAAAAACGTTTCTTGTGTTGCTAACATTCATGCCATTTCATTAGGATTTACAATGAAATCCTACAGTATGGGAAAAGAGCATTCTATAAGACTAGGTCTGCCTGGTACTGGGATGGGAGATAATGGGATACCAAGGAAGAAACAAGTTGTGGTTACAGATGGTGTTAGTGGACCAGTTGGTCCTTCTGAGCCGGAATCTCATAGTCAACATCTCAATAGGGTTAGAGATGCTGTTCTGAAAATATGGCTTTAAATCGTATTTCTTGATCATTAAATATACCGTGGTATTGCTTGTGAGGAGTTTTAATAGCAGTGTCCTGGTTAAATTTCACTCTTGCATGATCTGGCCTACCTGAGTTCCCCAAATACAGTAATTTAATTTCTCAGGTGATGCAATATGACACTTCTCTGCCTTATCTGCCAAGTAGTGGGGTTGCTGGTCTTCCCTTATACAGTATTTATAACCCTCTGGAAGTATTATCAAGTCTTTACATATAATTGAATTGAACTAGTTTTGGGGTGACATGGCCGTGCAGTGGTTAGTATTGTTCCCTCACAGAGCTGGGGTCACTGTGAGATTTCAGAGCAAGATTCTGCTGTATTTAATACCATTACTTGAAATACCAGTAACAGAATATGTGCTATGAAGTTGTAGGTTATACAGAGAAATAGTTCATTTGTTTCATAGTACAGTAGTTTATTGCCATATATCTGATCATATACTGTACTATATATAATGATCATATATATAATAAAGTTTCAAATCCAACATAAGTTAAATTCACAGCACACTTCAAAAAAGCTATCGAAACATCCTTCTGTTTAAAATGCTACTTATCACAGTGACATATTAGTAAAGGATAATAGAGCCCTCTTGAATTTTTATCCTGTTCTCTGAATAACTTATTGAGATTTTTGGAGTGTCTGGTAAACTATATTAATATCTACTTAAAATCTTTTTTGTGGCTGTTATTATAGATGTATTATGTTCTAAACACTGACAACACTGCATTTTAATATTCTATTAATTTTAGACTGTTCAGGCAGTTTTTCAATTTTTCTGTACATAATGCCTGTGATAGGGATATAGCTGACTAGGATAAGAATGGAAAGCTTGACAAAAGGGTTTAATGAAAGTATTAGAAATAATTATAGTAAAAAAGCTTGGGCCCATTTGACATCAACTGAGATGTACTGTAATTTATTAGCATTTGAAGGAAGCAAATGTCGCTGACTGGTTGTAAATGTCTCTTGAATTAGAAGGGCTTTAAATGTCAACTTCTAATAAAACACTGCTAGTGGTGAACATTTCTTTATTTCAAGAACTGTTGTGGCTGCGGTGTGGTTATAATTGTTATTAAACCGTAACTTACACCAGACACCTACCAATTCGGTTCTTTTCCCATTCATATATCGGTCACTGTTCGGTTAAAATCAATGGGTATTCTTCATGAACCTCTGAAGGAAAATTGATACACCACCTGAAACATCCACTTGCCACAACACGTTAATTATTATTTATTATTTTCCTTTTTTAACATAACAGATGCACCAATGTGTGAAGGACTAGGAGTTCTTTTAAGACACATTAGCAGTGCTAGTGATGAATGAGAACATTAACGCTGCCTGTTACAAGAATCCCCTCCCTGTCTGAATTCCACTGGGCTCCGCTGTACTGAGGCACATGATTAAAAGCATAGCTGCTTCTGCCTTTGCCTTAGGACAGAGGAATATAAGTCATGTGTGTTTGTGTTAGTGTGTGTATTTTGAAAATATGTGCAGCTGTGATTTAACAGTTATTTATTCAACCACGTAACAATTATTTATTCAATAAATATCCCATACATGTTGTTCACATTCTGGTGCACACTCAGAAAAAAAAAGAGGGCTCAGTTTGGAGACCTGAGGAACTCCTATTTATCGTGCTATTCAGATGAGACAAGGCATTTCTCAAGTCATGTCTTGGTCTCTTTTATTTTGATAAGGTCAGCGCATATCTGCAAACCTGACTAAGGAACACATTTTTATTATATGCCATTTGAAAATCTAAATACATACTGTGTATCTTTAAGCTATGTAGTTGAGACAGTCTGTTTTTTATTAATGGTTCAAACTCTGCATGCGAGCTTGCAATATGTTCTATATTTGATTTCACACTTTTCTGCAGTTTACAACTGTAGATATATCAAACATAATAATGTATTAAACCTCCTTATGTTTAATGCTTTCATATCATCATAAAAAGAACAATTTGTTCTGAGATAATGCCTAAGAGTGAAAAATTAAGCCAACATTAGCAGATCTCAAAGGAAACCTTGAGGCATCATAACCTGAGAAAATGGATCACTATGTGAAATGTTAGTGAATGTGTTTTTAAAGATTTATCATTTGACTAGTTAGGCCATTCCTAGTGAAATGGACATTAAATTTGTGAAAAGTGAGAGAGGAAAATTAAGAGGTCTGTTTTGCAGCCTTGATTTCAGAAGATTTATTTTGAGAAGAACTCAAAATATAGCTAATGGTCATGAGTTCGTGGTCTCTCACTTGGTAGATAGTAAGAGTCGTTAAAAAAAATATCAAACTAAAACAGAATGCCATAGAAGTAAGTAAACAGTGTCCTTTTTCATGTTCAGAAAACCAAAAACTGAACCTTGTCAACTAGCAACACTTACTGCTTTTCACATACAGCAGTCTTCTTGACAGGTGCTCTCAGGAGGTGGTGTTTCACTTCGGTAGTCTGAAAGCTCAGAGTTGTCTTTAATGTTTTTTAATGGCTTTACTTCCTGAAGCGTTTTTAGAGCTGGAATTGGGGTTTCCATTGCTGCGGTGAAATAAGAAGTCCCAGTGGGCAGGATAGGTAAAGGTCAGTATGAATTACAGCTGGTGTCACTGGGGACATGCATTTTGCCATGACCTCTTCCATGAACAAGGACCTCTAGCTCACACTTTAGAGGGAGCTAATCAATTTGATTAGAGATAACCTGTTCCACTCATGGGAATGTAGTCAAACCTATTGCTTTCAATAGCTGGAAGTATATTTATTCTAATGAAATGCCACTGAGTTTATTGCACCCATCATTCTTCTTTCTTTTCTTTTTGCAGCAGAAAACTAGCTGGTGAGCTTTCACTACTACAGCAAGCATCTTTTCTGCCTGCCCAAGAAACAGGCTATTTAAAAACCAGACTGCGGTACTTAAGCTAACACCTGCTTGTTTCTGCAGTGTTTAGCAGGGGATACTTGTATTGCAAAGCCTCATCTTCTTAGATCGATAGTGTTTGTTGAGTCAAGCATTGATTGTAAACATGTTTCTGTCTCCATTTCCAAAAGGGAGGGTCGGGGGTGAAAAGGGTGGTGCGATGAACCTTTAACATCATTTCACAGCAGTTTTGTCATGTTAAATCATAAATTTACAGCTCAGACTGCTTTGATTTAGGACCCTATATTACCCCTAGGCTTCCAGAATTGCTTCCAACTTTACATTTAAAAGCTACTTACTAACAGACTGTGACCTGGATTCCCCAAGAGACAGCGCACAATTGGCTGAGAGTCACAGAGGATAGGATGGAATTAGTCGATCTGGGCTCTCTCAGCTCTCAGCAGCACAGTGACCCCTGCGGTCTCCTGGGCACTTGCAAGCTTGCAGTGCTGTCAGTGAGGGACGCACAGTAAAAGCAGGCTCTGGTGCCTGTGATGTGTTGAAAGACGAGTGGTTTGAAGATGGTCGGGATGAAGGAGTCTGCTGATGTTTCCTCATTCTCCCCTGTGGTCAACAAAGGCCCTTGCTGTAAGCCAAAAATAATTGGTAATACTAAATTTAGAAAAAAGAAAAAGTAATTGGCCGTTATCTGATTATTGATTGCGTGCTATGCACCTAATCACAGCCATGATTTGGGTGTTCAGCTGTTGGTTGCATGCCTTGCAGTTATGAGACAGTTTTCTAAAAGTTAATTGAAATACTGAACCTTGCCATTGGCTTTCACCACATGGGGGAAAGCCATTTTCCGAGCACAGCTGTGTACACACAGCACTTTTGGCAATTCCTGTCATGTCTACAAATATCCATTATCTTTGTCATTTTTGATGTGTTTCTTTAATTTGGAATTCCACATTTTGCAGAAGATGTGGCCATTCTAGCACATTAAAATAATCCATCACACTGTCTGAAGTTATGTTTACTTTTGAAACATGGCTGGCTTTATTTAACTACCGTTTGTCCTGGAGTCATTCCTAACTTCCATCGTTATGTGCAAAAATAATGATGTCTGACGCTCTTTGGAGTCTTTTATCAGAACTCTAAATTGGCCAGCACAGTCCTCCATGAAAAGAATACTATTTTTTTTCTTTCCTTCAGTGGTCAAAAGTGTACAAGTCACCTAATTGTGACACCAAATCAAATATTACAACTGACTGGGCATCAAATATTCTCTGCACAGATTATTTCCAGATGTAGCTGAATCCATCACTGCAATATGAGAGCAGGAAACAGGTATCATGTGGCATACAAAATGTTCGTAGAGCATGGTCAGCTTTGCTTCTCCCATCAACTACTTTATATGATTTTCTAAAAGGTGACTGCTCTGTAGATATGGAATTTTATTTCTGCATTAGAATCAATTAATATTACACAGAGACTAATAGCAATCAAAGCAAAATTAAACTGTTTATTTTAAGGCCTTGCAATTATGCATTTCAATAAGAAATTGTCTGGCTATGACCTGTGATGCTCATCAAGCTCATTTAGCTGGACATCTTGGATACATTTTAGCCTCATCCTCTCATGATACTACAAGACAGCGAGATGTAGGGACCTAGACATTCTGTTTCTGAAAATTGCCCATTCGTTTCTGAGGTTTGGAACACTTACACTTGTAGGTTTAATTAGAGGAGAAAGACAGCATTACATGAATTTGCAAAGGAACAAGTAATAGGTTTATTCCATGCTGAAAAAAAGAAGACACCTGAAGAAGGCTCCACGGCCGAAACGTTGTGTTCTCTTTCTTCTTTTTTTCAGCATGGAATAAACCTATTACTTGTTCCTTTGCAGCCAACGCGTGCTGACGCAGCTACCCACCTGAATTACATTCATTTGATTATAATTAGTTTTTAATTTATGTGTTATACAGTACTTGAGAAAATCACATAATACTGTCTTAAAGGATGCGGTGCGGTGGCTCTGTGGCTCAGGATCTGCACCTGTGGCCAGAAGGTTGCTGGTTCATATCCTGTAGCCGGCAGAGGAATCCTACTCTGTTGGGCCCCTGAGGGCCATGTGAATGGCTGACCCTGTGCTCTGACTCCAAGCTTCTCTGTCTGTGTGGCTGGAGAGCACGTTGGGGTATGCAAAAAAGACAAATTCCTAATACAAGAAATTGTGGATGGCCAATAAAGTGTTCTTATCTCTCTAATTTACAGTATAATTTAGCCTCAAAATGTTAGTTATGTGATTCTTCTAGACCCCAATTTGCTGTGACAAAACATCGAAGGGCTGTGCCCATGTGTGTTCTGATGGGAAACGGGTAAACTGTGCTGTACTGTATGTTTGTCCTGTACTTGGAGCCTGAATATCAGTGGAGCACAAGTGTTGGCACTAAAATTTACATTAGGCTTGCCAAAGAGGTCTGATGATGGGTCTGTTGGTCTGCAATGGTTCCAAAGGAATTGTGAAATTTTAATTTTATCAGGCCATCCAATCTTCATTATACCTATTAGACTAATTTAAATTCTACAAGCACTGCTCAGGTTCTGTTCTTTCATCATCAGGCAGCTTTTATCTTTTTCCAAACCTTCTCCCAGCAGCTTGGCATCATTCTTCACTGCTTCATTTACTAGGATTTCCAGCTGTTACAGAGTGAACCGTGCTCCCTGCTTAGGGGATTCACATGTTTTGGCTCAAAGACAGCCGTCAGTGATTATAACAGTCTAAATCTGATTGTGTCAGCGCTGCCTTTAAGGATGCTTTTAGAGGAATAGCAAGCATATGGGCATCTGGATGGGTTTTAATTTGGTAATAATAACTATTATTTTTAATTTCAAGCAAAGTTACATTTGACTGTTGTTTAATTTCTTCCCGTTAAATTCTCTGATGGACTGTGATGGACGATTGCCTGCTCATTCTAGGACAAAGGTATCAAACAATAAACCTGGAAGAGACTTTGGCTCTCATAACTTGTCATAACTTTCTGTAGACCTGGATAATGTCATTGCATGCCCAAAATGGTTTTCCAATCTCTCTTTGATTCATGAGCATTTTATAAACAACAATAAATAAGCAGACAGGTTGGAATGAGAGCCTGCAGCTCCTGTGGCCCTTAAGATGCCTGACACTCTTGATGAAATATAATTAAACATAAACAATGTGTTCTAAACTGACATTTGTATAGGCCTCCATTCTGTATGTAAAACAGTCACGTATTTGGCTGAATACTGCTGACACAGTGCAGGGCTCTAGAGCAGAGGAAGCTTTATGAGGGATTACTAACAGGATCTTATTAAAGCTATAAATATCAGAAGGACATACATTTGATGCAATGATTTAATCGTGCCTTTGCCACTAAATCCATATGCTTGTAAGCCTGCCTTATTAATTGCTATTGAATTAATTTCCTAATTACTGCAAGTAATAAATACTGGGATTTATTAACGGTTTTGAGACTTACATTTTATGCTGTCTTATGCTGTTAATCGTCTTTGAAGTCATGAAATATGACCTGTCTGATATTTTTATGTTATTTGTTGTAATTCACTAAATGGAAAAACAAAAACAAATAGTTCAAAAGACAACATTTCATACAAACATTCTAAAATGCTATCGCAAAGGTTGTGCATTATTTATATTTGTCATTTCTTAGAATGCATTTAAACCCATTTGGAAAAACAAGACAAAAAAAGTTGATTGGCTGGAAATCATCTTTGAAATGCAAGAGTCCAACTCCAGGAAATATTACACTATTTGACACAGCTTAGTAGCAGAGAATGACTTGTAGGTGATTAAATACAGCATATATAATGAAATCTCATGAGTCATCTGACAGTTTTAGTGTCCAAACTTATAATATGAAGTTTAATTTAAACTTGTCCTTCCAAAGTATTAAATTGGATGTTTTTTTTTTCATTTTATTTTCAACAAGTTATGCAAACCATTCACAATAAGATCACCTGGGGGACATGGTTTAGTTCCCTAAATTCCTTGAATTTGCCAAAACCGTCTAATTGTAGTTCTGCGCCATTCAGTATGACTTTTTCAGCATTCCATTTTAATTTTAACTGTATCATTTTGGATGCTTGAAAGTCTTGACGGGCAAATTCCATATTATTAAAACCAGTAAAAAGAAGTTTCAGGAGTAACACAAAATAAAAAACAAGAGTCTGAGCAATAGCACTTCAAAAACGCAATTTTGCGTCTGCACATGACAAGTGTAAAAGTCGTTTTGAAGTATTGCATTAAAATACAAGCTATACAATTTGTCATAAAAAGAGCCTCTTTTCTTCAGTAAGCTATAATACACCAGTCCATGGAACATGCAAAGGTGTAATTATCAAATGTGTAATGAAATGAATCAAGATTAGAGTCGTTTTTGCACAATGAGATGGTGTCATTTTGAGGGGATTGAGACGTGCCTACTTTATAGCTTCAACAAAAGCTAATTTTCACCTCTGTATTTCAAATAACTAGAATCTGTGCATTTACAGGAGCCTTCTGAATGTAATAAAATGTAATTGAATGTATAACACAAAGCTGCATAATACCAGGGGTGGACTCTGAGAGCCTCCTGCTCCTTTGAGACATGTGAAACATGAGATGGGTTACTACCGTGTTAAGTTCTTGAAGCTGGAAATGAAAGCTTTCAATAGCCCGCACGTGCTTCATCATAGTAATATGAAAATGAATGAAAACAGCTGAATCAATATGCTAAGTTCCAATCTATATTCAAACAGGTATGAAAGGGAGTTGATGGTGTGGGGCACAGAAATTAAACTTACTTCAAAAAGATGAATATACTGCCATCTTGACATTACAATACATTACCGTAATCATGGTAAAAGCACTATTTATGGCTGTGATACACACTTCCCCCAAAAGCAAGAAAACATATGCCTATTGATTCCGAAGGTTGTGCAGAGCACAACTAAGGTGTGTCTTAATGGGAGCCTTATTCCTCAAACAAAATATAGTACCTTTTTTTCCCCTGAAAACACTCCTGTATCAAGTGTTTTATTTTCACAAGAGGTCATAAATAATACCTTTAAACAATCTAGCAGGCCGTCACGGTTCAGGTCCAATCAAACGAGCTTCATGCATCTTGGAACACTTGTCAGGATAGATTGGATTGACGAAAGATAGCTCACCCAAATTCTTTTTCCTAAGGAGAAATGCTACAGTATTTCAGCTAAGGTGTATTAGTATGTGTTGACAGACAAGCCAAGGTCTCTGTAAAAGACTGGCCTGCACCCTAAAATTAACTATATTTCTCTATTTCAGACATTTCTGTTAAACCCAGTAGCAATCTTTTGGTGTTGCTCAGTTTGTGCACACAGCCGATAGTGCTGTATATAGTGCACTGTGCAGCTTTACATCTTTGGGATAGGGGACTTGCATTAATTCCTTTCTTGCACGTATCATCACATCCCCATATTCCATGAGACATTAATGTACTGTACATAGTTATTAGACAGACCTCAATGGATTTCGATTATAGGAGAGAAAGCAATCAAACACCATCAGAAAGGTGCCAGAACTAGACAAATACAGCCATATTTCACCATGTAGTAAGTGAAACACTGTTTTAATTCTGCTCTCTCATTAGTAGTATTTGTTCATTGAATTACTGCAGTGATAACAATCATGTAAGACACTGTAATTGTATAAAGCAATTTACATATATATTAAAATTACACTCCCAAGAAGAAAAAAATAAATAAATTGCTGCCAAATAGGATTTCTTCTCTGTTTAATGCCATGGAACAACTGATAATCTCTTAATAATGCGTAATGCACTCGTTATTTATTCATTGCAGTATTTTGGTGGCTGTATGACACAGGAGACCGGTGCTCTCAGCCATTCCTTTGTGCTGCTACAGCACTGAGATCAGGACAAACCAAGAAGGCAAGACTGTCTGGACAGTAGATCTTGCAATCCTTAAATTTCCCACACCATTCTGTTGTGCTTTTTTATTATCATGGCATATTCCCTGGATTTGTCACAGATGGGAGAGCCAACTGCAAGTGTACTGAAACTGTAGACTTCCCATCTGGGACACCTTTGATCAGGGCAGTGCCACTTATGAACAGTATGCTGAGCTTTTCTTTGCTGCTTGCTAACCACTCTGTGGCACTGATGATTTAATAGGTAGGCTGCGAAGCTTACTTTAAAATTTCTGGTTCAGACAGATGGTGTTATAATTGATATAATTTATAACTTTTAACCGGGTTATTTTTAATGTTGTTTTTTTACATTTTTTTCCCCAGTCCTGGGAGGGTATTAAATTCCATGCAGAATATGTAATTTATTGTTTCGGATTTCCTTTAATTAGAAACAGCTTACAGTGTTTGAAGCATTTACAGTAACGCTTTGGAGACTGGTGTCATTAGTCAAAGAACTGCGGTCAGCTCAAAAGAACTGACATACTTGTTTCTTCTATACCTTTCACCAACAACTTTATTACCGATAGTGTACAGACAGGCAGAAAATAGATTTTGACACTTTTATAAATGGCCTTTTTGGAAAAGAAATCTGGTTTAGTTTTCCTGTCATACTCAGGAAAGCATATCCAATTTTAGAAATGTTAACCCAAATAAAACAAAGTTTCTCTATTCAGTCTTTTATGAGCTGCACACAAGAGTGTCTTGTGCTCCTTCTGTTCTTGTCTGTGAGTCTGCTGGAGTGACCAGAGCTGCCACTCAGCTGCCCTGTTTAATACAAGCTCCTCCCAGTTCATCTGTACTCATTCTTAGGAGAAGAAATGACAGGAAAAGAAGTGAAAAAATAAAGAAAGGGGGGAAGGTAGTTTCCAGGAGCTCCAGTTAGTCCTGGAGAGTTTTTAAAGTGGCTGGGTGTAAGTCAGTGCACCATACTGCAATCACTGTGGCCAGCTGTTAAATATGCAGCTTACAGGTATGGCTTTTCTACAGTTAAGATGGCTTCTGCTTCCAATTAGGTCTGCCTTGTGCAGTGAGGAGCTCACACACATCATTATATAGTAGATGATAAGAGCTACTTATCTTTTACTCGCAGGATGCATTTGCACTGAGTATTCTTTACTCTGCTGTTGTGTGCCAGGTGCATTATCTGTCTGAGTAGTGAGTTGAGGAAAACAGAAACCAAAGAAATAATTCTTACAGTAATAGACTGTAAGACATGAGTAATATTAATAGTACAGTGTTATTGCTTTTTTGCCCTAATTATTAACAAATGGTATCTCATTTATATTAACAAATGGTATCTCAGTTAATAGTATACAATAGTAAAGTGAGCTTTAAATATTCAAATTATAGTATGTATCATAATCCATTTATAATATATTATAATTAATTATTATAATAATACTTTTTAAAGACTTATTTTGCAAATCTCATCTTAAATACCCTTTCTCTACTGGGCAGTGATATTAATGCCCTAAAAAGTGCCTGTTATTTCTTGTGATGATAAATGTGTCTCTTGTTGTGTGGCTTTCCATTTCTCTTTCTGTGCCTCTATGATGACAAGCAGTGAGCTGCTTATAAAGGGAAGCAATTAGATTCATCCCTTTCTGACAGTTACTTTGATACGGAAGCCTAACGTGACTCTCACATGGTGTCTGATTTAAAATATTAGTTCTAGTGCGTTACTTCAGGTTTTCAGGTTCATTTTCTCAGGTGCTCTTGTGAGCTTAAAGACAGTCACGCACCACAGACTTCAATATCTGTGACAATCCTCCCGTTGGTTCAAGCAGAGATAAACCTGTCTTAGACCACATAGTAATTACTGGAGGAGCCTGTCATAAGGTAAGCGACAGGCACATTTAATGCTTTAGGGCTTCCCAATGATAATTGACTCATCCAATGTTTTTAAATAGCATAATCTTTTAGGGTATACAAATAGCTTGGTTTGATATTTATATACATCACCTCCATTTTTTTCTGCTACATTTTTATTACCTGCGCAGAGGTTTTCCATTGCATTTAAAAAGGCTGAGCATACTGTAGCTGGTACTGAGGTCCTAGAGTCTGGTTCTCTCTCCTGTTGCTTTTTACTTGTAGAAAAGAGACTGAGAAGTCAGGTCTGTTTAATGTACCAGACTCTCTGAATTATTACTGTAAAGCGAATGCTCTTTGTTATTAATAAGAGATATTTTTGTTTTCATGAAATATGGAAAGTACAAACATATTGTTATTTAACAGCTTTTAAATCAGTTATTACTTTATGGTTTGGTAATTAGGCAACTGAAAGCATACTGAAAAATATATTTCATGAACATGTTGCAGACAGGCATTATAGATATACTGTCCACAGAAAATTCATTCACTTGAGCATTCTCATAGCATCCCTTAGCATTGTGAAATTCTTATTTTTTGCTAAACAGATCCAAGGTAATTTACAGTGCATGCCAAGCTAAATTCATTAAGCATAAGCACAAAGTGTTAAAAACCAAGGACTCATTAGACATTATAATATGCAGATGCAATAAATTACGTTAATAAAATGACAATAAGGGAAAGGTGGAAAGTGGGCATGTTGGTTAATGCTAATGCATCACAGCTCTTGGGCCCCAGGAACCAAGCCCCCAACTCCTTCTGTGTGGAGTTTGCATGCCTACTCCATTCGTGGGGTTCTTCTGGATGCCTTGGTTTCCTCTCATGGTCCAGAAAATGCTCTCTAGGTGGTGTTGTAACAGACAAATAAGTTCTGGATCCCGAGATGAAGTTTAAACAACTGAGTTTATTGCATGCAAGGAACAATAAGACCAACGTATTGTTCGGAATATAGGTACAGAACTTCCAGTTTATATAGCAAATTTCAGCTGTTTCTGGCGCAGTGTGTTACTAGGGTAGTGGGGAGAGGTCACGGTGTACGGACATTTCCCAGACTTTGACCACTTTTAATAGTCGGTTTTAGGTTTCCTTAGTTGGGGGTGTCTCTAGCTTGCATCTGGAATTCTTATCAGTTAACCCCATCCCTACCATTACTCAAAGCCTGGAATATCTTGTGTCACAAGAAGTCTTTGTGCAGAAAGGAATCAGTTAACCCCTTCTTCACATCTTATGTCTTTCTTCAGCGGCGTTTCCCTGTTCTGGTAATGTCCACGATGAGGAACAGTATAGTAGGAAGTGCAATGTCAGTTCATGCAAAACAAAACAATGAAAAAGAACTATATATAGTTATATAGTGCTTTTCCTCATACAGTGATAAAGTGTGGATACAAAGCATAAATATGTTATGTGTTTAGAGTGAAAATGTAAAAAACACTAATTGTAACCTGTCTAATAAACATATGAGGCTGCTGAGAGATTACTGAAGCATGTGGCTGGGATGTGAGAGATCTCAGGTGCTGTTGGAACAGATGACTCGAGCAGGTGCTGAAAACGGGAAAAGTCAGGATTTCCTCCTTGGAGATTTTGCTAGATGCCGGGCTTCTTTCCTGTGTGAAGGTTACGTTTGCTGCAAGACGAGAGCACAGAGTGAACAAGGGCTATGAAAGTGGAGTAATAGCTTTAGAAAGAAGAGGCTGAAACAGAATGGTAGAACAGCCATTCACCTTCATTAGTTCCACATAAAAGAGCAGCGAATTTTTATATATGTGCAGCTGCAGTCCATTACATATGCAGCGTCTGTGAGTAAATCTTTGGCTTTGTGCTATGAAATGCAGAATTGCTATGTTCCCCAGAATCATAAGGCAGCAGAAACGACTAGGTTCTTTTTTGTAAAAGTGATTTACACTCTCATTCCATGGTGCAATGCAGAACATGATCTGATAGCATCACTTCAATGCAGCGTCTGTTTATTTCAAATCCAACAAAGGAAAGGAGAGGTGTTTTCATACGTTTGTTTGAAGAAACAATATTGAGCGGTACTGAAAACCAGGCTGTTTTCCAGTTTTGTTGTCAGGATCAGGGTTCAGATAAGAAAGAACAGCAGCAGCATTTTTTTCCCATACTGTGTGCTTTAAGAGCTTAATTAATATCAAGCTGTTATTCAGATAGTTGTCTGTAATGTAACAATTGAGCACCCAAGCATCAGCCAGGGGTACTGGAAGCAGAATGGATGTCTGGCGCAATTGCGACCCGAAAAGGCATCTCTTTATTGCCTGTCTCAAGACACAGATTGTTGTAACATGCCACTTAATCATCATTTGTAGAACTGAGCGGACCAGGGTACTCAGAGATGCCCGCACAGCTAGTAAGGCATTGCATGAATGGGAGGGGCTGGAGCTAGTCACTCCAAGGTTGGAACCGCAAGGAGCTTTTCTGTCCAGTTTAATAGTTCCAGACCATCTGGGTATTGAATGGATCGCAAAAGGGAGAAATTCATGATCACAGCCACGGTTACAGCCGAAGACCCCACATGATGGCATTCGTCCCCTCTTCATCTTATTGCCTGGGAGACGATAATGCAGAAATTCCAACTGAAAGCATCGGGCTCAGATTCCACAATGTGTCTCAGCAGCTGCCATGATAGCCCGCCGCTGTCCAGAGATTAATACCGCACCTTATCCACCATTCCTTTTGAAGTTAGGTGCTGGGATAAAACAGCCCAAAACAGATAAATTGCAATCACGAAAGTGATTTTTTTACCTTTCCCAGTTGCTCTTAAGCAGGCTTAGCGGCGTGTTTCTGAAATTGATTCATTGTGTTCATTAAACACAAGACAGGGGTGATTTCTAGTTAAGAAGGTTTTCACACTAGGATTCCTGCAGCATCATGTAAGCAGGAACACTTCTAGTTTCCTCTACAGAGTGACTTAATTCAGAAAGTGTGGATTCATCTGTTCTGTACTATCACTAAGGACTGATTTTTCTATGTACAATTTCAGCTATTAAACTTTCATAAGATGTCTGAAATCTTAACACAAGAAAGTAAATGGAATCTGGATTTGTCGAAGATAATTGAAGAGTATCTAATGATTCACTTTTAGTTTTGAGAAAAGAAAGCTTACAAGGTTGGCTCACACTTTTGGATCCTGGGTTTGAGACCAGGCTGTAGCCTATTTATGTGGAGTTTGCATGTCTCCATGTTCACACAGGTGTTCCCTGGGTAGTTCAGAATGTTCTCAACTCCCAAAGACAATAGGTTAATTGGCTACTCTAGATTATTCATCCTGTGAGGAAGAGACCTGAGCACTGCAACTCATTAATTCTTCCTGTCAGGAGTGGCTCCATACCTAAAGCTAGATGCTTGAATTCAGATATAGTTTCTGCTGCATGAATATAAAAAGGCACTGAAGTTATTCTGCATTATTTGCATTTCTGAAAATAATGATACTCTTAATATTCTGCACAACTTTGGAGCTAGATATCATTTTAATAAGGGTCATTACATACAAAATTATTTAAAATATTACTACAAATCATTTGATTGTGTATGTCTGTACTATCAACCAGACAAAACAGAAATACAAATCAGTATAAGTATTTATCGATATCAGTAAATATAATTATTTTTTGGCTTTATCATTGATTAAATCAAACAGATTCATGTAATCAAAACTGAACTTACTGTAGATTGTTTTGCCTTTTTGTTAACCATAAACATAAAATTGTTTTCTGTCAGCATTTACTTCCGGTCCACTTTTTAATTTGAGTGCTTTACAGACATGCTATAAACTGCTCATGTATTGTGGACTTCAGATGAAGAGAAAAACAACATGTATGTTTTTTGTTGGCCTTTGTGCACATGTATCTACATATCTCACAAGAGAGATGTGTTTGGAGTGTCTTTATTTACTCAGTGTGTCATTCTATAGTTTTGTAATTGTGTGATATGATCACATCTCTAATATGGAAAATACTTTTGCACAGAAATGATTAAGACCCCACATAACCAAGCCTGAAGGCTGTAAAATCAAGGGAAAACTACTGTACTTAGGGGTGGTTTGCATTACATTTTTTTAGCATAAAAAAGTATCTGGAAATCCTTTGTCTTGGAGCTATTCAAACATAATTAAACTGTGTTGGTTCTTAATTAGGAGGATTGCGTTCACTTAACCTAAATTACACAGGAGATATCATCAGTAGATTTTTATTCTCAGTGAAAAAGGTTTTCCCCCCCTTTTCGTCTTGAAAGTCAGTTGTTCAACTTGGCTGGAAAGGTCAAATGTTAAGTGTGACAGCCCATTTCTAATTTTAACAGAACACTCAGCTATATGCTTGCAGCTTGCAGGAAAATGCTTTTTAATATGACATCGTCCATTCATCCCTCTGTTTTCTGACCACTTCTTTCAATTCAGGGTTGTGGGGAAGTCAGAGCCTATTCAAGTTGGAAGGCAGGGCATGCCCTGGACCGGACTACAATCCATCAGAGGGCAGAAAATACACACACACACCTAGGGGCAATATCCCAGAAGCCAATTAACACACAAGTAGGGTTTTGAACTGTGGAAGGAAACCCACACAAACAGAGACAGACAGCACCCCACTCCAGAATTGAACCCAGGGACCTGGTGCTGCAAGGCAACAATGCTTATCATTGCGCCATCATGCCACATATGTATGGCATTCTAATGTGCTTCAAAATAAAAATAAATTACATGAAATCATTGAAATCACTTGATTCCTTTTACAGCAGCTTCAAAGTTGCAATAGATCTACACTGACATTTTTGTTTTAGTTGCAAATGCCGGTTGAATGCTGTGATTGTTTACAACAGAGATGAATTTAAAGTATATGTGTTTGACAGGAAAATTGACTATTTGCTACAGTATATGAATTAAGCAGGAAGAGCATTTTCTACCCTAAAATAATCAAGTCCCTATTATATGTAGGGAAAGAGGTATCCTTGTACTTACCAAAAAAGAATAGTTGTGAAAAAACATTCCTGTACACAAGCAGTAAAAACTGAACCTCATTTCTTCTGCTTATACATCACATACATATTTATCACCGATGGTTTCCCCTCAGCGATTATTATTCAAGAGCAAAGAAAGAGTTAGAAGGGTTTTGCACTCGCTTCCTTGAAATGTGACAGCATGATTCCTCCTTTGGTGTTGACGAAATGAAAGGATAAGTGAAAAGAAATGTTTTCCTGAGTTTATCTCGACTGCTGCCACCCGGGACCTGACTGGTACCTTCTCTGCTTTTTCATGCATGAATCAACAGTCTAATTGCACTTTGTGTTCCTCTACAACTCTGTGTTAAATAGGCAGTGTAAATTGACAGTGCATCACCTGACAGACACTATCTCCCTTCCTCATTCCACTAAATTTGACCTTCATTTCGTACCAAGGTCTGCAGCAGTCTTTTGGCTGTGCTGCAAAATTGATTTTTTTAATATATACTCTGTTGCTATAGTAACTCTCTTAAGAGAAGAAGTCTAACGAAAGTCAATGAGAGCTGTTAAAGAAGTCTACCTTGTTCAGAATATTATTGTACACCTTTACAATAGTGAAACCTGATCTTAGGATGTTCCATATTACTGAAAATAACAGAGAAGTGTGTTCAAAGATGTGCAAGCTAGTTTTCTGAGACATCTTTATATGTAGGAAAAAACACTGCCATTGTCTTAACTTTCCTTAGAAAAGCTTAACAATACAAGGTGATTGTATCGAGGAAATTTAATTTAATTATTTAAAAATCAATTTAAATTTTGAATTTTTTGGATTTAATTTAAAGGGTGTTTGCACTTAGATTAAATTGTAATAGTACAGGTATGTCTCTCTAATAGTATGGTGCTACTGCAATGTAATATACAGTATAATGCATGAGCATAGGACACATTCTCCAATTTAAGAGGGGCAGTCAGGTAGTATGGATTAAATTTAATTTTGAAATAAAATAATAATAAACATTTAAGGTGATATAAACTGTTTGCATATGAAAGCTAAAATTTAAGAGAGGCCAACTTGGAGTTGGGTTGGAAATGTTTTTATTGACTTATATGTTGATATGTCTTCTGTTAAAAAAAGAAGCTCACTTGTGCATGCGTATGTGCATATAACAAATGTAATTATCTCTCTTGAAAATGTTAGCCAATGTTTATTGTCTGTGTATGAGAAGGAATAGTGTGTAATGAATATTGTGTTGTATGCTTTTTGACATCTCGACACATATATTGAGTGTATTGATGATCATCCCTGCCCAGAACCATAAATGCATACTAATTAGTTCATTTTGTGTTTTCCCCCTAATTACCTGACCTGCGTTAATATTTAACAACCACAAAAAATGAATCTCAGATTATTTTTTTTTCTCTCAAGGCTCTTTTTATTAATGATACTAAATTCAGATCCCGTCCCGCTCGTTGCTCATTTATAAAAGGAATAACCCTGGAGAAAATTGCTACTGGTGTGAATCAGAATCTAATAAAACGAACAGAAGACTCAAGAGCTCTTTTCATTTCCTCCAAGACTTTAGATAATTTTGCTGATGCTCTTTTTTCTGAATTATTCATTTCAGATGGCTAACCTTGCTTAAGAATGAATGGAAACAGTCCTATCATATAGTTATTCCTGCAAGTTCTTTCTTTTTTGCATTTCACCGTAAAAGATAAATCTTCTATTCACTTTTCTCTCCGAGCTGTAGGATACTATTACAGACACACTCACGCCTCGTGTTCCCTTCAATATTAATATTCCTCAAAGGTTTTAATACATAACTATGTGTCAGATGCCAGCAACTACAAAAGAAATGAAAAATTTAGAAGCTGCATAATTTGAGGTACCTTTTAGGTCTCTGAGGAGAAAGTCTTTGGCTAGTATTTTCCAAAACAAAGTTTATTCATAAGCTTAGTAATGTTGATGTTGGGAATACTTTGAAATGTATTTGACATGACTCTTAGCTTTGAAGTAGCAAATAGTCTTTGTCAAATAATGTTTTTCTTGGACTAAGAGTGAAATTGGTGTATCTGTGATTTTTATGTTGTTTTTGTTAATTAAACTGCTGGAGCACAGTCTGTCAACAAAAGTCTCAGAAAGGAAGTTCAGTTTTCACAGCAAGAGAATGAATGAGTGAGTTCCTTTGCTTTCCATTTAAAACCTCTTCTTTCCCACTCCCAAGACAGTGGTAGTAAGACTGGCAATTATATATAGGACTGGGAATAATAAACATTTTCCCACAAATACATTTACCAATAATAACTAGTTTAATAAGAAAAAAATATTTCATTGCCATTTTCTTTCAGATGTTGGACTTCTTTGTTACAGTATGTGCTGTGTGAGTTTAAAATATCATCAAATGTGATCCAAACTTCCTACACTGTAATGAGATAAGTGCCTGGAGTGAGTTAGTGCCATTCAAGAGAACTCTCTCTGTTTATTACTGAGAGTAATTAATTGCTCTACAAAAATGAGATCCCCATTGATTTTATTAGAATGATTTAAAAATAAAATGACATTAAAAGACAACCCTCATCTTAATAAAACACAGGGATTATAAATCTTTGTACTAGTATTAAGCCAGCATCTCATCTGCCTTTAAAATCAGGCTAGCCCGCACTCTGATGACAGATCCTTAATAGTCTGTTTTCAAATATATCTCCTGTCATTTCCAAAGGTCTAGCATGTCAGTAAAGTGGCAAAAACTCTTTGTATTCAAACACTTGTCAAGGTTATACCTTTGTCATATTATTCAGTCTTGTGGAAAAAAACTCTGAGATTGAGTAACTCGGTGGGCAGCATACAAATGGCTGTATGTGCACTGCAGAGTTTTGTTCAATTAAAAGAACCTATTGAAAACATGCTACGGTGCTTTGGCAGTGTAGAATAGTGTAAAGTGAATTGATACTTTTTAAAAACAACCACTTGAATGCTGCCAAGCAGAGAGATGTATCCACTTTCAAGAAAATTGGAAATCCAGTCTACATCAAATTAGATTTATAACAAATTACAGCACATTCCAGAATACTTGTCTGGAGGGTTAGATAAATGCCTCTGAACAAACAAAATAGTGCAAAGTAGAGTAAGTTTGAATGCATGTATGGCTGAGAGGACTTTTCAAGAAAAATCTTGACTTTGTAACCATTAGGGCTGTGATATTAGGTTCCAATGCATTGATTTACAACTTACATTTACTTATGCAAAATTGTACAGAATATCTTTCTACTACTTGTCTTCTAATAGTTTATAATACTTATAGTTTAAAAATCCACTGTTTCTTTATAATATTGTCCTCATTTTGAAGGGAATAGGTGCTTAATGCAGCATAATTGTGAATATACTGTATCAAGTCCTTGGTTAACCTTAAAAGTGATTGTTTAAATTGTGCAGTAAATGAATTACAGTACATATGTTCGAATTTATAGTATACAGAATCACAAACAGGTCTTCTGTGTTGAGTCTATTTTAATAATTTATTATTATACCGTGCTTGTGATCTGAGGACAGTTGTCAGTTTCTAGCTGGTGCTTAGTTAATTGATCAATTTAAAGCAAAAGCCAAAGGTCATTGATTGCAGTGGGTGAATGTATTTCCCTCAATTTCACAAAAAACTAATTTCATTCATGATTTTCCTTTCTTATGCTTTTATATTTCCCATGAATAAGAATAATAATATGTAATGTTTTATCTGGTAAAGACCAGAATAAATCACAGGCAGTGGTCTTCAATATATGCATAATACAAAATGACATGCCTGCATAAAATTAAGGAAAGAACAGAACATGGCAAGGTTAATAACTCTGTTTTAATCTGTATAATCAGAAACACGTGCCTGCTAACCTGTTCAACTCTCTCAGTAGCTCAAAGAAAGTTTTTTTCATATTGATTTTTATCTCTCACCAGTAACCCTGAAGCTGAACAGGCTGTACAGAAGCTGTTGCTAGGCAATCATATAGTCCATTACTCCTGAAACATATTCTTAAGTACTGTATCAGCTACCTGGAGTTATGCTATTTTTTCTATACCTAAGAAAATCCATAGCTTATCTGAAATGTCCTTCAAAATAAAAGCCAATTACGTAACCAGTATTTCAGTAGTTTGGCCCAAACCATTATTAAGATGGAATAGTGGCGTGACTTGAATTTATTGTCTTAAATCGCCTGGTGCAGGGAACAACAACTTGATTGTAAGGACGAAGCTGTCAGAACTCCCCCTAGCTTTACAAGGGATGAGCCGGGAAGCTGCTGTGAGGGTGATGATGGGTGCAGGGAGTGGGAGCTATTTATATACAGGAGAGTGGAAGTGGGCGAGATCAGGGCTTGACCTCCCAAACCTTCATTTAAACCTCCATATTTGCAAAGCTGTGGTAGAGTGACTGTGTGCTTTGTGAAAGGGAGTTCATGTTTGTTTTTTTTCCAAGTTCTTTAATGTAGTAACAGATTTTCAAATAACAACAATTCTTTTAAAAGAGTGTGCGGTGTCTTTAAATTTCAAGAAAGCAATCAAAAAGGTTCCAGATTAAAGGTTACATACCAGTGTTATCCAAATATTTTGATATTTTGGAATATGTCCTAAGTTTTTATGGCTGCATTAGAAGTTGAAGGGATTCTGTAACAATGAAGTTTTTACTCATTTCTATTATATCTGACTATTAATTTTACCTCTGTGTTTCATTCATTGGCACCAGTGAACTTTTCATTGAACCTAAAGTAAATGAACAGCACATACTGTAAATCACTTGATAAAAGATACATGTAGAACTTTGAAACTAAAATACTAAGAGGACAAAACAGAAAAGAACATGCTTCTTTATTCTGTTTGTTGGCTGGAATTAGATGTAAATTGTCTGTGTATATACTGTATATCAACATCTCAATAGACCAAATTCAAATTAAATATTGAGTTACTCGTGACTACAAAAGCTTTATAAAACTTTTTCAGAAAATATACTGTAGAAAGAACTGTGATGTACAGTTTTTTAAAGTAAAGCCAGCCTCTAAAAAGAACCATACATGCTAAATTGTTTGAAAAATGGCAAATTAAAAAAGTTACTGTAGCTGCAGTGCAATGTTGCATATTTCCTAAAATTAAAGTTGTGGACTGGCCAACATTGTTATTTAAAGACTGAGGACAAGCATTGAAAAACAATGTTATTCCAGTGAAATTATGAAATATAAAAAATATATGTGCAAAACAAAATGGTTAATTTTGTTTATTATTATTATTATTATTATTATTATTATTATTATTATTATTATTAATAATAATAATAATAATGATAAAAATAATAACAATAATAATAATTATAATAATTATAATTTCTTTTTTGCACAACATAATTTCAATTCAGTGCATGTAGATAAGTTACTGTACTGGGGCACGTATATCCAAAAAATGCTATCTTGTCATTGTGCAGACTTGTACTGCTTCTGTAGGACTGGAGCAGCTGTGAGTATGGTTTTGGAGCTTGCTTTCAATTTGAAGCCAGCAGAGAATTGATCTGCAAATTTGCAGATCCTTCTTGACAGAACAAACAGAGCTTTATTCACCCTGTTGCAATCAATTTGTTAAGATAGATGGTGTCAATGCAGATGCAAGACTGATCTAATTTGACATGCCCATGGGTTATATACTGGACACGTTTTTCTATTCCTGCTTTATGAAGGATTTTTGTGAAAGCTTTCACATCTTTCTGCGTTTTTCAATGTTAAACATACTGTATTTGAAATATATTTTTTTAATTCATTATTAATTTATTAATAAGGCTATAATTACCACATTATATGCTCCCCTTAACACTTATTATGAGAGAATTTCAGAGTGTCATTCCCACCTGTTTGTGCATCATTAATTGATAAACAGTAGGAGTTTTTGAAAGCAATAAGGGAGAAACAATTTGAAAACCAATTTTAAATTTTAATAGAGTCGTGCTTACTTTATTTCTTGGAAGTGATACTTCCATGAAGGGGATTATTAGTGGGACTGCATCCTAAATTCAGAAAACATTAGAAATCAAGCAGTGGAGTCAATTAAGGATTCAATACGTTTAATTGATTAGCTGGAACCCTGCTGGAATGAAAATCAGGAGGCAAGGAGCTGCTACACTATTAGGACTGGGAAACAGGGACTTCAGACTCAGTCAACCTGTGACCCCTCCATTCTTCTCCATTCCAGTACTTTGTTGTGACTAGTTGCTGTATTGCTTTATTGATCTTCCTACTTATCAATTAAATAATTAAGGAGCTGATTGTTGCAATTCTGTATAAGGGAGTTGATTGAAGGAGACACAAGATAAATAGCCCAGCTTTAGTTTTTCGAAACATTTGCATTTGAGATCCTCAACACTGCAGCAGGATGCAGGGTAGTTATCTGCGTTAGTGCAAACTCGCTACATTTTTCAAAATCACTCCCTTGGTGTAAGCTACTCCCCACAGTACTTGGGCAATGCATTTCAATGCTAATTAGTCAAATCAAGCGGATTGCCAAGAGCCGTATCACCCTGCAACTCACAACTGGCAGCCCACTGAAGCTCAGCAGGTGGGAGCCTGGTCAGTACCTGGAGGGGAGACTCCTGGGAAAACATAAGGTTGCTGCTGGAAGAGGTGTTAGTGGGGCCAGCAGGGGGTGCTCACCCTCTGGTCTGTGTGGGTGCTAATACCCCAGTATAGTGACGGGGACACTATACCATAAAAACGGCACCGTCCTTCGGATGAGACATAAAACCGAGGTCCTGACTCTGTCATTAAAAATCCCAGGGTGTTTCTTGAAATGAGTAGGGGTGTTACCCTGGTGTCCTGGTCAAATTTCACCCTGGCCTTTACCAGTCATGGCCTCCTAATAACCTCCATCTATAAATTGGCTTCATCACTCTGTTCTCCTTCCCACTTATAGCTGGTGTGTGTGGAGCGTATTGGTGTCCTATGGCTGCTGTTGCATCATCCAGGCGGGGGCTGCACAGTGTGGTGGACAGCACCACCATGCCATCCAGTGATGATATTAACTATACACATATTAATATACAGTTTGTTACATGAAGGGCTTTAGACCCTACGAAAAGTGTCTTGTCAAACTAAATGAAGGTTGCAGAGTTGTGAAATAGGTTAAATGTATTTATTTAGAATATAATAAACAAGAATGGATATAACCTACAGTACTACAGTAACTTCACAAAATTATGGATTTTTAAATAGGAAGTGAATGTATTGCTTTTCTGTTCTATACTGTATGTTTACTCAGTTAAATACCTTGGATTATTTTAAAACTGCTGGTGATTGTGTATTTAGATAACTGTAGCACATTCATTGTTTACAACTCAATGGCTTAGTTACAGAAACAGTCTGTCAGATTGTTTTAAATCTGGTGTATCCTGGATGTCCTATTTGGAATATACTGCCTAATCAGCTACTTCTTGTATAATGGAACTGTGGAAGTCATGTTGATTTATGATTGCATTTATTTTATGAACATGCATAAAACATCTAATTCTTCCCATATGTTTTACTGTTTCTCAGTGTGTTCCTTGTCATTTTGTACTGTTACACGGGTATTTTATGCCTTAATTGGGACTAGAGTAAGGAACAAAAAGGAAAAATGGAACACTTTAAATTACATATAAAAATAATTTAACCTTGTAAAGATTATTGCAATCTCAGTAGCAAAAATGTATGTATAAAATAAATTAATTAATGTTTAATTGTTCCCTTAGGATCTAAATTACTGGTTTTCACCATTACCAAGACCATTGTTTCTTCTGATTTTTACTCCAGCCAGGTTCTTAATAGATATCAATTAAATTTTGTGGTGTGATTTAAAATTTACTTTACGTTCTTAAATTAGAATTGAAATGGGTTTATAATAAAATATTTTCTGGCATATTGTTGTATGCTATTTTTTTTGTTTCAGGAAACTTCTCATTCAGGTGTGTTTCTTGACAAACATCACTGTGGGAATATCTAATACATTGTCATTGCCACCTTTTTGATCATTATTAATTATATATTGACATCTATTTAATCAGAAATAAGGGTAATCAAGTTTAGGAGAGAGAGTAATTTTAATTAATACAAAATAGAGTAATTTCATTGTGATAAATGAGACGTGATATAGAGGTCATTTAGAATTAAAATCTAAATATTATTTGACCCTCAAGGACCAGTATTTTGTGCTTGATTCATCACTAGCTGACAGGTGTCACCAATCTAAGAGACCAGATAACAGGATAACAGATAACAGGATGGAGACTATCCAGAAAAGGATTGGAGACCACTGCACTGATCTAATTTATGCACAAATACAATTTTTCTCTTTGTTACCAAAGTCTCTAGAGAGTTGCTTTTTGTTCTGCAGTAATTGCAGCAGTTGTAAATTCTGACTGTATTCCACCACTTGCCTGCCTCTCTGCTATTAATAAGCCTGAAGAGCCAGAAGAGACTGGGACCACCCTTCATTTTGGCTTCACTTAGATGTCTACAGTGATTTCTATTTATTTTCTTATTTAAAGTCTTGGAACCCACAGAATGAATTGTACCTTCCTGAATGTCACCACAGAACATACAGTACATTCTGTAGCTACTTACGTCACAGCTTCAACTATCACAGGATTCGAATGAAAAAGGGATAATGTTGTCACATAGCTCTGTGTACAAATACAAATATTTAATAAAAATACACCAAGTGTACCCAGCATTATGTTAAACATTTTTAAGTCATCACATAAATAATACAGTTGGTAATTAACTTATCCTGATAGTCTTTTCTGAATTTTCAGTGCATTTAATCTACACAACATATAAAATATAGAGAACTACAGTTAACTAAATTTTCATCACTTTTTAGTGTGGGTATACTGTAGTTCTTTTTCACTGTAGTGTAATGGTTATCAACAATGCTGGGGTTGCTTTTCCATATCCTTTTCTTACTTTTTAGCTTAAAATTCTAAATAGGCACGCAGCCCCTTGGTCTTTTGCTGACTCTTTACACTGCTGAAGAGAGGCGGAGGTTTGTGGCTAGCTGCTGAGGGAGATAAAAACAAAATTTGATTTTGTTCCCTCCAACTCACTGTCTGCTGATTAGACATGTCTGACATGCATTTGTGTTGGATTACAAATGTGTATGTAAAGACTTAGTGAAGGCAAAAACAATTACTTAGATATTAGCATCTAAGAACTGTAGACTTAATTTTTGCCAACAACAACAACAAACCCCAACATTTTCTATGCTCTTCTATGCTTTTCTACGTATTCTGCTTTAATAAGGCTCAGTGTGTATGAAAAGAATATGATTTATCTCCACAACATCGGTTAATCATTTTACAGTTGCTTTTTCAAATGTATTGAGAAATACTGTGATGGGGTCTGCTAGCACAATCTGTATGTTACTCTGTACCCATATAGTGGTAGGAGCTGTGAACTCTGAATTCACATGCTAAACTCTAACCTTCATGTTTGCCTTAGCACGGATGCTTCTCCCTCCCTGTCCTGAACTCCCATCTTCTGCACTAAACTCCCTGATGGGGATTGTTTATACTAAACTCCTGATAAGAAAGGAATGTTTTAAGTGCTTTCTGAGTCTTGAGGAGTTTCCTGAGAAAGCTACCTCAAAGACAGGAGGGGAGGCTGTAGAGAATAATATATATATACTGTACACTGTGTAGAGCCAAATCTCCTTTGAGCTACTATAACTACTATGGTCCTTATTGTGGTTCCTTGAATGCATACAATAAAGTTTGGCTTGACGAACGGAAACATCAGACTCAAATCTCTTGGTTTCTACAACTGTAACTATTTGGCATAAGGACATGAAAAAGTCAGCTATGTTTTTTTCAACATACTGTATAAACATAATAAGAGATGGTGAGTGAGAGAAAGTCAATAGGTACATCATACCTGTACAATAACTTACTGATTCAAGTGCAGACTGAGCAGTGTTGGTAAGGATCTTATACTGTATATTCTTATACTGTACATCTGTATATACATATACATTCAGCACTTGTTTAAGTGGTGATAAGCGTCAGTCTAAAATCTCTATATCTTTGTGCTGAGATTAAGAGGCAAAACTCTGTAGTCCTGAGGGAAAATAAAGCCATGCTTTTCATTCACATGATCAAGTTACCCATTGACTGACGTTTTATGGCAACTGTATGTGTTTCCAATATTGTCTGATGCCAATATCTTTGTACTTAGCTTCCAGCAATTCCAGCAAATTCATTTTTTCAGTGTTATGAGGCATGAGTAATAAAGATTTCTCACTTGAATGTCCAGTCACTTGATTCTGCCAAACTGTATATAGCCCCAGAGTTTGATTCTATTATCGGATGATATACAGTAGTATACAGCAGGAATTACTGTGATATAGATATATTATTCACTGCTCAGACAGCTGCAAATATCTCTGTAGAGTAAAATATTTGAAAATAACATCTGTATAGCAGTTACACTTATTTTCAATAAAGATAATATTTTTAGCTTTTTATTTTATGCTTGGTTAGTGAAGATATGCTGATGCTGAAGAAGAAATAATTTGAAAATGAAACATCAGAGAATATTATGAAATGTTTGTTGCTTTCTTCACCTTTCATGGTACTTGAACTTTTCCATGTGTCCAAAATTTGTGGGACCTTAAATCATTGATTTAATCAATAGCTCCAGAGACACAAAGAGAATGAGTGTCTTAGTCTTGGTGTTGGAATGGTACTGATTTACTGTAGAATCAGTACTTTTGAAAGGAAAAATGCAGAAATGTTTCCTCTATTTTCTTACTCGCTATTAAGGGGTTTGCAAAAGGCATTGGGATACCTGACATTTATTGAATGCTGGAACTTATCCCATTTTTTTTAATCACAGCAGAGAGAATGGTTTAATTGACATTTAGGAAAGATTAGCAGGCGAGCTCAGGATAATTTTTTTTTTGTGAGCTTATTTAGGTAGTACAACTACCATACAAAGGTTTTCATTAAAAATTCGGTTACGAATGTAGAGGAATTGCCTCCAGGGGAAAGAAAATAAATAAATAATGATAAAAACAATAATCTAGTGTCTATTCTTAGCTTCGGCAATCAAACTGCAATTACTGTATGCAGCTGTTTACATTCTCACTCTAGAACTTCTCCATGCTATAAATTAGGTTCTCTGAATAGCTTTTCAAATATTGGCAAAATTCATTTTTCTCAGAGGAACTGTCATGGAAACAAATTCCTGAATAATTTCATGCATATGTCACAGATTTCTGAATAATATTTACCTGGAGGTGCCTGTATGAATAGCAGCAGCTCTCTAAGATCTCAGAATGTTCATTTATGCATACTACCGTCAATACTGTTCCACTTGTGATGCTATTATATTTAGCACAAATGTTTTTACAGGGATTTTAGTGATCTGTCTCATTCGCCAGAGATTTTGTAAGAGCTGAAACTTTATTAATTGTAAACAAAAAGGTATAATTAAAATGTTTTAATATACAGCAAAGGATGAAAAACATGTTTTAAGGTCCTAATGTGCAGTTTCATGACTAAGTTGCAATTTACATTATATAGTTTTTGCCAGTAACCTAAACACAACATGTAATAAAACTGGGATGCAAATCACTGACGCATTGCTTGTGAAATATTTTCCGTGTTTTGTATTGGAAACCCCTTTGTCTGTCTTATTTTGATTAATTAAAAATGATATTGTTTCATGGGAAGAAAATGGAATGGTTTGAAATTACACAACTGCAATCTTTTTTTCTTTCCAAAAGGAAATTAGATTATTTGATTTTAATCATCTTCTGTTCTTCTTTCACACATGTTCATTAGAATTGCAATTCTTTTAATCTATTTAAACCATGTTCTTTAATAAAAAGGGAAGATTCACCCAGCTCTCATGGTTTTATGTTATCTAGACTCAGGACCTCATTTTAGGAACACATCATTGCTTTCTGTTTTACCAATAAGATTTAAGCATCAAATTAAAAATTTGATTTTTTTTATGACTTTGTGGTTCGTTAGTTTGAATACTTCAGAGAAATTATGGTTAATGACTGTTTCTTCTCTTGTTGCTCACTGACACTAAATTGCAGCAAACATGCAGTTGCACACAGATCAACACCCACCAGATTGTCTGGTTGAATTCCCAGGCTAATTTTATAGTTTGAAGTGGTATTTAATTTACAACATAAATTAAATTGCAACATTGGGGTTCATGTTGTGAATTCCATTACCTTCACCCCCTGGCCATCTCCATTTCTCTTGATGTGCAGTGTAGAGAGGTCAGGGGCCCTGGACTGGAGGGTCTTGGGTAAAAATCCCGAGTGGAATACTGTTGTACATTTTCAGTCTTATTTTCTTTCTACTGTATGTCAATGATGAGATGAATCAAGGGTGCAAGTTGTCTATTCCCTTGGGTCACTAAGTTCTTAGAGGTGTGGTCCTCAGAACCCTTGAGCTGCTCTTATGAATCCATCATTCCTTCATGTGCTTCAGGATTGGAACGGAGGAAGCATGCACGATGATGGGACAGGAATGAAATTAAAGATTTTCAGAATTCTGATTATTCCAAAGCACTGTTTGTGTCAGCAAAGTACAGTATGCTGGGAGATACGCCCACAATATGTATAGCACAATAACACTTTAAAATCTAAAATGCTATACTGTTAGCGTTTGCAAAGAAGTGTTCATCATGATAAACTAATTGAATGTACATGCAGTGTAGTTATGGGCAACTACAATGAATTATGAAATGCATTCAGCTGTGTAATTTACTGTAATTATTTTACAAATGCCTTGAAGGCATTTGCAGTATACCCCATACCAGTGTTATGTTTGCTTATATTGATTCATGCAAAATATAACAGTTTGAATTACTGGATAATATCATCTCTGTATTAATTTGCCCAGTAATTGTGTTAATTGACGAAAGTTACAATAACAAAGCAACACAACTTGTACTTTTGACCTACTGCATTTTTTTGATGCCTTCCCTACATCAGTTTCCTTGGAAAAAGTTTGAAAAGGCCCTGTGTCTGCACTTGAAATGAGAGCGTTTAGATTGATACCAGTACGCCTTTCTTTTAGAACAAGTACTGTACTTGTTGCAAGAGTTTTATCCAAGGTGTTTCCTAATACTATTCCAGAAACTGAACCAGAAAGTTTGGATGAAATAGCTTTTTGATGTTTGCCGAGTTCCATTAACTGTCACACCACATGAGCTGAGGCATGTACAGTATATGTAATCCATTGGTATTTGTGTGCTCGATTGATTTGTTTTTGTATCAAATGTTTGTATAACATATTGAATATTTGTAATGATGAGATGGGTTTTGCATGGATTTTGTTTGGAAGGCAGGAATGGTCTATTGATTTATGTCCTAACGAGTTTTGTTTAACACGTGCCATATAATGAATGCAGTTGATCTTTCTCCATATGCTGTAAAACTGTCTTATGTGGAGAAATTTGATTGTTTAACTAGGCTCTAAAGGAAACACAATACAGCGATATTGAGGACAAGTGCAAAGCATGTTAAGATTTCAATTTTATGTTCAATAAAAATGTTATCGTCACTTCAAACTTGAAAAATTAATTTGTAGTCACAATATAATTTTTATTGGGTTATTATATTTGAACATAAAATGGCAGGTTGGACAAAACAGACAGCAGTAAATGTTTTATTTTCCTTAAGAGGTTTGTCATGAGATGATGTTAATAAAATACTTTGATTGGAAACGTTTTAAAAGCGCATTTGCATCTGTATGTTTCCTTTCATATCATTTAATGGCTTTATGAAAGGTTCTATAAAAAAAGTACGGTGTAAGCTACAGTACATTCATTTATGTCAGTTATTCTTCAATAATCGAAAAACAGGCATTTTAGATAAAACACTGTCACCTTAATGGGGGCAGCAGTTTCGGGTGTAGGGTGCACTATAAATTAAGTTACAAAACATTGGTGCAGTAAATAGCCAGGTAATGATTTGCAGAGAGAGGAAAACCTTGAGAGTTCTTGGACTGGTGCTAGTACTCCTATTCTTCTGAGATAAATAAGGCCCATGAAACCAGAAACCTTTTTGTTCGACTCAGACAAGCCACTGGCTACAAACTCTAAATGAGCAGTTTAATATTTTAACAAATACAATTATTTTTTGTCTACTGTGTATGTTTGTATAAATGGAAGGGATATACAGTATACAGTAGCCTCTCAACTTATCCATACTCTTGATGAACTATAAAAGATCAGATGTACAGTACATTTAATACATTTGATATATATATAAATCCAAAAATTAAAGACTAGATTTTCAGTATTGCATGCATGGATAGAATATCTGACAAGAGTTACTGTACACTAAGCCTATTTTTCAACTCATAGTGTTCAATGTTACTCTCTTCCTTAATGCAGAACCTCTCGCACAGCTTCATGTTGTGCAGCTCATGTTTGTGATCTGCTTTCTTCAGCTCCTACCATTCATTTTCTATGGGAATCTGTGATAACCAATGATGAACACTGAGTTTTATGCTCCCATTAACCTACTAACCATCCTAACAACTACAGTAATATCTTGGTAATTTAATCGAATGAATATTTTATATTGTTTAGGTCCATTCACAACCATGTTTTGATTGTTATGACACAAGACTCCAGTTTTTAGCTAAATTAATTAATTACTAATTACAGTCCCAAGACCAGGGGATGGGAACCAGCCCTTAAACAGATCCATTTCTCCTCTTCTTAGAAGGGATGTGTTTCACCTTACTATGCTTATTGTGTTCCTGGTGAAACTGGACCTGTGTAGAAATATCACAGCTCTTGCTCACTCACTTGCTTCACATCCCTCCCCTCCACCCCATCTTCACCCTTGCGGCAGCTCCCTGGCTCATTCTTCTTTGAAAGGGAGGGGCAGTTGATAACCCTTTCCTTATGGACAGACTGGTATTCTTCTTAGCCAGGCAAGTTACTCCCTAATAAACCTCACTGTTCGAATCATGTCTCTTGTCTGCCTTAATTAGGTTTTGTCATGAACAACTGTACACCTGTTTTTTCTGCGTCAAATCAACTTTTAGTTGCTGCTCATCGAGAGATTGACTAAAACCGATTGCTGCTGCACATTCTGTGTACATGTGTATAAGATACATGTGTATCTGTAAGAATGTATACATTCTATATCCGTGGTTTAAAATGCACTTGCCTCCACTGAGTTTTTTGCATTAAAGGTACCTTTGGTGTTGTGTGAATAAATGTTGCAGGCTACTGCCAGCCCGAACAGTTGCTGCAGATTGTTGTGGGATTGCTTGGAAGGGCTGGAAATGCCAGCTGCGTGTCTGAGTTGAGCAGGTGGGCTTTGTGGCTGGAGAAGTGCCACCTCTTTAACTCTTTTGTTTGGGTGTTTGGGGTAGTGAGGTAAATTCACACATTCTTGTGAGCCTGTTGGCTTTGAAAGCTCAAACTCAAACTCAACTCAGAAGCCAGGCTGGATCTGTTTTGTGTGAGCACTCACCTTAAAGGCTGCATCCCCAAAGCAGCAGATGGGCAGACACTGACGGCTTGTCTTTCCGTGCCATCTTGAGTTAAAACTCACCAGTCAGTGTAAAGTTGCATGCACTGTAAGTTCACACGCACTTCTAAGTTGACTCTTTCTCAAGCAGTAAAATCAATCATGTGTTTCTCTTTACCTGTTTTTAACATGGAGGAAGTATGCAGTTATCAACATACTGCCACTAGGGTTATTCCAGCTGTCGCTTTTGGATACAGATACTGAATGTCTTTCGATAAATGCAGTAAAAGCAGTTCTCTGTGGATGAGAAACATACAAGCGGCTTCTCTCTTCCGGCCTGTTTTGAAACGATTGCTCACTTTGCAGCTTTGAGCTGCGGTGAAATATCCCAGGGGTCTAAATAAAGGTGGGAGTAGCAGCGATTATGGTGTTGAACATTGTGCCTGTATCAATTCTTGGGCTTTAGAATGTCTTTTCACTGCCCCGCAGCCCGAAGATGTTGCTGTCAATGAAGCATCATGTTTCACAGAAGATGTGTGTTGATAACCTTGTAGTTTAATGACTGGGACTAGACTGCTCTCTTGATCCTTTTGTATTTATGTGGAAAGCTAGCAACGTTGAATGTTACACATTCAACTCTTTTTATCAGCAAGAGTCTTTTTGTTTCTATTATAAAGTATAGGGTTTTCTGGGGTTTTTTTGCAAGCTGTTCATGGGCAGTTCCTACTGTGTAACTATATAGGGGTATGCTATAAACCATGTATTAGCACTTTATTTCTGGAGCACAGCCTCTTGAGTGCAACTAAATGACTAAGACAAGCTTAATACAGGCCTCATTAGTAAAAACGTATTACATGTATTAATATGTAATAAGTACCATAAGTACAAATAAGGACCAGGTTTTTTACAGGAGTGGTCTGTCAATTCTTAAGTACTAATCTGTCATTCATGAGCATAGATGGGGAGGTTAGTTTTAAAAGTAATCCATTACAGTTACAGTTAAGATGTTGCAGAGCTTTATATACTGTATATGCTGGTTACTGATTGTTGTGAGGAGAGTTTACATCAAGAGAGATTGAGAAATGTGTGTGAGAAACATACAAACACACATTTTGTGATCTCTCTGTGCACGCTTGATGTTTGTTCTCCTCACAACTATTGATAACCTGCTGCAATACTAATCATAACGTACATACAACTGCACGGGCCATATATATAAATTTCCATTCATCCTTTAAAGATCAGTGTGACTGATGGCTTTTTAAAATCATTTTCATATTACAGGTGTACAGGCTTACAGGTGACTCCTAAAATACATTTTTAACTACCACAGTTTGATTTTGATTTTATTTGCCAAATTTAGCCATTTATTAGCCGGTTTAAATTTTGTTGATTATACAGTATATATAGGGTTACATGTGGTTAAATGATAAGCAAAGCTTTTTATTGCTTGCTCATTTAGTACTGTAATTATGACAATTGTATTGGTCTTAGCTGTGGGTGGGTGTCTGTGGGCCTGGTTAAGAGTTATGAAGACGGAGTTAAATGAGAATGTCTCTGCCAATCCTTTTCCACTGGGGATCAGTTTTGACAAGACTGCCTTACACTCCTGATATTTTCTCATCCAGGGAATGCCATCGGCACTGTAGCCTATTCCTCGCTCTAGGATCTGACAAATGATTTTGCTTTGGATTGAACCCCTAGAGGCTGGTGTCATAACGTGCAACAACTCTGGGCTCGCCGTAAACTCAGCAAGTGTTTAAAATGCTTTTAATAGCTTCAGCTTTCTTTAGTTTTTGGAGATTAAAGTGAAGGAAAAGTGAAGATTTATACAAGAACCATAATCCAGGCAGTAACTCAGCACACTACAATCATCTGTAGCTTGACCTTGATCCAGTTTAATTTGCCTGACATGGAACATGCAGCTGGGTCACTCTCGGCGTAATGTTTGAAATGTATCTCTTACAGTGGCAAGCTGGGAACAGCAGTGTACCAGCTGCTAGGGTTGCCTGTTCTTTACTGCTCTGGGGGGTTCAAGGTCAATGTGTCAGAAGCCTTCATGCAGGGGTACAGAACCCTGGGCAACTTCATAAATTTTGCCACAAACAACTAATAATCAATAACCTAAGCTTGGTGGTGCGAAAACCAAAATTAGTATAGATTTTCTGTCCTTAGCGTGTCTAAATTATGCAGACATTTCCTGGGCTTTTAAATCTGTCAACCACTTGTAAAGATTTTGTAATAAAGTTAATGCAAATAATGGAAATGGCACAGCCAGCAGGAACTTTCATTTGTCAGTGGGTTTATGCTGTTTGCTCTGACAGTTGGGTTATGCTAAGGCTTCCATTCTTGAATACAAAGCATTTGGGAAAAGAAAAGAGCTTCTGCTATTCGTGAACTACATATTCTTTGCCTTGTTTGTAAATAATGACATCAAACATGCAAATACTGTTTTACTGTCTACTGTCCATTAATAATTAAAATGCATGCAAAAAACAAGTGCATAATATGTATACTGTAATTTGTGTATGCTACTGTACCATTTTCAAGGCTATGATGCATTTTTCCAAAAATACAAGCTGTGCAGAATTTATCCAGCAAATTATGTGCCAATTCAAGATGAAGAAGGAATTGTCGTTTTTTTAAATAGTGTGTTTTAAAGAAAAACATTTGCTGTTACTTCAGTATGCCTTATGTTTTCGAAGGCGACACTTTGCAAAGGCAAGAAGGTTCAGACATATTTTAGAAAGGTCTGTGTATTATTTTTAAAATTATAATTTTTTTGTTTTTAAAACCAAATGTTGCATTCCTTAAAAATGACCATCTCACTACCTTGTAGTTCATGTATTCTGAGCTATTTTTTATGTGTCATACAGTATGTTCATGCTGCGTTTATATTTTAAGAACTCTGTCAGTAACTTCTGTAAAGTATTTTTTTTTTACTTTAAGAGTCATCTTGTTATTATCAGAGATTCCCCCCAAAACGAATTTGTGCTCCTCTCGCTATTAAAAAAACACCCATTGCTGTTCAGACACTTTTGGACCTTTGGATTATTGTTGAACTTCCAAATTTTCTTCCGAATCAGGCAGCTCATCATTTAAAAAGGCTCTGTCGTATGCCAGGAGCTGTTCTTGGCTTCACCAGGACCTCTGTCCTCTCCAGAAGCAGGAGGATGCCTTGGAATCGGATTGCGCCCTGCTGGACAGACGGTTTGGTCTCCGCAGCCTGAGCTACAGCAGATTTGTGAGGGAGAGTGGCTCACATTCCAGATCCTCTCTCCCGCGGCTTTGGACTAGCTCCATTTGGAGGGATATTCTTTTGGACACTAAATTTATAGTGCACATTTATAATCTGTAACGCACTGAGGAAATGTTTGTGTTCTTCTTTGTTCTCTCCTAATTGTGCTTGTTCTGGTCAAATACAACTGTGCTGTATAGTTGCATGTAAAGAAAAAACAAAGTAGAGGGAATGGGACTCTGTACATACTGTATATACAGTAGTAGCCTATTTTACAGATACATGATTTTTGAAAAAGGACTGACCAGACATCTGTATCGACCAGCTCTACGAATGCGCCATGTTTTTGAGGGTGATAACCAGATGCAGTGTGTCAGAATGTATTTGTGTGGATTTAGCAAATTTGATTTGATTTAATAATCTGTTAATCATTTTTACTGGGGATAGTCTCAGAACATGTACATATTAGTTTTTAAAACCATGCTATAATTTGTGCCCCTTTAATGGCAATGAAGGTGGTGAATAATTAAATGAGTGTTTAAATTCTTGAATAATGTGCCATTGTGCCTTAAAACTTTGTCTTCAGTCTGTGTCTGGTCTTTTGAGAACAGAGTATATACAACAACTAAAATCCTGAAAATGTCTGGGCTGTAATTATACTGTGCACTTGGCAATATAGTGTATTTCTAATAGAGAGTATCTGACAGAAATAGATTTTTCTTACTGGCACCTCAGCTTCACAAGAAGATTTATATTCACAAGATGAAATGTATTTACATTATGCACAAGATTATACTTTTTTTTCCAAAGGAACAGTAATATTGAATTTGATTTCCCATTGCTCTGCAATGTGTGCAGTTTTCCTAGAGCGTTCGGGTTCTGCATCTCATGAAATCTGAGACTTAATATCTGGCTAACTGTAGAGAATCACTCTGACAGGATGGCATTTTACCACCTGTTCCTTTGTTAGTTAGACAAATATCATAAAGCCTTACCAACAGCATACTCCTTTTATTTTGGCTTCTCCCAGTTCTGTACAAATGGGTGATGTGCTTAAAATCTCGGTATGATTCCCTTCATCAAACACAAACAAAGCTTTGCATGACTTAGATGCAATCTGGTCTTTGTTTAGAAGATACATCCCATGGGGTAGCAATTTGGGACTGTCTAGACAAGTTCCAAGTAAATAATAAAGCCTTGTTTTAAGAGCTATGCTCAAAATAGAAATAAATTAATCTTCAAAATATTCTAATCAGAATAAGTCTTTTTAAAAAATGTTCCCTAGTGTTTTACATGTTACCGTAGGTCAGACAGCATTTTAGTTACATTACCTTTATCTGGAGTGAAAAAAAATGTATGTACAATGTACACTGACACCCTTGCAAGTGCATATAAACAATAGAAAAAAGTGATTCTACTGCATTTTTACTATTTGTCAATTCAAATCAATTGCTTCAGTATTCTGTAGGCTGGGTTTTTCTGCCTTTCCCTCGCAATTTTCTCTCTGAAATTTAAACTGTAGGCACAGTTCTTATTTGACTAATTAGTTCCATTCAGACAAAGTTCCTTGTGAAACCTGCATGAACAAAGCTATTTCAGCATCAATATTCTTGATCTCTTGAGGGATATGATGCAAAACACAATGATAGGGTGAGCTTCAGGCTCATTTCTTGCTCAGTTAACAAGTTTCTTTAAAACTGTAATAAAGTAAATGATTTTTGATCTTCTGTACCCACAGGCAATGGGTGGTCACTCACCTAGAGATTTCCTGTCTTGCCAAATGGAGCCTCTATTATGGGGTGCATAATCATGAACAAGTGTCTTGTGGCTAACCTTGCTTTTGTTTGGACTGAAAGGAAAGTTAATAGACTCAGCAAGCATTGACAAGGCCATCAGTAACTGTAAATTGAAATGATTGTCTCACTGACCACAGAGTGTCTCCATTACCAAACTCACAGACTGTTTGAACTGGTTCAAGTAGGGAGCTGCGTCAGCATGCATAGGCTATAAAGGAACAAGTAAAGGTTTATTCCATGCTGAAAAGAGAAGAAAAGAAACACAACCTTTCGACTATGGGGTTTCAGGAAGAGGTAAAAAAAGAAATGCATTTTGGGCTAAAGCACTTTATGACAGATTTATTCCATGCAGAAAGGATATTTTAATGTTATAGAAGTGTGTACGTGACATTGATTTGCAATAAAGCAGTGAGTTCATCAAAGCTATCATGTGGAGCAGCTGGTCCCACTTCTTAATCTGCCACAGTGAAGTCTGATGTGAAGGTTACTGATTCTAAGTCTGCGTTATGTATGTGATTAGTGAGAAAAACTTCTAGTAGCAGTTTCTGAAACAAATGATTTCAAGTTTGTATCACAAAATGAAACAGTCCTACTAAACCCAGAAGTAATTAAAATCTTTATCAACAGTTATTCTTCAATCTAATCTGAATAGGTAAGTGTATTACATTGTGGGTGATGGTGTTAAAAGATCAAAAGGGAACAATAAAATCTTGATTAATTTTAATTTCAAAGCAGAATACTTGCCATTTCAGAGGAAATCCCTTCTGATGGTGGTGCAAGTCACCAATCAAATCAGGCAGCTGCTGGAATCTTTAAATGAATTGTCTGCTTTCTCTGCCATTCATATTCATGATTTTCATTTAGAACCAGGAGGCAATATTATTATCTAATTATTTTTCTTCACTTAAACCACCAGCATCAAACTTTCAAAGAGTGTGATGCATTAACTACCTTGTTGCATTAACCCAAGAGACAAAATATGTGATACGGTATAATATTGTTTGATTTTATATTGATTAATAGTGTTTATTTATTTAAAAAAACTTTACTCAATAAACACTGTGTAACATATTGTTTAAGTTTAATGTGATGGGCAAAAAAGAGGTCTCTTTTACTAAAGACATAATATTCTTTGACTCACCATACTCATACAGAATAAAGCTGCTCTATACAGTATGTACAGTACAGCTAACAGGCTCAAGGGAATATCACACAGACAAACAAAACTGCATTTTAGTTCACTACAGTTTTTTTTTTATTTTTATTATCCTTGCTTGGTAACATTAATGTGCCTTGCTATAAAAGTGTACAGTATTATGATCATAGTTTACAATTAAGTGAAAATCACATTGTCTCAATTTGTATTTACTATCATGCCTCTCTTATTCTGCAGCTAAAATATATGTATTGAAATCCCCTGGAGATTTAACCCATTGCTTAATGTGTATTTATTTCTAAGTCCCTATAAACCTTTTACTTTTTTTCTCAGTAATGCCGTGGTGTGTTGCCCTCTCCCCTCTAATTTGAGGTGTACAGTAACTCAAAAGGCCGATGCCCTTCAGAACCCACCCAAAGTGAACCTTTAGTAAGGAACCAATTACTGAATTTAACTGCAGTGGAACTAGATGTAAAAGACCCAAATCCTGCCTTGACTGGTGGAGTCTAACCTCTGACCTTTGTGTCAGCTGACCCTTGAGGACACTCCAGCCCCTCTCCATTCCTCACCTCCTACAGTAGGAGAGGCAGCTTTGTGTGGGATGCAGCACAGCAGATAAAAGCTTCTTCTCTTGTGCTTTCCACTCCTTTGAGGAGTTCTTGTCTACTTAAGGGGATTGCAGTGTCAGTGAAAAACAGTTAAGTAATTCAGCACCTCCAGTTATGAGACTTAAAGTCATTTCAGGTTTTTACTTTATTCTCAGGAGCTTCCAGAGAGATTTTTCGCCTCTCTCAGCCTGTGTACTTTGTAGTAAATTGGGACCTGGTCTGTAAAGCTTCATGCTAGATAGGCGTACAATTAATCCAATTCCACTTTGTTAGCTCTGCCAGTTTGGAGCGGTGAAAATCCTGTCACAAACTCACAGAATTGATAAGAAAGCTTCAGGCAGCAGGCCAGGCTTGTCCTTGTTTTACCTGGCCTCCTGTTCTAATTTCCACAAAAGTCTGCTTCTCAACCAGCAGAATGCTAATGCCTGCAGTTTGCTGATTATCGTAGGTGTTGCTTTCTCTGCCCTCAGAAACAGAGGCAATATGCTTCTGTTTGGTGTTCTTGTTTGTTTCTCTCCTTTCATAATCTTCTGAAAAGGCAACTTGCTCCTACACTTGTTATGAAAGCAAGCAGGATTCAACTCAATTAAAAAGATGTATGCATGTGTTCTTGTTTTCAGCCTCTGAAAATCCACAAGAAAAATACCACAATGTACTACAGTATATTATAATTACTATAATGTATATATTTAATATATACAATTATATGGGAAATACTATAATTATCATTGTATGTCTTATGATATATAATAGCTTTACTAGTATTTTCAAACACAAATATTGATTTTATATATAATGTATTACCAACATTATTGATTTGTAATTAGTCTAAAATGTACAAGGAAGCTAGTCTCTTCATTAAAGTGTTTTGTGTCAACTCCCAAACAGCACTTGTATTATGATTCCTGACCTCATTTGTGAATCTGAAAGGTATCTTCAGCTTTTAAGCTCTATGGAACTGAGCTAGAAAAGGTAAGGTTGAGATTCTCACAGCTGCAGTGAGCAGGCTGCCTTCATTAATTCTCTGGCTCTGGACAGTTTGAGACATCACAGCTGCGATCCATTTTTTTAAACAAGTTTTATCGTTTCTTGCAAAGACTATTATAATGATACTAAAACACCTGAAAGAGGAGGTTCAGCTGCTGTTGCCTGGGATATCTGGTTTTCCTCACCTCAATGTAAATGATCCATGGGCAGTGTGGAATTTTTATGTCAAATTACTGTATGTCATGCCACTTGGGATACATGTGTCTCAGTTTATCTGGAATGGGATCAACTTTCTGTAGCAATGACAAATGGCCTACACAGCTCTACATATGAAGCAGCTCTTTACTGTGATATAATCATCAAAGAAACCAAATTGCTGGTGGTTCTTAACATACATCTTACTGATGCATAAACACACTTCATGTCCCACAAGGGGTTCCCTAGTTTAATTCCACTTTTAATTAAATTGCACTTTTAAATTATGTATGCATTCACTATAAGTAATTCAGATAGAAAGCCTATGCATAAAAATAAGTGGGGGGAAATAAGGGAATATGCTAAAATTTGCTAATCCATCTACCGTATCATTGAAATTATTTACCGTAAATTGCTTTGCTAGTGAATATGCTTGTCAAAGAAACTGATATGGGTGTAGTGTCAGAGGCAGTTGTATGACTGAAGGTCTTATTAAAGTCCATTTCTTTGTTTACCTCATTGCCTCATTGTTCTCTGAATACAAAAGGTAAACCTATAAATCTGATATCAAACTGGATGTCACATACTGTATCCACTGCTGCTCTTCAAGGTTCCAAGCTGTGACCTCTTGAGAAAAGGCACCACTGACAAGTTTTAATACGTTTTTACTTTCAGTAACATTAACCACCCAACCTGCTTTTTAGGGAAAAATATGCCAATGATATATCACTAGAGTGCTTCCCTACAGTTATACTTGGACCTGAGGTGCACTGCAGGTTATACAGTACATTCAGGTAGAGGAAGATTAGATCCAGTCATAAGCCCAAACAGCCCTTTTGGTTTGAGTAAACTCAATTTTGGGGATGAAAATGTAATCATTTTACTAACTGTATATTTTCCTCCTATTTTATACTTGCAGCACAGGTTGTTTGTGTTTTAAGCAAATTCTGACTTTGAATTAAACTGTAGAAAACAAAGCTTTTTTGAGAGAAAATTGATACCATAGCAGATACTGTATAAAGCAAATGTTATTTGTTCTAAACAATGTTTAATACTTTTTTCCTAGTCATGCTTCTGTTCTGTTCCGGGATGAATGTTCAGTTACCAGTATCCCATTTTCATAGAAGAAACATGAAAGCATAATTAATTATAAATCAGATAGAAAGAAGTATGTTTTTTTCATAGCTAATACAGTAGTTGTATATTTAATAATACACTAGTTAAATTGCATACATCCAGGATGTGTGCCTGCATACAGAATATGAACTAAAGTGCCATTTTACATCTAACAAGCTATGCATTTTCATAGGAGGAGCTGAAGAGGTTACAGAGTAATCTGAAGCAAGAGAACGATGGGAAATATCAGCTACAAAGGTAAGTTAACAAGATTGTTGCTTTCTGTTGTCCTTCTGTGTATTTTATTATTTTAGAACAAACGGTTCTATTTCTTTGGATTGTAATTCAATCTGTGCAGGATATACAGTACTGTACACATCTTTTCCCCTGCAGCTTATACATTAATGTAGCACATGTTTTATTTATTGATTGCACCTGGTGGTTATGCTCGTGACTGCAGGTTTAAGAAAATAACTGTGCTTTACTCCTCTGCTGCAGGATCTTCTGAGAGCCACTTTTGACATTCATTCTCCTCAGTTCTAAATCCCTTTACTTGGTCTCTGTAACATGCACAGGGGTTCCTTTAGTTAGTCCTTGCTGCATTTTGCCTGAGTTTATTACCCAAAGGAATGTAGCTCTTGCCTTTATTTAAAGTTTTCCTTCGCAGAGATGTTTTTTCAAGGCATAAAGCAACTAAAGTAAATTTTAGGCACCATTTGTGGTTTGCTTTCTGAAAACAGTAGCATTCAGACTGCATAGTATCACTTTTGCACTTTTGCCTCAGAACCCAGACACCTTCTGCATATGTGGACCTCAGACTTGTGTGGAATACTTTTTTATTCTTTATTGTTCTTTGTAGTTGGCCATGAATCTTAATCCTTAGTGGTTTTGACACATGCAGTATAATAATGCTAATATGCTGTAGGATACTGTAAAAAGGGTATACAGTAGTTCTGATGTGCACAATTCTGACATGTAAAAGCTACCGTCGATCAAACTGAAACAAGAAATGTAAATGTACAACAAGTGAAAATCTAAAATATTATTAAACTTCTCCGCCTCAGTTAGAGAGACTCAGTGTCTCCTCTTGCTTTTGGCTTCATAAACTCTGGGGATACATGGTTAGTGAGCACATACCTGTAAGTCTTTCATTTAACAATTTTAGTCTAAAATATAAAAAAAATGTAAAGAAATGCTTGTATTTTATAAGAAGAACTGTCAGCCATGTGAGCATCTAAATATGGCGGTTGTTGTAATTTTTCTGTGATACAGTCTGAAGCTGTTATTTATTTTTTCTTTCACAGTCATCAGCTCACAATGGACATAGAAAACAACATTGAGAAGTGCCAAATTAAAATGCAGCCACTAGAGTCAAAAGTTTTAATGTAAGCTTAATTTTCACGGATTCATCTCATTTACGATCCATGCGGCATTTAGGATTTCTGAAATATCCTTTCTCATTTAGATCTTAAACCTCCAGAAATTTTGGTTTTCAGACTTTACGTAGACTGTCATTATTTCTAATATGAACAGAACATAATTTCAACATTCTTACTGTACATCTTTCCATTGCATGTAAATATAACTGAATACGGGAAATGAGAGATATGTATATCATTCACAATATAAAGAATGTTACATTTTAAAATAAATGTATTAGTGATGGTTTGATCAAAAACCTGCAGCACAGAGTAGGTACTAGGAATTGCATTGAGAGGTCCTAGCCTAAGATATTATTTTAGCCTGTTTTAATAAAGTGTTACCACAGGGAATGTTTTGACATACAGTATGATGCCTTTAGATTTACTGCTTTCCAGTCCTTGTGGAAACAGTTGTCATAGTGAAACACTTCAGAGATGTATTTATATGAATCTTCTTTGATTGGAAATTAATTACTCAGAAAAGAACCTTTGAATAATCTTGATGTAATATCAGTTTTAATTTTGTAAATTGTGATACTGTATGTTTTCACTTTATAGTTCTAAGTCAACACCTTGCTAAGTGAGATTCTGTAATCATTTTCATTTAATGCTGTATTTGGGCTTTGCATATACTGTGTATTAATGGCTAGTCTTAGCCTTTCAAAGCATATAGATGTTGTATTATTTACTTTTATGCTGCCACCAACTGGCATGTTTTTAAATAACAGTGTGCATGCGAAATATGTGTAACTCTTTGTAACTGAAGAAAATAATAACCAAAAATGTGTATTTTTACAATTTTTTATTTGTACTGATTGCTTATAATACATATTTATTTAATTTAACTTTTTCTTTTTCCCATTCAGTAATGTATGGTAACAGAAGGAGTTATCATCGATACATTTCTTAGTGTTTAATCTACAATAATAAAGCTAATTAAAGTATATTCATATTTACACAACCATCTGCCCTTTAATATTTCTGGGGGCTAAAACACTGTTCATAACAGTGCAGATCTGCATATTAATTTGTTTACTTGCGTTGGCAGGGCTTACGCATGCTGCGGACTATTTAACTCCAAAACCTCTGCTATTTTAGCTTTTCACTTTTTTTTATCAACGCGCACTGCTCGCCACTTGAGCACCATCCATGTAATAATCCGAATTAGATCCCGAGCAGGGCGTTCTGCCACTCAGCGCCTGTCAGTTTGTTGGTTTGAGATTAGTCTTTCCCATTTGATTACCCTTTCTCTGCCAAGAGCACATTCAGACAGCTGACAATCGCAGCTTCTGTATCTCGTCTCTCCAGGTCATGTTTGTCAAAGATGAAACTGGCCTGACAAGCCCCAGTCGTGTCGCGACTGGGTGTAATGGGAGGAGAATGAAGTGCTGTATCTTTTTTGCACAGCATCCAGCGAGCATGGCGTGAGTACCTCCAGCGGCAGGACAGTCTCCACCCGAGCTGCATGGAGAAGCGCAGTCCTTCCCCACCCTCTCTCTCCTCTGAAAAGATGAGCACATCCATCAGCATGAACACCCTGTCGGATGGCAGCACTCCTGTAAGTACCCAACATTCACCTTTCTCGATGCCCTGGGCTCTTCCATGCGTTGTGTTCTCAAGCTGCATCAGGCATCAGAGGAGAACGACTTAGCTGACCTAACCAGCTAGGCCTGTTGGACTTGCAGAACACCTGTCAGGGATAGATGCTGCCAAGACTTTGATATCAGCATGTTTCCCCTGGTTTGTCTGCTGTCAATGCTGTTTCCACGCCGTGGAAGCAGAGATTATACCCCTGGTAGAAAGGTTTTCCTTTTTCCTGCAAGACAATGTGTTATTTACTGTATATGTCAACTGTGTTCTACATTTATAAACACCTGCTTTGAGAATATAAGAAAGGCTACAAATGAGAATAGGCCAACCGGCACATAGTATATTAGAATTTAACTGATCTGAGAATCTTTTCCTATAATAGCCCCTCCTGTATTCTGGATAAATGAAACAGAGTGATGCAGATGAGGTATATGTTATTACAAGAGAAACTGTCATTCAGTGGGGTTGCATGTTAAAATTCAGAATGGAAAACACTAATTAAAACTGAATATAATAATACTTCTTTTGGTGCATTGCTTATGTTTAATTGTGTTTAACAGAACCTGGGCTAAATGAAGAAACACAGTATTAGTTCCAGAGAGTTCCATGCTGCTGCATGGGTTAATTCACTTTACACAAAGAATCTCCATGCAAGGAATTAAAACAATACTCCCGTTCAGAGACAGTTTTTGCCTTGGATAGTTTAACAGAGAGCAGTAGCCATCGCAACTTTAATTTCATATTTTTTCTGGATCGTGACAGTATTACAGTCAGTAGTGTTTCTTAAAGAATTACCATTGTAATTTTAAAGCAGGTCTTTGCTTTAGTCCACTGTGAACAAATGTCTTTAATTATTCATACAGCATGCTTGACAATAACAAGAGTGCATAATAAGACAAACTCAGGTTTATGAAAGATAGTGTAGATTTCCATTTTGTGTATAGTAAGGATCTTTCACAATGCTGCATTGTTCTCTCTAAATAGACTATAAAGCAGTCCATTTTCTTTTTACAAAAAAAATAATTAAAATGGGTATTCGGCTTGTTTTGAATGTTATTTCTTTGTGTTTTGGAAACTTAATGTAAAACAACATTTATTACATTTAAGCAAAGCAGATTTATCTTTGTTAAACATGACAGGTTGTGTGACTTTCTTTTAAGTAAGGAAATGATATTCTGCTATACTAAGATAAATGTTTGCTCTCTAATCTGCTGGAAAAATACCTAAAGATATTTTAGCATGAATTAGGTAGTTTTCTTGGAGAAGCAAGCTGGATTTATGAATGCCTCAACAGTTTTCTCATTACATTTTCAATTATTTCAGAGTGAAAAAAGACAACTCGGTATAACTATTATAGTCTTGTGAAATTAAAGATTACAGTACAGAGCAGAGGACTGGCTTAGCTTAATATTTTATTCGACCACTATCTAAAATGTCTCACATGCATATGCATTTAAAATCATTTATGTAGTTTATTAAAGATTTGTTATTTTAAATTGTTACATACAGTATGTAGGCCATTTTCACTGTTGATTTGCTTCAGTATTTGAGAAACAAGCAGCAGATGTGTAGCTCATAGTTTCTTTTTAGGCTCTTACTCCCTCTTACGGAAAAATGGTGTACTATTAATAGATAGAACAGGGGTTGTCAGAAGATTTAATGCAAAAGAACATGATCAGATAATCCTGTTTTCCCTGAATTGTCATTGGTGAGTATCCCATACTCCCCAAGCTATTTTCTTCACAACTGCACAATTGCAATCCTGAATTTAGAAATCAGTGTTATGTTGACTTCAGGAAGCTTAAGAAAGATCCAGTTTTAATACATACAGCCCTGAGTGCAAGTGTAGTAATGTACCTGCTTTATAAGGAATAAAACTGCTAACCCAAATCTGGCATGAATTAAGTATCATGTGTTTAAAGATAAAGTACTGTATACTCTGTGTACAGCAATCATGGGCTAACAGCTTAGTGCCACATAGAAATCACAGGAACCATCCACCCATTTTCCATAAGCAGCTTATCCTGCTGAGAATTGTAGCATGCCTATCCTGGAAGCTTAGGACACAAGGCAGCCCTGAGAGCATGTGACTGTTTTCGTCCTGCAATCTATCATAGCCACAAGAGCCACATCAATTCAGTTCTACAAACACACCTGCCCACCAACCAACCAGCCAATCAATCTTTTAAAAAACATACAATTAAACTTACTTATACAGTATAGCACCTTGTATCTCACAGTGCTGCTGAAGAATACATAAAAAGAACATAAAAATAAAAAATTCAAAAATAAAATTACACAGAAAACACAACAATTAGTCAAGTGCATAAAAGTTAAAAAATATTTACAAATGCAGAGTTCCCTACATTTTACATATTAACACACATTACTCATTACAACATATTCGATAATATTTTATAAAAGAATACAACTAGTGCTGTGATTATAATGGGGGGTGTCATGACATCCTGACTGTTTTGTGCAAGATGGTGTCTATTTTTTTGCATTTGAAATTTGCCAGTATTACAATATTTAATCCTAAAAATACAAAGACATTGAGAGAATTCTCAGCAAAATTATAGAAGAAGAATTTGATTCAAGAAATAATACAGGAGAGAAAAAGGGTTTTAAGAACATAAGGGAAATTACAAATGAAAGTTTATTCAGGCTAAGCATGTCTGCTTTTAATAATAGCTAAATGATCCTAGGATCTTCTCCATCTGTTTCTCATGTTTAAAAACCACTTTCACTATTGTCACTCTCTAAAGAAAATAATGATACACTTATGCTTTGTATGCTAGAAGCAAAAACCTTTGTAGTGAACTGCCATTTGAAATCGGATATTGAGTATACATATTAACAGATGTTAAACAAGGCAGGACACAGTATGGACCCTTGAGGCACATGAATACAGACAGCTTGTCATGGCAGAAGTACAATGACCAAGTGATACAGCCAGTCTTCGGTTGTACCAATAAGTCAGGTGAGCAGAGTACAGTGGCACTAATGCCAATCAAATATCTGAGGCATACAAAGAGAATGTTTTGATCAATAAAGTCCAGAGCAGCACTAGATTTAGCGGCACAAGAGTAGCTAAAGAATGGGAATCTTAAGCCGTTATTTGATCATTCACAACCCACATACAGCTTTTTCTATACTGTGGTTTGCACTAAATGCCAATTGTAATGTATCATAAAATGCAAATACAATTATCGTTAGGTTTATTTGTAACTTAACTGACCACGACCCATTCCAGAATATTTTTGCCAAAAATCACTCTGTAGTTACTGAGGTTGATCTAGATGTTTTGTATTTGACATCTGATGTTATGCTAGATGGTTCCTTCAGCAATGTTTTAAGACTGAAGGTCCCAAAGTCATGGCAGACGGAACAAGGATGATAGCTGAAGACCACTAGCCGAAGGCGGCTGAAAGGGAACAAGCCTCCAGATGGAGAACAAGGGAATAAGTACTCCAGATGGAGAACAAGGAAATAAGTACTCCAGATGGAGTAACTTGCATGAAACTTGAAAATGTAAATACTGTAGAAAGGATTTTAAGATTTTGGTATCTGTGTGTTAATTGCATGTTTGGCTAATAAATCAAGTGGACATGCTGCTGCAGAACATAAAAGAGTCAAAAGCCCTTGTGAGGCTGGTGTAATATTTGTGCATTGTCCTCCTGTTGCAGCTTGGTGCACCTCTCCTGTAGTCCCAGCAGAGGTCACTAGAAGAACATTTTCCTTCTTACCAGGCTTAGGACAGCTAACTCACAGCTGTGAAGACCCCTCCCCCCACACCTTCCCCATTACCTCCTTCCCTCCCTTCCTGTCCTCTCTTGATGCATGGTACAATGACCTCTTATCCTGGATCCTGGACCGTGCATTGTGTGTAAGAAATACAACAAGAAGAAACCCTTACATTTGTGAGATAAATACCATTGTCTGAGATTTTACACAATAATATTTCTTTCAGGCTGAGAAATCGGGTCGTTGAACGTGGCAGTCACAGTTTTTGGAGGTTTAGTAATTTATGAAACAACACGCTTTCCCTTTGCAAGGCTCTTTCCGCAGTGTATTTAAAATTTTATAGGAATTGCTGTTGCGTAGTTATACTCAGCATGCAAAAGAAAATAGGATAGTCCCCGAAGAGAGCAGCCAGCCCTGGAAGAGAAGCGGGGCACGACCTCGAGTGAGTTTAAAGTACATCTGTTAAGTCGGGCAGCAACGTATGTGGAGCAAAATACTGTTAGCGGCTCTGCTGTAGTGAAGAGTGTTGTAACCTGCTGCTGAGGAAGGATAATTGGGTAGAGCTGCTATTAACAACCCAGACTGTGTGACCCTTCACTTGCTGTTATCATCCTCTGGGACATGCAGACGTACTGGCTATTGTGGCACTGTGATTCACATTAATAGATTAGGCTTGAAGGCACTATGAAAATTGGCAGGAAACGAACAGTAGAATGTGCCCCTAATTATGCTGCAGTCATAGATAAAGCAATTTGTTTCAGAGAAGAACAATATAAAGTCTCTTAGCTGCCTTTGATAGGCATACTTTTTCTGCAGTGGTTTAAGATACATGTTTTACAAGGGTGAAAGCTCCCCATCTCCAGAGACCCTCTGTTGTTGACATGAAGAAAAATATTTTACTTATAGACATGGTATTGCTGTTAGCCTAAAATAGCCTAGAATCCGGTCCACAAGCTGAGCAAATGTGTGTTTTACACCAGTTCAGAACCATCTGTGTTAAAGTTCTGTTTTCCGAGCCTGAAATGTACTGTATGAGGACTTAATTAATTAATTTTCAAAGCATACAAAACAATTGCATTTGTGTAACAGCCCTTAGTGCTTGATGTAAAACCACAGCTCAGATGCAACACTGTTAACAACATCATTTCCCCGCTCCATCACTGCATGACAAGAGGCTGAGAAGCCTGCCTTCTCTCACCTTGTTCTATATACTGTATTTTGGTATTTATTAGCTAACCTTTGATGTGCCAGGGGTGGCCCTTAGTGATTCACTCATGTTTATTTTCAATCTTCTATTTTTGATAGAGTGGAAACACCACTGCTTTCCTGTTTGAATTTCAGATGTGTAGAGCATCTTTGGTGAGCACTATATTTACAAACATGATGTTGCATCTCGATGCTGCATGCTGAAGGGTCTTCCATCTTGGCATTGATTGAATCTGTAACCTTTGCGCTGCCCAATCTGTCTCTGACACAGGGCAATTCGATTGCCATATGACAGGCTGTAAATTGATTTCTTGTTTTGGTTACTTAAAATGCATTTTGAGCAATGCTTCGGTAATTAATTGCCTTGTTACCTTATTTTACAGATTATGGCATCTACCTTAGTAATGGTACAGAAGTGGACATAAAATACTTAGCATTCACAATTTGTCTTTGAAGCAGACAAGTCCTGAGAGACTGTTAAAAGCTGTGAAGTATAACCTTCAGGGTCTTACAGCCAGAAAGTGCTTAGCTTAGTGCTTCTTGAACTGCAATTTATCAATTTGTGGGCTTCATAAGTCTGTTTTATTAGTAAATACAATTAGCACTGTATCCTGTCAACGTCATTCTTAATGATCTTATTGTGACTGTTAAACAGGAAGAAATCCCGCTGCATAATTCAGAAATAACATGCTGTCAAAATTTATTTCCTTCATTAAATGTGCCAGAAAAACCTACATTTGATTTATAAATCTAGGATAAGAAATGCTTTTTATGACAGTGTTCCAGAAATTGGTGTTTGCCAATGACTTAGAAGACCTCTGGAAAGGAATTTAGGTAATATGTAATCATATTTCAGCTAAAAGAAACTAGTATTACATTTAGAGATGTCTGTATACAGTTACTTTCATATACGTACATTATATAGGAATCCAAATTCATATGTCTGGAGAAGTGATATTTTATATGTCTTGCACCTACAACAGAAATAAGAAACAATATCAAATTGTGTTCTACATCAATGTAAATTATTTATATTTTTACATTAAAAGCTGCAGCGTAGTTTTCTGTCCTTTACTGAGTCAAAGGCTAAATCGAAGGCACTGTGAAATAATAAACTTCAGTATAATAAACAGAATTTATTTTATTGGTGATGCTGAAGAGGAAACTCTGGCCCTGGCAGGCAGTAGGCATGTTCAGATTTTGGATATAACTTGGTATGCATCAGCAACATTCTGGGCTGTACTTCAGAACATCTGACATGATAAAGCCTGTTTTCAGAAATACAATACAATACAGTACTGCATATGATAGGCCACCAGAGGTCACTGCAGAGCTTCTGTGTTTGACTTGTTTCTCTGGCATTAATAATCTGTTCCTTTGTGGCTGTGTCCAAGTGTTGCACGTTTTTAATATAGTACGGCTTGTATAGTATATATACATATTGTATAAGCTGATACAGCAAGAATACACAGACTGGTTTTCAGTTACTCTATAAAATGACTTGGGACTTTGGACATACAGGCAATTTTTCACATCTGTTATAATTCCCACTGAGCACTTCAAGTGTCTTATTCTATTTTTATGTGAAACAATTTCTATTAGTTTATTTTTTCAAAATTATACAAAAATTTTAAAATACAACAACAATACAGTACAACATAGCACCTGCCACCCACACCACTCTCAACCCCACCATTCGTAAATGGTGGGGTTGAGAGTGGTGTGGGTGGCAGGTGCTATGTTGTACTGTATTGTTGTTGTATTTTAAAAAAATTTCCATCTTAAAGATCACAAGTAGCATTAGACATCTTCAGTGCAGACATAGTACAATAAGGATCTGAACACTTCATCTCCACAAATCCAGGAGTACACCATCTCATTTTGGTACTATGTATCTGTAGAAAGCTACATGTAAAAGATGTCAAGGATGTGGATTCTCCCAATACTGTGCCAACATTGTTTTAGGAACAGCAAGAGTGCGAGAAAACAAGATACAGTTATCATTTAGTAAAAGATTGGTAAGTGCAAGGAATTTCTTTTTTTAGAACTGTATATACATAAGAAAACACATGCCCCAACAGCCCCTGGGCCAAGCATATAAGGGACTAAGGACAAGGGGCAAGGTTATTGTACTCCCTGGTAAACAAATTAGCGTGATCACCAATGCTGTCACAGGAAATTTCTTCATCTGTAACATTCAAATCCCTCTAACAGTTGCTAAGGCTTCATACTGTATAAAGCCTCTAATAAAAAACAGTCCCTTTGGTTTTCCATTAAATCCAACAGTTTTTGTAGACAACTTGGGGAAACCATAGGCATGCATTGCAGAACTGAAATGTAAGTAAAAAAAGAAAGATAAACCAGGAGTCATTGAGATCACAAGTTATAGAATGAGACCATCCTCATCAAAAATGTGCTAGAAATTAAATTTTACAGTCTACAGCATATGGAGAAACCAGAGTTTCTTCAAGTGGATGCGAAGATACAGATGTGTGAAGATTCAATTAAATAGATGAGATGGTTCTTGCAGTATAAAGGATTGGAAATAATTATCAGAGATGTGTCCCCTGCAGATCTTTCATGTTACTAATGGAGAGTAAGCAGTGGCTTTCCTTTCCATATGAATTTAGAAATTCTGGTATGCAATCTATTCCTTTACTCCCAGACATGAGAAAGGTCATCTTAAACTGGAAAAAAATGCAATACGTTCAAGCTTTTATTTACCTATCTAAAATCGTTTCAGAATTGTTTACTGTTAACAGAAATATGGGTAGATACACTATGTTGATGGATAGATTGAGTAGTCCATGGAGTTTTCATGGTTTATGCAAAGTAAAACATTTAAAAAAATGTTTTTTTCCACAGTACTGCTGTCATTATGATTACTTGAACTGGAAAACAAACAGCAGCTACTTTATTTCAAGGAGGCAATCGGTCATAATTACAATTTCAATATGCAAAACCCTGGCTGAAGTGCATCTCTATTGATGTTTTGTAAATTAGACTGTGCTCAGTTAAGCTGATTGTTGCTACAATGTTTTACCAATAGAATTCTGGTAGAATTCTGGCCATCACAGAGGACAGTCACCACCCCGGGCATGAGCTCTTTATCCCACTGCCCTCAGGAAAGAGATATAAGAGCATACGGACACTTACCACTAGATTCTTCAATAGCTTCTATCCACAAGCAGTGAGACTGGCGAACACATTTAGCCATCTCCCTCGGACCACACCTACACCATCACCATCTTCCTCTTTATGATTTCTTATCTATTGCACATCTCCAGTCATTGTTTACACGTCTGTATTGTTTACATTAAAACTGTCTACATGTTTACTTGCACATTGTCTATTGTTTGTTTGTACATTGTCTTGATGCACTGTTTGCACTTTGTCTTGTTTTTTACACTTGTTTTACAATCAAGAGACTTTCTGTAAGTAAGAATTCCATTGTACCAGTACCGGTTACATATGGCAATAAAGTTCAAGTTCAAGTTCACGTTCAATGGGTTTCTTACACTTTTGCTAGCTGCATGATTGTACTGTAACGCAACGGGGGCTCAGGCAGGCGCCCTTGCCGCATCTGGTCGGCCCCATCCCGACTGGAGGCTCGAACCCGGGACTTCCGCGTCTCTCTGCAGCGACCTAGCCCCGTGAGCTAAAGAGAGATCTCTCCACAGCCCAGTAGCTGTGGTCCTGCTATCACAGGGAAGGGCGGTGACGTCACCCGCTCTGGTACGCCGGCTCTTACACACAGTGCTTGTCGGCTGTAAGCGTTACAGTACTTTATTGTCCAAATCTCAATTAGACATTTCTTTTCAAGTGAGTCTTTAGACAATTATTAAATTATTAAAGTGTTAAAGCCCAGTACACTGCGAAAGAAACTGATATTGTGTAACTGTATGATGTTATGCATGCATCATGAGTTAATATATTGTTGTTGCTGCAAAGTAGTTTTTCTGTCTTGTCTGTCTGACTATTACTACACAATTGGCTTCAGTGACCTGGACACTGGGTGGCCAGCTTTGTTGACCAAACTGATCTACTGAAGAGAGAACTGTTTCAGTCTGACTGAAATGTAAATGTAATGGACAACTGTTAAACTAGTTAATTGAATCAAATGTTACTGGCTTTGTTTCTACCAGAAGTGATTATATGGGTAAACCTAGCATCTGAGCAACAAAATAATGTTATGCCAACAGCTGGGAAACTAACATAAAATGTAAACATTCAGTCTTGGTTTCCTGCAAGGCACTATTTCTTTTAAATACATTTTAAATTTACATTTATTGTGACAACAGCCCTTTAAATTAAGACTATTTCATAAGAAGCAGAGGTGATAGAGAGAAATCAAGTATAGCGTTATTCATTTTGAAACCGGCTTTGAAAGCAGACAAGCCTCGAGTTGGGTTTGGTATGCACTGATTTCTGTGAAATGCTGGCTGTGAAGGCCATCACAGATGTCTAGAGACTTTCTAGTCTGGCAGTGAAACTGCTGAGAGAAGGAGATGGATCAGTGGTTCAAAAGTTAGTTCAAATCCAGCTGTCATGTTTTTCAGTTTGATAGATGCATTACCCTTGGAGATATCACTCACAGAATATTGCAGCACAGCCAGTTTAATACTGCCCTGTCCTTAGCTCTGTTATATCACTTGCTCTGATTTTGTAACATCCGGTTCCTAAAATCAATGTTCAGTAATTAGTCCTAGAACTTTGAGGAGGGTTCAGGAATTGGTTTTATTGTTGAATCTCTTAGTTTCTGTGATTTTCAGAGAATGGATTATTTGTGGTTATAAATTAAGGTCTGTGATGTGGCCTCCCTTCTGTTTGAACACAATGTGAAATCAGGTTTGCAAGTAATATTAACTAGTATAGAGAATGAAGCAGACCAAGGAAAATTCCACAGGAAAAAAGAATGGGACTGGGTAAAAGAAGACGGTAAAGTGAATAACTAAAATGCTGGAGATACAAAGAATTAAAAAGATTAGAAATGAGCCCAAACTTAATTTTATCACCCTCACATGTAAATAATTATGATTGCAAAGGTTGTTTATCAGTTTTGCAAGGAACATAAGAATATAAGAAAGGTTGCAATTTGAGCCATTGAGATTGATTCATTGCCAGTACCTAACTAGTCATTGAATCTTATCCAGCTTTTTCCTGAAACCAGGGTTTATTTTCAGCACCCTGGCTGGGTACCTTGTCTCCTCTTCATGTTTCACTTTTGATTCTGATGAAATCCATATGGTTGACCAAGCCAATATATCTGAAGATTCTGAATACTTGAATGAAGCCCCTCAAAGTCTTGTCTGTTCTGTACTAAAAAAATAAATATATATTTTAGCCTGAGAATGACAGCCATAGGCAAACCTAGGCAGTGGATGTCGGATTTATTTCTGGTTTTCATTCTATCTCAGACCTTATTGATGTAATTGAACCAACTTAGGGGATAATAAGACAAATCAGCATTATCTGGATCTTAATCAGATGTTAGGTGAAAGGTGTTGTAAAACTTTCAGGTACCTACTGTAGCACTCAAAAACCAGGGATGCCTTCCCTTTTTCAGGCATGTCTTTAAACACTGAAGTGTGACTTCTTGCCTTTCCCTAGTTCCAGAACACAAATGTATAAAGCAGCTACTGAAGAATGTCGTGACCTACACTCAACATTTTAAATTTGTTTATCTTCCATTCAAAGTTATAGAGGACTCATATCCAGAAATCATTTTTAAAGTCTCACCTTCATTCATTTAATTTAGCAATTTATTTTCCATTTTTTTAGTGCAGTGAGATATTAGATTTGACATTGGAGGAGGTTATTTCAGCTGTCAGGGCACAAGTATCAGTGAGAATCTTTTTATACGGCTTGAAGTGCTTGTGATTGACACAATCATTAAAGTCCTTTAACCTGTACAGTGTGCAGGAACAATGTTGTATTATCTTTCTGCCCTGGTGACGCCCTTTGTAGCTGCTGTATGTTCAGTTTCTTCTCTGGGGAAAAACATTCAGCCTGCAATTTGATAGCACTTTTCATTCTTTTTCATATGAACTGTCAAATAGCTGTATCGAGTCCCTCTGCTGTCTTGAAAGATATTGTTAATGTAAACAAATGTAAACAAATGTAGAGTAGAGGTGGCCTTATACCATAGTAACAAAATTCTTGAAAAAAATGTTTAGAGGCAAAATGTTATGAATCTGATTATTTATTAATATTTAGACTTTGCAAAGGATTTTTGCTTATAAAGATGATATTTTGTAATATTGTATGGTAATGTGGTTGATAACAGCATTAACATTAATCTCAGGAAAGTCGGTTTTTCCTCTGAATGTCTTACATTTATTTAGTCATAAGAGGTCACTATTTCACTGTTTCTAACAATTGTATTTTTGCAAAGCTCTAGTCTAGTAGAGGGCAGCACTGTTTATATTCTCTTAGATTAGACTCCCAAATTCAAATGCCTGCTGGTTGATGAAACACAGAGACAATCGTACACTGCAATCTGTGATTTCATACTACTACAGTGGGGATTAACCATTCATCATTTCTGCTCCATTGGATCACAGGCAGATCACTGGTCATGAATTTAACTGCACTTTGATTAAATATTTAGATGTATTAGATCAGAACTTAAAATGAAAACTAATATATTAATAATGTAATGGATTTTGCATAATATAAATCCAGGGGGTATACCTGATCATAATCTATATAGGTTTTCCATTATTACAAATTCTGGGAACCATTTGTACTGGTGAGTAATTTGGTAAGTGCATGGTGTAGTTTCCCTGATAAGAGCCAGGAGACAAATGTTATACTAAATTGGTCGTTCTCTGCAAGATATTGATCCAGACCATTGCATTCAGGGTATTTGGTGGAATTAAGACTGCATCTGCATACTGTACAACTACTAATTGGTTTTAATCAGACTAGATTAGGGTTGTTTTTTTCAGTTCTTTCTCAAAGCTCTGAGTGGCTGTCCTAGAGCCCGACGTACCTAACAAGTAGGCAATCTAACCTGGGTGTTAATTATTGTCTTCACACATTTCTATTTTGGGGTTTAGAGGGTTTGGGGTTTAGATACTAAAATCAAATTAATTGCCTGACACGAAAAAAGCATTTCCTTGTCCCAGTCACTTATTACTCTGTTGTTTGAGTGAATGAATAACATCTAGGTTATACGATGCTAAAAAGATGGCCTGCCTGCAGGTCAGGCAAGATGGCAGCAGAATAAACTACATTATATATTAATGAAACAGCCAAATATTAGGCTCTTTGTTTATATTATCATTTCTTTTTTCTGTGTAAAGATGCTTTGTTTAGGGTGTCTAGGGTGGTGGGACAGTCACTAAAAACCTTCAGCATGTATTTGCTACAGTAGGTTTGAGGATCTAAAGTTTCTGGGGCAGTAGTAAGACTTAGCCATGAACTTCCAAGGAGAAGTGGCTGATGGCTTGGATGCGATCTCTAAAGACCCATCAGTCTTCAACAGATGTCATGAATGATCTACTGTATGGAACAGGAAAAATGATCAGAGGTACAAGCTCAGTTCTCCTAGAAAGCAGGGGGTGGGGCAAACAGGGAAGAGCTCTTGACATTGCTTAATTTTGTAACTACAGCCTGTTTACATTGCAGTAGTTTTAAAAAATAATTTCCATATGACCCGCACTATAATCCATCAAGATGCCATTAGTGGTTGTGACAGTTTTCTGTGAAGGTGTCCGGTGATTGCTGGGACGCCTGGTTTCTTTGTCTTTAGTAATGACACATCTGCACACGAGTGAGCAATGGTTGATCCACTCTTGTAATGATAGCTAGTGACCATGTATTATTAATGGACCAAATATCATTGATATAGAGAGCAATATGTTTAAATCACTAGGGATATAATGCAGCCTTCCAAAGCAAAAAATATATGTAGTTCAAGTTCACATACCCGAAGAAGGCTCCACAGCCGAAATGCTGTGTTTCTTTTCTTCTCTTTTCAGCATGGAATAAACATTTACTTGTTCCAATAAATATATGTGTTGAGTCCTTACAGTCGCAAAAGTTTCATCACAGTATATAGTACTGTATATTGGAGACAGCTCTAGTAAAATCCCCAATAATAACATACATAGAAAGAAATGTTGTAGTTTTGGCGTTAACTACTTTCTCCAGATTCTACTAGCTATTCTTTAAGCCTCTATGGAGATGTTCCATATACAGTACCTTAGTAGCTGTGTTACATAAACACCATGCAAAAACTCTTTTTTATCATTTACCTTTTTCTTGTATACATATATTTAAACCTATTCAATATTATTTTTTAGGATTGAAAATCACATATAGCAATAAATGCTAATCATTTTCAAGTTCATTTTAGTATTTTTCTGAAGAGCAAGCCAGCAGGGATCAAGTCCAATGAAACTCCTCCAATTATAGAAAGGTTGGCCTAGAATCTATAGAAACTGTGAAAATCGGCTGTGTTTGGTCATAGAAATAGATTAAACAGAATACATCTGATTCTTAACTCATGCGTGTGCAAAATGTTCTTGATCTACGGATACTAATTTTGGGATATATTATTTAATGAACCTGGTGGGTGATAGCCACTCATATCCATTGGTTATTCACATGGTTTGGGCAGAAAGGAAATCATAACCATCTGTATCGTAGGCGGAAGAACTTGTGTCTCAGTCATTTCGATGAACATTTTATTTAGTACTGGTGTCTGAGGATGGTGGAATTCAATACTGAAACCATCACCACCAGGGGCTCTTCCCAGAGGAGAGACTGTGGATACCCAGCATTTTCTCAAATTCTGAAATGGGCTGCTCAAGGTTCCCTTCATCTGCCTTGTCAGTTACTGGGGGATTAGTGTTATTCAACAAAATGTACCAATTCAGTGGCATCTACTGAAAATTCTGATTTATATAATGTGGTATAGACGTGTTCTAAAGCTCCGCTGAACAGTTCAGAGTTACATTAAGTGGTTTCGGGTTCATCTTTAATGACTGGTGTGGATGAATTATCACTTAATTGTCCCAGCCTGTATGTTATTATTTTACTGTCATCACCACCTGGTATGAAATTCTGAATTAAAGCTGTTAATAAGGAAGTGCGTAAAAAAGGTAAACTCATAATTAATCAGAATTATTTGTGTTTTTTTATTATAATAAATATCTGTCATAAATTCCTCTGTTCTAAAGTAGTATCAGCCTACACATGTTCATTTGTTTTCTGCTGAACAACATACATGTACTGTATGGCATTTTGTTGCCTTTGGTAACTGACCTTTTTTAATGTGAATGGGGGTAATGTTGTATGCTATTTTTATTTAAATTGCTATGTTGTCTACAGAACTGCGACTCCAACATGATAATGATCTTTGACCTAACCCCTGAGAGAACACATTTTTCTTCAAATTCAAATAAACACTAGGACGATCAATTAATCCATCAGGTTTACTGCTACACAGTATATTTAACGTCAATGGCATCATCCCAGAGCACCTCTGCTACCATGCTTTGGTTAATTCATTAATTAAAAAATGAATTTTGAGTATTGAGGCTCTGGAAATTGGGTACTGTGTGCCACCTAGTTACAGTGTTTGCTTTTTAAACTGTAAATATAAAGGATTGAATCTTTTTCTGTGTGGAACATGTGTTCCCTAAAGACAATATTTGGAGGTTAATAACTTTCTGGATTCATGGAAGCATTCTTCTGCTTGAGTACAGGCTCTTCTGTTACTGTGTGTGTTCAACTGTCTGAACAGTTTCAAGCCATATTGTTAAAATCAGAAGAAGATAATGGATGAAATTCTTATTGCTTTGCAGCACAACAATAAGTATCTGATACATACATCACTGCACCCATGCTTTCATCCCTCCCTTTTGTACAAATGACAACATTTGGGGTTTAACAAGTTTTCCAAAATGCTTCAGTCTAATTTACAAGAGTAAGAGTGAGAATATAAAATATAATACATGTCCTTTATTTTAATGCACTTGTTATTTGATGACAATGTGCTGTAATTGCAGAAAATGAATGTTAATTATTTAATGTTTTGCTAATTACATGGGTGTTTATGAGACATACTGTACCACAAAGCACTGATGCAAATATTATGTTCCTTGATGGTTTTTTTCTGATGTGAATAGAATGAAATGTCTATTACCTGGATATCTGTGCAGGTGATTAGCATGAGTGACAGAAACATGCAGTAATAATAATAATGTTTCTTTATTAGTCCTATACAATTTCTTGCATTAGGAATTTGTCTTTTCACATACCCCAGCTTTTCTCCATGGAGACACAAACAGGGAGAGAAGCTTGGGGTCAGAGCACAGGGTCGGCCATTGTACAGCACCCCTGGAGCAGTTAGGCCTTGCTCAGGGGCCCAACGGAGTAGGATTTCTCTGCCAGCTGCAGGATTTGAACTGGCAACCTTCCAGTCACAGGCACAGATCCTTAGCCACCGCTCTGCTCTGCAGTAGATGAAGATACTGCGCAAGACATATAAATTTACTGTTTTAAAAGTATTGCAACGCCAACAGGCTTTTGTTCCTGATGCTGACATGCTACGTACATGCAGTACATTGAAAACAAATAATTACAGTTTATGTGCTATATGTTGCTGCTGGCCTGTGCTGAGTCTATAATTTATAAAATGGTCCAGTTCAGAACATTAGAAATCAGAGATCCAAGGTTTACAGCCTCTAAAAAGACATTTGATAATACATCCACTAAATCATATAGTGCTGGAGTTTGCTGGGGAAGAAGTGTAACACATTTTAAAATGTTTAAATTCCTGAAAGTCCAGTATATTACCTATCGAAGTCTTCTTATTTTTAAGTTTTTCTACCAAAAACATGACTAAATCTTCTGCATCTTTCATCACTATACCCAGTGCCACAGGTATTGGAAATGTTAGAACCATGAGAGAAAGATTTACTAATCTCTCTGAGTTCCCTGGGCACCAGTCAGGGAGCAACAGATGAAAAAGGTCAGGGTTGTGCTGTAGGGCAAATTTATCTGCAGAATTAATTAAAAACAGACTTGCATGCCACCTCTCAGAATCATTAAACTATATCTGGCAACCAGCCTCCACTTAGCTGCTGAAGACTGATGTAAAACCTTTCGCTCAGTTTGAAGCCTCAGTACTGACTTTGGTGTTTCCTTAGAAAACCTCCTCTTTAATAAGAGAAGAGCCCCTCTCCTAGTTGTCTGTCACTTCAGATTAATGATTGATGAGCAGTTTCCGTTCTGGGTTTCCAAAAAGCTCTGTGGAATTCTGTCTTTCCTTTGTGTTTTCTTTTTTGTTTTTAGTTACAGAGGACTTCAGCTGGTGCTTCACTCTTAGGTTAAATGTGTCAATTAAGCGATTTTCTCAATGAAAATAATCTCCTAGTTTAAATATTAAAATCATTGGGCTGATTTTTGTAAATAACTTGATAAAGACCCTTAATTTATTAAAGTATTCACAGTTATTGAATTCATTGTGAATATAAAACATTTTAATAACATTTATTTTTTGTAATATTTGCATTTTTAAAAATGGAATACAGACAGAATATATTAACAAAGTTCATTTTAAATATGTTTGTTTTTAGCTATAAAAGCAACATTTGCATCAAACTGCTGAATTTTTCAAGCAGATGTACAGTAGGGTTTTCACTCAAGAGAAAAGAAAAACAATGTATTTTCATAAAACAATTCAGATTCATATGCATACAGTAGCTTCTTAGTCTACAATATATTTGCTTCTAGCAGAGACCCACAACCAAATTACTGTTATATATCTAGGAAACTAATAAAAAACAACAATACTTTTATTTTTTTTTCCTATGGGAAGCCATTTATATACTTCGGTAGTTTTTTTCTTTAATGTTATTATATGACACTCATCTCCTCTCCAGATATGAAGCATAGATTTAGATTTCCAATGAGTTCTGGATTTCATTATCTCCTCTAATGTAATAGTGGTGCTTTTATTTTTAATGCCAAATCTGTTTTGCCATAGACTGGGGTTCTTCATGGGAGAGGGTCTTGAGAAGAAGGAAGAGGAGAAGTAGATCTGTGATCAGTTCGTCAGTAAGATGAACCATGGGCTCTGTTGTTGAAGCTCCCAGTCCTGAGAGCATGCTTATACAGTACAGGCATCAATGTAAGCAATGTACTGTACATTACAACCACTCATATTTAGTTACTGCTTGTAATGAACTTAACAGTAGAACATACAGTACTGTAGAATGGATCTTTGATCTTTCTGACTTTTTAAGCTCCTGACCTCAAGAATAGCTTGCAGCGTGTGTATATTGGCTGAAGGGTGTCTATGAAAGTGTTTACTTGAAAATGACATCAAATCAGGAGTCCTCAGCTTCAGTTGCTGAGAGACAGAGTCAAGAAGGGTTTCTAGGTCTCTGTTGAACAGCACATGTTTCAGAACCCAGAAAAGGGAAACAATGAGGTACATACAGTACAGCAGATTACATTTAAAAACAATAAAAATGTGAAAAATGTGTGTAATGTAAATGTTGCCCAGAAGTATGTGTTTTATACTGTGTTTCATACAAGATCAGGTTTGCCAGATAAAAATCCCATCTTTTCCCATTGAAAAGCACATTGTAATACGATAGAACATTTTTGGGTTGATAAGCAATTGTTTTATTGAAGGTTTTACGACTGGAACAAGTTTTTATACGAAAATGTATGGTTGATCTACAGTATTTGCACTAATTATTTTACTTAAGATTCCACATTGTAAGGTAGTTAAAATCTTTTCTCATTTTTTTCACCTCATCTTCAATATACTGTAGCTGCACACATTGATTATGGTGTTATTGAAATCTGTCATACAGTATGTTCTGTGATGCGTATAATCCACCCTATTAGGTAAACATTGATTTAAAATATTTTTTGATAATTGACGTAGGAGTTTGTTTTCCACAAATGTTGGCTTCCTGCAAGTTCATGCATATTTTGACATATTTTTAGACTTCTTCACCAAAAGGAAAAGACACAGTTATGACAGAGGTGTGGATCCTTCGTGTCTGCTGGTTGAGACATCAAACAGAATGGTTGTGCATATCTATAAAGATGTGAGTTGGAATCAATTGAATATGCAATATTTATGTATTCATGCTGCATAAATAGACATGTAATGAAAAAAGAGAGCTGTCACAGAAAAGGTTAGGGAGAGTATCGTTGCAAAAATACCTGTTTTGCTTGAGAGATCAGACATTTGTTCAGCACCTGTCAAGGCAATTTGGAACTCTTGAACACTAGCTGAATGATATTACCCTAGTTACTGAAAATAAAATACAGTATATATTCCCCTGTTTAATTCCAGATTACTTTGACTACCGGCTACTTACAGTTTAAAAACTGGTATTTTGGTAACTGTGGAAAATCTGGCATATTTATCCTAAGTGTCTTTTCACAGACTCCAGCTTGCTCTCCATGAGACACAGACAGGGAGAGAAGCTGGGGGTCAGAGCGCAGCATCAGCCATTTATAGGGTGCCCCTGGTGCAGTTGGGGTTAAGGGCCTTGCTCAGGGGCCCAACGGAGTAGGATTCCTCTGCTGGCTGCAGGGTTTGAACCAGCAACCTTCCAGCCACAGGCGCATATCCTGAGCCACAGAGCCACCACTCCACCCCTTGCTTATCACCCCTGAAATTGTTATCAGGGGTGATAAACATTCTGTATATCTGATCTGAAACATCACAGCATTTTAAGCACAAAAACAATTTAGGAATTCAAAGGAATTTGTTTGGCTATGGCTCATTACAAGACAGATTTGTAATTAAAGGCAGGGTGGCATTTTCATTGTGACCAGGACAATTGCAGATGAAAGACAAAATTGATGAAAGATGAACCACAAGCACTAGGTGGTTCATGGTGGCAGGAAATTAAAGACTTGTGATCACGCTGGAGGGTATTGTCACCATAAATTATAATGACATTTAAAGCTGTGGATAATAAACTGTCCCGGTTAGTTGTGCATATTAGAAAATGATGGGTGACCTAAAACAAGTTACTTGATTATTTTGGTTTTTTTGGTGCTTGGGTTTTTTTTTCATGTAAAAATAATGCTTTCATCTAGGCATTGCTATTGCTGTGTATTCCTGGTATTATCATCCTGGAAAATCAGAACATCCTGGAAAATTGCCTCTCATGTCTGAACACTCATACAGTACATGCATGTGTGGCCAGGAAGACAAGCCTTAATATGGTAAAGCACACAGCCAGGATGTTGCTTTATTTTAGCTTCATTTTTAAAATTCCATCTTGGTTTCCATTGTCCGCATACAGCAAGTGATTTTTCATGGACAGATACTAGGTCTTTCCCCTGGGATTTCAGAGACAGACTGTATAAAATGATAACACGTTGGAAGATATATCTGCATTGCTGTGTACATAACTATCTCAGCATCTTGAGTGAGGAGGCCTGTGTGGAATCCTGCACCTGTGAGCTGTTTTGGACAGGAAAGTGGACCATACTTTCCATTTGAATTTGGTGTTTTTTCCATTTCTTTGGAATGCTTTAAAGTCTAACTTGAGAATGCTTCCCACCCACCTTGCTTCATACTGGCAATCATAAACTATTCTATCTTGCCTGATTTTGTATCCTCTAAGACTGCAAATATTTATTGAAAATCTTCATTTCCTAGGTAGTGATGTTTATGAGAGTAAGACCATTAAATCGCCTATTTGTCTTGTACACAATTTTACACAGATATAAATCACTGTGGTTCAAAGTTATGATTTCCATGTTTTTTTACATCTCTGTAAGGGTAAAAATATGCACTGTAAAAGACGAAGGCATGAAGAGAAGCGTTTTGTATTTCAGGAAAAAATGAGATGATAACCAAAAAACATTGTCTTGTAAAACATTTGATATTTGCTAAAAAAATACATTTTATGGCATCTAAGATTCCACCTAAACTTCAATACAATAATATAATTTGAATTACATCACTTCTCCTTAAAGTATAAAGCTATCTGAAAAAGGGAAGCATATAAAGATATATAAATCTTTATATGGTGTGATACACACTGTTATTATCATTCAGAACAAGAATGTACAAGCCCAAGTGAGAGAATATTTACATTTTTGCTGTGTACAATAGAATTATAGATAAATGTTTTATGGTACATTATTGTACATTATAGCATATAACTATATAGTCATTTGAGGCTCAGACTGGGGCACTACAGGATAATGAATAAGATTCTCACAGAATCTTGAGACATTTCACATTTTAATGCTTCTTGCCTATTAAATCATGAACACATTAGAAAAGACAGATGTGTGGAGATCAATTAAGCACTCTTCAAGTTGCCAACATCAGTAAACAACAGAACAAAGACCAGTGGCTACTGTAACAGAGATCTGCCTTAGAAATCTGATTAAATACTTATGAGTAGTATTTAATCACAAGGTACATTGTTTTCCTATTACTTATACAGACATTCACGGTGCCATGGGATGTCACAGTTACATGGTTATCGCACATCTGTATCTAGAGGTTTGATGATTTCACTCATGGAGTCTTCCGGAGGGAATCTTGGAGGGGGCACCTCAGATAAGTGCCAGGGAACATGGTTCATATTTTTATATTTCTTAGGTTTGGAGAATTCAACTAATACATATCAGCAGCCATATCACCCTGCAACTCACAACCGGAAACCCACTGAAGCTTCTGGGAAAAACTAAGGTTGCAGCTGGAAGAGGTGTTAGTGGGGCCAGCAGGGGGTGCTCACCCATTGATTTCCCATTGGCCCTTACCAATCATGGCCTCCTAATAATCCCCTTCTATGAATTGGCTTCATTACTCTGCTTTCCTCCCCACTGATAGCTGGTGTGTGGTGAGCGGTCTGGCGCACTATGCCTGCCGTCGCATCATCCAGGTGGATGCTGCGAATTGGTGGTGGTGGAGGGGAGTCTCCATTACCTGTAAAGCACTTTGAGTGGAGTGTCCAGAAAAGCGCTATATAAGTGTTTATTAAGCAATTATTAGTATTGTAACATTGATATAAAAATAAATACTAGTCATTAATATGAACAATTCACAAAATGGCACCTCTGACTTGCTGTGCAGTATCTATTTCACCTGAAATATTCTGTCTTCAGTCCCAGGCCTTCATGTCATACCCTCCCTCCTCTTTTGGCTGTGAGCTCTCATGGAATCCAGCTTGTTGGTGTAAACTGCATGTTTAGTTTGACACCACACAAGATTGGATCTTTGACCCAAAGTTAATAGAGATAACAAGCAAATCAATACTGTGTAGTTTTTTCTTTTCTTTTTTCTCCTAGTAAGCCTTTTCTGGAATAATACATTGTGGCAAAAGTGCTTCTGTTTTTAAGCAAATCAATGTAATGCTAATGAAAGAGCTCGTGTCTTTTGTTAATGCATGGTGGACTATACTACAGATGTCCATGATATCACTACAGCTGTTAAGTCATAAGCTTTGAGTCTAGATTAATTTAAGAAAATCTTACCATTTAAAAGTATTAACATGAAGAAGTGACATACAGGAACTGACCACTCAATTGAAAAGCATGTTTAATCTTAAGGATTACATTTATTATCTACTGTACTTTACATACTTTGATGCTTTTCTGTTTTATGCATATGTGTAGATTTTTTTAAACTAAAAATCAAAATCACAATGCCAGATGTATACAATATTAGATTTAACTATTAATACTAACATGTGCAAATACCACCTTCTTTTGGTGCCAGAATTATAGTGCATATATTGGTATTCATCTATAAATAGGTGTCAGTGTTCTTCAGCTGTAGATACTTTATATATGCGTAGTACAGCATTAAATGTCTCTTCAGACTGTGCTACAATCCTTAACATTGTGAAACAGCAATTGAATTGAGTCTGGGGGGAAACACTATTATTTTTCAAATGCGTCTAGGAATACAGTATATGAATTTATTTTCAGTTAAGACTCTTCATAACCTGTGATTTCGCTTGGCTGCACAACAAGGCGGGTTGCCACAAGCCAATTAATATTCATTCATTAATTCATTGTGACTGCATGCTCTAAAACATACATCTTGTCCTTCATAAGGTACATCTATACATCTGATTCACTAGTTAAAGTTAGCTATACCGTGCTGATCAGCCCTAATAAGGTAGAATTAAATGTCTCCAGAGTTGCTTCCACCTTCTTGGCTAGAAATGGCTAATTCTTTAAATTAAGAGCTAATTCTTGAAAATTACTATTCACGTAAAATTTATACCAACAAATAAATCACTGCAATAAAGTCATTTTTCCTGTGACATCTCAAGGGCCAACAAAGCCCATGTTTAAATATCAGTTAGTAGTTTGCAGCAATGAAGAAAGGCAGCTTTAAATACCTGCATTATGTTGCAAGTCAACCATTCTAAACTATACACACATACAGTACATATTGCAAAGGAACAAGTAATAGGTTTATCCCATCCTCAAAAGAAAAGAAAGAAACCACAACGTTTCCATTGTGGAGCCTTAACAAGCCTTAAGAAGGCTCTTTTCAGGATGGAATAAACCTATTACTTGTTCCTTTGCAGCCTACGCATGCTGACGCAGCTACCCACCTGAGCTACACGTACAGTACATGCTTTCCAATATGGTCGCTTTTCTGCCATGCAAGGATCATAATATTTGGTAAAGATCTGTAAATTCCTCTGCAGTTAGGAGGTGGCAATTTCCCTGTGCCACGCACAGTTTTACCTTGAACTCAAATCACCATCACAGCTGCTTCTCAAAACCTGACCCAGATTCCACAGCCAGCACACCAGAGAGTGGGCCCATTGCCAGGGGGGGCCTGGATGGTTCTGAGAGCGCTGTGAAGCAGAGTTAGTGTATCAGTCTCATCTTTCTCCACGGGTTCAATCTCACGAAGACCGTCAGTTTGTATACAGTATACTAACAATGCAGAATTTCAAGTCTCTTAAGATAGGTTCACTCCCCTTGCTGTTGTGAAACAGCCAGAACTAATTTTCATTCCAAGAACTTATTTATAGACATATCTTCTGGTACTGGAGACACTCTGAAGGCTATGCTCTCCTTAGATAGATATGCCATTATGTAAGAAAATGTAAGGATATAATTTAAATCCTTTTCCTCTCACCAAGAGGTATATTGGTTCACATTTATCCCAGCACTGCTTAGTTTGCCACTTCAGTTTCTATGCTTGCAAGCTGTAGGTTCACCTGCATTTCCAACTAACAGCTATTTTATGAAAAAAAAAAGTTTCTCTACGCATCCAATTTCACCCCTTTTTCAGTTGTTGTGAATTTCTCCAATTATAAGCTGTAATTGAGGTCCATGTCAATAATGAAATGTACAGTATTATCCTTCCAGGTAGGAATACTTCCACTTGATATACGTACTGTAGTAATTAAACTGTCTTCTCATATCTATAAAAAAAAAAAATAATAATAATAATGGCGAATGTGAAATCTACCCTGTGGCCTTAGTGTTTAACAGCAGCACACTCGGGAGCAGTAATTATACAGCACAGTATGTCTATGTTTGTGTGGGTGGAGAGTGGGGGAGTACAGGTGGAAAAAAATAGTTTTTACTGGAAGAAATCTGGTAGACAAAGCGAGTGTCGAAAAGCCATGAGACTAAGAGCACCTAACAAAAAAGAAGGCAAGCACCAGGAAATAAAAGTAAAAACTGACAGGTTAGACAGCAGGATGTTGGAAGTTTCTAGCTGAGAAAAAGGGAGGCACCCTTTACTACACTAAAGAAGATGAAAGCAGCAACTGGCCAGTAATGGAAAGCATCTCAGCAGCGTTCTGTGCACCTGTGTGCCCACTGCAAAGCACAGAACAAGCATACCTATCATTAATACCAGGCAGGCATTTCTTTTATTCAATAATACTTTCGCAATTTTATTCATCTTCTGATCAAAGCTGCTAATCAAACAGACTTTACCCTTGGCTTCAATAGTGCAGACCAGCAGCTTGTGTATCATACGGCTGGTTTTCTGATGAGAAATACAGTAGCATGACTTTTAATGATCATTGCACTGTGACATCTTTTAGTGCTATTTCCACTCATGGAAATGCAAGGGCTAAAGGATAAAAGGATTCACTATGCTTCATGAGCAATTTAAAATAAGGAATTACAGTGTTAGAAAGGGCAAAATTCCATTCTTCTATCCAATTTACAGACATACACATATGTATTTTAATAAATGACATTTCAAAGTCCTATATTGAATTTAATAAAATTATTTTGACCTTTATAAGTGCTGCATATTCCCTTTTTGCATTTGTTCTGCAGGAGTACAGATGCTTATGCTGTGACTTTACCTCACTACTGTACAGTACCACTGCTCAGATTTTTTTCTGCTTATAGTTTATAGCATGGCAAACAGAAGACAGAAGCTCAAGAAAGAGGCAGAATATTTAAAAGCATACAAGAGCTGATGTAGTATATTAAACGATCAAAAGTGACAAAAAAGATTTTGAGCTGTATTATCTTCAGTTAAATACATTGATAATTAATTGTTCATTGCACCGTAAGTACACAGTAAGTACACATTTGTCATAATATAAAAATATGTTTATTCATTCACATGGAGACTGGAAATGTATTTTCTTAATGAGTTTCTAACTTAATTAAATAGGCTGAGTTCACAGTAATGCTATTACTGTACTAAATGTAGGCTACATTTTGAAGTGTTAATAAGTTGGAATACGTGAGGCCACATTTGATTTTTGGTTGCTCATTGTTGTAACATTTTGATGCTAAAATAGGCATATTTCGCTATTGCTGAAAAGCCTGAAGTACTACATCGTGCCTGATTTGGTTTTCATAGTAGCCACTGCTATAGAACAGACCAGGACAAGCCAACAACAATTCTTAACACTACACAATTTTCACCTTGTACATTTTTTTTCAAAGCACTTAATTATAATGGGTAGTTGTTATCCATGTTGCACGACAGAGTTCATGCTGCATATCCCCCTTGGGGTCTGGCTAAAATGCACATTTATTTGGAGGTTGTTATACACATTTTCTACAGTATATGTCCAAGGAAATGAATAGTGTGTCTTAATGTTCTTGTAGTGGAAGGATTTAATTATTGTTTTCTTTTAAAAGTGAAGATTTTGTACTTATTTAATTCCTCACATCAAAAAAGCCGGGAATCCCATTTGAAGACAGATCCAATATGACTCAAATCAACCTCCCTAACAGTGGCTTCTTGTGTTTTTGCTGTGCTTGATGTTATCTTGGCTCAGCGAGATATAAATCTCTTAAATGCCTAGCAATTAATGAAATATTCAGGAATTTGATGGTGTATAACTGATGCTTCTGTTTTTAAAAATGATGTCTTTTGGGTAGATGCTAAGGCAACTTTTAATGCATTTCTAAAATATTATAGATGGAACAAGCTGCTTTTTGCAAAAACCCTCAGGATTGGGATTAGCAGCAAGCATAGTGCAAGTTATGGTGAGGATTAGAATTTTGGTTCTAGCATACAATTAATCTGCAGTAGAGGTTGGTTATTTTCATATTTTATGTCACTCTATGAATACTTAATAAAAATCTTCTATTCTATTTATAGTTTATGAATGGCATTAACAGCCCCTAATTTAAGATGTTACCAGAATACCCTCCTACAATCACACGTTCCCGATTATCTAGTGGTTTTAGAATGGTCTGATGTCTTTTGTAGCCTAATTTTGTCAGATTTCAGAGGCAGAGCAAGACTGGATACGTATTGAGGTACTGTAGGAGACCTCTAAGGAAAACTAGATTGCCGCTGTAAATGGTGTTGGTGGTCTATCAGGTGGTAACCTTTTCTATCTGGGTGTGCCATCCTTCAGATATGCAGTAAAACCAAGCTTCTGAACACTCAATAAAACTCATTAGGCTATTTTGTAAGACCAGAAGTGCTAGCCTTTATGTCCTGGCTTAATTCTCCTTCAAGGATCCTCAATTCGTCCTTAATTTCTCCCTGAATTCAGTTTGTAAAGTATTGTAATTTGTTGCTTTTTCATCTGATCTGCTGTGTAAAAGAACAGTTGACAAATGGCTGTTGTGCATCACCCAGGCGGTTGCTGTATTTTAGTGGTAGATGGAGTGAAATAGTAAAGTGGTCCCTCTCCTATACTGTACGTGAAGGCCTTTAGGATCCTGTGGGATGAAATGCAAGTGATTCATTAATTCTGTTTTTTGCTCCATCAGATCTCTCAGTTGCATAGTTGGCTAAATTATTTAATGAAGTGCATTCTTCAAACCAAGCACCAAGGTGTCTTATGTAGATTCCTTTGCCTTTAATGAAGTAAATGTTTTGAGTGATCCACTATAAAAGATCTTAACAAAATGTTATGGCACAAGAAAATAATCAGATTAATTGTTTAATTCCTTACTTGGGTTGGAATGAAAAAATGCTAAACCAGGGGCAGTCAATCTCAGCATTTCCCTTCTATTCCTTTGCTCCAGCTAATCCTTAATTATCAAACTGATCTTCTGCACCTTTGATGATTTAGCAATTAAGGATCAGCTCAGTAATTCATTTACTAAAAGGTACAAAGAATTATAGAATTGCTGAAAAAGTACCCAAAGCTTGCACATGTAATTCAGTATGCTTGACCCTTTGCATATCAGCTAAGTGTTCTAGAGTGACTGGACTTGTAGAGTGAAGAATCTGGAATAAATGCTTTTAACAATTTATCTCCTAAAGGTCAAGCTGCATATTCTTTGCCTCTCAGCAGGAAACACATAGCAACCGCTGTCCGTTCATGATTTCACATAATATATATGTGATAATATATATGGCAAAGTGCCACATAAGGAGGTCTTTTCTGTTAGACCAGCATAAGAACAGAAAGGACTGAGTCGACAGTTAGCAAGTCATATGATGTATGTGCTAATACTTTGTTTGTTACACTGTATAAAAAGACTAACTTTATAACCTTTTCAGTGAGACTGGCTTTGGTAAGCTACTCTCCCGCTTGCAAGCGTAATAAACGACTCTTCTTTCACCAACAGCAGGACTCTGTCATTTCATACGACACTACAAGAGTAAGATTAGATTGATGTACTGTACACTACTGAGGCTGCTGCCCAGGGCTCTCAGGACAAATTCAAACTTCCTGTGCCAAGATGCCCACCTTCTGGTGAAGCGGCTCTGAAATGCGGGTCGGGTTTTGAGAGGTGGCTGAGATAGTGATATGAGTTCAAGGTAAAACTGCATGGCACTGGGGTGGCCATTGCCAGAGGAAGTTACTAATCATTGCAAGATAGTATTATCTTTGCCAGGAAGAACAGCTAATATACAGTATTTGAAAGTATGTGTGTATGCAAGTGTTGACTTGCACATTAATGCAGATACTTAAAGCTGCCTTTCTTCATTGCTACAAACTGCTAACTGGCATTAAAACATAAACATTGTGGGCCCTTGTGATACCATGGGAAAAATGACTTTATTACAGTGATTTACCAGTTGGTATAAATCTTGTGTAATCAGGAGTGTGCAAGAAAGTCTTCTTAATTTTATTTGCCTTGAGAGACCCATCAGTGGGGAAGATGATTGTAGAGTTTTACAGCCTGCCAATTGGTGTTCCTATATATTTTACAATTAACAAAGCATCATTTCACTTCCCTTTCAATTCTGCTTGTTAAACTAGGAGAAGGCATAGAAGCAGTAGCAAAATGTATGGAGCAAATTAACTATTTTACTATGACTCTTGAGGAATCCAGTGCAATTGTGTCATCTTGTACACAGCTGGCTGTTATATACTTAATTACTGTACCTATAAAATCTATTCTGCAAAGAATGTCTTATCAGATAGTCGAAATACCTGATCAATCTTTGACTTTAGAAATTATTTAATATATACAATTTTCTCCTTTCAAAGAAAATCAGAGAGTACATAACCTCAATAGAGTAAGATGAGATTGATCTTTTGGTATATTATTATGATGTGTTGCTTTGAAAAAGAATGGATTTCTATATTTAAAATCAAACTAATACACATCCAATACATGTGCTGATCATTTAAGTTCTAAAAAGGATGGTAATTCCTGATTCTGGTCTCGCTTAATGGGATGAAACCATGTATCACATAAAAAAAGCTACACTGAACAGAGAGCGTAGGGCACCTTGTTATAAAATAACATAAATTCAGGACAGAACAGAAAAATTCAGTCTTTTGCGTTACATGTTAGTGCTGATAACTATATTCAAGTTCCACAGACCTGTATCAATCCTTTTACCAGTAAGCAAATACAAAGCAGCACGTTCTGTAGTAATACAGAGATCCTCATCAAGCTGTTGCTTTTCATATAAATATTTCTGATACCGTATGTGGATATTTCACATCTGTATTCAGTATAAGTTCCTGTTCTGAAGCTCTAAGGCTTGGATACAACTTGTATACAAAGATGGAATTTAATAAATACATTTTATGATTGAAGTTATTTATTGTTTGAATCTGACACAATGTTTGTTTCCAATAAAGGGCTGTTTACGTTTTCTCTCAATTCAAGAAGACCTCAGTTAATAATAGAAAAACAATAAAATCAGGTTTAGTATAGCTCTTATATATATATAATCTTATAGTATATATGTATGTAAATTGTTTTGGTCTACAATCTTCAGACCACCAATATTATTACACAACAAGCTATTGAACCGAGAAAGTTTCAAAAAAAGTGAACTGATGGTTACAAGGAGACAAAGGTGAACATCCATTCCCCTTTCTGCTCTTTTTAATCAGATTTCAGAAGTACTGTTTCTGATATGGTAGTCATGGTGAGGCAGTGTTGTTTGTATGTTCTCCTGGTGCTTGGGTGAGTTTCCTCCGGGTGCCCCATTTCCTGCCAACAGTCCAAAAACGTTTTGGCTTCGGGTAAAATTAGCTCTAGGTGTGAGAGTGTGCTTGTGTTTGTGTGTGTGCCCTGTGATGGACTGCTGTCCCATCAGGGTGTACCCTGCTTTGCGCGTGTTGCTTGCTGGGATGGGCTCTGGCTCCCCCATGACCCAGGATGTTTCTGATATTACTATTGGCCTGATATTGCAAATGAAAAGCAGTTCTAATTGATAGATAATCACAGATCATTAACTACCCTGCTATGCAGTAAATAACACAGACCTTCAGGTACTGTATTCTCCTCTTTCTTAATGGCTGAAAAGTTCAGAATGTAATTTTACTTTGGTCCAAGGTCTGGTTTCAATAGCTCTGCTTTATGGCTTAACTCTGAAAACTTGTGCTCAACTGGAAGTTTATCAGTTCTGAAATCTTGAAACGTGGCATTCTTTCATCTTTTGGTGCTCACTTGTATTCACTAAAAGCACATCCTGTAGGCTTGCTATTGTTAAGAGCCTGAAGGCCTTTCTTTGAACATTCTGTTCATTAAAAACATACAGTACAGTGGTTAAGGGGGGTTGTGGAATAAGGAGTACTTTCTGAAAACCCAAACATATATTTTATTGCCTTATCTTTGAATTTGCAAGCTCAGCATTTTCAGTCCCATTAAGCAGCTGAGCACTGGCAAATATGAATTTCTCCTTACCTCTTGTGCTTAGACTGAGCTCCAGTAAGTGCTATATGTAACTCGTCAATGCATCAACACCCTTGCAATCTTCTCCTTTGCATTCTTCATAAACTTTACTGTCTGGGAGCTTTTAGTGTCGCCATTTAACACAGAAAATTTCCCCTGCCTTGTGCATTAATGTTTCAGTAATAGCCGTTTTTATTCTTTTTTGTAATGAAAGGAGCTTAATTGTACCAAATTGGAATCTGGAAGCATACAGCATTTGTCCCCACAGAATTCCAACAAAAGAAGCAATGATAAAAAAGCATTAGCTTCACATGCTGCATTTCTGTGTAGACAATTGGAGTGTGATTTTATCCACGAGCTTTAAAAAAAGCAGCAAGACTCTATAGTTTAAACATGTTAAAACTGGTCAAGGACTGAGTATTAAATAAAAACTGTACTTTCTAAACTGACCTCAGGAATGTATAATACTAGATTAGCATCATTTAAATATGTTACCTGTATTATAATTGTCACATAAGCGTCTAAACTACACCATGTAATAGTATGGGGCTTAGACAATGCACAATGGGAAATCTTGCTTAATCTAAGAAACATTTAATTACACTGATATACAGTATGTATAAAAGGAATTTTAAAACCTCTTTCAGGAGAAGACCATAGTCTTGGCAGTAGAATTATGTCAACCTTAATCTTAAGTGGCCTACTGCTTTAGCTAATTTAAATGCCATGACAGAACAGTATTTTTTCACATTCAAATTAAACCAGACTGAAAATGTGTTTCATGTTGCTGCATGTCAGTCTATTAACTGTAGCCAACAAAGAAATACAGATGCAGTATGTTTAATATATGCACACTGTAGTTGCATGATTTTTAGTAACTGGCAAGGCATGAGATTGTTAATACAGTACAAAATGCGAACAACTTCAGTGGCTCTGGTATGTCTTCCATTTTTGCTTATTCGAATGCTTCCACATAATTTTCTCTAAAAAAATGTATGATTCAGGACAGATAGTTCACATGACATAATTATTATCAGGATTTTAATTCACATCTCCCCACAATCCACATCATACCTTCAGATCCTGTAATTCAGCTCTGCATTTGTCAGACACTGCATTGCTGTGTCTTATTGTTTTACCACATACTATAGATAGCATTTTTATAACAGACATTTGGGAGGAAGATTAGGTCCTAATCTAGGCTGTCTTATTTACTGTTTTGATCATCACTTTCTCTCCTCACATTACCCCACCCGCACCCTTATAGCAACTCCCTAGTTCTTTCCTCACCATACTGAGGGAGTTCGGACAGCCTTATCCTCACAGCTAAGCCACCATCCCCCCAGCTAGGCAGGTCACACCAAATACCCTCTACACTATTCTTCCTTCACATTCATGAGGATCTAAGCACACTGCTGGAAATAAGGTTTCAGACTGAAGACAAAGCTCAGCCTCACCTGATTACATCACCGGATAGCTTGCTCGCCTATCCCAGCATTCCTTATTTTGCCTACCTTCCTTCTTCCCATCATTGAACTTGTGGAGCAGCTTGAGTCATTCCCCCTGGTGTGGGAGGATGGGGGTAAAGGGGGTGGGGGGGTGGGTTCTTTTGTTATTCTCATCTTCATGACCAGCCTATCTCTCCCTCAGCCACACAATACCCGTTCTGTACAAAATGTCTCTTTGTGGCCAAGTCGCACAGCCTCATAGGGTTTTGTCCCAAACTATTGAATTACATTGTATAGAAAACTGCACTTCCGTTTATTCCACTCTGGGTATGTAATGTTTATTCCGATTCTTTCATTTTCTAGCTCCGCTGATACCTGTGTTTCCATTCACGTTGACTTGAATAAAGTGTCAGCTAAATAAATTCATGATTACGGCTTAGAAAAGGGCTATTCAATCACTCACAATTCTGCACCATGTGTTTTATGTTTGTTTAAATAATAATTTTCCTCAGATTTACGCCACCTGGAGTTTTAATAGTAAATAAAAAAAAACTGTCTAGCCTGGCACAGCCCCTTGCCAATGTCAGCCTAGTCCCTTTCCACTTCCTAATCTCTCATAATTCCCATTATGTTGAGTATTATTTCTTAAATAATAATAAGTTAAAAATGTTATCTTGCTGAGCACATTATTTTTCCTTCCTCTTGCATAAAAAAAATCCAATTTGATCTTTTATTGTCATGTTGCCAGTGAACGAATTGCGGTTTTCTTCGGCGGTGAACATTTTAATCCAAATTGCCACTGGCAGTGAAATAATTGGGTCACAGAAAGGTTAAAACACATACTGGAGTATGTTTTCTCTAATTACGAGAAGGCTGTCTTACTGAGAAGCAATATATTCATTTTTTTCTCTTTCTGCTGTGTAGCTTATTTTAGTCTCTTAAAAAAAGAAAGTAGTGACGGGCCAAGCTTCAAGAGACTGTCAGGTCATCCTGCTTGTCATCAATAAAATGTCTCAATGGTTTAAACTGATATGTTTGCAATGTAAGTCATTCTTTTTCATCTCTTCCCAGGGTAGCGTTTGGGCTCTTGTAGCATCTGTTAGAGCACCGCTGCCCTAATGCCTTGTTTGGAAGGTGGTGTTATGAACTGTGCAAGGTATCATAGAAGGGTAACAGTTTTGTTTTCACCATCACGAATGCACAGTATCTGTTTTTTTCACAACCATTTTGGTATTAAAATGAATAAAAATGATTAGGGAAGAATTATCCCATGATCTAAGGAATCATGGTATAATCTTCTGTACAGTAGTGGGAGGAGTTGACCATGTGTTATACTCTTGCAAGTATTTGGGGGACTTTATATTGTTTTAATTGTAAGTGATAGCAAAAAAGGTTAGATAGACGGAAATTAATTAAATAGTAAATTAAGAATTAAAGAGTATCAGTTCTGAGGCCATGCCTACAACACTAAGTCCTCTCAAATTGCTTCAGCCATTGACTAATTTATTTCAGTAACCTAAAATGTGTTTTTAGCTCGTGAAAAGTTGAATGGGATTCATTACTAGTACCAATGCCTGTACAAATGAGTGAATTGTAGAAACTGACATCTCATTCGGGTACAGTATGTTTGTTGATATGTGATAAGTTGAACAAGATAAACAAATGTCAGGATTTTTCAGTTCCCGCCCATGACTATTCACCATGCACTGGTCACTTATTATGAGCTTTGTAGTCAGAAATATGGGAGTAAAGAGCAAACCTGAGGCGAGGCCAGGTCTTGTTCTGTATGCCATTGTTGTCAGAAGAAATGTACTGTACTGCACTTTAGCCTGGGTGCAGAAAAAAAAGGTCTAAGCCAGCAAGCAGATCGGTTACAGGCACCAATTAGCACCAGTGATTAAAGGCCCAGTTGGAATGGAAATCAGAAGACACAGGGGTCCCCCAGGATCAGAGCTGTAAAATACTGGTATGCAGTATGTGAACCAGGTTCACTGACAGGGTAGGCATTCAATTCTGCACAGATGTTGTTTTTTTTTTTTTTGGGGGGGGACAAATCAGTTTAAGTTCCATTGGATTTTTTAATCATTTTATTAAGAAAAGAAACCATAGACTTTCACAGCTCATTTCGCAGCAGGTGCTCAGGGGCATGTGCTCAATGCAGTCCCTCACTTGCAGTGTTATTAATCTTGCATTACAGCTACAAAATAAAACCAATTAAGCTGACCGAAAACAGCGTACTGACTTCCACAGCCTCTTTGAAGATTTTTTTCTACCCAGTGTTGTTCTCTAAGATTTCCATTATGATACTTTACAGTGCTCTACAACTTTTATTTCTAAACCTTTTTTTTTCCTATTGCAGGCATCCTTAGGTGCTTTAGAATACAATATTGTAAATAGAAGAAATTCTTAAGATTAAAAGCACAAAAATAGGAATAGCAAATACCAATGGCAGAGTGTAATACTTAGTCAGGGCTAGCCGAATTCAATAACAACAGTGTAATTTACACCCAACTGTTTCTGTCCTATTAGAAACACAGCAGGGTTTGGCCAGGAATAGTTTTCAGCTATCAGTGCTGTCTTACATTTTTAAAGAAGTTTCATTTGTTAAGTTTTAAAGAATGTGAAACATATAGTAATAGTAGGAGTGAATTGTGAATATTGTTTAACATCATGGTCCCTAAAGCTTGTAGTCAGTGTTTTTGCAATGTTTCTATATTAGAGTATACCCAATGTGTTTCAGATGTCATGGTGTCACAGCAATTTTAATACACTAATGTGGAGATGTGAATTTATGACATTTTTGATACTTTGTTTTTCTTAAACATCCATAACTTAAAATGACACTAATATGCCTAATGCTACTTCATCATTACAATCTGGTAGATACAGTATCAGTGATCTGTCTTTTGTGGTTGTCCACTCATGGACTAAGTGAATTAATTTATCATACTGTAGTCTATTCCTGTTTTCCTCTTGAAGTGTGCATTTTGAATTGTTGGTTCAAGCTAAAAAGGCTGGTATTTACCACTGAGATTAGCGGCAGTATTTGCATTCTTGTCAATGCAAGAATTGCATTGTCAGAAATCCAGTCAACTTTTCCACTTTATTTTTTGTATTGCATTGCCTTTCATGGCCATTGATGATAATTTGAGAGACATTATGTTAAGAAACTGATAGTAAAAGTGTTCTCTTTTTGTCAGCACACTAATCTGAATTGAAAGAAAAATCTTCTTGCTTGCGTCAAAAATGTTGTGTTATTGACTGTTAGACTCATGAAGATTGACAGTATCCAAATGTGTGTATAAGATGCAAAACAGTGGAACCTGTCAGGAATGCATTTTTTAGAATGTAGTTATAAAACACCCATGAACCATACTGTATATCATTAGAAAGTAGAGTAGAGGAATATTGTCCATATAATGATCACTTATCTCTTTGTAGAATTCCATAAATTCTGTATACTGTACATGCCGCTGTGCTGCTGGGAAGGAGTTTTGCATTAATCATTTATACTTAGACTGTTCCATAAACATTTTCTGTGTGTGAAACCTAAAAATCGATGTAGCTATTATTGGATGATTATTATTCATCTCTGTTTCAGATTTTGATGTCTTTAACAAGTTATTTTATCTTTATAATAACTAAGGCTACTAAACAAAATAATATATCTGATAACAGTTTATTTTACAATTCAGTGTTTTACTGTCACTGCGATGCTGTTTTTTCCTCAAACCTTTAAAAAATGAACTTGTTTTCTGTCAAATAGTCTGCCAGTTCAGCCCCAGGATTTGCAAGATACTCCAAACATGTACAGTACCTGTTGCAGGTAGACCAAGATGTTACAGTATGATAGGAGGCTGCAGAAGCTCATTTTCAGGTTTTGAATTTCATTTGCCGTTGCTGTTGTGCAGTAGGTACAAGAAAAGACATCTGACAACATCCAGAGAAATGGATAGCTTTGAAAGCAGGAAAAATATGCAGTAGCAAGAGCCTTCAAACTGTTCATATTGTTCTTCAGTCTTTGTATAATATCTATATATTTTGCATGTATTTATATCCACAGAACTCATGAATACATAATTAAAGTAATGCATCAGCCTTCTTAAAATGTCTTCATCTTGTCCTTTAAATTCCAATGGGATTTCACTCTTTTCTCTCCTGTGTTATTGTAACTCTAGTTACTGAAGCACTTGCAATGCAGTTGCCAGATACAAACTTTAGGAGATTAAAGTGGATCTAAAATGGAGTTTTAAGCAGTGTTACGTCAAACTAGTGTGACCCATGTTCAGTTGGGAGCTGTCTGGATGATTGAAGCTAATGAACTTCTGATGATTGCTTATGGGCTATTAGATTGACCTTCAACTTTTAATGCTCCACAGTGTCTCTTCAATCTGTGAAAAGGTCGGACTGCTAAGTTTGCAGTTCCTGACCTTTAATATTTAAGAGCATTTTTTTGTGTATTCGCTACTTATAGAAACCTTGATTCCCTTTACAACACCATTTGTATGTCACAATAATGGGTAGAAATAGCCTAACAATTGAACTAGATAGAGTCAGGTTTATATATAGAATAGTGATCTGGAAAGAGAATCTGCATGATATTAATACCTTATTAGCTTCCATAATAATAATAATAATAATAATAATAATAATAATAATAATAATAATAATTATTATTATTATTATTATTATTATTATTATTATTATGAAATTTAAGCACAATCTAATATTATTTTTATATCATTCCATGTTAGAATCATTCTAGATTTCCCTGTTTAACACTTTCTTGTTTCCTAAAATATTCTACTCAGGGTCACCCTCATTAATTATGAAACAGTGAAATAGTAAACAACCAACTAACAAGTGAAAGAGTTAAAGGCCAAGTTCTATTTTTCGGTCTTCTTAGCTTGATGATCTTTGTCACAAACGCAGGATGTCACAATTAAGTTGTGTTTGGAAACGATGAAATTTGTGGGGCTGCTGGAGTCAAGCTGAACTTATCATAAGCTGCAGTGTTGCTAGGAGGCAGGGTAGCTCCTAAGGTAATGAACTCCCATGTAAACTGGCACAATCAATTTACCACATGACAGAACCCTTTTGTTTGATATTTTTTATCACACAGAAAACTGAAATTGCCATCCAAAATGTGAAACATGGAAGCTAAGCTAAGTAACTTTAATGCACAAAACATCACAATATCCTACTGTAATATTGTAAGAAAGTTATCACACTAAAGATCTCCTGCACAGTTCCTCAACAAATATTAAAATATTTGATCATACAATCATTTGTCTCTAATATAATATCAATCAACCTGACACCTGAAGAAGGCTCCACGGCCGAAACGTTGTGTTCTCTTTCTTCTTTTTTTCAGCATGGAATAAACCTATTACTTGTTCCTTTGCAGCCTACGCATGCTGACGCAGCTACCCACCTGCATTATATCATTGTTTAGTTTAACTTAATTTAACTAATTAAGGTCTAGCTGAATTATCTGAATAACCTAATCTAATTTAAGTGACAAACTAAATGAGTCTGTATGTTCTTATATTAGAGCTTTAGTAACAGTTAAGAATGATTTATGTACAGAAGATTTTGTTTCAGTGGAAACATTTTTGGATTAAGGTGAACCTCTTTCATGGTGAGTGGGGCCCATGTTAAATCTGGCCTGTGTCTAAATAACTGGCATTCTCTACTATCTGAGGCCATCAGAGCAGGGTAAAGCCTGGTATTGAGTAGAGAAGGAGTGTACATCATTGAGCAATGATGAAGCAAGAATTTACATCTTTCCGGGATTAATTTCATGTTGTTTGGTGTGTTTTACAGAGGGGAGAAACATACAGTTAAAATCTTTGGATTTATACTGTAAGTCATGGCACATGGTGGATAGATGTAAGTTAATTCATCATTTCTTGTAAAAATATGTGTAGCTGGTTTAAGTATAATGCTACCAATTTAGATAACCTTACTAATCATTGTAGAGCTAGACTGCTTCAGTAATTTATTTTCTTCTTGATTTCTAAAATTGATTCCTTAACTTTCATGTCCCAATATTAGTAATTTGAATACCGTTCTTCATTTGATCATAATTTGTCTGATATTATGATTTAAACGATTTCCTTTGGGAAGAGACTATTGAAACTGGATTCATCACAGAAGCCCAAACTTATCCAATTTCAGTGCGGTGTGAAAACAATTGGAAATGCTGTTTGCACATATATTTTCAGAGAATAAAGAAGACTGCTAAAAGGGCTGTAGTTTCTGCATGCAAGGGAAATTAATCTGGATCTACTCCAGATACCACAGGATACAGCAAAAAATAATTTATTTACAATAAGACAGTGAATAGGGAATACATTCACATTCATTTTCTTTAAAATCATCTTGTTTCACACGTGGGTTGCCTTGAGAAAAAATGTGGAAAAACTGCCTTGAAAATGCATTAATGGTTACTCAGGGATGTAATTGACACCCTTTCAAATGAATGATGAACACCTGCTCTTTCTCCTAAGGGTTCAGAATCACACTGGTCTCCCTTATCCACATTTACACGTTAAGCTTTGGCAGCAGCAAAAATGGTAAAGCACAGAGTTAGCCCAGAGGCACTGAAATGCAAGAAATCACTGTTCACCAAAACTCAATGGAATTGAACCTTTAACAGAGTCCACTGCAGGCTGATGCTCTGATGCCTTAAGGGTCAAGTACCCTTTAAAGTTTTATATTCAGTGTCTTGCTTTTCTTCCTATACAGTAATTAAACATCATCTAACTGAGAAACACATTATCTTACCCTTCCTTGGCTTATTGAGTGCTTATATATATTTTAAAATGCATTCCTACAGCCTGAGGAGATGAGAACATAATATAGCCAGCTTCAGATCTGCATACCTGACATCAGCAGGAGATTATTCCTACTTAAACTGATTAAGTTGTCATTTCTGACATGGGATTACATTGGATTCCCTATTGTTTTAGCTGGTTTAAGCACACATACTGTAGATTGCACACAGAAATGTAAACTCTGAATTGAGTTTACAAAATAGTTGACAAAAAATGCCAATAGTTAAGGTGAAGCAGAGTAGGTTTTTTTTTCATTTGTGCTGATAATTTGCAGTTGAAGCAAACTGAATTTTAAAAATAGCAGATTGCTAGTGCTTTCCTTAGAAAATATCAACTGAAGCTAATTTTCTTTTAATCCTTTATACCCTTTGAATGCATTGTATCTTTCTTCACCCACCAATAAGCTGTTCTGCCATAATATGTTAACATTGATATTGTGGGAAATGAAGAGAAAGAGGTACTGTACAACATAGCCCTCCTGGTAATAAAACAATACAGCAATAGAAATTAGCATAATCAAAAGGCTTTTTCTTCAGATGTCATTTGGAAGTAGAACTCTCCCTTAATAGATGTCCCCCTAGATTCATTTTAAATTCAATTCTACTGTAAACCTTCTAATTACAAGTATTTATCTTAAACAGTGGCGTGTTTTATGTTAGCAAACAAAATATTGACAATGTTCAACATTGGCCTGAAACGTTTAATTAAAGACTCTGGCTGACCGCAAACAAACACATTCACAAGCAGGGAGATGCAAGAACTTTGCAACTAATTAGTCCTTCAGAATAAAGCAGTAGAACTGTGAATGCTCATTTGTAATTGTCCATAGCATGGTACAACATTGATGATTGTTTAAATATGTACATTAATTGAAGCACACATCATATGAAATACAGTAAAAGAATGTCCCTGTGCTTCGGTCAATAACTGTTAAACCATAACCTACAGTATAAAGTTAGAACATGACTGAATTTTTTCCAGATGCAAAGGATAAATATGTACAATCTTTTGTACCAGATATGTTTGTCTCCATGTATAATCAAACCAAGAATCACAGGAGTCAGGGTCTATCTGGGGAAAACAGAGTGGAAGGCAGGGCCACTGTATACCCGGTATGGAAAGCCAGTGCAAAATTAATTTTATGTTTTAAATTTCTTTCTTTTACAAATCCAGAATACCCATATTACAATGTATATGTGTGTTTATGAATAAAACATGAATTGGGAAAGATGGATTTTTGAAAGTCTATGGAAAAGGATAATCTCCAGGGGCACATTTATCATTATTTTAAGGCTCTAGCATACTGAAGCACACCCACATCGCCAGCTGTAAGGGTGTAATAGAGTTAAATAAAGAAACACAAGCAGATTGTGCCTGTTTGCATGACACAGCGCTCCCAAAGTACATGTCTTCACTAAAATGATCTGACAAGCCCAACTCCAGAAATCCCCAGTCACAGAATATGTGAAGCAGAAAGGTGTGTGAGGTAGGAAGCATTTAGCTGCATGCAGAGCAGTGGCAATCTCACTAAACATTTCCAGATCACCTCCTGAATGCAGGATTAAGATGCAGCTGGCCATCCTAGAATCGGCAATCTCTATGTACAAGCAGAAATGGAAAAGCATTCTTGTACTTGCTACAGTAAGTGTGGTAATGGCACTTGCACTGAAATATTTAATAGGCTTTCCTGTTTTGAATAAGTAACCTTCCTCTTTCATAGCAAATTGAACGGGACAATATGATCCTAGTCGATACCACAAAAACTAAATTGGTGACCCAACATACAACTTCAGAAAGAACGGACACCTGCTGTAGCTTTGACAATTCGCAAAAGGTTTAAGCTGTACATTATGCAATCTCGTTAGCTCCAGTAAACCTGTGGAGATTTAGCAAACTTTTGAAGAGCCGGAGTTGGGTGACTACTGTAAGTACATCACTTTTTGACAGGGAATCAGTTTAATTCAGTTTGTTTTTTTTTTTTTTTGTTGTGTACTGTTGATAAGTGATAAGGGGGAGGGGAACCTGTTATCCTTTGCAAATCTAATCTAATCTGCATTTTCTGAAAATCAGAAAGTCAATCTAAGGATTAGAATAAACTGGATGTTCTACTTCTAAATTTATGAGTTGCTTTCAGCCATGCTTCACCCTGGAAGACTTCTCTTTAAAAGAATTTCATATCATTGTGAAATTTAATTTTGATAATTTAATAATGCACTTTTAATCTACAATTAAACTGAATTAGCGCTGTGCCTGGATTTTCCTTCACTGACTTTTTATTTTTACTTATAATGCCCATAAAGTAATTCAACACACAAACCTATTCCTGTATCTTTTTTTATTTATTTTATTCTTATTGTGTTACTGTATGTTACCAAATGCCAAGTCCCTCTTTATCTATGCTTTTGCTTTTAATAACTACTGTTGTTACCAGTAATTTTTTTGTCTTTATAATAACAAATTGGGGAAATTTGATTCTGGTAATTTTATGCATTGCAGAAGACAATTGTAGAATTTTTAGTATTGAAATTAATTCAAGTAAAAATATTTTCCACCATCGTTGGTCAGCTGAGGCTTATAGCTGGCTTTCTGATGGAAACTGAAGACAACATTCTGGATGTATACACAACATTCACAGATATAAATGTTCTGTTTTTAATGATTTGTGTGCAGAATTGGCTTTGCCAATCCTTAGTCGGTGTGTCAAATGAGATATCAGGATTTAAATTCCAAAAACACTTAAACCTCATCAGTTCACCACCCAACATTATTCAAACTGAATGGCCCATTAAACTGGCCATTGGTAAAATGTTTAGAGTAGATACCAAGTCTGAAGGACATTTTCACATTCCAGTTCTGTGCCTTTGAGTACCTAAAAGCTGTTATCACACAGGATTCTTACCAACTCACTTCTTAAACATACTGATTAATCTAGAGCTGTGTGCATTAGGAATGCTTCTATTGTTGAATGCACCGCAGGCCTTGTTAATTAAAAAAAATGTAGAAGCAATTTATTGTAATCATTACTTTAGAACCCCAGTTTTAGCTGTATACTGTGTATATTATTTTGATGTGTTACATAACTGGAAGGAAAAAATAAATATCTATAAGCAGATGTACTAGGATAAGCACAGTGAAAATGGATGTATATATAGAGATATTTATGTGTTTTTTTGTTTTTAGGAAAGACAGCATGGGATAGCTTTGGCACAATGTATTCCACCTGTAATTACTGACATTTATTTTCTGTTCAGGATGCATGCACCTTGTTAATGTGGCTGTCATCTCACTCCATTCTGGATGAATGAGATTTAAAGAGAAACAAGTTTGTTTGCTAAGATGCTGGATTGAATCCAAATTACATTAAGATGTAATTTAATCAAAAAATATTTAGTATTATACCTTCAAAATTAGAAAACAAAGCACATCAGCTGAAAGAAAATCATCAAGCCCAACCTCTCACAAGCACATATTAACCTCACTCTTGTGTTTTTTTAAAAAACTGAGGTTTTAATCAAATATAACATACTGCATTATTTCCATTAATTAACATTTAGACTAAAGTTATAAAATGAGTTTGTGTTTATTGAAATTAGGTACTATTATGTCATCCATTTAGCTTCTTGTGAACTGAACATATCTTGTCTGGTTCACAATGTTTATTAATGCTGCATGATAGCACGGTACAGTATAAACAGTACTACTATACATAAGTTAACACAAGATAATTTCCTTAAATCAGGTTGTGTGGTCTATACTGAATAACAGCAGTCCTGCTGAGGTAGTCCTTTCTCCCCTTTCTGACTGGTCTTTGTAAAGACACATTTACTGAAAAAAGATACATAACTGATTCAACACATGTCATGCACAACTGCAAATATATAATATTAAGATTGACAATTGTACTTATAAAATAAATCACAATTGTTTTCTGTGTGAAGAGTTGTCAATATACAGTATTTAGAGGTATACAGTATACAATTAATCTAAGATGGCTATTGTTTCTCCCTTAATAATCTTAAAAATGTATTAAAATACCATTCTGTCACAGAAATATGTTCAATTGTGCAAAATGTATAGGAATAAAACATTTGATAAATAAGTGAAGGTACATACTGTAATAAGGTAACTCTTCATACAGAGATTTCCAGAATACAATGTATTACTTTCAGGTGCTTCAAGCATAAACATCCAGTAAAAGCTATTGCTTTAAGTAATATGTTTGGAGAACAGCTCAAAGCCCATTGATTCGTGATTGGTTACACAATGCATAATTGCTAAGTCCAATTAAAAATGCTATGCTCTAACTGCAGATGCAGATGTTTATTCTCTTGCTCTTTTTAGATTGGCACGCTGAGCTTCGTGCTATGGCAGCCTAGTGGCATAGCAGTTCTAGCTAATGTCATCCAAAGCTTATTATTGCACCAGCATCTGCAACCAAGCACATCCTGCATTTATCTAAAAAACAAAAGGCGTATTTCATTCACTGGTCTCTGTGGTCATCTACCACTGTAGTGCTTCTCTTCTGTCTGCTGCTGTGTTATTTTAGGCACTTCCTTTTTGTTGCTAGGTACTTAATGGTACACAGCTTCCTACTGAGATGCATACAGTAAAAAAAAAAAACTGTAATAAAACACTGCCTGCATTAGTGAATAATACCAAACCTGTTGTCACTGACCTAAAGAAGAAAGGTCACCCCCATGAAGTAAGAACCCCATGCCTTCAGGGCTGAAATTTTTGTTTTGTTCCATAACCATCTGTTATTTCAGACACAAAAATGCAGACAAAATGAAATCTAATAATTTGTGTGTTTGTGACAAAATTAAAAGATTACCAGACAAGTAGTGATGCCTGCTGTCTGATGAGACCATTGTTAATCAGTAATAAACGTTTACACGGATGACTTGAGTTTTATGAAGAGGTGCGCAACTTTTTCATTATCGTTTATATGCTTCAGTAATACAACAGCATTAATTTTGTTACGTACAATCATAGGCCTCTTAATATTCCACACAACACAAGCCCCTAGCCCGTTGAGGAATGTTCTATTTCATAAACAATTAATAGGCAAATCTGGCAATATCAGAGCCATAAAGTACTGCCTTTCATGAATAATGCACACTGGAGAGACATGAACTCCATTTGAATGCAGCTTGAGTGATTTTCCATGCACCTGTCAGCTCAAGTTTAAAATAGTTCTTGGGATGAGGAATATTTTTTATGACAGTTAAGATATGACAAAGTAGGCAGACCATTTTAATGGCTCCTATCTTTTTTTTCCCTACCAGAAGTGATGCTGCTGACGTACTGTAAATACTCTTCTAAAGCTATCTGCTGGTTCTCTTCATAGTGTTTAGATGGCTCTTAACTAAAGAAAACAGAACCAGCTGAATTATGTCCAGGTCCACAGAACAGATAAGATCTTTTCTTACTTTAAGATCACACACTGGAAGAAACCTTAAAAATATATTTTTGTGTGTGTGGAATTGCTGGAAATCTGCTACAACAGATAAACAGGAAAGGGCAGTGCCAAATGTGTTATGGCACAATAAAACTATTTTGAGATGGTAATTCTGGATGAAGACTAGTCAAATAAGAAACATAAAACTTAGGATACACTAATAAACGCAAACATATTCCCTCATTGTCTCATTGGAAATTGAAGATATTTTGAAACTGAAACAGCATGGATATGCTATAGGTTAATGATTCATTCATCCATTCCTCTATCAGGTGAGGGTCTATGGGAAGTATAATATACAGAGAATTGTACAACTGTCTGACAAAAAAAGAATAATGTAAATTAACATTTTGTGAACAAACAATACAAATTAATCCACATTATTAATTTGAAAAGCTTTTTTGAGATACACTTGTGAATGATGGCAATCAGAGCTTAAATATCAGTTACAGGAATCTAAAATGTATTTGGCTTCTTCTCAAACTAAAGTGTAATCTGGATTCTTTTTAAATGAGGATTTTGTGATAGACTATTTATTCAACAATAACTGCATTGTAGAATTGTGAGTTTTGTGTTGTCAACAATAATTAGTACAGTCCAGGCAGCATTGTTTTATGCTTTCGGCAGGCCAAAAGCAACCCCCCCAAAAAAAAAAAAAAAAGCACCTACACACCACTTGGCCCATGCATGGCCTTTTATATCAAATAAAACTCGTTAAAACCATGTGAGAATGTGAATTCCTAACCCCTTACAAATTAAGTCATTATTACATAATTTGTTCCCACTGTGGCTATTTACAAGAAATTAAGAGGTTGTACAGCAGACACAAGTTAAGCTGCAATGACAACAGTTTGTTTCACCTGCCCTTCTACAGCTACAGATGTCCTCTTGAAAATTAAGTAAATAAAAAAGAGTATGTTAGTGAAGATCAAAAATATTTTTTCAACCACTAATGGTGATGCAATGATTAGCGTTACTGCCTTGCACAGCTGGGTTTAAATTCCCGGGGTGCTATCTGCATGGAGTTTGTATGTTTTCCCCATGCTTGTGTAGGCTTCCTCTGGGTGCTGTGATTTCCTACAGTCCAAAGACATACTGATAGGTTAATAGGCTTCTAGAATCATTGGTCCCAGTTTGAGTGTGTGTGCCCTGCGATGGACTGGCGTCTTGCATACGGTGTATTCTGTCTTGCTCCTGTTGCCTGCCTGGATAGACTCCAGAACCCTCCTGACCCTGTATTGGATAAAGTGGTTAGAAATTGGATGGATGGGTGATATAATAGTCTTGAATTACTGACTAAGTACTGTTATCCCGGAGGTAGAAAAAAGCTGAATTTTGTGACTATTTGAAGTATGTTTTGCATAGACAATTTTATCGTGAACATTTGTTTTCACAGTCTCTAAAATATACTGAGTTGAGAATCATTGTGGCAGGATTTTCCTTCAAATTAAAACTGACATGTCCATAGACATACCATTTCAGAGACGAGTCGAGAAACCGGTACAGCTTGCGTTATTGAATTATACAACAAGACCACAGGGAATGCGCATGTATAGCTCATCGAGTGCTGCATTATGAATGTGTTCTGCATGTTATATTTCATGATATAGAAATTCTCAAATTTAATTTTTAAGTAAGTTCTACCTTACTGTTTTGCTTTTATAATATACAAAATGTAGATTATGAATGGCATCACTTTAAAAGATGGGAAGGCTTGGTACTTGTTGTGCTCTACATCTGGCTAGACCCTAAATGTTGTCAAATTGTCCACTCATATTCAACTCTTACCTGCGCTGTATCCCCTTCCAAACAGTATGTGGCTACAATGTGACAGATAGTTACTGAGCAGGTGACCATGCTGCCTAAAAACTCAAATTTTGGGAAAGAGTTGATATCAGATGGGGGCTATGATGATATCGGTCTTTACTTGGGAGCCTGGAGATGCTGCTTTAATATCAATAATATGCCATTCACTGGTGATTTCTAAAAACAGCATTTTATAATCTGAGTATAACTATATATAATTATGATTATATGTAACTGTAAACTGATATCCTACTGTTTCTCAACACTTTTTCTCTTAAGAATGTATACAGATTTTGTCATCTCAATGGAGATTAAGTAAGAACATAAAGTACAAAGCCAGATTTCCAATTGATTCAGGGTAGCCAAGAATGATTACTTAAAACACCTAACTATATAATTTTCTAATCCCTTTGGTTAATAATTGAACTTATTAAACTCTCTGTGCTAATTGTGTTTGTTCCCTTTGCACAACAGCAGTTATAGCTTTCCATGATTAAAATATACACAGTTCATCCATCATTCATCGTTATCACCGACAACCTGTGATTCATATGTGAGAAATTATCAATCGTTGTGAAATTTAAATTGTTGTGGCCTAGACATTTAAAATGATAATTTAGCTAAAATTGGCTAAAGTACAGTATAGTAGGGTGTTTAGTTTTTTTTATTGTAGTGTGAAATAAAAAATCATGTGACCGGCCAAAAGAATATTGTTTTTCTGTATGTTTCTAAAACTCTGCTAAGCTGCTAGAATTTCCTTAGAAAGGATCAGGGTACAGTTTTCTAGTTTTGTAGCTTTTGTTATTTAGATAATACAGCAGGTAAAAGAAGTCAAATGACAGTCCATGTGACTTCAGTTCTAAAACATTCCTAGCTGGTACTACTAGAGTTTTACAATGAGTCATCCAGAGGAGAACTGAGCTAAATCTTGGAGTTGTTAGTGTGAGTGAGCCCAGACTGTGACTGCTTTAAACACTGCTTTATCGTGAGGACAGAATGTAATATCAGAATATCAGGGAGCAGGAGGGGATTTACTCTATGTTGTTAAAGAGAAGGCGTCTGTGAAAAGATTAAAAACTGCAAGACAAGTCTGATCTAAAAGACGAAGGCTTCTTTTTTTGTAATTATTCCATATGATATTTTAATAAACTTATTTATTCTGCTACTTCATCGTGAATCCTTTCTTGCTCAGAAACATCATTGTTGACATTATCAATATGTAAATGGGTAAATTTCCTTTGGGTCAAGGTATCACAGACTTCTTAAGTGACGGGAGAGAAATGGGGATGTAAATACACCCAAACCTCATTTTCTTTTATTTCATTTTTGTTCGGGAATTTAAAATGAAGTATATCCATTTCATATTACAGACATATTGCAGAACAAATAAAACATGTTTATACCGTGTGGTGTGTTGTGTTTAAAAAACTGAAAGGTGACAAATTTAATTAATAGAGATCGAAGTCTCACTAACTGATTATGCTTGAAGGCAGAGAGCCTGATCTCTGCTGATTACTAAGAGATACTGCAACACTTGGTTTATCGCTTTAGTGCTCCCATTGTGTGAAGTCGTGTTTATAGATAGCATTTAAGTGTGGACAAACCCCTCTTTCTGCGGTACCTCTTCTTGTGATGAATGATTTTGGATTTCACACTTTTCATCCTTCTGCCAAGTCATTGATTGAGCATCAGCCGCTCCTTGTAATGAGTTCGTGGGCCGCATCTGATGAGCCTGCGACGTGGCTGCACATGAGGAGACAGCCATCCATATTGTCCAGGCAAGCCGGTGTCATTCATTGTGTTTCTATCAGAAGCCGCCATAAGAGATCTTTAATGGTATGTGCTTGACAGATATCGCCAGTCTGAAGTGTAATAAAGTGTGATGGGCTATCATGAGTATTTAAGTTGGGTTTAGCATTCGGTTTAATACTTTTGAGTTTCCATTCTTTGAAGAAGCCAGGAGTGTCCCACATGTGGATCATGGGAAGGCAAAATCAAACTGGGCTTCCGTGGAATTTTACTATTAATACGATCTCATAGATGTAAGTTAAGGTTTCCTTTTGTTTCCTCGGAGTCTGAGAATTGTCTTCTTGCACTGTTTGCTTTTTGAGCAACTTCAACAGATCACGTGCTGGACTGTGATACAGTGTCAGCCTATTCATGTTATATTCTTGGCTAATGCTATTAATGATGCTTTGCTATAAAAGAAATAAAAATAATGCAGAAAATCTATCAGTTTTTAATAAACAACATTATTGTTTGGCTAACTATTTTATATACATACTGTATATTGTCTACATACTGTATAAGAAGATTTCTCTTCACAGTCATTGCCATTTTTACTTCTATTGTGTCTTTTTCCCATATGGATTTTAGTAGATACAGTACTAAAGTACTTCACCACTTTTCATTTTATGCCTTTGTCTAGTTCTGTTATTATTATCAATTGCTGCAAAGTATGATTGATTATATACAGTATACAGTATGTGTTTTCTAAGTGCACTTTAAAAATGAAAAGAACTATAATAGAAACAATCTAGCATCTTTAATTACTTACATAATAAAATGAAATGCCTTACTAACACAAATATTTGTATTTGTATTATCTATAGACCTGTTAATAAGCCACTTTAAATTTTGATGTACTGTATACATTAAAAAATAATCAACATCAATGACTATCCACTGATTAATGCAAATATCCCAAAAATGATGGTCTGTTCAAGCCTCCTGAATGGCTTCACCAGTAAAAGGCACTCATCTGAGTGCATAGTGAGCTCTGAGCTCCATGAATCATGGGTAATGTCACTAGCTGGTTGTAACAAGAATTCTAGTGTATAAGAAGGTGGAGCCTAGCTAGCTCAGTCGGTACAGCATCAGACTTTTAATCTGAGGGTCCAGGGTTCAAGTCCCTGTTCTGGCGTGACGGTGACTCAAGTCTGGGGAAGAGCATGGTGGTTAAGGATCTGCACCTGTGGCTGGAAGGTTGGTGGTTCAAATCCCCAGCTGGCAGAGGAATCCTACTCCATTGGGCCCCTGAGCAAGGCCCTTAACCCCAGCTGCTGCAGGGGTGCTGTATAAATGGCTGACCCTCTGCTCTGACCCCCAAGATTCTCTGTGCCTGTGTGTCTCATGGATAGGAAGCTGGGGTATGCAAAAAGACAACTTCCTAATGCAAGAAATTGTGTATGGCTAATGAAGTGATCTTATAGAACACAACTGTCTCCATGTTGCCAACCAGAGCAACACTAAAATATTGTAGCGCCCTCATCAGACAGGTGACAGGTGATAGATAGGAACCTGTCTGGAATAGTGGGGAACTAGCAGGGACATCCTGGGACTTGCGGGGAAGGACAGGGGTTTGTATAAATGTTATGCAAGTGTACAGTACATGTGTGACTGTCCCATGTTTCCCCATCCTGATCTGTGGTCTCAGGTTCCCACCCTGTGTTAGTCAGGACCTCACACCTTCTTGAGGGCTGCTGAGAGCAGTCCCTTTAAGGATAGTAAAACTAAATTATCCTAGTTCATAAAGAGCACTTCTATTCCCACTTGTCTGTGTGTTACAAGTGTCTACATTACAATGTTGTGGGTGTTGATAAGGTTGTGTAAAAATGCTTTTATTAATTGGTGACCCCTATGCTACAAAGGGGTCCCTATGTGAGTGAAGATTAGAAGGCTGGATCATTGAACACTTAAAATTTCCAGATGAGCAGAGTGACCAATCTTGAAAATAAAATACACCTGGAAGAGAAAAGCAGTGTTCACCACTGGAGCCCTTATTGATGGAGTACAATGAGGTGTTGGGCACCAAAGGAACTTTAAGGAAAAGAGCTGCGTTTTCATATGAGTGGGGCCATTTAAGTGTCTCTGCCAGAAAAATTCTGTCAACAACTTATTTATTTGCATGAATTTTTGTGCGAGACCAAAGGTTGTGTTACCTTTAGCATCTGTTTTGAGGGAGGTCCCGTCTGTGGAAGTTTAATGATAGTATGAAAGCAGTCCATTAATAAAGACTTATGTCCGCTACTGGGCACAGTCATTGGGCCTAGTGGAGAACACTTGATAAAGGTGATGGGCTCTAACAACTCCCTCCTCTTTTAAATATCAGCCTGTACAGTAAATTATAGTGTTGACGTTTTGTGACTTGTGTAGGTGAATCAATAAATATTTACATTAATAGTAATCTATTGCCTACTTCTTTCAAATTGTGAGAAGAGAAGATTAAAGGAGCCATGTCCCCTCTCTTGGTTTCACCTGACCAGTGGGCTGTGTTATTGACATTTAGAAATTGCTTGTACTCTGGCTGGTGTCAGGACTGGCTATTATTTTGATTTGAATATCTAAACTCTTTAATCTCTATTCATCCTCTCCTTCTATTACTAAAACCACACTTACATTACAATATTTTAATTATTCTTCCAACATAATATATTTGTGGCAGTGAAATGTTACAGGAGTAACTGGAGCAACTTGATTTAAAAAAAATCTTGTTAAGAGGTCTTGTTGCTGTTTTGTGTAACAATAAAGAATCTCTGTGGTTATCTAACGTGAGAGGAATAATGGACTGGAAATGAAAGGAGTAGGTGTCTTGTCTCTTCCTGTCTCTCATGTACAATGAATTCACGGATCCAGCTGTTGGTTGCAATTACAAGCAACATTCCAGTCTGTTATTTCACTAGGTAGCATTAAAAAAAAGACACATAAAAAGCAAAACACTATTTTTTGCTGTTTTCAGCAGAAACTCAATCAGAATCCATAAGGCAATCACTTTGCTGTCTTTCCAAGTTATTAATGATTACTTGATTAGTTTTTTCACTCTGAATTAATAAACCGGGGGAGTATACAGTATTCCGTCCAACTGCATGAGGTGATGTGAAATATTGTCAGTTTATCTTGAACAAAATGAGGAAAAGAGAAACCTACTACTCTTTGTTAGCCTACTTTAATGTTTTTTAAGATTTCTTTTTCAGTCATTTGACAAAGTATTCTTTACTTTCAGGGCAGAGGGTCAAATTAACTGTAGTCTCTGCTTTTTTGACTGAAAAAATGCATAGATTTGGCAGAGCAAGTATTAAAAGGTGGAGTTTACTCACTCATGTACAATATGCCTTATTAGAAAGTTGCCATCTGATATAAAATGCTAATATTTTGTGTATTTCAGTTCCTTTATTAGTTCATATAAAGAACTCTACATTGCACATAAAGTGATTTTTAAAAATATTTGTATCATCAGACTGAAAAAAAAAATTATGTCATAAGAGCTGGGTGATAGGTTAGTAGGAAATATGTACCAGCATGATACGTTTTTTTAGACTAAAAAAAAACAGAAAGGCACTTAAGGTGGTGTAGATGTTTCTAAACTGCCCAGTCACCTCACATGGAATACTAATAGGAATTCAATAATGCAATCATCAGAAGTGGAATATGATTCTTAGGACTGGGTTTGTGTATTCTCAAAGTGCTGCAGGGCAGTAACAGGTAAAATGGATGAATGAAAAAATATGAATGAAAAAAGCCAATCTGTATCATAGAAACTGTCTGTGCTAAAGATCTGTCAAGGACATACAGATTGTCATTATACACTAATCCAATTAGACAGGTCAATTAGAAAATTGTACACTTTCACTAAACTCTGGCTAATGGGAAATCATATTAAGAATTCCATACTATACTAGGCATGATAGAATTAAATCAATATGTTTCTTACTGCCTAGTAAGGTGATTTGTAAGTTGATTTTCCTGCCCTTCAGACATAATATACCAGAGCTAATCTGTGCTGCACCTACAGTTAGACAGCATTAGTAGTTCATGGCTAAGATGATTAAACAGAATTACACCACATAGCCGAAAGGATTGCCCTCCCATTAATAGCTTAAGGAATGTATTCTCACTCGCATGGCTTGAGTGTGCTCTTGTGCTTAAATGTGAAACAGGAAGATGCAGACATAACTCACTGGAAAAAAAATATGATCTTCCAAACACATTTGAAAATTTCACCCAGCTATCGCAAGTCAATAAAAGCCAGAACCCTGACATGCTGTAATTAGCTAATGACAAAGTGCAACAAGCACAACAGCAGTAACCTTTAAGCCGTGATGATCCAGAACAGTGAGCACTTCAGATCCCATGGAAGACAAAAAATAAGTGACAACAGTTGAGCATGAGAGATTCAATTGTATTATAGCTGCATATGCTGTGGAGCCATTACATACTCGGAACCTGTAATTGATCATATAATTGTTTAATTAATTCAAGCTTAACCATAACTGTATAACAACCAATTTACTTTTATAGGTGATTAGTTTGATTAATGTTTTGGTGGCGCAGTAAGAATAAAACACATATTGAAAAATCATGGAAGCAATACAGTTGGTTAGCACATGCAAGGGGAAGCTTAACAACCTGATTCAGTAGGAATACAAGGATGCTTCAGAGCTTTTCCCATTGTACTGTATATTTGACTGACAGTCGCTAAGTAACAGCAAGCTAGAGCTACGTTCTTGTACTCATTTCAGAAGACCACGTAAAAATCAAAATACAAATCCACAGAATCCTCTGGAGGGATACTGTGTGTGTTCTTAAGCTGTAGCTCAAAGCCATTCACTGCCTGTGTTTGTATGCTTTTCAACTTGCTTTTAATGAGGAATGATGAATCTTGCTGGAGCATTTCTTCCACACCTGGCATGACAGGAAAATGCTTGTCTTGAGCCATATTGGAGGCTTTGTTTATTGCATGCATTTGTTCCCAATTCAGTTCTGTACTGCTTTTTCATATTTTTCAAACCCTGACTTCAATTTCAGCAATACAGAAATAATTCAAATATTTTTTTCTTTAAATCTTTATGGTTTGCTGTTGTTTATTATTTTTCATACCTTTTATCACTTACAGTAATTCCAAAGAAAAACAATGTAGCTGTGTAAGCCTAAAACTAACTTTAAGCACTACCTTATTAGCATGGATGTGACATGCATTTGAAAACACTGGAACTACTGAAATGTTTTATCTACAATAAATGTAAACTTTTACACACCAGTAGTGTCAGCTCCAACATTACAGCTGTAAGCCTTTCCACACTCAGAGCTCCTCATGTTTAAGGCAATCAAAATCCACAATCAATAGACTATTGGAGAAATGCTCAAATCAGCCCATGCACCACTGCCTTTTGAAATATTGCTTTAACAAGAAGAGAACACCCATGAAACAGCAGAGAGGTTGAGAATACAAAACGGAAACATGAAATCTTTTCTTGGATTTCTCTGACAACTCGCCATGCAAATAAATTAAAACCGCGTGATCGTGTTTGGTAGAGCTCATCTGTCATGCTTTGAAGAGAAAAAAACGAGTGAAGAGAGCTGTGTGATGCCCATCAGTGGTAGGCATGTGTTAATAGTGTGCTAGGATGTGGATCCTTTGGTCTTTTCATTTGTGACACGACACTCACATTGGAGGGCACAGTGCGCGCAGCAGAACTAACATCACCCACAGCGCAACACTACAAAGTCACTTAACAAGTGACGGGGCCCCTCGGTTATGAGGCAAAGCTGAAGTTACCCTGGTGGATGTAAGTTTGGCCAAGTGCTGCCTCTTCCAGAATTCCGTTCCTAGCTTGAAGCCCCTTGATTGCAATTGTCTTGGATAAATCAACTTGTTTTCTGCTCTTTTTCATACCCTTGAGGTTAAGAGTGCACTGATCGTCTTTGTCTATAAAAGAATCCTCAACAAGTTTTCTTTCAATATTCTTATACTCCGATGGCATTGGTAGTTTTTATATTGGGGCTGTTGTTTGCCTCATCCTGTGCTGCCATTGAATTGCAGAGTAAAGGCAACAGCCAAACCGCTGGAAACCTCTTCACATTTTTCAGGGGAAGCCTGCTTCTTGTGACCAGTGGGGCAGCCAAGTCTGTTCTGCTGTTGAACTCTCTCATCGAGCACAGAATTAGGCAGGTTACAATTCACCAGCAAACAGCTACTGAGACATGCTGTTTGGAACAGTGTAAATAAAAAGCTATAAAATTTTATAAGCTGGAATTTAGTAATAGGTTGCAAGGAGGAAGATAAAATGTGTTTTAAAAGTTATGTGCGCTGGTCTAAATACTGCAGGCATAAAGTTGCAAATTTCACACATCATTAATCCGTGCTCAGATGCGCTTGGCTGTGAGGGTTTTTGTCAGCTTCTTGAAACACAGTATCCAATGAACTCTTTAAATGTGTTTCTTTTGCATTCTATCAAGAAGGGAATCTTTTCTTGATGACCTATAACATTTATGGCATTGCATTGCCATTTGTATGTGGATCTTGAGATTTTCTGTGACTCTCCAGTAGTAGTATTCATTTTTCACTGGGGCATTTTACCATTGAAGGATTAGACACGGTGACAGTTATTCTAAAGCAGAACAAAAAGAAATTAATGAAATTCAGTTATGCATGAGCCCAAATAGCTTCTTGGTGGTGAGTATACTACATCAAGATGAGAAATGTTTTTTTTTTAGTCTATGTAAATATGTAGTGTTGCAGCAGATAAGCTCTTTCTCAGAATTTTCAAAAATAATAATAATGTTGATGCTTTAAAATAAATGTATAAACATGAGATAACCATAATGTAATCACATCCATTCTGTTGTTTGCAGTTCCTCAACTGTACTATTTATCATTTTGTTTGTATTGTTTTCAGAGCTCTCAGTAGAAAAACACACACATTTCACAGCTCTGTGAGCTTTCATTATCATCAAAAAGTACAAGAGGTAAAAGAGGTCCCCTAGAATCATTCCATAAGCATACTGTACTCAGCAAATGTTTTCAATCCAGTATTTGGGATTTTTTTCTCACATGCCAAATAACGTGGAATGCATGATTTTCCTTTAAATCACATTTTAAGAACACAGTAAATCCTAGTTTCTCTGAAGCAAGTAGTCTTCTAGAGGATATATTATCCCAGTACAAAGAAATGTATGCTGTCATGGAAAGCACATCAAATAAATCCCATGGAATTGGGTTGAACTGTAGTGATGTCTCATGTGTCTGGTTGCCAACATATGACACCAAGCAATGAGGTAACAGCTGTTAAGAGATGTGAAAATGTGAAAAGTGAGCTGAGCTGTATGCCAAAATGCATCTGAAACTCCATATGACAAAGGAATTTTGCCCTAGTCTTATTTCAGGTTATATGTTGATAGAGATCGGCATTTGTAAAGGAAGAGTCGCTGTCTGTTCAAAAAATAATGTAAAACTTCAAGACAAAACTGCAATTTAAACCATCCTGAGATACTGCTCTTTCTGTAAATGAAAGAAAACAGAAGGTTATATTCAGAGCTGTAAATGGAAAATATGATTGATGTTTAATAAACGATAATAGTCTATGTATTTATGTTTGCGGCACTGTGTCTTCCTAAAAGTCATGAACTTAAAACAAACAATATCACTCTGTCTTGGTATTGAAATGCTTCGGGGGCATTCAATGGATGTTTATTCTGACACAATCATTTAATTTACTGGTGGCGAGGCAATTGGCTAAACAGAAAAAATAATGTGGAAGCATCGTTATTATATTATATCATGACACCCCTTTTTCACTTTACACACAAAGAGCAACTAAAAGAAGAAACAAAGAAAAAAGTGTGCCAGCGAAGGCTCAGGGGTTTCATTTCTATTTTATTCTTCGGTGCGTGTAAGACATGTTGAGGCAGTTCCAGTCAACAGCAGTTTCAATCATATTTGCTGTTTCCTGACAAACTTTAATAGATCCTGAAGATCTTAGCTGTTTGGGATTTCTGCGTTCTCGGATACTGAGCTCCCACTGTGCTTCAGTGGATTTTAAGCCTGGCCTTTCTTCTGGCTGACTAATTTAATATCCATCGTATTAAGTCATGGCTCAAAAATGATCAATCAGCAAATCTCTGCGCAAATTAGTGTTTGCTGCTCTTTATTCCAATTGAATGTTTACGTTTATGTTCCATTATTTCAGTGTATGACACGAGTCTGGCAATTTCTCATGATAAGCTGAGGAATATTGATCAGGGGTTTGATCCTAGTAGAGGGAAATGTTTACAGTTCAATTAGGCAGGGAGCTATTTTATTTTTTTATGGAACTGAGCTCAATATCCAACATACTGTGTATCTACTATGGCAGGGGTCCCCAACCCTGTTTGTGCAGAACCCCAGTCCAGCAGCTTTAATAGGTACTTTAACTTTTAAATCCTAACTTTCGGAAGGTCTGGAACACATTTACTATGGTCTATCAAACAGGTGGTGTTTCCAATTAAGTAATTTAGAAATCATTGGGAACAAAATTCAACCATCCTTACAGCTTTCAAATTTTCTCTTCATTAAAACATTACTTACTTAATTCAACTATTTCTTAAAAAAACGATCCTAATCTGTAAATTACAAGTGATTTAGGGTTGTAGGGGCCTAAAGTTGGAGACTGTTGCTTTTTTGCTAAGCTGTATGACCTGACCAAGAACTAGACATGCAAATACCACTGAGGATGTACTGTAGATACCTTGTGTACTAAACCGCCTTAGTGGAATTTATTTTTGTTGGCTGTGTCAGAAATAGGCTGAAGGCTTGCATCAAAGAATTGTTACAAAGCCATTTGCCGCCTTGAATAAGTCAAAGACCTGCAAAAGAATGCCTTTAAAATAATTTGGATTTTGCAAGTGCAATGTATGGATCAAGAATAAAAAAGAAGTGTACTTCTTTCTCTTCCTTTTGATGAAAATTCAATCACAATGTGTTTATGTTGTAGTGAATGTCAGACTAAAAAGGGAGCAAGCAGAATTGTTCCCCCTTTGTGAGAAATTTATGTAAATCTGTTTCATGTTCCAGGCACAATCATTCAAACTCCAATAACAAGAAACGCAGCTCGACCCATCGTATTTTAGCAGATATAACAAAATATTGCGCAGGCATTATTGTATTGGAACATGGGATCAATCCTTCAAAGCAAGGCAGAATTCATAAGAACTGCAGAATGCCTTGAGGCCTTATTCAAAGCAGAAAGCAGTGGAAAATTCAGAATTTTGACAAAATAAGAATGGTGTTAAGTGTGCTGCATTTTCCATCTCTCTGGGTTTTCACCTGAGGTTTTACCCACTGCAGGGCTTAATGTAAAGTGCTTCCCATTAACCAGATGGCTGTATGAAATATGTCACTCCACCTGATGCTTTATGTGTAAGCCAAATACCTGACTTTTTGATAATTCAATAAATCACCAATAAATGTCACATTTTGTAGTAGTTTGTCATCTTTGTAAAGAATTACAAGATTTATAGTGCTTATATTTAAGTACATTTGTATGCAGTTTAGCAGTAGCCTTTTTTTTTTTTGCCTGAGTTGTTTGTTTTGTTTGGGTTTTTTTATCATAAAAGGAAAGTCAGTCTCTAGCCCTTGGAAGAAGACGTCTGGCATTCTGGTATTTCATTTCCACAGACCCCCCATGCTTTCTCCTGCAGTCTGCCGAATGTTGTTGCGGATTATTCAGTGGGTTCTGGCCTGGCATCACAAATCCTCATGTGCTAACAAGCATTTGTAAACGTATCAACAGGTGACCGGAGTTCGTAGTATTAAAAAAACGATCATTTCACTTTGTTGTTTGTCACGTGATTCCATCTACAATAATGCAACGGTTTTGGAAAAGTCCAAAAATACCCTCGTATCCCAAAGAAATACATTTCCAATACACAACATTGACATTATTTTAATAACTTGCATTGCCTTGAGCTGGCTTGCAGTCATTACTGGAAGAAGGGGTCAGTAGTTAAATTTGAATGCCTACTATGCGCTATGAATCCGGGGGAGAAAATGGAAGCCTATGCCTTAGGTTGTTAAAAATCTAATTTTATGTATTAATTATATATATATCCACTTTCTGAGAAGGAATGAAACATCCAAATGATTTTTTAATGAATATGGACTACAGTGAAGATTGTGTATTTCCTGGAACCCGCATTCTCACATTTACTTTACAGCTTGCTGGGCCTCTGTCGGTTACACTGTACAGTATGCTAATATAAAATTAATGTGGATTTTTTTTTCCAGCATAGTGATAGTTAAAATATCCAACCGCTGGCTCACATGGAAAATTGTTAATATAATCCATTCCCGGTGCAGAATACAGTACATTGAACATCAATTGTCCATGCATTCTCTTTCTTGTCAAAAGGAACATAACAGAAGTCATCAGAGTTCCTCTCAATCAGGTCAATGCGATGCAATAGAAAGGAAAAACTTTCATTTGACCAGAACCAACCGATCGATACATTTGTTGAGGAGGAGGAAGGAGAAGTAATCGACAGGAAAGTGGCAGATCATCACTTTAGTTTAAGACGTTTATTCCCATTGCTCATTTTCTTGCCAGTTACTGTATGGATTTCTGTGAGTCAAGATTTTGACACAGGTCAGCATAAGTCTTCTTGAGCAAGATTCAAATGCCTGGGAAGGGCTATCCACTTTGTTTAGGACCAGTATCGAGCAGGATAAGTTTAGCTGTTAAACCTATAACATGATGGAGCCTTTGTTCATCTGACAGCAAGAAAGAAAACTCGGTAAATTAGAAGCCACCTTAAAATACTTCTTGTCATCCCTATGTAGAAGAAACACAGATGTGTTGCTCTAAAGAGATCCTGTGTGGTACAGAAGTGAAAACATGATCATGTAAAGCTGGAATTTAAATTTTATTTCACTAAAGTTATTAAATTTTAGATACCAAATTTTGAACTAAATTGTGTAAGCTTCTATGTAGTCTGTAGACAGATGGAAGTCTGATCTTAAGTCAGCTCAGTAGTGAAAGTAATCGACATATACTGTATTTCAGCTTGTAATGCATCAGGTAAGCTGTAAGCCTAAGTTTGTGATTAATTTTTCTAAGATATACACATAAAGAATTAAAAAGTAAAAATTATTTGAAATAAAGAATTAAAAAATACAAATAAAATTAAAAAACAATGTAAATAACCCTACCCTGACTCTAGCCCTAAAAGCCAGTAATACTTTTTTATATATACTGTATAAAGACATTCTACTCTGCACATCCTGATGTCTGAAGATCATTTGATTCCTCCTGTCGCTATAGTAAGCCAAAGGGATCATGGGTTTGCGTGATGGGGTATGGCAACCCTGATTTTTAAAGATGCATATTTGAAGCCCACATATATTTTTAATCATGACCAAAGTCGTAGGACTCTTCAGCAAAGAGCAGGAGGCTGCATCACTTGAGCAGATTGTCTGACTGGTTTGCATGGGCCATGGTATTCACAGGGCACTGAGGTGAGCAGAGAGCAGCTTGAGATCACGAGAAGAAAAACGATACAGAATACAGATAGGTAATGTTCTTTAACAGTACTGTAGAAATCAGTGCAATGTGCAGCTGTTTAACAGTAACCTAGCACAATTTAAGATGTCAGGATGTCAAAGCCACTTTCTTTCCTAATGTCTTTGGATTCTCCTTACGTTTTTTTGTTCTCCTACTACAAGCATTAGCTTGGTGTCAGCCTCAGCACGTATTGCGTAATGGGGTGAATATTGAGAATTTTAAAATGTAATCTCTGTCTCTATTGTAATTGTACTTTGCATTATCCATAAATTCTCAGTGGAAGGAACAGACTTTTAAAATTGCTTTCAAAGATGTCATTTTCTAGTAAGCAATACATACAGTACAGTATCTATTTTCTAAGTGCTGTTCTCTCTTGTGTATTTCTTTAACTGGTATGTCTTTAAAGTCAGCTAATATGTAACATAAAGAAGAGATTGTATTGTATAATGTATTTTCATATAATTTATTTCTACATCTTTGAGATCCTGAGAGAGAAAAGTAATTAGACTCACAGCAGACACATTCAGTTTATATTCTTAAACATATTATAATCTCCTCTGTGTTGAGTCTTGCTAATATTCATGAGACAGTTTGTCTCTTTCAAAAAGCATGTTCATTTAATCCCAGATAGACTTCATTAGAAATATGGTCAATTTCCAAAACAGTCTCTGGCTTTCTGACCCTAAATCTCAGATTATTATCCCCGATGACACTGAAACATTGTGAACGTGACTAAAGAAAATTGAATCTTTTTGTGCAACTAAATAAATTTGTTTTTTTCAATTGTAATGTAAGTTTACTCTAAGAACGTACAGTAAGTATTGTAAATTTAAAAATGTAATGTAAAATTTAAATGTGATTGATCTAGGAAAATACCATTTAAATATTTATGTTTAAAAGCTTCATTATCCATATGCAACTAGTTGTTTGTGATGCTTGAGTGGTTTTGATGCATTGATATATCCTATTCTATTGGCCAGTTTTGTATTTTATACTTTCTTGCTAACCTGTCACAAGCCAGTCTGTAACAATATTTCAGAGGCAAGCACAATGGTGACAGTGACCAGGATATTTCCAGAAATTGCTTACTAAGGGGAATGGGGTCACACATTGGCTCCAAGTGCAGATTTGTTTGCTTTTTACATTTACTTTTATGTTGCATGAGGCAAAAGGACAATTTGCCCTCAATGAACATTTTCCATTTACAGCTCTGAATATAAGCTTCTTTCTTTGGTTACAGAAAGAACAGTATTTCAAGATGGCTTAAGTCATAGACTGTCTCATAGTTCAATCTTTTGATCAGACAGCTGGTCTTCAAATGCTGATTTCCAATCCAATACAGCCTGAAATAAGACTAAGGCAACAGTCCTTGGTGATATAAAATTTCGGACACAGTTTAACATACAGCTCAGCTCACTTTTCATATTTCTTAACAGCTGTTACCTCATTGTTTAGTATTTTATGTTACCGTCCTGCATCCTGTTATATTATTTTTGTATAGTTCAACTCATTGTGTTTTTACATGGAAGTGAAGGAAATGTGGTTTCCATGTACAATAACACACAAGAGAATCACCTGTACACAAAAGGAATATGTATGCTGTGTTAATGTAGGTATACACATGAGCATGTGCTTATTTAGATTTGCATGTGAACTGTGGATCGCCTGTTTCACAGCATTATTCCCATGTTTATAGATTTTATTCCTTCTTTAGAGCAGTTTGTTTCTTTGGCCAGAGAGCTGATCCTTTTACAGCAAGCTTGCATTGCCAGTGCCAGTAACACCTCAAGTTATCTCCACCAGTGTGTTGAGGAGCACTAGAGCAGAATAATAGCTGTTGATTTTACAGTACACTATATCATTACAGGCAAACAGCCTTGGAAACTATTGTAGGCACATCTCTTCTTTTTTTGAAACAAATGATTATATATCCTATCTTGAAAATAGACGGATTTGCATGTAAATTATATGCCGTTTCCAACACTACATATTGGATCCAATCAATATGCATTTATAGATGTCACATCACAGTATTAGCATTTGTTTATTTTATTTAATGCAAACGCCAGCAAAATGTTCATATTTGAATAGACTATTTTATTATTAATTTTATGAAGAATACAGGTATTCTTTTCCTTGTGTAACTTGATCCACATAGTAGCTATAAGCATCACACTACCAAAGACCTGCCATGGGTGTGTTAGATTGGCTGATTATTTCTTGTCCCAGTCCTACTACACAATGCAATTGGATCTAGATTATATTGTACCATCATTCCTGTTCTTTATTTCATGAGTTAATACATTCACATTCTAGTAACACCAGTTTATTTTTCATTTTAGTTTAGACATGATGTACTGTAACCTTTTCAGGTGGCTGAAATGTCATGCACATCCACACATAAACCTTGGTTTATGGCTGCATTGGTGAGCCTGTGAGCTCATCTTTTCTGTAAAATCGAAGCTTTAATCTAAAAATATTCCTTAATTTACTCAAGGACTGATGAGATAGCAGGTGATAAAAGGCAACTATTAAAAGAATCAGGTGTTTTGTATTGGGGAACTAGTTGATCATTGTGTGAGCTCTGTGTGGGTTTCTGTTAGATCTGTGCTATAATTTCCCATACACTTAATTATGCATGTACAGTGTTAAAGGTAAAGCCCATTCCTCCAGGGCCATTACCCACAGGGTCTGGATCAATTGAGAGAGAGGCATCTTTTAAAAAAGAATTGATTTTCATTTATCCCAGCTCATCTGTTTGCCTCAGTGCGTGCTGGGATTTACTAGCAATGGACAGTATGTTTAAAGTATTTATTTCTGCATTATGGATTTGTTTTTCCCACATGAAATGTGCAGGATGAAAGAAAAATATATATATGCAATTCACACTTCATAGAGGGTATAGTATCTGCACTGTATGGGTTAGTTTTGCATACAGTAATCATTGTAGATTAAGACTGTACTCTGCCTTAATATTTTGCAATAATTTGTCTTTGGGACTGGGTGTTTGAAATATACCCTAAGAATGATCAGATGTTAGACTAAAGTAGTTTAGGTACAGATCTAGATGAGCCTGATATACACCTTAGGAAGGGCATGGCTTGAGAGCAAAATTAGCATATTCAACATACGGGATGGTTAATTAGGAATGTTGGTAAAATGAAAATCTGGTGAACTCTGGTGGTTTCCTTTCTCTGCAAAAACATGATGTATTGAACCATTTTGATTTGAGGTCTAGCCCTCTGTTTCAGTTTATGTGCCTGAGGTAGCATGTTATGTCCATTTCATTATTGCACATCTATTGCTTTGTGCATTACATCCATTCTTCAGCACATTATGTCTTATCATTATTATTATGTCTATCCTCTATCCTACTGTACACATTCCACTATAAGTATCATTCATTTTGCTCCGAGTATAAACTAAACCCACTCCATCCTATTACTAATTGTCTGTATCGATGGTTAAGTAATGCCTGTGTATTTATTTTGTGATACATGGTGTCCATTCATCCATGCTTCATGACAGGTTATGTATTTTATATCCAGTGATTATGTGTAAAGCCCATTTTGCTCTAGGTAATACCAATCGGTGATTTTGAATGTGATTTTAAATAGTGATCTAGTTTTTTGAAATATCTCTTTTTTCTGCCTTATGCTGTTCCTACAGACTCACACAACAAAAACTCACAAGATTTGACTCTCTTACATATTATAAAGCTGAAATTTTAGTGCTGGACTTAACCGAAGAGGTGGAATTACACAGCTGGTGCTAAAATTCACCTGCTTCATGCCAAGCATAGTAATTGGATTAGATCTTTGTGTATGAAGCCCCACTCCCCAGCTGTCCAAACTCCAGTCAGAACTCTTGCTCCTAATAAAACAGGCATCAGTCATGCCATTGGTGATTTTCACATTAAATTAACAAATTGTTTTCACAGCAGTTTGCTGTTTTGTTTGGTTTGTTTCTCTTGATTTTCACTAGGTTTCTTTGCCATTCAAGGCCATTTCAGCAGTCAACACTTAATACCTTTGACTCTTTTCTTAAAATACTGTGTTCATGTACAGTAAACAGCCATTTGTCAGAAATAATTTCGGGTATTAACTTGCAGCAATGCTGAGAAGATATAAAGTGCACTTATTCCACTAGCCAAGAAGTACAATAGCAATATCAATTTGATTAAATACAACGTCTAACACTCTGTGTGGGTTTTTGTAAGTTACCCAGAATCCTTAGGAAGCATTTCATATTCATTTGTTCCTCATGTTATTTGATTAATTCTCCTTTTTCCTTATTTTTTTACTTATATCAGGGCCCTGCATTATTATAGGTGAACTGCATGGCAGAATGACAGTGAACACAAAGTGTACTGAAGTTACTTTGTAAATGTTTTTCAATTTAAAAAAAAAATACAAATGTTTTTATTATTTAGTCAATTATTGCAAAGCCAGAAGCTGCATTTTATTTTGTTGTACCGGGAGCTCATCATTATGGGAGTTAATATCGTCCTTTAAATTCAAATCACACTCTCATAACAAAATATATATTCTCCAAGAGAAGTTGCCCTGCAGGAAACAGGAAAGAGGTATACATGTTGAATAATAAAAATTATAAAACAATCATTCTCAGATGTGTCCATTTATCATAGAAATGTATGCAGTCTGACAACAATTTTTTTCTAAGGCCAAGTCCTCTATACTTACAGTATAAAACAATATACCACATACATAATTCATCATATTTGTTTAGAAAACGAGAGATTATTTAGTTTGCTTTAGGATCTGGATGAATGAAAATGTATTAAGCAACCAGTGTGAAGTCATTTCCTTAAAAGTTACACTGTTATGTATCTGATATATTATTCTACCGCTGCCTCTAAGCACTGTCTTTATCAAAGAGGAGCAGTTTGATAATGTGGTACTCTGAGTACTGAAAACATCAAATAATAATTATGATGTGAGCATGTTATAAAACTTTCAGTGCACATTTTGTCCTACTTTTATCTGGCAAGAAATTGGTTCTGTGTACAATCCAACATTCACAAGGTTTGCACAACTATAACCAAGATCAAGAAATATTAGTGATCTGTACAGGATGCTTCCATTTCAGAAGCCTCACAACATTCATAAACTAATTCTTATTTTGTTGTTCTTAATCTTGTAAGACATTTTGCTGGAGTATACAATACAATTCCAAAATGTTATTACATATAGAGTATATAGACATAAAACCATATCTACTGCCTATAGAATTACTGTATAGAATCTTTTCACATTTTCAAAGGAAGGTTATCATTTTAAGCCTAAACTTTCCCAATGAAACAAGGATATGCAATTTTGAAAAGAGAAATAGTTGTTTTTCATAACACTGAAGGTGAATCTTGGAGTTTTATGAATGTCATTGAAATGAAGAAAGAGCATTTTACAGATGAATGAACTAATAGTACTAATAGATCATAATGGCCCACTCCTTTTATAGGATTGATGTTACAGATTAAATTGGTGGTCTTATAACACTGTAGCAAATAAGGTTACTAATGTGTGACTCTAACACAGAAAAATTGACATCTGGAATGACACTATTGTTCTTTGCAGAAGGCATTGTAGGATACAACAAGCATTAATTAAAGTAAATATGACTGATAGAGCTTTTCTGTGCTACGGAAAATGTTTTTCCATCTCCAAAACTATTTTGTCATGCTTGTAAAGCTACCACAGTCATTTTCAATCCTGTGAATCATAGGCAATGCTGTTGTGGTAAACCGTGTTTCAGCCTTGTTAATGGCAATGACGGAAATGTGTTCTGTATTTCAATGGGAAAGAATAAGAAAACATACTGTACTGTACAGCACCACAAAAACTTCTGGATGCTTTTTCTTTCTTGTGCTTCACATACAACGCTATTTAGAAGACATTGCATTTGATGGTGTCCATCACAGTCTGCATTTTTCAATATCCTTACATACATGTGTTTTTGTATGATGTTATACTTGGGTGTACTATTGGTGTTGGCATTTTTAGCCTGCTATATAACCATTGATGTCACAAGTTGTTCTCATCATGCAATAATGCCCTTGAAAAATAAATGTGATGTTATGCGTTCAGACTTCTTCAGGTTTTAATGAAAACCTTAAAAAAGTCAATTCTCTGTGTGTATGTTACTCTATATGTCATTATGAATTAATCTAAAATGTCTTCCTGCCAATGTGTTTTCTTTTAATTCGAATACTGTGGTTTCAATGACAGATTAATATGCTGTGCCACTTTTTGCTTTAACTGTATAACGAAGCTTCCAGTTAAAAAACTGGAAGTTAAAACTCTTCTTTTATAGTTTCAGCTTTTCCTTACAATCAACAATCCTTCAACAATCAACAAAGGAAATATTGCACCAAACTTTGTCAAACTGGATTTCATTCCATCAGCCAGTTTAGTTTTTAGTAGCATGAGAAAAAGTAAACAGCACAAATGAAAAACAAAGAGTTTGCTCACTGACCCCTCTGTAGCCATAGAAAATGCAACTTTCTTCTTGAATCAATAATATTTATGTGGTTTTATCAAGAAATTGACCTGTCAATGTAATATTCTGCAGAGTGAAAATATTCTAATAACCAGTTCATTTATGGCGTTGATAAATTACTAATTTGGAGTTGTTGTTTCATTTCCCCCAGGTAGAACATTGAAGATATGAGCTATCTGCAGAAGGCAGTCTTATAAAACAATTCTGCGGCAGTGGTGGTAAACACTGGGCTAGTCTTTTCTTTACAAGAAGCACGGTCATATGTCAAGGCAATAAATGTCAAAATTCAGTAATAAAATCGGTATTGCTCATATCGCAGGAAGACAGTTAACTGTTTCACATTAACTTTTTTTGTGATTTAAAGGTGAAGAAAGAACAAAAGCACGTAAATGAAAAAAAAACTTAAGAAACAGCTTCGTCACTACATTTATTGAGAAAATAATCAAAATATACTACAATCAAAAGACCAGAACTTCAAGATCTGTCTTTCAAGGAATGACCTCTTCGTTAAGATAATGTCTTAGTGGAAAATGTGACATTGGCATAATTAGTATACACAGTACCAATATATATGATAGGCATACACAAAATAATGACTGCATTTGTCTAAAAACATCCTGATGTGTCAACTAGCTGATGGTCAGGAGCTAATTGTTTTAGTAACAGCTTGATTTCACAATTTCTGTCTTTGGTAAAATGGAAACTTGGAAAACCTACAGTAGGACAGCCAAATGTTTTTGACTTTAATAAAACTTTGTCCTTAAAATGGTAACCCCCTTCTTTCTAACTTTATTTTAGTTGCCAATTTTGAAGGGATAAATTAGAATTATTTAATATACCAGGCGTTATGTGCACACAACATGTGAAACATTTGAAATTGTTGCTTTAATAAAGAAGAAGAGCTTAACATTAATAGTTTTTAAATGTTGCCTTAATGTAGAAAAAAATAATTATTTGTAATTTATAATTGTACATGTTGAAAAAGGGGCTCAAGGGTAGACCTGTGTTACTCAAGCTGTGCATGCAAGCAGAGGGGGAACTTCCTTGCTGGACTGGCATTCATTAGCAAAACCAAGACTGTATTGAAATTGCTGGCAGCATAGGGAGGTGGAAATACATTTCTGGAAACGTATTTTTGTCAACGTTTACACAAACCACTAAACACCACCACAGTAGAGTAGGACAGCCAAACACAGCTCACAAAAAAGGTACTGCCATTCAAGAGAAAATACAAACAGCCTTGTTTTGCTAAATTGTGCAGTAATTTTGTTTGCTGTAGACACCTACAGATTTACAGGCACTGAGTTGTGTCCCTTTTCTAATACAGACTGTAAGTTGGGCAATTCTCAGAGAACATCTCTCTCCTGTATTCCTTATTCCTGTTAAAATGAGCAGACATTTCTTCCATGTTGCCTTCCATTACTTGAACATTGCCTTGAAACAGGTGAAAGCCATTGGTCTGCCAGTGTAAGCATAAAGAAACTGTTCCTATATCTTAAGTCTGTCTGTATCCTCCTTGTTTCTTCTTTAACCAGCTATCTTACTGAAATTGCTGTTATTATTTTAAAGGAAATGACGGAAGCAAGAAAAACTTAAAAGAAAATATTAAGTTTCCCTTTAGCTCCAAGCACAGAAGTAGGTTCTGTCCATGGTGCTGATTCATTCCATTCTGGGTTACATCTAAATGCATGTGACATTATTTGATGTGACAAGGCAAGGACTCGTATGACATTTGTTTAGGGATGTCAGAGAGATCTGGAAACCTGGAGAGCGGTGCACTAGGTTTTTCACTTCAGGGTATGACCTGTCTAGACTGAATTTTGGAGACTTGCGTAAAGCAGAGTGGGCACAAGTACAAACCATTTTGTGGCTTTACACCTGTCAAATTACTGGGGTACTGTACTGCTGGTACTGTAAATATATTATCAATATGTAATATTAAAATCTTGATTTATTCCAATGATTTCAGTGAGAATGGAAGTGGCGTCATACACTCATGGAGTCATTCTTTCACATTCCCATAAGCTTTGGGGTATAAAAAAGTGGCAAGTTAATGACTTCAATAAAAGGGGCAATTAAATTTGTCAAGCCTAAGTTTTTCCCCTTTTGTGCAGATGCCTCTGAGTGTTATAGATCATTTAGGAATAGTGGGTTGGTAGACATTGGTTGTCTAGTCATCAGTTGCAGAAGTAGGCTCATGATTCAGAAGTCGGCTTTCCTGTTGTTTTTCCGTAGATGCTGAAAGGGCAAGGCTTTCATCGTGTGCCATTCAATTTCTTCAAATGAAGAAACCACAAGAACAAATTTCATTGATGAGAGAAAAGTTCCAAATTCAAAAAAGTGTTGCCAATTTTATTTGTAGATCTGTGTACTTGATCTGTAGAGCAGGACTAGTTAGATCTGTTGTCTGTTCTTTAGACTTCCTTTGATTAATGTGTTGCAATGTAAAAGGAAAATATGAAAAATGGAAGTCATAGAACCTTTTAAGAGTCCATTGATTTATTATTTTGTTTCTAATGTATTTATAGGTTCTGCCTAGATTCAATGCTTTTAACAGGGTAATCACATATAAAATAATCTGCTGCATTAAATGGGAATACATTTTTCCATTTTATGAGGTTAATGTGTAATATTTAAAAGAAACCAATGTATGAAGCATTTATCAAAGTTATTATGTAAATCGAAATCATTGTTTTTACAAAAATTGAGCTGAAGGTACTGTACTTGTTTCCCTCTTTAGTATCACTATTCCCAGTATTAAACAAGCTAAAACATGCCTTATCCAACAGCAAGGTTTTAAGACTCATGTGTTTTGGAATTCATTCATAAAATTACTTTGCATCAAACAGAGCAAAAACATCAATTCAGATGAAACATATGGCAGTTTAAGTACCATTAGTTGGTTTCAAAGCCTCCACATCTCTAGAAGATACCTAGCAATTTCTAATCTACTAACCTAAAACGGTTTAAAAAAGCCAGCTCTTATAAAAGATGTTGGATTCGTTTCCTCAATTGTGCTGTTTTACCACTCATTTACTTTACAGTGTCTGGATATACAGTATGGTTTATCAATTTCACTTGTCCAAAGCAATGTCTATAATAAAGATTCAGAAACAAAATTCAAATTGTTTTTCAGAGATTTAAAAATGTTCTTTGCTTGTAGTAGATATATTGTAAGAATGTACTGCTCCTGTTTTAATTTTGTAATTTATTTGTAATGTATAAATATTATTAATTTATACATTAATTAATTATTAATCAATAATGATCAATTTTCAATATCTTCTAGATATTTACTGTACTTAGTACTGTGAAAAATATTTTGGTCTGTGAAGTAGGACTTTTTCATACTTTGATGCATACATTTACTTGATACTATTAGTTTTATAAGTTAACATTTTTCTAGTTCTAGTTTTTTTAGAGGCTCTCTTGTTCATTTTTAATTGTTTCTGAAACATATGGTTGAATGAAAATGCAGTCTGTTTACTTGCTTAACTGCTTTCTAGGAAACTTTTTTTTTCATAATTTACTTTTGAGGTAAAGCATCTGGTTAATGATGCCATGCATCTTCATTTTCTTACCATTTTATCATAGTAAATCTGTAATTGCAAAAATGTAACATGGAACACTACAGTGGTTAAAAAACATGTCATGGCTTTAGACTGTATTTTCAGTCAAATATAAAAAGCTGTGATTTATGAAGGACTAGAAGAACATCAGGGAGGATGTTAGTGGTGGGAATTAGGTTAACCATTAAAGAAGAGTAAGGCCAGCAGCACACGTGATTTCGAGGTTAGTACTTTTTTTGATTTGAGAGGAGAATTTTTCTGCGTGTGCTTGTGTGTGCATTCAATCTTCCGAATGTCTTGCAGATTCATGCAATCTGTAGTTACAGGGATATTTACTGTCATTTGTCTACAGTCATTTTCAGCTTCTCTGCATGATTAGGACACTTGGGTTTTTTTACTGTTCTTATCTCATGGTTTGTAATCAGTCTTTGAGAATAACCTCCACCCCTCCCCAAAATGAACTTTTCCTGTGGCTGTCTCTTGGAATAGGAGGCAGAATCATCTGTGAAGACCGTCACATGCATTCATCAACAGTGTTCTGCAGACGTTAGTGTTATTCTCTGTATTTTTTTCCATGCAATGAAGAACATGAGAGCTTAGTGGAAGGATAGACTATCTAGATAATTGTGCAACGAGAGTGCTTCACTGCATGTACTGTACCAAGAGTCTTATAATTGAGCTGGCCTAATTTCCTTTAAATGACCTACCTTAAGTTTTAAACCCACAATCTTGCAGTTTATTGCTAGGAAAAGAATTAGGATATTCAAAAGAATTTTTTTAATAGTTCTAACCAAACAAAAAAATGATACGGATGTTTGTCGGAATTAACTCTTGAATGAGGGGTATTATGACAGCCATATTGCATATTGCACCACCTCTCCCGATTTTTTGGGATCCCATGTGGAAGAACAGGTAGGCCATGAAGAATTTGCACAAGTACAACAAAGGCTCCACAGTCCTGATGGGAGAAGATTTACAGGAGCTTTCATACAAACCAACTTATATTCAACACGGCAATTATCTAGAGTGAATATCCGAAAATAACAAAAAACGTAAAGTACTAAAGTACTTGTGAAACACAATTTTGAATATCTTAAAAATGAAGAGGGAATTTGATATTTTCACATTCAAACGCATATGAAGAAGTGTATGACATGGTTTAGGAATGAAATTAGACGCTTTCTAGATATCTTGGGATTTATATTTTGAAAACCTCACATAAACAATCATAAGAATGCTAAATATGACATACAGTATGTATATAACATACATATGAAAGTTTACAAATGAGAGGAAGTCAATCGGTCCATATACTGTAACTCATTTGATGGCAAGTAGTGAATTAATCTGAGGTTCTTCTCCTGCCATTTCTTGAAAGAAATTGGTGGTTCTCAGCTTCAAGAACGTGGCTGTGTAGCTCATTTTATACAGTTTGTGTAAAGAAGTGTTTCCTGTTCACAGTTTTTAATGCACATCCCTGTAGTTGGCACTTGTCGTCTGGTTCAATGTTCACAATTGAAGAAGAAGAAGTTCCGTGTGTTCATTTTGCCAATGTCTTTGAGTATTTTTGAATACTTCATTCAGGTCCTGTCATACATACTAAATGAGGTCTCATGATTGCATTGCACAATGTGCTCTGCAACGATTCACAAAATGTAGGAATTAATGTTTTTTTACATATATGGATTTTCCAGATTGACATAATAGCAACAGCGATGTGGATTGCAGTAGATGTGATCAAATGACCTATTAAATCCCAATACATAATGGCTGCTGAAGCTCAATAATCAAGTTACACTCTATTGAATTATCTACGGTACAATTCAGTGAAAGAACAATCACATAATGAAGGAATATTTCATGCTAAAACTCATTGGTAATCTTTCATTCTACAGTATCTTCTCAGCTATTGATGAGATAGATAATTTTACTTGATGTCAGTCAAAAAAGCTAGGCTTATTCCAATATTTCTATGCTAGGAAAAATGCTAGGATGTGGGGAATGGAATCTTATTGCACTCATTCTTCCACAAGCTCTGAAATGGCATGTACTGTATGTGTCACATAGAAAAAAGATTATCATGAATCCCTTCATGGCTTTGTAGAAACAGGATCTATGGAGTGTCAATTCATATCTTGTGATAAACACTTGAAATATTGTTTTCAAAGCAGTGCACAAGTTTAATTTGTAGATATCTTAGGAGAGACTTCTCTTTAGATTTTAATTCTGAAAAATACAGTTGTCTTCTCAGCTTCAAGAAATGATCTGCAAAATATTTTTATTAATGATTCACAACAACATTATATGACACGGCATTACGTTAATTAATTATTAGTTCATAGTTTCTGCATTTCGTTGTCTTTTTTTTTCCAATTTTTGATTTTTCTGTTTTTACTGTTAATGTTATTTTCCAAGGATTTTGTTTCAGGGCTGAAAAATTTAATTTAAAAGTTTAATCAACTTACTGACTCCATAGGCATGAAAATTAAATATGAAATGAACAGTTTTTCTTTCCACTTAAACCTTGTTTTGGAAAAAATGTCTAGTGGTTATCTGCAGTTATGTAAAATGTAGCAGATTTTGCAGTGGAATAGAGATGTTTGCAATTCATCCTGTTTTCAGTTCAATATCCTCTGGAAGTATGTCTCAGAGGTGCATGCTAGTAAATAACAGAAGAGAGTGAAAGATTCACTGAAGACAGATTATAATGCCAATCCTGTCTTTTTTGATAATCCAATAAAGAATTAGCCTCAGATAATCTTCTGTCAGAAATAGATATAAGAACAGAAGACAGGTCACAAACGAAGAGGCCATTGGACTCAATGAGCTTGTGTGCTTACTGGTAGTGCATTGATCTCAGGATATCATCCCAGGTGTTTTTTGAAAGAGATCAGAATTTCAGATGCAACAACATGGCTCGAAAACTCCTTCCAGCTTTCACAGACCTGTGTTTTGAAAGAATGTACATACAGTGGTATGTCCTTAATGCATTTCACTGGGACACGTCACTCCATAATTCCTACTTGTGTCTTTTGGTTCATGTCTCACTGTTGGTATTGATGGGAGTTCATTGGGTTAAATTGAACACTTCAAATCAACGTTCTCAATTAAAACCCATTTAGACAATTTAAATTGTTCAGTTTGGGTCACTAGTTTAATCCCAGGAATGATGCATCTCGTCAGTTCTTTGTGGTCTCATTTCAGAGAAGCAATAACCTAACTGATGGCAAACCTTGTACAAAATGTCTTAGATAAGGGAATTAAGAAATAATTCCCAGATAAGGTCTCATATTTTAAATCATTCATTTTAACCATATTTCCTAGCAGTGGTTTGCTTTTATGTATCCGCATTGTTATATGGAGAAACACGGTGCGTTCACATGAAGCCTTTTTCATTAACAGCTTCTTCAATCTTTGTATTTTTCATCTTATATTTATTATGTTTCCACATCCTGCATCCAAATGTTCAATGTTAATGATAATAAATTGCCACTTAAGCAGATAATAAAAAAGACATCTCAGCTTGTAAATGGGCTGATAGTGTATGTATAAGTGATGCTGATTTTGTGGATGAAACAAAATCATTGCACATGTACTGTATGTTTTCAAGTCTACATATTTGTTTATACTCTGATTTTAAAGAAAAAAGACAAAGGGGCATTTTATTCCTAAGTACTAATATCAATACAGTAATCTTGTCTCTGACTCAAAAACGTATGTAAACACGCATCTTGGCTAAGTGTGTAAGCTGTATCACATTTATGGAAATCAGGTAACACTTGACACCTTCGGAATGAAGATCAAAATGAAAATGAAAGGTTCGCACAGAGTTCATTGCTCAGTTTGTAAAACTCTGTTTTCTGTTCTTCTCTTTCTGCTCGTACTAAAAGGGAGTATAACGATGTGCCTCTCAGCTCCAGTTCTTTTCAGAGGCCTTGGATACTGCTCTGACAGTGAACACATTTTAGCCCATAGTACAGCTCATCTCTGGGACTCTGCCAGAGCCTTGAGGCAAGAACTGCAGTAAAAATGAAGCAGAGAAAATACCTGGGCATTAGCAATTCTTTATGTGTGACACTGCACAGTGCATTTACCAGTTTAATATTGGTACAGTATTAAGTATTAAAGAATGAGAAAAGGAAGCTGTACTCCTGGGGGTTTAACAATGTTTTTTGTTTTATATACAATATATTTTTTTAAAATAGCCATTTTAGTATGTGCTTTTATTTTTTGTTTTTACATCTCGGTTCTTTTTATTAAATATAACATGATTTGTCTTTTAGTAGGATTTATTTTTCCTTGTTTGTGTGCAGGAGGGTGAATTGTTTAATCATTTTCTGCAAGGACGAAGGGAAAAGAATGAAACAGAATTGTCATGTCAGAGTCTGAAGTACAGTACAATATTCTATAGTTTAATTGTGTATTCATCTCATTGGACTATTATATAATAATAATAATAATAATAATAATAATAATACTAATAATAATAATAATAATAATTGCTTATAGCGCTTTTCTGGACACTCCACTCAAAGCACTTTACAGGTAATGGGGACTCCCCTCCACCACCACCAATGTGCAGCATCCACCCATATTATATGTCTGATCTCTATTTAGAGTATCTTGCCAGACTAATCTGGAATGTAAACTTACAATTTTATGCACAGTTCAAAGTATGTAGAGCAAATAACTGGCTCTTCTATTGTAAGCACTTTACTTCAGTACTGTTCACTATTTCTGCAGAAGCATAGCTACAGTCTTGCAATTTCAGTTGCAAGTTGGTCTGTGCGTAGAATTCCTGTAATTTGTCCCATGGCTAGTGGACTTGATTTATTAAAATTAAAAGCAGCATGAACAACATTTACATCATATCCTGTACTAGATAAATAGTCAATATCTCGCTGCATGGCACCTCCTTTTGAAATGTATGAAAAATCAGATAATGTGGATTCTGAAATAAACAGGGAGGAAAAATGGATCATTCCTTGATACATTTCCTAGTCAATTTCAACGTGTTAATTGGCATATCAGAATAGTTATTAGCTTAAGGAGCTGGCTGGGAGCTGTGAATTGGGCTTTTGGCTCTTCTTCTCAATACCGTTAATTTGAGTCTAAAAGATGCTTTATTTTATGCTACCAATTAAATTAAAAGTACAAGAACAGGTTGCAGTCGTAATTTATTTTAACATGCCTTAACTGGTGGGAAACAACAAATATGCTTTTCCTCTCTGCATGTGAATGTAAACATGTAAATCTGTAAATGCTGCAAGCTTTACCTGAACATGCGCTCCTGACTAGAGTCCCTACCACCTGTGCACTGCACTTTTGGTTGGTTGATCTCTGCAGTAGTTCAGGTGTCAGTGAGAAATATACATCCTGTATGTTGCACAATGTTCTCTTGGGCTAAGGATGTCTCCAACATGCATGTTGATGTGTGTAAGCTTAGGGAAACGTAAAGGCCAGAGAGTCTCCTGAAATTCTGTGAATTAATTGCATTCTCCTATATTGGCATTGCATTCAGAGATGCAGCCTTGATTTATTGTACAGTAAGTAGGGTCTAAAGGTTGTTGACCTTGCTACAGCTACAAATATTAGTAAAATTATTCCTACTAGTCATATTTTGTAAATTGATTTTTTTATGTATCAATCAATAAACATGACAATAATCTGAATATTACTCATAGTACTGATATGTATTCTTCTGAAAAGCTGCACAGTTCTTGAACATAGCTGGTCCTTCACAATGGCTTGCAGTCACTGAGTGCACTCCTTTGCTAATTTTCTTTACAATACATTTGAAGCAGTATACATGAGGTGGGAGAAAACACGTGTTTCTAAGAATCAAGGCTGGTGAATGGTGAATATCTTGTCTGCACAGTGCAGGCTGGCACAGTAATGCCTGCACTGTGCAGACAAGATACATATGACCTTGTAATAAAAAGGTCTACCAGAACTAAAGCCACAGACAAACTGAGTTATGGATTTTTTTGTTAACCCTGAGGAAATGAAGCGGCGAATGTCTTTTTACACATTACTGCATGGGTGGCCCTCAGAAATCCAGCAAACAGCTGGATTTCCAAAATGCAATAGCGATGACGGGGAACATTAGTTATGCCAGGGAATAAAATGTGATACCTTTTTCTGGTTTATCCTGGTCATCTGATCTGTGAGTACTGGGGTGTAGAAGAGAGGAGATAGATGCTTATTACTCTTTAGTATTGTCTTTGACTTCACCATGAACCAAGGCCCATTTCACTCTGTTTTAAATCTGATATAAAACCAGGGACTTAAAAGCAGAAAATATATGATTAATGGGGTACAAAATTCATCTTTAGCTAGTAATGCATTTCATGGAGTCATCTACATAAGGTGAGACCTGTTCATGCCATTCATTTCGAAGACTTTTGTGTCTTTTTGAGCATGTGCACTGTAACAGGAAAATAAACTCTCCTCTGATAGGTATTTTAATAACGGTCAAACATAACACAATTTTGTTTTCAATTTCAATTTCAATTGTAAATGACTTCTATTTAAAAATATTCTATTCCAAATGTCTTTTAAGAAAGAAAGTTAAGTTAAAGTGAAAGTGACAGGCCTTGAGACTTGGAGTGAAACTATACACAAATAGAATGCTTTCTCTTATTGTGCAGTAAAAATAAGAATATCTAATTTTGAATTAGAAGTGTAAGCTACTTTTTTACATTTTGAAAACAGATTCATGAAGGAAATCATGAAATGTTTGGTTGTGCCTTAAAATAGAGTATTCCTTCCTGCTAAAAGTTGACCTGCTAAAAGTTACTATTTTTGAAGCTCTAAGTAAATCAGAGGGGTCCCTTCAGGACTCTGAATGATAAATTGGTTGGTTTTAATAGGGGACCATGCATGAAACTCAGCCTACAACCTCCAGTGTAGACAAAGTCCAGAGCTACAGAACCACTAATGTAGCAAGAAGTAATGTATTTAACTGGAAAGAAAATACTCTATAACTAGGTGCAATCCATCTTCTTGGTTTTTTTTATTTTTTTAATGTGTCACAAAGCTATTGTTTTCAAACCCTTCCCAAGCCTACACAATAGATGCTCTTTTTTGACTAATTTAAGGGAAGAGACAGGCAATTCTAAGTAAATAAAACAAATGATAGAGAAAATATTTTCAGACTCTTCTGTAAATCATACATTTACTGCAAATACCTATTGTCGCTATTCTTAGTGCTGCTGAAAAAGGATTTATTTCTTTCAATTAAAGTTGCATTTGTGCTTAAAGCTAAGGATGGACTATGTCAAATTACAAAATGAGAGATGTAAAATGAATGCTGTTTTTCATTTCATATATTAATCTTTTTTTTACTGATCGGAAATTAATTGATTTTTTTTCTCATAGTACCTGTTATGAACATGTACTGTATGAAGTAAATTGTTTCCTACATTAAAAAGATTTCAGGGTTTTAATTCTTAAAAAAATGAAAATATTCTTAGCTATGCCCTACTGTTTTTTCATGATGCATTAGGACCTATTTATATACCAATGCTTGCGTGAAATGTATGTCGGGCTGGTGAAATAAAGATGGGCGGCTGTGTGCATCCTTGGAGCTGTACTCAAGGGCATAAGACTGACCCCTTCTCATCTTCAGCACAGGTGGCCGAACACAAAGCCATCCATCCCACTCTGACACCAATATATGACTGCCTGGCAAGAGCGTACCACCTGCTATGAACATCCTAGGAACTGAGCAGTATAAAACAAAGAGACTGCTAGGGACACAACAATTCCCAGGACTTTCAAGAGTGTTCTGCCTCCCTACAGGCTTTTCATGTAGCGTGTTGGCCCTTGTCTGGATTATGGACTGGGCTCTCTGACATGTGCCTGTAGCAGCAATGCCAATCTGGTCTCGGACTTTGCAAACGGCACAGAGCCTCAAGCTCTCCCCTGCCCCTGCTGGGACTTGATCCCAGTATCTTGCGAACTCAAAGCACGTACAGCGCCACTCCTGGGACAGTGGATGACTTTGCCACACCCGAAGAACAGTCCTCCACCACAGAAGAGTGTTACACTGTCTTGATTTAAGAGGGGGGTGGGGGTGACACCACTTCTGTAATTGTCACACGTGCACATTGCAATATTATCCCTGCATCCACCATACTGTACATTATAAGACTGTTCTGTGTGCAAACTGAAAGGAATAGGCCGCAGAAATAGGGAAGATGCACAAAAATAATCATGTTAGCTAGAAACGATCAGTTCTGGGAACAGAGAAATTAGGTCACATGCTTCTCATGGAGACTTGCGAAAGTGCCTGAATGTTGACCTGGGGAAACCATTACTTCCAACAGACTGCCAAGTGCCCGTCTGTGTCCGTTTTCTTTCTCTTGTAGTTTTTACACAACTCCCTTTTAGGCTAATTCTTTCGACATGAACAGGATCAAATTATTTATCTGAGTGGCATCTGCCGGAAACACTCTTGTCATTTCACTGTCCATCAACTGCGATGGGAAGTATGAGAAGCCCTGGGCAGCGAGGTTTTGGTCATGAATCCATAGACTATGTGCTAAGACATGTCCCTTCAGACAGGGTGATGGGGTAAAGCTCAAAATGGCTTTGAGAGAGGGGTTTAATTAACTCCCCAATGGCCTTGTGTGTTTCACTGAATCACTGAGCATTCGTGAAGCATTTGCTTGGATTCCTGCCCTCTTCTTCATGCAGATGCACTTGTTTGTTTTTAAAAAAATGCTTAATAGACCTTGGAGTCAAAACATATTCCAGCCCTATTATTTCTTACTCAGGCTCTTCTTGGGGGAATTCAGTGCAGGTCGCTAAAATAAATAAGTCGGTTTCAATTTGCTGGAGCAGTGGTGCTACAATTTTCTGTTACTGCTGTGGAGTGACAAATTTATAAGTCGTGAATGCAAATGAATGAAAAATAGAATCTCTTTATTACAGACATTGCTTTCCACATTAACAAATGGCTCCTTTCAATTGAGTGTACGTTTTTATGGTTTAGTCTTCTTCAACGCTTGTGTGGATCTTCCTGGTGAATCTTAATATTATTTTCTCTGTAGGAATGTCACCAGACAAATGAGTCTCATACATATGGTCTGAGGGACAGAACAGACTAGATTGCTTTGAATTTTGTTTAAAGGAAGAGAACCCTAATGCATATTGGGTCTTATTCCTTCAGAAAATTTTCATCTGGACAACAACTGTCTTGGAGCATTTAATAATGCCCACTTGCATGTTTGTTTTCGGGGGGAGCAGTTTTGTAGAAATGTATATGCAGTGTTATGTCTTTGTTTATAGTAATACCTTTCTAAAGATCATCCTGAATTATTTTATCAAAGCAAGGCATCCAGAAAATCAAATTATTTTTCCAGTGTATTTTAATCACAGTGAATGTTATAATAACAGCTATAAACTAAGCGGTTTTTGACATTGCGGAGGATTTAAAAAAACAACAAACTCTTCTGAGCTTTCTTAAACCTTAAAGGCTCCCATTAAACAATAAACAAAAACCCAATTGAGCATAAACAATAAGAGTTTCAGCACCCATGATAGCAATAGACCAGAAAAACATGACAGCGCACTGATACCTTGATGGTGTGATTTGTACTTGGGTAAGTTTAACTCCTGTGCTATTCCAGCAACAGATTCTGCTTGTCACCATAGATGTTGCTTAGCAAAAGAGGGCAGTTCGTCATTCAGCTCGGAGAGTATACAGTGTTGACAAGCTGACAGAGTTCTGCAGCTCTGACATTTGTCCTCCCATGCACTAGGAGCAAACTCCACCTGCTCCCAGCATGAGTATACAGGTCTGCAATTGTGAGGCCACCACATTCTCCATGACAAACTGTTCTATTAACTCCAGATGGTATGCTTAATTTCTAAATGCAATCTTCTGGCTAGCTATCAAGAGAAATAAAATATTCATGAATGAAAATTTGAGAGGAATTGAATATATCAGATGCACAGTACGAGGCAATTCAAAGCAAGCAGGCAGTTTGACAGAAATGTGTTCTCCCCTCCCTCATCACTAGCTAGAAGGTATTCTTGTATTCATATCCAGGATGCCAGTTCTTAACAAGGGAAAATCCAGGTGGTTTAGTTTGTCTGTCCTGATTGTTATTGAGGCTCTCTCACTTTCCCACATGGATATCCCACCCCCAGCGATTTCAATTCCCTTTTAAAAAAAAGGGAATTTTCCTGAGCTACACAATTAATCGTGTGAACAATCTGTTGAATTTTACTGTTGCTAAATTTGGTCATTTAAGGCTCATGAACGATTTAACAAGGACATGAAACAACTGAGACATGAAAAACCTTGGCAATCCAAGGCACCTTAAAAAACAAGATATTTAAAATCCAATTACCAGTGTACTTGTATAGCAGAACGAAGGGGGTGAAAGCTTGCATAATTAATCGTAATGTCTAATCATCTATCCTATGATAAAAGGCCACAGCCCAAGGGCCATTTTTGTTGTGGAAGCCTTCTACTGAGTAGCAGGTTGCCAAATTATTTTTGAACCGGAATTAAAATATATTTATAATCATGCTGTTGGGAAGGTTAATGAGATGGTAAACGCATGCTAACATGCCAAGAAGAAGGTCCTTGAGCCTATGGTCATTAGCCTGTCTTAGCTCCAATTGGAACAAACAGCACTCCACTTAACTTTCACTACTGTGAAACCGCACATTGCCTCTAAACACACACTTCTAAATGATGCAGTGTCCGTTGTATCAGTGAAGGCCTTCGCTCAAAACTGCAATGTGTAAGAGCACGGAATCTGTACAAGGCTCCTGTACGTTTCCAGTTTTCAAGAGATGCCATCATTTCAGTCACTACAATGGTGAAAGAAGAGTATTTTAGTTTATAGAATCAGAAGTTAACAATTCGAAAGTCCTGAACTTATTAATGATTTATTAATGCTTCTGTATTATGTGGGGAGAGGGAATCAGGTGGAATTTATTAGCCTTCAAGTAGACATCGTACCACTTTTTTGTTTGACACGCAGTTGTGCATGTCAGCACCATGGCACAGGGTTGTGGCATGAAAATTGCGAGTCTCTGAGTGAAATGGTTTTCAATAGCTGCTTTTCCAGCTATTTTGGCATGAGATGAGAATGGGAAAAAGCAAGACCTTTACTTAGGTACATGGAAATAGCCATTCACACTGTAATGTAAGACTTCACTCTGTCTTTATTATCTGGGAGATGAATTTAATCCAGTGATTTCTTTGTCGTCTGTCAGTTCACAAGGGCTCCACTGTTGTTGTTCTTACATTCTTCATTTTATCAGATAGGTCTATTGAAAACAAATGTTCCCTTTACAATGATGATTTGGAGACCCACTGATACAGCAGGACATTTCTGGAAGCAATTTGAGTGAAGTACCCTTCTTATGGGGAGAACAACAGCATTCCACACAGGATTTGAACACTCAACCCTCTGGTTCAAAGCCCCTTATCACTGCTCTTCACTCCTGCCTCTTAACACATTCATGGTTTTTCTAATGATCTTAGAAAGGTGAGTAACTTGAATTGTTTTTTCTTGATGTGCTTTGTATTAATACAGCAAAAGATACTGTACGTTTGTATTCCAAAAGTCTTGGAGATCTGGAAGATCACACGAGCTTGATCTAAAAGTTGAAAAAAATCAGAAAAATCTGGAGTCCAGAACCCTACTTCCTATCACATGCAGTGCCAAAATAAAAAAATAAAAAACTGTTTTTGGTTATCTGTTATTCCTAGATATTCTGTTTAACTTCTTGTCTTTCCAGTTTGACAAATCAATGGTGCAGTGGATCATTGATTTGTTTTAATTTCCTCTTTTGTCAATTAAATAATTTAGTTATAATCACTAAATGACTCACAGCAATTTAAACACATTTCAGTTTTGACCAGCTGCTTTCAGCACCTGGGCGATGCTGTTGTGTCCATGTGTAGCAAAATGGCTTTCCAGACCCATACAGTGGCAGTTTAAGGGCTAGAAAAGAATAATGCTTCTGTTCTCTCTGTGCTGCTCCAGCCTGGCTCAAACACATGCAGTCAGAGCCACAACACCAATTTTCTGCTGTCCCATCCGTCTTCTTCATAGTGAACCAGGTTCCTGAAGATTCGATAAAGCACCCTTATCTGCTGATACAGTATTTATAGTTCTTGCTCAGTTTTAAGAATTTATCAATCAGCTATATTGAAGGAAGTATTTTCCGCATGACTTCTTGCTCTGTGTATGTTTTGTTGGAGTCTTGCCATCCCAGTTATTAGTTATAATCAACTTCCCCTTGAATTGCTCATTAAGTGTTATTATAAGTCACATCAAAACTGATATAAACATCTTGCAGACTTATGATTACCTTGGGCAGTGAGACAAGCCCAGGAACATATACTGTGAAATGAAGAATTAATAGTTTATGTATGTTTTGTCATTTCTTCAAATTGCATTTATTTTTTTCAATAAATCATTCAATATGCTTCAGAAACCCATTACATAAGGTCTGCAAAAATGTATATCTTTATTTTGGATTCAAGCTGGCTTGTCTTTATTGTTTATCAAAACAATTCCATAATTTTAGAAAGCAGATTCCGTTCTCTAGAATGATGAAGGGTATTTCTGAGTTTTATTTAAAAGCTATACCAGGTAGCTCTTCGGCTTTTATATTCTTTTGCTTGAATGTACCAATTGCTGTGACTCATATCATAGCTATAGCACATGCGGAACATCAAGAATTGATATAGCCTTCAGAAATATTCAGTTTAATACGGATTTCTGACTGAACTTTGGTGCTTTATGTGACTAAAAGGATAAATACATTTGTGTGTGATTTCTTCTTTACTTTAAACTCAGAATGTCTTTCTTTTATGCTACTTAAGACATGAGATGGCTCCATGCATCACATAAAATGTGAAATCAGATAAACTTCAGAAATAAAATTATTTTGTGACATGAACTAAGTGAAATGGCTTTTAGACCATATTTTATTTAGAAATTCAATCACCTTAAATACATTTACTGGGGAAGAATGTCCTTACTGAAGTGATTTTGGCACACTGAAAATATAACCATAGGAAACAGCTGCGATAACCCTTCTGTACTTTTTATAGATTGATCAGTATACTTAGGACCACAATTGTTGCTAGAGGACAGATATAGTTTGTAGCAATATACAGTATACATTCTACAATAGAGAATAATAATAATAAGGAGAAGAATATAAACAGTATAGTAAAAAAGCAATTAAATTGTGTATATTTGATCAAATACTGATATTCAAAGTATAATTCATATTAACAGGATACAGTTTACAGTATGCGGATACAGTATTAACTTTACATTTTTTGCTGCACTTAAAGGGGGTTAGTTTTAATGGACAATTTAGTTTCCACATTCATAATCTTAATATCTCATCAGGTTTGCAGGTAAAATTTTTAATGGAGGGTTTATTTTTATAGAGGTAACTGAAATAACACTTAAATTTGTGTAATTCCAAAAATGTAAGAGGCTTGTTATGTTTTTGTGAACATCTCTTGACCTTGGGGCCTCTGGTAACCTCAATACAGGAGGAGAGATTCTTTCCTAAAGCAGTTAATTTTTCCTTTCTCTACTTCAGTCAATTATATGGCTCTGCTTTGCTTCCTGCTATTTCACTAGTGACTGGTCTAAATCCTCTTAGAGCCAACTGTACTTGAGTCAAGCAATTATTGACATAGGCTCTTCACAAGTGTCTGAGCTCAGGCTGACAGTTTCACAAGAACACTGATTTGGAGCTTGCATTTCATAAACAGAGTAGAGTTTTGCCTGAAGGGTTTTTCTGATCTTTGTTCAGTCTTACCATTTTAACCACTCAGGGGGCATCATGTGACCTGAATTAAAAAAGTGTCAGGCAATATTACATTGTTGACAAAACCACGGGTATAGCATATTGCAGCTGTTTCAGCATTCTTTCTCAGTTCTGCTGTGGTCCGCAAAGTGACATCTGAAGAATTGACATCTTCAAAGTTTGTTCTACAGGAGATAACATCTGGGGGTTGAAGTAGAAGCCACGTGTACTGTTCGTCATGAATCATAAATGTTTTTTTTTCCCTTTTTCATTCTTTTAAGGAATTCTCTGAATGCAATTATACAATCCAGGATTTACACTTGGTCATTAGACCAGAAATGGTTGACTTCTTGAAATCAATCCTCTCCACAATCTGTCATGATCATTTACTAAGTACCCTGAAGAAGTTTGTGGAAGCCTGTTTTGTAGAACCTCTAGGTGATTACCTACAGCAGTTTCCATTTTATTCCATTGAGCTGTTTTTGCGCACTGCTCATGGCAAGCCAAGACTTCATTAGACCTTTTCAAATCAATTTCAGCTCACTTGGTTAAGATTTTTTTTTAAAAGGCTTCACTTTTCAATTACTGGGCATGAGTTCCACCAGATGTAGTGAGGCAACTGTGCAGAGTACAGTAGTTGTTGTGCCTGTAGATTCATCAGTAAAAGGTTGTGAGTTTCCACTCCTGGGCTATACCCATGAACAATTCTCATGGAAGATTCTAGCAAAAATCTGTACAAATGGGGAAAAAATCTAACTTGCTTTGGCCAAAAAGCATCAGCTAGAAGAACATGAAAAATGAAGATGTTCTGGATCTTTCAGAAAAGATTACTCTATGAAAATCTTTACAAAATTTTCAGTGTCTTTAAAGCAGCTGCAGTTTATTTTGAATATACTAAAACTGAGTAACAGCTGACAAAACTGTCAATTTGTGATTGATAATATTGTTTAAAATGAACTCAGTTTAAATTATAGCACCTTTGGGGTACCCACCAAAAGCAGAGCTGAGTGTATAAATATTACAGTGGAATGTTTTAAAAGTAAACACTGCAGACTGGCCAAATAAAAAAAAACATTCTGATTGCTGAAATTATTAATAAGATATAAAAGGTAAATGTCTCTGTCTTGCTCTATACTTTCCAAAATGTTTTACAAGAAGTTAATAAATTACTACAATCATTAAAATTGTATCAATTTTACTTATCCGAGTTTTTTCAGTGTTCTAAAATATTTATAGCACAGGTTGGTTCAAATAATAATTTCCCATATACAGTTTGTGGTGCACCATATTGTAACGCAACGGGGGCTCAGGCGGGCGCCCTTGCCGCATCTGTTCGGCCCCTGCACCGTCCGGGGCTCGAACCCGGGACTTCCGCGTCTCTCTGCAGTAACCTAGCCCCGTGAGCTAAAGAGAGATCTCTCCACAGCCCAGTAGCTGTGGTCCTGCTATCACAGGGAAGGGCGGTGACGTCACCCGCTCTGGTACGCCGGCTCTTACACACACTGCTTGTCGGCCGTAAGCGTTACACTCTCCCCCGCTTAAATCGCCGTCCCCGGCGAAGGGCTATCCCACCCCGCTTCTGACACCAATGTAACGCAACGGGGGCTCAGGCGGGCGCCCTTGCCGCATCTGGTCGGCCCCATCCCGACTGGAGGCTCGAACCCGGGACTTCCGCGTCTCTCTGCAGCGACCTAGCCCCGTGAGCTAAAGAGAGATCTCTCCACAGCCCAGTAGCTGTGGTCCTGCTATCACAGGGAAGGGCGGTGACGTCACCCGCTCTGGTACGCCAGCTCTTACACACACTGCTTGTCGGCCGTAAGCGTTACAATATGAATTGTGTCTATACTTTATACAGTACAGTATTTCCTGTATGGTCTGATACACATAATAATAATAATAATAAACTTTATTTTATATAGCGCCTTTAAAGGTGGCTTCTCAAAGCGCTTTACAGGATGACAATAACAATAAATAAGAAGACTACAACAATAAATAAGAAAATTTCACAAGACAGGACACAATTATAATTACAACAATACAACAATAACAATAGAGGAGACCGTGGAAGATGGTATTAAGAAGAGCAGAGGGGTGAAGAATGGAACCAGTTAAGTAAAGGCTTTACTGAAGAAGAAGGTTTTGAGTCTGGATTTGAAGGAGTTTAGAGAAGGTGACTCTCTAATATCCTTGGGTAAAGAGTTCCAGAGCTTGGGGGCATAGCGGGAGAAGGCCCTGTCGCCCATACAATGTAGAAGGGCTTGGGGGACAGTAAGGAGGGCAGAATTTGAAGAGCGGAGGTTGCGAGGTGGGGAGTAGGGCGATAAAAGTTCAGACAGGTATCGAGGTGCCAAACCATGTAAAGCCTTGTAGGTGAGCATGAGGATTTTAAAGTCTACGCGGAATTTGACCGGAAGCCAGTGCAAGGACTCCAGGATAGGAGTAATGTGAACACTTGTACTAGACCTGGTCAGGATTCTGGCTGCTGAATTTTGGACATACTGCAGCTTGTTCAGAGTAGATTTAGATACACCAGGGAGCAGAGCATTGCAGTAGTCAATTCGAGAGAATACAAATATGTTGATCAGCTTTTCAGCCACAGTTAATGATAGCATAGGGCGTAGTCTTGCGATATTTCTAAGGTGAAAAAAAGATGTTTTGACAGTATGCTGTACATGTGGGTCGAATGTTAAGCCAGAATCGAATATAACCCCAAGGTTTTTCAATTTTGATTGAAGCTCAAGTACAGAGCCATCTACAGACAGGGTTACAGGACTGGCTTTACGAAGTTGATGGGGGGTACCAATAAGCATGACTTCAGTCTTGTCACAGTTAAGATGAAGGAAGTTTTGAGTCATCCAAATTTTTATGTCAGAGATGCAATTAGATAGGATAGAGACAGCCACGTCAGTGTCGGGTTTGGTATGGATGTATATTTGAGTATCGTCAGCGTAAAAATGAAAGCTGAGGCCATGTGATCTTAAAAGCTGACCAAGTGGGAACATGTAAATGCTGAAGAGCAATGGGCCCAGTATTGAGCCCTGGGGGACACCAGACTTGACAAGACCGATTTCAGACCTGTACCCATTGAGAGAGACAAAGTGACAGCGATCAGTGAGGTAAGACTTAAACCATTTGAGGGCAGTGTCAGAGACTCCAAACACAGTCTCGAGACGAGAAAGCAAGATGTTATGGTCAACAGTGTCAAAGGCAGCACTGAGATCAAGAAGGATGAGTATGGAAAGAGAACCAGAATCAGAAGCTATTAGGAGATCGTTGGTGACTTTGACTAGGGCTCACATACAATGAGCTGTAAAAGCATATTTGTAATTCCTGTCATACAGGTAAACTGCTAGAGGTGTTGTTTTCTTGGACTTTTGACTTTTGACTTTTGGCAATATAAATTTTTTCAGCTTTGTAGTGACTGTAACGAACAGTTCTTTCCGGACCCTATGCGGACGATACAATCCGACGGAGTGGGGAAACACTAGGGAAACGTCATGCAGGAATACGGGGCTGAAGACAGGGGGGCGTGTGCAAGGTGCGCTGGTGCACGGGGGAGGTGTGGCCAAAGCGAACAATCAAAAAGAGTAATCCTTAGAGAGTATCCAAACAAATGGGCAAGTCCAAAACCAGGAGATCCATCAAAACACGGAATTTAAACCAGAGGCCGGGTCGGAACCGGCGGACAGGGAACGGGAACAGAGATTAAAATCTTAACGGGACCAGGCGCTTCCAGGTCCCGGACTCGCACGATACGGAAATCAGATGCAAGAGCCCGGATGAGCGTCAGTGCCTGGCTTTTAAGGTGGGCTGGGAATAGGAATCAAGTGCACAGAATAAAGTCTTAAGTGAAAGGGCTGGAGCACCCTTAAGGAGGGGGGACTATAATCGTGACAGTGACATTGTTTAAACAGCATATTTCTGTTTCACTGAAGTCATTTTCGTTTACAGTACGCATACAGTATACTTTTGGTACTCAATATGCTGTATATATTAATATTTAAATCCTATAAAACACGTATCAGTAGTAAATAAGGAAATGTAGTAATAAAATAAATATTTCTGTATAAAGATGAAAATCCACCTGGCACAATATACTGTTTTTTTGGATTGTTTTTTATATAGATCAAAGCAATTGAACAACACACAACATCAGAATCAGCCTTTCCTTGTGAAAACTGAAACTTGCAGATGATATTAAGAGAAAGAGAAAAAACAGAAATCTATGTAATTAAAAAAATGCATTCTTAATTATTTACAATATCATAAAGATATTATTTTCTCCAGGCACTGACCACGGTTGATATATGTTTATAATTAGGGTCATGGTCAGAAATAATAATAGTTTACTAGTGTCTCTGCATTCATTACTGAGCCATAATTCATATGCAGATTTAGATTGTTGTGACCATGCCTGCAAGCAAATTATACATTATTCATAAGTTACTGTATGGAAATCGCTCATCTACTAAATACAATATGGTATTTGCTCTAAACCTCATTATGATTAATGAAAGAAGCTTGTCTAATGTGTGTAGGTACTGGAGCTGTGTCCATTTTTTACCATCATTATGCGATTGTTTCAAAATAAATTTCTTACATTACTTCAACATGCACAGATGGTTAAGCAGGGGTTATCAATTTGACAGTAAAGTAGGTGTAGAATTTATTAAAAGCAAAAGTATGAATACTTTCTGGTAAATTCTAATAAGCTAATCACAAGTTAACAGGAAGATACTGTAACAACCGAGGGGTCCGGTATGAAATGGAGCAGGCGTAGGGCTCAGGAGAAAGGGGGTTACCAATACATTTATTAATCAGAAACGGGGAAAGGCACACACACAGGGACAGGGGTTACAGCGCTACACACACACACATGAAGGGAAGAGACTGTCACGCCCGACATCCCTCCCTAGAGGGCGCTCCACTGCTCTCATTATTGTTCGTGTCATTTAGCTCTCCAGGTGTACCCTTTTAGTGTTATTATTTAAAGACCAGCTCCTCCAGTCCTCGGGGCTCATCATTAGGGAAAGATGTCGCGAGGCCCGCCTAGCACCAGGAAACCCTACGTCCCTCTCCTGAGGGCATAGGCCTCATCCCCGACACCTCCCGCTTCCTGAGCCCGGGGTCTGGAGGATCTCGCCCCGTCACCCTTGGACCTCCATGTTTCGTTTGTCCGTGTGCTCCCCCCTCCCGGGGATTTTAACTTTGTCGCGTCCCAGGATGGATTTCCAGTTTATGGACTTTCGGACTGTGCTTTGACCTGCCCTTGGACCCGTTTGGATTTGGATGCCGTTTTGTCTTCCCCGTACACTGTCTCACAGACTGTCACTATTATTTTGTGCACTATTAAACCCCTGTGTGTTCCTTTTTACCACGCCTCCTGTTTTCTCCAGCTCTTACCGCATCGCATAGGGTCTTCTACAAGATCTGACACAGATTCCAGTCCGTGTCCGTTACAGAGACTGTCTCCCAGCCTCTGTCCCACTCAATACAGTCCGGTATTCCGGCCCCCAGGCGCTGTTCTCAGCCCGCCTTGCCTGTGCATGGCTAAAGCGCCCCGCGTGGCACTACACTACTGTTAGAGGACTTTTGTTAACAAATCTGACAAAACGTTTTAACTACTTGAGGTGAAATAGTGTAATTGAAGGACATATCATAAATCATGCACATTCAAATTGCTTTTCTGTATGTCATATCTTTCCAGCAGAGTAAATATGTTATAGGAGGCTTTTAAAAAACAAAAATCTCTGCTTTCAGGTCTTTCTCTCCAGTATTTTTAAGACCACGTCCCCCAACACATTATCAGTTCTCACTATACAGTAGTATTAGGTAATCATATGATGTTTTTGAAATTGTCATTATCGTGTAATCATTGTCATGTTTTTCACTGTGTGTCATTTTACACTTTAATCATACAGTGCTGTAAAGGCAGACCATTTCCTTTGCTTGCTTGTGTGGGATAACATGTACTGTAGCTGGCTCTCTGTCATGTCCAGTGAGATTTAAGGTTGTAATTTAGGCTCACATATGGGCACAGCTTTTCAGAAAACCGAAATCTTCATAGATATTTTATATCTATTTAATATAGATGGGTGGGCTTGTTACTGTTTGCGTAATAGAGATATACTACCCTGTATGGGTTCGGAACATTTTATTCATAGTCTGAAAGATCTGAATGGTATAGGAATGAAGATAAGTAAGCTACTTCTATGCATTTTATCAAAATGCATTAGGCAAGCAAAATGAACAAAATGAAAGAGAAACACACTTTCGTTCCTATTATCAATCTGGGACACCATAAAATAGCTTTGACAGTAGTTCACTGTTACGTTCACCATTGACCCGTGTACACAATACAAGCCTACCCCTGCAACAGACCAGAATATTCTTTGTTATTTTCTGAATTGCCTTAGAACACATCTCAGTACAATTCTGTCTTCTTGTTATCTAAAATAAAAACCTTAAATGCCATGAACCTAAGATGCCCGAGGTGTTCCCATGGGATTTTTCATCTTTTCTTAAAAGATTAGAAAGAAAACCATACAGAAGACATTACTTTTCCTTATAAGTAGTGACATTGTTTTTCCAAGGTCATTGCACTAATTATATTTTATCACCCAGTCAAAAATCTAAGATACTATACATGAAGCTCTTGTTTTATAAAATGCAAGACATAAGCACGTTTAGCAAAGATTTAACCCTTAAAAGCAATTATAGTTTACATCGAAGGAAAGCAATTTTCTATTTTACTTTAGAGTACATTTAAATTCCTATATTTTACTTAACCTTTATTTATACTTTCTTAGGCTGATGTGTAGTGTGTTGATCAGATTTTAAATTACCAAAGCACATTAAGGTCTATAGACTTGTTGGCATTTATATTTCTCAGAATTTTCACTCCACAGATATGTGAGGAGCTGTGTAGACGGTGGACTGGATTCTCATTTGCAGCATTGATCATTTAGGATTTATCCACCCCGGGATTATTTCAGTTTTAAATTCATTACCACTGCCTGAGAAGGACTCAAGAGACGGCTCTTTACTTTGGGTGAATCGAGAGAGGAAAGGAGTGGAGGAGTGCATATTTTACCAGAATTGGAAATGAAAATGATCAATTCCCAGGCGAACCAGCTCCTATTAAGACAATGACCAGCTGCACTGTTTCCTAGGAAATCTCACTTTTCTCTACCCTAGAAATGTTCCTTTTCCCTTTGGAAAAGATAAAGAGTAAAAAAAAAAAGGTGACAAAGTAGGTATAAAAAAGCATAGTCACCAGACATCTGCTACTTGTCATGGATGTCTGAAAAACGGGACGAACCGTGGAGAGGCAGGAGAGCAAAAATGACCCTATGCGCTCGTTAGTGCAAAGAGTTCAGGAGTGCCGTATAGAAACCTATGCCCTCAGGTAGCAGATGTGGGGCAACCTTGTGCCAGGCGGGTCTCAGGACATCCGAACGTCAATGCTGAGCGAGGGCAGAGTGCAAGACCCGGAAATATATAGCCCCAGAGAGGGAAACACCGGAAGGACAGCAAATAACCGGAAATGAGAGACAGGACAGAGAAGGAGCGCCCTCTGGCTGCAGAGGGCGTGACATTACTGGCTGCTGTTCTACAAATTATCACTTCATCTGATGGCGATCCCCTGCGAGAGGTTTCTGGTATCAAACATGTGCCATTGTGAAGCTAGATCCTAGTCTTATCCATAGTCTTCCATTACTCACAATAATAAACCACTGCCAAATGGGCCCAATGTGATCTTGCACATTTGCTTTTTTATGTGGACTGAAACTAATACAGCATAGCAGACAGTTAGGAGAATTAATGGTATTGAGAATTCCAAGTCCACCAAAACCAAGACTGTCTTGGACCCAATGGACCCTGTCATTTAAAACTCACTGAAGAACTGGAGAAAATTAAGTTGGATACTTAGCAGTTTAAAGTAAGGAGCAATTTTACTTACTTTAAATAATTTCCTCTTGCTGATGTGTTTTCTTCCCTTTACACATCACTTAAACCCACCACGAACCCAACAACAATACCCACCATTAAACACTCACCATAAAGCTGCGTGTATCCAGTGGTCTGATCCTAAGTGAGAATTCCTAATTCTGCCTTCTTATTTCTTCTAAAGATGTCTGCATTTGACAGCTTGACTCATTGGGTTCTATCTCAAAAATCTCTCCCAAATTTACTGCCGTTTATTCTCTGATTATGGCCAGCCCTGGTTTTAGATTCCTCAACCTTAAGAGCGCCCTTAACTGTTTGCAATATTAATTGTTCCATTTTTAGAGTTTTTAGAAGTTGAAAAATGCCTTATGAACCCTTGCATTTTGTGTATGAAAGAATACAAAAGGGTGAGCCAGATGCTCTTCCATACTGACTGTAGTCCATTTGTGATATTAGAAGGCATTGTTCTGCTCGTTTTATTTTGGTTGAAGGGGAAGGGTTTTCCAAAACAGCAGGTTTATTGTTTAAGTTGATCTCAGACTCTTCCAAGGCTTACAAGTAAAGGATTGTTTTTATTCCCTTTTTTTTCATTTGCAGCACCAATGCAACCGAAGGGGAGGAGGGGGGTTTCAGCTGACTCATGTTTCTCACCAGGCCACCTTGTAGCATTCCCTCAACCAAATTAGTATCTCCATCACTCTCACACTAAATCATCAATACTAGTGAAAGGCTAGCTTAGAAAGACCGAAAGCTTTTGAAAATATGTACTGCATACACCATCTGAATGGAGGTAAAAGTAAACAGCAAATATTCCTTAGCTCCTAAGTAACTTGCAGAAAGCTTTTGATAAAACTCTGTTACTTCCTCTTAATATGTTCGCATTGCCCTGACTCCATAGGTCTCTGATTTTACAAAGAAATAAAAAATGTATGCATCCCTAATGATTAGACCGGCGATCTAATTCTGAGAACCGTCTTTAAATGTACTCAAACTAATAGCATGCAAGGGAGAGGATCGCAGAAGAAACATTTGGAGCACCCAGAGATTCAATTACAGGATTCCCCCAGTGAGTGTTTAAACAATGCATCTTACCCATCATGTCCCAAATGGCTTAATTGCAGGCGTAATAAAATCCTGTCTTCTCTTCACTCCCACACCTTGTGATAAAGCTGTCAGCGGCAGGCATCTGACAGTGTTTGTTCTGCCATTATTCATACCCATTTAAAAGCACATACAAGAGAATACTTTATAATAAGTGCCTGAGAGCTAGTGTCACTGCCCTCATCATGGATTTTCTTGGAGATGCAATTAAATTGTTTGTAGATACACTGTTATCCTTAAACTAAACAAACCAGCAAAAAAAAGGTGGATAATGCTAAAGTGTTTTTCATAATTCTTCCTAAAAAAGGTGTCAGTTTTCACTTAAGGCTTACATTTTTCTCACTAATTTGAACAGCCTGAAGCATGACTGAAATTAAATTCTTTGTCTTCGTACAAAACGACCTTCAATCACATCATTCCATTACACTGTTAATGAAAGGAAGAGAAATTACTCATTAAAAAGCTAGGGGATCCTCCTTTAAAGAAAATGACATTGGGGAACCCAGCGAGGAGCTTGCCTTTAATTATGAGCTAGCAATTACAGTATATGGTACATAAATGATCAATTAATTTCCTGTAGGTAAATAATAATAACAGTTATAAGTCCCCCATTTGTTTGGATGCTCCATTAATCTAGTTCATAAGGATATGGTTACATGATTCCCAAATGGCTTCTAAAGAGGCATTCTCTGGGACAATTTATAAAAATCTTTTTTTTTTTCATTGACCATAACTAATGGGTGAAGTGCCCAATAATTGCTTTGATAGTAAGACATCACTTGTGGTTTGATGGATAATCCTACACTAAACTCCTTCATCTCTAGACCAAATGACTTCTCAGCTGAAACAAGATCATGTACAGTACCTGTAGAGGCCAGCACTGACAGCTCTGAAGAAAAAAAAACAGGTCTGAAATCAAAGAAGCAAGGACTCGGGTTTAATTATACATGTAAGCCAGAGAGGTTTGCTGATTTGTTTAAGGAAAGGATGGAATGTCATCTCACCTTGTACTTTTTCTTTCCCTTACATTATAATATTATGCCTAGTTTAATAGATTATGTTTACAAACAATCTTTATCAACACACAGGACAGAGATGAACAGCAAAGTCTTATTGTGTTCACCGAGACCAAAGACCATTGTAAATCTGTCCTTCGTCAGCTCTGTATAATATATTTATGACCAGGCATTGGTATTAAATACTGTACAACCTATCTCTTATTCATACAGTAGATTGTGGTAATGCTCAGTTGACACCCCAGCTAGGATTAGGGTTAGCATTCACGCACTATTTAGACAATGTTTAAACTCAGCGCTGGATTTTGAGGCCCAAGTCAAGTTTAGGATGAATTAATTTTTGCTCCTATCTGAATTTTGTTTTCCTGAAACTCTCTGGGGTCTGGATTGCACGGTGCATAATTGTATCCCAAAACTGAGTCTGTCGAATCAAAATTTGTAGCCAAGAATTCTTGAATCTCATTCACTTGCAAGAGCTTTGATCAGTGGTCTTGATTATTTCCCACTCATACTTTTATGTTTGGGGACCATGTCAAAATCCGATGCCCAGAGAGGTTCAGATATACTGTAGATCACGGAAATGCTCAATTGACACCCAAGGTAGGGTTAGGGTTAGCATTCACACACTACTTAGACAATTGTTAAGCTAAGTGCTGGATTTTGGAGCCCAAGTCAAGTTTAGGACCAGTGATTTTTTGCTCCTTTCTGAATTTTTTGGGGGGAAAATCTCTGGGGTCAGGATGGTGAGTTGCACCGTGCAATAATTGTATCCAAAACCTGCTGGTGTTCAGATATACAGTATGCTCCAATTCTTACAGCGCATTAACCACAGTCATATCATCCCGCAACTCAACCTGGAAACCCACTGAAGCTCAACAGGTATCTGCCTGGCCGATGCCAGGATGAGAGACCTCCTGGGAAAGCTGAGGTTGCTGGAAGAGGTTTTAGTGGGGCTGTCGTTTGGAGTAGCGATAAAACCGAGGTCCTGACTTTCCATGATCATAAAAAATCCCATGGCATTTCTTGAAAAGGGTATGGGTGATCTTACTCAGGCAGCAGGTATGAGAAAGATTGACTTGGCTTGTGTCTGTCATCAGACACGTGCCTCTGGTAACACAGAAGTCCATATACAGTAGAGGTAAAATTGTGCTAAGCAAAGTGAAGTATATCTGGTTTAAAAGTCAGAACCCCTTGACCGTCCTCCTTTAATGAAAAGGTTTGTTTGTTTTCTTGGTACAAAAACTGAATATGTCTGAAATATTTGTAACTAATCAAGTCATGAAGGATGAATGAAGTCTAACTAGTGAAGTCTTCCAAATTATGACCTTTTTTTTACATCAAAATTAGTTTGGCAAAGAAAGTCAACACAATGCCAATCTGAATGGCCAGGCATATGACGTTCTTCCGGATATGTCTCTGTCAGAAACCTTTCAAGGGTATTACTTTATAGGACATTACATACAGTAAGTGACATAAAGAAAAGCTAATAATGAGTTAAACACAATGGCGCTATCAGAGAAAATTGTATTATTCTACCTTACAAACACCAAAGTAGTATTCAGGCACTTACACTACTATATTCTTATAAAGACCTATATTGTCATTTGTATGTTACTTTAATCAGTGCATCCAGTGTCCCAGTCTATTGCATGTGCAATAAAAGATATTGCTTTGTGAATTAGAGGAAATTGCCTCTAATTGTAGACATTCAGAAATATAAATGCCTTTTATCTGATTTGAAACTCTCTGTCTGTGAAAAGTTTTAAAAAATACAATTCATTCAGTCCAGACCTTTTCCTGGAAGTGTTTTCGTCTTACTGCTGCAAGGAGCTATGTATCACAGCAGTCATGTCATTTGTATTGAAGCTGTGGTGGCAGTGACAGCAGCTCTTTGTAAATCTCCCATAAATGTAGTGCAGTGATGCTTCATGGAAGTCATCACGGCTTTGCAGGATTTGTGATATTGTTCGGATCCTCTTCGGCATCCCTGGTTGACCACACTGATGTGTGCTTCCAGTCCTTTCTCTTCCTGTCATGAGGACTGTGTCCCTTTGACCTTACCTTTGATATGCAGAAGTGGTCCAGCTGCAGAAGAACCTGAAGCTAGAGACATAGGTCAGAAACATTGGCTGGGATCACAGGAAGTCAGGGCCAGAGCCTCAATAATAATTTAGACACCCTGCTGCTCCAAATCCTTTGTGCTGAGACCTAGACAACACTGTTTCAATCCCGGCTTCAATTTTCTCTCTTAAGAATCCTTTCCATTCACTAAGACCTAAAGATGTGATGTGTCTTTTCTTTTTTGGGTGGGAGGGTGGGAGCTGTATATGCCATATTTAAGAAATAAATACAAATGTGCCTTCTACAGAAATGATCTGAATAATGAGGAATACTGAAATGTTTTTCTTTAAGTGTTATTCCTTAATGTTTTCTGCTTTAAAACTTGTGGCAAATGAAGGCCTTGGACTAAACATGAATTGAGAAGGATAAGAAATGGATCACTACAGCTGGGACTTTCTCCACAAGTAATCTTTGCCAATGTCAAGGAGAACAGTAACCACTTTGCTCTTTTCTCCTTCTGTATAATTATACACAGGGTCAAATAATCTTTTGTACAAGTGCAAAGCCTGTAACAGCTCAAGGCAATCTGAATTCCATCAGCTACTGCCATGAAATTTTTGTTTTATTGTTTTTTTTTTTGTTTAATATTGGCAGTGAGCTTTTTTGACTTTCAGCCAAAGGTCTAAACTTTAAGAAGTAAAGCCCACAGCTGGTGATTGAATTCATGATTTGTTTTACAGTATTGACAGTGCGCCTTTGTTTACACAACAGACTTCCTTCGCAATTACAAAGCACTTTTAATGTAATAATTAATATTGATGATATCCATCTAGTCTGAAGTCAGATCCAGAAGGTGCTCAGGGCCTTGTAAACAAAAAGCTAAAGTACACGTTTAACAGAGCACAATAACTTCAATCCAGAAGATTATATTGCTCAGCTGTTCTAATAGACATAAGTGACTGGATTTTCAAGGCAATCCTTTGAAAATATTCATTACAGCTGCTCTGTGTTAAAAAAAAAAATCATAGCCATGGGTACAACAACTTTGATATTGAAATAAGTCACTGTTCCATGTTTACATTATGAAAGTGTTTGTTTTGTCCAGATGATACCTCAGCAAAGATGAATGATATTTGCTCTATAGTTTGATGCTAGAGAGAAGAGGGTTACTGCATAGTGAATATAAATGATGCTCACAAAGATCAAAGGGTAAAATACACTTTTCAGATTCTTTTGTGCTTGGCCAAGATCTGAGATGCAGTACTGGGCAGTACAATCTCCTAATAGACCATAAATCAGGGACACTGGCAACACAGGAATTTAAGTGTGTATGCAGTGAATGTTGATTAGTTCAGGAGTCCCAAAGAGTATTTTACAATGTTTAAACTTTTTTGTGTAGTTATCAATTGAACAACTATGGGAGAGGGTATGTGTATAGTACATAACTGCATAGTGACAGGTCATGTATTTCATTCCAACTTCTCTATCTTCCCACAAAGAAATGAAATGAAAAGATCTTTTTTGCAGTGACTTCCGAATATGTGTAACTCACATAATCATAAATGGCCTACAGTTTGTACATGGATACTTACCAGAACCTACCTGTCAAGTCTGTTGGTCTACCCTTGGAAATTGTATAATTTATCATTGTGGGGGTCTCACCGCTGTGCAGTGGTGTGTCAAGGATTGTGGTGTCCTGTAAATCCACTGAAGGGGTGACGGGTATATCAACACCTTGCTTTATTGCCATTAATGACACAAAGTCACAATTAACTCATACAATAGCCATACAGCATATCATCCAGGGGCTGTTTCGGCTGTGTTTATTCAGTCACTCTGAGGAGTAAAGAACTTGTGCTGAATTTATTTTAATACATTTGCAGAAATTAGCTTGTAGTTAATAATTTTAATATTATTATTTTAAGAATGCAAACAGTGATAATATTTGTATTTTCTGACAATAATATAATAATCTGTTTACTACATACAGTAGCTGATATTAATAGCAATAAGATCTGAATAATTATTTATGAAAAATCCTATAGATTGTTTGGTATAATACAATTAAACATAAATCATATGAGGCACAAAAGAAGTACATATCAATGTGTGTATGTGCCTTATATAATGACTTTGATATTGTGAATCGAGCATGCATATGCACATATGTTTTTAAAATGTTTTTCAGTAATATTTAATTTTGGTTTGCAAACGTATCAGATAAGCACAGTAACATAAAGTTTTCCAATGAAGCATAGTATCAGCAAAAACTGCAAATCTGCAACCATTCTCCCTTGGAGAATCACTGCAACAACAAAACTCCCCTTTCAAGATCTATTTCTACCCAATGACAGTAAAGAGCTATCAGGAGTCATTCTGCCAATGTGCTTTTATGGGCCATTCTAGAACTGTCTGATTTATAGGGTATCGGAAGCTAGGAGTTCCTCCTCTGGCATTATAAGAAGAAGACAGTATAGGTTATGGGGTTAAAAAGTATGACAATGTAGATTTCCCTTTACATATACTGTATAGTATATGTTTTCCTTACATATGTTGTATATACTGTACATAATGGGAAATTTAATATTAACTATGGAAGAGTGTGTCAACAATTCAAAGCTAATGAATGTAACAATATAAAAATGTTTACAAATAAAATGAAGCATTTTAGCCCATCTATATTATTAGGCTTCTGAAATAGGACATGGTATCAACCGGAGCAACATGGGTGAGTAGCTTCTTTCAGATTCTGATAATCTTTCGTGTAAAAAAGTTCTCCCTGTTCTTATGTTCTGGTGCCTGTAAAGTAAAGCTTAGCTTTCTGATCCTATCCCTGTGCTCAAAATAACAGAGCTTTGTTAGGTGCAGTTGTATTTATCCACCTTAACAAGTACGCAGGTTTTAAACTTAGGAAATGTTGAATTTAATCCTATGTGCACAGTTTTGATGGCCACAGTTTTCACTATCTTGCTTAGCAGAGGATGTCAGAAGAGAATCGATACTGTATAATTTTCCTTTCTGGACTAGAAGAGGTGTTTAGTAAAATTGTGTGAACCTCTAAGAATCCCCATACTACTCGGGGGAGAAGCTTTGAATTAAATCAGCTATAGACCTCCTTGATGAATTATTGTCCTTATCTAACATGCTTTTCTCGACTGTTTAATGAGAAGGAGTGCTTTTCTCTGCTTTTCAATGACTTGTGTAAGATTTTCTTGGCTCTTCAAATCATTGTGCAGTTAAGCTTTTGTGATAGAATTTATTTCTTTACTTTAATAGGTCTAAATGACTGACCCTACTGAGCAGGCATCACATTCACTAGCCTGCAACTCTTAGCTGTCAGAATCCCCTGTGAATTTGTTTTTTTCTTCCTTCCAGATGGCACATTAGATTTTACCTGAACTATTCTGGGCCATGAAACTATTCTGAAATGCATTACTAGGGTTACACTGCATTAAAGGATTTATATGGCTCCCCAGCAAAAACAATTAAAAAAATATCCAAAATATGGTAAAAAATGAAAAGTGAAATAACCAAGAAGCCTTTTAGGACAGCAAATATAATTTATGCTTAATGCAAGGCTGAAATAGCATTTTGTATTCAAAACTTGAAATAGAATAATTCTCAAAGTGATTTTTTTAGGAGAGGTAGTGTGATTATTCAGAAAAGAGGATTTCTGTGGCTGAACTGTGAAAGCAGTGGAATTAAATAAGCTCTTAAAATAAACAAGAGCTGGAAATAAATGTAAAATTAATATCACTTGTTTCTCAATTAAAGTTTCGAAGGAAAAATGTTGTGAGCAGGAATTATTGCTTTAAAAGGCCAATTGGGGAGAAATACCTAAGAGCGCTGGAAGGGAAAAATGTGTTCTACTATGCTGTTCTGTTCTCATTTTCTATTTGTGTTTGGAATTTTTTAATTAATAGAAGCTAGTTTACAAAAGAGAAAGAATAAGCATTTTTAACTTAAAAACAGAAAACCTTTTTTTCAAAGGCAAATAGAGACGTACAGTATGAAGTCAGTAATCACTGTTAATTGTGTTACACAACGTCGTCAAGCCAGAAATATGAATTGCACCCAGTGCCTTAAGGCAACATTGGCTGTAGCAGAACATCACACCTAAAGCTTAATTTGCTGATACTTGGCAGGAGAAGCCATGCAAACGGTAGTCGTGCCTCTCTGTTTAAAGCGAAGATAAGCTGGAATGTCAGTTTTGCGAAACATTGAATTTCTGAGGTGTGAATAAAACTAATCCAGGCTCCATAAGTAAGTCGGAAGAGCCCCATGGAAATCAACAGAGCATGCTTGTCACTCACTGCAGGGTTTTGGAACCCTATTTGAGTTTAATAATTGGGTTGACAGGGGCTTTCCAGCCTCTGATTTTTTTCTAGCTTTTTCACATATACAGTTGTATATACTGTACAACTAGCAAGCCCTATAAAACCTCACAGTACTCACTCCTCTTCTTGAGGAAACATTCACCAATGTGCACAGTGTTTGAGTTGCAAAATGAGTGTGCTTCAATGCAAAAATAAAAAATGTTCTAAACTGGGGATTATGCAGCTTTATTTTTGCTCTCTTGTCTCTCATCAGCCCTTACTTTGTATGAGAGCACTTTTATTCATCATTCAGAGCCAGCGATTGTTTCCTCATTAAATGTTCATGCAACTCTGATAACTATATCTAACAAGTCAGATCATCCCAGACTGAAAATGTAATTAAACCAGTGTAAGGATTCATAATTAGTTTCTTTCCAGACCTACTGTAAATGAAAATGAACTAATGACAAAGCAGTTAGAGACCAGAACATTCTTTTAAAAAGTTTGAACTATACAGTATGTTAAACAGATGCCCTTTGATCATTGCCTTATATTTTTTTGTTTACACACTTTCGGTGTTTTCCTGGCCAAAGGATGTGTCATATTACTACCCTTTTAAAAACACCTTTCTCACAGTGAATAGATTGTATAATCGTGAAGGCTGCCAGCCGTTCTCTCACAGACCATTTTGCTTTATAGACAGAGGCATTGTGAACAGCTGTATCGACCTTGAGTTTGCTTGATTAAACTTTCATTACAATGAAGACGTGGAGGATCAAGGTTTTAGAGAGTAATTTAATCATTTCACTTATGTAATTGAAACTAGCAAAATGAAATCTGTTGGTACTTTAAAAAACATAAATGAGATTCACTGCTTGTTCTCATTGCTGATGGGTAGCCTTGATTGTACTCTTAAATCGCACTAATAGCATTATGCCTAAAATGTTTCATGCAAGTTGGTGCATGGAAGTAGACTGCAAATTCTGTATATAAAAATAGAACTTCTCAAATTGCTTTAACATGCTTTCATCTTTTAGAACACATCATACTATCAGGCAAATCTTCAACGGAAAGTATATCATGGGGTTATTACAGGGAACTCAGCCTTTGATATATTCTATATTTCTGCTTCTGTATAAATCTTAATTAACTGTTGAATTTCTATATATTTTGGCAAGACTGATGTGTGCTGTACATTGACTTGAAAACATTATGGGTATTCTGGGGCTGTCTGATGCTGCATGTTCTGGCTTGTGACGTACAAACATTGAGAGTTTACAAACCAAGTTTACCCAGGGGTCCATGGATCAGTGTTGACAGGGTGGGTTAGCTTGAACCATACCATACAGTTCTCTCATTATTTCATTGGGCACCAGGGATGATGTCATTTAACCTGCTGAATAGTGAAAATAAAAGAAGACAAACACAACAAGGATCTAGCACGCCCTTCTTATCACGAGAACTACAGATGCATGTCATCAATATGATGGAGTGACACCTCAGGTGGACTCGCCAGCATTGGGAAAGAGCCCTCTTTACAGAAGAATGGGAGTTTTATATAGATGGCTCTGATGGAGTTCAGTGAGTGTGGTGCACTCTGACACTGATACTGGTACAAATGCAGCAATTGAAGGGTCCAGATACTGTATGATTGACAGGAGTGACTACTCTACCTGACTGCATGGTGTCATAGTACGTTGAATAAGTCCTGGGACCTCAGTTGCTGAGCTTCCTGTATTGGGTTACAGGAGGAATGTGATAGAACCTCACGAGACGGCGTCTACACCCTGGTGCAAAACGTGTTGCAGATGTACAGCTTGCATTGCTTCCAGTGGTGGCCACTGCCTGTGACTTTCACAACAGATCCCCTCTCGACCCACTTTGTTGATGACAAACGTTAATCACAATAATTAATTTTCCAGTCATGTTTATTCAATAAAATATGAGCGCACCTGCTACTAATAAAAAAGATTATCTGTTTTTTTTTTCTGATAACTTCGTGGATTAGCTGCAGTTAAAATATTTTGCGTACTGTATATATTTCTTGGTTTTCCTGGAAAGAAGTTGTTTAACAGATACTGTAGTGGCAATTTTGCTGCGTTTTGTCTCATAAACTAGTTGTCTATATAAACAAGCAGCAACTGTTCCATCTTGCGATTTTACACACAAAGCACATCCTCTTGTAATCTCTGGAGTGCGGTTTGTTGTCTCCAAATATGGAGACAATTTATACCTAAATTCAAACCCTAGGATCTTAATTAATTTTATGAATGTTCTTCAATTAATGTGCACAGACTTTTAGGGAAAAAAACTGAGAGATTTGACTTAAAACAGCTCATTCCATATCACTGCCTAATTTTACCCCAAGCAAGTTCACATGTTAAGGTATCCATAACTGTGATCCTTCAGTGTGCCAAATGTTAAGTGACTTTGAAACAATAGGCCATATGACACATTAACTGGGAACATTAAGCCTCTGTAGTGAAGTAATGCTTTGTGAGATACTGGAAATAAAATTTGTGAATAATAAGTAAGTCTCCTATTTGGTACAGTATATCCTGATGACAAGATTCTCACTCTGATTTCTGGCTTTACAGTCGGTGCCATTTTTAATAAATTATTAAACCTCAGCCAATGTCCTTGAGATGACCCTACTTGATGTACTATAGCTGCCACATTGCAGTTGGGACTATTTTATTGCTGTTTACCAGCATAAAAAGTTATAAATAAGTTATCATCTGGAATGTATTACTCTGGGCCAAATTAAATTAATACAGCAAGAGCAGTAATTAAATTACCATGTTTGCCCAGCTGAAATAATCAACCAAGTCTAAGTGAAGGACAGTGAATGAGAAATACCTTCTGAGAATAATTAAATAAGAAGATTAATCAGATTGGCAGCTGCTGTCGAAAATGTGTGCCGCAACATCCATAAAAAGTTTTCAAGAATCAAGTCTCTGGGCTCCTCCATCACTCGAGCCAAATGTGCAGAATTAAACTCTTTGTGTTAATATGCCAGTGCTGTAGCTACTTCACCCTCGGCTAGCGCAAAACAGATGCACCCAGAAGTGAAAGTATTATCTTTTTCATGAGCCAAATCACAAAGTGTGGCAGAAAATGTTGCTTTTGTTAGTTGGCTAATCCAGAACAAATAAAACAAGACACAATTAGACAAGACCCAGTCTTTCTACATAAAATGCCAGGAGCACATGGATGTGTTCAAATTTTCTTAAAAGGCATTTTCTAGGTTTCCTTTGTGAGGGTGAAATCACTTGAACAGCAGTACTATGCAAAAGCAAAGGAATTAATTAAACATTACAGCGAATTAGAACATCGTCATTTCTTGGCCTTATATATCTGCTGTATAAACATAAGAGCATCAAAAAGATTACAAACAAGAAGAGATCTTCATCCCATCCATCTCTTTTGGTATAAAAACATACAGTAATATAACAATCTGGTTGGTACACATTACAGATACGAAAAGGTTTCTACTATGGCATACATGCCCCCAGCCATGTCTTGGTAATATAAATATTAGAAGAAGGAACACATAAATTCTCAGAAAATGCTCCCATCTCTACCTGATTAATGATAAATATTATAATCCACACCTATGACAAGGGAGGCACATGCTGTAAGTGTCCATCCCAAGCCTTATCGGTCTCGTCCACAGAATTCATGGGGGATTTTGTGTCTGCAAATCAAAACATAATTGAGTTTAACAGGCAGATAAAGCCCTGGTTTCTGTGTTTTTAATATACATAATAAATAATTGACTAAGGCTAAAGTGTGACATTTGCAAAGTAATACCAATGTGTATCGGCTGTTTGCAATCATCAATCAGTGAAGACAGCTAATCAACATATATAGAGATACAGTACATACTATTAAGTAAACACTTAAACTAATAATAATAGATATTCCATAGAAATATCCCATCTTGTTTGACAAACATATAAATCATCAAAGAGAGATATTGTACTGAGACTGTCTGCTTTCTGTTATGATAGTGATGATGATGAAGAGGTTAAATCGGGAGCTGCCTCAATTTTCAGGCTGCAAAATTAGCAACTAGGTGTTAACTCCTAACTTCATTCGTCTCTGTTTGTTCGATATTATTATTGTTGTTGTTGTTGTTTTCGAAGCCACAACCCCTCATTTTCTGAGCTCATTCGAAAATGTATCTCGAAGTTTAAATTTCGAAAAATAAAACAACGTTTCTTGCTTCAATTTTCCTCACCTCATCTCTCTGTGTTTTGAACTGTAACGCCTTGAAGAAAACATACTGATTTTTAGTATGTTGGGAAAAATAAACAAACAGCAAACAACACAACAAGAAAATGAAGGAGCACAGTTGTTGTGGTTCCTCTGTCTCTTTGCTACTTTGGAGGAGCCTCATCTCTCTAGGGCATGATGGGTCGCCTCCCAAGCTTGGAGCCCTGGCAACCGCCAAGCCGTTAAGTCTCTGGGGCTGTTTTCTCATGCAGTTTGGGTTTCTATCGGTCAGATCTGTAACTCATAATTCATCAGTCGTCCAACAATGCAGCTCTCTTCCGACACTCCGCAGTTTTTTTTATTTATTGTGTTTTGTCCTTATTTTGTTTGTTCACTTGCATTCACCAAAATTAAAAACGCCCCCTCAAAAACACAAACATTCCTATGTTCTTCTTTTGGTGGTGAAGTCCTTACACAATATGAAATACTTGAGCATCAAAAACATTATATTGTCATTTTGCTCTCAGACACATTGTCAGTTGGTTTCCTCAGCTTTGTAAAAAAAAAGGAACATTTTGTAACAAAAGAACTTCATAGCCAGGAGATAAACTAAAAGTATCTTTTTGATTGTTGTCATTTTGCAGTTGATTCTTTTTGTAATCGGCTTTTGCTATGTAATTTATTATCCTTCCAGTGATACACTACTTACTGGGGAGAGCCTTCAGATAGCCATGTATACTACATATAACTATCAAATTGCTGCTGAAAATATACAGTGATCTACAGAATGACATTCGGGAGGTCATGTAAGGTCACATGCACAACAAAATGAAAAGCAGAAACTGCCATATAAGAATGCTATAACATTATCGTTAGAATCCAATGATACCAAGGATATTCTTTTTCTGCATGGCAGGCTCGTGGAACCTAAGATTTGTCCTTGTAGATTCTCACTAGTTGATTTTACTAACTTGATAATAACGTGATCAATACCTCCATTTTGTACCAGCCAACTTGCCACTTAAATTTTATGCAAAATAATTTGCACCACAAGAATTGTGCATGATTAATACTACAATTCCAGAGATAGACCTATGAAGTGTGCATAGAATGTTACTGTGCCGCAATCAGGGAAAAACTACATTAGCATATTCAGAAAGTGTTCCAGCGACATTGTGTGTTCAGGTTAATACATTTCAGTAAATCCTCTCATGCCTTGTTTGTCAAATCTGAAATACAGCCAAGCTACAACCTCACACAAAGATGCCAGAATGTAATGGGTTAGTGGGGCAGTTGGATTTTTTATGGATTATGTGGCTTCTGGTCACATCAAAACTAAAATAAGCAGAAATACATATAATTTTCCCTGTTTGCTGTCATATTATGTTCTAGAGCTCAGTTTTGTGAGCTTATTCATATGTATATAGATGCAAGCATCTCAAGCAGAACTGCACAACCAAATGACCTGGATGGACTGATAGACTTTCTCTCATTGTATTTGTAACCTTTCTTATGAGCTGAAAACTGCATTTCCATGTCTAACACTTGTCATGGTGACTCTCACAGAAAGGGCTGATAGTGTGAGTCCAATGTATTTCAGACAGCTACAGTATGTAACTTGACATGCTGTAGTTTCCCTTGACATTTTGCATATTCATACATTTATAAAAATCTAACTACAGAAAGCGAAAAAGTGCACAAGAAGCACAGAATACTAAGACAATTCAGGTAACAGAGAAGCAAATAATACTGCTCATGCAATAGATTATATTAGTTGACGATGTCTCTTTCATTACAGTCAGAAAATGACTGGAAACAAAAGCAAAACCCTTTGATAAAAAGTCACACCACTTTCCCTGCATGTAGATCAGTCTAGTGAAGGTGTCATTTTCTTTAAGGAGTTTGGAACACTCATAAAATATAATATGAGCATGTACAGTATTTACTTTTAAGGGTCCAAGGGGCTTTTCTCCTGGCCTCATTAGTCTGACATACACGAACAAGTTAATTCTCACTACCTTAGATATTAGCATACTAAATCACTACATTCTTTAATGGATGCAAAAACACAATTATTTCAGTGTTACATCAATATGAAATAAACATGCACTTGGTCTAAGAAGCTAAATAGAAAAAACAAAATGCTGGACAAAAGAACTCTCACATGTACAGTGTAAGAAACCTGAGCAAATCCTACAATGAATACTGGGCACAGAAAAGGTGCAAGGGTATAAGAGAATACATTTAAAGTGAAGATAATATTGAGGCAAATTAGCAGAACAAAATAAAACTAAAATTGTTTACCGTCTTATAACAATTTATTTGTGAAAGTAATGTGCTTCTCAACTTTTACATTTTCAGACTTATTTCTTTTGTTTTTATTCTTTTCATTATAATTATTCTAGAAGAGATTTAAGCAAACCGGAACATTTTATAGTTATAGTTTACTCTGGATTTTGTGCTATAATCCAATTTAAATTGAATTGATGTGGGAAATAATTGGATGAAAAATGTGCTATATTCTAATAGAGATCCCCAGAAATTTTATTAGCACATCACACATGCTTGGATAATTTGTCTTAGTCAGTCTTTCTTTCCCTGGATTATACAAGATTAGCAAATATTATTTTAAAAAATGCCAGCATCAAAGAATTTTGCAGAATTGCATGAATATATAGAGTTCCTGGAGTCGATGTCTAGGCAATATTAATGAACTAAAACTAGATTCAAGAACTTTGAACTTCACATAAGAGGCAAGGTGAAATCTGGGCCCTTCGTGTTAAGGTTCTATAGGATTAATTAAGTGACCTGTTTTCCAGAGATCATACCAATGAAATGTGGATTTTAGATGAAATAACATTATCATAATACAACATGTTTATTGTGTAGAGTTGACATAATATAATGAAGCCTGTCATTTATGTTGAAATAAAAAACTACATCTTTATAGACCAAGGTTTTGTAAAAAATGTTCCCATCTACAGTATGTACTCATAAAAACTTTACTTTAGCAATGAATGAGGAAGCACTTCAGTGAAATGCCTTGCTGTATAAATGGGTACATTTGTAAATTTAGCCAAATAAATAATTCTATAATAGCAGCTGACAATGTCAGATTGTATGGTTAGCGTTGTATGATACAAACTGCAGAGTAGCTTGATGAAAACCATTTCGAAAAGTGTTTTGTAAATTGGATCAATTATAAAATAGAATGATGGCTTCTTAAGATCTACAGTATAGTGGAACCTATGAATCACTATATCATGGTACTGTGCTGTGTCCTGTATTTTGGTAACTTTCTGAACACTGGTGATAATCTATAGTGATAATGATTTTGTGTGAAAGACAGGCTTAGTGAGAGGATCGAACAATAGAATAACAGTTCACAGATAATTTTTCCAAATATATAAATGATGTCATTTGGATAGCAGTCCATCTGTCTTATTGCTGTATATGCTTACTCACTTTCACAGAGAACTGATTGGTTTATCTGCAAGCACTCTTTTACATGCTTGACTGTTTTAATTCAGAAATGATCTCTGAGTTTGTTTAACAGATACTTTCATCAAGATAACATACATTTTAAATAATTTATTGGAACATAATGGTGCAAAAATGCATCATTAAAATGGTGAACAAAAAATCAATTATCACAAAAATGTAACACAATCCAATAACCTAAAAACAGAAATTATTGGAATACAAATATGAAGTACAATCTATAGTGACTGAGACAGGGACAGTGTAATGATAAATTAAATGATATGAAGGAAATTAATTCTCTCGAATTGCAATGATCTAAAGAGCATGACTAAGTGGGTTTATAAAAAAAATATATATATATATTTTGTCTTTGTGTTTTTAGTTTTAGTTTTCAGCTGTTTGAAATCTATTTTTTTTTGGTTCACAAGATACTTCTTTACATATATTTTTATTAATTTTGTGCTGTAGTTTGAGTCAATGTCTACAGTATTGTATGTGAGAAACATTTTTCCCACACTTGAAAAGCTCCCCTCATCCATCGATACCTGCCCTTACAGTATCTTCACTTGCTGTCTCATATTTTAGTCTCATGCCATTTTGTGTTTGGCATGCTAGAATACGATAAGAACACCCACAAACTAGACTGCAAAAGACCTTTAACAACTGCCCAATTACACATTCATGTACTGAGCCAGAGAAATCTGGAAAAATTGTTGAGCACTTTATTGGGTGCTGTATTTTCATCTATTAAGCTAGAATTTATGGTTTTATTCAGCCCTTTTCAAGCACTGACTAAGGTATGTACTGTATTTAGCAGGCTTAGTTTTTCTTCATTATTTGAAATAAATATCACCAAGTATCTCCATCTTACTGCTGCATTATGCTTTCATGTTTCTTATTCTGCTTTATATCACATTCACTGTTACTGTGATATAATCTGATAATCTGGTTTCAGACATAAGTATTGATTGAGTATAGGAAGTGTAGTTTTCCTTGATGCGCTTGGAATTATAACATTAAATAACAAGAACATAGTAGTTAGAAATGAAAGGAGGACATTTGACCCATATAGTCCATTTTGACAACTGATCCAAGGATCTCATCCAGAGGCAAAGAAGTGTCTTCTGTTCCCAGTTTTTTAATTCATTTCCACAAGCAAAGATGGATTTCATATTTAATGAGCTGTAAGCCATATTTATTTTTGTTATCACAATTACTCATATTTACATATATTGATATGGTAAGAGTATACAAGAGTGCACATAGGAGATCTGAAAAACAGTATGTAAGTCCTTCATGTCCAACTCTGCTTGCAGCTGTTTCTAAATACTAGTCCTTTGTTATGGGAGTCTCTTTAAATCACAGCACTGCTGACTCTGCAAAATGCTTTGATATGCTTTGTTGCTGGGGGAGCACATTAAATAAGTATTAATGGTTATTCATTTTTAATGTGGGGTTCTAGAAACATTTATCTAGGTATTTCTAGCAATTTAGTGTTTTTTTTTTCCTGGCAGCTGTCTTCACCTGGGGGAAAACTATGAACTTCAATTAACCACCTGTTGAACAACCACCTACCTGCCCCCCTACAGACCCACCCACCCCCCTTCCCTCTACCTGCAGTGCCCACCTGTTTATTAATGTGTGCTCCCACCTGAAATGTCTATTAAAGATTACATCAGCGATCACATGTGGCATTTTATTAGCTGTATCTAATGACCATACACCATTACAAACACTTAACCATAAGAACATTTTAAAAACAATGAAGCTAATTAGGTGTAGTACAGTCATAAGCAAACCAGGTCTTGAATCCCGAGTTCAATATTTGACTAGGTCATGTAGTGTGTACAGCTAGCAGGTTTACTTGTGTGAGTGGGTTTTCTCCAGGTGATCTTGGTGACTTGGTTTCCTCCCACCTCCCACAGACATGATAGCTGTGTTAACTGGTGTGTCTAATTTCTCCATTTGCTTATGTGTGTGCCCTGCAATGGACTGGTCTAAGCACCTGCTCTTGCCCTCTGCTTCTGGGATAGGCTCTGGGTTGTCATAAACCTACCTAGAAACAAGTGACTAACTGATAATGATAACTGATGGATCAAGCTAGTTGAGTGGTTAAGATGTTTGAAATCCTCCTTTTTTCTGTGCAATGATACTAGGGAGTATAAACAATTTACTTGCTCCTTTTGTGCACTGCAGATGGTGAATGCTTGTTGGACACAAGTTTTGTTTTCTGCAGATCTTGTTTGCATGCAATCTTGTCAAGCACCTGTAATTTACAGTACCTCTTTACTCTTCATTTACCTGCACAGTGACAGAGAAATGTATGAGTGTGACCTACAGGGGAAGAGACAGGTTTTACCCTGCTGAAAATGGACTATTGTAATACTGAACAAGCAGTATGAACAAAATCCTTAATTTTAAAGCTGAAGACATGAAAGTTATTAACACACAGCTGTATGTAATCATATAGAGAGTATGAAATTAGCTCTCCATATTGAACACAAACACCTCCCTTTGCATTCATCTGACGCTTCTCCACTCCACCCCATCTCCACTTTACAGCAGCTCCTTGGTTCACTACTTGAATTTAATTGGGGTCGAGTCTCCTAACCAAGTCTATTAACCAAGTTGGTTAAACCAAACTTATCTCAGCAAGTATTCCAAAGATTCACAAAGCATTTAATTCTTGAAAGTTGTTGCCCCTAGTGAAATTTGGTCACTGTCCCTAATGGGTGTCTGGTCTTGTTTGATGAGCTAAATATGCCATGAATCCAATAATCATGACTTTTCTGTGGAAAGCCCATGTGAACAAAATCAGTATCTGATCTGTTCCACTTGCAGTAACTGCCTTGTTGTGGATTAACATTGGGGAAATGACTTATTTCCATAAATGGGGATTTCAGAAATGTTCACTTCACATGTTATAAAGTTGCAATGGGCACATGAACATGCTTACAAGCTCCAAAACGCTGTTTAAAGTTAAAACTGCATGAACCCTTCTTTTGATTTAGTACAATGAACAAAATCCTTAATTTAATACAAACACAATGTTGATCAACATTTGGGTTAAATTACATTATGGCTATGGTATTGCAAACAAAATAAGTATACAGTTCTTTGCTTTATTATATTTTCTACAAAAAGCAAACAAATCTTTAAAAAATGAACATTCAATCTGCCAATTGTGATAAAAGTCAGTGTTTAGAAGAAAAGTCAGAACCCTCACAATTGTCATATGTCACCTTAACAAAGTTCAGTGATAGCAGTATTGTCTACCTTCGGGGTTCATGTCCAGGTGGATGCACTGAGCAAGAGTTGGGGTTTTAATGGAAATTCTTGTCAGGTGTCTGATTTGTTACCCTGAACCACTGTGAAAATGTAGCCAACAGATGACATTATATTTTAACAGCCTGACAGCTCAGCAGCAATAGGGAGATTAGAAGTGTTCTGGAGACAAGGATATAACCAAACTCCAATAGATGTTTATACTGTAGTGGTGTTTTTTTAACATTTCCTTAAAATACTTGCTGCTTTTTTCTATCTAATCTTGCTCCTTTTTTCTATCTAATCTTGCTTCTTTTTTCTGTAGTGTTTTCTTTTCTAAAATTAGAGACATTTGTCTTCAAAATGAAACTAATAATTCTGCCCTAATGTTAGCCAGAACATCTGAACAATACAGCATCTTAGTGGTAAATGCTTTCTTTACATGCTTCATAATTTCTGAATATTCAAACACTGAGAAAAAAGATTCTTCAGACATTTCATCAACACCTTCACATCCTGCCACACAGTTTGATCTTTTATAGTGCTTGCAATTTGCTTGAGAAAATAATCTATTCCTTCCTGTTAGACTATTTTTTTCTTTTTTTCTCTTTACACCCCTTGTGTGTGTGTTGCCTTTCATTTATTTTGCTTTATGTACATCGCACGCACAAACCACTGCAAGTATCTGATACCTTCATGAGGAGGAAAGGATTAACAGACTTAGTGATCTATCACTGTGTCTGCATTGGTTCATTCTCCTCTCTCCTTCCCTCTCGTTTTCCCAATCGCACCTGTGAATCTATCCATCTCTATGTGTGCTTGTGTGTTTGTGAGGGTTTGTGTGGTAACAGATGAAACAGCTAAAGCTGAGAAAGACAGAAGACCGCACTTACAGAAGCACAATAAAATGCAGTAAATCACAGTAGCATAATAGCAGAAGAAGGTAAAATATAGCAATGTGGTGAAGCATGATACAACCTGTGAGAAACAATGACAAAATAGTTCAAATGCTTTACACATATGGTAAAACCATACTATGTGTGATTACAGTAGTGCATTTTTTACTTGCAAAGTAATGAGGTAGTGGTAACAGCTGAAAGACATCTCTGCCACCAGGGGTGCTGTTTATCCTGCTGTAATAACTGAAGAAAGGTCTGTATTGCCTGGCAATGTGATGAGAGGGTGAAAGGTTGATGGCTGATGAGCATACTCTGGCACTTATCTTACTCAATCCTCTTTTACTCTTACATTTTCTAAATGTTTCTAAATTCTGTGCCTAAAGAGACGCAGTAACTGCTTGCCCGGTGTGAACTACAGTATGTGATGAAAGGGATTTCCGGGCTTCAGAAGAAACATCTTGAGTATCTGCTCATCAGGGGCTATTTACTGTGCTGTCTCTCAAGCTCTCTAATCAAGTTGTATCTCTTGCATAAGCCAGACACTGAAATTGGCTAAGCAACTGCCTTCAATCCTGTTTCTTGCTGATAAATAATTATGAAGCATTTCTTATAATTTCAAAATGTTGTTGAGAACAAAACCCCCTTTTGGTCCGGTTAAATAAGGACCCCCTTATACTGAAATGCAATAAAATTAAATTTAATTATATAATTGCTATAAATAAAGATGATGTTGACTACAAAATGTTCAGAAATGAAATACACTTCACAAGATTCACAAGATAATTGCTATCAGAGCTCATCTGCTGTGTGGAAGTGTTTAACAGAGTCACCTCTGAGGACCACTGGTTTGGAAGACGGTGCTTCAAAAGAAAGCCATAGTTTCAGTTGTACTTGAAAATGTGTTTCCTTCATTTGCTTTTGTTTTTCCTTTAATTTTTCATTGGCTGAATTGCCACCTGTTACAGCAGCAATCTGCAATCTTTGTTAGCCCAATGGACAGTTTGTTTCCTGTTCTTTTTGTAGTTTTTGGTTTGTTTTCTCTTCGTAATGTACTTTTTGAGTGTTTGTCTCTTATTATATAAAGACGTTCATTGCACAGCTGTTCCATTGTAAACTGTCAGAGTGAATCAGAGAGACCTTGTGAGTTTGAATACACTGGAGATTCAATGTGTGACCTAAGATCCTGCTCTCGAGTTCAGTGGATAGAGAAAAAGATCAAAGTGAATATTGATAGTCCTGAAAAGTGCCTCTCTTTACTTGGTCAGTATGAACATAGCATAATGAGTTATATAAATAATATTATAATGATTTCTCAGAAGTAAAACTGATATTTTTGATAACTTAATTGCTCAACACATAGGTTAATATCAAGATGCTGGTGATGGTGGAAGATATTGGTTATTACCATATCTGCAATGCTGTTAATATAAAAAGCAAGGCACAAAAAATAAAATGTCATGATACTGTATAAACACCTTTTACCTGATGTGTCATATTTTTAAGATCTAAGTCTTCCAAATTTCAGGCTGTTATTTTTGATCAAGGAAAGCAAAATAATATTTGAAATGGTTGCACTGTCTTGTGTTTTAAAGCAGTAGCTAAGTTAACTTATTATCTTCAGATAATTATTGTAAACAAACATGATGTTAATTAAGACGTGCTTACCCAGGCTGTTTGTTGTTTAATAATTGTTTAACCCTTTTTGCTGTTTGTTTATTCATTCTTTATGCAGGCTTTTGTTTTAGCAATCTATAGCTTGTTAAAGGGTAACCTGTACAAACATTTTTTAATTTTACTATCTTTTCATCATGTATTGCTGTGAATATTGATGTTAATGTCTTTTAACCTAACCAATAACAAATGGAGCGAATGAGTGTTCATAAATACTCCAGTAACAAATTGCTACAGAAAGCAATTCAAGCTCCATTGATTAGGAGTGCTATGTTTTTCACTGTAAGAATCTCTCTAAGAAAACTGATTTTAAAGCTACAACATTTTGAGAAACAAAAAACTTGAATAGAGCCTGCTTGACTATTCATTAAAGGAACATGCTTAGGCAAACATCTTGTCAGATGGTGGTCAGTACCAAAAATGTTATGAGCACATCTGTGCACACATTCTAAAAGAGCTATTAAGTACTGACTTCTTGCTGAAGGGCTGAATGTATCTCTGTTATAAATGGCAATTTTCAACACTATTCTGCTTAGAGTGCACCTTTCAAGAAGCAGTTAACGGAGTACCTTGCTACTACTGTTCTGGGAGCCAGTGAGAGCCTGGAGAGCTGGAACATCAGAGGTACGAGTGGCATGTGCAAAATTTGCAAGTAGATAAAAAGGAGTCAAGGAAAAAGGATAAAATATTCCACCAGAGCTGCACATTTGCTCACACTCCCACACTTTCAGCTAGGGCAGTATCCCACATGTTAGCATCCATTAAAATTTCACAATGTTTATACAAGGTGAATGCTGAAGAAGAGCCTGCACCCAGAAGCACAGCTTTACTGCCAAAAGGGCTTCTGAGCAACGTTATTTAACCAAGATCTAAGAGCTGTCTTAGAGCACAGAGAATGCAAATTTCAAATATGCAGAATGCCATTTGTGAAATTGCCATTGTAAAAAAAAAGATATGGTTACCATTACAATTGTCTGCACACAATGCACAATAATATCAGTGATTTGGTCATTGCCTGTCTCTAAAAGCCTTACACTGATTCTGGTCTGTTTCATTCAGTAGGCAGCCAATGAAATACCAAAAAGACTGGATTTCAGATGGCAAATAACCCCCTGACAATTTAGAAAATGAGCCTTGACGACTCGTGCATATGTCAACAAGCAGGCAGAATCACTGGTCAAGTAGATAGTATCTGCGAGAAGAGGGTCTTCTGTAACAGCTCGCCAATTACATGGAGATTTTTCATTTTTAAGAGTCCAAACACACATTGATTATAGAGTACCATGAATAGCCTTATTACAGAAATACCTTTATTTGTTGAATCCTTCTCCTTGATCCTTTAATTAGCCCTTTGAAATGTCTGGCTTTTTTAGGTACTTTAAAGCAGCATTTCTGACTTTTCAAGTAATTGCGTTTCAAGGAAACATTGTTCTTAGTACAGTATGTGTTTGTATTAAAGTGTCATGGACTTATTCTATTATAACTTATGTTAAACAGACACACTGGTTATTACCTTCCTGTTAACATTTATGGCTATTGATTGCATTGCTATTAAATCACGGTGCTATTATAAATACCTTTTCTTATATTTTCAGGTAATTACATCACATTTTAAAGACTAAAGCATAAAAATCTCCTTTACAAACAATGTGACTTCTTAAAAACTCTTCCAGATGGTAATTCAATTAGAGATACACTATGTCAAAACAGTACAAGGCTGAGACTTGTTTGACTGAAGTACAGTAGTTCAGTTCTGCTATTAAAGCAGAGCATATGACACCCTCCATTTCTAAACCTCTCACCTCAAAGAAAATGTTATCCATGTAATAATTACTGGGTTTTTTGCATAACGCTCTCAGATACATTCATACACCAGATGAAACAGGAAGACAAAACCATGATATAACAGAAGGTCATGTCATTTGCCAAATCGCTTTATACCATACAGTGCTGCGGGAAGCAGGAGCCTACCAGGCTAGCAACAAGCACAAGGCAGGGTACACCCTGGACAGGACACCAGTCCATCGCAGGGCAAGTGCAAGCCAGTCATACATGGGGACAGTTTGGAGACCACAGTCAAGGCCAAGGGGGGAAATTTGGCCTGGACACCGGGATAACTCCCTACTCTTCCTGAGAAATGCCCGGGGATCTTTAATGACCACCGGGAGTCAGGACCTCAGTTTAACATCTCATCTGAAAGTCAGTGCCAACTAAAATATATTGTCCCCGCAACTATACCAGGGCACCCACACAGACCACAGGGTGGGCCTCCCCAATGGTCCCACTAACACCATTTCCAGCTTCCACTGCTTAGCTTCAGGGCGTAGCCCGTTGAGAGCTGCAGGGTGACATGGCTGTTAGCATAACAGAAGATTCACAAATTAAACCAAATTGTTTGGAGGAGGAACAAAAATCACTCCTCACTAGTGTCAGAGCTCCACCGCACACAACAGGAGGTGGCAGCGCATTTCCTGTCAGAGGAGAATTTACAAAATACAAACTACAGGGGTGTATGCCGTATGTGCTGGTTATCTGGAATTTAAATTAAGGTGTTTAACAGGTTTTCTTCAGTACGTTTGTACAGTACGTAATGCAGGTCATTCTCTTAGATTTTCTGTAAGTATTCCGTGGGAAATGGGAATAAAAAAATAAAAAGTAATTTCTGAGAAAAAAAATATGTCCCTAAAAAGCAACAGCACTTGAGAGAAATCATATTGAAAGCCATGGGCCATGATATACTGTAGGTACTGTAGCTCCACCAATTTCCTTTCAAGCTGAAATAAGGTTTACTTTCTGCTGTTATCACTATGTATGTGTTTTTTAAATAGCTCATCTGAGCAACACATAGAGAGTGTCTTAATCATCTGTTCAACGGATTTCTACAACTGGCAGCCTGATTCCCTATCATCTTCATTTTTCACTGTTTTGCTGGCCAGGATTCATTTTAAGTGTTGTTGTCAGAAACCTGCACAGAGTCAGGTACAGTATACTGTATATGTTCGTATGTCTCCCTACAGGCAGTTTGTGTGTTGCCACAATTAATAGAATCAGAACCATTGTCTGGTATTGATGGCTGTTATTTATAGACGCTACTGTATGTACAAGTGCATTCAATACTGTGAACAGTTACACAAAGGGCTGAAACAGTATAGAACACTCTACCCAGCAATGTTGTTAAAGCCAATACCTGGGCTTTTATTCAAGAACCAGCTGCATGAGATTCCTGGATCCAATGCTAATTGCTAACTACCAGGCTCGATGGCATCCACTTGTTTCTAACCACGACAGTAGGGAAGGGAATGAAAACTGGCTTCTTCGTGACATCCCGGAGTTGCCACGAAATGCAAATGTGAGGAAGCCCTTCATCGTGTGACTCTTTTGTGCACATCGGCTCAGGGGAAGGGAGGATAAAGTGAACGGGTCAGGCAGCAGGGCAAAGGAAATGATCAATCTGGACCGGTTTTTAACACCATAAACAGCCCACATGGGGATAAGTGCAGTGTGTCAACGTCCAGTGACAGCAATTCCAAGCACTTTAGTCTTATGGATCCCACCTTATATCCATAAATCAACATTTTAATGATGACATTACTCCTTCAGAATGTTTTTTTTTTCTTTCCATGGAAAAATACTTTTCATATACAGGTCAGTCCATTTCAAATTCACTCGGATATATTATTATTATTATTATTATTATTATTATTATTATTATTATTATTATTGTTATTATTATTATTTTGTACGACTTTTACATTTCACATTTATTCTTACATTTATGAATGACACCCAGGGATGTAATGTGTTCAAGATTATTGCAAAATAGTCCCAATCTCTTAAAAAATAGGAAATGTCTATGGTAGTGTACTTTATATTTATTGTCGATGTTATGTATTTATTGTTGATTAAGCCAGGTGTTCAGCAGACATTTGAATAATGAGGAAAAAGCAGTAATGGTTTAATAGTATATATACAACTCCTTCATAAACAAGACACAATATAACAAAACAACAGGCATAAAAAAACTGTACTTGCTCTCATCTGAAAGTAAGTTTTGTTCTTAACCATTACAAATTATTCATTTACAGAAGTGGTTATATTGTGCTGTGCAGTGTTTATGAAGGAGTTAAGACAGTTGTTCAAGTAAAGCATTATAGATAACAACATTTATAATAACATATAGGATTATTACATTTATTACATTATACACAAATAGTAAGATACAATAACAGAAGAACACAAAGCTGATTTTCCTAGAATAAATTTGGTTTTTAATACTTTTTGAAAGAGATGTTATATGATTGCAAGTTTAACAAATGCACACTCTGCAATTCTTTTTTATCCTCCTAAAAGCCAAGTCACCAAGCATGCAGTTATTTAGAGGCAACTAGGTCTTCTATTTTCAAAGTATTCGATATTTAGCTGACTTTTTCTTCCAAACTGTTTGTATAATGCAGAAATGGCCATTAGATGTTGCCGGCTGGATCAAATTGAGATTTAGGTTCAAGGTTCTGCAAACCTGTGATGATGATTCTTCCTTTACTGTAGCAGAAGACTTGCATGTTATGAGAATCCACTCTGTAGTTCCTCATGATTATTTTTTAAAAAGAACTATCAGTTTCAATTCTTTTTTTTATAATTAAAGTAAACGTCCTTTAATAATTATATGTGACTCAATAAATGCCACAACTGCTGGATGTGATGTGAAGCAATAAATGCCAGCATAATAAGTGACATTGTTAATGAGATGCCCCCACAGACTTCAAAATTTAGCCTGAAAGGCTGCTATGTCTGGCACTGCATCATTTGTATATATGTCTCACAAAAAGGCTATTTGAGGTTAATTTAATTGATTAACATTGTGGGGTTTCCTGTAATCTGCATTAAAGTTCAAATTGATGCATTTAGAGGTAAATTGATGAAGACGTTATTTAAACCTGAAGGAAGGTTATTCATTTATAGCCAGAGCTGTTTTCCTTGTCATATTAAAGCATATTTTACCAGGCGTTTAGCTCAAATGATATAGGTGAAATATGCTGGTTGTCAGTCTGAGTTTCCACCAGTGTTTTCTGCAAACCTGAATCTTACTCAAGATGGTAGATCTTACCATGTACAGTACTTGGTTACTTGTACATTGTCTACTGTTTGTTTGTATATTGTCTTGATACACTCTCTACACTTTGTGTTTTAAACTTTTTGTAACAATCGAGAGACTTTCAGTAAGTAAGAATTCCATTGTACCAGTACATGTACCTGTTATATATGGCTCAAAAGTTCAAATTCTTGTCTTATTTTTGTATATTATACTTATTTACTATACACTCACTGAAATAAATATGTTGTACTGCACCATCATAATAGAAATGGACATCAGTTACTCACTTAGTTCTGTTATCAGTATAAGGAATATTTTGTGGGAGTAAAACCGTTGTGTGCCTCAAAAGGCTGGCCGATAATAATCTTGTGCTACGCTGTGAAAATGTGTGATACCAATAAATCGTTTCACAGAGTGTTAATTACACTTTGCCCAGCACACAATTTATAGACAGATTTTAAATCTTATGTGATTTTCACTGGGGCTAATGTAATGAATCTGATATTTTTAATTCCAACCTTTGTAAGTTAGCTTCTTTGTATTTTTAATCACTGGCACTAAGAAATTAATTAATAAAATGTTAAGATAAACTCATACAGTGATATAAAATTTGAAAATACAAAAAAGAACGCTAGTAGGCAAATGGATTTTAAGAAGGTTTGAAATGCACACAAAACTATTTTCTGTTCAGTCACTCAGATAGCGATTATATTTTGTGTCTTTGCCTTGGTTATTAGTATGTGTAGTGAGTGAAGGTATAAAAAGGTTAATATACCTTATATCAATATATCCTGTGACTTCAGATCAATTAATGTTTAATCTGTGATTCAGAACTTAAACAATTTCCTATCAAGACAGGAACTATGAATTAGAAAATGAAAAACAACACTTTCTCCAGATTTGAATTTTTCCATTTTCAGTTCTATGAAATATGCATATCTTTCATGTCCTGGGAGATGCATTAGAGAGGGGAAATCACATTGTTTAGCCTTTGAAACCCAGTTTCAAATAAAAATGTTTTAGTTTGTGTACAGTTTCTAAGTGTGCACACTTTGTAAAAAACACTGTGTGGTTTTCTTTCATATATGTTTGCATAATAAAGGACAACAAGATTACTTAGATCTAAGGATTTTTTTATTTTAGAATTATCAGTACTATGTTTTTATTTGTTTTGACAGTTTCATACATAGCCATACTGAACTTATATACGTAACTATGAAATATTTTTTGATTTTAGCAGACAAACTAATCTTAGTCAGTCTCACGAAGTGTAGATCGGGGGGAGGGGGGGGCGTGGTCCAGGCATACAAGTCCAAGGGAGTCCAAAGAGAAAATCCAGGGCGAAGTCCAAGAGTCCAGAGCCGGGTGATCCATCCAGGACAGACAAGACAAGGTTTAAAGACCGGAGCAGGATCCGGTGCAGGGACAGGGAATAAAAGTGGGTTCAAGGGGCCGGGCGCTCCCAGCCCCGGACACAGACGGTCAGGACGCCGTGGTGAAGTCTGTGCCGTCGGGTCTCTACTGGACCCACTGGTAGGCGGGCTTCCGGGCGTCCATCTCCCAAAGATGAGCCCAGAATGGTAGGAGCGCCCTTAAGAGGAGGGATTATGATCGTGACAGTCAGATTACATTAATGTTATAAGCTTGAACAATTTACTCATCCAACTTTTAAGGAGGATTCTGACTTAGAGGTGTTCAGTCAGAATCCAACAGATGGAAGTTTCACACCATTGGCTCCTCAGCCAAGTACATAAATTTATATGCATAGTATTTTCTTCAATTATAACAACTTTTACTACTTTTAATATAGTATAGGTAGGCCACAGCAATACAAGAAGAACTATATTTGTACAGCCAATATGACATTTTGTGGTCTAAGATATACACATTTACCAATTAAATCTAATTAACACTGTATCAGGTATTCCCTATCATTGACATCATTCTATACATCCATACCTCTACAAGGCAGCTTGTACTAAACAATACAGACCTTTCACAATTATAACTCAAAACAAAATGGCTAGATTTGCAATGGAGGATCATTACAGAATTCTGCTTCTGATCAGAAAGGAAAAACACTGAGTGACAAGAATAGAATAATATCAAATGTCTAATACTTCTGTGCAAAAGTGTGTATTGTTACAGCTTTAGGTGACTGAGAGGTGTCTCTTTGATTTTAGATAAGATTTGTGACACTTGGCAGAGTAAACACTTCTAGCTTCAAAGCAGAGAGGATGTTTGCTGAGGTCTTGGGGGGTACCTTGAGCAGAAACAATTGTAACGTTTACCTTGGTACTGTACAGGGAACTTGGGTTTCCTGGGTAAAAAAGGCCTCAGTTAGAAACATCTTTCCTGCTTAGGGTGCATTTTTATGGATAGGCACATAAGCTCCCATTTTTTTTTGTGGCATCGGGTGTGCAGAGAGAGGGATTTACCTGCAGGTTGCATTGTATTTAGTTAGAAGGCAGTTTATCTCTTATGTGGCCTCTGTAGGCATTAAGAGTTTAACACTTCTGTGTTATTATGTTTTGTGACTTCTAATCAATTTTTTTTGTTTCCAAAATTTATTTGGTTACAAAATGCCCTTTAGGAAAATTTATCAACAGCGATAAGACCATTTTAAACTGTTTTTTCCATTGATGGCATTCTCAGTTTAACAACTTTGAGGGTAAGGCTGATACTAAAAAGAAAAATGCTACATGCTTTTCAAAACTGCCCTTTTTTAACAGAAAGGAAAACAGGTGCTCTTGAGATAAATTTAGCCAAGGTTCCTTAGTATATCTCTGTGCTATTTCATCAGCTGCAAGAAATCGTTTTTCACTGGGTGATTCAATTGCTTATTTCTGTTGAAAAGCTAAAAAAAAAGCTTGCTTAAGGGATAAGCTAAAATATGTCTGTTTTATCTTAGAAGGATTTTTGTATCGGTCAATGTGCAGCGGAGTTCAATCTGCTCTATATCTGTTCCAGCTAGGACTCAATGATTGACAATCCTATCATCCATGCAGACAATATTAAGTCTCCACGTGTATCAACTGTAAATATGGAGGTGTCAGATTTTAAATCGTCAAGATGTCATCGTGCCTAATGTTGATATGTTAAAATCAAAAAATGTTTTATTACGGTAAAGCTAATATAATACACAGAATTGTACATTTCAGAAGGGAACGTTTCCGCAGGTCTTTCCTCCCGGCGGCTGTCAGGGTGTATAACGCTGCCCTAGGCTAGGACTTTTAGCCCTTCATTTGCTCCTCTATGGACAGCATGTTTACTCCATTGTACTTTTTGAACAATCAGTCTGTATAAACCTATGCACATTTTGCACATATTTTATTGTTTTTATAGTGACTATGATCAGCACATTTTGCACACACCTATGTATTTATTTTTATTTATCTTGTTTGTCTTTTGTTTTATAACTATTCTGATGTCTGTTTTGCTTGTCTTGGGCTGGACTGCTATGACACATCAATTTCCCTACGGGATTAATAAAGTATTATCTAGCTATCTAGAATACCTATATGGCTATATATATATATCAATTGGAGGACAATTAATATCCAGGTTTATTTTTCAAATGTAACCTGCTTGAGGGTATTTCTATTGAAAAGTGATGCACAATACAGTTTCTAAACTTAATTTGTAGATTGTAAATCCTGCTTCAATAAACCTTTTTGGGCATCAAGTGTCGTGATTGTAGTGTGAGTGGTCAAAAGCCAAACAAAACAGCTAAATCTCTCATGTTCAGATGTTTAAAAATAGCTGCAAATTTAAGTATTTTGCAGTTTAACACCTTAGTTCCTTTGAGTCAAGAACCTCTGATACAATCATTTCATAGGCAAACCAGGTTTTCCAAAACCATACTTTCCAGGAGAATGGTCATGATGTATGTCTTTACAGTCTATTTTTGCTGTCCTTGATCGAACAATGCTCAATCTGATTATTAAAGCAGCCTAAAAGGCTATAAAATGTTGTTTTTTTTTGTTTGGAATTGGCAATTTTTTTTTTGTTTTGAACCTCCACAACTGGAAACTTCACAGCACCTCAGCTCACCACTATGACCCTCATAGCAGCACAGCAATGACAGAGCCTATGTGAACGTTTTTCCACATGCTGCACTGCCCATCCATCCACTGTTTTCAACACTGCAAGTCCTTGGTGTGCTTAGACTCAATTGGAGGATGGCACTGCAGCTCGAGCTGACAACACAGAGAGCTCAGAGGCACTAGTAAGTCATGGTACCCTGAATAAGTAAAGCCTACCCATCCTCAGCAGCATGTAGCCAATTGTACACCATTGTGTGGAGAAGTGTTTCACCACTGGCACCAAAATCTCTACTTGAGTTTTAAGCACTGTATGAAAGAATGACTAAGAAACACTGATGAAAACGCTATTCATTCTCAGAAATTAGCAAAAGAACAGAGTAAGGATCTCAGGTGGCCTTTTACGTGAGTGCACCTGAGGTTATCGAAGCACGTGTTCATAAGGAAACAGTGGGACTAAAAAAAATGCATTAGCCTCCTGCGGACAAGCTAATTGCTAGGTCTGATTCTGAATTAATAAATGTCACATTCACATGAGCAAGACTTGAAAGTGTCGGGGACCTCCTAGAAATATTGTGAGGAAGTAGTTGCCCTGGTGATGGATTAATTATCCAAGAAAAACCATGGGTATCTAATGTTGCTCTTAGCAGGAACCATTCCCATCCCATGGTGATGTGATGGGTTTTACATCCGCAAATTAAGAATTCAGTGGTTCAGAAGTACGTCTTTGGAGCATTACAAGTGACTTGTACGGTATGTTAAATTACGTGTTAGCAATAGCTCACATGTTGTGTGCTTTTGTGTGCTTTGTTTCTTCCTTATTTAACCTTATCTAACACAGAGGGAGGCCACATGATTTGCATTGTTGCCTAGATCATTTCTTTGCAGTGATGAAATGGAAAATTGTGTGTCTTGACCCCCCCCCCATAGGTACAAAAACATCACTTTAAATCAACAATTATCCAGAGGAAAATACTTTAATCAAACTAAAATGTGTTACCTTGTTCACCACTTCCATACAACACTGGTCTTGAAATCTCAATATTTGTTTCCCCTTCCTGTCGCAATGACATTGCTTCGTGACAGGAAATACATTGACAGGGACAGTGACAGGAAAGACATTGGGTATGATGTACTGTAGGTACTGTAGAATGGTCTACACTGCAGGTAGGAGACAGGTTTCTGCAAGTACAGTAAATGGGCTTTTGTACACCACAAAGTGCAAAAGCTTCACAGCAGGCATCCTGAAATTATCTGTGAGAATTTGAAGTTTCTGCCGACACTACAGACACATTGAATAACCTGAAACCACGCAGTTACTGTTTTATTTATGCTTTTATCTGTTCCGTCAACTATACTTTTACAGGGATTTCTTTTTCATATCATTTTCAATCACCAATTATATTTTTTCTGTTATGGAACAGGTAGAAGGGACGAGGGGAGGTAAATGTAATTGGAAGAAAATAAAATTTTTTGTGTGAATAAATTGTAAAAGTAAAAGAATGCCTGCAGGTATCTCCAGACTGTCTGTTATCATGCTGGTGTGATGAATCAGTTGTCAATTGCTAAATTAAAAATAACAGTTTCCTCTTAACCAGGTAGAGCAGCTGTAAAGTAACCATGTACTGTATGTTTAAATTACAGAAAATACCAATTCTGGAGATATGGAGAGATATATTTGCTAATAAAATACTTTCATACTTGGTTAACAGCAATCTAAAATGAGGGCACATATTATACATTGCTCATGTGGAAGAGTGGCTGGGTATTGGGAAGAATTAAACTTTTTCGAGCAGTTCTGTTAATGTTTCAGAGCATTCACCAGTATTGATCGAACTGATCTGAGCAGCTATGAAAACACCTTGGTTTTTTCTTGTGCCAGCCTAATGTATTATGAGCTGGAATGCAGAAAATGTTCATTATGAAGCCTAAAGCAAACAATATAGATCAATATCATATCAAGAGCAACTAATGGATACATTTTACCTAGTGCTGCTGCAGTTTTGAAAAGAGGGACAGGGGACAATTTTCAGATCAGTAGAAAACAGGCATTTTGAGAGCTTCTCACCTTGCTCTGTTTATCTTTGTGTGTGTGCTCGTTTTTGTTTAGTTTTTTTGCTACTGTTCTGACATGCTATTCAAGACGATTGAAGTACCACAGTAATATCGGTTAGAGACACCTGCAAAATAAGCGTCTCAAGAAACGAAGGACGAGCGATTTTCGTATTGCACTGCTGCCGTGACTAATTGTATTGGCACTGGCGGCGGGAGGCTCACATGTAGTAAGGGACACCTCCGAGAGCTGCCTTCCAGAAATAACACAAGATCTACTGTACATATCAAACGAACTAACCAATTTTAGTGACCGGGTTAGGACACAAGAAGTACAAGAATTACGCAACGGGGGAAAAAATCATATAATATTAATAGTTTAAAAACTGCATCGAAAGTATTAGGACGCGGATGTGCAATGAATAATTCAGTTTAGCAGACTTTCTCTCTCTCTCTCGCAAGGTCAGCGAGTGCAGAAGGCTGGGCTTTTGACAGAGGGATTGGCTCACTTGCGTTCACTGCTGCTTGGAGTCGAAGGCAGCGAATTTGGAGGGTTAAAAGCCGGTTCAAAGGATGCTTCGCTACGTGTGCGCTGAGAGGGGTAGTCCCCGGCTCTAGAAAAACTAGCGCTTTGCAGGGGAATTGAAATATATTGCCACTACTTCTTGTTATGCCGGGGTCTGGCTTCAGCCGGGAAATGAGAAAACACTAAATGCTTGGAAGCCGGCGATTTTAAATCTATTTGTGAACTCAATCTCTAGAGTACTTGAGGGTTGGGTTGCAAAGGGGAAGGCGATGAAAAATATCTCAGACGTTCATGACATCGTGCCGACTTTATATTGTGTGATTTGGTAGCAGCTGGTGTTACTTGTGCGTTTTTATTAAAGGCCTATTTAATTTACTGAAATCATTTTAGAACACAGTGAAAATGTCTTGAGAAGAGGAACCTTTCGAAGATGACTGTAAGTACAGTACTTTGTGGTAAATGTTGGGTTTTTTTTAACTTAGCCTAATCAGTTTGCATAGAATATCTGCCTCGAAACATATTTCTCTTGTTGATGTAATTTACTTGAGCTACGCTTTGTTTATCCTCTGGTGTTTTGCATATTGGGCATGTCAACATAAGTCAAGTCTGCATCGTGTTAAAATCCATGTATCGCCTCAAGCCTACAATTTGTGATCAGAAAGCATTATTATTACTACTTCTATGACTACTATGGTTGTTTCTGTTGTTTTTGTTATTATTGCACTAGCTCACAAACGACTTCTTTTTGGGTCGTTCCATCTTTTTGGGATGCAGCGAATGACTTTGCATTACACAGACCTTGATTCCACTTTTTTTTTTCCGAATCCAGAAAGAGGTTAACACCATCAGTAGTTGCCTTGGGTGAAAGGATAGACCCGGTCTGGCTTGCTGGTTTGTTGTTGGGGTTTGTGTTCTACAGGGGGACCGGTTACTACCGTCAGAAAGGAAAGCATTAGAATGAAATCTGAGAATAAGCAGGGTCACCGTGAAAATTCGTGTTTGGCATTAAACGTGTCACACATAAAAAAGAAGAAGGCGACAATAGGTGTTTTCCCACTCGAAACGTCAAAACATTTACACTCCCGTTTCCTTCGATTGTCAAAAAAACAATTATTTTGAGCTAATTGTGCATGTACAGTATTGTATGCAAAAGATGTTTCTATAGGGGGAGGGGTAGTTCATTCCTTGGAAAAAAACTAAAGCAGGTCCACAGTATCTTAATCCCGCAAGGATCACACTGAATTGATGTTATCTCTCTCTATATATAAAAAAAAGAATCTAAATATTGATAGCGTGTGTTCATTTCATCTCGTGATCGTTCTGTGATGGATCGTGTACCGCCGGCATAAATGAATCCTTCGTGGAGTCGTTGCCCTTTTAAGAGGAGAGCAAGTGCGGGTTTAAACAGGATTCCCACGGTTTTCCCTTTCAATAACTTCCAGCTCTGTTGGGCAGCTAGTCGCCTATGAAAACACGATTCCATTCGTAAGGTCCTATTAATAGTTTAGAGTTGAATCTTTCTTCAGTACACTGCAATGGGCACACCGCAGTTGTACCATAAAGGCAGTAACTTCATTCACAGATTCGGGAAGGGGACGTTGTAAACCGATGTGCTCTGTGGTAAGACCCTCTGACATGTTCACGTTTCGGACGAGAATGTGAATGAAAGTAGCAAAACTGCACTGTAATTCAGGTTGTGTTGTGATTTTTTTTTTTGCAATGATCAAAGTCTTTTCCCGATGACATCCGATGCGTTTGTCTTTTTTTTTGTTGTTGAAACTTGCTTTCGATTTCCTCCGTTACGAATATCAGAAGGCTTTTGACAGTGGGATCTAAGACAACGAGGGAGGTTGTGCTGAGTCAAATATTTGTCTGGGTGGCAGCGCTGCGAAGTTTTCGTCTTCGTGAGGTTATGATGTAGCCAGCATATCCCGGGGAAATGTGACTAATCCAAGGAGCGGGGGTTGGGATCGATAAGGAGGGGGTAAAAAAAGCAAACTTCTGAGAATATACTTCCCGGAGTCTATCCGTTCTTCGTGGAGATTGTTTTGTCTGGATCATGACCTGATTGCGCTACAGTATTTCCACTTCCTTAGAAACCGGCGACTCGGGGATTTGGTCATGGAAATGTAGCGTAAGCAGCGAATACTCAGTCCCTTGCAGAAACAGTATCGGATGTTTAAAATGTCATTTTGTACGCAGTATACGGCGATTTTGTTATGGTTCTATCTCTTGCCTTGTAATCCTACTGCTTAGAAACAAACATTGCAGAGAGAGAGAGGGAGAGAGATTTATGGAATCTGATGAAAGATAGAGCTATTCTTGGTGTTGCCGCGCCTCTTCTCGTCCTGTGCGTAACGCGTTTTAATGTGCTTGGCACATCGCTTTGCTTCTGTTGTACCTTTCTAGCATTGCCTTTGGATTCAAGGCTTTATTTTTTAATTCAACAGAATCTAACGGTTACAAATATTAACTTGAGACGTGTTATAAAGTTCTAACAAGTAGCTACGTTTAAGTACGATGGATTTTGAAACTTGTTTAGAATGCGATCTGAATTGTAATCATTTCTTTTTATTTTCACCTCGTAATAAATTACACAATTGAAATGTTGTACTAAGCACGGAAAAGGCAATTACAGGTTTGTAATTGTGAATGCTTCTAGGCTCGGTTCAAGCCCTTAACGCCCGTTTTTTGCAAACTAATGCATGCAAAGTACGTGAACTAATGTCATTCCCCTAAAATACAGGCCACCGTGTTTAGTTTCAGGCTTAGAGTACAAAAATAGACGGCGTAAGGATATACTGGTGCATAATCAGCGTGGTGTCCGAGGTTTAAGGAAATTAAGCACAAAGTCTTTAATCCATTGCAATACAAAAATAACGTCCTTTAGTGCTTTCAATGATTTTATTTTTTTCTATTATAGTTCAGTACTGTACAGTAGTACGATTACAAAAAATACTAAGATCTATTGAAAAACACCAATTAATTGCGTAATTTCCGTAGGATAAAATGTGTCTTCACTTTGTCTTTTCTCAGTTATTTTTGGTACCATCTTAGTCTTCAGCCACTTTTCTGGCAGATGATCTCAACTTGAAAAATCTGCATCATTTACCGTATTGATTCTTACCAATGGGAAAGTATCCCAGAAATTTTGCCCATCATTGTCTCTGTGAGGAGTCAGCATTAGAAAGTACTGAGAAATGGGACTTTTGCGAGGATTTGTTGAATATACTTCAGATTTGTTCAATAGGGCCATGACTACTGTTTGCCAAGGCTGTGAAAGTTAATTTGCCTTCTTCCTTTATCCATATTAAAATAGTACGGGGGATACCATTTTCCCCAAAGTGCTGTCCTCCATAGACAGATGGCCGTATGCACCAGTTGGCCATATAGATACCCAATGGCTGCTGTATGCAAGCATCCTGCCTTGTAAATCATGATAAAGCAAACCCACAGTTCCTTTACAGATCACCACCTGTGGCCATCCAGTGGCCCAGATCTCACTGTGCACCACGGCAGATCATCACATTTTGTTGAGGGTCACTGTTCCGTTAAATCCTTTCTCGGGTTTCCTATACATCACTGTTAGCAAAGGACTGTGAAAACCTAGAGCAGTAAAAAAAACAGACAGGAGATAATGGCCTGTTGTAGCCTGCAACCACCTCTGCAGCAGGGTGAGAAACATTTCGGATTTAGTTCATCTTCCATAGTTCCCCAGGCTGTGGAGAAAATGTCTGATGACTCCTGTGGACACCTGCACTCCATTTGACCATCACTACAGCTGGTTATCTACTGTCCCCTTCTGCCTCCTCTGAGCATGTATAGAGCACATGTGGCTCGCTGTCCTTTGACTTCACTCGAGGTGGAAAACCACTGCAGTTAATGGTTAACATCAAAATATTCAGAGCCATGGACATTTCCTGCTCACTTCCACCAAATTACTATCGGCTCAGTATGGCCATCCTGCATTGGAGATACTGCTGTTACAGACTTACTATTTATTATGTCTCAGATGTAGGTATTAGTCAATCATTACAAATGGTCTGAAATTACCAAACATCTTTTATAACATGGAGTGAGTTCTTATTATTTAAGTCTGAGATGCAATATGCAGTTATATTTTTTGGTGTAAAGCAAACCACAGGACCAGATTGTCCTATACTGGGCAGGCCTAGTTTAAACTCGGACGTTTATGCTTCTGCTGAGCATTCTGTTACTCCATGGCCTTCTGGTCGCAGCTACCTGGAGGTGTGACCTGCCATCTAAGCTGAGGCAAGTCTTCAGTGGAGCAGAAACAGCGTAGGCTTGAGTAACATCAGAATGAATGGCTGTTCAGGACCTGTTCGGAGATATTGCATTCTAATATGCAAACTAAATGCATTTTTTTACTAAGCTGCTCACCAGAAAAGCATAAGCAGCTTGTATGCTATCCGTGTAATTTTGCTCTGGAAGGGGTTCTGAACTTCTTATCCCCAGCTGTGCAAACCAGTCGTGGTTTCCTTGAGCCCGCTGGGTGTTCACTGATGTGTGAGAAGTGTAAACGTTTCAGGTCCACTGTTTTGTTAAACCCCTTTCGATAACGTCCCCCTCCCTCTTCTTTCGTTTCCTTCTTCAGGATTACAGGGAGGATGGTATGGACTTGGGAAGTGATGCCGGCAGTCGCTCCAGCTCCGAATCAAACTCCAACAAAGTGACGCCCTGTTCGGAGTACAAGTCTTCTCCCAGCCTGGACCTGGCCACCTTAGAAGACTACGAAGAAGATGAGGACTATCAGGAGTACAAGAAGAAGGTGATCGAGGAGTGGGAAAGCGAGTATGGGGATTACGCAGACAACGAGGGCTACAGAAAAACGGTGAACAGCAGGAGTTTAGCCGAGGAGTTCCAAGATGTTAAAAGCCCCACCCCTCCTCCTCCCCTTGACCCTGCTCCTGAGGAACTGAAGCAGAATGGCAATATTGTTCCAAGTCACTTGGGAGCTAAAGCAAACGAACCACTTCAGCAGCCCAGCCAGCCCCTGAGGATAACAGGAGGGGGTGTGGACTCCCCAAGGCAGGAGAGCTCGGGAACTAACACCGCAGAGGAACCTCAGCTTCCCACCATGGACTGGGAAGCACTAGAGAAGCATCTGGCTGGCCTGCAGTTCCGGGAACAGGAGATGCGTAACCAAAACCAGAGCCAGGGAAAAACCAATTACACCTCAGTGAGTCCTTGCCTCCTGCTGTCTTCGAGCTCCTGCTCCGGGGTCCGGCATGTGTAAACAGAGCTGACTTGTGTTCTGTGCAGTGCCATTCCAGTGTTGCCCATTTGTATTTGTGTAAGAGTCCATCGCGTTTTAGTCCATCTGTTATCTGTTTCAGAGAGCCAAACTGTTAGGCCAGTGGAAATGTGGATTCAGGTGCGGTGTTAAGCTCTTTGTAGCCTACTGCTTCTCGGAAGAACACTTGTTTGATCCGTTGATTTTACTTCTGTTTGCAGTTGCAATTTGTTGTGGAGATCAGCTCTAGCTTTGTGGTCTGTGCTGTGGATAGAGGTTAGTTTTGCAAGTAAGCAGCAGAAATGGCGTTTTTGAACACTCGGCTGCTGCCAGTAGTTCTTTTAATGAGGTTCAAAGCTGTTATTGGCACAGGTGTTCTGTTCATGCCAGTGGACAAGTATTTTCCTTTTCCTAATTTCCTATTTGCAGAGTTAACATACAGGGCCAGTAATAGTAGTGTCTGATTGGGCATTATGGTAACAGGTAAATAAACCATATCTCCTTATCTGCAATCAAGCGAATTGTTTATCTTATTGGTCCTATTGCTAAAAAGCTATAAATATATATACAGTATATAAACACATTTTAATGTCATGTGTTGCTTTTGTGGAACCTCTAAAGATGCTGAACTTTCAGTGTTATTATACAGTACACTGTATAATAATTATTATACAGATTCTAATGCATAGAAACCGAGTTGCAAGTAACTAAGCATAATTCACGTTGATTTTATTCTTTTTTTTTCGACACAATAACGTGGAACGTATTTAATCTGCTCAACAGGTACCCTTTGTATCTTGACTGCGAGTCTAAGTTGCCTTGTATAAACCGCCTCCGCACGGGTAAATGTGAATGTAAACCTATTGACCCCTCTTGGGCAGCTTAAAGGTGAAAAATGATGATCTGGAACTATTTGTATTAAAAACGGAGCGCACTAGAGGGCGCTATTGCAATGCAGGATGCAGCTAACGGCGCTGACTTACTGGTTTAGGCTGTTTCCGTCTGGGCCAAGGTAAAGCATCCTTCAAAATTCATCTCGGTGTCACTATGATTGCGTCACATGTTATAGAGGGCCACAGTCGTCTTTATGCTTGTGAGCGTTCATCAGTAAAAAATGTGAATGCATAAAATATTGTACGGTTTTCTACAATTTTGTTGTTTTTTCCCCTTTTTTTCCCTACCCAGGGATCTTGATTTACTATATAGGCACGTTTTCTACATTTCAGCCCAAGAGACACGGTAGACTTTGTTTTTTGATGCCTACAAGTGTCACACTGTTCTGTGTTTGTTTCACAGGCGACATTGACTAATAAACATTGTCCTCACAAATGCTGATCCACCTTGTACTCTAGATAGCAGTATGTTTAGGGAATAGGTTCTTGGTTCAAAACGCAGATAGCACAGTCCTAGTATTGATAAGTCCCGTTATCAGGCCTGCATTGGTGATTGCCTTTTGCGTCATTTGTAGACTTATTGGTGGAAGCTGCTTTATATCATGTCAGTACGAGACTCTTAAGGTTAAAGTCCATTATCTTAGCAATTATGGAAAAGTGATTCCATTTAAAAACGCATTTCTCTGCTAAGGGAGATATTGTGACGTTTTAAATACAAAGACGTAATTTTGCCCGTTAATTATTGAAATCGTGAAAACGTGTTTTTTTTTTTTGCTCTTGAGTGAATTGTTTCTCTAGTCGTTGGTTTATTTATTGTGGGGAAAAGAGATAAGAACACTTGCCTTGTCTATGAGTGAGTCGGGCACTGCCTGATGTTCCACAGAGCTCAGGAACTTGATTTTAACAGCTGTAAAATCTGACATGGTATGCTTGGTATCTAAAGCTTTTTGTTATTCCAGACTCCCATCCCTGATCTTTCCACTGAATTTGAATGCAGTATGAGCAAAATGACGATTCTTTCACTCTTGGTTAGCCACAAAGTACAAAGATTATCATGAACTCTCATTTATGAGAGCTGCGTTATTGCCTATCCCTACAAGTTGTTTCAGGGCCTCATAAATATCGAGGACAGATCTTATTATTACAAATACAATGTTCTTATTTCCTTTGTATATTCATGTCTGTCAACAGCATGTTGTTTCTTTTTCACTGTTTTTGACTAAACACTCAAAACAGCTCAACTTCAGGAAATGTAAGATAAATTATGATAAGCAGAGATGAGTGTAGGAAAGTTCATTTGCTGGAAATAACGTTAAATCCTTTGTAGAACTCTGAAAAATGAACAAGTCAGTGTGTTCTGAATAGATTTGTCTGTAAATGAAGCCTTTTCTCAAATTTGAGGATCCATGTGCAAGTTGCAAAAATTCTCATCAGTAAAATAATTCAAATCCAGTTCATTTTGTTGACAATTTTTCAATTGTCTTACCAAAGATGTCTCTTACGAAATTCTCAGTTCTTACAGTAGAACAGTATTTTGCCTTGGGAAAGATAATTCTGTAGTCTGTTCAGCCTATCTTGTTTGTCTGGTTCCAAGAAGCTAATTGATTTTAGGATCTTACCCATCCATTTCTTGAAGAAGCCAATAAAATCAACTTCCACATCATGTCTTGGCAGGTTTTTTCCAGACACCTCACACCCTCTGCAAAAAACAAAAGGGTCTTGTGCTCTTAAAGTGCCACCTCTTACTTTTCATTTGTGTTCCTGAGAGTTTGTTTCATCATACAGTGTCTCCATACAACTGTGAAACAATGCTTATGTAACAATTCTTTCATCCCAGGAATAAACCAGGAGAGACAGCACTAAGTATTTCAGGAATTTAAAATTATTTCTTGTTCCTTCCCACACAACAGGGAATTCTTCGGCTGATAGCTGAAGCCGCAGTTTAATGTTCTTTGTAAGCAATGTGCACCGCCCAGTGGCACTGCACAGTTAGAGCTGCTACATGTCAGGACATTTATTCCATGTAAAAAGGTCATTTACAAAGCCGGGTTTTGTGCATATACACAGGAATATATGTACCACTGATCAATTAGCATCCATCTGCCACATAAATGCTTTTGTAATTGTGCAAGTTGCTTGGAAAAAATGCCTGCATTTGCATATCAGATTTTCCCTCTTGGTTTTTCACGCTAGGTGAAATCTTCTCTGCAGTCAGTGAAAAAACCCACGTAAATCGTTTTATTCCCAGCTTCGTTCAATTCACACCAACACATTGAACACAGCTGTGATCTTTCCTTGTCATTTCATGTTTTTATATGGACGTGAACTACTGTAGATGGGCTTGCTTGCTGCAGGAGGTGTTTTAAGTGTGCAGGCTGTTTACTTTTGCTTGGGAAGCTGCAGAAAGATGAAGACACGACAGGCTCAGTATGTAATGGAACTGGAGGCAGTGGGGGTTTGGAACTGGATTGGATTTTCTGTACTGAAATATTTGCAGCAGTGGAGGGTAGTCCATAAATTGTAATGCACAAATTTGGCGTTCCTTCATTCTCTGTCAACTGGCATTGTAAATTGTGCACTAACACTGTGTGGCATAACAGGACAATTGTTAGGTAATGAATAAACCTTCATAGTTTACCTGTATTAATTTTACTACCATTAATATTAATTTTACCATTCAATTTAGTCCAAAATAGTTAATAAAATTAAAATACTCTAAATCCCCCTCATGAAGCCATATTGAATAAGCAAAAATATATTTTTATGTTTATATCCATACGTATTAGGTTAACACTGTCACCTTCTTCAAGATTTAAGATTTTTTATTTGCCGTATACAACCTGTGTATTGGAATGCTTAGTCGTTCATGGTAAAATATCTGAAATAATAAGGTTAACTATTGATCATTAAGTGAAGAGCTGTCTAATCCACGGTTAAAGTTGGTGTTTGCTTGTTTAGAGTGCCCCTAGTGAGCACTCTAAAATTAACAAGAGCATCTTTATCATCACAATTTGTACTTTTAATATAATCCTAGATCAGTACAGTAAATGCATAGCCATGTAATGTCAGTTTTTAAAGAAAGGCTAATTCTTCAAACGGGGGATTGGCTAAAGCTCTTTATGAATGTCTACATTTAAAATGAAAAAAGGGATCCACAAGATTTATTGTAGCTTAAAAGTGTTTAAAATGAATTGCATTACAGTATGTGAGATTCTGGGTTTTGTATTTTTTAATTGAAAGAATGGGTACACCATTATATAACTCAGAAAGGATTTTCATTCCCACATCACATTTTTTTATGTTGTGCTAGTCCTCTTGGAGAGAAAAGCTTTTAAAGTGGGTTTAAATATTTAAATTTAACACTGATAGTAGCATCAGGGCTTGTGCTGAAGATGCATCAGGATCCTGAGAAAAAAATATTTTAAGATTTTTCGCCAAGCTGCATTCTTCCTGCTGCACTCTGGTAAAAAATCTGTTACAAGATGTGCGCTTTAGAAACGTAAGACATGGGATTGGTCAACAAAACCGGGTTTTTCTAATTTGATTTTGAGAGGCTACTTAGCCAGCTTGCTGAAATCAGTCCTGTCATGGAAGTAAACAAGTATGTACAGTAAGTGGTCCCAAATCTCTGGTATTTATCAGAATTGTGCTCCTGGATTTTTTCATGTTGTCATAACAAGACAGTTAAAAATGCTTAGACAGCGTAGCCCACTGCCTGAAAATTGTAAGCATAAAAAACTGCACAGGTCTTCTCCCATGTTCCCTTCTGGATGAAAAAAATAAGTTGATCCCAGAAGCTATGCGACATCTTTTTCAGATTCTGTGCTTGGATAATTAGAACTGCCTTCCAACACCTACGGAAGACTGCAAGAGTTTATGAAGGCTTTTACATTATGCTGCTACAGTATTCTAAACCTCCATGACAACCACTGAAAAAGTATTCCAACGCAAAACTGTGATTAATGATTTAAAATTGTAAATGAGTCAAATTTAATTAGCTTGGTGATTAATCATATCTTTCTTCAGGCGCAAGATTGACAGCAGTGGAATCTTGACATTTCTCTCCAGTGTGGGCTGAAATTTTGTGTGGTATGGCAGTAGATGTTTTCAGACTACTAGAAAGCTTGTCCTGCTGAATTGTTCAGGTGAAAGGAAGAAAAATGTAAAACAGCGTACAAATGAGAGTTGACCATTCAACAAATTTAGTCCGTTTGCCAGGAACTAATGGATTCAGGATCTTATCCAGATGTTTCTTGAAAGAAACAAGCTGACAAATTGAACAGATATTCGACTGTTGAGTCTGCTTCAGTTGTATGAATTGAAACACATGCTTAACATCCATCTAAATCATACCTCAGTGACCTCATTCCGAATGAGACTCTCTCACTGACTGTTTTGGAAATGAATGGTCTCACATTGAGGCAATATAATACTATCTGTAAGAAGGAAAATCGCTTCCTTTCCTTTCGGGAACATAAGAATGTTATGAAAATCTCTTGACCAACATAATCTTTTCTTGGACTCCGTGCCTATTACTTACTGAAGCATACTGACTATAGAGTACTGAGGAACAAGTAATAGGTTTATTTAATGCTGAAAAGAGAATAAGGAAAACACAACGTTTCGGCCGTGGAACCTTCTTCAGGTGTGAGACCTCACAAGTAAGATCACAAGTAAGGAACGGTGGTCATGAAGGTTAGGATAAGCCTGAATCACTGTGAGATATTAACCGATTCATGAACATATAATGGTTTCCCTCATCAGTGATGATTCTTAAGTATTCCAAAGCAGAACTAGGCTTTGCATTCTTTTCCATCATCAAGAAGAACAGGTCCTCCGGACAGAAGCAGATCTCTGTGTCAGAAGTCTGAGGTATAGAATCTTTATCATCTGATGTTATGTACACCCTGATTTCTTTTGAAAAGGGGAGGGCATGCATTGCAATTCTGTAGATGGTTGCAGTCTAATTTGTCTTATACATCTGTATGTAGCACTGGAAGCATTATCCACCCATCTATTTTCTAACCACTTTATCCTGTTGGGGGTCTCAGAGGAGCCTGAACATATCCCAGCAAGCAATAGGCACGAGTCAGGATACACGCTGGACGGGACTCCAGTTCATCATAGTACACTTTCACCTTCAGACATTAAATTCGAATGTCAGTGACAATGCAAATGAGAGGAATCTGTTTGCCCAATTAGGCCTGTCTGGTTCACATCAACTTAGTAATCTTGACAGATCATAGAATTGTCCACAGCTAGCTTGATGGTTTGTTCAGCTTTTTGTATAATACGGCAAGATGTATGCAAATTATTTTTGGTTGTCAAATGATTGTCAGAATATTCCTGAATTAAACTCATTTCCTCCATGTGTTAAAGGACCAGTGGAATAAGTGAGATTGCTTATTGTAAGCTTTACAGTTCACTAAAGTCATGAAATGCCCATGCTCCATGCATCACAAAAAGCTTCTTTTGCTGGAATGATGTGGGGAGACACCTTGGTAAACGGGTGCAATTAATGTATATACATTTTATTTTATATTCACCGAGTTAGACTATGGCATGACAAGTGTTCTGTCTAGGATGTAGCCCTGCCTTGTGCACCATACACTACTTCTGGAATAGACTCATGGTTGCCACAACCTTTACCAGGAATGAACAGCCTTCTAATAATAGGTGAATGGACTGATAATGACACTACAGTTTATTTACACGATTATTTTGTGTGAAGTGTGGGATGGTGACTTTATAGAGTAACCCAATGTGGTATCCTAATTATTTAGCTCAGAAGCCTATGGATAAAAAGGTACCTATTATTTTGCTTCACCTTTTTTAAAATCGATGCAGCTGAAAGCAAGCCTGTTGCTGCCAATCAGTTGAAATGCTGTGATCTTAGCTTTCTCCTCGATGCTCTGTTTTAAGTTCCTGTTCTAAAATTCAGCCAAAAGCGAGAACCGTCCAGGCGCTTGCTCATGCGTGTAATGGGATTACGAGCCACCTTGAAAGAGCCATCTCTGCTCGCCCCAGCCTGTGCTTGCTGCGCTCTGCTCTGCTGGGCTGGGCCTGTCTTTGTGTTTCTTTTTTCATCAGAGACTCCTACAGTAATTGGCTCAGCCTCGTGATGAGGCATGGGAGTAGTTACCTGGGAGACTGACCTTTCTGACACCAGGGAGCCTGGAGACATCATACTGCATCTGTTTCCTCTGCCTTATGCAGCATTTAACATTACATTTTGTTGTTTTTGCTCTTTGAACATCTCTGCAATGAGTAGTAACACCCTCTTTGGAGGTCTGTAGTAAAAGAGGCACATTTCAAAACTGTGCATCCTCTGAAATGGAACAAATTGAATGATGAATAACATTTAGTCACAAAATGGACCAGGCGTAAACACAGCTGAGTCTGGTAGTTTGGCCTTTTTCCATCTTAAGCACATGGGGGAGATGGGCATGCAGAAAGATAGTCCTGTGATTCTGGGGTGTGTTCATTTTAGTGGATGACACTGCATATGCTTCTGAGCTTTTGTGTCCTTTGCTCGATAACCGTCTGATCCCCTCTTCACTCTTTCAAACACAAACTTGCTTGCTCTTCAATGGTGTGGTTTCTAAAAGACTCGACGCAAGAGAAAATGATAGCCTCTTCAGAGTTTTGTTGTTGAAAATTATGTTTAAATTGGCCTTGGGTTGTGTGGGGGGTTTTTGTGATATAGATTAGGCTTCCTACTTCTGTAAAATAATTTAAACCCAGCGCACATTTCACAGATATAGACACCTCATTCACAGGCTTATTTGAGGGTTTTACATCGACGCATATGACCTGAGGCTGTAACACAAGAAATATATTAGAGCTTTAATTATTATATTATATTTATAAGTTATATTCTAAAACATATATAGGTTATAATACATTTAACTGATATAATCTATTTATGAATTCCTGTAGTTATATTATTAATAATACCTGCAACACACAAGGTTATGTGGTTTCTAGAATAATTTCTAAATGTCATTTAGAATGTAGTAGCAATATATTAATTTTTATTAATGTTTACTCCTTTCATTCATATGGCTGCTGTCATTCTTACTGTTTGACTTCTAATTCAATTCTAAGTGCGTACAGCTCTACTGGAAGTTTTAAAGTAGATGCTTCAGCAATAAGTCAAGGGCCCCTTCAGTGATCCTGCTGATAATAATAATTATAAAAAATAAGCAGGCACTGAAAAATGGGCAAGGAGCCTATTGGCTCTTGTCTGACTCTCAATTTTGGATTTTGGAAAACCTCATACTTCGCCTGTGCTGTGCTGTTGCTGGCTTTCAGCAATTTCCGTGCAGTTTGCATACATGACTAGTTTCACTCAAGCAGAATATGATCCTGCAGGGTGTGCAGTTTCAATGGGGCGGTGCTCACTTGAAAAACCACTGACACACACTCTCTGTGCCCTGGAGATAGACTCAGATTACAGCAATTAAGATGTGTTGTAACCTGTGCAATGGCACCCTTTCTTCTTTACATCTCCCTGTAGCAAGCCTGTTCATCAACCTGGAATTTAAATAGAGTTTTAAACTGGTGTGTGTGCATTTTCCATTGATCATATTTTAGCAGTGTTTTGTTTATTTATTTTGACTTTTCAGCAAACTTGAGTAGATTGAAAATGTACAGTACTTTATCCCATGACAGACAGTATGCAGATTTCCCAGCTACAGTACCTACCCCATTGTGTTCAATGGAAGCATGTGTAACTCCTTAGAAGAAATGAATAAAAACGTAATTTTAAAATAAAAGGGCAAAGTGTGGTGAAGTTAGAATAATGGTATTATAGATAATAGAATTATAGTATTATAGATATGTAGTATAAAATAATAGGTAAACTGCTAATCAAAATTAAAGCTAAAACGCTTCAGCTAAATTGAGATTTTTTAATATAATAACTGGAGAAAGAAAGAAGGCTGGGGAAATGTTTGGAAGGCTTTCAAGAAAGAGTCTGAAATGGTACAAACAGCACGCTGCTGTTTATAATGTTTAATTTAAGTAGATTTCAGGGCAGAACATTCCTTATAGTAGTTATCCCTTAAAACTTCAAATCTGGTCTATGCCACGTCAGTCAGAAGAGAGAGAGGTATTCTGTGTGGAGGCCAAAGCAGGGAAGGCAGGGCTTTCCAGGTGTGGAGTCTGTGTTATGTCTCCCAGAGTTCTGTAGTAAGACGAGCCTCCAGTTCCTAGCTGCGGCAGACTGTTTGTTCCCTCAGATACAGACAGTGTGCTGCTGTGTGGTGCTCACACTCCAGTGCTGACCACTGAGCCCGGCACAGACCTGCCTCTCTGTGGAATTTCCTGTTTCCTCATCACTCAGCTCTCTGAGCTTTGATTCTGTTTGCCTTTGATTTTACTGTGTTTGCTTGTGTGTCTTTGTGACCAACCTTGGATTCTTTACTCCAACTTGGGAAAATAACACAGGTAAAAATCGGGATTTATATATCAGATTAGAATAGTTCAAAAATTGGTTCTGGTGGGGTTTTTTTGTTAGACAAAACTTTATTCTAAAACACAATCGTTTTTGCCTCACATGTTTGATTAATGTAAAAGAAGTTTTGCTCAAAGGTTTTTTTTTTGTTCATCTGTTCCATTTATAATCTGCACTGTGGGCTTCTGAGGGGAAGAAAGTCTGAAAATGAAACTTTTTTATTCCACTTGCTTTTAGAAAGACATTGCTGGCCAAGTGGCACAGACCTCTAGTTGTGATTGCTGTGGACAGTGCGCTGTTGTACAGCTGTACTACTGTTTGCCGGAGGGGAACAGCAGATGACCTGCTCACATCTTGTGGTTAATCCGAAACAGTTTTTGTGCTCGACTCTCCTAAGTGTTGGCTGCTTTCCTAAATTTAGACTAGAGTGTGTTATTAGGGGGATTTGAGCTGACAGGTTTATACGTGGTTAGCAAAATCAAAAACTTATCATGTGGCATAGCTGATTTAAACATTTCAATTTGATGTCGAAGCCTTTTTTAGTCATGGTCTTATATATTTAAGATAACCCTCACTTAAACTGGGCAACAACCTGGGTTATAAATTAAATGCTTGTCACAAGAAGAGCTGAGCTGTTTGCTTATACCGTGAGTGAATAAGAAAAATGATGCAAAGATATTAACTAAAGGTTTAGAATTGTCTGTCTATGTGTGGAGATGTATACGTTTTGAAAGGAAAAAAAATGTTCAGGCTTAAGACTGCTGCTCAGCTCATTCTCTAACAATATTGATTTTAATTGTATTCTGCCAATTCTAAAATTCTCGTGAATTAATTATTTAACCTGACAAAAACTACATTTGTGCAGAGAAGATGTTAGAAGACTGTACTTTACTAGGGTCCTACTTACGGAGTGGTGTGTAAAAAGATCATCTAGTATACAAGTTACTGCTTGCATTAATTTACTTTAGAGAACAGGAAATGTAAATCAGTGAGCGAAGTGTTTAAACTGTGTTTGAGGTTTTTTGAAACCCTTTTCTCTGTACGCCTGGGCTTAGACAAATAAATGATTCGGACTAGGCAGAAAACTTTTCTAAGAATGGCTCAAAACAATTGCTTTTCTACCATTGAGCTGTAGTTCATGAAAAGGCCGATCTAGACAACATTGTTTGTGCTGGTAGAAAGATAGCCTGCAGCTAAGAATTCCATCACTGTCTGCTTTGCATCTCTCCCCATTATGTGTCATGTTAGCTGGGCCTATTCATACAAACTCCGAGCAACACATGAGTCACGGTGACCTAACATTCAGCTACCCACTCAAGCCTCCTGCAACGCGATGTCTGCCAGCCAGTCATCATTTAGAGCCTCAGAAAGTCTGTCGTAACAATTCTGCAAGTTCTTCAAGGTTTGGTGCCTCTCCCAACTCTCAGACACAGCTGTCTTTCTGAGTTGGTATCAAGTCCTCTCACTTTATCTACTGTTCGTCACAGCTTTTATTTCGGCATCCAAAGAAAATGTGGACTTTTCTAGGGATTGTAAATGTGATAAAAAGGCTCTAGGTATTCTAAAGATTTCAAGAGATAGAATGTTGTTGAAAGCAACATTATTGTTGAAATGAGTCCCAAGCAAATTTGGGATTTAAAAGTACCATTGAAATCCTTAAAGCTGTACATAGGTGTGCTTAAAGCAAGCCCATATTCTGCTCCTCTACAGAGCTAACTTTAATTGTGTCAACAGCTTAGACTGAGAATGTGAGTGAAATAGCCTGATATCACCCTGAAGCTACACTTAAAGACTCCTGCACTGTTTCTTGCTGCCAGACAGCTTCCCACAGATGTCAAAAAGGGCTGTGGGTATATTCTCCCATTGCAGTCAAGACATAATTCGAAAAACAGGTAGAACATCAGTGAGGAAAGGAAGGCTTGTATAGTTGTAGGCTCGGTTATTCCTATATGATTTCTTTATGTCCTTTCTCAGTTTGAGACAAGAGTGGCACATAAGTCCGCCTTTTATTCTTCCCACTGTTAGCCATGTTTGTTATCATAGCCAGTTGTAACTTAAACTATTGGTTATACCCGCAGTGCAAATTAATTGTTGGTTTGTAAATGTTGAATTATACAGTAGGTACCTATTTCTAGAACCCTACATTACTGGGCGGGTCTCTTAATGCCTGTTTACAGCATGATTCTAAAAATATGCCTTTTCATTTCTGTCATTGCCACATCACCGCAGTGCTCCAGATTTAAAGAGACTGTTTCTTTCACCTTAATTGTACTGTTGCTGAATCCATCCATAAAAAAAACACAGGTTAGGTGTTCATTAATGTCACAGTTATGAAAAGCAGTGCTGCGTATGTGTCCTCTAATAACCTATTTTTTATAACTTCTTCTATTGCTGTTCCTTGTTTATAAGCCATGTTTGTTTTCAACGGATGCTTCTAAATGATTGAGTCTAGTGCAGTTAGGAATTCAGCCAGGAATCTGATGTTTTATCTATTGCACCAACCCATGAAAAAAACCATTGGGTTAGGGAAATGGATGTTTGCATAGCAGCCCTTCTGAGAATGTTTCCTGCTTTTATATAGGCTGTGCTGAATTCTTAGGCAGTAAACACGTTTTAAAAGATCAAATAAGACAGCACGGTTTGGGTATAGTGGTATATGTCTGACATTTATGTATTTCTTAGATCTGCTTCTCTTTAGTACCTGATTATGGGAAATATAAGAGTACAGGTGTGGAAGATTTAAGGACTTATCATTGTCAGGGAGGAAAATACCATTTTAGGTGCTGATAAAGCTCGTGAATTTAACTGTGAACACTGAACCAGGACTGTAGAATTAATGTAATAAACCAGCTTTGAATGGAAATGGACTTTTCAGTGGTTGGATGGCCCTGTAATAAACATTTAGCAATATGCATAGCTCATTTGTACATAGATCATATCAGGATGTGATTATTATGTGGTACAGTGGTTCAAACAAACTAGCACATAATCATTTCTTTAAAAGATGTGGTTAAAAAAGGTTTAGCACTATCTTCAAGTTTCGTCTAATACTCCCTCAGATTGCATGACTGAAGTCTGTGGCAGCCCGCCTTGCAGAATACTAAAAGAAAATTAATCTAGTAACAATATCAGGGCATTTCTCTCCTACCCTGGGTATTCTTTTCAAGTTGGTTGACCTTGTCTTTAAAATAGTACATAACCTCTAAAAAGTTATGGGATGCATTTTTAATGGAGCCATTTAAATGGGTGCTTTTATAAAACAAGATTAATAAAGGTCCATTAAGAGTGCCGTTACTGACTTGTGAAAGTAAAGATTCATATTTAAGAAGACACAAATTATTCAAATAAAAGAACCATTGAGGCTTATTAAGTTTGGCAGCACTTAAAACTGGACGTTTAAGTTTCTTATTGCAGTTTGATTGGGAAATTTAAGAATACCGTCTCTTCTACCATTTTCACTTCTATGTTCCCTTTAGATTTTGACAAGACGAGGTATTAATCTTCTAGTTTTCATGGACTGGTTATTTCAGTAGTAACACAAGCCGACATACTGTATAGTCAGTGTCCCTTAACTGAGAAAACCATATTTTTTTCAGTTTAGTTTTGTTTAAATACACGGTTGGTTCACATACTCCATGCCCATATTTGGTATTTTACAACTGTTTGTACTGTATCTCTCCCCAAAAACATCAAGACAGCACAAAGTTTGACGTACAGGGTCTATATTTAGTAGGTTTGTATTGACATCGAGATGCTGTTTTTGTTTAGCTGAAACAGAACAAGCAGTGCCCATTTTTATTCAAGCGTATATCCCTGGAGAGCCTCCAGAACTAGTTTCTCATACCCATTCTACACCCACTCAAGGATTAACAGTTGGTGTTCATTTCTAATTTTACAGCATCCAAGAAGAAACACGCATGTAGATGAGCGATTAGACTTTTCTGTATTCTATGCTGTAGGTGACTGGATCTTCATATCCCAAATTTAGGGATACATCTGTGGTAAAACTTCAAGAGAAGACTTGAATACAGTATAAAAATAATTTACTTCTGTTGGTATTTTTTTCCTGAGTAGATTTTTAGTTCCCTTTTTTTAGAGTTAATTTCTTCTAGTTTTGTATGTACTATATATCCAACAGTGACTGTGTAGACAATAACATGTAGACATTAACGTGTTTTATAATTAAGTTAATGGAACCATATCTGAAGGATACCCTGAAAAACACCTGTGTATGACATTTTTATTTATTTTTCTTTTATTGTAATAGTTGCTTTCATTGTGTCGACCTATTAGTTAGTATGGTCATTGGAGATTTACAGCCTGCGTATGCTCTGTATATTTAAATCGAATCTGTAATACCAGGGTGAAAATTCTTGTAAATGAGTTTATTAGATCAAGATGTAGGCTTATTATACTTTTTGTTGAATGCTGTTCCAAGACTACATTTGCACTTGTGCTAATAGAAAAGAACCTTTTAACAATGCATCTAAAAGAAATTGTATCCATTGGGTTTATTTTCATACTGTATATCTCCCTGCATTTGGATGGCACACTGCTGTTGAAGTTAGCACTGGTGCCTCACAGCTCTCAGGTTCTGGGTTCAGTTCCAGAATGCGGTGTCCTCTATGTAGAGTTGCCTTGCTCTCCCAAGGTTTCTGTGGGTTTTGGCTGGGTGCTCTAGTTTCCGCACACCTTACATGTGCTGGGTAGATTAACTGGTCCCTTTTTTAACTGCGTGAATGTGTGTGTGCACGTAGTTGTGTGTGTGTGTGTTTCCGTTCCCTGCGATGGACTGGCTTCACATCCTGGATCTATTCCCACCTTCCCCCTGTACTTCTGGGGTTGGCTCCAGGTTACAGCGACCCTTGCCAGGAATAATGGATTGCTGCATTTTGAAGAATGTGATCAATTTACATTACAGGAAGCATAAATTCATGGCACGTGCTCTTCCTTATTTTCCTTCTGCTGCGCAGTGCTACTGAATTACACCTAAGGTTCATTTTCTGGGGCATGCCCTTCTACAAGAAGTTTAACCTAGAGTTTAAATCATCTCAGCTAAGCTGTATTATTCAAATCTGAAGTTTACCCTTTCAGATTACCCTGTACATTAAGTCCAGAGCAAGTGTGGATCGTGATCATTATGGTAAGATCCTTTAAACAATGCTAAATGTAAAGTCATTTATAGGAAAACATAATAACGTTTTTCCTATAAATCAATTTGAATTTAGGCATCTGGACCTGAAGATACTGAGCCTACAGTTCTACAAAAAAGATCTTACACTCAGTCAAATACTAAGCTGTTTGGGGATTCATAGTTCAAGGTTTTTTTAAATGTATGCAATTTGTGTTTTTTTTTAGTTAGAGGTTCTAATGTGCTTGAATCATCCTGTATAACTGGATTTTTCACGTGATGTTTGAGCTTTACCAAGCCACCATTTGTAAAACCATTTCGTTTTTGTGCTACAGTACATGGTATGGTTCTGTCCTTCGCAGGGGGTGCAGTTTGCATACTGGCTTGGTGTGATCCTGAGCACTGAAGCAGAATACCTTGATTATGAAGTTTATCCCCCTGCCCATTTCACTATTCTCTGATAGTCATTTCAGATTTGCTTTCCAGGCATCATCATTTGCATTTCTCCCCCATGGGATTGGGATGAGAACAATCTTTCAGACAGAATGCAAAATTTAAACATTTAAACCCCACTCAACATACGCCCTGGTCCTTGAATGCTTTGGATGTCTTAGTAACCTGCTGTAGTAAACCTCAGGGCATTCTGTAGTGTACATGGACCTGATAGGTGCCTATTCTGATTTCCTGCAGTTACAAAATGATGACAGTTTATGCCCATATGTATATTCAGTTTTCTAAACACAAGGAGATGAAGTCAGAACTGTCGTCGTTCTCTATTTATTATTAATAAGACAGTATTAATAATAAAGAGAGATATTAGAGAATATAGTTTTCATTCTCCAAACTGCTATATAGAGCCCCAGGCAAATTATACTAAACATTGTTGTTGATTTCATACTATATATAAGTTATAGAGTCAGTTTTGCACTGGAAAAATAGGTATAATAAATCCTTCCACTCTCATTCTGATCAGTCTCTTAGTATGTTGCCTGATTTGTATCACAAAATCAGAGCTTTTTCAGGGGGAATACCACTGTTATGCATCAGTTTATTTTGCCACAATGTGCTGTGGGGTATGAAACGTCATTTCTGCAATTCCTGATATGTACAGTACATCTTCAAAGGTGTTGCACACATAAATTCTGGAACACTGTGTATGAAACGAGGTGATTCACTCTTGTATTAAATATACAGTAATATATATTGTCAAGCTTTTTAATGATACCTCTTCTGGGCTTATTAGGCACTCAGTCATCCTAGCTCAAATGCTCCGTTGACCTTGTTTATGAAAAAGGGTGTCAGTATTTATGTTTGCAGCCAGACATTTAGTCTTCACATTCTGTCAGTGAAATAACCACCAAGAAAACAAGTCTAGAAAAAAAGTCTTCACTTTCCTCTGAGTGTGAGGAAAATTGAAGAGTGCAATGAAATCTACACAAAGAGCAGCACTTCACTTTAAGTTATGCAACACATATGATGAAATATACTGAACCCTACTACTCCACAGACCATTATATCTGTATTAAATTGAAAGATTCTTCTGGGAAAGGATTGATCAGTTTCTAGTTCATTAAACTCTGTACTGCAAATTATCGGAAAGACAAAATTATGTAACTGAAATCAATGTGTGTCTGAGCACTATCTGCTGGTACTTTTGATTGATTGATATTCTATTTTTGGTCAATGGCACCCAGCAAAGATACATCAGATCTTTTTGATCCTTAAAATCAGCAATTATATAGTAGCCATTGCATTAATACTGTGCATAACACAAATAATGTACATAGTTTATGATAGGTATCTATTACACATTCATTGGAATAGAAGTAGTGCTCTTGTCACTTTGTTATGCTGCACTAATCCTCAGGCTAAGGCTTAGATGTTACTGTGCAATAGCGGGGAGCATGTCTGGAGAGGAATTTTTTTATGGCTTTTCCAATTATCTTAATGAATTGTGAGCAAAGGGCGAAGCCGTCCCTCGGTCTCCGCTCTGCTGTGTTGTGACCTGGAACAGACACCTCCCAGTGAAGGCCTGTGCAGCAGCCCTGCAGCTGCTTAAAAGGCAGACACTGACCTGCCAGGCTTGCACGCAGGCTCTCCTGGGGGTCTGGGGTTGCAGAGGAGAACGCCTTTCTTGGAACCATATTGCTAGACTTGAGATAGGGAATTTGCCAGAAAAAAACCACATGTTATCAAGTTGCCGCTGGATTATCTTCTCATATTCATACTCATTCATATTCATTCATACAAAAGAGTTGGCTCTTTTGAAACGGTCAGGTTGAGTAAATGTTACGGGTGGGTGGATGGGGCACTCTCATAAAAGGGGCCTTTGTAAGGCCTCTGCTTACCTAATACCCAATGGAGATGCCCATCTACAGCCAGTGCTCTAAGGAATTTCCCATAATTACAGTGAAGTGACTGATCTTTAGTTCCTTCTTCCTTGCAAAACAATTGTTTGGGCAAGCCAGAATGTGCTTTGCCCCCTTCCATAAACCGAGGCATATGCAGGATTGTGGTCTGGAAGTGTCGGAGCAAGCTGAAATAAACTGGGAGACTAATAAATTAATCCAGAAGAGGGTGGACCAGAACTGGCTGAGTGCAATGCCACCTGTTAGATTATTACTCTCTGGGTGAAAGCTGAAAGAAAGGGGGACATTAAGGCAGGCTCATGTAGTACAATATGCGACCCTCGGTCTTTGCTGAATCGACCTGACTTTACTTACCCGTTTTGTAATTTATAATAATGTCATATTAGAATATATGGTACATAAAAGGCCAAGACACTGAACACAAAAACAATTCCCATTAGTTCAAAACTGCTAGGGTATCCGTTATGAAATTGAAGTTCTGTTCTGCAGAAATTCTGTACCTTGAAGGCAAAATACAATTTAAGCATCAGGTTTTGGGGTCACGCAGGCGGGGTGTGGTGTATTAAACTTGGCAGATAAATAGTAAATAATCCGTTTTTTTATTCCTGGGAGTCAGATGCCAGAACTTCCTCGGCTGTGTAAAACTGACTGGTGTTTCGTCCCCTGACGCGCCATTCCCAACCTCCCCCCCCACCCTCTTTCACTTGCAGTGGGATATTTCCACTACCGGCCGCCTCTTTTGAGCACCAGAAGGTCACACCCGCCTCAGACTTGATCGCCATGCACTCCCTCACTGACTATAATATAATTGGCTGATTGTGTTTGCGATGAGCTGGTCTCCCCCTCCCCCCCCCCCCCCCCTTCACTGGGCCAAATAGATGTTGAACCACTCTCCTCTCATCTCTCCCTCGCTCTTTTTTTCCCTGTCTCGCCCCCTCCTTCCCTCCCTCTCTCTCTTGCTGCTGCCTGCCCGAGAAGGATTGCTTTAGAGCTTCTCCCCTCGCAGACGAAGTGCCATTGCGCAGGTTGTAACAGCAAAAGCAGGAGCAGCAGCAGTAGCAGCATCCATTTTAATCTGCAGAGAATCTTGCCTTACAGCCAGCCCGCCTGCCTGCGTCTTTCTCACTGCTTCTCTCTTTAGACTCAGTAAATCGCAGCATTGAGCAGTGTCTCTAATAATTTCAGACAGGGCTGTCTACTCCCTCTATGATGCACTGAGATGGTACACCAGGAAAACTGTGCATATCAGGTAAGGAATCTCTGCATGACAACTTAATCGGTGTTCCTTTTTCTCCAAAGATAGGCGTCTGTGCTTTATTTTATTACAGCCTCAGACCTGCATGGGTCTGATGGTTGCCATTTCCTGTTGGTTTCTCGTGCGTGTCTTGTCTTTTACGTGAGCTAGACAGAGGATCAGGACTGTTGACAAGTGTCTGCTGTCTCGCAGTCAGGCTTCAGTAAGTTAAAGAACTGTTGAGTGTTTCCCACAAACCTTTACAATCCGGGTTGAAAACGAATATATTAAGCTGCAGTACAGGTGTCTGCGCTTGGAACACCTTGAAAAATGGGACAGAGAAGTGGCACTGAAGGGGACTGGTGATGAAAAGGGCATTCTGTCAGGTGACAGCCGTGGTGTTCTAATGTGTCTGACTTAGGATCAGTGCCATATTAAAAAAGCATCACAGAGGTCATATTTTACAGTATTTTATAATACAGGGACTGGGAATGTAAAAAAAAACAATTATATAAAAGATTTAAATTATGTATGCCACTTCTATGCCTGAAGAAAAGGATTAGACCTTTTCTTTGGGATTAGTTTTGGCAATAATTCCAATTACATAAATCACTTTTGCTGCTGAAAGTTTTTTAATAATATGGGGGTATTTGGCAAAATTTTTAATGGACTTTGAAAATGTTGCAGGGAAACAGTAAAACTAGTTTGAACTGTATTTTGATCATTCCAATGCAGATTTATCATTTTTTTTTGCCTGTTCTTCATCTGTCTTTCTTCTTACCTTGTGACAACTTTGCAGGAAAGAAATGGCATAATTGGATGTAGATTTCCTCTCTGTGGGAGATGGTGAAACACAAAATGTTTGCTGTTGCCAGGTTACTTTGGGAAAGAAAGCATCTGAAAGGGATGACAGGGGGGAGAAAACAAGTGAAAAAGAAGGCCACTGCCTGATAACTGTAACTCTCTAAGGGCCCCTTCAATTAGGCTGGTATCCAGGCAACGGCAATTGAGTTTAATACTATTTTAATCCACCGAGTTGGTGTCAGGTTGTTTGCAGACAGACTTGCTTTTTGGTCCTTTAACAAACACCTAGAGACTAGAGTCTTTAAATTTCAGATGTTGCTGTATGTGGAAGAGACAGTCTCATCATGACAACGTTACCTCTCAGTTATTTCTATATCTGCTATTATTGGCTCTTATGACACCAAGGTTCACATGCAGCGGTTCTGCTGGTGTAATAACATAATGGACTTCAGGTATCCATTAAGAGACTCTTTTATAGCCAACCAAGCAGAAATTATTGCAGTTCTACTGCTGCACTACAGGTCTCAGTAGAAGACAGATAATTCTCTAGATTTTAATTATTTAAAAGAAGCCAGTCCTAATCTTCCTCAGATCACAGTGACGGGAAAATGTACAATACAGTAGAAGTCTCTAGATACTGGGAAAATGGATTGCCTGAGCACACGCCATATTTCATGAGGCTGGAGGGGAAGGGTAATGGGAAATTTATCACCTGTCCCGCTATTAGCATCATGAAGCTAGAACCCTGTCCACTTTGTGTAACTAAATACACCCCTGGTTTGTTCAGCAGGGGCAGAATAGGCCACGTGAGGGATTATTCGAGACATAGCCCTTTGATCAATATGTATAATAGTCCTTATGACTTATGGGAGGGATATATAATCCTGCAGAAGGCATGAAAAAAAAATGTTTGTCTCTGTGGGGCTAGCTAGGGCTGTAATATACATTTTTCTAGCTACTGTAGATGGATTTCAGATTGCTGGCTAAACAACACTTCACCTGTCAAAAGATGCGTTATAACAGTTGCTATTAAGACAGCAGTATTCAAGTTATCAGACGTTATATAGAAGGTTTAAACATTGTGTGCTTTGTAAACGGCAATCAGAAATATTTGTAATTGCTTCAGCCATGTCGATCGATTTTCAGTGCTTCGATGGTATTCTGTAAGACCAGAGCAGATTTCCTGGCAGGATCTTTTATCTTTGATGTTTGAAATCCCATTGTTGTGTCTTTTTTTCCCAATGAGCCACATTCAACCTGTTGTGGGCCGTAGCTGTCAGCTCACATCATAGTCTGTTGTTCACAGTGAAGGCTGGGCTTGGGAGTGTATTGTGTCGCATTTAACCTCAGACGTCCTGCTGCAAGACTGTGACCTCATGTGTTTGAATGTATGAGTCAGAAGGGGTTATCACAGCAGAGCACACCTAGTTGCACAGAAAAGTAATTCATTTGTTTCTTATCCAAGCAACCGAAAATAACAGGCATTTTTGAGTTCTTGAGGTAATTTGGCTGCCATCCAGGCTGTCAGCAACAATTGGTATTTTTAGTTTTGTCGTTATTTTGCTAAGACTGCTGTTTCACTAAAATAAAGCTGAAATGACATGTCCATTTTTATACTTGCTGGTTTTTGTTTTATTTCAGTCTCATATAGGGAGTTCAAAATAAAATACACTGCCTGGCTTATTTTATTGCCTGTTCTGAACCTGGAACCTTGAAAGTATGAGGGTGCCAGTAACATTTTATAACAGAGAACACTACTGACTTGTAAGGCACAGAGAGACATTATTTCAGGCTACAGCTGGTTCATTGTGTACACAACTGTGGGCTAGAAAAGAGATTCTAGTGTTTAAGACTGAAACTGTTTTTTTTAAAATGATGCAAATGGGTAAAATAGAAAGCATTAGGATTTAATCTATCTTTGTGCTGTATTTGTGGCTCCGATTTATTTTTAATTAAAACTTCGGGGATGGATTCAGTTAAAATATACAGTATGTAACTCTTAGGAGAGACAGAATTCAGCACAGTGTGTTCTGGACAGAGATCTGTCAGGGATTGTCCTGTCCTCCCAACTTGATTTTGTAAATATAAATGTATGACTATTATTGTTAAATGTTGGTGAAAGAAGTGGAAATTGTAAACATACAGAGTAGTAATCTATCTGTAAATAGATTTTTTTAATGTTTTCAAATATTCTATTCTGTCTGCTGTTCAGTCTGAAGTGTTTGTATTGCAGAATTACCAGTGGTGTTAAAAAGAGCACAGTATGTTTGGTAGCTGCATACATTTTGAGAAATTGATACCCATCTTTGCATTTACTCTATGTCATGTGACATGGGAGTTAAGACTGATTTTGTGCTGATTTTATTTTGTGCATCGAACAATGTTCTGTGTAATAGATTGAAAAACATTACATACTCGATGTCAGAAAACATTTCTCCTTAGACCAGGACTCTTTACCTTTCTTTTACCTTTAATAATTATGGCATTACAGACACCTCTTTCATTGTAGTGTTTGTGCACACAGCATTTAGCTAGTCGATTAATACTGTAAATGTAGAAGCTGATATATTGGTGCTGCAATTGTCTTGAATCTTTCTTGATTTTATTTTTGGGGCATTCTAGAAGTGCTTCAGAAATGGCATTTTTATTCTCGTAAATGCGTTACTTTATCTATTGTTTCATTGCAAATTAAGAACCTCATGTGGAAAGCTCCAGTAGTGTTCTGTATTGTTTGGTAACTGTTGAAGGAGCTCTGCTGTACAGTATGTACAAAGGAATAAGCCTTTTGCCTTTTTTCTCGCAAAACTGACAAACCCTGGCAGTACGATTCTTTTTTTCGTTGTGTTTAGAGTGACTAATGCAGCTCACAGGTGGCTCTTCTTCCTACGCCTCTGCTCATCGAGTCAGCAATGATTTCACCTAAAGATGAAGTCAGACTTCATTATACTGTACCAACGCACGTTTTTCCGATGGGAAAAGGAAAATAGGTCTTCAACCTGGTGGGGTGGAAATACATTCTGACAGGGCAAAGTGGTGCTTGCTCACTGGTGTGTGTGGGCAATGTCGCCACCAAAACTTCGCACACGCCGCGGCCTGGTCATGGAGATGCATATTAATTGAACGGCACATAATGACGGCATTCTAAATTTCGAATCGATTCCAGAGACTCTCATCTTTTCCTCTGCAGACGGCAAATCTGTTAAGGTCTGATCTGATAATCTGAAGCGGAATTTGTTGTGATGCATCAGCCCCCATTCTGCCAGCCTGTCAGTGCCAATCTCCTCTGTGCCTTTCATTTACAGAGTCCTGGCTTGCACTGTCGGAGTGTCGATGGACAGATAAGTCCATCTGCATTCCGAATAATCCGCTGGGATCAGCTGTAAATACAGCTGGACGTCCTACTCCGTGCGTATCTGTGGGTTGTTTATTTTCGGTTAACAAAGCCTTTTTTTTGTTTCTTTCACAAAAACTTCGGACAGTTGTACTTTGCTTCATGTTCTGTGGTTAATACAACGGTTTATCCCAAACAATTTTTAAAACCAGAATTGTTTTATTTTTTAATTTACAGAGCTGTATTTCCAAATATTCACATTTTTTTATTTTTCTTTCTACGTAATCTACTACCTCTCGTGTTTAATGTACTGTAATAGGAAGTGGATCCTTCATTTCCCACCCATACAAGAAGGTTTTCTAAGATGTTTTTTAAGACGCTGCTGAAAGGACTCCTCACCAGAATCGGTTTACTGCATCCTAGCTTTTTGCTGCCGTTCATTAATCCTCCTTTGGGTTTTTCACCTGTTTCCCCCCCACTGTTGGCCTTTGTCTTTCTGCTCTGGTCCCCACTAAAAAGTTTTAATTCCCTGAGGGCAGCTCAGACCAGCCACAGTGAGCCAAAAACCAAGCCATTAGTTACAAAAGAGTAATTTCAGTCATTCGCTGTGATTTGTTTGTCATGCCTCTAGCTTAAACAAACTCAGATGAAAAGGACAGATTTTGCTCCTCTTAAGTTTTGTAGTGCAAGGTTATGTCAATGTTTTTTTAGGACTTCTTTTGTTTTAATTAACAGTGTATTTTTCATTCTGATATCTGCTCTGCCTCTTATTTTATTGGCTGCAGGTTTGTGGAGATAACAAGATGAATAAAATCATAATTCACTAACTATAATATTTACAACAGCAGGAACAGTGATTTTTTTCAATAGTATATGAAGTGTACGTAAAGTTTACAGACTAGACTGGGGCATTGGCATTCACTTGAGGAAGCCCAGCAGAAAGCCTCTAAAAATGCCCAAAGCACTCTTATTGCTATCTCACAGAATATATTCAGGTACTGTACATGCGTCTGACAGCAAAACTCTGTGCTTCTCCAAATGCTGTTATTAAACAATTAAAATTATCAAACAAAAATATCAAAGGGATATGGACAGCAAGAATTTTTAAATCCTTTATAAAGTAATATTAGTTGAAAGCTTTCGTTGCTTTGCTGCCAAACACAGCAAAATTATATTAGCATATTTATGCATGCACCTTAAAAACCAATGTCTTAAGTAGAATGTATCCTGTCTTCCTAAGCCAAGATAATTTCACCCCTGCTCGTGATACATTGACAATTAATTCATGATGAAGAAGTCTTTTCATTTAACTTGAAGACTGGATTGTCTTTTCAGCTTCAAGTGAATGTAATGCTGCAATTTGTTCTGTGGCTGTCACCCCACATTTTCAGTATGCAGTGGTCCCTGTTTATAGAAATATAAGTGCATTTGGTTGTATGTAAAAGTGCTTTTCTGCACATAAGCACTGTATGTTAGACAGTACACAATGGTACGCGTTTCCTATCAGCCACTTACTGTATCTTAAAAAAGAAGCTCAAGGCCATTTATATTTCTAAGATGATGACAGTAGTGGCACACATCACACATCAAGCAGCCAAATTACAAATTACTGGTGGGACAGGTTATAAATACACTATATACCACTGTTTAAAAACAGGAATTCTGTTGAAGTAGACTATACAGTAAAAAAGATGAATTGATGGACACAGTGCTCGGAATTCATTCAACAGCACTGCACAGTTTTTTTGGGGGACATCCATTTACGGTAATTCAAAATATTCAAAACACTTTAGAAAAAAAAACAGGTTTAGGGCACTACGTTAAGGAAATTTAGACCCAGTAATATAATAGCATGTAAAATAATGTCCTCAAATTTGCAGTCCAGCAGATTTAATTTGTCTCTTCAAATCATCTTTAATAAATGTGGCGCCGCCTCATACATGATCCATGTACAGACAAATTAAGTAAAATTAACATAAGAAGCTTGTCACCTACTTTCTTTTTTTAATTATCCTGGGAATTCCAGCAGAAATGATTAAACCATTTTGCATTGCAAAAATATAATGGATCCATCATCCCATGTCTGCTTGTGTTGTGCAGGGTTGCAGACTTTCTCTTTGAGCAAAAGCAATAAGACAAGCAAGCATATGCTCTGCTTTGATTGTTTCAATTAAATGCACTAAACCTAGAGCCTGTGTCAAGTAGTTTTCCAAGGAAAACAGACAAAAATATTCTGATTTTATTGTAAGGCGTCTTTTCCTCTGAAGGAAATGTGGCATGGTCTGTTTGAGATAAGGCAGTGTGGCTCCAGACTTGATTATGTTCTTTCTGGACCCCTTGGGAAAAGCAGTCATTTCGCCCATTGTGAAATGTCAGTGCTATTTGTGCAGCAGCTTCCTTTTGGTCACATAGGCAGGTGCTTTACATTTGGGCTGCTTTGTCTTTGTCATCCGGTCATTTATTTTTTCCCCTTGGTCATATGAGACAGGTCTGTGCCACCTGGCTGAGTATTAAACAGTTGTTGGTCTATTTTTACTCCCCAGCCCCAGCTACAGTGACACAGAAAGGAAAAACAGCCCTTTCTCGTGTAGCAGAAACTCATATACTGCTTGCCTGCCCAGCCTGCCGGCCCCTAGCAATGAATTTTGGGTGTAATCAGCTGACAGGGGCTCAAGAAGAGTCTTTTTCCTTTATTAGGAAAAAGGAGCATTCCTTGGAGTGGGCTGAGGCAGAGATTTTGACTGATTTTGTCACAGCAGAGCCGTGAGGTGACAGCAAGAAGACAGGCCCCGTCGAGCCCGACCTGGGGGGCGTCCTTCTCTAACTGGCCGGAGAAGCAGCTGTCCTCACGTTGGGGTGTAAGAAAAATCAGGAGAGCAGAGAGTGGAAGGGCGCTCTCCCACTCGACACAGCCAGGCTCGGGGCCAGTTCCCGGGTGTCAGTGGAGGGTCTGAGCGCTCAGCTTTTCGCAGAAAGGCTCCCCAAACTGCCCGAGTCAGCAAGGACCTGGGAATATGTGAAGGAGCTCTTGTTTTTTTTTTAAAAATCGTGCTGGAGGAGTTGCCTCTCACACCCACGTGAGCCCAGATTTCATGTGGCGTAGTGCAGAGCCGGATTGTGAATATGGACTGTGATGGGATAAGTGATGTCATCAGTAAGGCATCTTCCCTCTACCTAGTGGATAATTACAAAGAGGTAAGCGAGAAAGCAAACCAAAATAAATTCTTTTCATTTTTAATTCTGTGTTATTTAGTTGTTTGTGGGGTGCGGGATTAAAATGCCTTTTTGTCCTCAGTACAACCCTAATTTAACATAATTTAACCATTATGTTAAATTACCTAATGACTGTGAGAGTGGTGAATTCTCATTTCTCTGTGCAGATTTGTTAACATTTTTTTCATTGCAGTATGATTCACTGAAGGAGTTTTAAGCAATAGGTCATTGGTTAGGAGAGAGCTCAGGACATTTCCTTTTTTTTTGCATATATACAAAAAGACCTTTTATATACAGAAGACCTTTTGTCTGGTATAACCTTTTCCAAATCATAGTTCTCAACACATTTGGAGCAAGATAGATAAATTAAAAAAAACAAGATATGTGTTTTACAGTCTGTTTTTTTTAAAACAGGGACATCAAAACACATACTGTATCAGTAGTTTTTCCTGCGTATGTGGACACAATTTACATGTATGATTTTAAACGTTGTCATACAGTATATAATGTCCTAGCCCATATCAGATCTTGCAGGTCAGTCAGCACTTCTAAATCCTGTCCTAAAACTCACTTTTGTACACAAGCAATTAATTCTGTTTTATTTAGATTTTCAGTTTAACTGTATAGTGCCTTGTGATTATTATTATTATTATTATTATTATTATTATTATTATTATTATTATTATTATTATTAACTAATATGGGAATGTCAGAAGAATAGCCACACTTCTTTATAAGGATGACATTTAAATTTGTGTTCAACAGCAATAAATCCACCTCAGTGTTATAGGTAAGGTACAACATTTAATTATGCATATCAGATCCAATAAGAGAGTAATTGCTTTGTCTAGGCACTGTTGGAAGTAGATAAGTGGCATTTCAACCACTGGTAGAATAGTAAGTAGTGATAATTCTATTTATTTCACACTACAAAGAAGAATGATCTCCATTTCCTGGCCCAGCCTGCATCATGAATTCAAATACATTAAGAACAAGGCAAAGCATGTGAAAGGTCTACAGTATTGTAAATAATAACAAGTTTAAAAAGACAGGATAGTAGCAAATTGTGGAAAAAATACATAAACATAAAATGATCAGTTGGTAGTTCATAGTCCAAGATTTTTTTTTTAAGTGGGATTGCTCATTGACGAATGTCACTGAAGTCCCAGGGAAAGCCACAGATCCGTCTTGCAGTACATTCCTCTCTGAGCTTTATTTAAACTCCTGGGGTCAAAAGTCAACATCCTTACCAGGAAGCCAGGCCCTTCCCCATTCCTTGTCTTTAAAAAGCCGAGCCCAGTTGAACCCCATAGGAAACGTATATACTGTAAAAGAATATTTTGCACAAAAGAAAAGAACAGGCAGGCAACTTGTAGACAAGAAATGATTTGTAGACTTGCAGATTATCTGATTTCCTGCAGAGGACAGTACAATTGTTTTCTGTAAATTGTCATCGGGATTGAAAAGGCTGAAGACTTACAATTTGACCTGCTTTCCCTCTCCTGATCCGCCAAGAGGAAAAGCGAGCTGCGGTTCATTTCCCTGGCACTCTGACTTATCAGCGTAATGACATAATATCGCACCATTCTCCTAAGACACTGGAGTCTGTCTGAGACTCTTCACTGCTTAGTGTGAGGGGCTGATGAAAATTTGAAGTCACTGAAACGGTTCTTTTGTAGATCGTGGGGGCTGAAAAAAGAAAAAGATGAATGCTTTTTTTTCATTGAGAGAAAGAGCTTCTCATATCTAAAAAAAAGCAATGCTATACTCAATTGTTCTCAGGTATTTATTTGTAATGTAGCTCTGCGTTTCTTCATATTAGGCCTTGTAGCATTGAATTTAATTTAGTTTTCTGTTGAGCAGTAAATGAAAACATCTAGAGCTGTGGGCTTTCATGTTTGAGAAAGGTGACACAATCTGCATCATTGAAAGAATAACCTACATTAATGAAGTCAGTGTATCATCATGACTGATGATGCTTTTTAACACGCTTCCAATGGATGGAATACATCATTCACTGTCTGTTTGAGTTTATAATTCACAAAGCAACTTTTTTAAAAGAACAAGAGTCTTCGTGATCCTCCATTTGAAAGATACATTCGAATGCATATAAAATAATAAATTCAGGTGAGGAGCTGCGTCAGCATGCGTAGGCTGCAAAGGAACAAGTAATAGGTTTATTCCATGCTGAAAAAAAGAAGAAAGAGAACACAACATTTCGGCCGTGGAGCCTTCTTGGCTCCACGGCCGAAACGTTGTGTTCTCTTTCTTCTTTTTTTCAGCATGGAATAAACCTATTACTTGTTCCTTAAAATAATAAATGAAATTTTAAAAACATCACATGGAATTGTATCTTGGGCTTAGGAAGCACATTGCAATTTGGAAACATCAGATGAAAATAGTTTTAACAAACATTGAATAAATGTACATAAAAGACTTAGTCACACTTAAATTTCATTCCATACATTCCAGATTTCTCCTTTGCTTTCTTTATGCCACATTAGTTGAAATGGTTTACACATTCCTGAGCTTAGTTATGAATGGTTTATAAATATACAATTAAGTCTGCCTAGAGGTGTACATTTCAAGCATTAATGAGAGACAACAAAGAGAGCTAGAAAGAATCTTGCATCATTTTCACTGTCCAGTATGGGTCAGACATTTCACAAGCCGGACTGATCTAGACAGAGAATGACATAATACCGAGAACTTTTCTTCTCATCAGTGTCACTTCTCAAAATAGTAGTTCAAATTGTAAGACATAAACATATTCAACGTTATTGGCCAAGGGGCAAAAAAGTTGATTATTTTTATTTCTTCTTTATAATTTGTGTAAACTTTCAGTAAATTCTGAACTGGTCCTTCAAAGTAGTGGTATCACTCTTACGCTGCCCAAGGAAGTGCTAAATGCATCAGGGCTGAATGTTACTGAGGGACTTTCCTGTCACACAGGGTCATCAAGTGTGTGTGTGCTCGTACTCTTCAGTGTCATGGAGGGCTTCCGATAGAACAGTACAGCAGGATGCACAAAACCAACAATTCATCTTGCAGTAAAACCCACAGACTCCATGTTCATGTATTCCAATGTCACCACTACTTACTGGCCACCTTGTCATGCACACGTCGACCACACATGGATGATTTACAGTAGGACTTCAAGGAGGAGTTTTAGTTATCACAGGAAATATGCATTTGGCTGCAATATGCATTAGCCAGCAGCCATATCACCCTGCAACTCACAACTGGCTACCCACTGAAACGAAGCAGGTGTGAGTCTGGTCAATACCTGGATGGGAGACCTCCTTTGAAAGCTAAGATTGCTATTGGAAGTGGTGTTAGTGGGGCCAGTAGGGGGCGCTCACCCTGCAGCCTGTGTGGGTCCTAATGCCCCAGTATAGTGACGGGGACAATATACTGTAAAAAGGCGCTGTGCTTCAGATGAGACGTAAAACCAATGTCCTGACACTCTGTGGTCATTAAAAATCCCAGGGCGTTCATCAAAAAGAGTAGGGGTGTTACCCCAGTGTCCCGGCCAGATTTCCCATTGGCCTTTAACAGTCATGGCCTCTTAATAATCCCCATCTCTGAACGTGCTTCATCACTCTGTTCTCCTCGCCACTAATAGCTGGCGTGTGGTGAGCATACTAGTGCACTCTGCTACAAATAATAATGAGCAATTATTATTATTTGTAGCAGAAATGCATTTGTGCTGTATGCCTAAAATATTCTTAGCTATGTTTTATTTTAATAGCATCCCTGAGCTCTTTCATTTAACTTATTGTACTTCCATTGAACGTCTTGTACTCAAGAAGTTAGCACACAGTCCACAAGCCCGAAGATTTGTTCTAACTTGCTGCACTTTTGTTGAAATGTAGTTTCCATTTTAACAGCTGTCTGGTCTTTTAGTTGTTGTTTGTAATTTTGCAGGTGTGTCATTTGTTTTCAGATCATTTTAAGATCATTTATTTTATATGATATCATATGATCCCAGTCCTAGTCCCAGTTTGTGATTCATGCTTTTGCCTTGCCTCATAGTGGTTTCCTGGGTTTTACTGTGGTAAAAGTGTAGTATGTCTCAGTGCCATCATGACAAAAATAAGGTGATGTACAAAGAGATCATTTAAAGCAAATTTAAGATTTAAGGCATGTTCAAAACTACCTTGAAGGTTAACCTTGAAAAAAAAGTCATAAATATTTATAGGGAATTTATAAGGAATTACCTGCAAAGATCAATCATGGTTTTCACCAAAATAGACAAAACACAGAACTTTGTTCAAGTAGAAAAATCTGTGACAGAGACAAAATGAATAGCAATTGTTCATCTGAAAGCACATGGGACCTGTCTCCTGACTCCTCCTTTTCCTTCCCAGCACTGATAGGAAACTGTGGTTCCCTGGTCTCCTCTGTGTTGTAGAAATTTGCTCAAGACACTTTCCATGTTAAGCATAGTGCATCTTTGAGAGCTTGGTGTAGATAGGAACACAGATAGAAATGACTGGTTAACTCTGGACAATTTCAGTGATACAGGGGTAATATAGCATTATAATGTCTTGTGGTCTCTAGTGAAGTATTCTTATTATGGTTTATTTTTTCTATAAACATACTCACCCACATATACTGTATACTTTATTTTTCTGCATATTTAAATTTATGGATGTATCATAAAATGCTAGAGATTTCTGTTCTGGGAGGAAAAAAAAACACACCTTGGTCATTCAGACATGGTTACAAGCCAGCATCAAAAACATTTGAAAGCAGTTTGATAGAATTTAAGTTGTCTCAATTGTGGTGAATGAGTTTTTTGTGTATTCCTGAAGTACTTTATTAATATGACTGTTAATTGACTCTGGCTGAGCTGAGAGTTTGATTGAAGCTGTCGGCGTTCTTACTAAGAAGGCTGTGCCTGTACAGTAAAAATGGGACCCACAGAGCTCTGTGCCAAGCTGCAGTTCCCTGGTGAACTGTTACCACTCACTGTGCCAACAGGAATCAATAAGCAAGCTGCGTGTCACTTAATTTGTAAAGGGGAATTATGGTAATTGGTTGAGAGCAAAATGAAATAAAAAAATTTAAACACTACAGGCAACTACAGAATTGTAATCCTATTTTTTTTTAAATATTGTTTATCACCCAGTAGACAATCTAGTCCAGCTGATCCAAAGGCCTGTTATCTGCCCTTCTGAATAGAGTTCGGTGGTGGGATTCTGTGTGTGTATGAATGTGTGTGTATGGTCATTATCACTTTATTAAAGCAGAAAGAGTGTCAATATTTTAACCATGGCCTTAAAATCTCTGGTCGGAGTCATTTGTCTTGAGTAATTGTGTTTGTGGCATGCTCCAGTTTTGCAGTCCGAAAATCGATGTGCACCTAAATCTCATTCTGGAGTTTGTGGCTGCAGTGAAAGAAAAAACAAGCCCAGTTCACCAGGGTTCAAAAATATACGCAAGCGCTGCCACAGTATCAAGATATTTTTGTCAGCTGTTGATGTTCTCTCTTAAGTGAGTAGACTGTTTCACATGCAGTATGGAAGAGCACGAAATGGTGATTGAGCTGAATTTTCCTGCAAGCTATTTTTGCCTTGAAATAGTAATTAGCTTCACTAGATGTTCTGTATACCTCAGATCGAGGGATCCTCTTGTCATTAATTTTGCAAACATGTTAAATTATATAAACTTACACAGTTAAGTTTGCTCTATTTTAAAATTCCAGTGACATTGGTTTTCATATTCTGTCTGTGACATTTGCAACACCAGCTGAAACTTAGTCTCTGTCCGTGTTTTGAGTAAAGCACACAAGAAATAATTGCATGTAACTGATGTTACCCATTAAAGGCAGTATTCTTTTTCCTATTATTTTTTTTTTTTTTAACTGTGGCTTTAAAAAGCTTTGAAGGTCTAGTCCAGTAGTGCTTTTACTGGAATGTAGGCAAGTGCAGTCACTAACATACCCAGTTAAATAGATCATTTTCCAGGTAATCTCCTTTTTTCTTGGAGCTTTAAAGACTAAATGTATGACCACATCAATGAACACATTGAACTCGATGGCAAGATTGCTTAAGTGATAAACTACTCCTGAACTGAAAATGTTAGCAATATTTTCTGTTTGACTGTGAGACATGGCTGTTCGTTGCTGAGTGAGCTCCAGTGATTACCTTGGTTACATTTTAGTCTGTTGACTATCATTTCTGAGTCTCGGTGAAGGCTTGTGTGGCAGAAACAGCTGGCACCTCCTGCAGACAGTCACCGCCCTGGTCTCCAATGTGTGGGTCTCAGCAGAGTGGAGCTGTCTGCTCCTGGCCTTCCTTTCAAACCAGGAGATCATTTTTCTCCTCACCCTATGCCATGATCTTTGTACTTTGGATCTCTTGGGAGAACTCCATCTGCTGGTGCTGAATTATCATTCACTTTGCACATTAATTATGTTATCAGAAGAAAGCAATTCAGTATTTCCTGTTAAACGAATATATGATGTTATTTACAGTCTTGACATATGGATGGAAAACTCCATTCTAAATGTACCCAGCTATGCTAATGATATCCTGGGCTATTTCAAAGGAGTTGTTTTTCATCACGTGACAGCTCTTGGTTGTTAAACATGACTGTGATGGTATATCTTACAAAAACATAGTTATACAGTATATATGATCATAGATTCTCCAAAACACTTTTAAATTTTGTTACACAAAATGCTTTGTTAATCTTAAAAGATGTGCTCTCACTCATTTAGCAGTATTAAATATTGATATTTACTCATACTTACTAGTTAATCTTAAATATAAAGAATTCAGAATTCAGGTCAGGTGCTAACTGCAGATTTAGAAAAGAAAGTTATCCCCATATAAATATTTTTATTTCAGCTGTATACAGGGTTTAGACTCCAGGTTGGTCAGCCTTACAGACGGAAAAGAGATTTGTGCTGCTAAATTGTACATCAGGTTTCGATGTATTAAAAATAAATAAAAAAAGATTAGGTTACCTTGTAGCGGTCTATCAATCCGTATCTTAATGGAATCTGAAAATAAATCTGCAAAGGGGAAACATTAAACTTCATATGTCCTGTGGCAAAAGACACCTCATGGAGACAATTTGGACCTATTCATTTCCTAAGCTCTTAAAATAAAGGATTGAAAGCAAGCAATTGAATTAGTGTCTGCCTCCAGGAATCACCACAGGTCAGGGTCAAGACAGGCTTTTAGTTCCTTTTCCCACTAGGCATTCAGCACGGCACATTACAGCTGGGTTCTTTATTTATTCTGAATTGGATAAAGCGGCGGCGTTAATCCAAATATTTCTCTGCCAAAAATCTAAAAATCAAAATTAATGTTTTGTATTTCTACAATTATTTGTTTTTAAGCTCCAGTGAGGAAAAAATACAGATGAATAACAACCAGTTGTTTCTAAATGTTGCTTTTACCTCTGCGTCTGTGGAACGTGACTAATGCATTGATTTTAGAGGTGAGGTGCTGAAACAGTCGATTTCAACCATGTGACCAGAAGCAGGAAAGAAGAGGTTAAAGGTCATTTGGAGAAAAGGCATGAATTTAGCCTTGGCCTTTTGTGAAGTGTATTACAAGACCACATTTCCATATAATTAACTATCATATTGATGTGTTCAAATGTAGCCCTTATTGTTTGGAAGCAGGGTGCTGTTTTTTAATTCTTCTTAATTCAGAAACACAAAAGACATTACGATATTTTATGCAGCATTTTAAAATCAATTTAATAGATTTATGACTACATTATGAGGCTAATGCTAATTTTTACTCTTTTCAGATCTTATTTCATCACCGAGTGACTCAAATTCATGAAAAGCTTCATCGACTATGAAAATAACCTGAAAAGAAATTTCAGCATAATGTTCTGCTGTAAACCAATAACTAGAGCCTTCAGAGATGGCTAGGAGTTCAGGCTAATTTTTCAACTAGTCCTGTGTAAAATCTATTTTCAGCCTCATACTAGTCATACTTGGACTGGTCAATGACTAGTTGCAGCATCTCAAACACCCTGGAATGATGAGTCAGAAACATAGAGAACTTTGCCTTATTCAAATCTAGCTTTCTTTCCACCCTGACACACCTGTGATATGATGATCAGATCTCTGCTGTGAACATCTACTTTAGGTCGAGAAGAAGGCGCCAGGCCTTGCTCACCAGGCTCTGACTAGTTGATATCTTGTTTGTTCCTTTGCTTGCGCTCAAACCTGAAAAGTAGAATGCTTTACATCTGTTTGTTTGTTTGTTTGTTTGTTTGTTTGTTTGTTTTTCGTAATTAGATAAAGGGCTCTGTGTCTTTATTCCACACCTTATGATAGCTTTCCCTTTCTTTCAGGCCCAAAAGAATGAGAGAGAATCCATTCGGCAGAAGCTGGCGCTGGGCAGCTTTTTTGACGATGGCCCTGGCATTTATACCAGCTGCAGCAAGAGTGGGAAGCCAAGTCTGTCGGCACGGTAAGAGCAGAGCACACGGCGTCTCGGTGTGGGCCCAAAAACAGACGGACATCCGTTGGGCTACACGGGCGGTATTGATTTGCCATGGAAATTAAAGCTAATGTGTTGCCAGGCAATTGTTTTAGGAGGGTAAGCGAAATAAAAAAAAATATTCCAAAATGTTTCCACAGCTGAGGAATTCTGTTAAAAATCCAGCTGCCCTTAGTTCGGTTTGTTAGTTCCTAAAACATACAGTAGATGTCACTACAAGTTAAAACAGTTTCTGTTGTTGCCCGTCAGAAGGCTTTTTTTTTAATTCTGCTTTCAAGAAGTAAGGGAATTATTTTCTAAGCTTACGTCTTCAGGTAGTGTATTTCATCTGATTAGATTGTATAACCTAAAACAGTCATTTAAAGCAGGGACAAACTTAAGACTTTATTAACCTTTATTATGATAATTGACAATGATTTATAAATTGTATTATGTGTAAGACATTTAAACTAATTACGTATTGGAAAAGGACTTCGAATTTGATTAAACATTAATAAGGTCTCTGTCATGTAGCACAAAATCATGTGGGAGAACCATAACATTTTTAAAAACTATAATAATAAATTCACTAATAATAAATCTACTTTAACAGTCAAATTGTAATTCTTTTGTTTTTAGGTAAATGTGATATTTTATTAAATTTATGAAAGTGTGCGTCAGTCAATACCAGAAAGAATGATGTGTTTATTTTAGTCTTAATATATGTATCAATAGACAAAGTACATAGAAAATATATTTTAGTTAATTATAATATTATTGCTTTATCCTGTAATCTTTTAAAATGCGGTAATGCTACAAAAACATTTAGAATATGGGGACCTTTTTGCTGAAACAGATGTGTCACCCAAGAAATGTGAACAGAATGGTACTTTCTGGTTAAATGACCACGGTAATAGGTGGTATAAATCATTAGAATGGCTTTTGCTCTCCTGTATTTCAGTCTTTTCTAAGGATAATGTTATTGTATCAGTAATTGCCACAATTTTTAACACTTTGTTGGTATTTTATCTTTATTTAGTGATATCTAGATTTTTTAGATTATATTCTACACAACTATTACCATAGAAATGTTAAATTTAATGACTTGCCCATAGAACTTGTTGTGCTTAAGGTTCAGAATGACAAGCATTATTGAATTTACCCTGGTTATGTACTAACATCTTTCCACAAACATTTGAATAATAAAGCAGCTATAAAAGGGTATTTTAGCTTATGAAGAACAAATACAGTATTTGAATATTTATGTATGCCAAACATGATAAATTTGCAATTATGTTTTGTTAGGCACAAAAGCTTACATCTAAGCTATGGTTTGTCATTTCCTGTAAATCATTAAACTGCTTCTTCGGAAATTTAGAAATAAGACAAAAATATACCTGAAATAGGGGGCTTTTCTTTTCTAGTTTTATGGTTGTGTTAATTTTCAAGCTCGTGTGGTAGTTCATCTTGGAAAGGGCCCTCTGCCTTAATAATATAAAAAAATCCAGTTATTCAGTTTAGTCTTACTACAAGAAAGTCTAGCAATTACAGTAAGAGAGACAATTGGATGGATTGTATCACTGTCATGCACAGGGGTCTCCCTGTTAGTTTCTCCCGATGAGGAAGAAACTTTTGGAGACAGGACTCTGCTTCGGAGAAACAGGGAGATTACTTTAAACTGAGAACAACACACCATGCTTTTTAGGGAAGTTCTCCATGTTAATTCCACATCGCAAGCAGGCTAAATAGTTTCTGTCCTACATGAAGTATCTTCATTTGAAGCAATTTCATTCTGCAGAATAATGTGAACCTTAACAATTTTAAATTAAATGTAGAAGAGAAAGAAATTTTGATACAAGATCTGGAGTAGCTGTGAATTTTTCCTCTTTCATTTGGAAAAATCTTTTTACTCTTTTTTTGAGTGTGTTGTTTCTTGCTGTGGGTTCAATGGTACCATTGTTTTATAGTAATGGGTGCTAAAAAAATGAAACCTTCAGAATTCCTTCAGAATAGAAATAATGTATCAGTTATTTTAAAGTAATGTGAAAGGAAATTTGTGGAAGTCGACCCCTGAAAATCAAATATTTTTTAAACCCTCCAGTTTCAGTAATTGCTTGCACTGCATGTGCTGTAAATTACAGGTTAATTATACTGGCCTAGAGACTAACCCAGAAAGGCAAGATACACTCTGGACAGGAAATCATTCCATCACAAGTTACACACACATGAGACAATATAGTGACAATGATTACTAAATTGACTCATTTAACCTAGACAGCAGGTCTTTGGATTGTGGGAAAATACCAGAGGTCTTGGGAAAAACCTATGCAGCCATGAGGTACATGTAAACACCACACAGAAGGCAACCCAGGCCAGATCTGGACCAAGGACCCAGGAACTGCAAGACAGCGACACAAACCGACATGCTACCCCATTCTTGTTTTTTATGATAAAATTGGTGTTATATTATGTTTTGATTGACTCCCATATATAAGCCAAATCTGAGCCCTGCTCTTAACTTAACCTTGAGCTAATTCTGCTACCAAAAGCTTTTACAATGGTCTGCACTAATAACAGGCAAAATCAATTATGAGATCAAAAGCCTCCTGTTCCGAGACCTATAGTTCTTTCAGTCTGTAATTCAATTCAGTGTTTAATACATTAATCTGTTTTAACAGCCAGGGCTTTTTTGTTGTTGGGATTTTTTTTTGTAACAAATGTACACCCGTACATAAGAATGGAAGAATGGAACACGCTGTCAGTACCCTGGCTTCGTCAAGAAACAGCTGGATGAGATTTTTGCGTCAGTTGGCTACTAACTACCAAACCGCCCAGATGGGCCGAATGTCCTCCGCTGCTTCATAACCTTCCTGATGCTTTATAAAAATGATAGGACCTAAGCCTTCTTATCTGTACAAACCCCTCCCCCCCAACCCCACTTAATGCAGCTGAGCTTTTCCTGATGGATTACAGCTCACGGAAATTTGAGTTCAGTCCAGGATGCAGTGATGAATTGACGGGAGCCACCCCCAGCTGGTTTTTCTCCCTAACCAGCAGTAGGGCAAAAAAACCCATCAGACCGCTGGCCATGGCCATCAGCCTCAGAATAGCCCACTCCTAATTACAGGCCCTAACGTGCAGACTGCCTGGAGGAGCGTCTGTACCAGCTGAGTCTCTGGCTGTCATATATAATGCTGTGTTGATCCCATGGGTGAGAACTGCAGATTAATTACTGACTTAATTTTCTCTGCCATGACAACACAGCACCCGTTAATCCATTGTCTAACCTTACGATTGCATCTTCCAGGAAAGAAAGAAAGCATCTCCCGGTGACTTGTGCAAAGATCACAGGAAGAACAATTGCCTTGTTTCTTTGGCTAAATTATTTCTCAGTTCCTGTTCACATTTACCTTCCTAGGCTGAAGGTGGATCAAGAGCACTGAATTAGAATGTATGCCAATAAACCAGACTTGTATTTGCCTCAGTTTGGCACCAAAACGAATGAGATCAATCACTTTGTCTTTCTTGATGAAGCCATATGGAGCAGATTGTAGGAGGTAAAATAAATCATGGTAAAAAAATACATAATGTTTCAATAGTGGTAAGATCACCTTTTTACAGTGGTAGGCTTAACATTACTTCAAAGAAAATCTGGGCTGTGGTCTTGGCCGTGCATGGTGAAAGCAGCAGGACATGTAAGCACCAAGGTGTTGTGGAGCTGATGATGTAGAAATAATAGCTGCTGATGAGTTAACCACTTATTCCGAAGTTATTTCAAAGCTTTTTAAAATAAAATTAATAATAAATAGAGTCGAATTATTGATTTTTATCAATCACTGTGTTACATAGCAGTTCCCCCACCTTAATCTGAAGGTTACCTTGTGTCTGTTGGTTTTCATTCCAAATGAGTTGTATTTGTTCATCGCTGGTACTTGTTGATGCCTTTAATTGATCAACCTGCTTGTTTCCACTTTTTTTTGTCTCTGCCCTCAGTCCTTATTGAAAAACGATGCACCCAGTCTCTGTTCTAATTATTTCCATAATGGAATTTGATCCTTAATAGATGACCAATCCAGGATTTCCAAGTAGGAATGAGAATGTCTCAAATGTCCCTCAATGAGCTCTTTGTTTTCTTTCTGCTAAGGTCCAGTTGCAAGACTGATGCCTTTTTTAAATCCTGTGTTGTTCTGAGAGACGGGCAAAATCAAATTTAAAAACTCACCTCAAATGCATCGATTCATATCAATAAGCCCGTCATGAAAAACTGAGCAGAAAAATAACAGAAGACATGGAAGTATTGTTAGGATAAGGGTTAAGAAGGATTACTCTTTAGGAAGTTGTGCTGCTCCTTCACATGTTTATTGATTACTAAGTTTCAGGAGTCACTGCATGTGTTTTTTCTTATTACTAAAGTGTTTGCTGACTGACTCTACAAAAAGGGGGATCAATGTGATTATGCTGACTTTAATTAATCTGATTAATTTGACAGCCTTCAGAGTGGGATGAACCTGCAGATCTGCTTTGTGAACGACAGCGGCAGTGACAAAGACAGTGATGCAGATGACAGCAAGACTGAAACAAGCCTGGACACCCCGCTGTCCCCAATGGTACACCTCAAACTGAAAAAAAAATTGTTGTAATGATGAAAAAGTGTATATTTACCTACTTACTCCTTAGTCTCTCATCATTTTGAAACTGAAATTGCTTGGTGTGGACAATTACAGTGCTCAATATGGTCAGATACTCTGAGAATTAAACAAGAACTTTATATCATGCTTTATCAGGTATTTCTGGTGTGAGGAGAGATAACTTTCCACTTCTTATCAGAATTTTTGAAGGAAACAAAAACACAGCACCAGCTAACTTGAATGAGCCCAGATATTATTCTTAATAAACCAGATTGAGCTAAACGGAACTAAAAATCTACTTATCTTCAAGGAAATTGGATCTAATGAGAGCTTAAAAATAGTTTTATTCTTTAAAATTCGGCCTTTAGGCCACTCATACAGCAGGAGGGAAGAGTGCTTATGTAGTACCTTATGTGTTTTACCATTATCAATAATCCTGGAAAGGAATTGTGGGTATAACTGGCCCTGATGCTATTAGTGAATAATATAGGGGGAGATACTTTACTCAGACTCTTCCTGTGACCAACATTTTATATTCCTGATTCTGAAACTCACATTTGTGTTTGTGGACCCTCACAAGGTACAGTATGTGACACTTTACATCACATCACAAAAACAAGACTTCAAAGGCAAACTCCACTAAGCCACCTTAACAGGAAACCGCAGAAAAGAACATGTACGACCATTTACCCCTGATTTGCAAAGCTAGTACAATCGTCTGATTTGAGTGTGGAACTGCCCCTGGTGTGCAAGCAACAAAGAACCAAGTGGGGTTTCATTCCACGCTGAAAAGTAGAAAGAAGAAAAAACAACAGTGCAGGTGTGAATCTTTCTCACATGCCTGTGTCACTCACCTGAAGCAGACTTCTCAGCCGAAATGTCATTTTGTTTCTTTTCAGCATGGAATTAACCTCTACTTCAAATAAATAACATTCTTACTCAGTTTTGAAAGTGGGGGCAGCATGACATAGTGGATAAGTCTCTGGAATCATGTGTGGGTTCGAGACACGCCTGCAGACAGAGTGAGGGAGTTTACCCCAGCTGCTCCAGTCCACCCAGCTGTCTGAATGGGGACCAACATTTTTTGGGGGGTAAGCTCCATCCAGGGAGTCACGTGCTCTCTGTTCGCTTGATGCCAAGAGAACCAGAATAAGCTCTGGCCCCATGAACCGTTGTGGCTTGAATCTGGAAAATACCTGCCTCTTTCAAAAATGCTCTTCAAGCATGTTGTTCAATCAACTTCAGTATACACAATTTTATGTAATCTCTCCTCAGGCAATACCAGACTGGGAGATATGAATAATGAGTTTTGAAATTCAATGGTTTATTGAACCGACTCTATTTTCTCCTTCCCAAGAATTATGGAACCAATTTAAAGACTGACAGAGGTTTGCTATTAACTAAGCGATGGTGTACCACGATATTTGTCATCCCTGTTCTGAAACTGTCCATCCAAGCAAAGAATTCAGGCCAACCATTCATCACTGGGCCGTGGGAGGGCCAAGAAAGGCGTTTCGGGCTCCGTCTTTGACATGAGACTAGCGTAGTGAAGAAAGTTGTGATTGTTTTGCAGAGCAAGCAGAGCTCCTCCTACTCGGACCGGGACACCACCGAAGAGGACTCGGAGTCCCTGGAGGACATGGACTTCCTCAGCAGGCAGAAGAAACTCCAGGCTGAGGCCAAGATGGCTTTAGCAATGGCTAAGCCCATGGCCAAGATGCAGGTGGAGGTGGAAAAACAAAATAGAAAGAAGTCCCCAGTGGCTGACCTGGTGAGTGCAGTCCGTTTGGTGTGGTCTCATAAACATTCCTGTTCTGTTCACCTGAGGTCACGTCACTGTGGTAGCACATCAGTGTTGGCCCATCGTGTATTTGAACTTTGAAGACTGTACATAACATTACATAACCCTGTGATGGACTTTCAGTCTTTACTGGTTGACTGCACACAAAAACAATTTGCTAGTACGTTTTTTTTTCAGGCAAAAGAAGAAAACCTTAATCTTTTCCCTATCTTTGTTACTGACAATATAACATATAACATTAAATATCTTTAAAAAATGGAACTATGTGGGAGGCAAGATAGCTATCTGCCTGCATAAAGAGCTTTGAGCAAAGATGGAAACTAACTAAAAGATGGAAAGTTCATTTCACAAACGCCTTGTGTGCCAGTTATTCATGTTTGATATATAGGCAGTCCTATAGCTTTACAAATCTAAATGCTTCCTAAAAATGGTTTTCTTGTCAGACCAATCTTTTTTGATAAATGCTGTGTTTTCTGTTCCTGTACCTGTTTTTCCCTAATGTGACATAGCGTGGTAATACTTGACCATCTTGAAATTCCTGTCGTGCACATGAGTGGGTCTTTGATGATACAACACAACTTAGAAGCGTAGCAGCCGACCACAGTATTGCATTAAAATAAACATTTAAGCTGTGTGGTTCCTGTGCCCGCTTGTGTGTGTTTTTTAAAATGCAGTTATCCACATCAGTGCTCAGGAACATGTCTCACCAACTCCATTTTCACCTGGTAAAGTCTTTACTTATTCAGGATGGAGTAATATATAATTTAGGTCCTGCAATGCCTTTGCCAATTCTTTTCAAATGCAGCTGTGCCCAGCTGTCAAAAATAATGAAGTTCATATGCGCACTTTAAGGAGACTGACCTTTTTTAGCATTCAAGATTATATAATTCCAACATTGTGGTTTTTATAGCAAAGCAAACAAATAGGGATAAGGAACAGTTGAATCTCATGAAAACGTCAAGTCCTCAGATAGCTACGCCTCAAGTCTTTTACATAAAGAAGGAGTTATTATTTCCAAGGTCTTCTGGAAGTTAGGGTATGCTATATAAATAAATTAATGCTGCTGTTTTCTGAAATAATATTACCCTCTCTCGTCCTTGTATTTTCCTACTGTTTTTCAATGACATGATCATGACACAACATCATCATGACATGATTTTTTTCACCCTTCAAACTTGATCGAGTCTGTCGCTTCAAGTACTATGAATTTTCGTATTGTGTTAGGTATGAAATTCCTAGTACAGAAGACATTCGAAGAAATGTGTGGGGAGCAAACCTCCGAGTTTTAGTTCACAAAACCGTGTGGCTTTCCAATAAATTTCAGGCTTTAATATAAAGGAAGATTTCCAAACTCTGGTCATAGCTGCATCCCCATTTCCCCGAAAAAAGGAAAAGAAACTAACAGAAGAGAGTTTAGTGACTCTGAGGCCCAGGTTTCTGAAACTAAGCCACGTTTGTCCTTACCTGAAGAAACTTTGAATGACTAACAATGAGACCAGAAAAGCCCACAAAGTGCGATACTCCTTTCGCCTGAACGTGACAACAATTACACAGTGTAAGGTTGCCTGTTAGTCTTCACAGGCTTATGAAACAGAAACTGTATGTCAGATGACATCAGAAGATGAAAGTGGAAGTTGCGCGGTCGACTTCAGTCTAAATTTACGGCATGTTTGCCTTAACACGTTGATTGAAGGTGCAAAATTTTTTTTTAAATGGTTAGAACAATAACAGGAAATCACAGACCTAGGAAAGGATGCCACGGTAACTTGGCACAACATTCGGGCACAGACTAGGACAGTGGCAGGAAGAGGACCTGGGCAGTAACCCGGCAACATCAGGGGAATTCTTTTAAAGTCTTAAAAATACCAAGAAGTCAGTTCAATTGGATGATGACAAATAGAAATTCTCACAATGATATCAAATGAGCAGAAATAGATCTAAAGACTGCAGAGCTGGAAAAGGCACTTTTTGTTCTTGGAGTTTGTGGATGAGAAAGGCCCAGAGAAACTAATGATGTGAATATGTTTTATTTTTCAAGCTATGTTTCTGAAATATGTATTGTATATTACTTTCTGCATTTACCCTGTTACATATATATGCATGCATTTTTAAATGTATTTCATATTGATCGTTCCTGAGACACAAATAGTACTGTACCTTTTCTCAGCAAATCACCAGTAAATATACAAGTGAAATGTTTGTTGTCTCCCTAAAGTGAGATACAAGGTATTATTAAGTCAAAGCACAGTGGTGGTGCCTGACATTATCTGGAAAAAAACAAAAATACTATGTATGGTATAGATATTTATAATAGCCTGTGCTGTAGCTTGAATTTCTAGAAATCTCGTATCTAAATATCTACTCTAATGCAATACGACACTGAAGAAATGTAAAGTGAATTAATTCAGGATTTTTCTGTAAGTATTCAGTGTACATGAATACACATAATACCAGTGTATTATTCCCCTCTTTTTTTTGCTTCATGTTGTAGAATGTTGTTGTTTTTGCTGTAGAATATCATGAAGATTGCTTTATGTAGGTACAGTATTGTACTGTATGTCTGCCACCTACTGGTGAGACACTGTGGTGCTGGTCTTTTATCCATTCGACATTATCAGGAGTGAAATACAGGTAGTGATCTGGGTTTAACATATTCAAGTAGGTAGTGCGCCAACATGATTTGTCAGGTTCGTTAGCACGTCTTATCATTAGATGAATAAAGACGTCTTCAGGTATATATTTGTTTCTGTAAGTTTTGATCCTTTACTTTGACTGCAGTATTTACTTAGATTCATCAGCTCAACTTCACACCTAGACATATCTGTGCAAAGACCAATGACCACAGACCAGAAGTCATAACCCAGGAGCTCGTTGAAATGGCACGTTGAAATGGACCTGGCAGACACTGCAAAAGAATATGGAGCTACAGCTCTGTATGCATTTGTACCTTGCTGCATGAAAGGAAAAAAAAAACATGTAAAGGTATCTAAGGATGTGATGCTTCATTGTAGAATTGTCTTTGTCTCCCGGTTGGATGAAATGTTTTGGATTCCTCTTTTCCAGCTGCCCCACATGCCGCACATCAGCGAATGCCTCATGAAGCGGAGTTTAAAGCCCACAGACCTGAGAGATATGACACTGGGTCAGTTACAAGTTATAGTCAATGACCTCCACTCCCAGATTGAAAGTAAGTACACTGCAGGTACAACATTATCTGACGAATCCCTGAGTACAGTTGGGAAGGTCAGTTAGTACAGGAAACAGTGGCATTATGTTGCGTATAAAGACATTTTAAAAGATTGAAGTAAGTGGAGTTAGTGGAGTCGCTAAGGTTGGTGTTTATTATCTCTGTAGTTCTGTCAAACCCTGTTTAAGCCAGCTTTATGCCTGTTTAAGCGAAATGGGCAAACAAGAATGCATGATGTGTGATATTTATATATTGGTCAGTGAAAGTGGGCCAGGTTAAGTTTTGACCTTCTCCCGAACGTGCATTTGAAACTCTGTACGTCTCACTAAAGGAACATACATTGAGAAAATAATTTATTCCAACCTGCTATCTAGCATAATTTCCTCCTTCCGTCCCTCCAGCAGTAAAAAAGCCAATGTTCTTTGTAACACTTAGTAATTTGCAAGGCAGCCTTGGCTCAATATCCTTGATATTTAAGCTAGACTGCCAACATACTGTATCTATGTATGTGTTTAATTACTGTAGTTCACTCCACAAAAGTCATCTCGTGCCTTTCTTTTTTCAGTTTCTGGAAAACAAAAAGTGAAATCCAGCATATGGCTGGGTATCTTTTTTTATGTCGAGCTCTCTAACTCGCTCAGTTACCCCTCTTCATGTGCTTTATCTGGAAGACCAGGTGCATTACTCCACAAAAAGACGCAGGTGCACAGAAATCGTATAGCTGCCACATTTGTAATTTAAAAACAGTGGTACTTACCAGTGATGTGTGTCTACTGACAAGAGGCCTTGATAGCATCAGTTTGAAGACAAGCTCTATGTTGACATCTCCATCGATAGAAGAACGGGGGTTGTGGGGGGTGGGATATCAAAGTAAATTGCAAGTCAGAATATTCCATTTCTGGGTGATGTATTTTTTGAAGAGCTGGCATGTGTCTGACGGAGAACAGACAGTGAAACAGAGGAGCAGTTGACAGGATGTCAGACAGCACACTCCAAGCCGAGCCGCTGTAGTCACACAGACTGAGGTCACTCCTGTCTTCTGAGAGCCTGAAGCTCTTCTCGATCTGCATGATGCATTTCACTAAATTGTTGTCAAGGATCAGCAGGGTACCACAAGCTATCTAACAATGACAAAGATCTTCTGTCGTATTTTGTAAATTACCATGTAATTTATTTAGCTAAGATCAGTATTCATGATACAGTGGCTGTTTCCCCTGTTAAATTATACAGAACAGTGGACTATTTTAATGCAATCATCATTTGTAGAACAATGTAACTGACACAAGTTCACCACTGTACTTACTAAGCAAACTTTAATGACTTCTGCCAATGACATGAAACGTGAAGAACATTTATCCCTATTCTTAACTAACCACATTATCTTTGGATTGTGGGAGAAACCAGAGCAGACAGTGAAAACCCACATGAACACGGGGAGAACATAACAAATTTCACACAGATAGCACCCCGGGCCTGGAATTGAAACCATAACAGCAAACTTATGTAATTCAGGGAAAATGTTTTACTTCTGATCACAAACAGAAGAAACTGGGTTGTACTCTTAAGGAAAAAAAACATATCTCATTTCTAGAGAAGTGAAAATTTCATATTAAATATAGGATGAGTTATTGACTAATACTCCGTCTAAATTGATTTGTTAAGATTATTAGTGCACTGGAAACAACTATCAGACGTGGCAGGCAAGGCATTCTGAAAAACGACTGTGGCTCATTAATACCAATACGTAATTGACAGATATGAGTTGCTATTCTTCCAAAGAACTCTGTATTATTGAAGTTATTGAGTTTTATCAGTTGTTCTCCTTCCTTTCTCCTGTAAACACAGACTTCAAAGACCCAATTAAGATCAGTCAAAACTGGGGGGATTGTTTTTAATGTTAGTTTACATTGACTATATTAGCAGAAAAATATGACATGAAATGTTTTTTTTTTATTGGGCTTTTATTTAATGAATACCTACAGTGTATATTGTACCTATAATCCAGCCTTTTCGAATGTAATGACCTTCCCTTCCTTCTGTCACTGCAGGTTTGAATGAAGAACTTGTGCAGCTTCTTCTAATAAGGGACGAGTTACATATGGAGCAGGACGCCATGCTGGTAGACATTGAAGACTTGACTAGGTACAGCCAGACTGCCCAGAACACTGATTCCTTTGCTTCTTAGGACATGTTGCAGTCCACTTTACTTTTAACAGAGCAGAAATAATATTTCTGAATTGTTGCTTGTGTTCTGTTGAAATAAATACTTGGAAAGCAGGTGGTAGTAACAGTTATTTAATCCCTGTTTTGTGTTTCACTGAATGCTTCATCATCCTAGTAACTCTGTTCAAGGACATTTCGTACAGAACCTGCATTTCCTCAGAAGCTAGGAGCATGATCTGGTTAAATGTGGTCCTAAAACATCATGTTAAACCTGTTTATGTAGTATTTACAAAAATGGTTAAGAAAATTATTTCTACCACATTCCTCTTACACTTTTAACCTGCAAGAAGTTGAGTTTGTCAGTATTAGTACCTACTGTATAAATGGCAACATTAAAAAAAAAATCACAAAGTGCTTTGTTAAAAAAAATAAGACAATTAAAAATGTAATTGCTTCACTGTACTACCAATTCTTTCTCCTGAAGGGAAGGAATTGTTAAAGTTTGGGATATTAAAACCTGACTGAAAGATGCATTTGTTTTTATTTTGTTGTCACAGGCACGCTGAAAGTCAGCAAAAGCACATGGCAGAGAAAACCCCAAAGTAAAAACTACCACCGAGACAAGGAAGAACAAGGCTAGATTTTATTTTGCTTCTGTGGTTGTACAAGTTCTGGAGATGGAGCACTTCCTGAGGGTTTTAAACAAAAAGTCAGTGTTAGTCATCAATACCGTCCGAAGCTTTCTGTCCAGTGATTGGCCTTGCTTCTTCATGACTTCTTTTTAACTTTTTACATTTGCCACTAAATAATAATGGTCATTTTAATAAGAGAAATATATATATATTAAATTGGTGGAAACTATACGATAATAGTGAGATAGTAAATAAAAGCATTGTAAAAAAATAAATTAACTTCTGGATTTAAGGTTGGACAGTATTTTACAGGTGGCCTCTTTATATTCTGCACAAATGGTAGTTTTCAACTGAGAAACTTTTATTTGAAGGTGCTAAATGAGTCAAAAGGATACATGCCTGCCTTGTAGTAAAGTTGTAGCTTTTGGTAATCTGTTCACTTTACTCAGTTCTCAACATTTTGTGAATGTTGATTTTCTGACACGAGTCATTTTCAATAAGTGTGTTAATATCATTTCATCCAATTGTATTCCGAATATTATTTGGGGGAATTTTGTGTACAGATATGTAAAATAAAAAATAAAACCTTGTTTCATATTCCATGCCTTGGGCTTTCTTCTTTCGGTAAAAAGAGTGATTATGTTCCAGTAATCTCCTTCAGATAATTTTTCAAAAACATTTGTTTAATGCATGAGGGGTGCAGTCTCCCTTTCAGATGTTGTTGTGCTGTTTTGGGGTTATTGCTGCATTGAGTAAATCAGCAAATCAGTACTCCAAGCAGCGTCTAATGCAATATAGAAACCAAATGAAGTTATTTGGCATAACTCACCTGGCTGAGGTAACAGCAGCCTGACCAGAAGGATAAGGCTGAATGAACCTCACTTTAGTTTCACTAGGAATGAACCAGGGAGCTGCTGCAAGGGTGAAGATGGGGTAATGGGAGAGATGCAAGACAGTTGTGCAAAGGGATGCTCAGGCTCAAGAGACGAGATACAGTATAAATTGTGTAGAAAAGTGGAACTGGGCAAGACAAGGAGCTGACCTTTTTCATCTTCCAAAGACATGCTGGCGAGGTTAGCTGGCATCTCTAAATTGTCCCTGTGCACCCAGAAATCAATTTACAACCCATCCTGTATGTAGCCCTGCCTTGTGCCCAGTTTCCCACAAGCCTTTCCAGGAGAAGTGACATTATACTGATGGATGGGTGCAATACAATGACTGATTTCAAGAATGAACAAAAGTATTCATACACTCACATTACTAACTCCATTGAACGTCTTTGGCTTCTGCTAAGTCTTTTGTGTGGTTGTGGGTGAATTGCTGGCATCCGTCCAGTGAAATTCTTTGAAGCAAGCAGCTTTGACCCATAGTATTTCAGTTTCTTCTTTTTTACTTGAAGGCATGATATTGAATTTTTCTCATTATTTTAACATTATTTTCATGATAAATAATATATTTGAAACTTAGTTGTTTTCCCTAATAATTGGGGTTTATTCACAATTGTCTTTACAATATAAATTTTTTAACATTATACTTCTTTAAACTGAATGTGATTTTGAGGTCCAGTACAAAAGATTGTACATAATAATACTGATCTTTTAATCTAGTTTCACTTTTAAGTACATTGATATGGGTTCCCCTGTTTTTTAGCTAGAAACCTTATTTCTATGAATTCTGTCAGAACCATACAGTTCAACAGCCCCTGTACACTTGAGAGAATCAGGTGGAATTATTGTCAGTTGTGCTTCTGAGCAGAGCATAAGCACATATTCGAAGCACTTTAAAAGGTCAATCTGTGCCACTAATTTCTTGGTTTTTACTGCATAGATAAAGCAAAATACATGAAAACCACAAACCACCATGTTTAAAGGCATCATTCCATGCAACCAGAGTGGTGTTCTAATACAAACACTTTAAGCATTTTAAGAAACTGGGGTAATTAAATTGAAACAATGCCTTTGGTACTGTTTGCATGTTCTTCTCTAGGTTAGCTGGCATCTCTGTCCTGTGCTGGAATGGTCCACTGCACGCTTCAAGTTGTTGAAGTCTCTACCAGGCAAAAGTGGCTTTCCTTTCTGGTCATGGTTAGTGTTGCTGAGGAGCAAAGGCAAACAGCAACAAAAATTGGGCATAAAGAAACACAGAACACAGAGAATAAAAAAAAAGCAGTTGCACAAACTGTTTCCTTAATCAGTGTTCAGAGAAAGCACTCTACAAAATGGTTAAAAAAGTCTAGCATGCTCTTAAAGTAAATGAGAATAATGAATTTCTAGCACGTGCAAGTAGGGTATTAAGTAGGCAGCGAGAGGAAAGAATGTTGCAATGGGGACTAAAATTAAAGTTTTTTTCAGTATTACAACAGAAAAAGAACAGTAGAGAGTCACAGGTATAAAAATAGGAAACCTTTAGATGGTGAAAACAAAATTTCCACAACAAATATTTCACGTTTGCCAAGAAAGAAATAACAATATGTCTCAGGTTAAGCAACCATAATCTTCCATGTTCATTAATATTGACACAGAAGAGGTATGAGCATTACAGTTACTGAAAGCAGTTAAGTAAACAGGTATCAGGGCCTGATGGTGTTCTACCATTTATATTTAAGAAATCAATAGGTTTTTTCAAAGGCCATTGACAAGAGAATGGCTAATTTAGTGCCCTGACAGAAGACCATAACAAAATCAAGTGATTTTAAGCCAAAAAGTCTTAAATCGCTCGTAAGCATATGGAAATTATAACTAGAACTAAATTAGGTCAATGGGATTCTAGGCGATAATCAACATGCGTTAAGAAAAGGTTACTGAAGGTCTGCCTTGCCTAATTTATTAGATTTCTTTGAACAAGAACTAGCTGTAAAGGATACAAACAGAGCATATCATATGATATATTTCTAAGGCTTTCAGTAAAGTTCCTCATAAAAGGTTAATTGCCATACTGCTGGCAATATGCATTTAAGGAAATGCACATACACTGTATTTAGATTAACTACTGCAGTTGCAGTTGGTTACAGATAAGTAGTGAATACTCAAATTGTGATGACTTTATAAAGACTGCTGTTCTTCCTTATATACATCTATGATCTAGATTCTGGTATAGTGAATAAGCTAGACAAGTTCTCTGATGATACCAAAATTGCAAGATCAACAACATTTTATAAGTGGGCAAAGTAGTTTCAGATCTGTAGAAAATTCAAAATGCTTATAAAAAAAACATTGAAAAACAATGCACAAGCAAACAATGACTGGATTTATATTTTAAAGCGCATAATTTAAACCAGGAAATGTTGTGTCATATACATAAAGGATCCCAATTAAAGCATCCAGCATCCACAAAGGTACTGCCAAAATCAATTCCATGGACTTCATCAGAATCAAATGTGATACACAAACCAGACGACAAACAGAGAGACTATTTAAAACAGAGAACAACATGCACTTCTTTACTCAAAGGGTTGCAAGAGCCTAGAAAAGGTTGTTGTGGAACCCTGGCTTTTATTTCAAGAAACAGCTGGGTGAAACAAGATAACATGAGATCACTTTATTGGCCACATACATTTTCTTGCATTAGGAAATTCTTTTTGCATACCTCAACTTGCTCCCCATGAGACACACAGACACAGACAGGGAGAGAAACTTGGGGTCCGAGCAGGCTCAGCCATTTATACGGCGCCCCTGGAGCAGTTGGGGTTAAGGGCCTTGCTCAGGGGCCCAACGGAGTAGGATTCCTCTGCCGGCCGCAGGAAACAAACCGAGAACCTTCCAGCCACGGGCGCAGATCCTGAGCCACAGGGACACCGCTCGGCCCCTTTTTTTTTAAATGCTTGGATCAAATATTAACAGCCGTATCAACAGCTAGATGGGGTAAATCACCTCCTGTCATCGTAAAATTCAGAAAACCAAAAAGCGTCTTGAATGCTTGTTAAATTGGTTTTAGGTTTTTATTTGAATTTTAAGATCTCGTAAGATCTTAACCAGGCACTGAAGTTAGTTCACTTTGTGGTGGACAATGCATTAACTACCATTCCTCAGCCTTGGGGATAGCCTGAATGTGAGGTGTAAGAGAGCAGTAGAAATCAAAAATAACATCATAAATTACAGTGTTATTCACCTTTTTTGAGGCTGAGACATACTTGTAATAAAAATTTAAACCCTCCAGGATGTACAGAAAGAAGTCAAGGGGGACTGAAATGTCATTTTACCATTGCATGACAGGAGTCATTTTTAGCTCTGTTCTATTTTTGTAGAAGGTATTTATTAGCAAGAATTGCATTTAGGGACAGATTATACACTTTAATTATGACACAAGAAGACATTTTGCAAGTGTATTCATAGTCATGAAGCAATATGACTTGTTTTGGGTTTCATTTGTCATAACATCAAGCCCTCACTGACCTTAATGTTTTTGTTTTTTCTGGATGACCTTTCTGTATGTAAATTTTTTCTTCATTGTTTTTTTACATGAGTAAAAATAAAGTTAACATATTCACCTTCCAAAGACACACAATAGGAAAGAAAATATCAGGAATAACAATATATTAAAAATCTGAATATTGTAGCTGCATGTAGGAACAGAAGAGGCCCATGAAGAGAAAGTCTTCAGGGTGTTCACAATTAGAGTGCAAATACAAATATCTTTTTTTTTCTGTTATGGTGTTCTTTTTCACTGTTCTGGGCAATTCCCCACGCTCTTGCAGGTGCATTTTCAATAGTAAAAACCTACAACCTCTGTGAAATTTCTAAAAACAAAGTTGGGTTGGGAAAAAAAAAAACATGTGCTGTAAGGTATTCAGTCCCTTTCAGGGCTCTCCTGTGATTCAACGGATTAAAAAAGGAAATATTGAAAAAAAATAATAAAGGATTACACAGAAGTCTACAATAAAGATTTTTAAAGCCTTCATAGATTTAAATTACAAACTCACGTTTGGTTTCACTAGGATACAAGCCACATCCCTTTACATTTCAAATGAAATTGAAAAAAGTCAGCAGTACACCAAATCTTTGTCATTTCATAAAACATTAGTACATTAGTAAATCATTAGCAAATTATAATCCATGAAAAGACTGCTTGCTAAATAAGAAAAGCAGGAGGTGATTGCTCTGAGTATCATCTGGTACCTTTGGCTAAAAAATCACTCTTGATGCCAAGACATACTGTCCTATGGTTATTTAAAACCTTTCTGGCTTCAATCAAAAAATATCTTATTAGATCTTATTACAGTATAGAAAATAAAAAGAAACATTTTAACTTCAGACTACATGGACATTTACCATCATCCTGTGGTTGTTCTTAGCTTGTTTGGTAAAGAAAAATAGACACTCACTTAATTTGAGTATTGAGAATAAGGCACAAAAAATCACTTTTTTACATTTGAATAGAAATTTGTACTGTAGAAATTCCCCTTGCGAGAACATTACTAATTCTAATACTGATTTTGTCTTGTGGTGTGTAACAGCATCATCACATTTGTAAATACCAAGGAAGGGAAATATTTATTCTTCCCAGCTAAGAACTAAAATGCTACTTTTGAAGCAGACATTCAGATAATGTGACAAATGAGTTGCATATTACAGATTTTTAGTTATTTTCTAAAACAAAGTATCAGAAAAAATAGTCTACTATTTCGAAGTTTATTAGATAACTAACAAACACTATGATTTCTACCAGTTTACTATTCTAATAATACTATAAAGACACCTGAAGTACATAAAAAGGTTTAAGCAAACAATAGAAATTGTTGACAAGCACTGACTATAGGAGATGTGCATGACATACTTTATTAGAATGCTATGTGGTTATCAATAATTATCTCTTCTTGGATTTTATTATTTCTTTAGGGGTATGCTCAGTATAACAATAAAGTTTTGCTAGATAGTCGAGTTTTTGTACTATTGGCAACTAAATAGACAAGTCTCTCCCCTGTGAACAAATTATTGGAGTTCATTCGATTCTGCTCTGATGGTTTTTAGGGATTAACTTATATTTTAAATGAAAAATGAAAAAATGTGATCACGAGTTTGAGCCTTTATAATGAGTGAAGTTTTTAACCTGTAGTTTAGCCTTTTAGCAAACGTTTACTCCTAGAAAAAAAGTTTGAGATTTGTTAAGAGCACCTTTTAAAACAAGAGCTTTCTCTGCGTTGTTATTTTTCAACACCTATTATTTAGACGAAAAAGTTATGTGCATTACCTTAGGGTCAAAAAGACTGGTTACACAGTTTTGAAATATCCCTGTAATAGGTCAATGAGGTGCAATTCGAAATGCGATCAATGCGATTTGAATGGTCAAAAAATGATCGCTTTTTAAATCTCTTCATGAAGAAAATAGGCTACTTATCAAGCGTGTTACCTTCAATCTAATAAAGTTTAAACTTTAATTTTATTTAAAACAATCTAGTTTTCTCTGATTGCTGTCTTATGTGTTTATTCGCATTCACATGGATTCTGTAACTACTGTACGCCGGGTTAACACAATCATTTACAGTATGGCTATTTCGTTCAACGCATGTAAAAGTTAAATTTATATTCATGATGACCCTGATCCTAATAGAACCTTTTATCCTTACCCTAACAGTATGCCTAAAACTAACAATTTTCGATCTCTTATGTAAGAAATGCTGTGCAATTTTATGAATACTTATGTACCTGTTATGTCTTATGTATTTGTTACGTCTTTTGAAGCAAAGATCACGAGCTAATATTGCGCGGCAGGTACAGGTAAGTTAAAAAAATGAGGGCACTCCTGTTAACTATGCAAAAAATGGATAGTGCGCTCTTAATTATTGACATGGTATCGGATTAGGAAATTACACGGGGATAAAATGGTTTTATAGTTTCAATTTGTGTTTAACTTACTGCAGGGAAATCCCTGAACACTCTTTAAAAGCGCAACGATCAGAAGGCAAACATGCATCGTCAAAGATTTTTGAAGGAGAGGCAAAGTCTCAGATATTTGAACACAACACAGGAAAAATGTCTCTGCAGAAGATCGATTTCTGTGAGTATTTTTTCAACATCTCTTTACACATCAGTTTCCGCACATCAGTGGTCTGACTTACTGACAGTCACCTATGCATATTATTTTGTGTTTTATATATATAGTACTATATTTATTCCGCAGTTACACTTGTTCAGAACTTATTCCGTTCATAGTTTTCTTTGATCTTTTACCACTTTACTGTTGAAAAAGAAAGAAGGCAAACGGTCAGCTTTCGTTTAAATGGCTAAGAATAATAAAAAAAACATTTGGTTTAGTAGTTATCTGTTTAAAAATAGTTCAGTCCGAGAATAAGTGAACAAGTATAACTGAGGTGTGGTAAAGTTTTTAACACCGGGGATATTCTCCTTTTCCTTAGAACTCCTGACAAGTCTTAAATGTCCTGTCCTTTTTTTTTTTTTGCAGTATGCCATATGTCTAGTAGTTTGAAAATCTAGATATACTACCACTGCATTCAGTCGTTAAGTTATTATACGCAAAACCAGGCTAATCACAAAAAGCTGTTGTGGTTTATCATGATGTAATGGCAGATCGGCTGTGCATCTTCAGTGACTCCAACGGGTTTCACCGATTCGCGTCAAAGAAATAGCCCGCGCTGTTAAGAGCCGACCTAACACTAACGCACATTTATTTGATTTTCGACGTTGATTCCCCCCCCAGGCTTCAGCGCATGGCTGGTTCTGGCGCTGCTCTCGACTCACTTCGCCGCTGTGTGCGAGGGGAGCGCCGGGGGACAGCAGCACAGAGCCAGCAGCCCTGACGTCCTGGGGAGCTGCCTGGAGCGCTCCAGAACCCTGCTGGCCAACGTCACAAACGCGCTGGGGCAGGTCTGTACCGCCCGGCAGTTCTTTTCGGAAGGGTTTTGTAGAATGTCTTAGTTGTTTTGGGTTGGTTTTTTTTTTTTTTACAATATTTTAATTCTCGACTCTTTTCAATTGCCCCACACGCAGAAAGACAACTACGAGGGGTTCAACTGCTCTCAAATACTTCTGTCGCTGGATATCACCAACGGCATGACGGTGAAAGCATGTGAACCCGACACCGAAGAGGTACGAACGCGTTCGTGACTTACAGCCGATCTGTTAAAGCGTTGTTTTTTTATATTTTTTAACTGAAATGCTCACATGCTTTTGTTTGTTTAGCTCGCAAACTAAAAACCCAAACCCTGTTGTGTAAAAAGACGAGGACTAGCGCTCGCTCGTCAATGGGTCAGTTATCGCAGAGATTCCCAACCTCGGTACTGGAGGAACAGTCTGCTGGTGCCTTAATTGATCTGCTTGTTTGCTTAGATATCCAACTACAGTAGTTCGTTCACTCAGCCCCGAGTGTGAAAATACCCTACTTCAAGATTACTGTGTAGAACTGCCGCTCGCAGAATTGTACACAGCCCCTCAACTCGCAGTTATTTTTGACTGAAAGGCTCTTGCTAGTTAATCAGTATACACTGAATAGATACAGGCCGGAATTACACTTTCACAGCGAGCATTTTTGTGCCTTCTGCAGAAGTTGAACTGGTTACTGTTCAATCAACATACTGTACTTGAATAAGGGCACTTCTGAAATCCATAAAATGGTACAATTATATTCAAATTCCATTTGACCTTTAAAGAGCTGAAAGCAAATTTACAGATAAGGCCCAAAGTGAAAACTGAAATTAATAAGCCTGTGATTAAGAGCTCAGCTGGAACAAAAAAACAGATAAATGGAGTGTTCTTTCAAGTCCAAGGATGCAAATACTGAACTACAGTATAGTGGTGAGGTAGTTCCAAAGTGCAACCTGCTACTAGCCACACAGAAGAATAGACCAACAGAATCCTTTACACTTTAGAACTTGTGTAAATCTTTATAGTTTTTTGCATCTTTATAGTTTGTACTGTTATTTCTGTTACAGAACACAGGATGCTCTGGGCATCGGAAAACACCATTTAATAAGGTAACCTTAATAGATATTGGTCTATTCATTAACTTGTCAGTTTTACAGCTCGTTAGATACTCACTGTATTTTTTTTCTTTCTTCAGTCTGCCTGCTTGGGGAATATCAGCATAGATTTATGGGATTACAAGAACGAGTTGCTGAGTTACAAACATGCAAACCTGGAAGGCACCCTAATAAAGAGAGTAGATGAACTACTTGAGGTAAGAAGATTTTTTTTCTGCATAAAACAAAAAACTGCATATATGTGTATACACACAGAGGACAATCCCACTGGTTTTGTAGTGTGGTCCTTCAGTAGATCCTACAGTACTGCAAAGCGCATATGCTATATACTCATACAGTACATATGCATAATCATACAATTTCTAGAATCTTTCACTGTTGCTACTTTTGTCTTCCTTGGGATCTATAGTAAAGAGATAAAGGTAATATAAAATACTCAAGCACACTAAACATCAGATATGGAAAGATTGGGAAGCAGCACGCACCCTAAAAACACACACAGAGGTGGACAGAAGCCAGACTGACACACTGCTAGGAATATCCCTTCCGAAGTGGGAGTTTTTGTTTACCAAATTGCAAAGGAAAACGAAAAGCAGCACATCGGCCAGCGCTGCACAAACAACAAAATGTCTGATCAGGACAGTTTCACTGAGCTGAAACTCAGCCCCCAACATGGTACTGTTGTAGTAGGAGGTACCTCAACAGTACAGAGCAGATGCTTGTTGACTGTGCATTGTACATGTAGGTTATTTTCTAAATCACCTTTAGCTCATCAATTTGTTAAGACCTGGAAGACCTGTGAGTTTTAATCCACTTAGAATTTTGATCCATTTGTGTCAAAGGTGACCAACTGTGTTCCTTGAGCGATACTGCATGTGGGGATTTTCATTTCTTGTTCCATCTAAACTGCTTAGCTGCCTAAAGGGTAAAAACAAAAATGTTTCAGGAGTTTAGACAAGGGTGATCTGAGAGTGATTGATAAATCCTGCTTGATTACTGCATTAGGAATGACTGTTCCTATTCAACGGCATGAAAGAGAGCTATCCTGAAGGTCTCAATTTAGACTTTTCTGCATGGTACCGGATTCGCATACAATTTCGATCATTTTCAACTATGAAGATGCTGCAGTAGCTTGTGTGGTCTTTCATAATTTTTTGTACAGAGTATGGATGAATAAAATAACAATATCAATTAGCAAGCTGATAAACATGACCAATATGTGTTACAGATATAATTTTATTGTATATTACTTCAATTTGCCCAAAAATCTACAAATAAAAACCTAAGATGCTCAACTGTCTCTTACTTTTTTACACAACAGTGCTTGTCCTCAGCAGCTTCCACACCAAACGTAAGTTAATTTTTAATGCCTACTTTGCAATGAAAGTGAATTTGCTGAGATGTCTGCTTCTATGACTATAAAATGTGTACAAATTATTTACTTCTGTTTAATTTATTATACTCCAATGAGTCTTATATGCATTTGTCAAGTGTTCAGTGTTTCATAGATTGAGATTACTTTAAAGTCCCCACAAACTAAATATTTAATAGCATTCAGCAAACAGATGTGCCGATTGGGTATTTGGCAAAATTAAATGTTTTTGTATAGATAGTAAAATACATCTGGAAATATTTTGATATTCCAAATTGTAAGTGCAGCACAGGGCAGAAGACAAAGAACATGTAATTCCATGAGAACTATAATCCAAACCCTGTAAAACAGCAGAACCATATCAAATTATTTTCACTTCTTTTTTTTCTAGGACTCTTTCACCCTTACCCCAGCCCCCCAGACTGCAACTCTGGAGAATAACTTTGAGAACAGAGAGAGGCTCTGTAAAGTTCTGAAGGCATTCCGAGTTCGCATTGTGACTATCAGCCGAGTTCTCAGTTATATTAAGTTGAGCAGAATGTCTTAGTCGCTCTGCTTACTACAAGCCAGGACTGCTCCAACGGTTTACATCTATTTTTCATATGCTGTCAAGGAAAATAAGCTACAGAAATCATTGCTGTTTATTTATAAGATGATACTTGTGTGTGTTTTTCCAAATGGAATCTGTTATTTATTGAATTATTTAATTAAAACCTATATTAAAAGGAATAGTAATAGCAAAGCACTTACTTGTGTATGAAACATGTTAAGATCATCAGATTTAAATTTCACCTGTGTCTCAACTTGAACTATTTATTTTTGTACTGTATTTATAACATCTATGATAATAAAAAGTTAATTGTGCAAGTGCCTTGTCTGTTCATTACAAGCAATATATGCTGATTTATTTGTTCAGATACTCATCTAGTAGAGTATGTGCGAAATACCAGCACTACTAGTGTTAATTTATGTAAAAATTAACTTATTTTACTTTTCTGCACACACACTCAAGTGTAATTATTCAAGTACTATTAATGAAAGGGTATTTTTTAAACAACTAGAATTATGTTCTTTTTCCATCTAGAGTTTTAATGTTATAGAATGTCCCTTTCTCAAATTAGGACACATTTCTTGTCTTTTTCATGACTCAGATGTAGATATTTTTAAATACTAAACTACAGCAAGCTTGTTTTAAAAGAAAAAGGTATGACTTTGCCAATATAGTTGGAATAAAATCCTTTAACTTGATTGGAAGTGTTCTGTATTCACTAGATACCAGAATATGCTTACTCTTGACTAAGAAAATAATGTCCTTGTGAAAGTTCTTTGAATGGCTGTCAAAACAGAAGGCACATTTTTCTAAAAGCCAAAGGTGAAACTGAAAGTAAAACCACAAGTGTGATGCAATGGTGTATTGCTACAGGCAAATCTGAAATTTCTAATTTTACCACTACTTAACTCTCGGAAGCTTGAACAATATTGTTTGACATTTATGTGGTTCGAGCAGATAGCTGTCATAGATCAATGTAAATTCCTGTGTATGACACATCAGTTTCAGTATCTATGCCTTGTACAGCTCCTTAACCTTTTCCCACACACCAGTGAAGACAGACTTTCCCTTCTGTCTTCAGACTTCTTATATTTACTTGCTTAATTTTGTTGTTCGTACTAGTTTTTAGCAAAGTAGGTGAGGTACATCAATTGAATACTGCTGCCTTTGAACCTAGACCTGGGACTGGCAACATCTCAGAAGTGGTTTACCAAGAGTTAACGTATTCACTCCCCTTTCCCAATCTGCATGCCATTCATACTTTTTTAAACATCAATAATAGTCCTATTTATGTTTTAGCAGCTTCATTAATAAAGTTGTTGATCTTACCGCTTAGTGTAATTCTTGCCCTTGCTGAGATCTCCAATCTTGGGTTTGCAAGTTAGATACTTTAAACAGCACACAGATCTTAGTATTCAGTCCTTAACCAGCTCTGGGACAGACAAAAAACAGATTTCAAACAGTATGTCCAAATATCACAGAGGCATGTAGATGTAAAGGCTAATAGCAGTGAAAATGCTACTTTCTTCAAAGACTCAAATTTCACAAGCAGGGACTCAAACAGGTTGTGTTTTTGAAGAGGAGTGCCCTTGCATGTATGGTCCATCTCCTGAAGCACAATCTTCACCTCTGTACTCATCACATAATGAAGCAAAAAGATTTTCTTGGTGAATAACACAATGAAACTTTAATATCACCTGACCAGTTTGATCCTCAATGATCTTTACTAATCGCTTCTGTTTTTCGATTATAGCAAGAGCACCATCCATTGTTACGGAAAATAATATTGCGATGTTAATTCCTCTTTCCAGAAAATGATGAACAAACTTTGACTCTACCTTTACTTATTGTTGTCCCATGCTTGGCTTTCAGACATCATACTCTTCCATGGCATGGCTCTGAGTCACAGGATCTTGCAAGAACTGCTAACCACAGTATGTCATTTATACCCACAATCTCAATTGCAACACTAAAATACCACTGTATATTTTGAATGCCACCACCTATCATCTGCTAAGGTCTTCTGCCATTTCAATTTGAGTCTCTCAACTGATCTCCAGGTACGTCTGTTATTCTGGAGATGTTTGTGTTTTCATCAGTCAAACCATTAAACAAAACCTGTGGAGCTTGTACTGAAACAGTAAATAGTAAAGAATGCCGTTTGGCTTTTTTTATACTTTGCCGTGGCCCATTTAGTTGAGTCATCTTTGTCCAGCTCATTCCAAGCTTGTTTTCCCAGCTTCGTCTGAAGATGTCATTGGGCACTTGATTCAACAACACTCTCACAACAGAAAGCCCAAACAGCCCAATCTTCATGTTGGACAAATCCGTCTCAACAATGAGTGAGCATCTAGGTTTGCTCACTTACTGTAGGAATCCCCATTTAGTCCAAAATGTTTGACCCTTCTTTTAAAAAGGATCAGTGGCATTACATGCTTTCCCTTGACTCAAGGTAGGCATATTACAGTTGCAAGAAAAAGTTTGTGAACCCTTTAGAATCACCTGGATTTCTGCATTAATTACTCATAAAAATGTGGTCTGATTTCAGCTGTCACAATAATAGACAAACACAATCTGCTTAAACTAATAACACACAAACAATTGTACTTCTTTTCAGTATTGAACACATCATTTAAACATTCACAGTCTAGGTTGGAATAAGTATGTGTACCTCTAGGCTAATGATCAAAAGCTTACTGGAGTCAGGTGTTCCAATCAACGAGATGAGATTGGAGATGCCCTGCCCTATAAAAAAGGCACACAAAGGTTAGTTACTGTCAGAGTCAGCTCTTCTCAAGAGAGCTGGTCATGTGAACCATTCCGTTATCAAAAGAAATATCATAGGACCTTAGAAGAATTGTAAATGTGCATAAAGCTGGAAATGGCTACAAATGCATTTCTAAAGGCCCGAGTGTTCATCATTCCACAGTAAGACAAATTGTCTATAAATGGAAGAAATTCTGTTGCTACTCTCCCTAGGAGTGGGCGTCCTGCAAAGATCACAGCAAGAGCACAGTGTGCAATGCTGAAGGTGAAAAAGAACCCGAGGGTAACAACAAAGGACCTGCAGAAATCTCCTGAACTTGCCAAAGTCTCTGTTCATGTGTCCACTATAAGAAAATCACTGAACAAGAATGGTGTTAATGGAAGGACACCACAGAGGAAACCACTGCTTTCCAGAAAAAACATTGCTGCATGTCTCAAGTTTGCAAAAGACCACCTGGATGTTTCACAACACTTCTAGGACCCTGTTCTGTGGACAGATGAGACAAAAGTTGAACTCTTTGGCAGAAACACGCAACGCTATGTTTGGAGGAAAAAAAGCACTGCACACCACCAAAACCTCATCCCAACTGTGAAGCATGGTGGTGGGAGCATCATGATTTGGGGCTGCTTTGCTGCCTCAGGGCCTGGACAGATTGCTATCATACATAGTATAATTGTTTGTGTGTTATTAGTTTAAGCGGATTGTGTTTGTCTATTATTGTGACTTAGTTGAAGATCAGACTACATTTTTATGAGTAATTAATGCAGAAATCCAGGTAATTCCAAAGGGTTCACAAACTTTTTCTTGCAACTGTACTTAAGTGATTGAGCTGTGTTTTTTTTACAACTTGGTCTCTTTGGCATTAATTTGACTTTTACTGCACTTACAACTTGTGGTCATTATGCTGTTTATTCAATACGTCTGGCCTAGGTCTAGACCTTATTACAAAAAAAGCAACCATTTTTTTCTGCAGATTCAAGATATTCCCAGAAAGAGGCCGATTTAACTTATTAGTGACTGTTCAGTATCAATACAGTCCATAGTTCAATACTTTATCACCATAACAAATAGTTGCATGGAATTTTGTTTCCACAGAATATGATACACCCTAAGTAGTGATGTCAATAAAAAGTGGGGTAAAAATGGTAAAAGAGGTATTATCTGGCTGTGCTTAAGTAAATGCAGTTTTTATTTTTCCTCTCAATTGGAGAACGGCGCTATCAACACAAAAACAACACTGCCACAAACCAGAAGTATAATGTCACACTGTCTCTCTAACAATGTCAGTGAAACTAGATTTTCTTTGGTGACAACAGAAAGGTTATTCTGCAGCAAACCGAAGAGTCCAAAACAAAACTGAAATTACAGCCATGGTACAGTACATCATATGTAGGACTGCCATTTAAAATATGATTCAGAAAACTTCCATGAGCCTAGTGGGAAACAAAGGAATATGACAATGCTGATTGCTAACATGATAAAAACAATAAAAAATTAACTTTAATGAAAAAGTTAAATTAAAATGAAAGAAAAAAATCTTTCAGGCTAACATGCTACTTTTTTATTCAAAGGTCTTTAACATAAACGTTCAATGATTTACAATTGTGGTTTTACTTTCTTATGAAGAACAAAAAAATAACCACCCCGCCAAAGAGAATAATGACAGTAACATGAACATTCTTTTGTAGAAAAGAATAAAGGAATCAGCGGCACCAAGTATGAAATAAGGAACTCTGTATATTGTTGTCTGTATTTTACATATCATTCCTTGATCCAAACCACTCAAGCTTCAGTTAAAAAACTTCTGAAAGGTCTTTAGGTAAGATGCATCCCTTTTATAAAAGCGTTCTGCTACTGTTTGATAAACATTATTCAGGCTACATTTGTGTCTCCCTGAAAGAGACACTTTTGGGACAAAGCATTTGAAATTATTTACAGTACATGGTATCCCAGTTCTCTTTTGAATCATTTATTTTTATAAACTGCCAAGATTAACATTTCTACTTGAAATGTTTTATTTTAATGTAGGTCAGTTCATTGAGTACTGTATATATTCTTGAGTATAACTGACTTTTAATGTTTTTTACTCTGATTTTTCAGTTTGCAGAGTGAAAAATGTGAGTTCAAGTAAAAACTCAATCTCATATCAAAATAAAAGTCAATACCGTAATCCACCTGCAGGCCCCAGATTATAAATCCAGACACCGACGTCATTTTCTGCTGAAAACAAACAAGATTATTCACATCAATTAAAGAGCTGCCATCAAGCAGAGAACCAGAACTTGTAGTGGTTGAGTTGGCAGGTTGACTGACTGATGCTTTTTAACCAAGATCTGTCTGATTAAGCACACTCAACTGGAATGTAACACACAGTACTCTGTAATAGTTGCCATTTGGACACTTTAGGAAAGGAACACAAAATGTAAATAAACACAAAATTAAAATTCAATTGCACCATTCCTTTCGGAAGTGTGTGTGGACATCTGACATCAGAAATCTTAAAATACATAAGTAAAACAGCATGTCTTCCCAAATTAAACACAGGTTTGTCTTCTTAATGGCAAAAGTAAAAAAATATTTATATTTACATTCTCTGAGCACTATACAAAGTTCGTATTTTTCCATATTCAATATCTACGAGATATTTTGTACAAATCATTAAAAAAGTGTTCAGCATGTCGTGGAAGAGCTCTTTGTCACAGTATCCACTCTTCTGTCAAAGGAGTTCTGATAACAGCACCAGCGACGTCCATTTTAAACCATTAGTAGACAACGTAATTCTTGCTGTGGAGGCATCAGCCACAGTACAGATAAGGGCTTCTGTTCATCAGTTTCCATCCTGCTTATCGGTGGCTACTTTAGTCCTCTAATGCCCTTCAAAAGTGGATCAGTTTCCATGAGATCAAGTCAACAACCATTCGACATGTCTACAAGAAAGGGCAAAATCCAATTAGCTTACATCCTATCTGTAACAGGCTATACAGCAAAAACACAACTTAGTCTTAAAAAATTTCTGAGACCAATTTAGATTGATATGGCTTTCCCCTATAAAGCATGCATTTCAAAAGAGTCTGGGGTTAAGAAAAGCATTATTTTAATCATTTGTCACCACGAGTGAATGTCAGATCTAAACTTGCTTTTCTAGTTCTGAGGAATAAAGTTTTGGAATTCATAAGTCATCAGATATCTTAAAATAACCATAACATGTACAGGATCCAAGACAGAGGGAATATGAATAAACATATCTTCATTTACTGTTAAAGCCACTGATATAAATATGATAAAAGTGCAGATATTAGCAATTGGCAGAACCAGCTATTCTATCTGATTTTCCATTCTAGCTTTCTCTGAACATGGCTAAACTTTATAAGTACACACTTCTGCAGTAATTTAAGGTTCTATTGTGTGTAGTTTGCAGAGTGCTTTAGGTTTAAGAGGAACTAATGGCTTTTATTGGCCAATTAGCATCAGCGAAACCTGTAAATCCTAACATCACAGTATCTAACATGATGCAAACTTATTGTGACAAGACAAGATTGGGAATAAGGGATTATGTGCATTTAATATTTTAAACCTAACTGAAAACATCACACGTCTTTAAAGTATACTTTGCTTCTATTTTCATCTCAATTAGGACAGATGAAAAGATAAAAAATATTTTTAACTGTAGGCACACTGGAGACTAGAGGCACAGCTGAGCCTAACTGTGTATATTGAGGCCAAGTTCAACAGAAATGGATTGGTTCAGAGAAGGTCTTACAAGGAAAAAAAACTACAAACTGCTGAACTTTGCAGATTCCTGCTGGCGATAGAAACATACTTTCCAAGACAGTCCTGACTTCGTTGGGAACATCTTCGCCATCGAGAATGTTGGACAGATGTGTCACAGTTGCGTTATTCTTCGCTCTCTTTCTCCATTCATCAAGCATGTTAAACTTCTGTATCGTCAGGTCTTCGTCTTTGGCCTGACTCTGATCAATATCCTTCTTCAACAGATTGAGATAGGAGATCCCCAGCTGCTTCCACTCTTTGCCCATACACTTGGCGATTACCATTAACTGCTGATCAGTTATAATTGAATTCTTAACATTCTTCGGGCCATCTACAACAAGAAAAACAAAAAATGAGTAGTCTAAAGACACAGAGTGCAAACGAGAACAGCCAGGCGAATTTCTGGTCTGAAGGCAAAGTCAGACAATGTGACTAAGGTCATCTTTTTCAACCTTGAACAGAGAAGACTACATGGGATTTAATTCAGGTGTTCTTAATGTGGAAAGATATGAACCAACCCAGCTCAGGGGGTGTCTTCAAGATCAATACAAGGAAGCAGAAATACAAGTGGGAAGTAACTTTAGGGGCATTCAGGATGATTGTGGAAGCCCAAGGCCAAATCCACTGGGAGCAGACACCATTGGATCCTGTAAGACAGCAGTGTGTCAACCTGGTCCTTCAGAGTTTATAGGCAGCTTTAAATATTAAATCTGAGCTTCAAAAACCTGTTAACTGATCCAAATTAATCAGCTGATTGATCCAATAACCTCTTTCAGACCTTGGTGGGAGAGAAAAACAGAAGGCATTGTGGTTCTCTGGGACCAGATTTGTAGGCCCCTGCCTTAAACACACGGGCACATAGTTTTACATACTCTCTAATTGTGCCCTTTGATAGACAGCTACCTTTAAAATGAGAATTCTCATCTAAAAAAAACAATAACACAAATGTAACACAGCCCTAACAACACATTTTGATGTTCCTTAAATCACAGTACCACACTACTTCTGCATTTTTGAACTCAGTTATACTGTCAGAGCATCTGCTTTTAGAAGAACAATATTATGAATAGGGTAGTGGCACCAACACTCAACACAACAAAGAGACCACAACAACAGACAGAAAAGGGAACAGAGCATGAAACAGGCTCCTTTCTACAATTTATGAGGTTGGGGGAATTTCAGCCAGGCCAGATATTATTAATCTGTATGAGATATTATAACTGGAAATAACATCCTTCTTATTACAATTTTCAAAATGAATGAATTACTATCAGGGAAATACTATTTATATATCACCTCTCAATCCTGGACATATTCTCCAAATGGTACAGGTACTGTATTGTATTGTATCATTTAAAGAACACACAATGGTGCTAACTGCCTAACAAAAAGATTTGAATTGGATAAATTGAGATAAGAAATATTACCTGAACTGTCTATCCACCTGCCTTTCTTGCTAGGGTTTTCTTCCTCAGACATACTGCTGCTTGATCTTCTTTTAGTACCTTTTAGGAATTGAAGCTGTTAGTTACACCTCACATGTTTCTGTGTTTCCTTTTTAAATGCTATCAATCAATTTTAATCATTTAAAGAAGAAAATCTGCCTGGTCCTTCCTTAACTCTGAAGATTACACCTTCCCTGCTAAGAGGCAATTTAAGACTCCCATTTGTGGTGTCTGATCTCTCCACCACAACGTTCTCTCCTGCCTCTCGCCTCTCTCTTCTCACTCTCCCTCGGCTGCAGGCCAGCTGGTCATGCTTCTTCTTCACTGTCCAATTTCCTGTACTCCACCCTCCCTCACCACCACCGACCAGTGCCTACTGCAGACTCACAAGTTGAACTCTACACATGTAAATCCTGCCATCTACTGTTCTGCCTACCCACAGAGCACTGCATCCTGTTTTCTACTGCATGCAAGCTCCTGGGGCTATTATCACCACATAATTCTTAACATTTCTGAAACTATTTCCACTAACAAGAAATGTTCACCAGAACTATTCATATAATACATGTTTTTAAAAGATGAAAATGAAAACCATACATCACTTTTTTAACATGCATTAAAATGCATTGAAAATCACCATTTGTCCTTCTCTTTGATGTTTCCTCGAGGTTGACTGCTTCAACATCACCTGAAAATACAAAAAATACTTATTAGTCTATTAGAAATATTGCATTACAGTTATTCTTAAGTCTTGGAAATGTAAATCAGAAATGTTTTCATGAGTTCTGTATATTACAAGTGACTTCAGAGCTTTTGTAATAATATGCAGCAATCTACACGACATTTAACACTTCGTTTTAGCGCCAACTTTGAAGACAAGCACCGCGGTCAATGCAAATATTGCTGTAGTTTTAAAAGTTAGGCAACTTAAGGGAAAAGCCAAAGTCGATGGTGCTCAAGATAAACATACATGCCATAAAACAAACTAAAGCGAAAGGAAAAAATAGACTAAAGCTAAAAAAATTCAAATTTTGGGACAGTTCAAGATCTAGTCATCTTACAGCCACAGTTCATGAATTCACAAGTAGGTAAGGGACAATAAAGACACTAATTCTAAACTGCTGAAGAATTCTCACATTCCTTTTTAAATTCCTCTATTCCATAGCTGGTCTCTGCCTTACACCTTACAGATTACTCTAAAAAGCAGTACAGTGTATGTGCAAGTTATAAGTGTTTTAAGTGCAAATGTGATTATTTTATTAAACCAAAGGGAAGTTCTTCCCAGTGAACCGACAGAACAGAAAATAACAATAAGTGCCAGAAGGAGTCAAGAGGGACAGGCGCTGCTCTTCACCCACTGAACCTCAGAACTGCAGCGGGTTTTAGTTCCACTTTTGCAGCAACATGCAACATAGGGGCTGAACGTACATTCTCGAAGCGTGGCAGTCCAAACAGTCTGGTCCGAATCGGCCTCCATCAGTGAAAGCTTGAATGGCGGAGACTGTTCGTAATAAACCTCAAAATAACCTTTAAATTTGACAGCCGCTAACGTGAACTGAATGCCCTGGGAGGAACCAAAAAAAAACAACAACATTTTTTTTTAAATTGCCATTGAAGCACACAAACCTGTACAATTCTTGTACTGTGCATAGGCAACACATTCTCAGAAGGAAACCACACCTTTGTGAACTCGATCAGACAGAACCACATTACTATGACTGTGAAATTTAGGACAAAAGAAATCCAAGGAACTATAATATAAAATAGTAAAAAAAACACATAATTATATAAATAATAAATAAATAATTACTATAACACACAATATCGCTATATATACTGAAAGAAAAACACAACAGGTAATCACAGGTTCACAGAGTAATAAACATTTTCTTATTTCAAGGCTACAAGCAGAAATCACACCTCTGGAGTAATGTCTGCCTCGGGTTCACTGATTAGCCTGTATTTCTTTTTTTCTTCCAGGAGCTTTAGACAAGTTGGTGGTTTTTCCATTTTGATGTACTTTTTCTTCGAATGCCTGACTTCTTTTTCTATATCCTGACAGAAATGTGAAAAACAGTGACATTAAATGAAATCAAAAGGGAAAGACTTTCAACAGAATTTTGTTAAAAACCACAGTTGCACCGACGTATTTAGTATGAAAGACTGTGGCAATTACCCGTCTCTTCATGTACACTTGACCACAGGGACTCCATATGAGGCACTGAACAGTTTAATTAATTGTAATCCTCTTTAATACTAAGAATATGTTTGCTTTTTCAAACAGAATGAATGTGACATTTAAGAATCATTCCTACTTCCTCCTAGGTTTTGTGCTGAAACAAGTTGAACTGTTTTCAGTTTCGTACAATTTATGTAGTATAAATAAGGAAAAGACCCCTGCCACAGAGGGAACATATTGAATTCCTCTACCCAGACATCAAACAAAATCTTTCAAACATGTTGTTCTGATAGGAAGCCAGTACAAGACACAAAGTCAAGCCAGCATACAGTATGTTTTATTATGATATCTGAGGCGGATACTTGATTTGGGCATAAATCCTAAATGTTAATTCAAATAAAGGTAATTTTTGGACAGGGCACGTGTGAACATGGAGTTCCAACCTTTTTATTTTCTTACCAAAATAAAAAAAAAACTAGAGCAGAAACTGTGAATCCAGCCTAGTGCGTCACCGCCCTACTCTCGGTCTGCCAAACCACAGGGAGGAAAGCTTACTACAGAAGTTACCTTCAGCTCTTATTTAACGCCGAAGGTTTCTTGTGGTACCTACACTTCTTTCACCATTATGGCAGGGACAACCAGAACTGACAAATGAAAATGAAAAAAAAACCCACTGACATCACATGAGTCACACGAGCTTCCTTCATTAACCTTCCACACCGGCTAGTGTGCTGAGCTCCGCTTGTCCCGGCAACTGAGAAAGGAGATCAGGTTGTGAACTGCAAGGTCATACAGCAGTTTACCTTGATGTCGGAGTGATTGTTGGTGGCTAAATACACCCGGAATGATGACGAGGCATGGTGATCCACCACTTTATATACGAGAACCACTCCATGATGTTCAACAGGCTGTGATGTCTGAACTATGGGCCCAACGGGAGATAATGATGTCACATTCCATTTAATGTGGGATCCGGAGTGATCAGCTGAAGGCTCGATGATGGGGGAGTTGTTCTTCAGGTGCAGAAGGCCAAAAGTCATGCCGTGTTCCTGGTCTGTCACAACACAAAACATTCGCATTCACCTTACGCACGTCCTCATTTACGCTCTGCAAGGGCAACCTTCACATACATAACATTTCTGTTACAAGGATCAGCTATGAACAGCACAAACCTACAAAAGAATCATTTCCAGTTACATTATTTTACGGGTTCTCTGAAATCCCACAGCTGTATTGCGGATTTGTGAGTTGTTTGTGGTAGAAGGCTGAGCAGCATGTGATATATACTATAACAGTTTAAGAGCGGTAGAATAAGGTACATCTTTTTTTAAGTGATCTGACAAACCTTTAGGATACAGGATTGGGAAACATGGATTCATTCAGGTGCTCAATAAGGAAAAGCTTTAAAATAAGCAAAACCAGCTTGTTGTGACTATAAAAGATTAAGGACAAAGAGACTATCAAAATATTATATAATGGTTTCGTTTTAAAACCATTTTGTCTTTCTTCATGGCTGATCAAGACCAAGAATTTACTGATCTGTGCCAGCTGTTATAGATAGTTTTGTAATAAATCTTTCAAATAAATCTTTGGTAATAAATGATACCAACAGTATCAATCCTCTGCAACTTACCAGCCAGACACAGGGAATGAGGAAACTGTATTGCTTTAAGGATGGCTGGGTCACACTCCACATCAAAAATAGGTCCAGCAAATTTCCAAGAGTCTTTTAAATATTCTCCAAACTTGCTCCACGATAGGGTTGAATATTTAATATTAACTTTCCCCGAGACTTCGAACACCAAACCAGTGACTGAACATTGGTAGGATCCTTCATCCTGCAGTATCATGCTGTAAAAAGCAACGAAAAAGTAAAGTTCAGTTCAAAGATAAGCCTTATTATGTGTAAAGAAAAACGGGAATATAAACTTCACTTACAGCAAACGACCCCTTGATAGTTTCCGTGGAGTTACACGCTCACTGCACTGGGTCTGTGAAAATAACAGGAAAATGATTCTAGCAACAACAGCTCTTCACACCTTCTTTTTTCTAACTCTTAAACAAGTGATATAATGTTAAGCAAATATGGGATGTGTTGTAATAAATCTATTAACAGCATCCATTTTGTATTGCTGTACAAAACAATTTAAACTATTTAAAGTTTTATTCCTGGGAAGTATTAACCATTTTTTCTCCTGGTTCCTATTTATGTCAGCCATGTTAAAATGATGCTTAACAAACAGCACTGCATTACCTGCATAGCGTTACACCTCTTACACGATGGGGTGATGTAAACATCTGAAAAAAAAGTTTCATTAGAAAAACATTTTTCATGAAAGCTTGGTTTAGCTTGGATTCCAATCCAATCTAATTTGATTTTATTAGGAGTATACTGTTGAGAAGAGGGATTTCCTTGAATTGTTCTTTCAGAATGCATTAATGTTTATAGTAAATGAGATGGATGTTTAGATGTAGAAAAACCTCATTATCAACATAAAGTACGTGACAAGTGAAGGTTTTAACCCTAATACAAATTTGATATTTTCATAGTTTAAACCAACAACTCTCACTAGGATGGTAATGAATGCAAATAAATTCTCATTTGCATTTTCTCAAAAAGACCAGGCTTGAAAGCGATAAAAACAAGCAACATTTGCAGTTTCACAGACTTTTCATAACAAGTAAAGCTGTGACAATGAAAGTCATTAATCTTGGCTTAGAAAAGCAGTGATAATGAAGATTATTAAATCAAGGTGAAAACTGGGAGAAATACACAAGGGGAATCAGGCAAGAGGTAATGTTAGGTGGAGAAATTGTATTATGTTTCACTCAGCTTCAGAAATGATCTAGCATATATAAATATCTAGCATATATATACTTATTATCTATTGATAACAACTGTAATTGTATTTTTATGACAATTATGACAATATTCATAGAATAACTTCCACCACACTGACAGCAGTCTTGTTATCCTAGTACATTAAGAAAATAGTACAAGTATGTAAAGTATTATCTATATCTTTAACAATGTTAAAATACATCTTTTAGATGTTTGGAATTTCACCAGGCTTTCTAACACTCTTGAATTTAGATTGGCAGTAAACACTTCAATCAAATGCTTTCACTTTAAACAGGAATGGAAAATAGAGAAGCAACATTTGAAAGCACTGACTTCCATTATCTTCTTTCTGGTGTTCTGAAATGAAATTTAGAGCCCATAAATCCAATGAAAGCACCCGAGGAAGATAAAAAATAAAGATACCTCCAAAACTATGTCCATCCTTTTGCGATTCTCTCTCAGCACTGTTTTCTGCAAATGAATATTAATAACATCAGTTTAAATCTCTTTCCTTTTCTGAGAACCATAAAACTGTAACTGTACTGTCACTGTAATTAGTCTTTTTTTTAAAAAAAATACTCTTCTGGACTTCAAATCATAAACATGGACGCAATCCAATAGAAATCTGGTAAATCTGGGCATCTTGAAAAACAAATCGAATTATCTTCCCTGTATCACTTAACAACCTAACAACTTAATAGTTCTTACCATGATCTGAACCTCCTTCGTCTGCATCTTCTTTTTCTTTTAAAAAGAAAGAAAAACAACTGAAAGCTTCTGCAACTCACAATTACAAAACATTAAGCGTATGAGCTTAATATGAACACTCCCAGTCAGATTTTGACCAGGAATTATAAAGCAGTTGGTAAATGGGTTGCAAGAAAAAAGGAAAGGTGCAGCATGATCTGTAAATACAAAGCCCCCAAATTTATTTTGATTCCTAGGTTTTAGTTTAAACACCAAAACACCATGATCATTCCAAAGACTGGAAATAGATCATTGTGTCCTAAATGTTATGGACTTAAATGTCGATGCAATGACTACTGCGTAGGTGTACTAACGAATTAAAATTGAAAGAAATAAAATGTCGCTGTACCTTCAGAGCTTATATTAAACGCTACATATATTACTTTGGAGCAGGAGTACGTTTCTTCAAAATTATTAAAATTATAACAACTGTCCTGCCATGATCCATCCATACATGCAATTAGCATTTCATGACTTGGCTTTTTCCAAATGCATTCTGCTGAGAGTGATGTTCAAACATCGAAAAAGAAAAGGGCCAGATTCTGTGGTTCGGCAATGCGTCTGCCAGAAGCACATTGTTCTGCTCAGAAAGGTGGCAGGTGCTTTCATTTTCACAAGACTCTGCTGCCCTTCACTGTTTCCATACTCCACTAAGTGATTAATTACATGCTGGACAGATGAGCAGGGGAGCAACTGAGACTCAAGGACTAATTAGACTTTCCAATCAAGGATTTCTTCAAAGGACAGATCAGTTTGTATATGCATAAACTATTTTTATTTAAACAACAAACACAATGTAATTTATTGAATACAAATTTCAGATGAACCTATGTACCGTACATTTAAAGTTTGCTCACCATTTTGTAGTTCTGAACTGGAGAGAACTAAGTGAAATGATTAACTACAAAATTTTTGTTTTTTTCTTAAATCCAAAGGGGTCCATTTTACCTGCTTCATTATCATTCTCTTTTGAGCTTTAATAAATGATAAAGAATTATCTGTATCATATGCTGCAAAACACAGCAGCTCTGGTCCCACTTTAAAATGCCAACAGATAAAAATATTTTATTATTTTAAGGTACAGTATGAAGAAAAAAATTATACAGGCTTAACACATTAAAATGTAGAAATAATTATTTGAAGCACTTACCAGATTCGTCGTCCTCTGAGCTGTCTTCTGTTGATGTTTCTGCCAAAAACATTAACTTAAAAATGAAAAATAAAATCGCTACAGACAGAAGCAATTGCTTTAAGCATAAAAGGAAAAACACAAAACAATTATCCATTCTAATGGTACTGAAAACACTCAGGAACCATTTGCATCTCAAAGATGCCAAAGGTTTGACTGGATCAGTGAGAATTCTATAAATTTGTAGAAAAATGAATATAGGGTTGGATCTCAGGACGCCCCACGGAAAGATCAAAATACTGTTTTCAAACACACAGTTACACAGATTACAATAACACAAAAATAGTAAGAGAAAAGTAAATAAAATGCAAAAGAGTACAAACCTGAGCTACTGGGTTCATTTTCAACTGCACTGCCTGTTTAAGAAAAATTGTGCAAATTTAATAATGAATAACATTAGAAGAAAAAAAGAGAAATATAGCATTACATATAAGTTTAGTACTTTTAAATAATGCAGGTGATGTGACCTGCTTTTAGCATGAAATTATTAAATATAAAGTTGATTATTGTAAAGATAACTGAGCAACTGAAATTACAGGGGTAAAAGTCCTGGTGTTTGATGATACTCAATGAATGTCTTTGAGATTTATTGAAAACATTCACAGTTTCGTGCCACTTTACAAGGGACAATTCAGACAAAAATGCTAGCTGAATTAGCATTATTTGCATAACTCTTAAGTAATATGAAATTAAGGACATCTACAGAATTTGATGTTATTCAGACAAACCCCAATAAGTACCGCACTAAAGTCAGACTGCAAGGACCTGATTTGGCTTTAACCTACTACGCTTGATGTATTGCAAGATGACCCGTGTATTCTGGGATAGAATGGCCAGCTACAAATCAAAGGCTTCTAGAGTGGCTGGGGATTGTCTATAAGTGTGACCCAGTGCAGACAGCTGCTGGGAGTTGGGGTTGAGCTGATCTCGGAATGTTTCATGATTAACCATTTCATTATTGTACCGTTAAGTATAGTATCCTTGCCTTTGAGGATAGTACAGGTTTTCAATAAACCCACGATTGCAGTTGCAGTTGTTATTATGTAAAAGAAAAAACACATGATAAATATGATTAACACAACGATTCATGAAGTTCTTGAATTGCTCCTTTTGTATTACATCTTTGTTAAAAAAAAAAGATCACAATCTGATCGGTCAGTATGTGGTTTTTTCTTGCAAAGGTTTGGAATGTTTGGTGGCCTTTCATTTTAAAAAACAACTGCTAACAGGTTGCATGAACCATTTCAATCCAATTTTAAAATTAAGCACTGTTCGGAAACAGTTTCTGATAGGGCTGCAAATGACTTATTGCTGACCGCTGACTGCAGCCCTGTATTTATCTCTGTTTTGTTGGACCTCAGTGCTGATGTTGAAACTGTTGTCAGTGCAGTCCTGTTAGGTGCACTGCAGAGTGTCAAAGGTGTTACAGCCATGGATCTTTCATCCTAGTTCAATGAACAGCAAATGTTTAATGTAGACCCTGCTCTTCCTCAACAAAGTTGGTTACTTCTGTTAGTGCCCAGAAAATTGTTATGGAATATTTTCCGTTTAATATTTACATAGTACCACTGGGTCAGATCCTTCTGAGGCATGATACTGGACTTCTTTTGTTTTGCTATTGTATTTAACAAAAAAGCATATAAGCACCTTAATCAAGCAGTTTCTGCTCTATAACGCTGTACAGATTATATCAGAAAATGGATCCTCCCAAGATTCTTTTACCTGAGCTCTGATGAGACTGGAATTTTGTTGATGAGTTTTTTTCTTACTTTTTTGATGATTCAGCTCCATATCTGTTGTACTTTAACAGGACTGTGGGCAGTACTGAAGTCAGTCCAACTACTAAAGGCACTGATTCTACCCTTATATTTGAGGTCCACTTTTCTCAGGGTTGTAAAGATGTCTTTTTTTTTACCTGCATAACATTGCTCGTATCTATCTGTGCCTTTCTCAGTCTAACGCAGAGAAGCTGGTACATGCATGTATTTTCTTATCTTGGCTTGAATATTGACATGCCTTTATTACTGGTGTAATTAAATAATCTATCGCAATATGTCCAAATCTCTGTACCCTAAATTTTATCTAAACCTTGTGACCATATTTCTCCTGTTTTAGCTTTCTTAAACAAGTTTTCTGCAAAATAAGCAACATATTTTTAAGGCCTTAAACAAATTAGCTCCTGATTACATAAGTCTCCAACTAGTTCCTTAAATACCACCATTCTTTCTCCATTCTGTACAGTCAGGTCTAGTTCCTGTGCCCAAGATAGTGAGCTCTGGGAGATGATAAATTCTGCTTCGCTGCTCCTAGGCTATGGAATGTTCTTTCAACTCATGTTAGATCATGCATGACTGTCAGTACTTTATATAAAAGACATGTAATAACATATTTTTCACTCTTGATTTTCCTTCTGTCCAATGTATTTTTTAATTACATGCTGAAAGCGTTTCCATTTTCAAATCTACATTTTACTGTGGAGCACTTTGCCTTGTTCCAACATGAAAGGACTGTAAAAAAAAAAGATTTTTATTACACATAATCTAAACGGTCTGTCCAAGAGCTCAGTGTTTTGTGTTGACCTTTCCATCCTTCCATCCACAAATCTTAGTACTCGATTCCACATCACGCATCTGATCAAAAGAAATGAAATTCAAGAGCAAAGCTGCAGGTATTCTGACTTATAATACAGCACCACTTCCTCCTTTCCTGCTGAATAAAAAATACAAGTAACCACAGACTCTAAAAATACTACACAGGCGAAACATTTGGTCATTAATTTTAAATTCTCATTGGAACTGGTGTTGTATTTTTGTTTTATACAATAGGGGAACGTACTACAAACAGAAACAACTTGCCTCCAACACTAAGAAACACTCAACGCTCAGATTCTAAATCGGCCACATATAGCACGTAAGGCCACACTTAAATTAAGTTTCTCTCACCGCCACTGTCAGCTCTGTTTCTACCATAAAGGATGATTCCCAATGTATGGGGATGAAAATGACATTATTGAGGCAACTTCTGAGTGGAAGGAAAAAGGAGAGCTGCCGGTAAAGAGGATTACAGAGCCGTGGGTACACTGTTCCCTGTGAGGAGATTATTTTTGAACTTCTCACTTATTGAAAACCCAAGTATCGTTCACAGAAAACCACTGGCCACAGCCCTGCCATGCTGATTTCATACTCTGCTTTCGAATGATTCCATAGTTACTCACTTTCTGTCAGTTCGCCCTGCTTTGCTTCTTTTATCTGGACGGGTTAACTGGAAATGTGTAAATCATTCATTCCAGGACTCTGGGTTTCTCAAAGGGGGAAAGGCAATGTTGCCGTTAACATCTCTAAAAAATTCACATACACAGTGAATTCTGAGAGACATTCATGTTTTGAGGGATTTTTTTTTAAACCTTTATATTCTCACCATGAAAACAACATCTTACAACTGAAATGCTAAATACCCTGGAAAACCTCAGTTCAGATTATATTAAATCTGATATTTTCTTATTTCATTCTACCAAACACTATAAATCTCTTGTGCTTATCATATTTCCTGTATGTGTTTGTAAATACCCAAGGTGGTATTACAAACCTTCTAATGCACAGGGGAATACATCAAATTAAAAATACTAGCTCCCCGCTACATAAGTATTAGACCATTCTATTCTCCTCAGCATTGTGAAACAGCGAGATCTAAGTTATATTTGTTCCCATGACTTATATGCTTGTTTTAACCGATACACAGTAGAAGTCTGCTGTTCATCAGGTTCAGAGTCTCCAGTAGCTCATCTACTGTGTATCTCTGAGGTTGAAGAAAACCGGATGATAGCTTAGGGCTTGTCCTCATGTATACTGTGTTTTAATCCAACAGAGTGAAAGGTTTAAGAGGATCAAAGGGGCTCTTGAGTCCTCACACGGCCAATGTGTTCTTTCAGTTTTTTTTATTCATTCTACAACCACAACCACTGTGAACGCACTATTTTTCTACTATTTCTCCCTAGTGGACCCTGGACTTTTTTGACTCTCATAAGGAACCTCTTTGCACATGTGGTTCTCTCTGTTATCGGTGTTTTTAGTTTTAAAGCCCCTTTCAAAAAAAAAAACCTGAAGAAGAGGCTGAATCTATTTTTCAAGTGAAAACACTATGACTCTGCCACATTTGAAACAAGGCTGGGGCGGCTTTTCACTTCCTGTCACCCAGCCAACGCTGATCACGAATCCCAGAGGTTCAACTCACCTTTCAGTTCCGCACTTTCACCACTTCCATTAACAAACAATGCAAGGTGCTCTTATTTTATCTAAATCAGTCCCAGTCAACATCCGGTTATCCAAATAAAAGTGCCTGATAACCAAAGCATACCACTTTTAACTCATAGAAATTCACCTGAGCTCAGAGTTCATTTATTGGGAGAGTTAAACTGAAATATGCTCTGTTGAGTCCTTATACCCATTTCAGATTACAGCTAGAAATAGATCACTAAATATTTTTTTTAATTAAAAATAATCACAGATATTCCTTGTCAAGGACCAGTAAACTATATATCTGAAGAATATTAGTGTTCATTGTTTCACAACAACTACAGTGCATACCTCCAAAATTCACTGGAAGAGCCGAAAGGACTTCTCATGTTTATAACCTTTCTTGTGCTCTTGCACAAGAGAATCTTCACGACTAGTTTCACCAGCAAAGCATCACATTGCTCACTCTCCAGCACACTCCACCAGGCATACACAAGCTCAAATTCCCATACTAATCCTCTTGGACTTTAATAATGTGTAATGACCCATTACACTATCGGAAATCTTGAGGTCTGTCTTACCATTCTGCTATAAGGTTTATCATAGCACTCGTCTTTGTGGTCTCTCTTCTCCAATTGCAATGGCCCTCTCTGCATATGAATGTTTTGCTGATTTACGTTAACTTACAGACGTGGAAATGTGGAAACACGTCTCTGCCGTCGTACTACTGCAGTTCTCCAGTCTGTCTGGGAATTTAAGATATAGTGCTTTTATCACACTGAGCAGCTACTGACTGGAACAATCTGCAGTGTGAGCTGAAACCCTCCAGCTTCATAACTCTGGGCATTTTCAGCTGCATGATTAAATCTTTGCTGTCCAAAACTAGCACTCATCAACACTGCCATGTTCCTGTTATTTATATTTTATTGATTGTGCTTTTCTTTGTTTCACTGCTTTGTTTCCTGTGCAGCAGTGGTGAGAGTCTCTTGGCCAGGTCATCACTGTACATGTGATTTTTTTTTTCCCTCGACTGACCCAGATGGTTCAATAATGCATTCATTCTCATTATAATCACAAGCTAGCTTAGAATGGATTTAGGTTTACAGCTGCAGGTTTATTTTTACCATCAGTTAAATGAGAAGAGCACTGTATGAATGCGGCGAGCAATAATTAGTAACATAATAATTCAAAACATTAAAGTAAATTAAAATAAACTTCTGATAAAGTTAATAACAGACAATTATGGCAAAGATATCTTTTTGCTATACAGGGATAAAGAGAATGACTGCAAATTATATTTTAACAGAGCTATGCAGCTAGAAAACAAATACGAGAAATGAAGAAGACTACACATCTAGGAGGTCTCTATCTCTTTGTCTAAAGAATCCCAGGCCAACTGTTACCAACAGGTCATTTCTGGCAAAAGGACATCATGGTTTTCCAAAAGTTGCTCTGTTGTACTTTGGTAAATTTTTAAAAAATTTTTCCAAGCTGTGTGAATAAAGTAATCAGAGTTAGAACATGTATGAGCAAAGCTAGTTCTTTAAAATCTCAATAACAATTCACGCCAAAACAAACTGTTTGCTACCCACTGACAACTTTCACATACAGTACACTTTATTTTCCATGTGACAGAATGCACGCTAAATTTCCTGATGTGGGCGACAGTCCTTTAATTCAACACTACACTGAGACAAGCTTTACATTATGATGCAATGTAATAAAATGTAGTGCATACGTACAGGTTTTGCAGACTGATGTAATGTTGCAGCAGGATCTGGAGTGTTACTGCTGGCTTACGTCACTAGTGGGCAGCACAAGGTACACTCCAGAGAAAAACAAAAACAGTTCCGCATTCCTCATGAGGACATGAGAGGATTCAGCTTCATTTGTCTGCAAGATGATTTTCCTATAAATGGGTCAAGCACTCAATGGAAGTGGTCTAACCTGCTTTTAGAGGTAGACCAGGAAGCCCTGTGGTGAGTCAGTGTTAATAACAAAAAGGGTTCAGTTTCTTGTTGAGACAAATAGAGGATGAGGGTAAGCATATGAATATAACGGGGGCACTAGAATCGCAGGTTCGAGTAGCATCCTTGGCCAAACAGGATCTGCCTGTAAACCAGGCTAGAGTATCAGAACAAATGGAGTCCATTATGGACCATGGCTCAGGTCAGGAAGGTGCAGCTTCCCTATATAAAACAGGGGTTTATGTGCATAGCTCCTCCCCAGCAGGCTGCCAGATTAGGAGCACCTGCCACAACTGAGTTACACTAGACACAGATTCTGTGCCTGATATGTAACAAATAGTCCTCAAACGGCCGGAAAAGGGTTTTAATCAAATCAACATGAATAATGTCCACCAGAACAAATCTTACTGCTAAAAGCAAATATTTTTTAGAGTGAAGATATGCATGCTGGTCATGGAAATATGCTCCATAAGCAGTATTTATATAATATTTAATTGCACATAAGGACAAGCCCACAAGCCTGTTTTTATAAGTTGACAGATTGAAGAAGAACTGCATAATAAAGGCACCAGCAGCTATGTGCACACTGCCATCTCCTGTACACACTGGGTAGTACACAAAAAGGTACACACTGCGGGTTAGAATGATGGAACTCTGTCATTTCTCACTCAGAAATACTGCAATAAATGGCAAACAGAAGGAGCTTGAACTATTAAAGAAAAATACAGACAGTTGCTTTAGTCCTGGAAAACCATTGTGTCACTTCATGTTTTTCCAAAGAACAAAATAGAAAAATGTAAAGTGTGGTAATCTAATAATCAAGCTCAATCCCAGACATGTCCACACTGAGGTTGATTTCTTCCAGCTCCACCGTAAAGTTCTCCAACACATGATGTTTCCACACACTCACGGAGACTTTCATTCTGCTATCTTAATGTTTCACGGGAGGCTGTATGTGCTGATGTGTAAAACCCATCTGATTTTGCTAGTATTCCAGAAAAGGAATAAAACAAAAATATTTTAACAAAAAACTCTACACTTCCATCTTTTTTCGAACAGTCAGATTTTGATTCCCTTCTACGATTTGTCCTCCTGCTTGTGTCGATAACTTTACAACCATTTTGACACATAAATTATAATACATGAAAGGTGAATTTTTTGCAAACTGCATTATTTTCTAATAGCTACTTTTAACCTGAATCTCTAAATGTGAAAACAGCCATTAACCTCCTACCAAGGTCTCTAAATGAAGTTTACTGTTACCTTTCAAATTCATTTTTAAATGTACATTAAAAAGTATTGGATTTTAGACAATGAAAAAAATTAAACAATTACTGTATACAGGAATGTACTACAATGTAGAAATCACTAGATGGTCTGGATTGCCAAAGTAATGCATTGGAAAAAACAGTGACATCTTATGGCCAACAGCAAACACTTACATCAGTAGAAGAAAAAAATCTAATCATAACAGATCACAAATTGTAAACTCTTACCTTTTAGGTCTACAGGGGAAATATCTCCATCACTGAAAGAAAGAGGAAAAAAATATGCAGAAGCTTACTTTGCTGTTCATACTTTAAGAATGTGAAATCCAGTATTGCACACAAGAAGGTTTAGTATTGCTTTAAATTGGGAAAAGTATAAAATATATTCTAAAAAGTCATCTTATTCCTAATATTTTTTCCACCCACAAATGACTTGAGACAAAATGAAGAATTTAGAGGAGTTTGAAATTGTTGGTTAGAAAAACAACATTTTGCTACATTTAGTTGCAGCCATGTTTGCACAAACGTCCTGGAAACTGCTGTACATTAGTTGGCTCACAAGTTGTTGTTTGGGATATTATGTTCTTAAGTCTTTTGTGCTTACAGCGCATATCAAACAACGCATTTCTGTGCAAGTCAAAACAATCTTTCTCTCAGTAGTTGCTTTTATTGCAGTGAAAACCAAGATGTTTCTAGAGTCACCATTAAAAGGTGCTAAATACAGCATTTACAAATTCTGAAGATCTATATTTTTTTCCAAAACCAATCGTTACAGCATATGACACTACAGTTTTACTTCCTGAAAATTACGTTTTTAGCACCATAATCCCTGATACTATTGTGTTGTGATGTGTTGGTACAGGTGTACAGACTGATTGGGCTACCCAGTTCACTGAATTAGTTGTGAACTATAGTTCAATCTATTGTTAAAGTGTACAACCCTACACAAGCTATGTGGTGTGGCTTCTCACAACTAATTTTAAGACATAAATCTCTCATTGTACCTACATGAAACTAAATGTACTCAGAATATGAATGAAAAAACTGCTTTGTATAGCATTTTACAATCTGATCAGTATAAGGCCATACTTGAGGACCACAATGCAGCACTATAATGGTTTAAATACAGGTATGCACCTAATTACCATCTTGTGAAATTGCGCATTGCCCTTGATTGGCAACACCCAAACAAAACTCCACTTGCTAGGGGTAAATGTAATAAACCTGGGTTTCCATCTACATTGTTCTGTTTTTTTTCAGCCCTTCTTTAACTGGGCCAAACACCAAAGCTTATGTCTGTTGATGTATCCAGACAACACCAGCTGTGTGCATTCACCCCCCCATTTGCCTGTAACTCACTTCCTAAGAGAGCAGACATCCTGTTAATTCAATGGGGCTCTCTCACTAAATGACAGGATAACCAAAACAGTCAGGGCTTTGAAGTCAGGAACGGAAAATGTGAAAACACATTAAAATCGCCCCCTCACAACATAAACATCCACTTGCAATGAGGCAAAATCATTTTTGTTTAATAAAAAAAAATAATTTTGCCCATCTCATCAGCTGCATCATTTCATTTTACCAGCTCTGCTCTTGAGAGCATGAAATGGAGGACCAGGTTAGATACGCTCTTCAAATAACACTAGGATATGGGCACAGTATGTGACTGATGCCGCTTACCTACCGTTAGCAGAATTACTAAACATGCTCACTCAGTCCATCAGGATATTCTACCAATGGAACGTGAGAATAAAGAAATCTACTGAAAAAACAAGCCTAAAGTGAATCTCCAAAGGCATGACTAGACACCTCCAGTAGTGGTGAAGAGCCTAAACACTTCTGTGCACAAAGTATATGATAACAAATTGAAATATTTTTAAAAAAACTAAGGTGCCAGACTTTGCAAAAAACAGGATGTATTTCCATATATACGCAGAATGACTGATTTAATACCAAAACAGTGGCCAAAGGTTACAACATCCATTCATTACGAGAAAGTTCCCAACCATTTAGAATGCGACGCCTGGCTAACAGACAACACAATGGTGTTTGCTCTGTGTTATACGTCTAAATACAGAAACTGACAACTTAAGTCATAGCAAGGATCTGAACTAGAGATACCACTAGTTGCTGTCTGCATGAACAGTCCAGATCAAATAAGTACATTTGCAAGGGGAAGAAGAAACCGACAGAAATGGTCTTTTACTTCTTTCATGGCCATACCAATAACTGCATGCCTCACTTCACTCTAAAGAAGAAAAGGCTCTTGTTTTCTTTTTCAGCTCTTCTTTAACTATGCCTCTTATTCCCAACTGGAATCAGGACACCAGGGTTAAAATTTCCAATTCTATGGCTCAAGTCAGTGCCCATTTCCTCGAGGTGAATTCTGTTTCAATAAAAAATAAGAAATATCAACTCCTTGAGGACACCTCTGGACAGCTCAAGAAGAGCAAGGCAGTGTCAGCACAATCAGGCTTGTCTGAAAACAAAGGCCTCTCACGTACTGACGCTTCCCTGTTCCAATATAAGCTACCTGAAGAAATATTGCAGTGATGCTGTTTTTAAGTGATCAGGCAGCATAGCACACACCCAGTAAAAAGACTAAATACATTGCAAGGACTAGAAAGCTTGCATTCATTTATAGCATTTGATCAGAATTTTATGAAGGTTTTCTGTGTTCTTATACACATTTATTTTGTCTAATCTAAATGTTTCTCTTTCATGAACAAACCTGTCAAACAGGTATTCAGCATACCATTATGTTTTCCAAAGATGGCACACCATCTGTTCCTCCAGTATAATAATACAGTGCAGTGACTCACATTGACAAATCATAGCTTACATGGTATCAGTACTCGGCACTTTCATCTGAAATTAATCCTCTGTATTACTGTTTGGTTATCGTCTATGAATCTGCTGTATTATGTTACAAAAGGCTCATATTGTATTTCTGAGTAATTATTTTAAAAAATATTCTACACATTTTCTATTTACAAAATGCCCTACAGTGTATGATCAACAGTCATGACACAAATCAAGTGTCGGGTTGTAACTTAAAAATAAATTCTTGAGTGAAGAATTTTAAATGATCTATGAAAGTTCAACCTTTTTTTTTTGCGGTCTGAATGCAAAGGCACTAAAAGGGATATTCTAAAGTTAATTTTGAATGTTAAATGGAAGGTAACATCAGAGTTCAATTGCTCAACAATTCTCAAGGTTACCCTATTTTACATTAATTTATGCCTTGTCTTTTATACGTAGATCTACTTACTGGATTAAGGGGATGGGCCTTTTAAATCACTTACTAACCTCTAAATAATATAGATAAAACAACATAATAACAAGCAACATTGTAACTTCTATAGTGTTCATATTTTCTTGCATTGCTTGGTTTGTAAACATCCCCATGTTCCATGTATTAGATATTTTTTATTGTGGTCTGTCAGAGAAAAATAAAAGGTTGTTGATAATAGCATATACTCATGTACAACTGCATGATGCTCTATGTATGAATGCAACAATAAATAATACCTTTTCTATTTTACACCTAAAAGTCATGAGATTTTCACTGCGCTTTTTTATTTAGAACTCACAAGTGGCATTTGAGTGCAGAAGCTCCTGGATTCTACCATGAACCGAATTCACTCTTAGAAGGAAGAAAGCAGGAAGTTAGAGTGTCTTAAAGAAAACAGAGACTGTAGGACACCTACTGTACATCATAAACAGTGTCCTTAATATATCTGAGTGGCTCAAAGTAGCTATGTAACACAAAGGAAAGGAGATTTAAGGCTGTTAATTATGTCTCAAGGTGCAAGCTTAATAAAAAGTTAATAATTTATCAGTTCATGGTTTAATTGAACTTGGATAAAGGGACCACTGTTTTGCTCTACTTGGTCCAATGCACAGGTTTTCGCAATATGGTCTAGGTCTGTTGCCAACTAAAAAGCCTGCTGACAGTTGACAATAAAGACACATCCTCCAGAGAGTCAAGACCTAATGCACACAGACATATTGATTTCTGGAACAGCACATGGGAACTCGGTACAGCTTCCCTCACTAATTCTGACAGTGTTTCTGTGCATGAACAAGCTGCAGAATCTCCCAGGAGGTCAGCAGGCTGTGACATTTACTTAACTGAGAGGAAGGGGCAGTCTACTGTAACAGCAAAAACACAATGTGTTAAAATGCATTCAGCCAACAGAGCCCAGTTGACCAATCAACGAATGAAACGTGTACTTATCACGTCTCTCTACAAATGCTTTTCAGTTTTTCACAATCTCAATTTTATCAGTCACTACCTCCATTTTTAAGACTACAAATCTAGAGATCTAATTATGTTTTGGTAAACACAGTATATAGTAAAATACATAAAGTAGCGAGACTCCTTTTGAACACACATAAAAAAAAGGAAACTCTCCAAATCACTGTGCCATTCTCTCTTTTTTGTGATCACACATGAAAAATTAAATTGTAAATCTTCACAAATGAAACATACACCATACTCATACTTCATAAAATACTTCTGATTACATTTTTGTTTCTCATCCAGTCTCAGTGTTATTTCCCCTTAAAGCAATTTATTTCAGAATCTACTAGAATTCAATTAAAACCGTGCAATCCATTAGGCGGACCTCATTTCCGAATATTAAAGAACATCATTCAGTTGTGTATATGCAATTAAAAACGTGTCTGGGTCTTTAGAAATGGTTCAAACTTAAGTGTGGAGTGAATCTGAAACAAACTACCTATCCACGAAATTAAAGTGGATACTGAAACAATCGGTAAATGACATCTCACTTACCTCAATTAGTTATACTGTATTCAGCTGCCAGATCAAATATACAGAATGCTGAGTGTACTGGGAGTGATATTAAGTTACACACATCTTACATCAGCGGTGCTGGTGGACCACTGATTCCCATGATATATTCTACAGCAGACCTGGATGCAGTCTGTGCTCTTTGCTGCCTGGAAATCCCATTAATAATTCATTCTGAGAATTGATCAGGCTGGTCAAATTGCTCGAATCAAAAACCTCTCTTTTCCTTTCTGTGAAATCTGTTAGTGTTCAGAAGACCTCCAGCTTTTTCTTTTGAATGCTTTGTCCTTTGCCACCCAAGATAAAAGTTTCACAGTCATCGGCTCTCAGAAAAGTACAGGTCACATGAAAGGGAAGGACTGCAAGTCATTGTCCACTCACAGGTGTACTTGGGTCAATAATTTAAAAAGGGCAAAATGCTTGCCCTGCAAGCTGTAATAGCGTACTACACATGAAACTAAAAATTAAACTGCTTTTCAGCTTTGGTTAATGAATCTGGACGCTCTCATTCCAACTCCTGGAGAACAGTACCACTAATACTGCACAAAATACTACATTAAGTGACAGTTGCAGGAGATGGAACAAGTAAAGGTTTATTCCAAGCTGAAAGAGGAAGAAAAGAAACAACATTTCAGCTGCAGAACCTTCTTCTTTACTTGTTCCTTTGCAGCCTACACATGCTGACGCAGCTCCCTACTTGAACTACAGCTGCAGGAGATGTAGAAGTTAACACAAAGTCCCCCCTTGGACTTTTTCATAATTAGCCGTGTTGCAATTTGGAATCACAATGTATTTATTTGGGAGTTTTTGTTATTGATCAACACAAAACACACAAAATAATGTCAAAGTGAAAAACAAAATCTACAGATCTTCCTAAATTAATAAATATAAAACAGAAAATAAGTGATTGTGTAAGTATTTACCCCCTTTAGTATGACTAACCCTATACAAGCATTGGCGTAACCAATTGTCTTTAGAAGTTACAGTTTGTTTAATGAAGTCCACCTGTGTGGAATTTAGGGTTTTTCACAAGTGTTCAGAATAAATACACCTACAGTACATGCATCTCCTGGAGGTCACACAGTTGATTAGTACAGCTCATGAAGACATGGAACTTTCAAAGTAAATCTCGGACAGGGTTATTGAAAAGCACCAATCAGGGGAAGGGTATAAGAACATTTCCAAGGCCTTACATTTCCCCCAAAGCACAATGAAATCTATTATAAAGAAATCTAGAAAATGTGGCACAAACGCCAAACTGTGAAGAACAGGGTGTCCAAACAGGAAGAGCACCAGGAGTCCAGTTACAAGTCTAAAGGAATGACACTCTTCCATGGCTGACATGAGAGAAACTGACAATTCCCTTGGCGCCTCACAAATTTGTGCTTCATGGGAGGGTGGCAAAAACTCACATCAAATTTCGACCTACACTTTGCAAGAGGGCAAATGGGAGACTCTGAGACCAAGTGGAATAGGACTGTAGGGTCTGGCTAGACCAGATTTGACAATTTGGGCCTCAACGGTTAGCGTGTGGCCAAGTGTAACAGAGAACCCCATCACTACTGAGAAGCATGGTGGTGGCAGTATCATGCCAAGGCCTGGAAGACTTGTGAAGACAGAAGGAAAAGTGGATGCAGTGAAGTGCAGAGAATTCCTGGAGGAAAACCTGCTACAGTCTGCAAGACACATGGGGCTTGGGAGAAGATTCAATTTCCAGCAGTGGTTTAAAAAGTATTAAAAAAAAGCCAATATTCTGGAATTCTCCCTTCAAATATATATTTATATTTTATATTTATAATTAAATTAGGGGGATCTGTAGAACTTTGCTTTCACTTAGACATTATAGATCGTTTTTTGTCAATCAATGGCATAAACTCCCAATTAAAAACACTATGATTCCCATACTATAACTCAATACAATATTTAAAATATCCAAGGGTGGTGAAGATTTTTATACTAATTGTACCTCTGTAATATAAGGTGTGACTCACGGGAGATCTGAAAAAAGCACGGCAGTAGAGTACAGTTTCCTCCTCTATTCTAGTGATTAGTGATTCATTTAATTCTTTTGATTGCTCAGGGGCATATTACCTGCATTTTCACACCAAAACAGAGTGGCACTGGGAAGGAATGTATTTACAAGAATAACTAAATAGCATAGTTCCCAGTATAACTTCTAAAAATGGAGCGAATTATCAGTTCTGAAGGAAACCTTCTAAAACACAAATGTTACAAAAAGTGCAAAAATAATTGTCATTTGATCTGGAAGCTTTCACTCATGTTTTTTTTTTCTTTATTTTTTTGTTATTTTTCTAGCTTTCACTTGCTTAACATTATTCGTTTTGATGAAGACACTTCTCAAAGCTGTGAACTGCTTCACTGCACTGGGAAATGCAAGATAAGAAGTTGAACTCACACAACATTACACAGCACTAACGTACCAAGCTATCGTGCTTTCAGAAGTACTTTCGATATTCTTCACAACAGTACCGAGATATTCAGTACTAAAACTACATTAGCAAAATACTAATATCGAGGAAGAGGAAAATGTAAGGGCAAACAAAAAACATCACCAGGAGGAGCTCAAGACATCCATTCCATTTACTCATTATCAATGTTTGTGGAATAAGCCATCTCAACTTTCCTAAAACTTGGCACATTTATCCTGTGAGGATGGATCACAGGCAAATGTTCACATTAATACTGCACGCTTTTCCAGCTGTTCTCATCGTTTTTGTACCTGCCCAGGCTTTCTCAAAGGACACAAAGATATTAAAGAGATATCAAGATTAAATTCTGCCTCCACTTTTTCCTCCACTGGCCAAACGCATCCAACAAAAATCACCTAAACTTGAGGGGGTCGTGCCCAAATCGGGTCATGTTCACAGGGAATGACCCTGCTTCATCACAAGGAGTGGGGAGTGGTAATCTGGGAAGCCCCAGTAATCAGGGGAGCAGGGCTGTGAAGCTGGGAAGAAACTGGAGCACACATAAGCAGGTGCACCAGCCCAAAGTCTAACCCAGGACCCGATGACAGTGAAGCACCAGCAATAACTACCATTTATCTCTCTCGTTTCTGACCCAGGGTTATCAATCAATCAAGGTTTATTTATCAAATGCACAACAACACAGCATACAGCGGTGCTTGCCGGCAATGAAACGCTTTTTCCGCAAGCTTTCAAGGAGAGATGGGACAGAAGTTGACAGAATTAAGGTTACAGAGTAGAATACGATCAATTATACAATTGACAAGATTTACGCAATGAATAACATAAGGAGATACGGTAGGGATAGGAGGTGTCAGGGAAAGGGAAAAAAACACAGGTGCACCTTATCAGTTTCAAGTGGACTATCAGTTGTCGTTTGGGTAAATGCTGGTGGCTGCCGTCGTTAGCTGTTTAGCAGGGTTACAACTCACATACAAAATTCATTATATATAATGTTGGCTGTTTTGAAAACTAATTCATCACACAAATATCAAGACAAATGTTTTTCCCCAAACATTATCGGCTATTACCTGAATAAGGCCCACAGATGTATTGCAGCATTATCAATTCCTAATTATAAGTTCAGAGAACGACTTCCTTAGTGACTGGAATAATACCTACAGAACAAGACTTTACCGGGCTTGCGCTGGGCGCTGTACTTTAGAAAACTTCCTGTCTGCTGTCATCAATCGTTAACACATAATAGGGACTATTACTGCAACAAAACCCAACCGATAAAAACAACTGCCTTTTGCTAGATCAGTAAAACATTTTTTTATTTCACTGTTAGGCAGACCAACGACTGAGTACAACATAAAGAAGAGCTACTGAGACAGCACTCTTGCAGCACTACAGATGCAATGAGAGCACCGTTCTGTCCACTACAAACCGTCTTCCTCAGCATCAGGAAAATGCAATACTGCGACTACAAGTACCAAATTTACACGTGATCATAGGCAAACTGCTTAATCATGCCTTCCTTGTATACCCTCAGAACGGGAAAAGTGCAAGTATTAGGTTCTTCCCCAGCTCATAAAGGAAATTATATTCTAATTGTCTTTTATTGTGTGATGTCACTCAGAGCGTGAAAACAAAAGATAATGGCGCCTGTTCTAGCTTTCAATTGAGTCTGTAGAGCACAATTAGCTGAGCCTATAGTAGAGCAAACCATGAGCGGACGTCACGATAAAACAAGATTAATATCCTACATGTGAAATTACTAGTTAGATCTATTAGTTAGATCACATCTGAAGTGGTACAAGCTTTTCTCCGACCACAAAGCATCCCTCCACCTCTCCCCGGGATAGCGTATTATCCGATAAGCATGGTCTTTTGACACAATATCGAGAACAGTTCAAGCTTTTAAAAAATTGTGCTGTGTGAGGACTTACCTTTCTTCAACGTGATTGTTATTCTCAAGGCTAGCCATATCGGCCACCATTTTCCGAGCAGTTTTCACTCACTAGTTTATATGTACATATATCGGTTTTTTTTCTGACGTCTGTTTTGCATGTGAAGTTTGCAACAACAACAGTTGAGACAGCCTCAGCCTCTCGCAAAGCAAAGCAGCACACCTGCTGCAGGCACTGCCGACGACGTCACTGAACAACTCGCAAAACCAGCTACAAAATAACCCCTCTGCACGGGGAGGTTACACCGCTTGTCAAAAAAAAAACGATTTGGGGGTACGTTACGTTCATATGAACAGATCCCCTTTGCAGTTACACGTACAATGCATGCTTTCAAACTCGAGACTTTCGATAGCGGTAAGAGATGCCTGAAGTTGCCCTTTTTTGTTTCGATTACCAGAAAAAAAGTGCAAGGCCTAAAACGATTTTTCCCGTTTGGGGAAAAAAAAAACAAGCTATTGGATACAAACGGGAAACATAAAAAAACATCAACAAACACCCTTATCATATTTCACGCTAACGCATTTAGAGCCATTCCCTTGTAGGAGGGAGATGAAGTCCCGCTTTCTGGGTTTGGCCAATCACAGCTCTGCCTCTTGCAAATGCTTTCATTGTACCAGGCAAGACTCAACTTCCCCCTTTATTTAAAGAGAGTAACATCATAGAATACAAAAAAACGAACTTTGCATCAGCTTCCGCTTGTTGCAGCTCACATTCTCACTGAGTTTAGCAATATAAAGTGACTGCACATTAAACCTTGTATTGAGATCTTTAATCTCGGTTTGGTCCTGGTACTGTCAATTTGACACAAGTTGTGTTTGTCAGACGGTTCTAAGGCACGGACGCACATGATGTATTTCGGTCGTCCGTTTGACTCCATGCTCTGGCTTGAAGTATCGTGCAATTTGCAGATATCGCATTACCCCTTTTGGGGTTTATTGTCATTATTTTCCAGGCACTCCGTATTATTTGTTAAGTTGTGTGTAAAATTTGCTTTTAGCATTTGGAACATCATGGGAGGCTCATTGCTTAGGGTCTGAGGGCTGACGTCTGAGCCATCGTTTCCTAAAAAAGCGGAAATGTCTGCCCGCCACAAGTTGTCATTTTGTGCAGGCTGGACGAGACAACGTTGCATGAACACGTACAGAAGTAGTTTTATATGCTAACTGAATGACAACAGTAATATGAAGGTTGTGTCTGCACAACGTACTGGTATTATCTTCCAAAACGGAAGACATGCCTTGATATTGTGTGCGTAGCTCACCCGTACGTACCCTACACACACGCACCCTCTGTAACAGAGATCTTTTAGTATTATAGTGTTCCGTGATTATTATGCTGATATTCCCATTACAGTAACACGATAATGCATTTTGAATCATTACACAAGTCCTGTATGGTCTCTTCCTCTTTTGGTACACTTAGGATAAACAGATTACCGTGTTTACAATAATATATCCCCACAGAGCTCTGAAGACCAACAAGCATCAGGAAATAAACACCCTTTTGCTATTGTTTGTTGTTATGTCGAGCCTTTCTGTTTTTGCCCACGTATACGATTATTTCAAAACATTTCCAAGCATGCTTTGTCAACTGCAGACCATGTTTTCCCAAACGTGTAGTCTTACAAGCACGTTACAGTTTTGCAGTGTTATTAATATTTCTCACCGGGCTGGATGTACTGTACCTTACATGTGACAATGACTTGTGTGCTGTTTGTACCCTCTGTCAGTTAATTGCACGTCTATCTATCGTGTAACATGCGCCGGGTTTCTAACCCACCATTTTATCATCACGTGGAATGATATAATGTAGTTACAGAACAACATAGTGGTTCATTTTTATTAGTAGAAATAACACGTATTTTTATAATTGGGCATTTTAAGAGTTTAACTGAGGCGTGCAACTGACAACTTTGAAACTGAAGTCATTCGATTACAATACAGTTTTCTTATATTATTCATCTACATTGGGCCCCTACGGTGACAATAACGCATGCTAAGTTATGTATAAGTTACGTCTTTGTAATTACAACTCCCGACAGTACTTCATGACTGCCATTGCACGGAATTCACACGCACCTTAACGTTAGCATTCCAAGAAGGTAGCTGCGTCAGCATGCGCAGGTCGCAAAGGAACGAGTAAAGGTTGATTCCCTCGCTGAAAAGAGAAGAAAAGAAACACAACGTTTCGGATGTGGAGCCTTCTTGGGGTGTAAAAGTTTTTCTTCTCTTTTCAGCATGGAATAAACCTTTACTTGTTCCTTAATAATAGCATGTTTGACTAGGTGGCGCTATCAGGTGGGATGAGGGCTATGCTCGGTTACCTGCGCACCTCTTTGTCACTCATTTCGTTTTTGTCGTCTTTTTTAATTCGCAGCTGCTCCTGTCCGCTGCTATTTTAACAGGCTGCGCGGCTAAGCATGGTTTTGTCCTGAGGAGGCTTCACGTGTTGAGCCTGTGCTGCTGCGTACGTGAAGATACTAAACTTGGCCGAATTAGCTGCAGGATCCTGTTCAGACGCAGCACAGGTTTCATTAGTCTCGAGACTGCAGCATTTGTGTGAAAATTACAAAAGGGCTTAGAGCGTCTCTACGAAGAAAATAATACATATGAATTGGCATTAAATTCTACACTTGCCGTCGCATTATTTCGGCATCTGTTTTATTGAATGTTGTGGAAAGCTGAGATCTGCGTTTATATAGCTTCAGTGCATGGTCATTCTAAGCCTATTTACTCCAATCTAAAAACGCATGGACAAGCAGAGGTTTAAATACAGAACCCAGGGACTGGCAGTTGTAGTAGAAGCAGCACATTACATTAGATAAAGCATCGAGACTGTGCGAACACCTGGCAGATAACGTGTAAATGTAGACAACACGGTATTGTATGCATGTGGCAATTCAGAACCTTTCGTTCCTCGTGGATTTTTTATATTACTATGAAGTCTTACAGTTTAATAAATTTTTCATCATGTAATTCAGATTTAGGATGGTTTAAGATGTGGAATTGTGATGACCTAAATTCTTTCTATATGTCATAACTCGATGTTTAGTTCAGAAAACACATGAGCTCAGTTGTCTATACCTGTGCCAGGGTGTATTTATTGAAGAGGTCCACAATTTTCTCCATTTAAAGCACTAATACCTCCTGGTGTTTGGGCAGCAGACAAGTGGGTGCTGGTAAATCGCTTTCTTTTTAGATCTGTGTTCAAAAGTAAGTAAGAACTAAGCAAGAAATTCCAGAAAAGGAAACGGTTCTAATCAGTACAGGGGGCTGATTTTCACATGATTTTTCCAAACCCCTCTTATCTGTGTTATTCAGAGTGATGGTGTGGGGCAGATAAATACCCTCCTGCTGTGTGAGCACAGTAAGCAGCTGGCCAGAGATTACAGAGGGCTGCTGCAGGGGCTTGGCATTGCACTGGGCAACTGCAGCAGCTCCAAAAGGTAGTTTTCTTCTCTCACTCAGAGACACTGTGCTCTTAAAGGGAAAACGTCTTTGATTCTCAAACATTTTGACATTTACCTTTATCTGTACTAATGACCGGTATTGGGACAGTGTATAAAAAATACCAGGTGCTTTTACATCATGGTTTTGGAACAGCCAATTGAAATTCAACCTGCCTAAGTGCTGTAGTTCTATATGTCCTTGGCTTTATCTTGCAGCTTTCATGTTATATGATCTGTCCTGCACTCCTAGTGGTGGTTTTTACTAGCTGGCTTTCTGGCGCTGAGGCTCTGCTCAAATAAAAAGATTACGAAAATAGATGCTTGGAGTGCTGCTAATTTCAAACAAGGAGAGAATTGCTGGATTTCATAAGACTCATTTTTTAAATTCTCCTGAAATATATTATTTAAAACTAACTCGTATCTACTTTTTGTAAAAAAAAAAAGATCATTCGTGACAGTGGGGTTAACCAAGCACTCATTCTTCATTCTGCAATAGCATCTGTCCAGAACTATGGAGATACGGAGGACCGCACAGCTGTAATTTCTCTCGGTTTTCACAGAGATAGACTGACTTGATTTATTGCCCATCCATCTCAACAGCACATACAAGATTTCCGCAATGTCGGTCACAGCTGTAATCCTAGGATTTGGTAGACATGAGATTTTGAGGGGGAGAGAGAAGAACTAACCTTTATAACAGAACCAACACTTGAGGAAACTTGGATTTCTTCTCCGAGGCCCATGTAAGCCCACTTGTGTCCCGTTCCTGAGTGACTCCAGTGGTGCTGTGTGGCACATGAGCGTCAGGGACCCACTGGTGGGCTGCTGTGTGGAGAAGAAAAGAAAAAAATAAGATCACTTTATTGGCCATATACAATTTCTTCCATTAAGAGTTTGTCTTTTCACATACCCCAGCTTGCTCTCCATGAGACACACAGACAGGTAGAGAGAAACCTGGGGTCAGAGCACAGGGCCCGCCATTTATACAGCCCCCTAGAGCAGCTGGGGTTAAGGGCCTTGCTCAGGGGCCCAACAGAGTAGGATTCCTCTGCCCGCCGCGGGATTTTAACTGGCAACTCTCCAGCCACAGAGCCACCAGGGGCTGGTCGACTGTGGAGACCTGTGGGAGGTGGGCCAATTTATTTGGACCGGATTCATCTGCAGTGCTCTTTGTCACTAGACAAGGCTGTGATGCTAAAACCCCTTTTTTTAATGTCAGGTTCTTTAAGGCCTAAAATTGATAGAACATGTCAGTTACTGCAAAACTATCAGCCTGTTTACAATTGACTGGTGTCTTCTCGACCAATCTTACCAATCTTCTCGATGGACATTGAACAGCATTTTTATAGGTCAACAAACTGTAACAAACAAATTCTGGAATATTTTCCTATTGCTTTTCTACTTCTCTTGCCAATGGCACCCCATGTTCCTGAAAAAAAAAAATATTATTTTGCTGTGATGGGTGTTAACAGTACCTTAATATTGGTATTCCAGATTAAACCAGGCCCTGAAGGTTTAAATGAACAGAAGATTTAACAAGAGTGATAGTTTTTAATGTACCAACGAGCAATCAGAAGATCCCACCCAGGAAGTTTGTAAACTCTTGCCAGTTAAGATGTGTGGTGTCAAGATTAGTACATTTGGCATGTCAGCAACAACAAGCACGTGACTGAAAATGGGAGATTAAGAAATTCAGCAATAAAATGAGACTTAGAAATGAATAAATATTGTTTCATGGAGCTGATTTCTTGTGGTTGTGGTTTCTTGTTGTATCATTGTAGTTTTTCAGCAAGGATGCTTGTAATAGTACTTCTCTGTTGTTTTAATGATGTGTAAAATGTACGTTCTGTTTCTTTCACAGGCATGTAAACTAAAATGTGCTGTGATTTCTTTTTCTTGCATGATTGTAAATATAATTAACATACATACTGTGTATAGGCTTATGTGATAAACATTTGAAGTAACAAACAGGAGAATCTTAATATCAGTTCTAAATTTGAGTGATTTACCCAGTGCAAATTATACAGGACAGGAGTTTGCTTTACAATTGCTCACAACATGTTAAAAATAATAATAAAACACAACACTGAGGCATGGAAACAGCTTCAAGTGACCAGCTCTTTTAATGCTTCCAAACCAGAACAGCTGTAAAGGTCTCGTAAAGGTTATTTTTCTTTGTTTGCGCCATCAAAAAGCAAAAGCAAAAATGCGCTTTTGAAGCCACAAACATTACCAGAACCATTGCAGCTATTGTCCTCAAACTTCACAAATATGTTGAGACACTGTGCAGTCACACATGCTGCTTAATTTAGGGTGGCTGGGCATGGGGCCATTTTGTCTTGAAATGCACCTCTTCTAGAACAGCTGATGTAGGAAATTGAAAATAAACTTGCAAAAAAAAAACTAAACACAGTTGTGATTTCCAAGATGAAACTGGGTGACGCAGATACGGCAAAGTACACCATGTAAAGTTCTTTAGATGCTTACGTCTATGTGTAAATGGGTTTTTTAATTTTAATTTGACACATTGTACAGGTCACCATGTCATATTGCTTACTGTAAATGCAGCCTCTGCATTATTTCACTTTGTACATGTCCATCTTCATTTAATAGATACATGTTCTTCATACTGTTTTATGTAAAATGTGTATAGAAGGTATTAAAGACAAATAAGAAATGTCTTTGGGAAATCTGTAGTCACCAGTAGTAACCATCATTGTCCACTAGATGACTCTTAACTACATTTGTTGATTAAGGAACAGAAGACTGATCTAAGTTTGTGTTAGGTGCCATTTGTGAAGGTCATATATATATATTCATTAGAAATATGTGTGCTTGTTTTTAGTGCAACACAACATTAACATCTTCAATCAGTACAGTATGCTTTTTGGGACTTCTTGGGATTCAGGAAGTTTAGTAAAAAGACGAAAACTAGTATTTTATCTGACATTCTGTGCCATGTCCTCATGATAAGTACACTGTGTTGGGAAAATACAAATGGAATTTAAACAAAAATTTAAAAAAGATGTATTACAAATCGTATCTTTGTAACATTCTCAATGGAATCGGCTTTCCAATAACTCGGTGCAACAATACACCCTATTGTTAAGTACCAATACTTAAAAGGCAGTATTCAAATTAGGGTAAGGTATAAACTGAAGTGGAAAACAAATAACAAAATGTGATAATTTGTAGAAATTCCAGTCATGATTCCTACCTTTACACGTACACATTTTTTCAAGGATTTTTGGACAGTGTCACATTCCTCAAAAAGGCAAAGTTTTATCACAATGTAGAAACCAAATAAGAAATACCAAACCAAAGTGCGACTGTTAAGAAAAGATAGACAATATCGGTCATTTACACACAGAAGATATTGCCAGTTGCAGCTTTCTGGAATGGGTCAGGTTCTCTTGACAATGTGCTTCCCAGACACCCTAATCTCTCCACCTGAGCAGGTGTGCCTCTCTGCCTCACACATGCGCAGATGAAATCTGTAGGATGCTTTTATAAATCCCTGTAGCTCTTCTCTTTTACCCAATTATCACATTCACTTGGGATTATGTCCAATTATCCTAAACAAGCCTCTCCCTTACACATCATCTCCAGTTTCATTTTCAGACACAATTCAATCACAGGGAGACGTCTGCAGCGATTTAAATAGACTAACGGCCTAGACAACGTAGCTACTGATTTGCTGATTTAAATCTTATCTTTATCATCAGCCTTTGGTTCTGGGTTTGGTTCATTTCAGAGTGCTCCACAATGCTGCAAGCTTGAAACATGTTTTTATCATGGTTGCCAACTACAAATAAACAAATCGCAGATGCGGTTCTTAAGTAAAAGCCTGGGCCCTTATAAAGTTTAGGTTCCAGTTTAAACGATTACACCAGGGGCCTCTACTTCCTTTTCAAGCACTTACCTGCTTATTGTGGTGTCTGTAATGTATTTTAATTTGATTTACCACAGTTTGTTCTGTACACTTGCAGGAACCTAACACAGTATATATTGACAGGATGCATCCATAGATAATGTATCATTGATAATTCTGCCATGTTTCAAAGAAAGTTCAATATTCTTTAAACACCAAGCTTAGAATATAAGTACACTACTCTTGTAAGAGATGTGGCTGAGATTAAGAAGAACAAAGAAAGGGAAAAAGGCCACCAAGGCAAATATATAGGGAAATAGTGAATAGATGTTTAACAACAGGAAACCAGATGAAATAAAATATACAGAAAGAAAAGACATAAACAGTCATATATACTTAGGATTTCCAGTTTCCTGAAGGGTTTGTTTCCTTCAATTTAAACATACAGAACTAAAACATGATCTCAGTAGTTGTGTACTGCTGCTGTATTCTAAACCTGCACGGGCAATGTGCTTTTGTGGCTCTTAAGCCAGGCCAACACACCACCTTCTCTGTCGTTCGAGTAAATAAATGCAAAAGTGTGATCATTTCTGAGCTTTCCAACACCAGCACTGGAAGTATTCAATGATTCAGAAACAAATTAAAGCGGTTGTTAAAAATATTCAGTTTGGAGTATTTTGCCACAGTTGGAGCCATTTGTTAGCTTTTCTGCAAGCTCACATTCATGGCGTATATAATTATTGCTGTAGTTGAGAAAGGCTCAGATGTGGAACATTGTGAGCAGTACAAACACTATTAATCAAAGTAAGTAGTAACACCTCCTACAAATACAATCTTTCTACAACCAGGCACAGCTGAAGGCTGAAGGATGAGTGCCTCCCTGCAAACCTGTTTCCTAAAATGTACACGCTGCTCTGAGCCTGACAAATAGCAGTATTTACTCTTGGCTAAGTCTAACACCCCATCTCGGGTTAGGTTTATAGCCTGAAGACGCAATGCCTTTTTCTGCTGATTTTCCTGCCAGATATCATGTTCCTCAGAGTGGTGGCCTGGCCTGGGCTTGAATAGGAAACCCCCAGTGAGTACCAGGTGCAGCAGAGAGAGTTGTATTGTAAGTTCAGCCAGTGCCGTGTGGTTTGTCATTGTTGTGTCTGTGTGTAATTCATACTCCTTTCCAGATTGCCTGCTGGAGGAGTGCCTGGGCTTGAGTAGTCAGGAGTTCCCCTGAGTCTGATCCTCTGAGTAACTGTCAGGAGTGGAGAGGTGCTGTACTGACACCTCTTCTGACCTGTTTATGTTCTAGGGTGGCCCGTCTTTTCTAAGTTTTATCTCTATAATCCATGTCTCCGAACATTATTATGGCTTTCCAGGTCTCTTTTACAGAAATCCTCTTTGACCATAATCTAACTTACAGAATCCAAAACTGAAAAAGAACACTGTGCCCTTTAGTGGCAAACGTTACATTATGGTACAAACACAAAACCTGCAAAAGCTTTTACTTGTATGACTCATGGCCTTTGGAATAGTACTGTTCTTTGTACGATGCACCTCTGACCCACCTTCCTTCTGAGCCATTAGAAGTTGTGGACCTATCTCTCTGAAACCCAGGCAGAAGCAGTCCCTTACTCCTTGTGTCAGAGACCTCCAGAGACAGTTTCTGCCTGGAATGATGACCCTTTAAACATTTTGTAACATCTTTGTAAGTATAGACATTAGTGGCCTAGTTCAAGGCTTAAAATGAAGATAAAGGCCCGGTTTGGTTCACTGATCCATTATTAGGCAGCATGGAGAAGAGAGGTGCTGATCACCCCCAGCTCTGTGTGTGGAAGTAGAAATGACTGTTTTACTTTGATTATTCCAGCAGCTATATTGCCTTGCAACTCACCCCTGGCAGCCCACTGAAGCTCAGCAGTGTGAGCCTTGTCAGACCTGGATGGGAGACCTGCTGCTGGAAGAGGTGGTAGTAGGACCAATAGGGGGCGCTCACCCTGCAGTCTATGTGGGTCCTAATGCCCCAGTATAGTGACGGGGATACTGTACAGTAAAAAAGGCTCCATCTTTCGGATGAGATGTAAAACCGAGGTCCTGACACCCTGAGGTCATTAAAAAACCCAGGGCATTTCTCAAAAAGTGTGTAAGGGGTGTTACCTTGACATCCTGGCCAAACTTACCAATCATAATCCCCATCTGTGAACTGGCTTCATCTCTCTGTTGTGTGTGGGGAGCGTACAGCGCACTCTGGCTGCCATCACATCACCCAGGTGAGGGCTACCTGTAAAGCTCTTTGAGTGGAGTGTTGCATAAGGCAATTGTTGTTGTTGTTATTATTGTAACGCAACGGGGGCTCAGGCAGGCGCCCTTGCCGCATCTGGTCGGCCCCATCCCGACTGGAGGCTCGAACCCGGGACTTCCGCGTCTCTCTGCAGCGACCTAGCCCCGTGAGCTAAAGAGAGATCTCTCCACAGCCCAGTAGCTGTGGTCCTGCTATCACAGGGAAGGGCGGTGACGTCACCCGCTCTGGTACGCCGGCTCTTACACACAGTGCTTGTCGGCCGTAAGCGTTACATTATTATTATTTCTATAATAATATTATTATATCTGTTTATTTTCATTATCAGCAGTTTTCAGAAAAGGGGATTTTTTTTCTTTTTGTCACCTTGACAAAGTCTAAGACTTATGGAAAGGGTTGACAGGGAAGAAGACGAAACCAGAAGTAAGGGCTTCATCTCAAGTGGTTTGCTGAGACATAGAAACACCATTCATCATGCTACAGTATATATCACAGATAATGAGGAATATGTATCAGTTTTTCCTGGTATCTTTCTTGAAAGCTCACAAAAAGGCATTACACATACATTTTTTATATTGAAGAAGCATTATACGAGCACAGAAGGACTTTGGGAATCTCATCAATAAAGTAGCTAAAATCGATAGCGTTTCGCTGAGGCACCTGCTTTTCTGTTCCATGGCCATCTTTTAAACCTAAAGAGTAAAACAAAGATGGCCCTGAGTCCACCTACTTTCAGGTATTGATCTCTTCTACTATGCTGCTGCAGGCCTAGGAGTCTCTCTCGCAATTGGCAGCCTAGGAGCTGGTGGTCATTCTTAAATGGCAGCTGTTGCAGGCTTCCCGGTCAGAACCCTCAGGTGTACCAGCTGCTAATCTCGCCTCTGGCAGACCGCTGCAGAGACAAGCACGAGCTGGCTGGAAAGCGGGGTTCTGTAAAACAGTTCTTGCCGGATGTTTTCCAAGCCTGTTCTCACTTCATTCGGCAGAAAACGGAATAAAAGCACTGTAAACTAATTCAATTTCATATGCATTTCTACAGTATAGGGAGTATCATCAAAACCTCGGAGGAAGGTGTGGGTCGATGACGCACTGGTATGCCAGAGGACTGTGCACAGGTGGAAGAACACTAGAATGTCAGTAACACAGTCAGGCTGAAGCACTTTTGGCTTTGCAGGGGGGCGAAGCATAAGCTGTCCAAGACCACATTATCATTGGGCCACTGTGGAGCTTAAGAGTCAATAATATTGTTCTGCATTGCTGATCAGTGCACATTTGTGTAAAAGTATCTGTGTAAAATCAGCCTCTGTTCAGTGCTTGCTCCAGGGGTAGTCTTTTGAAGTTTTTTTCAATGTGTCCAGTGTGAGCATATTCACTAATATACCCCAGAGTGATCTGGGAGATTTATACAAGTAATCTTAGTACACTGTATATTTCGAATATCATAACCCAATAACTAAGGACAAGGCAGTGTACACTAGTGCATATGTTTGCTGAGACCTAGAGGCAAATTCAATTGAAGTCCAAACCACTTACAGTATATACTTACAGGTATATCAAATCATAACGTGAAGCACAGATTTGCTGCAAATGTGGTTATGCACCCTTCGAACTCTACTTATATATCTTATTAGCAAATATCACGAAAGAGCAAACCAAAGGTTCTCTCAACACTTTCAACAGTGCAAATTCCTAAATAAATACAATTTTATTCCTAAAGAAATAATCCCTACAGATGCCTGATATCTTTATTTTGCTGCTCATTCACACAGGATGTGAAGTCTTTCCAAACAACAAATGATCCCCTGATTTTCACAGCCATGAGAGTTCAGAATCTATTTAATAGATGTTAATACAAAGTTTTCTCAATAGAATATTTCATTTTTATTTTTTATTAGTTGACAAAATCACAGGGTGAAAATATTGCACAACACAAAGTATTGTACCCGAGATGACAAGTTTGACCTATTTGTAGCATTTGCTACTACAACAACCATAGTTGTGACTTAACACATGCAGGATTGAGAGCAATTTTGCAAACTTTCGGTCAGAAGCAGTTAATTCCTCAAAAATATGAAGGAGCACCTCCAACAAATGTCCTTATGGTGCTTAGGTGCGTACTGTAAATAATCAATGGGCTGAAAACGGCGATTTGGAAAAGGGTTGCTTGACAATTACCAGGATTTAACAATGCTGAAACTTCAGGTCAAAGGTACGACAGTGCACTTGAGGTCTTGAAACAACTCCCTGGTTCACATTTCCCCATTTGATTAAAGAGAAGGGTGATTGTTTTATGATGGCAAGCACACAGGCTGGGATTAAAGAGGAGAAACAGTGCTTTAGACACTGGCACAGGTGTCCTTTTCACTTCATGTCATTGATATTTAAATGGGTCTGAAAAAGCTGCTGCCCCTTGTGTGAAGTGAGAAGATATTTGAGCAAAGGGGTGAAGCAAACAGTCCTGCAGATTCTCCCAGTGCGCTGGTCCAATATTTACAGCCTTCAAACACGACTCGCAGGGACTGCGCCACACAGCTGCCGTGAGCAGGCTAAGTGTGTCAAGATTAAAAGATATTTACAAAGGAGTTCAGTCTGGGACTTAAAATGCATCTTCAACGACCTGCGTTCCACACAGCAAGATAATAAAGAATGCTCTCAAACAGGAATCGTCTCAGTAGTTTATTTTATTTTTCCATCTTCTATTCTGTTGTGTATCTGTGTATACATATATGGTTTGAGAGCTTCATGATAATTCTGCCGTGTGATTATAACTATAGTATGCTTTGCTTGCCCCATTTCCCAAGATGGAATTTGCTCAAGCCAAATATCACTGACCAAGAATGTAGCTAAACTTACACAGCAGACTGGAGACCTAAGGTAAATAATGAATAACAGATAGTTTTCCTTCTCATTTAAATATGATACTACCAGTTTTTTTTACATAAAATGTATTACAGGCATAGTAAACTGGTTAACTCAGACTTAATTATTTCAGCATCTGAGGAAGTTTGATGAATTGCTCATCTTATTTCTTACTTCTCTTATACAAGATGGGAGTTTTTCCAAAAGACAATCATTCCTCAAGACTTACTGGTATTAGGGAAAAATGCATTTACCACGTTTGTAAAAATCTGCAGTCTCTGTAATTAGTAAAAGGTATGTCAGTTCCATATATAAAATATATCCCAAGGTATAAATAAAACTAAATATTTCAAGAAATGAAAGCTCTATAGCCAATGGAAATGCAAAAATTAAACACTTTGTATCATATTTTGGGTTTGGGTTTGTGCAGTAAGACAACTGTTACTTACAAGAGCACATTAATACAGATTAAAACAATGCCAAAAGTCAAATAAAAATGGTAGATCAATCAAATGTAATTAATGACAAATATTATTCAGCAGGTCAGCAGCTACATCACCCTGCAGCTCTCAACTGGCTACGCCCTGAAGCTCAGCAGGCTTGAGCCTGGTCAGTACCTGGATGAGAGACCTCCTGGGAAGCTATGGTTGCTGCTGGAAGTGGTGTTAGTGGGACCAGCAGGGGGCGCCCACCCTGCGGTCTGTGTGGGTCCTAATGCCCCGGTATAGTGGAAGGGACACTATACTGTAGTGGGCACCGTCTTTCAGATGAGACGTTAAACCGAGGTCCTGACTCTCAGTGGTCATTAAAGATCCCCGGGCATTTCTCGAGAAGAGTAGGGAGTTATCCCGGTGTCCAGGCCAAATTCCCCCACACGTCCTTGACTGTGGTCTCCAAACTGTCCCCATGTATGATGGGCTTGCACTTGCCCTGTGATGGACTGGTGTCCTGTCCAGGGTGTACCCTGCCTTGCGCTCGTTGCTGGCCGGGTAGCTCTGGCTTCCCGCAACACCGTACGGTTTGGCGAATGACATGACATTATTCAGCAGTTTCTTGTTCTTGTGAAACACAAAAAATGCAGTTCTTGAAGGAATGGTGATGGGATCATAGGTAACTAGGTCTTAGCTTTTGAGCTCTCACTCATATTTGACTCGGATGGCAGGGTACTTTATTTTTTGACTGCATATAAGGACAAATAAGCATATGTTATACTGTAAATAAAACAATCCCTAGGCCACTTCCATTTACAGTAAGTTGCACTTCAAAAAATAAACAGATACCACCACCTACTCCACCCCAGGGAGAGATCTGGACATTTGTAGGTTCTTTTTTTGGAGACAGAGAATTTTAATTGTTTGCATTTTCACTTATTGAAAGAGATCCGGTCACATCATCTGGAAAATAGGATGCAGCACTTCATTTAAGTAAAAGAGAAAAAAACAGCCAGATCTACTGCAGAGACACTTTGATGTCTGCATTTTTCTCCCTTCTCTGAGTCGCTGAGCCTGGAGGAATTTTTCCACTCACAGAAGACACCGCTTCCTAGCATGATGTTGAAAGTGACCAGCTCTAGACCACGTTATGGTAGTAGTGGGTGGTGGTGCACAGACACCACATACAAACTGACTGGAGACCCCTTCTCTCTCCACAGAATGATTCATCCACTTTCTGGGGGTGGATTTAAAAATATTACTGTGAAAGCCAGTGGGAAAGAATAGCCTGTTCTATATTTAACCAGTAGGTAATAAGAAAAGGTCAAAGTTGGCTTTGGCTGTAAATATTCAAGGAATGAAGTCATCTTTGAAGGAATCTGATGACTGTTTCTAGACAATTACTGCCTGATGAGAAAGTTCATGCTCCAGTGACATTGTGGTTTGGAGCACTTAGCCTATCGGAAAAAAACAGCCTATTTTCCAATTAGTAATATACTGTTTCTTTGGAAAAAAAGTAGATTAATTAATATTCCCACCAAAGTTCAAACTAAAATCATACGTACTCCACAATTTATACCAGTGGAATAGAGGATACTTTCATGTATTAACAAATTTTAAATTTGTTCTAAATAGCTGCTCAGAGAAATGTTCATAGATCTGACTTTCCTCTGACTTATATTGACATTTTTGTCCTTCCAGTAGACTTCTAATAAAAATAGGTAAGCGATTTAATTTTCAATTGATGTGACCCAACTACAGTACCTTCCAGGTCAACTACACATTCCTCTAGCATAGGCCTTATTCATTTCAAAATGCAGTTCTGGGGGTAAAAAATCCTATTTTGCTATAATTCAATCCCAGAAAATTCATCACTGCAACATAAGATACTTTAATTGGGTAAATCAAAACTATTTTTTTTCTTGTTTCTTGTTTAGAAAGTGCTTCAAAAAACAGAATAACTGACACGATATATCACACAAAGGACCCAAAAAGAACAATGAGTGTAAAAACTAAATTTGTTTAAAAAATATTTACCAATATCATTTTAAAAAGGATCGTACCCAGAGGCTGGATTTATTATATGTCTGGGAAGCTTTGCACTTTCTGGGAGACAATCTGGCTGTGATATTAAATGTTTTGGTGATCTCTGACCTGCTTTTTGACCTCCTAAACACAATTTTGTTGTATTTGCTGTAAGTGACAGTCTTGTTCAATTTTCCAGATGGGGAGTATTTTCTGGTGAAGTTGAGACAGACTGTACTTGTTTACTTGATCATTTATCTGTTATGTGGGAAAGACTCTCCCCTTTATTCAGTCCCCAAAATCGCTATTCTTTACCCTCTCTAAGAATTCATAAGCAAGATGCTGTGCTCATCAGAACTTAAAGCACAGCCCCAAGGGAAAATCCCAATTTAAACCAGAAAGGACTGGTTTCTGAGGTTCTTCCTGTGTTGGCCTTTTAAACACATTAGTCTCTGACTCTCACCATCCTGTTTTGTTTTGGAAAGGGCAAAATTCTTTTTTTTTATGTTTAAAGAAATATTCATAAATATTTCTTCAAATGAGATTTAAAGGCAAGCATTTTTCATTCCTTCTGTTTGAACTGCTTAACAATCTCCACAGTTAAAGTTTTCTTGAATCAGATTAATACTCTATTATTTTAATACAATTTTCCATGTTTGTTACATTGTTAAAGAAAGTCAACATTTATGTTGGTTTCAGGCTTTTTGCTCAAACACATGGCCCAACAGTGTTGGAGCCTCAGGTTCAATTCCTGAGGTGCTGTCTGCATGCAGTTTGTATGGTCTGCCCATGTTCGTTTGGGTTTCCTCTGGCTCCTCCAGTTTCCTCTCACAGTTCAGAGGTACTGTATGCTGGTGGGCTTACGGGTTTCTGCAAAAACTGTCCCTGGTGTGAGTGTGTGTGTTTGTGTCTGTGTGTGTGCCCTGTGACTGGCGTCCGATCCAGAGTGTATCCTGCTCGGCACTCATTACTGGCCAGGCTCTGGTGTCCCCTGTGACCCCATACTGAATAAAATAGTTTTGAAAACTTTTGCAGTACACTGCGAATCATAATTACAATTTTTTTGCATTACCCATATTTTTTAAAGATAATCAATCTTAAAATGTATGTAGCAATCTTAGGTCACACTACAGGTTAACTTTTCCTTTAAAAAAATATTATCAAATGTTTGTTCATATTTTTAATGTAGACTGAAAATATATACAGTAGATATACCACAAATAAAACAACTGAGATGATAAGCATATCAGGAATTTAAGGGAACTGTTTAAGGACTTAAATTTCCTTTCAGTGTCAGTCAGCTTCTAAACAACAGGGTATATAATATCTAAATTATAAATGAAATCTGTCTTGGGCTTCCATAGCACAGCTTGCAAACAGCGCTGAAATAAGAGGAAATATGAACTTGTCCTTAAAAAGTCTATTGAGAGTAGCTTCAAAGTACATCTTGTTGGCAGTAATGTGATTTCTGGCAAAGATTTAGACTTGTAATTAAATAATTAGATTGTGGAAAACAGTCAACAGGTGTTGGGATTCCACTAAAAAGGAGACTTAAGCTTGCTTAACACTACAATGGAACAATCAAAGAGCACTGATCATTCTCAGTACTTTAGGGATAAAAAAAACCTGGAATATATAAAATGTCTCCATAGGAGACCCTTATGATCTCCATTGACCGGAAAACAGCAGTAGACTTGAAAGAAGAATATGTTTTCCCAGAACGAATTGCAACCACAGCCCTGACACCAGATGTAGATGGTGACTTTAAAGAGGAAAAAACAGGTTGTAGCAGTTTAATAAGCAGTGTCATGCAAAAACAGCTGAGCCGCTAATTGTGGAAATTAAAGGGAAGTTTCTAAAGTGATAATACGAAGAAAGAGAGTAGGCCATACAAAAGCAGGCTGGGTAAAATGATGTAAGAAGATATCTGTTCGGTAATACTTCTATAACAGATCCAGCCGTTCTCAAACATTACTCTCACACAGCTTCGCCTGCCAAGTCCATTCTGGAACCCTTCAGCGAGGTGGCATCAGTCACAGTCATTGTGAAACACCACAAAGTGGTTATTATCAAAGTAATATGAGAGAAATGCCGTGGTCATCAGGGAACATCATAGAAATTCAATCCTGTCAAACAATTCCAGAAAAAATTAAGTTTTCCAGCATCTGAGATGTCTTCGATGTTTAAAAATATACAGTACTTGGAATAAGGAAAATGGGGATTTTCAAATTCTAGGAGCATAATTTTCTTACCTGTAATATTTAATATATTGTGCTCTATCTTGGGATCTTTTATTCAACTGCATACTACATTTAATATTGGTCTCTTCTGAAAAGTCTGATAATGAACTAATGTAACATTTAAAGTTACATGTATTTAATACGGGGTGAAGGCAGTGTAACAACCCTGTCTCTTTACTCTTGCACTGTTCACTATACCCCTGGGACCTGGTGTGATATTTCTCTGGTTGCCTGACCTGCTGCACTGAAGAACTGAAAAGACCACATGACATGTTCCAGACTTCAAACAGAAGCTCTGACTTTAATCCTTACAAAAAAAATTCAATCAAGGGCCTCAGATATTTAATGATGGAAAAAATGAGGTTTCTCCTTTGTGTAGGCCTGGATTCTCATAAGCCAGAAAAATATGTCTAAAAATGTTCACCTCTGGGAAATAAAGAAGGCTTTTAAAACATTTTACACCCACATTTTACACAGCCTGTCTTCATTCTCCATAAATTGACCTCTGTAATAATATCCAGAAAAATAAACAATAAAAACTTGAGCTGTATCTGAACACGGAGAATGAAATAAAAAATTACGGTTTCATTTTCAAAACTTTACCAAAACAAGGAATACATTTTGTGGAGTATTTCCAAGATAGCATATCACTAAAACAGAATCTCACCATCTTTTAAAGTTGCAAGAAGTGTTTTTCACCAGCTCTGTGCTATCAACGATTATGCTTTCTCAGGGATGTAATATTGAATAAACTGCCAAGCCAATTTCAATAAAAACACGTACCTACACACATATCAGTTTTTTTTTCCATTTAGAAGAGAGTTCAGATACATAGAGCTTTGAATGAAGATAACCAGAATGGATTGTTAAAAAAATATTTTTTTTAAGCAGGAGCACTGAAGTCATATCTTGCCAAGCAGCATATTGTGAAGGAATGCACTGAGACAGCATTAAGATAAGAGAAATGGAATCGTGTGGGTGTTAAATAGTTGTGGTATGGGAGTTTTTGTTTCTCATAACTCACTTTTTTGGAGGCATATTTTTTTCTAACAGGGTACTTGCCTGCAGGAAAATTATGTCATTCTTCAGTTAATATACCTCATTACTCATGTGTTAATATGACTGAATAACATGTTTTAATTTCCACTAACACAGATTATTTTAGCATTGTTGGTAGATTCATATACACACAAACTGGTTCTTTTCTACATGATAAAGACAGCATATAATAAAATAGTATAATTTGCAAATAGTAAAATTGGAAAGAATGCATTTCTTCATTAGCAATCCTTTGGAGCTGTAAAAGCAAAAGTGGCAACATTTAATATTTAGCGCTATGCTGAATATCTAGGGTGATGAAGGGAAAATTGTTAGTTGTACATCTTTCTATAAGAACAGTGGCTGCTGCTGAATACAATCTAGCGTGATCTAAGGGCATCTTGTCTCCACCCTGTCTCATAAAGTATTTTTTAGCAAGATAGACCTGCAAGCAGAAGTTGGCATGCCTGAAAATTGATTGCAATCTGGAGTTGATGTTGAGAAAGTGCAGTTGGGGGAGAGTTACACCAGTACTCCAGGAACATCCACATATTTCCAAAAGTACAGCAGTACAGGACACTCTCAAACATTGGGTAAGGCCCACCTCAGTGCACCTATGCCAGAGAAAACTGGGAGCAATCTTCACCTGAAACTAGAAACTGGTGTTGCAAATTATATGCGGATTAGCTGGTACACTATGATTTTAGAAGAGAATATTCCTCCATATTGCAACCTAATTTAGATGTGGTCTAGTTATATATTTCTATTTAATGGTAATTGAGAGGGAACTGAAAAAATAAGGATTTAAAAGCTGTTATTTATATTATTGTATGGTTCTGTGTGGCTTTTAATGTACTTATGGACAATTCTACCTCTCAATGAAGCTAAAGAAGTATAGAATGTAATTATTACGCATTACACTTGTGTGAGACTCCATTACCAAGCTGTAGCCCTGTTCATAACCTACTGAATGATAAATTCACTCTCCTCCCCGGTGAATCTGTACTGTTCAAGCTGTTCAAACATACAGTAAGTAGATTAACCTTAATAATTGGATTATGTGCCACACTTGTTTTAACATTAAAACAGATGTTAATCACCAGTTTTCCCAAATATCCACAATTAGATATATATCCTTTGTTTCTTTTCTAATTTCTCACAAGCTAAATTGCGACTGCTTTAAATTTAACCCCCTAAGCATACAGTAGTTCCTCAATGGGATCTGTGACCTGAGACAGCATCAGGCAGCACACATACAATAGACCGAATAAAAGCTTCTGCCTCCTGCCTCCACTGAGCACAGCTGATGTTTTCCAGTCCTGGCTCCTGAAATCCTTGTGCCAGATCTGTCTCTTCTGGCTTTTGCCTTGCAAAATCCCCGTCCACACCCTGTGAGGGAGAGTTGACACAGTTGATCTAGCAGGGTGGTTCCGCTCTCAGCAAAATTTATAAGAAGCACTTAATGGATGCTGGTTTTCACCATTAAGACTGAAAGAGCTCATTTTTTTTTCTCAGGAAGATTACAGTTCCCCAATTAGGTTTATATACTCCCAGACCTCCGGAGGAAAAAAAAGGCATGTTGTGATAATTCATCAGTGTCCTGCAGTTTGTGGTGTGTTTCTCAGAAAAAGAGGCCAGCCATGCCTGGAACTGTAATGAACTATAGAAGGAGAAGGATGCTTCTGTGAGAGATGCACTGTGAAACTAGCCAGTGTATCAGGATACCTCTCAAGGGCTGTAAGAAAATGAGGAAATAGAAATTATTTGCTAATTTTATAACACACTTTCTTCCTGTTATAGTCCATGAAAAAATAAAAACCTTATTTTTCTGATATGCAGTCTATATATTCAACCTTGGTCTTAAAGTATTAATTTGTCTGTCTGCAATCTAGTTTTGAAGCATAGCATCTTACTTTAGAAATAATATATTATAATGAAAACAGATTAATACACAACTCTAATTAATATTTTAGTTACTATATTTCAGACAAGTGTCTGTTGAAAAATGGTCAATTGAAAACCTCATTATTGTCCAGTTCACTTTAGTAGTGTTAATGGCATTGTGGTTGCATGTGAAGTATAAAGCTCCCATTTATTTACAAAAGCAGATGGCTGTCTGTGATGGTCTTTTACAAGAACTGATACACATTGATCGATAAAGAATGTTCACAATGGTTTCTCTTACTGCAGTAGTAATTTTGAAATCAAGACTTTTTTCCCCAAAAAACAGGAAGTCATCAAGTCTTATAATGACAATGTGGTATTTGACTCTTATTACACTGCCAAAACTAGTTGAGAAAAGAACTGTTTGGGACTGAGATTTTGTTTTTTCAAGAACTGAAAAAGAGTACTGTGGGTGTGGTTGGCCCCCATCTATTTAGGATTGTTTCTTAGTTAAATTCTGGTGATCTATGTGTGTTTTTCTTTTCGGACATGTTTAACTGCTTTGCCCATTCAGGCTCTGTGATGTGGTCCTGCCTGTAGCTCAGCATGATGACATGTAGCTGATGAACTACAGTACCAACCCTGCTGTTGCGTTTGATGGAATCAGAGTGGCGCAGAAGACGATGAGCAATGCTCACGGCGCAGAGACTGGTTCTCATACAAAGCGTTGTAGCAGTGAAGCTTTCACTAAACCAGAACAGTGTTACGAACGCACAGATGTCTTAGCTTTCAATGGGTTATACTTAAATCGAGGACATTGTTACCACGTGATTTACTATAGTAGTTTTCACGTGTATTTGTTATTCATACAAAAACAGCATGTTATATTTAAATTGCTCTTCGGAACAGCCGATTTTCAAAAGCCTACCGTAATCATTTCCTGCATTCTAAATTAATACCTGGATGACTAGCAACACATTTTGTATCGCGGTTGTTGTGGTTATTTTTAACACATTGTGGTAAACAAAAGGCTCCAACAAATCAAAACACATTGATTAAATATTGTTTTTACCTAGAAAATACTTGTAGTTCAAAAGTTGGACATGCTGTAGTTTCCAAGGACGAGAATGGATCTGATCTGAAGTGCAGTTTTGTCTCAAACTAAGCGTCTGCTTTTTACCGTAAGGTCAGCTGACAGATCAATGACTGTTATACCTTGCCATGGATGTCCTCCAGGGCATTTTGTAATGATGTGTTGATCTCCACTTTTAACAGCCCCTGCATTTCAGAACTGACCTTTAAATGACATTCGAAAACTCACCTTAATCTCTGTCTTTTTAATCAATACTAAACTACAGGAGACACACGTATTCAGAGACTAGTGAGTATTATTAAGGCTGGTTCAAGACTTTCAGAAATGAAAAAAAAGCGAAAAGGTCTCGTCGTTGGTCTGCTCAACTCAAATTCTAAAAAAATGAATGGCTAAACACTGACTGCTCTCTTTATAGTTGACAGACTTCAAAATAACTGTTAAGTAGCTTAATAGCCGTAAGGACTATTAAAAGGTTCCGTGTGGTAAAGCGGGTCCAAAGCGTTTCAGCACCAAGGATAGTACTTTTGGCTTTATTGTCAACAGCTTTCTTTGTCTTTAATTCATTGAACCTGTCATGCAGGTCACTCAAGCTGGGTTTTGCAGATCTTTCTAAAGGACTATATTATGCATTGGCGTTTTAGACGTCCCGATAACGCTTAGGCCCTTGAAAAAACATACTCAAGGTTCTTTCTTTAAAAGTAGTTAAGAATCAATGGGTTTAAGGAAGGTGTATCTGATTTAGGTAGAAGAGTCTTATTATCTTAGCCCCACCTGCGCCTGCTTTAATGCAGTAAATCGTTGTAGCAATTCCGCATTAATGGACAGCAGGGAAACTACATCAATAAGCATTTCGGTAGCAGTGAAGCCTAAAACAGCATAGTCTGACAAGAAGTAAAGTATCTGACTTCAAGATAGATGGAACTATAATTAACCTTTGCATAAATGGAAACCTAAAGGTTATGATTATTAATTAATGCATTCTAGCCCCGTTTTCGTTTTTAACACGTGGTTTAATACAAAATATACATATTCCAAATTTTAGTCCATTCTACTTTTGCTCCCCAGTGAAAAAGAAAAAATAATTTCCAAAATCGTACAATATGCAAACGTTGGCAACAAATGTTTTACATGGAAACGTGGCGTGTTTATTTAAAGAGTTTGTCATGTGTACAGCGATCATAATGAAGAGGGCACATTAAAAGCACATTAAAACCCACGATCCAGGCACCATACATATTTAATTAGGAGAAGGAAAACGTTTGTCGCCTCCCTTTTATCTGGACAGTCTTCGGAGAAAGTACCAGATAAATCGCGTTGATTTTAATGCCTTGAAGAAGCCAGTTTACAACGTAAACAAACTTTATGGAAAATAAGCTAGAAAAGCAGAGCGTTTCGCTCAAACACGTTGTAAGTGACATTAGGTGAAATGTTCTTTAAAACTTGGCCGAAGGGAAGCTGCTGTCTTATCGCACTCAGAACTGCGTCGTTCATCATTATGATGTAAGAATCCAGATTCAACAGGGAGCTCCAGTATCAACACTGCAAACTGACCTGCAATTGCAAACCAGCTTTCCTCGAACTAGTCTGATGCACTTCTTTTCGGCACAGAAGCAGTGCGGTCCTCGGATGCAAACGACTTTCAAACTACTTTAATTTACATTTCTTAAAACATACATATAATACAATTATTTTCATATTCAAAGAAAGGGGGGGGAAACCGGTAGGAGCAGAGCAACCAATTCAAAGCGAAAACCAAAGAATGCTTCATCTCTCAAATGATATAACACCGTGTTTCACTTTCCTGACTCTGTTTGTCATTTATGCTTGCGGAGCACGCCAGATCTGTGGTGGTTTTCTCTGCCGAGACGACCAGCGATGCTGCACTCAAGGTAACAGTACCTCGGAGGTAAGATGCTGCAAGATGCCCTCTCACACGTTCTTTGACAACATTGGCTGGGTAACGAGGAAGTTGTCTGGGATACTGATCCTCTTGCTCCTCTTTGCCATGGGCTACTTCATCCAGAGGATTATTTGCCCCAGACCGCGGAGGCATCACGAAAGACAAGAGGATGATCCCTCGTTGCTGAACGGGCACACTACGGCGTCGCAGGATTCCCTGATAGACCGCTTCCCCGAGTACAGTATCGGGGAATTCACGTCTCCCGTCCTACAACTTCCGGCATACGACGAGGTAAAATACCTACCAACTTACGAAGAAACAATGCAAGTCGACAGAGACCGATCCGATGACCATTTACTAAATTCGGCAGAGTCGGTATCTGCAGGGCGAAGAGACGAGAGACCGGATGATACCCGTGTTACCAGGACTTCCTGGAACTCCGTTTAGCTGGACGTTGTGTATTAGCTGGACGTTGTGTTGCGATACGTGGAACATTAATTTTAAGCTTTTAAAACGAAATGAGCAATGCCACAATATATGCTAGTCTGCTGGAATAAATTGCTCCGCCAGCTCGGGTCAATACTATGCATTTTAAAGAAAGGCTGACAATCGTTTTTTTTTTTATCGGTTTGCACATGCAAAGGGAAAAATAGTATTAAACTGTTAAACGAGCCCCAGCATAGGTTGGGGATTATCTTAATTTATAATTTAAATCAAGCCTTTACACGAAAGGGTGGTGTTATTAAGCCGCATACATGTCATGATTCATCAGAATTTCAGAAAGTTTCTCACGTGCTTCATATGTTGTGTTAACTGGCAGGTCTAACAAGCAACATGATTTCCTAACATGCATGTCAGAAATGAACTTCTTTTCTCCTAGCGTGTGCGAGCCCTTTTGACAATTGACTGAAGTCGACCGTCTTGCTGTTTTGTGGCGTAGAGAGTCGTATGGCTGTATTTGAAAAGTGAGGGGAGGTTTCCGAGCGAATTTTTCTTAATCACGACGACCTTACGGAACCCGAACGAAGAAATCGTTTGAAAGGTGTTTCTTGTATTGGGGGTAACGTTTTGTAACATCACTATATATTGGCAAATAATTTTCAGTCACTTAACATACTCAGCAAATCTATGAATACTGCAGCCCCCCCTGAGAGCTCCGTGAAATTATTAGCCGATTGTGAACATTGTTTCTAAGACACTTAAGAGTTAATCTCAGGCAACAGAAAGGGGGTAGTATCCGTGAACACAATACATTGTTACAGGTACAGTACTACAACACCCAGCAATCTGCCTTATTTTGGAGTACGTCTACTGCATGTATCACCAGAAATGTGGTGACCTTAGTATGCTAAGAACAAGAATTGTTTCAGAGGAAATGAAACACGCAGGTGCCTTTTACATTTAGTTAACAGTTCGAATTTGGCAAAGCAACCTTACTTTTTTACGGTTTTGTCCACTCTGGTTGGGAGTGGCTTGCAACACACACCTTATAACTGAACCAAAGCGTACTGTATGTATGGGACAGGCAGGAAAAAGCAATTACAAGCAGCAAAAACGTACTGTACAACAAGTACACCAAGTCAGATTTCATATTTATTTCTAGAACGTGACGTATATTAAATTATTTTATGCTGGATATACTAAACATGCTATTATAATAAAATAATTGTATTTACTGTAACAGCCAAGAACAATGACAATAATATTTTGTGTATTAAACATTAGAACATGACTTTGATCAATGAGGAAGGCCATACCTTTGTTACCTTGGAAAATACATTTAAGAAAACTATTTCAATGAGTGGTCAATAATACTCATATCAGAATGCACATTTGTGCACAAATGAAGAAAATTAAGGGCCAAGTGACCAGTGTGCTATTATCAGATAGCTGTAACAAACATCAGGATCTTCCTGAACAACTCTCACACTGTATTATCTTATGTCTTAACACATAAAATCTAATTATAAAGTAAAAGGTAAATGTAACACAGGAAAAACTGAAAGCTACTAATATGCTTTCCTGAGAAAAGTGGAGTGAAACAAAATAACACTGTAGCTATATTATATGATAGTTCCAAACTCAAAATAAGACAAAGACTTCTTGTTTTTTTTCTCAAATTCTGTGATGTAGCATATTCTTTTGTGATGTAATGAGCTTTCTCTGACTTTTATCATTAATATTTAATCTGATCTACTGAATGGGTGCAAGCTTTTCCAGTTTGATTAACTGTAAACATCTGTTAGCTGGGGCTGATTAGTGGGTTCATTGAGGCCTGCTCCTCTTGTGTGTCCATGTCAAACACGTGTTCTTTCAAGACCTCTTCTCTCCCCAACAAATATGCAGATGACAAGAACACTAGTATTTCAGTTTAATTTAAATGTACGTATCTCTCTGTTATCTATTTCTAATATGCATGGGCTAAGCTAGAGGCAAAAACTTACAAAAATATTTGAAGATGAAATGGATCTTATCCCGTTATATGAGCAATCCTTAACACATATGTTTAACACCGTTTTTTGAGTCATCCTAAAGAAACACTTTATCCTTGTAAAATGTATTGGCCATCTAAAACGGCACTTGCTGAAATAGTACTTTGACAAAAAAAAAAGTACTAAAATATGCGCTGTCCACTTCACTTTTCCATTAGAAGCAGCTGTTTATTATCAAGTGTAAAAAAATGTAATTTATGTGTTCTTCAGAATGGCTTTTACTCTCTTTCATAATGCAGCTGAAACCTGAGCTTAATTTTTTGTGGTGGTCTATTGCAAATGCTCCCATTTGGAGAAATACGACGGAAGCTGTCTTGATAGACACCGTTCTAATGTAACACCAGCTAACCACTCTTCCTCCCCCCAACACTACTTTAAAACGTGTTTTTAATGCTTTTTTTGCTTCTAAACAGACACCAGTGACAAAGAACAACCCCAAAAGCATTGGTTTCATGTCAACATCAATAAAGCATCACACTCTCCTCAAAACCTAAAGCCTTCTGGTTTCTCAGGGACCCTTTTATGTCGATTCCCTCAACATGAAACTCCTAAATAATAAGCAAGATGGTTGAAAAAAGACCCGCAATGGAATGCAGTAGAGGGCATTGATCACTGGATTCCTATGACCTTGAAGATCAGCAAATGAGTTAAACGATCCGAACATAAGTATGAAGAGACTACTGTACTGCATGTTGCAATATTTAGGAATTTCAGAGAGGCACAAATTCCCACTTTATTCTCGGTCAACAGATCCCAAAAGGAAAAAAGGGAAGACTTCAGTTTCTCTTTATTAATTATTGATTTATTAATGCAATCAAACAATTTTATGGTTTATATCAAGGGGTCAATTGCTTTACATACACATTTTTCTGTATTAAGATATCAATAAGATAAATATTAAAAGAAGATGTTTATCATTATTTACACACCAGAAATATTCATATTATATAACATATATTACACAACAAATCGTACAGTGTTTTTTAAACTAAGTACACATGTGAGCACAAAGCAGCCTCTAAATCCCCACTGACAAGGAATGTCCAAGCATATCAAGGGTGAAGGATGAAGGGATTCAGTAGTCTACCGATGGGAGGACATGCTGCTTCTCACTGCAGAAGAGCTAGCTGCTTTTTCTCGTTCTTTGGCTATTTCCATATCAATTTTGGCTTCTATTTTTTCCCAATCAACCTCCACCTGCAGAAAATAAACAGCCATTTTCCCTCTTTAAATACATTTTATCTACTTATATGCATATACAATAATGTGAAATTTTAGTGTCAGGATCATGTTGGTTCAAGATGTAAGCATTCTTGGTTATTCTGTCTTGCTGATCACAAATTAAAGGCTAGCATGAGTTAAGGTAACATCAAAAGCAGCAGGATGTAGCTTGATAACCACTGGAAAGGACTGCATTTCTCATGCAATAACTATTAGTCAAATAACACACTACATATTACAGGATATTCTTCTTCTTGATCAAAAGTCTTTATTGAGTGGTTTTTCAGACCTTGTATTATCTCTAATTGTGGACTACCTGCTGTTAATTTAGGTATGCATGTCTAGAATTATTGCTACTTCGGTGCTATGAAATGTTGCCTATATGTTTATATTTTACAAATTCATCCTTCTCAAAATGAAAATACTTACTCCTTCTGAATACTGCAAAAATCTTTTGTTGGTTTCTTTTTTGGCAAAATCTTCCAAATATTTCTGCCTGTAAGCTAGAACAGTGTCAACATGTGTCTTATATTTTACAGCCAGTTCCAGAGCCCTGGGAAAGGAAACGATTTTTGAGTCAGAAGTACAAACACTTCGAAACACACACACAACACTTGTATGCCTCATTTTGTCTAGATAAAGGGTTTGTTTCACTTCCAGTCCACCTGCGCCGTTGGACGGAAATACATTTTGACCAGATACTATATAATTTATAACCTATTTCCTCCTCTTACAAATTTCCACTTGTGGGAACTCATCAGTGCTAATAAAAATAATGAAGTGGATGATCATAGCAACTGAACATGATCAATTATTTTAACTGGATTATTTCCAGGGCAGAGTGGAAGCCACAAATAACCCTTTATGCAAGCATAATAAAGGCCATAAGAGGGAGAATCTGAGCCAGTGGAAGGTACATACAGTACACGTTTTTAATAAACTAAATCTATATAAGAAATTTGTCACAAGTTGCTATTACGTACCTGTCCCAGTTGTACAGGTTGATATGAACCTGAATTGCTTGGTATATCAATCCAGCTTGAAGAAGAATCCCCTCTGCTTCTTGTACATTTCCACTGAAGAGCATCATGTAAGCCAATGAAGATTCTTTAGATGGCAGCTCTTTTATGGAATTGATATACTGGACTTTATCAATCTGATTAATTAAAAAAAATAGATTATGTGTAGTATCTGATGATTCTTGATCTTTTTTGTCATAAAATGCAGAGAATTCTGTGAAACTGTAAGAAGCAATCAAGTTTAAAACCTGCTTATTGCATTAGGATGAAGATTTCAGGTAAATATTGCAATCAAAATTCCAAAGGGATTTAGTGTTCATTGAAGAGAAAGTGAGGAAACCAGTTGTGTGAGTTTTTTTTTATTTGCTTATTAACATAAATGTATTCCACGTGGGACCTGCCAAAGGCTTTCTAGAAGATTTCATTCATCCCTTCCCTTCAAATATGGAGATTAATGTGAAATGTACTACCACAAAAAAAAACACATCATCTGCATTTTTTAAATTATTTTTTTAAACTAATTTTCTCCTGAAATGCCGAAGAACACAATTACTCAAACTCACTTTTTGTCACATCCTTGATATCCTCGGTATCATGTTTTAAGGAATTTCTTTATTCACGGTCCCAGAAAATGTTACTGCACCTAATAAAGCTTTGGTGCCGAATTCAGGGCCTTGGAAGCCCTGCATTCTTTATTGGTTTCCCACCACATGTTAAAAATGTTGTGTAATTAAAGCTCATAACCTAGTCTATTATCTTATTAGATGCCTGACATAATGTACAAATCAGACAGCTTTCCACAACCAGACAGGCAATGCTAGTGTTTATCACGACTATTCTAAAAATGTACTTCTTAAAACATTACAAAATAGTTATACTAAGCAAAGGTAGAAAAGAGCATATTGCACCCTTACCTCACCAATAGCTGCATATGCAATCTCTGCTGTAGTCAGCTCTTTACTTGCAATTGCCATTGCAGCAAGACAGGCCCATAATGTTTGATCCTGTTCAAGAAAAAGCAGCAAAACATAAAAACTTAAGAACGGACTATGTGTAATGCATTTGATAGTTAGATCCTTACCGATCCAGGGATCTCATCCAGGTATTTTTGAAGAAAACCAGGATACTGGCTTCAATAACATGCCTGAATAACCTGTTCCACACTCCCACATCCCTGTATGTGAAGAACTGCCTCCTGTTCTCAGTTTTAACTGCACTAGAAGGATGTCATATGTCAAAAACTCAGACTACTGTACATTGGATTTTAAAAACTCGCAAACACTCATAATGGAGATCATTGTGGGTGTCTGCATTGAGTCTAGGGCGGGATTAAATTTAATATGTTGCTTCCTTCAACATCTTGTTTTCTCAATGTGAAATCCATAGGACTTTGTTTGTGACCCAGTGGAAAGTTGGCATAGTGCCTCTGTTTGGCTTACATTCTGCCAAACACAACAATAACAGAGTATTTCTAAACAAAAATTAGCAACACAGACTATGGAAAAATAAAATCTGCAACAGGCTATACTTTTAATTTAAGTGTTGAAATATGTTTACAAAATTATACAAACATTTGTAAAATGTATCTATCAGAACATACATATTAATTGTCTTAAAAGTGCTATAATGTTTTCAACAGCGAGGACAAATCATAAGCCTGTACAAATGTCCTTCAGTAACTACTACTACATAAAATCTACTTACACTGCACATCCAAGCCATTAAGCAATGCCCAAGAAATAGAGATAAAGTTGACATTTTGGTCAAATAAACACTCCTAAAAACATTATTAAAGGGACAAGACCGTCATTACTCTGGCGTCTCTGTCAGATGGGGGTCTATTATTCCGTCTGCTTGTTGTAGTTTGAAATTATTAGTGTCTCACTTAAGGGCAGACAGTGCCCCAAATTAGAAGCAATGGTGCTCTAACATGCAAAAAACAGCTGGAGCATCTTGGAAACTTAATTCCTTATTCACAAAACAAATTATGATTGAAGAAGTGAGGGATATTTATGTTTAACAGTGATTTAATTAAGCACTGACTTTCACAAAAGACCAAAAAAAAAAAGAAATCCTATGAATCCATAGTTTCCAAGCTATTAGCAAAACTACTGTATTTAAAAAGCAAACAAGTATCTATTTAGATGTTACCAGTACAGATAGTGTAAGCATGTAACCACCTCTGGCACACTGTAAAAAGTAACATTTTTCAGCATTTAGTCACAGTACAGTTGTTTACATTTTCCAGTAATCACTGACAGATTTTTGCAATAAAAATGTGACTCCTGAATGTTTGACAAAGCTGTAGCATGACACACTCTAGAACCAGCCTGGTCACTTTTGCATAGCCACTATTTTCACCCATCTGAAAAAGAATAAAAACACTTACCAGAAAAAGTGGGGTAGGGGGAGAGCATTTACAAAAACTGGTGACAGATGTAAATTTCATAACAACCTTTCACTGACTGGATACAAGGCGTCACCTTGAAAACTGAACTTTTCCAGCTCCATTTCAAATCCTAGTAAATGCTGTTAAGTGTTTAACCCCAATCTTAGCAACATCCAGAGTATGAAAGATGATTTGTCTTAGACTCATCTGTAGAACTGCTCTATTGAAATTACATTTTATCTAATTATATTCATATTATTGTGCACATTGGAAGAAACAAAGACTGAAGGCCTCTCTTCTTATCTCCAGAGGCAATGAGACGTCCAGTAAATTACATAAAGGAACTCATCTTAAGGGGACAATTCACAATACCCACACCAAAGACTTGTGTTTTGAAAGTAAATATGTAAAGAGGTACTAATTCTGGGAAATTCTGTAGTGTTAGAATATGAATAAAACCTGTCTAAATTTATACATTAAACACACAGCTCTGCAAACAAATTGAAATCAAGCTTACAGGTATACTGTAAAACTGTTGCTTTACTCCATAGCACAAACTGTAGGGAATTAATTGAATTTAAAGTCTCAGACCATTTAATTCTAAGAAGTAATGTTTACATTGAATAAGATATTTAACATCTATGTAAATAGTAGCTTTATTTAAAAAAAAAAACTGTGCACTGTACTGAATAACACTGAGATACTGAGTATATACCAACTGAGTATGTTGTGAACCATTATTTCCAGGCTAAAATAATTCCCTTTGCTATTAAATTGTCTGGACAGATATTTAGAAAAAGCTGGAATCATTGTTGTACATAATGACTCATGCATTTTTGCACTGAAGAATTTGGTATTGCTGGAGAAATAATGTAATAAATTGGAAGCTAGTAAAAATAAAACACAAACATACCGGAAATGTATTTAATGAGAGGAACCGAATGAGAGTTTCTACAGGGTAAGAATAACTCACCTCAGAAGGAAAAGCCTATGGCAGAGTGAAGTGGAAAAGAAAGGAGACTTAGTGATGTAAAGAATATTCAGGAAAAAGTATCATGAAATCACATTAAAATATTGTGAATTACATCTTACTCAAATATGGCAGGAAATTAACATAAGTTCTCAAATGTATATCCCCTGTGTGGATAAAACTGAGTATGTTTTTTTTAAACTGCTTTTTTATTAATTTTATTGTATTTGATATATTTATACGCCTTATGCCACTCTAGTATCCAACAAATTAATCTGCAAAGTTTTTGTGGTCAAGTTCAGCAACTATGTAATTCAGAGTTAAGTTACAGCTGTTTCTTTAGAAACTAAAAGACGTTTAGCTAGCAATGTGCAAGCAATTTACTTCCTAATTACACAATTAATTTAAAATCATTACCTACAAGTGGTCTGACTGATTTTTGTTAAATATATGGTGTGCTCTGCTAAATTCACTGAGCCTTAGTTTTGGTATTTGGAAAATGGTTCATAATTAATTTGCCTTGCATCTTTTCCCAGAAAGACTGCATTTATTTCTTTATTCACCTCATAGGTTCACCTTTAGATAATATATGTAAAAATTTCAAAAATAGTTTAATGTCCTTATTACAATTCCCTTTTTGATGATGAAGCAGGTCTTGAAAAAAATCTACAAGATGCAGGTATAAAAGTACTATATATATACTGTACTAAGGAAAGCAGATACAGTACCTGTAACAGTATAAAAACTATCTTTGCCACCACACTTACAAAGTTTCAGAACTTTACAGAATGACATACAGACTTGGGAAACTAAGAGGAATAAAAACATTAATGTTGTTGCAAACCTCATATATCAGCATTTATGTCACAATTACTAAAGGTATTTTAAGTGCATGAATGTTGTGTCACGGCACAGCAAAATGGGATGATGAAAGATAGACACATAACACTGTTCAACAGTGCATGTACTATACATGCAAAAACCTGTACATGGATACGACAGGCTTTATAACCGAGAAGCACAATAAAATCAAACAAAAAAGATATTTGTCTTTTAGACTCTACAGATCCACACAAATAACTTTAGGTAATGTACAGTATTGTGTTTATCTTCCCTGAATTCTTCATACCTCAATATTTTTTCACTTCACCCCATACCTTGTGTGCATTTTATAACATTGTAAACATTACATTTCCTCCTTTTCTCACCAGACTAGTATAACACTATTTCAGCTCTGTATAAAAAAAATAAATATCCAAGCAAAGGTGGACTTAATGGGAGTTAATTCTGAATTTGAATTACCTTTGCAAAGCGACAGAGCCTGAGAGCATCATCCCAGCGCGAAGCAGTGACGTACTCATGGAGGATTGCAGGGTAAGGAGATACACAGCTGTACACCAAGGAGCCATCGGCTCTTCTGATTGCAACTTGATTGCCCACATAGTTTAAAACTTGTGGATTTCTGCTGAATTCACTGTACAGATGGAAGAACAAGTTCAAGAAGGTAATGATTAAACAATTACATTTTTAAAGAATTATTTAAACTGGGATTTACATAACCAATGTTATATTAGTAAGTAATGTAATAAAATATAGTTTAAGTCTATATTAACTATGTTAACTCCATATTTTTGATTTTGAGCAGGATTAACCAAACTTCATTTGTTTTAATCAGTCAAAGATTAGCTCCTCTGATTACAAATTCACTGAAGATATAAACTCTTCAAATTTCCTTAAGTAGTAACACTATGACATAATTTCTACAGGAAGCTATAATTTTTCATCACCTCTCTTCCAAGAGTAACACATGTGCTATGTGATACAGCTTGTTACGGTACATGTGTGACAAAGTGTACATGATTTTCTTTGGTAAAAGAGAAGTCCTTATTTATTTATGGATCGTACTTTTTGCAAGTTAAACTGATTTTAATTTAACACTGCAAAACACTTCAAAAATCACATCTGGTAACTGTTCGTACATTTTGCAAAATGTCATATTCCATGTGGTCATGCAGTTTTAAAAATGATCATTCGGCTCTGACATATTATTTGAAACAAAGGAGTTTTACTATATGCAATAGCCACATTGTATGTCAGAGAACTGGAGAAAGAGGAGTTCTATAGACAGTATAGGCATTATTCATGTTTCCATAAAAAGCTGCTTAAAAAACAAAGTACAAATGGATATGTTTTGCTACCTCTGATAACAGATGGCTAGAAGGAGAACAGCAGAGAAAAAATGTTTTCAAAATAAAACTTTTCTCAAAGGTTCACTTTATTCAGAGCTAAGACATCTTTGAGGTACAGTACCTTGCATCTTTCATACACATTGTTTTTGGCAGAAGATCCTTGTCCACAAACTCAGTGTTAGGGTAACACCAAACAGTGAAATGATTATCTTGAATCCCACACAGAATATTTGCAGTGTCATTCCAAGCCATAGAATGTACCATGGTGCCTAGTTGATAATAAAAAGTAAATAGAAAACAGAACATATGCTAAACTTCCCAAGTTTTTCCAAGCATCACTTATTTTTGTATTTGTATATATAATTTTATATATATTTAAATTTAGGGAAGCTATGTTTAACACAATTCCTGTAAAGTCTAGAGTGTATTGGTTTTTGTTTCAATGTGAGCAGTCAATTTAACAACCTAATTATTTTCTTACATATATACACTATAGAGATCTTATTTAAGGTATTTTACAGTTAATAAAATAAAACATAAAAAATACTTCAGTAGTGGTATAGTATAGTTAATTTAAAGTTAAAATGATTAGAACACCTCAGGGAGAGTTTAGACATATTGCAATCATATCAATCAATCAAACAGATGAATTAACTGAGAGTTCAGAAGACACTAGGTCCACCAGAAACTGACCCCCCAGTTTAGACTGTTGTTATACAAGTTTATTCTGCAGCTATGTCTTGATTCCAGGTAGGTTCCAGTGCAGTGTAATTCAAATCTTCTAAACTCATTTATGTTCAACAACTGTCATCTGCTGTAGTTTTTACATTTTTCCATTAAAATGATGAATACACGTTAAATTACAAATGTACTAAGATTAAATTTCATCTTACCAATTTTATTAATCGGTGGCTCCCTTCCAAATCTTCTGACACAGGTCAGATACAAGTCTCGATTCTTATCAATTAGAGCAATCTTTCTCTCGTTTGGTATTCCACACTGGTCCAAAGCAACTTCCATTACCTCCATCTGCAGTCATAAAAGAAACTACTGCTACTTTCCTACTAAATAACCAAATTTGAAAATTGAAACCTTTAATAAAACAATTTATCTAAAAACCCTGCATATGGTACTTCTTTCTATTCCTTTTAAAAGCAGCTTATTTTTTGAGTTAATGATATCAAAGCAAGAATATGCTTCACATGTCATTTTATGTACAGTAATGACTGACACTATCTTGAAATATATTTAACCTCCAATTTATGTTTTTTAATTATTATGTTTTTGTCCCCCACTATCTTTAGTCAATTAAGAGAACAGTTACACAATTGCTTAACTGAAGAAAATATTCAGTAACAAAATGTTAGGATTTTTGATAACTGCACATTCTCCTGAAGATGCACATAAAGAGTTAAATGATATGTGTGTTTTTTGCTTGGCATATGATATATTCATCCCCATAATGACTCTCATTACTTACTTTTATACTATGATTTAAGCTACTCTCAGTCAGTAAACACTTCTGATTACGAAACAGCTACTGCCTATTTCCCTTGGTAATACAAGTTGACACTCAGCTGAAGAAATGTGTCTGCAGTAGGCAGGCAGTGGTGTTCAATATTTCTCTTTGTCTGATTTGCCAGCTTAAGAGCCTGTTAATGTCAGAGTTTCATTCCTTAACTACACAAGCCGAGACAGCAGGCAGGCTGCAAACAAAGTATGGAGTCAGGTTACAGAAAGGCATAAGTGCAGCAGAACAGCTTTGGGTTTATTTACACAAAACCCCATGAAACAAAAATAGTACACACATTTTAGGTTTAGACTATTAGCTATGCTGACTTAAAGTAATAGAAGGACTGATTCTAAAGTCACTATAAGGTTCATATTAAAGAAAGGCATCATTATCATATTATGTGTAGATTAACTGCTGACAGTTTTAAAACACGCATTAACATTAGTCTAAAAGTTTCAAGAAGACTTGACAGATGAGATTAACAGATAATTTCACAGCTATTACATGAGCCCCTTTTAAATTCCCCAGTGAGAAAGTCAAACTTTGCTACAATTTCATTCTTTCTTCTAAATTGTCAATAAGCTGGGAAAATGTGAGTGAAATGATGCCATGAATTATACAACTAACAACTAAAGGGATCCTGTAAAAAAATGCTGGAAATATATAAATTATACTTTCTATGTCACAAGTCAAGAGACAAGTCTATAACATTAAGGAATTATGTTTTTTGTAACAATTTCTTACATTTTGGTTTTAGAATGCCTACTGTATATACAATAACAAGAAAAATAGTCACACATACAGTAGATGCTATTATAGATACCTACGTAGTAATATATGGTAAAATACTTCTGTGAACAGGTGAACACTGTACCCTTTAGATTTAAAAGCAGGGCTGAAAACATACACATTAACATTTATATATACTGCAAAGGAACCAGTAATAGGTTCATTCCATGCTGAAAAGAGAAGAAAGAAAACACAACGTTTTGGCTGTGGAGCCTTCTTCTCCACAGCCGAAACGTTGTGTTTTCTCTCTTCTCTTTTCAGCATGGAATGAACCTATCAGTTATTCCTTTGCAGCTGTACGCATACTGACGCAGTTACCCACCTGAACTACTACATTCATATATACTGTATATGTTTCCTTTTAAAAGGACACGGTGACTTTAAAATCAGAAATATAAAGCTTGGATTAGTAGCCAAGGTTGGCCATGTAGTAACTTAAGTTCAGCAGTTCAGTTCAATTTAACACAACAGTAGAAATGACACTGCAAGAACATAATCTTAAATTTGTTTGAAAATCATTTTTAAGCTGTATCTAATTTTACATTCCTAAATAAATAAGAAACAGAAGTAAAGACTTAAGGTCTGTTTTTCATTAAATTCTGATTTAAAAAAGGGTTTTTGGTGGCATCTTTGACTGCATTCAATCTGTACTTCATTGTACAGCATTTTATTACCATTTTTTGCATCTCCTTTACCATCACATAACAATTCAACAATAAAAATCATATTACTTTGACTAAATAACAGGATAATGCTTTTGATTCATTAACCATTTCTTTTTTTTTTTCCAATAAACTGCAATGCAATGCAATACAACACTTACACAAAACAAGGAAACCAATGTTCAGTGTGATGACATAATCACCTTCTCAATTAAATATGTTAGCCTGAGAAGAAGTGGACTTGCACTAATATGAAATGCACAATGGAAAACGAGGAAAATGCTGTCTGCCTGTGTTACTGCACGGTTTTTAGAGAACATGCATAGAAAAATAAATTATAAATAAATTGTCCAAACGAAACTTTTTGAAAACATTTTTTTTTGTTAAATTCTAGCCAAAATTCTGTCATGACACCCCTAAGCCTATTTGAGGGCAAGGATAAATTAATATCACGTAGGTGGATGTGAGACGTGAACAGAGCCAGCTGGCTTTGCACAACGCTGGAGCTGTGGAGTGCTGACATAGGATAAGACGCTGACAAACAGTAACACAGATCCTGGCTCCGCTGGCTACTCCTTTCTTGAAATCCCATTCCGGGGCAAAATGATAAGTTAACTACGCCATTAAAAAGTAAAGCACTTTTCACAAACTCAGCAGTTATTAAACACTGCAGGCATGAACCACCTTATTGACCAAAAGAAGCTAAGCCACATCCCATTCCTGTGCTCCTGAAGCATCATACCTTGTGCACCAGGGGCTTGCCGTCTCCAAGAGGCTTTCCAGACAGAGCATCAATCAGAAAGATAACTAGTCACATAAAGAAAACGGTTATTATTTAAAAACAGACTTACTGTAATGTTTACTGTCTGGTAAAAAGGCATTGTTTAAAACATTATTTCCAAAAAACATAAAAAAATACATGAAATAATGAAAAACAGAGGGCCTAATAACGAAAAACAGTCACCTAAGTAATGTCCAGTAAAGAAAAAAGATAAAATGAGGTTTTCTTAGAGTAGGTATTAAAGTTATGATTTTTCATTTGGGCAAATTGCCAGGCCAATTTTTTAAGCAAGTAGTGGGCAGCTTTCCTTGAGAGAAAGTTTATATTTTACCTTTCTCATCAGCTTTATCTCTTATTGCGATGGTGTCATTACTAAGAGAGACAGTCTGCGCATTCAGGATGTCAGTCCTCATTCCAGGGAACTTCGGAGCAGAAATCAGACGTCCTTCATATGAAAACAAATAGATACCTGCTCCATCCACAAGTAGAAAGTGTCTGGAAATTAAAAGTAGATGATTTTAAAGTTCCAGAGTAATGCATTTTATTACTTAAAACCATTGTTCAGTTGAATAGACAAGATTTCTATACCAACCATGCCCCGTTTTTCACTGGTAATCACATTTTAACGGAAAAATTAGATGCAATGCAGGAAATGTACAGTAAATTGATAAAGAAGACTACTGTACATATACGTTTTGAAACAAAATTGAGACATTCTTTTAAAATAATCTTATTATGCCAAAGAGTGATATGATGCCATGGCTTGTAACTTTAAGTTGATTACCTACCTGTAACACAGTAAAATTGTTAAAGGTTGTTACACATTGTTAAAGATGACCAACAACTATCACTTTTCCACATGCAATCAGACTTCAATATAAATATCAGCTATATTACTGGCTGAGTCACAAACTTCTATGTTGTCAGTGCTCAAGGTTTCATTAAAAGTGTCACTCTGGATTCATGTATAAGTATATAGAAGCTAGCACAAAATGCTGTTTTACCTCTCTGCTTGCAGGATCAGGCTAACAGTTCCTTCTTTAAGATCAAAAATCAACGGTGTGTTCCAATTCTTTGCACTGCAGTAGAGAGTTTTGTAATGTTGCAAATTACATCACTGGATTCAAAAGAAGCGATCACAATAAAATGGAGAACTCTTGCAAAACAACAAATAAATCATTTTTACAAATCACAAAGCTTCACTAATGCTGGTCTCTGAAGTGGTATTTTAAAAACTTAAAAAGCAATACATGTAAGCTTTTAATATTAATGCACTTTATTGCTTTATTGGATGTCGGCCTATGAAGTGATACTGAACATGCTTCCCATATGATCTAAAAGTGATGATTGTTTTAATACTTGACCTGTACACGTAGCATTGTAGAGACGTTGTGACTACTAGATGCCCAAACGACAGGGAAGCCTTTATCACTCTGTCCCGGAACTCTAAAACATCCACTGCGTCATTCTGTACATTCCTCACCTGAACAGGAACAATTCTGTTACATGTGCATTTATAAAATTAGTTTACAGAACCTACTTTTTCAAATGTATTTTTTTAACATGGGTTAACTTGGGTTGTGATTCCCTTTTGGTCATGTAATTGGATTTTTAGATCCTAACTTTTTTTTGAAGAAAGACAATACCAGTAACACTAAACAGTACAGGGAGAGCTTGAGAACTATAGCAGTACCGCTCTGGCTGTAGAGCATCATGTATTATTAATTTGCCCAACAGTGCTGTTTAATGTTATTTTCACTCTTACCAAATTGAAATGAGCTTTTTAACTCATAACTACAGTAAAAGAAAAATTAACTCTTGAAAAGCTCTCTACTTTATCTACTCAAAATAAATTAACTGGTATGTAAAAGGATATACTGCATAGTGTTATATCTTAACAACAGAAATGAGAAAATGATGCACACTTTGTATTGTTTGCATGCTTTATAGATGCCAAATTTTATGGCTGTTTAAGCTCGTTGTAGCTTGGTTACTTAAGGTTTTAAAATCAGTTTCCAGGTGTTGTGCAATGTTTGGCTTATTTAAGAAGCAGAAAATTATGCATTTTGAGGGCAGTTTGGTGCCTCTTTCCTTTTCTTTAAGGTTCAATTTGTCAAGTCACTGAACTCTTTTACTGCCAAATGTATTTACATTATAATCAAATCCTGTCCTGAAGACTGGGTAATAAAGTGTTTAACTTTAATAATTAGCAGAAATCCATGCAGCTGACCATATATATATACTGTATATATATTCTATAAACCACATTAATGCTTTTATGTTAGTAGATTTTAGTTTATTTTTAATTAAACATGGAATGCAAATTCGTACTTATTTAATATATTTACACATTTAAATATATTATGACAACTATGAGTCAACTATAGGTGTAAATATATACTGATATAAAGTTTTATATTTAGTTATTTCTTATTATTTAATTAGCTACCATTTTGCAGGTAAAGGTGTATTTTAACGTTGTGAAGCCTCTGCAAGATTAAACTGTGTGTAAAACAAGAATAAAACCTGCAACCACAAAGCAATAAATTTAGCTGCCCAAATCACAAACCATTGACAGATGTGCAGAAGAAATCTAGCTCAGCTAAAAATAAATGAGTTAAGACACTGGTTTGTTTAGTTTGTGCAAACAGTATTCTGTAAAATGTCTCAGCTGACCTTGTACTCAAGCTTACACCATGTAAACTGTACCTTGTGGTTTTTCTAATTTAAACATGTAGTGTGGCTGAAGCCTGCAGACAAGTAGGCTATTGTCATGTAGGTACAGTAGGAGTCTTATAACATAATGTATAGCTAGAAGTGCTGATGTCTTGGGAATTTTCTACCTTTAAATAGACCATTACTAAACAGCTACTACATTTAACTCAAGGTAACTCGCTTCCATTGAGTGTTAAATATATATATTAAGACTTGCATTTTGCTTTTTAAGGTGCAGTTTTCAGATATTAATATGTAAATTCCATCACTCTTCACAATTATTTTAAAGAAACTAAATAAAAATAATCTACAGTTCTTGAATGACTGACAATGTATCAACAGTAACTCACAGACCAAGTAAACCAAAGACCGGTACAATATAAAGACCTCCTTTAAGAGTAAAACAGAATCTAAAATACAAAATACTGTATGGGCACTAGGCAATTTTCTAAAAATCTGAATGCTTTGGCCTTGTTATGTACAATTCTTTCAAAAATTACAAAAAATGTAAAGTGAGGAGTCCTATTAAAATGCCAAGCCTCATAAAAGACAAATCTCTCCTGAAATAAAGAGTAATGGTACAGAGTCCAGTTTGAGAATCTGAATAGCAAGGAATCTGGCAAAACAAGCCAGTGGGACAAGAACCTACTGAGAAAAGGACATGTACATAAAAAGTACTAAGCAAATAGCAAATTTGGTTTGAACTCTGTACTTTAATTTTTTTGTCTTTTTCTTCTGTAACTTGAGGGTGACCGAAACATACCAATCCTGTTGTGCATCATACTCTTATTAAATGTTTAGGGTTTAAAGAGCTACTTTAGTAACATATAATATCCTTTAATTATCAGAATACTATGTTATATTTATTAATGTTAATTAGTATTCATGTAGCAATTGCAAAGGCAGATCATAATTTTACAGCATATATTTCTATGCATTAATAACATTTGATATAGTACAGAAGCTGCACAGTATATGAAGTTATACATGTCTATATTTAATAAAACACATAAGAATTTCAACACTTTCCTAGTATTAGAATGGATGTCATATTGTTTACAATTACATTACTAAAGAATGTCATCTAAAATAATGAATGCAAAAATGAAGAGGCAATATCTTTGAAAAAAAAAACAAGAAAACAAACTTCTGACATAATGCTGACCTGCATTGAGCTTTTACACGTGACATAAATATTATAATACCGTAAAGCTCTTAAAGATTTGTACCTGCATAGTTCTTCTTTTTGTGAGTATTATCTCAAAGTTTTTCCATGACCATCTCTGCTCAATAACATGAGCAAAAATCACGTGCCCATTCCCACAGGCACCAGCAACCTGAGTCCCATCCACTGACCAGGCAATATTGAAAATGCTTCCAGTGTTTGGCTTTTCCAATGCGTATGACCACTAAAAAAAGGACAAGGAAAAAATATAGTTTGGTTCACTTTTCCAAATATTTACATTGTTAATAAAAAATAATAAGCTGTGATATTTCATGCAGAGTTCAGCAGACTGGGCATCAGATCTTTGCCAACTAACATTTGATGCAATTGATTTGCCAGAATGCTATCGTGACTGATTGTAGAGAGCTTGCCAAACCTGAATTTAGTAGCTTAAGATTTGTTCTGTTACACTATTGTATTCCAGTTTAAGAGAATCATATGGATTTTTCAAAATAGAAGACAGAGCCAGATGTTTATTACCAGGCTTTTAGAGATTTGTAGGCACCAGAAAAACAAGTAATGGCAACATGTCCTTTTAATATTAACTGAAGCAGTTGAATCAAAAAGCAAAGTTTCTGTTGTTATCCTTAAAGTTCCTAAACACTTTTTTATTATATAACACTTAAAGTCCTTCTCGACAAAACTACTGACAAAACCCCACCCCTTTTGAGCCACAACCACAATGGCTATTTGTTGTTTATAAAGTTTTACCTTTCTTAGTCTTGGAGTTAAAAATGTTTTTTCTTTGAGATATTTGTGTAATTATATGCTGCTGCTGAGAAGGACTGTACTTAAGATTGAGAATGAATCTTATTTAATGTACATATGACAAAAATACAATTCACAATTAAAAATAATCTTTTTAATCCCATAGGGTAAAGGGAGATTAAGGATTAGTCACAAAAGCGAATCTAAAGTGGGCCCTACCCCCTGCTGCAAAATCTCCTCAGCAGACTGATTCACTATATTCACCATGTCTAATTAAGCCAGCAACTTCAACCAGAAAAATTACCTAATTCACTGACAGTAATATTGCCTTGCACCCTTGCACAAAGGGCTATTGTATTTTTACAGCGTGTCCTAGCAATCAATAGTCATCTTTGACCCCTATAATGGGCAAACTCAATGCTTCCAAACTGAGAGGCGGGATAACTGGGGGAACAAATGGAGCTCCTTAAGGCTGGTATGCAATACGCTCTGAGGGAACGAAACAATCACTTTCTGTTGTCTGCATTACAGCATTCCACCACGTGTTCTCTCACCACAAATACAACTGACATCTATCTGATGACCCCTGACCCGTGGAATCAGCGCTTTTATAAGTGCAGGTGGCGAGCAGTTAGTAAGCTGTCTAAAAGATTGCCAGTTTAACTATATTGCTGCCGCAGAAGGAATTTTACAATATGCACAAAAGCAAATCAAAATAATACAAAGAATTTTAAAAAAAAATCCTCACAAAAATCCATCACTTTCCACAACATTTGTGGGTGTATCTAAATCAGAATTCATTTCACACACACAAAATCTGCTGAAATCAAAGTCGTTGTCTGAGTCTTGTTTTCCTTCCAGGTTGTCTGGCAAGCAAATGATTACATAATTACTGCCTAATTAAATAGCAAAGAGTTAAGACATTTCATAGTATTAACATTTCAAAATTTACATATATCATTTATATGCAAATTGAACTATTATTACTTCTTCATGGGCTCGTTTCCTTCAGATTCCACTTTCAAAAAAAGTTTATATTCTTCATGTACCCTAGTTTTCAAAATTAATACTTACCAGAATTTATTTCCTCATTACAGTACTATAACTAATAATGTGATGTCCACTTACTGAAAAAAAGTTTCTTGCAGATTTATAACCATTTTTCTTTTACTTTTTTCCACACTTCCAAAAAAATCAGCAATAGAAATAACTTTTTTGCACTCATTGAAAAGATAAACAGTCAAGCCTGTATAACCCCGACCTAAACCTTTGATGTGTACTTTAATACACCTTTTTCAAAACATTGCACAACTATACTTGGATGAGTTCCACTGTTTTAAAACGTACACATTTGAAATAATAATACTTTGTCTATTCTTCTGAAAACATTCAACCCAAGTCTATTTTAAACCTCTCAAGAGACTTGAATGTCTCAGAATAAGCTATCTGCCTAAACGTAAATGTATACACCAGATTCTAATGAACCTCGACACATGATCCTAGGCTAAGAAACAGTTTTGGAATAGTGCTTACCTAATGTTTTTAACATATTTAGCTATCTGATTCCTTTTGCAGTATATGCAGGAACCTGAAAATCCCAGGCCTTTCTACACACTTGTCAGAAATGTCAGAAAATAAAAACCATGGAATATTTTGAGGATATCTTATGGCTTGTAGCAGGCTACATTGTTTATCCCATGAGAAACAAAGACCACAAAACTGAATACTCTCAAGGCACGAGTTATGAAAAGTCTTCTTCATGAGTCAGATTAGTGTAGTATCTCCAAAGTGACCTCTAGGTTTGTCTTTTATTCATATCCCATAAATAAAATTTAAATGGCTTGTTCAGACTACTGTTGTATGTTAAATTATGAAAAAAGCTTAAAGGCAATCATCAGATGTAGGCCAACTTTTAAAGAAAAAAAATGACAAGTGGATAATTCTATCATTTTCACTATAAGGATTCTAAAATTATCATTATATGGATGTGCACAAATATCAATACACAGGCACTAAGAATATTTACCAAAAGAATATTTGCACGTTATTAAGTGGCCAATGAAAAACATTGCTTTTACACAGTAACTCCAAGAACTGACTAATGACGAGGCTGATAAAATAATATAAGAAGAGACAAAGAGATTACATATATTATAAAAACAGATGAACTTATCCACATAATCAATACAACTTTAAGAATTTCCCTCGTGTCACAGGAATGCAGAGCAAAAACTACACTGTTAGGAAGGTTTAATACAATAAAATGAGGGGTTATGATTAAGGAAACTGAGAAGGGCAGGGTGGTGAGGCCGTTAATACTGCTGCCTCACAGCTTTTGGTTTCTGAACTCAGTTCTAAAATGGGAAGTCTTCTGTGTGGAGTTAACATGCTCCCCCCATGCTTATGCAAGTATTTTTTATCTGCTCAGATTTCTTCCCATCTTCCAAAGACAGGCAGGCTCACTGGTGCCTCTGTGCGTGTGAGTACACTGTCCCTGTGTCTGCTGGACTAGGTGCTGGCTCACCACAACTCTCCATAGGATGAAGTGACTCTACATAATATGATGATGTAAACTCACACTGAACATTTTGCATTTCTTGGCTACTTTACAAAACACTGTATAATTTGCAGTACACCCCCACCTTTTTTAATTGAACAAATCAGAAGTGAATATATACACTACACTGTTACTGGCAGCAAAACAAAACCGTTTGCGCTATAAGGTAAAATAGTTATGACTTTTACATTTAACAATAACCTTGTCAGCAAAAAAAGTAAACACAAAGTATATTTGGGGGAATCTTTAAACAGATTTACTGATGACAGTTTTATAGGAAACAAAAGGAATGATCTTGGATTTTATCCAACTGCTTTGTATTTTCATTTAATAGCATATGGGAAGATTTAAATCAAAGTGGAGAATACCATTTTACCTGCCACCTTAAGTTAATATGGGCTAATTTCTAACTAACATTACGATAGCCTGAAGAAATAAACCATTTGCAATATTTATACATGTTGATTGTGGAATTTTACAATCACATTGTAGAGTCCTCTGCCAGGGTGACAGAGAGGAACTTAAAATTATAACCGTCAAGCTGTTCAAGAACTTTGGCCATTTACTTCTAAGTAATGCATAGATGTTTAAATAAAAAATGGTGCTATATAAGTTTCTGAATTCCATATTAAAATATTTGTGTGGACAAAAATCTAAATAAGTAAAATGGGATTCTGTCTATCCCAATATTAAATAATAGTAGTCCTAATAGCATATATAATAGTATTTGAACATTAACTTTAATATTTCTGTTATATTTAATAGTTTTTATTTAATTTAATATTTCATATTATCTTATACTAAAAAGATCTTCTCAGAAAATACATTTTTGGTTGTAGTTCAGGGAAAGGTCTTATGTACAGCAACAGAAAACTGGTGCAGTACCCAAACGTCCCACTAAGAAAGTAAAATCTATTACAAAGAAACCTTCTGTACATAATAGCGTTTAATGCATCAAGGAACTTGTACCTAAGTGTTAATATTGCACCCTAACATTTTAGTTTCCATTTTTTAGAAAATGGAAATTTAATTTAATTTACCTCTTTTGGATTAGAAACATACCATGTCATTTATCCTTTCATCTCAAATAAATACATTTAAACAGTAATAACGTAAATCAATTCATTTTTAAACTATTTAACAAAGTCATTAAATTTAACAAGTAATTGTTAATATTTCTCTTATTCTGGAATCTGCTACTGTCAGTATCAAATTTAAATAAAGTAAAAACAAAAAAAGAAAATGCTGTTTGATTTATACATGTATCACAAGAAAATAAGAAATACCTGTAATATCACCAATCTTATGTTTGTCAAAGAAAACAATAATGCAAATAATAGCTAGTATGGAATTTTAGTCACAGAAATATGTAGCTGAACAATGTGATTACAAAATGTACCTTTCTTTTGATATGGTTAATGCTCATTTTAAAAGCATGTGATTGACACTGCACTTATAGGCTTAGTACTGACAGTATTTTCATAGCTCTTATATCTCATATGTAGCACAGACTGTACACGCACATGACTTGTTCTGAAAATGAAGAGAACATGTTCTGGAAACGTAAACATTTAAACTATAGAGAACAACTTGATGTACACTAAAATTTAATTATAAATAATAAGGAATAAATAACATAGGACTCAATATTTTAAATGAGTATAGTTTGTGGTCATAGATTTTAAGGTTTTATGATCTGGAACAGTTATTGCCTTCAGCTCAAAGTATACTAGTGATGTAATATAAAGGTCTTATTTTGGTTACAACTCTTACATATAGCACTCGTTGATATAACCAGGCATAACACAAAACTGCAGGGCACAGTTAAAATATCCCTCATACCGTCAGCTTTAGCTAGCTTTCTATGAACTATCATACCTTCTCAATTTCTGCACAATGGTTTGCTACTTAGGGGGAATTGGCAGGTATTCCAGGTTTTGCATTATTCAGAAATCATAAAAATGGAAGAGCAACTAAAATGACTTCAAATCCCATCACCATGAATGAGTTAAAACCAAGAGAACGTTTAAAAGAATATTTAAAGTGAAACCATACCAAGCTGATCAGAGGTCAAACCTTAGGCTGAAGAAAACAAAACAAAATGGCTAATTTGTTGCATGTCAAGAGATCTCCTTACAGTCTGTTTTCCTGTTCACACTCTTTAAAAACGTTTTACATTTCAACACAAAGTCTTACAAGCACATAAAACGTAAGCTTCAGTTACCACTCAATAGTCCAAAAATATTATAGTAGCTTTTGTCTTTACACATGTTGTATATAAGACAGTGACACCACATGAGGTGGTATATTTCCTAGGACTTCTTTAAACAGGAAAGGTCTAGGGAAATAAACACACTAAGTCAGCAATTAAGTTTAAAACAGTAATTTACAATACAAGATAAAACATCCACACCCAGAAAGCAAGCAAGTTCTTCTTTATTTTTAAATGAACTTCCCCAGGTTGCTCTCTAATTCTGGCCAGCAAGTCACATCCAAAGCACAAAACCAAGTGAATTTAATCATCTGCTCTGCCACTCACTCTCTCGCTCTTTTTCAGCTCTGTCCAGTCTCTCTTGCTTTCGCTGGAGATCTAGTGAAGATCTGCTCCTTGTAAAGCATTAGGCATGTCCTTATTAAGTTCTGACCTGACTAACTTCTGTATAAACTACTGTAGGATGGTCTGGCCAGATGGTGGAGGCCAGCCAGTCACACTTTTCTCCAGTGTATGGCATATGTGAGGTGATCCCATCGATTGGTCTCGGGTTAGGATTAAAAAACTGGATATTGCAAAACCTCAACATTGTTTTCTTGAAGTCATACCTGTGTAATCCTAGCACTCGTCCTTCACTTTTATATTGTCTTGCAGGAACAGAAATACTTTTGGCTCAATGTCTTTATGTATCACTAAGGATTAAGGCTGCCCTTATACTTAACTAAAGATGATCTGGTCAGTGTTAAAGAAATTCCCTATGTCATCTTATGTCCACCACTCTAATGGTTTGAACAATGCAAGTGAGCATAACACTCGCATAAATGTTGTATCTGGTTAGGTTAGGTCTAACTTCCCTTGCCCACAGAAGATGGTGATTTTGTCTCTCAGCAGTCATATTTACCCCTGCATGGCCTCAGTAGTTGTAGATCATTTTTATGCAGACGGTAGGCTGAAGTAGCTCTTCTTGTGCATGATTTATTTCTCAATGGAGTTTATCGTGCTGCAGCCACTGCAATCTAAAGGTTTACAGAGATGAGATAGTCCTGGGCCTTCTACCTTCCAGGATGTGGCCTGTGAGCCAATTTCCTGATTCTCTGCATTAAAGCACAACATCTTATTCTCTAGGCATGTTTGCTCTCACATACCAATAGCAACAAAGTGATCTACGTTATTCAAGCAGGGCATGGTCACAGCTTTCACTTTTTATGTATTGATTGAAATCATATCTTTTAGAATGGCTGTTTATACACATTCTTTACCAAATTACTTAGGCAATCATAACTCAAATACAATACACTAAGCACCACTAGATAGTTTTATTAAATAACGTGACCTGAGCTCAGTGGTTTGTTATCCCAAACAATACTACTTGAACAATCAATCAACCTATCTAACTATTAAATAAAAATAAAATATTAAAATTATCTGTTACCAATGATGTAAAACTTAAAGACTGTTACATTTTCATTGTGCATCAGTATACATACAAATACACATTATTACATACATATACAAACATACAACCATACGTAAACTATCACTCTCAAGAAGGAAACTGATTGAAAACTAATGAACAATAAAAGACCCTGATTACATTAAGTCCCTTAACTCGCCACATGTGGTTGGCAAGGGTTAATGATACGTGTATCAGCTAATGGCTCCCAGTGGAACAATCTGCTGATTCAGCCCCATTACATCAGACACATTAAAAATGTCTGTGCTGACCGGTAAGCCAGGTCTGGTTCTCTTCAAACACTAATCGCTCTGGTGGCATGTGACTCACTAATGTTCACCCAGATCCTCCTCCCTTCCCGTCGTAGTGTGCCTATTCCTTCAGTCACTGTTTACATACAGTGTCAGGAAAGAAGGCTGGAGGGATGAAGCGCGGCTTGCGCAGGCTAACCTTATAAATCAGTGCTGCTGGCTGCAGCACAGAGGATACCAGCTGGCTCCAGTTAGCTCCTTTATTTCTTTGACTGAACTGCCTGGCAAACCAGGTACAGTGTAAATCCTCAGCATCACGAGACTGAAATGCGTTGCCGTGCTGACACAATACACAAACCCTCAGGTTAAAAAATGCAGAGAAGAAATGATTAATTTACTTTCTTTTTTAAAAACATCATGAATTGCCTCAAACTACATGAAAACAATTCAGGAAGGCTATTTTTTGGATTCATATTTCTAAACTTATTATAAATGAATCCATTAGAATAATGTTAGAAGGCTTAACTCAAATACAAAGTGAGAACAGACATTTATGGTGATTTTGAACAGTTTTTGTCTTCATATTGTTTTGGCTCATTCTGCCTTAGTACCATAATTGAACTTTGGTATAAAAACAAACCATATGCCTGCTAAAAACATAAAGGTCATCAATTTTTCTATTAAAAAAAAATCGGAATTATTTTTATGCTATTATCTCTACCATAAAAATAGAAAACCTCATTTTTGCATGGTCTGTAAACAGCAATAGCTCTGAAACAGCAATAGAAATAGTTATTTTAGAATCAACTCATCGTTCTGCTATTCAGTTTATACTGAGAAAAACACAGAAAAACAACAATAGTATCTAAAAGGACAATACAATAAGATCATTCATTTGTCATTTTCTGTTTAGGGTTTAAATATACCAAATATACAGTTGATCCTGTTTTATTTATACAATTCTGATTGACAATATAATCTTTAGATTCTCAAGATGGGTTGGTTATTAACTACACTCTGACACAGCTTGTTATTCACAAACAAAGGCTGTAGTCACATCTAATGTAGTCACACCAGTAACAGTTGGTTCTGACACAACAAAAATACTACTTTTGGACAGTCTTTAGACTATGCATGCATGAGCAAAAGGGACAAATGTGCACTTTGTAAATACTGCTTGTGTTTTGGAAGCCTTTTTATGTACAGTAAACTGCCAAAGTAAAACTGTCATCATAAGCCTCATAATTTCTCTTTTTAAATTTGACAATCAATCATAGATTGAATACAAACACTACTTAAAAAAAATCAAATGACACAGAACTGTCAATACTTCCCCTTCATATTATACTTTCAACACAGGCTCTTCAGCTTTTGCCACACTTGGAGCTGAATGCACACTACACATACTGTACCATGGTCCTTTTTTATCAGGCTTGACTCCTGTAAACTATTTTGTGCCACTGCGCACTGTATAAGTCTACATGGTGACCCTAATGTTTTATCCACATAGTGAACCAGTTCTAATCTTCCTTTTCTCTCTAAGGTACTTCAAGGTCATCACCACACAGATCATATGACACATTACTGAATGCAACCTGCATTAATCCCTTCTGTCTGGTTTCCAGCAGCAACATAGTACTGAAACTGCATGACTGATCATATACTGCTGCTCAGTGCTGCCAGTGATATCCTCTTAGTCTCCTGGATCTAATAACAGATTCTTATACTATAAATAAGGCCAAAATCCAAAATAATATTGAACATAAAGGTTCAGCACACACCTTAAAGAGGGCCTGCTTGTTTGTGGAGATATAATATATATATATAAGATATAAGATATAATCTGATATCACTGCAAAGCTGTTCTCTGAACCGAGCTGGCTATGGTGTCCCACAGGGCTCTGTTCTTGGGCATCTCAACTTTGTCCACTATATTCTTCTCCCAGACATCAGGACTCACTCTCATGGTTTCTCTTTCCACTTTCCTCCTTTCATACCCAAATGTACTTAAGAATCACTCTTAGATGTTCATTCATGGACTCTATACCCTCTTTATGCTCAAAGCGTACAGAAGCACGCTGCATAAGTATGTTTCTTTTGCTCTTCAGTTTAGAGACTGTTGGCTGATGCCATTAGCTATAGTTATAAATCTAACAGTCCACTTGAACAAAGGAGTTATCTTCAGTTAAAACATTTCATCAAAAGAGAAACTGTTTACTCACAAATCACTTAATGCAGGAATTTAACAATTACTACCTGTGAAACTTAAATGTTCAACCCCAACTCACTACTGCAGATGCTAAGAATCTTTGTTTTACTACTGTCAGCTCCTGCGATGACTGCTTCAGTGTTCTACTGAACTTTCTTTACTCTTCAAATTCTAACAAGAGACCAGAAGAGGTAAAAATACAGTGTGATGAATTTTAAGTAGTACAAAAATAGCTCACAAGTATGCTCATTGACAATGACTAACCTTCAGGTGTTGAATCAGATTCAGGATTCTGCTCTTGACTTCCTATACCCTCTATAACAAAAGCCTGGATATCTCTGAACTTCTGATATCATATGTAACCATACAACAAATAAAAATTTCTGTTTGTAATTCCTGCACCTCAAACAGCTTTTTGATTTTTGTTTATTTAAACCTATGACACTTACTGCTTTGTCTTTTATTAAGCAATGTATTTTCTTCTATGCATTCTTACTGTGTGTGTGAAGCAATTTTATACATTGTTATATGGTTTGCTTACTGCAATGAAAAAACTGTAATGAATTGTACTTTTTTTTTACCTCATTGAGGTTTAATTAGGCAAAACCCAGGTGATAAACAGGAAAGGTGTTTTGATTCAGGAAAATTTAATCATTACAAAAACACTGTAGTACCTTTAGATAAATTGCACTTGCAACTATGAATACTGGAAATGTATAGAATATGGTAATATACTAATGAATCAAGACATGCTGACTGATTAATGTTAAAATATTTGAACACTTTTTTTCCTCACTGCAAAGCTCTTTGAGAAGCTACTTTTAAAGGCATTATATAAAATAAAGTTTATTATTATAGACTGTAGAGATATAATAATCAATGGGACAACTTTAGAAGAAATAATTGTACTCAAGTTAAAACTGCAGTGCCCACTGTGAAAATACTTATTTACTACTTAATACATATTCCATATGCACAAACAAGGATCAAAATATCCAGCACACAAATGTGAAAAGTATGTTTTAAAAAGAACACTGAATAGTTTTAATTTATTAAAACATTATATGTCATTGAATGTACAAGAAAGAAAGGAAAAGAAGAATTCTCCAGTTACAATGAAGAGTGATAAAATGTGCTGATAATGTCTCCACACACACTATTACTGAACTTTTCAAAGCTATAAACACACAGTGAGAACTTGGCACAAAGCATACGAGACGTATCACTGGCAAGGGAACTGTGATGAATGATTTTGAAATGATTTGTTTTCCCCTGTGAGAACATCAACCTGTTTAGCACTGGATTTTCTTGGCATTCTTCCGCTCTTAGACAGGTCTTCTTCATCTTCCAGCTTTTAGAACAAAACTTAATAAACATACATGATTTACTATTTCAAAGATGATTAGGGGACAGTTCTTCATGTAAGCAGCAAGGCCAGCCAACATGGGATCATTTTCAAAGAACCTACTATTTTATATCAGTCGAAAAATCTCAAATGTTTAATGATTTGTTAAGGCATTTCAGATATGAACAGTGAAATAAATTACACCATCATTCATTCCCTAAATCTACAATGAAAGAAGTGTCATAAAGCCATCATGTTGATGTAACTTTAATGTTGTAGATTTTTTTTTCCCATATTGGATGGCACTAGTGGTTTAGTATATTTTTACAATGATGACTTGAGAACACAAAAATGTGGTCACACTAACAGCTAATCTTCTTAAAACTGCAATATTACTGGGGAACAAAATCCACCAGTTTTCCCCCACTGGGCAGAAAAAAAGCAAAAAATGTGATTAAGCTGTCAGAAATTCAGACAAAAATCTTTTGGTGTTGTTCAGATATTTTTTCTTTTTCAAGTAGAATCTAGGTCTTGATGGGTTAACCACTTTTCCTGTGGTGTAATGACAATGGTGTTTTTACTTATAAACTGAAAATAGTATGTTGCTTTCCATCTTAGCACAAACACATAATAAAATTAGTGAACAGCAATAAAAGCAGGCCAATCTAAAACTAATATAGTATCTTAACTGAAGTAATCTAAAACTGAAATAAAAAACATACTCTGTTGCTTCCTTGTTTTTATTTTTATTTGTTGAACCTAAGATGCATCCAACAAAAAAGGCAAATGAGCCCAACCAAACAGCTTGTTCTCACAGGCTATTAATTTCACTAGTAAATTAAGACTTGTTGTAAAAGTCAGTTGCAGTGACCCCAGTCAAGGCTGGACTCAGATGAGTGGAGCAAGGATTTCCACCCATTCAATAACAACAGCACTTTAATTGCTGCAGGCAGGTTTGGCAAGTTAGGCACTGTTAAGAGTACACATCTGTGGATATCAAGACCTGATTGGTCTGGAGCTCAGCTAAAATCAACAACAAATGAAGTGTTCAGGGACAATACTCAGCACTTTATTATAAATTTAAAGGGAAAAGGGGGTTAGCTGCCCTCTGGGGACAGTTTTGTTCTCAGTTTTCCTCTGACATTTTGTCCTGAACAAACGTTATCACGTTTCATTGTTATGGAAATATCACCTGGTGAAGAAAATTACAAATAAGCCTTAAGGCTTTTACTGCTTCAGTAACCATCCTCACTGTAGCCTTATAAAAATGTAATAAGCACTTATTGCCTATTTTTATACCTTTGAAAACTTTATAACATGTAACACTATACAGTACATAACACATATACACCCAATATTCTGAAGATATCCTGAATTTTTATTTTAAATCCCAGAAAACTAATATGATTTACTTTTTGTTCTTTATTTGCTTGTTTTTTTCTGTAACTTCTTTAACCTACCAACACACAATTCTCCACTTGTTCTTGAAAGAAACAAAAAAGTATAGACCCCAAAAAATAAATTGAGAAGTAAATGAGAAGAGAAAAAATACACATCAGCCAAATTCTGAGTGCTCTTTTGAACAAAATGATGTGTGTTTAATAAGCTGTGCTTTGTAATAATGACATAGATTTTCTGCCTTAAATTATATGCTATCAAACAAAACACTGAGTTTGAATGATAAAAACTGCTTTGAAACCTTTTACGGCACCATGTTGTCTGAGCTAGCTTAATCATACAGCAATTTAAACACACTCATACACAAGTACTTGTGCTTTATTGATGACCAAAACGTTTAACCATAAGGAGTTTAATTCACTATTTTCACTTTATTGAATGGTTGATAGCATTAATATACAAACTAACTCATGGAAAACTATTACAAAACAAAAGGTGCATAATCTGGTGGATATAAGGTTATTCATTAGGTTTGGAAAACAATAGACAAGCCACTAAACCTTGTGTGAATATTTTGTTATGTCCGGATTTCTTGCAGATCTTTGGATGAGAGGTTTGTCATTCATTAACACCAATGTCCTCTTTAACTTCTGGCTTGTTTAATCTGGTCCATCTAAATTTAAGCCTCGGTGAAGACATTATTCACCTGACCTACTGGGTGATGCACTTTGGTGAAGGACACAAAGGATCCCATTCTGATATTTGCCAAAGTGCTGTGGTATCTTTCTCAAGGAATGATTATTAATAATGGAAAACTGCTGATTTTGCAGGTATGATAAGAAACCGATTAAGATCTTAAAAACAGATGACATTGCTTTTTATCTCAATGATTGGTTCAATTAAGTAAATCATATAAAATGAAAACCAGGGGACTCTGAAACTTTTCAAGAAAATAAGTTGTTCGTTTTTTGTTCTAGAGGCACCAAAACAAAAGGCTCCAGAACAAAAACAAATACACATGCAACGAACTGGTTACACTGAGTAACTGGGAATTCTACATTTAGAATAATATGTCAGATAAGAACATAAGAAATGACAGGATTCTAATTATTAAAATTATTATTGATAAGCTCATGTATAACAGTTCCCAAACTTTAAGCCCAATGTTTCTGGCTGAAATATCATATGTTATAGTCCTGATGATGGATCATCCGATCCATTTGATGAAAATAACTGGTCAATGGCTTATGTCAAAGCTTATATCAATGTCAATTTGGGACACCTTTAACCTGCAACTTTTACCAAATTAGACTAGCAGGTGGCTTAGACTTTGCTGCAGCTGCTCAAGGAATTAGAATAAAGCTTGTTGCAGCAACTCCTATTAGGTACTAATAGGAGCTGTAAGAATATCTTTTTGACCTTCCTTTTTCTAATATGGAAATATAGCTACGTTTCCTGAGACTGTGTAGATGTGTAAAATGTTTCACTGTGTTCTAACAGGAGTGCATATTATAAAAAATATTCTAAACCCATAAACCAGCTGAATTTTGCTGTTGTAATTTTTTATTTATAGCTTTTTCTTTAACTCACATTAAACAAAAACTTTGGATCTCTCTGTTTACCATGAACACTATTCAGCTTCACTTTTAGAAATAAAACTAAAATGTAGGCAGTGCAGAGGTGTTGATTAATAGAAACAAACTGAAACATACAATAACCATGGGTTGTTATGCTTTCCAAATAACTTGGTAAACATTTATGGAGGTCTATATTCTGTTTTAAAAAATATAAAATTATATTGCTATACAAAGCTCAAAAGCATCACTAAAAATATTTCAAAATATTTATTTTCAAAAAAAATCTTTAATAAAGATTACATACAAGAGGTACCCATCTATTCATGTGGTAGTCGTCCAAACATCTTGCACATACAATAGGTGATTTTAAGAGTGTAAATACTGTATATAATATATATAAAGTGAAAGAATAATGAACAAATTAAGTACTGAAGATATAGACAGAATACACTAGAATCATAAAAAACCTATCCGTGTCTTGAATCTTTCTTTCTCTTTTTGGCAATTGCGTAACGAGTAAATAACAAAACATTTTCTTCATGGAAGTGAAACACAAAACTAAATGTTATACAATTGAGGAGTTTGACATTAAAATTGCTGGCAACTGAAAAACTGTTTTTTGAATATATGGACTATCTTATAAATAAAAGATTTACTTTAGGGTTATATCAAGTGGCACAAGACTGAAATTTGGCAGGAAGAAAGAGGGTAATGATATTCACATTGCCTTTATCGGGGATCCAATCCACACGCTCATGTGTTGCACTTTGGGCTTCAGTACTCTAGTCTAGCCTGCACAGAGTAACTATAGACACATGTTTTGCCCTCCTGGGGCTCATCAGTACGGTGCAGCTGTGATCAGGCCAGTGGAATTCAATTAGGGTTACATGGCATTGAACAGATCAGTATGTAAGCTTTAAGTACACAGTACCAGAATATACCAGTATACACAAATATTTAAATTAATCAATAAAATATTAGATTTCTCTTTTTCAGAAACTATAATATCCATAAAAGGACAACACTGTCTTGTTTTTAAAACTAACTTCTTAATAAAAAAGAAAGAATATCCGAAAAGTACAAAAAAAACAAAGTGCTTTGCCAATATGAATCATTACTAAATCGGTGTTGCAAATAGGGCTGATGACCTCTCAACAGATCTAGTTAAGTTTAAAACTGCAGAAGGGGGGAAGGGTATTGGCACTACTTCATGACACCCCTTGAGGAACAAAAGGTTATGGAAACATTGATCCATTCATTCATTTTCAGTTCTGTTGAGTGCAAAGTTACACAATGCACAGGAAAGCAAAAAGACAAGATAAAAAACAAAGCTTTATGCGCCATCTTCACATCAGAATATTTGCTTATTTATATTGATATTTTTTCTTTACTATGTGGTGATATAAAAAAGGTGCTGTTACAAAAAACTTAATGTAAATATTGCAGTGGTTATTTTAAAATTTCTTTTTAAGTTTCATTTCATTCACTATCTGTATTATTTTCCATTTAAATGGATAGATGGACAGATTTCCCTGGAATTCCACATAACAAATTCATTAGCAGTGAAATGACAGACATTTATGAAATAACTAACTTCTATAAAAGTATAGGATGACTTTTGGATACAATCTATAAACCCAAATACAAAAACCTTTTTTGTATTATTACAAAAAAATTAATTAAATTTTAAAATGTTTTTACTGTGCAAATCTCATTTAAATACAAATCTCTATAGGCTGCAAAAATTATGTGCATATATTTTTAATGCAACATCAGGGAACTAAGGATAAAGCTTTTTAACAGGAGAGCTAGAGATGCAATATCTGATATAATGTAACATTCATATATTCAATTTTCAGCATTTGTTATTAAGACTGGTAAATTATCAGTCCAGGAACAGCCTTTTAATGTCATTTTTTGAAATGGTTGATAAATTAGTCAAACTAAAGCTGGTGATGATCCAGTCAATATGGATAGAGTCACACATTCAGGCATAGTAAATATATTCATTACCTAGCAATTACAAAGTTCCAGTTGTTCTTCAAGATTTATTATGTTACTTCATAACAATTTACAAATTAACCATTGAATATCAATAGCATATTTACATAAAATAATTACATATATTTCTACACACACAATTACCAAATTAATACCAAATACCTGCAAATATTTTCAAATGATCAATTATCTTATAATTATTAATTATCACTAGTTTCACAAAGATTCTGTGAGTTTCCTTGATTTCCACTGGGTATTATACTGAAGGAGGGAGAGAACAAAGAACCAAAACACTCAGTACCACACATGGGGAAAGTAAGAGAACTACCAGAAGATTTAAGATAAAACATTGACCTCAAGAATTCTCGTGATGGCTATAAAAGATATAAAAGACATCAGAATTTCAACTTAGATGATGGCGTCCATCAAGAAGCAAATCAAGGAAAATACAATGGCTGCTACCCCACAAGGATTAGAACATAAGAGAGATTTACTTAAATGTGTGGTCTGAAAATCTGTTTGGGAAGACATCTTACACCCAAGTACAACAACTATGAATCTTCAAAAAAACACTGGCATTATCAGGATACAATGTCTCTAAGACTATCATTTGAGGCTGACCTCATGAATCTGAGGTCTGTGGCACAGTTCCATGGCAACATAAAAAGAAAAGACATGAATTTACCAAACAGCAACTAATTGACTCTCAAGCCGAATGAGAACACGTGACATGGTTGGATGAAGCACAAAGTCAGTTCTGTATGGTCTCACCAATGGTATGATTAGCACACAATGGTGAAACTCGTATTGAAAAATGGCATGCTTTCTGTGAAGAAAAGGACCTGATTTGTTCTGCTCTATGGCTGACTTGATGGCCTAGGTAGGTCTGAGTGACGGATGGATTAAAAAGGTGAGGATGCTTCCCAAACGTTTGTTTCTCCATGGACCATTTAAAATATTATGTAGTCCTCAGCAGACCACCAAAATATTTACAACTAAAACAAAAGCAAAAATAGCAAGTAAAATACAAAAAATTAAATATGTAATAAACTTACACTTAGGGACATCAATTTTGGTTGTACCGTCTTGTCTGAACAAAGCTTTTTGTTTTGGCTTTGCATAGCTTTGTAGCTATGTAGGGGGCAAATGAAATCAGCAACAGTTGTAGGTCAGCCTTGACATTCATCCTACTTCTGTACTTTGTCTTTATTGCAGGCAAAAGAACGAGAAAGCTTTCTCCCACTGACAAGTCACATATAGCATAGCAAGTTATTCAGCCAATATGAAAACTCCAAATACTTGTCTTGTCTTTGTGTCCAAAGGTCCACTAAAGAATGTCTTGTGATGAAACACTGAGATATGAATTCAAAAGGTAGTTCCAGTAATAATTCTTTCTCACGCATACTGAAGCTGTCATGCAGCTCACTGACATCAATCCCAATAGTTTCTTATACAACTCTTTGTTTCAGCCCGTGGTGGAATATAATCTCATTGCATTCTGCGTTCTGGGTGACATAACCTGTCACTTCTCCAAGAACCAGCTCGTTATCAGACAAAAAGATTTCCAAAGGGGGGAAAGCAGAACTGTTACCTGTTATAATTTTCATTTCAAACAAAAGCAACGTTTTCATTATGGTCTTAATCTCTTCACCCATATGTAACACAAACTGCCTGTTTAAATATATAACAAATTGGGACGTGAGAACATATCTGACAGATATGCCAGTTAAGAGTCAGACAGGGTCATCAAACCATTTTGGTCATGAGGACAGATGTTTTTGTTGGATGTGTAATTTGAATAATTGTGTGAGCACTGACAACCTGATCAATAGGGGGTCTATGCAATGGGCACATGGGCAGTCTAGCAAACACGGCTCCAGCAGCATAACAGTCAAAATCTTATCTCACAAGAAGGCCAGTGTTACATGAGACGGCATGCTGTCCTCCTCGATTGTTGTAATGTTAGGATGAAACTACAGGATAGGCACACAAGTGAGGTCCCAGGACATGAGCAATGTAGAGAAAATCTGGTTACCATCAATCACTACAAGTGGATATCTACTGCAACTAGACACTCATGTCCAGACCATCACACTTAAGATATCCGCATAGATTGCTTAGTCTATTATACACAACAATCATTCCGCACATCTGAAGGGTGGTCTACATTTTATCCTGATTCATCTCTTAAGAGGACACTCCATTGCTGGCTCATCCACCTGATGTGCTATTCACACCTCCTCAATCTTTTGCATTGAAGACTTTTGGAGAGTGCTGGCCGCTCAGTGGTAGTCATGGCTGCACAGAATGGTAATTTGGTCACCTCTTTACAGTTGAAGTGCTGACGTGTATGTGCTGCTGCAACCTCCATCCTCACAAAGATGGAGAATGATGATTTGTCAATCTTGGCAAAAGTGCCATGAGATGTGGTCTGAATTTTGTCTTTTATTGATGCACTGAGGTTGGTTGTAATGTCGTGCTAAATAGGAAATTAATGGCTATAAATACCCTAGGTGGTGAGTGACTTTCAACCTCCAACATACTGATGGCACAAAATTATCCATAATTTGTCTACCTCAGTTTTTCTAAAAACACAAATACAGAGAGAATTTTCTTTTGATGCACAATACATGCTTTTGACACATTTTGTTTATACATACAGTATTGAAAGTCTTCTTTTCTGATTTCTTTCAATTAAGTAATTAATTTGGAGGCTACAGTATATAAAAAGTATTTTAAAGCAAATCAAAAGCCCTGGCCTATTTACACTACTACAAAAAATAGATCTCAGATAACAAACTGTTTTTGATGGTAATAGTATGCGATTATAAAAAGTTAATTGTATTTAAAACTCCTTCTCATATACAAACTTTTGTAAGTGTTATGTGTGTGGTTAAGGGGATCAATTAACTTTGCACAGGGGCATTTTCAAGTGCTATTTTAACAGATTTTATTCCGCTAAAATTAAAACAAACACAAATAAAGAGCTATCCAGGGAGTACTGGAGCCTATAAGCAATAGGCAATAGTTAATGCTGTCCATAATTAATGACCTGGGTATTAAGTGCAAGCACTGACTTTAATGTGTTTTGGGGATGTTTTAGACAGTTTGGGGTGAGGGGGATACATACATGGGTCTAGCTGTAAGGGATAAGGGTAGGGGTCAGAAACATTAAAAAACAAAAGTTTTGCCACAGACAAGTCATCCCATGATCTTTCTTTTGACTTTTCTTGCTTTCAGGGGTATATGAACATATAAGGACATAAGAAAGATTACAGATGAGAGCAGGACATCTGCCTATCTAGTCTGTTTGATAGTAGTAGCGAGATGAGGGAGGGACACTCCCATCTTTTTCTTTTGTTCTTCAAGTGAAAAACACAATATCTGAAACACAACAGGCTTCTGCCAACATTTGTTTTGCAGGCAGCAGGCAATTGCATTAAAAAAATTATTTCACTTTTGCACGTGTTGCCTATTCCACACACATTGACATCTCATACCATGGATAAATGTTTTCTCAGTGGGTGCTCAGCATATCCTAACATTTCCCTGTTGGTGCTTGAGCTCCTGTGCACCCACGTACTCATTGTCTATGTCGGGGGATTGAACTTAATCACTTACTTTAATTCAAATTTGAATATTTATAGATCCCTCACAAATCTCTTTTCTGTGTACTTCAAAGAAATCGTAAAAGGGTGTCAACCCAAAAATTACATTACATCTTAATAAACACCAACTGCGAGAGCTGCATTAGAGAGAGCGTAAGACTTTTGATGTGGGTTAATTAAATTCTTACTGTATATGTATAAAACAAAAGCACACATGTACATGATAACCAAGGGTTAATGTCTGGCGGTGCTTTTCTGTGTCACATGTGGCTGGCATTATCAGGCAGAATATCTGCTGTCAGACAAGGAATCTGGCACAGAAGATGGGCTGTACTCTCAGAAGCATGTTTGCCTTGTCTGCGAAGGTAATGATTTAATGGCCTAGAAACTAATGACTCTGCCAGAGGGCCTGGCTGGGCCCCGTTGTGTCTGAGGCTGTCATTTATCTCTTCTCCATGTTCTTGGTGGCTAGGGAATAGGGGGAAGGGAAACCACAGGTTTTTATAGTAAGAGGAATCCACCCAGGCTTTTTCCAAAGCCAAGTTATGTGGAATATTGGACAGTTCCACACTTTTGCTTTAAACATGACACAACTGAAACCAAACTCAAGAGAGGTGTAAAAGTATCATCACACCAACAAGTGTTGTTCATTCTGACCTAAAAATATGGTCAATATGCTGAATAAACACTTTTTAAAAGCATACTTTCACACACAACAAACTTTTTCCAAAGACTGTGCCAAAACGTCTATGCACAGTAACCAAAGCATTCTAATTACTGTCCAGATTCTTACCTGAAGGCTTTCATGCCAAAAAATAAAACTCTTGGCAATTTCTTTCTTTTTTTTTACCAGTTTTAAGACATTTAACATTTATCCTCCTGGTATCCTGAGATTTTCACCACTAAAAAAAATGAATGATCCACTTGAAAATTCTAAAACGTGAAACACCAGTTTGTTTTAATTTATAAACTGGAAGACAGTTGATGAGTGTTTTAACTGGCCAGGAAACAGAATTACAAACATATTTCAACCACTTGTCTTAAATTCAAAAGAAGCAAACATTCCCACATGTAGAAGATACAAAATAGTAATTGTGAAAGCAGATAGTTTTTTTTAAGTTTCTCCAGTTAAGATAAAAGCCCTAAATGATGAGGCACATGTTTGCTGTACTTTCATGAGTAAACCAAGACGAAAAATTTACAAAAAATCCCCCATTCATTTAAATACCAAAAGCTTAACAAAAAAGGGGGTTCAGAGACATACTGAACCACAAAGCTTTTTATTGACCTAGGATTATTCATAATAAGCTTTAAGAATTAAAAAAACAGAACTTATTCACACACTTCTAAGTACTTTAAGAAATCTTACTTGCAACCCTAGATCTAATCTTAAAGCACCAGAGCAAAGAAAGCCCAGCCCTATTGCCTGGGGAGAAAACTTAACTGCTACTGCTGACTCAGGGCTCTCTTTGTTTCTCTGCAGTCCTGTCCAGCCCCCTCCACATCTGCTATTTTTCCACACATTTTATTTTTCTAGTCCAATCTTAACTTACACCAGTGACATTTCCCTCTACTAGTCTTTTAACTTGTTATCTTCCAGATGGTTTTAAATGGTTTTAATTTTTTTTTCCAGAAAATTGCAGTACTCCATTCTCAAAAGTTAAGAAAACTTTTAAAAACACCAGGAATGACTTAAAAGCACTGCAAATAATTTTCTTTTCAGCAGTCATTCAAACATGTTTTCTTTGAATAATATTGGCTGCAAAAGAACGTACTAGTGCTGATTTAACATATTTGATACATACTCTCTTCATACTATATGCACTTAAAAAGTGTATTTTTTGCTACCTGCATTTTTCTGTAAAGGGTAAGAATCAAATTAGTACAACTAAATTTAGTTTATACTAAGCTTACAACTTCTGCCCAACCAAGAATTTACAACAGCAACAACAACAACAACAACAATAATAATACCAATATGAAAAGAAGTCTTAGAATGAAATGGGGAAAAAGAATAAATAGGTAGGTTTATGGGTATCCCATTCAAAGGACAAATTAAAATGCACTATTTACTTACATGCTTTCAGAAAACACAATTAGAACAATTTTATTAAACATATAAATCTTAATTAGTTCAAAATGAAATTAAAATTTCAATACAATTTGAAGAGAATGTTTCTAAAAGAGATACATCATCACTGAAAGGATGATCAGTTACCAAGGCTTACTTCTGATTAAGAAATGGTCAAAGTTTGATCATCCTCTATTGAGAAAACGTTTTTTATATGAAGCCCAAGAACACTTTTAAAAATGTTTCAAAAACATTTTTTACTCACCCCTACTACTGCAATCTTATGGGCAACACTGAATATTTTACACCATTCACACAATATTGATATATTTCTTGTTTTCCTGACAACTGGCTTTTCATTTAAAAAACACACATTTTACACCTGAAGAAGGTGCCACGTCCGAAACATTGTGTTTTCTTTCTTCTCTTTTCAGCATGGAATAAACCTGTTACATATCACATTTACAAAAACTTACCGCACAATCAAACATAACGTTTTTCAGTTAAGGCAGTCTTACACTTAATTTATATTTCAATCAGTATTGTATCAGTCAGTAATACTGCCTACTGCCATTTTAAAACAAATCTATTTAAAAACATACAGTAAATATACACTCACCTTGCTTTATCAGAATTAAATCACAAAACACTTGTGTATGTTACCTGACAGAAATGCTTCCTTCCATTCCTCATTATTATTTATAAATGAAACTTGATAGCGATATACAGTAAAACATCTACAGGTAGAAAGAAGGTATTGTACTAAATAAGGAAATGGGCACCTATGAACATTTAGTCTATGCTTGTTGATATACCAGTAACAAAAATAAAAAACAGCTTTAGGGGATTACTTTTTCTAAATTTACAGACCTGTATTATTATGGCAAGATATTATGTTTTGAGTGTTACTATGGCATGATATGTGCTGTTTGCACTATGTCTGAAGAAAAAATATCCCAGATTTTGTGAAAACCTAAAATCGTCTGGTAAAATATCATATATACATAGATTTATAGACAAGTTAGATGTAAGAGATTAAAAGCATGTAATTCATCTTCTTTTGGTAAGCAAACATATATTTAGGATGGATTTCATTACTGACATTAAATTTGATGACATTTCTTGAGATGAAGCAATAAAATGGTACTGAAGTTATATTATCTTCCTGCAAGGATAAAGATACTCTTCTAACTTCAGGGCATTCAGTGGATTTGTTTTACTCATTTGATATGGCTACTTAGCAGACTAAAGAATTTTTCCAAAAACATACTGGCCATTGTATTGTCTCATTATAACTGAATATATATTAATACTTAATTATTGTTTTTAAGCTGTAAATTGAGTACACACATTGTGCTGAAACAAGATTCTGGTACCTAAAACAGGCTTTTTGGTTGAAATGTGAAGTTTTGTTAGGATTAGGATATCGATTAAAGTATGTTTTCAGTTAAAAACTGTCAGTATTCTAGATATCTCAAGATGTTAAAGCATCTACAAGTTTAAACCCTTCTCATATATCGAAGCACAACACTTCCTTTATTTTTTAAATAAGAATAAGAATTTTCTAATATGGTACAATAATACATTTAACTGTCTTTGTTTTTATTTTCATACACCAACAATAAGAAAATGTGTATGAATTTCTTACCTTTTGTGCTTAACTTTGACAAAAACGAATTATCTGTCTATTCTTCATGTTTAGATTTTACATAATGTACTAATATATTCCTTAATAATGGTTTAAGTTATTTTTATATATTTCAGCATAGTTACATTTTTTATGAATTACTCAATAGGTCTGCCCGATTTAAGTGTTATGGATTAAGTTACAGCACAAGGTATCATGTTATGTTCTATATTTACCAAATCCTCTCTAATTAAGGGTCACAATGAGACAATTATTTAAATTTAGAAAACTGAGATTCCACATCAATAGAGTGCTTGACTGGGGTATGAATCTTTTTCTTCTAAAATAACAAAAATAAATCAAAGTTTCCTGAATAGAGCAAGAAACACATCAGTACAAGTTACCTACCTATATATATATAAAACGTTTTCAGTGCTCTTTAATTTGAAAACAGCTTGTTTCAGGTAAAGAAAATTCTACCAAAAACTTGGAGGCACTTTGGACTTATAAATAAGAAAAGGAAATCAAAAACAAATCTTGGGCACTGATATTTGTCAATAAAATCTAGTAAACAAAAAAAAAATATTTCAAATGATAAACATTATTTTGTAAGCATCTCCAAATTGGCAGATTTCAACAGTCTTCAAATTATTTTTAACATAGAATAAATAATTCTGAATTAGTCTTACGCAAATTATTTTTCTTAAAGTTTCTTACATAACATGATATTCACAAATGTTTTCTGGTCAAATGACTAATGATAAAAATGTGCAATAGATTATGTGCGTCCAACTATGTTTTTTAGAGTCCTGATGGAGGTTAAGGGTTAAATTAGTTCTTGTTTTCCTGCTGAGCAAGCAGTCTGTAAAGTGCAAGGTTTCATTGTACAAGATACAGAATGAAACTCCTGGAGATTAGTCATGGTAGTAATACCCAGATGCCTCAAAGTCATTAACTCTTTATGCCCTTCACTGAATTGAATTTCTTAATATTTAGGAAAAAAATATTTGCTTAAAAGAAATGCAATCACCTAATAAGTTCTAAATAAGTGACAAAATTTGTACAGCTTCAGAATATGTAATAGACTGTGAAAATGCTAAACTAGTGGTAAAAGGATGAGGTGTTCATAAACAAATACTACCCAAGCTGCATAAAGAAACCACTTTGTAACCAACAGCTGAGAGAGGCACTTGTAATGCTGGAGAGTTTCTTTTTCTTTAAAGGTTAAATACAGAACAACATACATTTGTCTTTGGAATCAGGATGTTGAACCCAGAAGGAAATGTCCTGTATGTCAGTCATTTATTGACCAGGGATTATGTAAGAAAAGCTATTTTGTCTATAAGGGACAATATGTCATAGATAAATTGAAAGGAACCATTGGCATGGGGTGACTATTTGCTTATCACTGTTATTTATCAACTAAAAACCTGTTTGACCACTCAGGGCTTTAGATTATAAATAGTACAGTATGTAAATAATGGGGATTAAAAACCATAGTGAAACTGTGTTAAAGAAAACATCTAATTAGCATATGAAAAATAGCATTAGAATTTGAATGTTCTTGGAAGTTAAATATAAATATAGAATTTTAAGCAATAAAACTGTACTTGAATATAATTTTAATATGCTTGGTTACATGTAAAGCAAATATCTGCAGTGACAAATCAACAATAAGGAACCAATTTGAGTGTCATGCAATTTATTACTAGATAATATGCCTGTTTAGGTACTATCTAAGCTTAATTCTTTTCTAATGAAGGTTGTTAACATGAAACAACTTCTTAATAATAAAAAAAGCTTCCAAAACTTAACTGTATTAGACATCTGTGTTGGCCTCTGGCACAAACTATCCATTTGTTTTAGTACTTAAAAATGACATTCAGTCATGCACTATTAATGAAACACACTAATAAGATTTTCACAGTTTTGATTTTTTGTTCTTGTATTCAGTATTCAGTAATTTAGGTATAACATTCTAGTTCAAGGTATTTTAGTTAGAAATCTATCTGTTTTAAAAGAAATATCAGAAATTTAAAATGAAATTTCTGTTTTAAAAGAAATATATAATATATAATTATATAATCAATGTTTTACATAAGACACCAGTAAATTCCAAGACTTGATCAAGGTGGTTCTAAAGCCAAATTATTTGGTGGCTTCTAGCTAGTCTCACTCACAGTATTTTCATTATCAGTTTTAAAGTTTTAAGCACAGCCTGAAACAATGATTTATTAACTGAAGCTGTACACAGGGTTTGACTGAATCGCTCACTTAATGTTAACACAGATAAGAACCTTGTGGTGGTGGTTATGATGGTGGGGTGACTGGGAGAACATCCAAACTGGCTGTTGTGTCACAAAAAAGTAGATTAAGATTAGCACTAGTATGCTGTATCAAGCAAACAGGAACAGGTAGATTTACATTAGCGCAATTATTATGGCTCGAGTACACAAGAACATGTAGACTTAAACTAGCACATGAACTCTGGGTAAAAACACAAGAGCACATAGATTTACATCAACACAAGCACCTGTACTGCAAAGGCTATCAAATCCATTTTGAAAAGGATATGCTGTCCTCTTAGATGCTGAAGACTTATAGAAACTGCCTGGTGCAAGTGGGAGACATTTCCCACAGGAAACCGCATGCAAACTGAATTCATTACATTGAAAAGGTGTAATATGAAAATAGATTCAACTTTAGTCATAGCATGGAGATCTATTATTTTTATACCAATATTCTTTATTGTTATACCACTTCATGAAAATATTTGGGCTATGATGGCTTCTTCAACTTGTAAACAGAAATATCAGTGTCAGCACACCTTCATTTAAATGTAAACACGTCTTTAGATTAGACTTTGTACATGCTCAGGCTTTTCTCTGGGCAGAAATATATCACCTAGTCATGTAAATGCACAATTCTGGTGCAGATTTTATCAGAATCTTAATGGAATGATTCCAAAATGTAAGTGCAAGCTGACCTATAATCGAATAAAAAATCATTATAATGCCTTGTTGCACTGTGTCTTATTTTTCAGCACATCTTAGCTCGGAAAATGAAGTACATGAAAATGAAGAACATAAAATCAAAACCATGCTGACGTACAATGAGAACTGACCCTTTATACAATATAATGAAATATTTAACACCTCTAGCCTGTAAAATAAAAAAATGTTTAATCTTTTGAAAGTCTTAAGAATTAAACTATGAACAAACATTTTAACAAAGCTTTTAAAGAGTGTAGTGAAAATGAGACAACTTTTTAGAGTTACACTTTCATTCTATCTCAGATGTAGATGGCAACACAATTTCTCTGACCTCTGAATTGCCTTCTCGAAAATATTCCTATTTCAAAGTGAAAACCATAACTGATGTTAATACGGTGTTCTCTCATTATTTTTCCTCCACGTTTTCAAGAGCACACATTAGCAGGTGTAAAGTCCAACCCAACGCTGATTTGTACAAGAAACTCTAAAAGTTAATTTATGTTTTTATAGCTGATTGAATACAGCCCTTAAGAATATGCTTAACTTTCAGCTTCCTTTGCACTAGACCTAGATCCTTCCTTGCTGGCAAGAAAACAAAGTCAAAGAAGGTTTAAAACCTCACTGTTTACATTTATACTGCTGCTCAAGTTCAACTGTTTTAAGCGCAGTGAAATTCATGTAGATTCACTACACACAGAACAGCATTGTAACAACTAGGGCAGAACAACTGTATTGAGAGGTCACCATACATATACCATTAACTCATCTATCCATTTCAGAAAGCTGTTTATTCCTGGCAAGGGGTCACACACGAATGCACTGGGATAACTTAGATACAGTAGTTAATCTAGTCAGTAAAGTTTTTGGAAAAATAGCAGAGCGCTCTGAGAAATCCCACACAAACATAGGGAGAACATACAGCATAGAGAATGCTCCTCTGCCTGTAATCATACTCAGGATTCAGGAGGTATGTGGTTTCAATTTCCCATAGAAAACCATAAATGTTTGACTATTTACCGAATGCTTTGTTTGAATGGCAGAAATGACATAACTAAGACTTTTTAAGCATTTAAATATTAAGATACTACAGATATCCTAAAAGGAGTGAATGAAACATGCAGTCATTAACACTGTTGAGTTAAAATTACGGTCAAAATATACTCCAGAAAACATGCAGAGAATATAGGTTGATGCAATGGGCCCTTTATTGAGAACACATACTGTAGGTGCTTAAATCCACATTATTTTCCACTGCGACTGCAGCAGCAAGACATGAATATAGGGCCCAATGTCTTTTACTATGGAAATTCAAATCATATATAAACAAAAATTCTAAACATTAAAAAATGATAAAATCTACCTTTTAAGCAACTCCATAAAACTACATTCTTCTATCATTTGTATGGTAGCATTAAAACCTTAACTGAATTTTATAATACCTTGGAGCAACTGTGGCTTTGCAATTACAGTATGAGGTGCGTTCATCAAGCTGGGAAGCTTATTACTAAAAGAGATCAAGATGTGCCACACTTTTCTAATGTCAAAATGTGGCAAAAGGTTAAAGTGAACTAAGGTTTTGAAACACATCATTTAATGTCTGCACAAAAAAATAACTTTTGACAGTTTTTGGATTTTGTTATAGGAATGATCTTGAATGTTCTAAAATATTCAAACAGCACCCTTTTAAACTGACTTACCCCTGTTTTATCACATAGTCGCAAAGTGTTGAAAGAGCCCACAGCAAACAATTCACCATCAGGTGCCCAGGCCACAGAGGTAATTGGGTAGTCATGTGAGGCAGAACAGTAAAGAAGATGCCCATAGCTATCCCAAACCTATGTTTAAAGAATAGGAATGGCAGATAACAGGAAGAATGGCATTAGAAAAATAAAATAACTGACATATTACAGACATAGTCCTGTTACTTAAAAATAGTTTGGTTGGACAGAGACATACCTGTTCTCTACATACTGGTGATGTCAGTAACACATACTCCTATAAGAACTGTTAAAAGGTATTTAAACGGAGGGCATGAAGGTAATATCTGAGTAATAAAGGCCGCTGTTTTATTTAGGTTTTGTGAAAAGAATAGCATTTAAATGACATCTAGAAAAGGTAGGTGTGCAAAGTCCAATTTATCTTAAAGTCCAAAATTACTGAGGTAAAAAAACAATCTTTAACAATATTCATCTGTGTATTTAAAATCTATTATATTATTTGTATATTTAAAATAGCTTAGTATCCATTTTTTTCAAATTTCACCAACAAACATTTCAGCTATATAAAATATTCATGAATCCTTCATATATCTGATGGATTATACAGTACATATATATATATTCATATATATACATACTGAATGTTCATGAAGACAAATTTAGAACATAACTTGTGAAAAGAACTTTCCGGAATACACAAAAGCTGTATATCCTCGTCCATGTTTGTGAATTTAGGCTTAATAGCAGTAAACGGTTACCTTATATTTACAGTCTTCACCGCCTGAAAGAATCAAGTCGTTGACTGAATTCCAGTCTACCTTTAGAATGACACCATCATGAGCTTTCCACTGGTTACAAAAAGAAAAACAGAAATAAATTAGCACAGACATTTTTCATCAACAACCAATAAACTTTACACACGACAAATACAGCAAGTCATGCCTGGAACATTACCAGCAAATCCATCTTTTTGTATCCTTTCAATAAAAATTAATCCCAAACTCTTCAACATTTAAAGTTAAATGTTTTTTGGGGAAAAAAATGACTTAAACTAAAATAATAACAATTTACAACCTAAAATATGGGACCATTTCACAAAATGTCCTTGGCAAAATAATGTTCATTTTCACAAAACAGATCACAAGAAAAAAGATTGTGGCCTTGTAGTGCATTCACTGAAGCAGCTGACAGATTACAAAATCTGTTCTCTGTTACGGTAATTGTTTCGACTTGTTCTAATTGAAAACAGAAAGCACGTTTGCAGTTAGTTGTAGAATGGAGTTGCAGAATGTTTCTATGCATTAAGATAATGTAAATGATCTAATGAGATGAAAAGAATGAAAGTTGAGGGACAGCAATCGAAACCAAATACAAATAGACATGCCCATTGATGCACATTAACTATGTTCCCCTTCACTGCAAATAAAATATACACCTCTTAATCCTCCTAAATTCTTTGTGTTATGAGGCTATAGATGTCAGAAGCAATGGTAAAGGTCATGGGCACTGCCATTAGGAATCTCTCAGCACAATGACAGCTGGTGCACATAAAGTCACCAAAAAGATCCTTGGGGTATTTTGCTTAAACTTCAAAATGTATTTTCCAAAGGGAAAAAAAAACAAAACCCCACTGGGGAAATTGGTACAGTAGATTAATTTAGCAAATCATTACTAAAAGACTATAAATTATCAACCATGTAAATAATACTAAGACATTACATGACAGATATATTCTATATGCATTTAGAAAGTTCTACCTGCTTTTGTAATTTTATTACATTTGTAGCTTAAGCAATTTTGAATGAAGGGCTGTACGCAATAAATGTGGAATGTGGTAAAATCTGAACCCCTGTTTCCTTAGTATATTTGTCAGACATCATGCACATTTTTTTCAAATGACAATAAATAACATTACTTTTAAATATCTGAACTGCTCTGTTTAGAAGTAACATCACTTTTAAATATCTGAACTGCTCTGTTTAGAAGTACATGCATATACTTATTGTTGAAACTTGGAATGTTCCAATCACAGGTTACTCTCAAGATATCATAAAGGTGATAATATAACTACAGTTTTGAAAAAGAGACCTTCTGAATTGCTTTAGAAACAAAACCACATGAAGACAGATGAATTAAAACCTTTCCAAGGGGATTCTTTAATACCAGCATCTCTGTATATTGTATGAATCCTCTTCAATACTGAAAGCATTCCCCTAACCCATTTGATTTTTAAAGTGTAATGTCTACCTGTAAAACCTTAGCACTGGGCTGAAGGGGCTTGATAACCAGCTGTTTTCCTAAAGTGTAGAGAATTTTGTCAGAATCAGGTGCCCAGGCAACTGAATAAACTGATGACCCTTGAGGAAACAAAAATAAAAGCCTTTATTAATGCAAGTCACAGCATAAGACCAGCTCAATAATTACATTTCACAATGTTCATTTTGCAACTGTACCACATAATGTTTATATTTATCAACAGAAGAATTAAAAAGGATAAAGAGGTTACATACTGTAACTAAACTGTAGTTTAAACTAGTAATTATTGAAGTAATGCAAGTCTTGTTGCATTGTTGACTCTAATTGACAGCAATATTTAAGCCCAATATTCGTTTTACTGCAAACAGTGGGTTAAAACCACTTTGACTCCATTACCTGAAAACATTTCTCGAGTTTTTCATAAAGAAGCGGGTAACATTTATACGAGCTGTTTTGAAGCATGCTGCACACAATGCTGTTTATTATGGATAAACCTCAAGCAAACTTCTGCAAGACTGGAAGAACGAAACAGTCTACACACACAAGAACTCAGCTCTAAGCAATAAGCAGAGATCTATGCATGTGTGTGAGGAGGCACACAGATCATGAGATAGATTTTGTTTTTGAAATTCAAAAACAAGGAGGAAAAAAAAACATTTAACAGCTCTGCCTAAAACACAACACATAGGTTTTTGACATTTAACCCAACTCCAGGTGCTTGTGGTTTTCAGAAATGCCAAAGATCACATGATCCAGAGCTAACAAAAGCAGAACAATACAAGAAGACTTCCCCTACCCCATCTTTCCTTTACGACTCAGATAAATAGGTCACAGTTACATCATTGTTTAATCAACCTCAACAAAAAACACTTGTCTAAGCAACACCTTAGTTTCACAAAATTATTTTGATAATCTGATAGAAGAGAAGAAAAATCCGCAATAATATGAGTTTGAAAGGAGATACTTTAGAAGTATTTTTTATTTCACAAACATAGATATTTGCAGACTGAAAAGCAATTCGTTTTACAATCTGAAATTAAATAATACTCCTGTAGTATTACTCAAAAATCGGAAATTTGAAAGAATTACATTATGCCTCATTTTATGCTAAAAAAAGTGGCACTCTGTAATCACAATAATCACAAGGCTAATTAAGGTTTCTAAGAAATCTAGATTTTATTTTGGGGCTTATGCTTTAATAAAACAGAAAATGTATTTTGACACATTTGATAACTTAGAAGACAATTTATGTCACAATTATAATGTAATGTAATGGTTTCTGGAAAGAATTCACATATTTCACATGAACACTTTATAACCACTGTGACTATTAAAGGTTTTTGTGTAGTTTAAACTTAAAAAACATAAAACTTCTATGATAATTAAATAAAGTAATCAATCATTACAATTTTTATGATTTTTTTAATACAACAGTAAACCTAAAAACTAAAGAAACCCTGTAATATTTTCAATAAAATACACTTAGCACACTGATCTTCACAGTCATTCAGTTTTACATCCAGCTGAACCCTTAAAAGTGTAAATTATGTTCATGCCAAAAAACTAACACAAATGTTGTAATGCATTTTGTGTCTCACCTGCACTTTAATTTTATTTTTTTAGGTTTATTAGAAACAAAATCTAAAACACTTATATATTTAAAATGAAAGGTAGAAAACACTAGTTGTGAGGCATTTTCCATTTCAAAATGTACCATAGCTGAAAAAATAATCTCCATAACTTTCTGTTATGGTGCTGTTTGAAGGACATATACAGCTTGTTTCTGGCTCTGAAATACTTTCATATGCCAACAAATGAAGAAATACATATACTTTGCATTTTTGCAATGCATGGTGTCCTAGCGTTATCATTTAAATAAAGATTTTTTTATTGACAGACTCCAGATGACTAATGTAATCTGGTAAGGTTTAGAATTCTGTATTAAGTTGCAAAATAAATCCTTCTGAACAAACAATGGATACACAACCATCTGCCAGGGAAGTATTTCCGTCTTTCATCCTTGAAGTGTAAAGCTTTTTCTAGCCCACGATATAACAGTATATATGACTGGGACTATTAATGAGTATTATAATAATTTCATGAATTTAAAGAAAGGGGTCTAATGTCTTTTTAAATCTAAAATTTGGTATCCTAACTGTCTTACACTTCTAATTCAATAGGTTTTTTTTTTCAACAGGAAATTCAAAGAAAGATATACATCTTGGTTTTAGAAAGTAGATAATAAGAAAAAATAAACCAAAAGAGCAAAAATGACATTTAAAACCAAAGTACAAATCCCTTAATTAAAAATTGTAATCTACTGTAATTAATTAATCTCTTAATTAATTACAAAAGCTTGTGATATTGTATTGTATTAGTAAAAATGAAAATAAACAGTCAAATGGATTACACCTTATACAAAATAAGTGAAACTGCAGAACACATCTCAATGCTCAATATTTTTTTTTATTTTACTGTTAATTTAATGATTAACTCTGTTCCAATTTCAATAAAAAATATGTTATCTTTGTAATTCTCTTACTCAGAAAAGCTTCCACTGTTTATAAGCCCTCACAATATGTACTGGTTGATTATAGCATTTTATCCTTCCTTTTCAAAATCATGAGGAAAATGAAATCAGTTTAACTTACATGATTGTTATAAATAATTTGTATGCACACAAAATCTAGATATAAACAACTTCACCCACATTGTAATCCTTCATAGCATCCTACAAACTTGTGATTCACTCACTCGCTGCAGTCTGTTTTGCATAAGAAGGAATAATTTGCCCGAAGCCATAAATTAAATTTACCAAATGCATCTGTTGTATTTCATATTACAGCCACTGACAATTACTATAACATCCAAAATATTTTTTTCATAATGTATCTTTTTTTGTCTATTTGTATCGCGACTCTCACCAAGGAAAATGTATCAAAACGTTTAACAACTTTTCAGGTGAGCTTATATATTTTTATTAACACAGAAGTTTTCAGTAAAGTTTGTTCAGTCTGTTCCTCTTATAAAAAAAAGCTTATGGGGGAGACCATATTTTAATGATTCATGAACAACATACCTTGCTGGACCAAAGTGGAACGTAACATTCCACTTTTTGACCAGATCTTAATTTGTCCATCTTCACCAGCTGCAAAAGAAAATACATAAATGAAAAAAGTCAACTTTTCAAAATATGAAAATGTCTACAATAGATTTTAAATATTTGTTGAAGTAGCTACAGGCTAACAAACTTTAATTTAACAAAACTCCTAATCCTTGAAGTGTTTCAGAAGAACCAGGAATATTAATGGAGCATTACAGAACACTCCACTGGTTATGATCCAGTTTTTATAAATTAATGCATTTAAACCTTTAATGTACCCAATTACTGTTTTAAGAGCTCAGACAAAGTTTTAAGAAAACAGTCCAACTTAAACTTTTAATGCAAAAGCCTTAGCACGCCATATTTTGTTTATAAACGTAAGGTTTCAAACATGTTGTTTTGTCTTATGCTATGTTAGAATTTGAAACCTGGCCTGGCTGAATTTCCTAAAAAAAAACTCAGGTTTTCAATTTCTACTTGTTTTATATTTCTGTTCAAGTATATTTTATACATTTAGTACAAATAGCAATATGATTTTATGTATCTTCTTAAAAACATGACCAATAGAAAAACATTATCTGACATTCTTACATTCTAATGGTTTTTACTGTGTTCAATCTAGACACAATCAACACTGACAAACGAATATTTGTATAGCAAAAACAGCTGAAGTTTCACTAAAATTTACTTTCTATACATAGCATAACTTTAACCTCACCTGTAATTAAGGCAGTCCCGTCATAATTCCATCTCCCAGCCAGAACCGCTCCACGATGTGCCTCCACACTTTTTTCAATTCGACCAGTCTTTGAAACCAGATGAAACTTGCCTGAAAAATTTAAATAGTTACTTTCGACCACAGAGAGCGGAACGCTGAGTATCAGTAATCAGTACAATTTAAATGACACTCCAAAGAATAAATTAGAGACCTATAAATGTTTTTGACAAACTCTCATAAAGAACATTAAAATAACTTTAAGACATCTTAACCCCATACTATCATCATAACTATTGATGATATTTAAAGAATTTGTCAACTACATCATATTCTTCAAATTGTTAAAACATTTTTGTGAAAAGGTCAGTTTAATTGAGGACTTATATGTATAATTTTAGTAAGTAATCAGTTGCGATAGGACTAGGGATTTTCCAACACAGCTGACCACAAATTCTTCTGTTTATTGTGTTGTTGACTAAATTTGTATCTTCTTTTACATAAAACAGAACAGCTAATGTAAAATCTTTGCTGTTTGGTTTTAAAGAGTTTCCTATCTACTCAGCGAGACAGAAAGCAATCAGGCATGGAGACAGTTATCAAAGACACTAGCCTACCATATACTTTGTGGCTGTGTGTATTAAAAATTCTGAATGTTCTATGTAATTTTTGGTTGCCTAAAACTGCAAATCAGCATGCTTCTAAGCTCTCTTTCTATATTTGTACTTCCTAAGCAACTAAATGCCGACCCAGAAAAACAATGCAGGTATAATACACTACAGTATTATATTACTGGCGCATATTTTTTTAAACAGTGAAAATCGTTTTTGAAAATACTACTAATGTTTTCAAACACCTTCACACCACATAGAAGATATTTCTATTGCATGAAATCCAAGTTTCACATATAGGTTGAATCATAGACCTACGCAGCAGATGAGGTTTGACAAACCCACATAAGTTAAAATATAATTTTCCCCACCCACAACCTTTATCTATATGTGGTTATAACAATCTTCTAAGCATTTCATTTGCTTTTTTAAAATATCATAACGTAAATGTGGAATTTAATATCTTACTAACTACATGATGTATTATACAAGTATCTACAAGTCTCAACCTATATTAAGTTAATAATTAAGAATACTCTCAGTGGAGTTGGCGATAAAGATCAACTAATACACACATACAGTACATCGCTAATAGTATTTCTCTATATGTACACAAATGTTTTTTTCTTTATTCATAAGATTTATTGTTATTGTTACAAATACAACACTTTACACAAATAACTGCATAAAAATCATGAACCACAGTAGTGCTTCAGTCTGAACATAAGGTACTACACATCAGAAACCAGAAATCCCTGAAAAAAATGTTTCAGTTGAGAATTGAGTTTAGAACATAATATCTGGCATATTACCATACATTTCTAACTACAGTATATGCTTTCATTAGACACAAAGCCCTGATTATTAACAATCTCAATTTCTGTATTCTCTATTTTGTTTACATGTTCCCACTCATTAATAGAAGATTAAAAAGGTTTTGCCATGACAAATTCATAAGAATCGTTTTACTTTCTTGTTTTTATCAGTTAAATTATATCAAAAACAAAATCATTCATGGACACGAGAAGGGCACAGCTATTCTATTGTACTTTATTGGCCCTTAAAGCAGAATCATGACTGAAAAGAACATCTATGTAAACTGTTTTTCTCATTTAATTTCTTGGTATAGATGTTTTAGCTTTTGTTTTTAGCTATATTTCCTGCTCAGATCTTCCCATATAAATTATACTAACTGCATACTGTACTAAGCAGACAATAGAAGGAAATAAAACTGTGGGTAAATATCTTTTTAAGAAAGTGCAGACATTGTAATCCCATCTTCTAATTAACCAAATCCACTAATGGACTATTTCCTCTGCCATTTTACAGTTTACTTAAAACTTTCACATAAATTTCAACCACATACAGTATGTGAAGAACAGACATCATTAAAAAAATTAAACAAATTCATAACCTGCTTGCATCATTATGGACATTTCAAATACTACTTCTGTTTAAACTTTAATTTAAAACTGTAGACCCATTTTAAAACAACTGCAAAGTCATATTAGAGTAAAAGCACAAATTCTGGGAAACTACCATCTGTACATATATAAGAGCTACACACAAAGGCTTATTTATTTGAACATTCAGTTACCTATATAATCTATATTTCTATATATTAACCTATATCACCCTATATTGACCTATATATGTATAGAGTGAAGACAGTAAACAAAGGATACAAATCCATGATCTAATGTCATTCAACAAAATCTTACCATCTGTACCAGTAAGCACAAAGACCTCAGCCTGTGCTTGTTTCTTCCCTCCCACAGTTTTGGGAAACCAGTGAAGATCTATTGGGTAAATGTCCACTTGCAGTTTCACTGCTAGTGTCGTCTCATTTGTCAGAAGATTCCATCTGAGGATCTGATGATCTTCACTACAGGAGTAGAGCTCATCTGCTGTGGTCCACCCAACACAGCTAACTAATTCTTTATGTACAGGGTTATTAAGAAAAACAGTAAAGAAGAAAGTCATAGAAAGTGGCAATGGAAGAAAATGCACAATTTTTCATTGAAAAATAAGCATTCATGACATTTCAAAGACATTGATTCCTTGAGTGAAATAAAAAGGCTAATTTTCACACCTCAACAATAATGTTTAAAATCAGATCTAATTTATTCTTTCACCTGTTTAAGCTGCCAAATTCTAAATTATTTAAAATTCTGAGGTACTGCGATTTACACTAATGTCTATGGCAAATTTAGCTGAGGCCACAATACTCTTTCACATATCATTTCCTTGTTATTTCAACCACACTGGCAAAGCTTCACACCAAGGAAAATGTGATTTTTTCTGCCTCTTACCCCCGATGACTGTAAAAGAACTTGACTTCCTTTCTCTGCTTGTATTTTAGAAATGGAAACACTCAAAGCACAATAAGCTCAATTTGAGGTTATCTGTTTTTTGTTCAATTTTTGACAAGTAAATATTAAACATAAACCAATTCTATATTAAACTATATACAATTCTTGATTCATGAAAATGTTTTTCTCCTCTATTCTAAGTAGAATTAATATCAGAACACAAAAATACAGGTGAGCAACAAAATGACGTATAAGACTTTTTATCAGAGAACAAGATTGCATTTTCTGATCTTAAAACGTAAAGTTTAATGAGCTCACTTTTCATTTTATAGTATAGTATTAAAGTATTTTACTCAGCCATGTTAGTCAGCCTTTAACTACTGAAATTGTGCTTAAAGTTTGCCTTTAGAATGCAATTTAATTCCTTGTAGAAAAGAGCATAGTTTTATTTTTTCTGTACTTCCAAATTTATTTTACTTTCATAACTTTGATGTCTAAGCCCCCTTATTTTAAGACCACCTATGAACACAGCGAGGGTGGTCTTAGTACATGTTATACTGTACACTTCAAAGTGTGCATCAGACTTCTCATCTGCCACAGAATGAATTTCTGGTCAATGAAGCGTGTTTTTAACTTCTTTAAGTTGAAAAGAGTAAAGGACTTTTACAGCAGAATTAAAGACCTGAGTCCTCATTTGTATAGTCAATTGTTTTATGTGTGTATCTCTACAGTCTATCAATATGGCAGACTCACAGAAAAATAAATCCAGCCTACTGTTTATTCCCAGTACCATATATATGACTTAAAATACTTAAAATATTAAATTAACATTAAACTCCACCCAAGTTAAACTTGTATGACATATATCCACAGCAATCATTTACGATCTGATTTAACTGTAATGTTATTATCTAATTACACAAAAGTTCAAAAAAGAACATACGATAAAACATAATCGTACTTATATTAGGAGGACAAATTTAATCTTAATCTTGTTTCAAAATATTTTTTTAGGTGAGAATTTTTAAGATTCATCAGCATACGCACTTGGGATATTTATGTAAATGACAATAAAAGTTAAACTTAAAACAAAGTCAGTATTGAAATCTAATATCTCTCACTAGTTATTAAACTTCTAAGCAACAGTGGCCAATTATGGTTGTACAGATTTTTGTTTTCTTCATAAATTTCAAATTGGCTCTCTTTAAAAACCGGGAAATTAAGGCAATCTAAAATTTGTTAAACTCAGTGGGGCAGATAAGGCAATCGCTATAGAACCCAAACTTTGGTGGTGCATCAAGCGAGATGGCACCCTGACCTGTGTACTGTGTGCACTGAATGAACTGAAACTGTGCTTCAGATCTGTGCTTCATTAGTTACTGGGGAAATGTTTATGACCTTTTTATCAATAGAATGATACTTAATGTGGGACGAATATAGTAGGAAAGTATCATTATGGTGACAATAAAATGATTATTATAACACTGTAATCATCATAAATAACTCTGGCCGCCATTTTGTCAGCCTGCAGCACAGTCTGAATTGACACATGGCAGACTTCATTGACTTCCAGATCTTCTTCAGATCTGCATCTCACAAGTTGCTGAGACAACTATTACATCCCTACCTATTACAAGGTCAGCAACATTTTGTCAAAACACAGAACATATTTCAAACTTCTACTACTTAAAAAATATGGCTGCCCAATGAACTCTATACTTGCCAAGTATCACTCCAGTAATAGTACAATTTCAATATGGCAAAATGGGGTTCCTGTATAAACCAGGATGAGCTGATTTCCATTTTGTTAACAACAATGGCCCATATTGCCCACAGTGCAAACTTATTTTCGAAAACTGTTCGATCATTTACCTCCAAACGTAACAGTAAGGGTGGGCGATATGTTTAAAAAATCTATACCACAATATTTAAATGGTACAGAATATACACATCATGATATTGCGTAATGTTTATCAAGGTTCGGTAGTATTGCAACCTTATTGTAATTGGGTACTCGGAACAGAGAATGAATGGAAATCATGGTACATGGATTTTTTTTAAAAGTAATGGCAATATTTTCTCAGAATATTAATGATGAAATCTAAGTTAATAAGACATTATAAGCTTCAGTTCTCGTTCACTATTCCCCCACGTTTGGGACAGGCATTGACATTGGCAGTGTCCTGGGGTGATGCTATAAACAAGGTAGTAAACAGAAAGACAGCTACAGTATACCAGCGCAGGACCATTCCAAAGGAAAGGCAGTATTTGCCTGAGGACAGCATTGTAAAGGGCAGGAAATGTGTTTGCTTTAATCTATGTCAGCATTCCAGCTTCCAGTCAAACATTTTATGTTATAAAATACATCCTCATGGTTAAGGCACAGTACAAGTAGATTGGAGGAATGGTATATAAAGCAGATGGTAATGATTGATGAGCACAATTATTTATGTGAGTTAATAGATTATAGACGTGATATAATTCAAAACACTGTACTGTAAATTCCTGGAAATTACACAAAATAAGTCAAGAAGCTGGTATTAACACAAGCAGCAACTGAAATTTCCAAAGTAAACGACAATCTTGGGTTATCAGAAGGTGATTTAAGAATATATAAGAAAGAAGAGAAAGGGGTTCTATTTTAAAGGATGCTTCATTTGAATTCCGTTATGTGATATACATCACCATATTGCCCAAACTTACTTGGCAGACATCAATTCTAGTGACCATGCAGTTACAACATGATGAAATAAGGCTCCACTGTAAATTAATATGGTCTCCTGATCGCTTTTTTTATCAATATTCGAACCGCCCCAGTCTTGGGGAAAAAAACTTCACAGACTGAATTGAAACTTGGGAGATTTCATCAATACCCAAATCTGATACTTATCTAGGAAGAAACTAACATATCCCCCACTCATTACATGGGTAATTGATTTCTAATGTTTGTAAAAAACACTTTTCTTCCTCACACTATAAACAACTTTAACAATGTCACATCTCAAACTAAATCAGAAACTGGCTGTATGATTTTTTACGTTGAACAACAAAGTTAGTTTGAATTTTAGGACTCTATATTATTATTCTGTTAATTAACTGGTAACTTCTGGAGCGATACAGAAAGGAAGAATCCTATCAATAATCGGAAATCCTTAAATCCTACATTGGATTTTTAAATACATTTCAAGTACGTGCTTTGGAAGAAAATGTCAGGAACAAAATAGCATAGTTATGGTTAGTTTTATTCTTTACAGCGTTCGTTACATATGTTTAAAGGATATGTTTAGGCTCCTTCAAGATTGATGTCTTTAATCTCATGGTAGCGATTTATTAGAAGCCCGTGTCACTTGTATACTCAGGACCTATTGGGAGAGGATTAAGCAAAATAAAAAGAAAAGAAACAGCTATTATCTCATCATAGGTGTCTTTATTACAGGAAAACATAACCGTCCACAGCTCCAATAAATTGCAGAAAATTAAAGATTAAGCACCTGGTCTACATTTTATATTTTTATGTCTGTTTCCTGTTATTTTACGGTTGCACGTGTGGGATTTTTCTTCAGGTTCAATACATACAGTTAACGTTTACATGGTTTATAAACGTTTATACTTCACACTCTTTGTTAAAATGCCACGTTAAAACATCTTGAAGGTTTATTTAAAGTGAGAACAGGGTGTCGGTAAACTGCAGTAACGTCCGGTAAACACAAGCAATAAAATGAAGATAATAATAATGGCGTGCATGCATGTATTAAAGAACAGCTCAAAGTTGAAAAGTGAAATTTGGGCATATTTAGGAATGTGTGCTCCCAGATTTTCTAAGTATTTATTATGTAAATTACGTTGTGAAAAACAACGTGAATTGTAAACCACAAGTGGGTATATATAACTTTACGTATGTTATCGACCCGCTGTCATTGATGCATAAAAAATATCTGTTGATATATTCATTTGCAGAATAATAAAAACAAGCATCCCGTTGCTAGGGCAATGAAACTTCCTGGAATATTTGTAAAACAGTACCAAACACAACTTAATATTATAAAGTCATATCTAAAAACTCCATTTATTTTAGTATGCCAATCGACAATTTTCACGGGTTAAGGAAAAAATACATGTGTACTGCACAAATTTCATTAGACTACGGAAAAACTTACCAGTCTTCTCTGGTTGAGCCGTCTTGACTGTATCGCGAGACTAGACACCCCGTTTCTTTGGCAACGAACCAAGCAACAGAACGGAAGGAGGAAAAGTGTCTTTTAAAATAGAAATAACAAACCTAATGTTATATAAAAATGATTTTCTGCGATTGTGAATTAAAAAAGACCAACGTAAAAACAGACATTAATAATATGTATGTCAAAACTCCTCCCCCGCCGCTCTCCCGGTTTCTAGGCAACAGACCTAAGACGTAATGACAGATAAGTCGAAAATATATTGTAATTAAGTCCGTTGTTATTTTTATCTCGCCATTCAAGGGTGTTCGCACGGGGTTTGTAAGTTAAATGATGGGACTGACCTTGAAAAATCTTTAACAAGGGTGTTTATGAAAACGGTCAAGAGCTGGCTTCGGCCCCCTTTTTTTTTAAATTTCTTATTTTCTCGCCCGGCGCAGTTCCCAGGATGCCTCGCGCCGGTTTGTAACGAATTTCGGTTTGACTTCAGCTTTTCGGCGCCATTTTCGAGTGAGGAGCTGCGCTGGGAGTTGGGAGTGGGGATGAGAAGAGACTGATATTTTACACATTTGGGCTCTTTTTCTGTTGGCCTCCTTCCCTGGATTGCGTTAAAAACCTCTTGAAAAATACGGAAAAAAATTAGGACACCGATCTGAGGTACTTGGGTTTCTTTGTGACGTACAGTTAAGGGTAAACGCTGTTAGAGCAAGAATATTTTTAGCGGGACGGATTCTAGCAGACTTGACGGACCGGTGAGGAGGAGGAGGGGGGTTATTTGTAAACACATTTGAAGGACGACTCTTACAGTGCTTGCTAAAAGAAAGCGTTTATCTGGTGACTGAAAATTACTCTAAAGCTTTGCTCCGGCCGAATTCACATAGCTGTTAGCTTTTCAGTTTCTTCGCATCTCACACTTGTTCGTGCCTGTAGCTGTGAATGTTAGTTGTTTTTTTTTTTTACTTTCAGTTATCACTAAATGTTTATCTTGTCGGATTAAGCTAGTACTTTCTAATAACTCGTCAATCGGAGACCCTGGCAGTGAATTTATTTTATATCTGTGATTTCATGTATGTTAATGTTGCTTTCGTTGCATTGTTGTTGATGTTCCGAAGATTTTTTTTTAATTGAGTTTTTGGGGAACTTGATTTTTTTTGGGGGGGTTTCCAAGACTTTCTAAATCATTGACGTATTTGTATTAAAAAAAATACAAAAATAAATATTGACGATACACCCGTGTCGATAGATGAAGTCACAGTAGCGGTAACGGGGGTCGCTTTCGTTTGGACAGCCGTTTTGTGAGGTAGCACTTGCGTGTTTCGAGTATCGAAAATGAAGGAAAAAAAATCAACCGTTTCATTTGATTTTCCCCGTTGGTGGAGATGGTGGATCCATTGCGCGACAGAACTAAAACATTTTTACTACGATTCGAATCTGACCAATCAAAATTAACTTTTCTTCAACGCGTGCTAGAGAAAAGCCCACGATTGGCCGCCTGGAAACCTACGGGACTTGCATTTTGTTTGCAAAGATAAACTTGTAATTCTGGCTGTTGTGTGTTAGTAATGTGCGCTCCGGAGTCTCTGTTAAAGACGTCACGGGTTTTTTTTTCCTTCTTGTTATGTGGGGGTAACGTGACGCGGTGCCTGATGCGTGCAATCCAGTTATCAGTCCACTTCTTATTAAATGAAATCAGAAGAAAATATCTGCCGACGAATCAACTTCCTTTCCTGCAAATTTGTGGATGCGGCTAGATCATAGGATACACCATGCTGGGTTTTTTTTATGTTCAGGATGTTTTCCCCTTCAAAAAAAAGGATAATGTTGCTCTTTTAAGTGTGATGTGCACTGGTAGCCCTACCTAAGGTCTTCGGCCGAAAATGCGGGTTCCGTGGTCCTTTGAGACGGATTATCGTGAAATGCCCCCTTTGAGGGCTGACGAAGGAACTTGACAAGTGGAGAAGCGTTGCGATGGAGATCTGTCCTCCCTTCTCTTGGGGATTTGTTCTGATGTGAGATCTCCCCCTCCAGATTATAGCAATGCCCTCCAAAACGACAAAAAGCTCAACTGCTGCCCAGCCGAAAGGCAAAGGGGCGCAGCCCCAGGATGAGTCCGCGGACGAGATGGAAGTACCCCCTGGAGAACCCAACTCAGATGGCAGTGTAGCACCACAGAAGAAGGGTGAGTTACACTGCACTGCACTGCACTGGGGAGAAGGGAGTTGCTGGGCGGCTAAAAAGCACTTTTTAATGCACGGATCTGAGGAGTTGGGCATAGCAGTGTTGAATGATACAGTATTGTGATGTCCAAACTGTTTCCACGGACAGTCTCTTGATTTATTGGTGCTTCGTGTACTTTAGGTTCAAAGTTACCGGAGAGATGACAAGTTTAATTTTTTTTCCTGGAGTTCTTTCATGAACGACGTTTGTTGATTTTTTTACCCCCCACCTTTATCTGGTATTTGACAAGTAGAAATTTCGTGATGTCAGGAGTGGGTTACTGATGACCGAGTACTTTTCGATACTTTTCGATCCCTGTGTTTTAAGAGGAGGAAAGTTGGGAATTGGTCTTTCAGGGCAGAAACAATGATGTCCGTACCAGTGCATTGTCTTTCTTGTTAGTAATAACTTATGTAAGGTCTGAAGAGCTTGCAATCAGACGTTTGTTGAAATCGCAACGGTGTGTAATTTTTAAACAGCAAATCTTGCTATCCAAATTAGTTTGAAACTGTGCTTGACGTTTGTAAGAGTTTTATATTGAACATTTCTCGTGAAGACAATTAAAATGTTAATATTGTAAAAAAAAAATGCGCTTGAATGGTTGATTTCCAGCAATGTTATATCGACGAATGTTTAAAAGCGCACTGACTGAATTTGCACTTAGGATTTAACTTCCGATGTTTTTCGTTGTCTTTGTTCTGCCAGTGTGACCAGAACGGCGGTTGGCTTTCCCGCACCCCCACTCACGACACCAGTGTTGCTTGAAACTGAACTTTTAATGTCCACTTTTCAACTTAGATGCAGGTCCCGGAGCGACAGCAGACGCGGTTGATAATCGAAGTTTAGAGGAGATTTTGAGTAGCATCCCTCCTCCCCCACCCCCAGCAATGACCAATGAACCGGGGGCTCCTCGTCTGATGATAACTCACATTGTTAATCGCAACTTTAAATCATACGCTGGTGAACAGATCCTGGGGCCTTTTCATAAGGTAAAGACATGTAAAGAGAGTTGTAAATGCAGGGTATCAGATGGGAAATTAGAGAGCTCACTTTGCATTAAGTGTCCACTTTCTAGGTATAACAGTTTCCTAGCAGTTTTGGTCTCCAGAACCTTCTAAAAATGTATGTAACTAATATCTCTGGGTGGGAAATTTTGAGTGTTAAGTACAAATTCTGTCTTAATTTTATGTTGAGAAGGGGACTTATTTTATAAAATTGTTAAAATTCATAAACTATTTAAAGTTTCCTGTATATGCTTGCTTTGGAAAATAAAATGAACACAACTAGTGTGTTTTAGACAGTGGTGTATTTTCTTTTCTTTTGGATTTTCTTCCAGTTGTTCAGTAGAATGAAGTTTGCTTGTTAATCTCTTCATTGACATTCAACAGTTTCCTCACTACTGTGCATTTGTTTTAAAAAAAAACTTGTTTCTAAAACAATTCAATGGTTTTGTTTTCTTCCCTCAGCGCTTTTCCTGCATTATTGGTCCAAACGGCAGTGGAAAATCCAATGTGATAGATTCAATGCTTTTCGTATTTGGATACAGGGCCCAAAAGATCAGATCCAAAAAACTTTCAGTGCTCATTCACAATTCAGATAAACATAAAGATATACAATGTTGCACTGTGGAAGTTCACTTCCAAAAGATAATTGACAAGGTAAATATTTTATGTTTTTATCCCATTGCCAGAATGCATCAGAAACTTTGCTTTAGTATTAAGGTTAACTAACATCTCATTGAGATAAAAGAAATGCGGATGAAAAAGACTTCATTTCAAACATTGTTAAATTGTGATACAATATGGGAATTAAAAAAACTTGAATTTCTGCTTTAGTATTATCATTCGGTGACAATGTCCCACGAGTACAGTGCTAAGAATTGAATTGTCCAATCTTTTTTGGTTTGTTGACATTTTACAGATAATTTAGTGTGAAAAGACAATTATGCACATGAAAATGTTTGTATTTTGCATATGGTAAAAATGTCAAGAAGGAATAATCTTTAAATCATTACCAGATAGTTCCTTAAATTGGAATTTTGCTGTTAAAATAATTTATTCATATTTTAATTTTATTTAAATGATTTTTCATCATCATTAATTATTTGTTTTCTGTTTTTTACTGTCCTAGGATTTTATTCATAAAGTTGTACAGTCCATTTTCAGGGGTCAGAATTATTGCTTATAGTTTAGGACATGATTATTAATCTGCTTTTTGCTTTTGTTGTCATTTAGTGGTGAATTTTATGAATGTGCATTCCCCAGAGGAAGGTTTTGTTTTTCAAACATTGTCAAAGAAAAGTAGAGTTAAGCAAAATGACAAGGGCTGTCAAAATGAAGTAAACATTTGCTGTTTAGTTTGCATTTTTCCACCCGTCTGATATTAATCAGGGATCATTCTTTGTTACCTTGGAAATCAGCAAGTAATTTCTGCCACATCGAAAAATTGCTGGACCCCATTATAGTTTGCTTTAGCTTGAGTTTAATTTTTTAAGGCATTTCTTATATGTTTAGAGTGGTAGCTGTAGAATTAAGATCTTGTGTTATTTTACTGTTAATAAAAAATATATTTATTATTGGTTAAAAAGTTTGACTATTTCAGCAATAGTTATTGAATTTAAAAATCCTCCTGTTTCAGATTTTCTCCAGTCCTACTTTGCTGTGTTTATAAAACGTTCAACAGTGTCATTTGGTAAAATATTAAAAAATGATTTGTAATGTTTTCCTTGTTTTTTTGTTGTTGTTTGAATAATTAGCTGTTTAAATTGATTAGCTATAACTGTATGTATCCACCCTCCTCCCCTTTAGGAAGGAGATGATTATGAAGTCATCCCTGACAGCAAGTTCTGTGTTTCAAGAACTGCCTGCAAAGATAATTCTTCAGTATACCACATCAATGGAAAAAAAGCGACCTTCAAAGATGTTGGAATTTTACTTCGTAGCCATGGAATAGATTTGGACCACAACAGATTTTTGATTTTACAGGTAATTGTATTTGCACTCTTTCTTTTTCCACTAAATTCAGTTGTATTGATGTAGGGTACAATATTATGACAAGATATTTTCTCATGGCTGAATATTTGAAGGCCTTAAAGTGCTGTAGCAGCACATCATGGTTTGCAACACTGTAGTGAAGATGCGAACCATTATTTGCTGCTTTAGAATTTTAAGGAAAATGCAGAAGCTTAAAATCTTAATAAACCAGTGGCTACAATGCAAGGCAGTGCAGTAGTTAAAAATTAATATACCTTCTCCGCTTTAGCAGCACGTAATTATTGGTGTGTGAGAAATAAGACCCAAACCCCAATATTACTTGTGCTGCTTCAGTGTGGCAGGATTAAGCTTCTTTTGTGATAACATAATATATCATTTATTTTTTTCACAAGTACTGTATATAAATATGAGTGTTTATTAAGAATTATAAAATACTTTTTAAGACGTGCGTGTGGCTATAAAATGAGAAGATCTTATGTTTAGGGGAAAATGCTTTTCTATAAGAATTACAGTTGTATTTTTTAAAATAAAGCTGCTTAATATATAGAACAATTGTTTGGCATTTAATTAAAATAGTGTGATAGTTTTTAAACGTCCTCAAAAAAGATAGAAATTGACTAGTACGGTGTATTACTGTGTACTTGCATTTCTGTATTTTTTTTTAAATGCTTCGCCATAGATTTAGTTTTTTTCCAGGTGCAGATGAAAATGCAGTTCTAAATATTACAATTTTGAAATACTGTTTCTGGAATTAATATAATTTACTGCACAATTTGTATTGTTTCCATATTAACAAAGATTTAAGGAGTGTGAAAATCTGTCTTTTATATATTTAGGATGGGGCCTTGTGGCTCCTGCGTGTCAGCTAGTGATACTGTGGATAACATGCTTTCTGGCCAGTGAAGTATGGGTTTGATCCTTTGGTGTGGTGTAAAGGTGATGTTATTACATTGAGACATAGTATAACCAGAGGAAGGAAGATCATGATATTTCACATGAAGAAATACCATATTCAGTGGCTTTTTGATCTGTATATTTTTACTAATTTTCAATCAATTTATTAAGTTACTATAACGCTTTTGTGTTAGACGACTGCATTAGTATGAAGAAATTTAAAAGATTACACCTGGCGAGACTGAAATATATGGATTTTAAAGAACGCATAATGTATGTTAAACATAAAGTATGTTGCTAAGAGAGAACAGTATTAATTGCATCTTAAGGAAAGAAGGAAGTCATGCTTACACAAATGAATTTAAATAAAAAAAAAATATTTTTAATGGAATTAATTTGTCTGCCCAATAAACGATGCATGGAAGCCAGTACCCATTTGTATTAGTTTCAGCTTTAATTCTAAAATATGTGATTGCTGGACATGCACAAACTTTTGTGTGTACTTCACAGGCATATAAATAGAACACATTTAATTGAATTAATTCTGTATTTAGGAATATGGGTATCTGTATAAACTGATATGTTGTGAATTAATTGAAAAATAATTTGAAAATATTTGTTGGTAAAATGCAAGGATAAATGTTATGTTTGTGTACAAATTATGGGATTTTGTTTCATTTTAAATAATTAACATTTTAATGGACTACTTTTGCTTTGGGGGAATGTATAGGGTGAAGTTGAACAGATTGCCATGATGAAACCTAAAGGCCAAACTGAACAGGATGAAGGCATGTTGGAATATCTTGAGGATATCATTGGATCCTGGAGACTTAAAGAGCCCATTCAGATTCTTTGCCGCAGAGTTGAATTGTTAAATGAGCAGAGGGGAGAAAAGGTAAGCTTGTTCAAGTGCATTTAACATGCTACTTTTGTTTTCCCTGTTTTAAAACAGAATAAAATCTCTGAAAAGAACCTAGGCTTTTAATGTATTGAATAATGTGAAGGTGACTTCATTGCTATAATTGTGTTGTGTGCTTTGTTGTCAGTGATGTATTTTAAAACTAATTTGACTTGTTTTGATTTCTATAGAAGCGCTCATGTTTTTTTAATTTCCATTTATTCAAAACATGGTCTTTTTCAGAATTTAAGGGAGTTCATAATGTTATAACAATTTTAATTTTAGCCAAATCTGATTCTTCACTGACACAATATGACATCTTTCTGTTTTGCAAGGGCCTGCAGGGGCTTCTCTGTTTATTTTGATAACTTTAACGTATTCTTGCCAAACGAAACAGCCAGTTCTGACACCTGCTTTTCCTTACAAGGAAGTAAGGCACACACTCGTCCTACTGCAGGAATTGCTGTATCTAGGTAACCCCCCTAGGTTCTTGTGCTATTGTGCCAGAATAATTTGGTTGCAGTCAGTAGTAAAAAAAAAAAAGGACAGTTTTTATTTTAGGCATTGTATGTTCCACATCTCTCATAGTGTTATTACATACTGCACGTGATTTTTAAGTAAAACATTTTATTCTTGATCTTTTTATTTTTGGGTCACAAATTTAGAGAGTATTAGAGGTTTTACCTGTTTTGGTAGATAATTTATATTTTAATAAAAATAAAAACTAAGCAAACTTAATTTCATATGTTTAGTTATGCCATAAACCCAACATAAGAAGTTGCTGTATTAGGTTTAAATGTACATTTTGATAAGGTATTTTAAGTAGTTTTGTATTAACAAATGGGTTCACAGATGTGTGACAACAAGATTTGGACTATAAAATATCTGAATCTGCATTGTTATTCTTTAGCTTAATAGGGTGAAGATGGTTGAAAAAGAGAAAAATGCTTTGGAAGGAGAGAAGAACTGTGCTATTGAGTTCCTCAAACTAGAGAATGAAATTTTTAAAAAAAAGAATCATGTTTGTCAGTATTACATGTAAGTATTTTAAAGTTTTAGACCTTCCTCAATGGTTAAATATGAGAAGTATGTATGAAAATAAGTTTAAGGAACTGCATGTTTACTGTACTAGAAATAAAAAAAAGTTACTTTGGGATGTGCTCAGTTAAGATGTAAAATCTGAAATACTACATCATTCACTAGTTTCTATGGGTTATAGATATGACAATTTGTAATCTCATGTCATTCAGGTGAACTAGTTTCTATGAAAGATGTTCTGCTCATTTAAATGGAACAGATCTCCACCTAGCAGTGTTAGGAAAATGTTATGCCTTTTTTAGATATTTGATTGTGTGGAAAAATATGAAAATGGAGGTCTCCCAAGTCAGATTCCTATGTATTTTTAGTAATAACCAGAGTTATTAAAGAGGTTGCTGATCAGTTTATTTTCAGGTGGGGTTTTATATCAGTTTCTCATATGGTTTCCTTATGACTTGCATATTTTTTTCTGTATTTTCTGTATTTGTTTCTAGTAAAACTTGGTTTTGATATTAATTTGCAGAACTATGAATTAGATTGTGATTTATCCTCTGTTGATATTTTCAAATTTTACTTTACTTTATCTTCTAATGTCATGTTATATTTTTTTCTAGCCATGAGCTGCAGAAGAAAGTTGCTGATAAAGAAACTAAAAAGCAAAAGATCCTTGAGGAGACCAAAGAACTAAATGAAAGAAATACCAAACTTGCTGAGGAGATGAAGGTTAAGAACAAGGACTTGAAAGAAGTTGAAAAGTAAGGACTTCTGTTCTATATCTTGCAAATAAGTCTTGATAATTGAGGTTTCATTGAACAATGTTTATCGTAGTGATAAAGTAAGTTTACTGTGTTTTGGGTGGAGATAGGCTGCTTTAATATAAACATAGAATAATCCTGATCTGAGATACCAACTTTAATGTAGTATTCAATCATTAATAAAAATCTGGTGTTATTAGCTGACATCTTAGTCTGATTTCTGCTGTTAAAAATTTATAGTCTGAAAACCATTTGTTTTACCAATTGACATTTTATTTATGTGGAATAGAGGTACATTAAAATTCTGGACAGTTCTTTGCAACTTTTTTTCAATCATGTTTGCACATATTAGGAAAAAATCTTCAGACTGAGTTTCCCTTAAGCAGGAAAATTGGGTGAGAAAGCTTTGACTCATTCTACCAGCTCCAGGGAGCACAAAGGGAAGATCAGTGTCATCTTGCTGGATATGATTTGCTGATTAGGTTTATGCGGAAAGAGGCAGCTGGTTTATGGTGGGCTTGGAGGACACTTAAATAAAATGCTTTGTTTGCCAACATTTCCCACTTTTTTTTCCCTTTGAGATCAAATTACCTATAAATATAATCATACACTTCTTTATCAGTTGTATTTATTGTAAATGTGCTTCTGTTTTAAATCCTTTTTTCCTACAGAAAACTTGCAAAAATCACAAAGTATATCGAAGAAAGAAAGGAGAAATTTACCCAGTTGGACTTACAAGATGTTGAAGTGAGAGAAAAGTTGAAGCATTCGAAAAGCAAAGTGAAGAAACTCCAGAAGCAACTGCAAAAGGACAAAGAAAAGGTTGTAATAGGGATGACTTTCTTGCCTATTCGCATTTTTCTTTGAGAATTTGTGTATTAGCATGGATATATTGAATCAACAGGAATAATTTAAGTGAAGAATTCCCAGCTTCCCAGTCAGATTGAGTTTGCAGCATGCCTGATGAGTTTGAAGTAGAGCTTTGTGCATTGTGAATTTAGAATTTCATATACTCTTTTGCATTTGCCTGACAAAATTTCATATATAGTTGTTTGAACATTTTTATGCCCCAAACTTTTAACAATGGAGGTTGCTAAAGTGTAAAGAACCAAAGAAGCAATTTATTTTAAGAGTCTCAATTCAGTAAATTAGGTCCTGTTCAGTACAGAGGTAACCACTGAAATAGTTTTCCTTCAACAAGGTGCAATGTAAAAGTTATAAAAAAAATTGAAGTGCTGCTAGAGAGTGAAACTGGATTTACTTTTCACTACATAAATTCTAAGTTTTTATTCATCCAGTCTTAAAAAATAATCTTTTGAAAGAATAAATGTAAGTGAAAAGTTGTTCCATTATGCACTGAAAGGGAATGGCTAATAACCCAAAGAGGTAGATGAGCCTTCTCTAATATACAAACTTTCGAATATGATAAAGAATGCTAAGAAACCAGTAACTTTTCTAGAAGAAAAAACATAATTAAATAGGCCTTGTTCAACTAAATTGACTTTGGACCTGCTTATCCATGGCACCTCAAAATGAAAATCCATGTATTCAACCTTTTGAGCTGTAGCTTTTAATGTGGTATGGTTTTGTATAGCTTTTATTCTGCACAATATAGTTTTTAATTAAGATTTCAAAACAAACTAAATTGCTTTAATGCAAGGAGTCAATGTGCTGAGATGTTGCACAAAAGATTATCCATCAGAAATGTTTTTTTGGGCTGTCTCATTCTTTGATTACTGTTGAAATGTATAGTGTTCAACAATCAAGATAAAGTGTTCCTGATGAGATAGCAGTGTTTAGTGTTGCAAAGGTTTGATCTTTGTCCTTAAAAAAATATCAGTAGATCGTAACATTTTCAGAGATTTTAAGTGCAGGTTGACATTTAAATTCATGTTCATATTTATTTTTCTTAACATTAGGTTGAAGAATTCAAGAATGTACCTGCTAATAGTGAAAAAACTATTTTAGAAGCAACTGCAAGAAAAGAGGAGCATGAGAAACAAAAAGTAGTTGAGGAAGAAAAGCTAAAGAAAGTAATGGAAAGCCTAAAACAAGAAACTCAAGGACTACAGCAAGAGAAAGAGGTTAGTTATTGGTTTTCTACATTGTCCCTCAAGACATTTTTGAACTGGAACAATTAATTGTACTTTTCTTGGACTTAGGAAAAGGAGAAAGAGCTGATGGAGTTGAGTAAAGCTGTGAATGAAACTCGTTCCAAGATGGATGTTGCCCAGTCTGAAATTGATATTTACCTCAGTCGTCATAATACAGCCTTGACCCAGCTCAACAAGGCTAAGGAGGCCTTACAAACAACCACAGAAACCCTTAAGGAAAGAAAATCAGCTATTAAAGAGCTTGAAATTAAAATACCAAAGTGTGAGGAAGAACTGAAAAGGGTAGGAAAACCTTTTATTGAAATTGCATTTCTTTAAGAATCTAAATATATTCTGATACTGGTATTTTCTCCACTTTAAAAAGGATGAAGGTGATCTTGATAAAATCCTAAAAACTGAAGGAGAGACAATGAAGGTAGTTAAAGAACTACGTCAGAAAGTTGAAGAGGCTAAAAGTTGCCTGTCATCAAACCGCAGTCGAGGCAAGGTCTTGGATGCACTCATGCAACAAAAAAAGAGTGGAAAAATTCCGGGAATCTTGGGGAGATTGGTAAGGAGAACATGATGCTTGCATGAAAAGTAGGGTGACATTTATCAGTAATGCCTATGATACTTTGGAAAACTACAGGATATTGAGTCTTGTTTTAAATTGAAAGAGATAAGCACATACGTTATACATGTATTCAATAATGTGAAGATAAATACTGATGTTTAACTTAAGAGGTTGACATCAACTATTTTTCCCATGAAAAATGAATACTTTATGTATAGGTGCTTCATCCTTTGTTCCCAAGTTATTGTCCAGTGTTAGAGGAGTGGATAATTAAGGTACCCTGTGAGTTCTTTTGTTCCCTTTTCAGTTTGCTTTTGTTAACTTCATTTATTCTTTTTGTGAATGTTGCATTTGTTTACTTCAGGGTGACCTTGGAGCTATAGATGAAAAGTATGACGTTGCTATTTCTTCAAGTTGTGGGTCCTTGGACAATATACTTGTTGACACCATTGATACAGCTCAAGAATGCGTTAATTTTCTTAAGATGCAAAATATTGGTGTTGCTACCTTCATTGGGTTAGATAAGGTAGGTCTGGAATTTTGTAATGATTGTATTGTTACAAATAATAAAAAAGGTGTGAGGAGCATTACTGTGCAATTCAAAGTGGTGTTTATTCCATGAGAACTATGTCCAGAACAATCTTTGCTTTCAGCATCTCTCATTATAAAACAATAACTTAATAATAAATGGATTTTGTGGGACCCAGTTTTTTGTAGATAGGTTTAACAGCATACTTAGTAGCTTAGTAATCATGTTTCAAGTTTTTTATTAACTTGGTGTTACAAAAGTGAAAGTGTGGTTTAAAAGCAATCTAACCTACACCTAGAAATTAAACCTTGATTTAAACTTTTTTGTCCTATAGATGAAGGTTTGGGAGAGAAGTATGGGAAAGATTCAGACTCCTGAGAACATTCCAAGGCTTTTTGATATGGTGAAGGTTAAGGATGAGGCAGTACGTCCAGCTTTTTATTTTGCCTTGCGCGATACCCTCGTGGCTGACAACTTAGAGCAAGCTACCAGACTGGCCTTCCAGAAGGATAAACGTTGGAGAGTGGTCACGTTGCAAGGCCAAATTATTGAACAGTCTGGTAAGAACTTCATTGTATTTAATAAACTTTTAAGTTTTTGTTTATATTCCTGGTGGAATCAGATTATCTTCTGGGGGTTTTATACCACGATTTAATCATTGTTTAGACAGTCTCATGATAGTTTTGTTTTTATTATCCATTTTGTCATCAGTTTAAAGGTAATGTTTATAGTAACAACTGGAATGTTGCTACAGGTACAATGACTGGTGGTGGAGGAAGAGTAATGAAAGGAAGAATGGGATCATCTTTGGGGGCTGATATTTCTCAGGAGGAGGTGAGATGAATACATGGTTTGCCTGTAGAGCCCTGTAGTCCAGACAGTATGGGCTGTTCCATTAGCTAAGTCTGGCATTCTGCAGTTGGTCAGACATCACTGGGATTGAGGGCACTTGTGTGTGCAGGTCCTTATTCTTCATACATGGCGCAGAAACTGTCACAATAAGCCATGTTGATTAACAATTTAATTATTACAAATAGGGAGGAGTTTAAAATAATTGCAGAATTTTAATGAATAGGTAGAGCTAGGTATGGTAGGTTACACATTTTTAGTGTTTGTGTTGGCATTCTCCCAAGTATTAAACAATTTGGGGTGCAATATTAAGTGGGACCTGTGCAAATATATAACCCATCTCTTTTTCTTTTGTAATTTAATCTTTTGAAATATGAAGTTAAATTCACTCAATGCTACCTTAAGTGAAAAGAGAAATAAAGTGATAGAAGATCCTAGAAAGGGCTTTTAAATTCAGAAGGTTCAACCTTTTTTCCTGTTTAATCAAAATAAAGAAGCCTTTAGCTCTTTCACATGCATGTAAAGTGCTTTTCAACTAATCTTAATTATTTTTCAGTAGTTCTTTTTGTTCTGGTTGATCATAAATTATCTTTTGTTTGTAAACCTCCACTCGTAGATGGAAAAAATGGAACGCAAGTTGAAAGATAAAGTTCAATTAGCACAAAGCAGCCAAGAAAAAAAGGTGGAGCTTGAAGAGCGCGTTCACAGATTGAGAAACCACCTTCGGGAAATGAAAAACACTTTGGAGAAGTACACAGCGAGCATCAAGGTGACAGGTGTCTTTGTAATTTGTGTTGGTTTGCTGTAAAGAAGTAGAATAGGCAATATTGGAGTGTTAACTTTTAGATGCCCGTTTTCCTATAAGATATTGGCCTTAAAAAGTTGAATGCCTGTTGATACATATTTGCAGTCTGAAACCCTTTTTGTGTTTGTTTTGTACAGAGTTTGTCAGAGCAAGAAGTTCACCTCAAGTTACAGATGAAGGAGCTTGAAGCAAATGTTGCAGCAGCTGCTCCTGATAAAAATAAACAGAAACAGTTGGAGAAGAACCTGGAGGCTTTCAAAAGAGGTGAATATCCACCACTGCAATATTAATGTAAATTGTGTATTCAAGTGTGGAAGAACTTGGAGGAATCAACAATACATAAAATGAACAATCTTTTATATGAAACAAAGTTGTAATACATTGTAAAGAATCTTGATAGAAAGCTAGTAAGTTATACACATAAGTCTGGTAGTATTTTGGAAGTTCATGAATCATTTGGAAACAGATTTTGAAAGCCAACCTTACATGAAAATGACTAAGGGTAGTTAACATTTATATATAGCAGAAGCAGTGGTTTAGTTGTTGGTGAAGCAGTGGTTTAAAGCCTTAGCACAGACATCAAATGTAGTTTACTATTTTTTGAAATTTAGAATTAATTTCCTATTTCTCCTATACCCACTGATTAGGACTGGCTTTTTTCAATTGGTCAGACACTAAGATCGTAAAACACAGGAAAATGACTCCTCTGACCCTGCTCTTTTAAGACACTTCCATGAACAAGTCACAGGGAACCCAGCTGTAAGTGGAGCACTGATTGGCGCATCCCTTCCCATCAGCACCACATGTCTGCAATTGCCCTGGAGGCCGCAGGGGTCGCTGACTAACGCCTCTCTGCCCTCCAGCAACACTCGACAGCTGTATACCGCACCTTGAGCAATTGGTTTCACGGTTACAGTCAGTGACATGACTCAAGTTTAGGCCTTTGATTATTTGTGCCTTTACCCAAGCAAGTGAGTTACTTTAGACAGGTTTAGGTTTAACTTAGTAACTTTTCTATTCTAGATTATGAAACTGCTGCAGCCAAAGCTGGTAAAGTGGAAGCTGAAGTTAAAAGACTGCACAACCTGATTGTTGATAGTATTAGCCACAAACTTAAAGCACAGCAAGATAAGCTGGACAAAATTAACAAAGAAATAGATGAGTGTTCCTCTGCAATAACTAAGGCTCAAGTTTCAATCAAGACTGCTGGAAGGTACGTTATCTTTGATTTCATTCCAACTAATACCACTGGTATAACTTAAAGATCTGAGTTGGTTAAAGCACATAAACTAGAATCAGTGTAGTACATCTTGCTTTACAAGAATTATTTGACCAGGTCAAACGGATTGCAATTTTAGTTGTACTGCCTATTTTTATAAAATAATTTGTCATTTCTGTATCTCATTAGAGCTTTTGATCACAAATAACCTGCCAATGAATGTCTAAATATTTAAATTAGAACATTTTATTTTAAACTGAAATGTTAATTTGTATTTTTTCCCCTTTAGGAACCTTAAGAAATCTGAAGATGCACTTGCACGAACAGAGCAGGAAATAGTTGAAAATGATAAAGCAGTGGAACAACTTACAGAACAGCTGAAGAAATTGGAAGAGGAGGCTACTGTTGTCATGAAGGAGTCGAAAGAAGCTGAGGCATGACTTTTCTTTTGTCCAAATAGTCTTAAAACAACTTCACTAGGACATTATATTAAAGTGACTTCGAGATAAGTGGTTGTGATGGTAATGGAGGCAATATACTGTATATGATTATTTTGGATTTTAGCTTTAAGTCTTTTTGGTTGAGTGTAGTGATACTGGTTTTAACATACCATGATATGGTAACTTTAACCATGAAACCATTTTCCAATTTTTCTAATCTTTTTCTAATAGGTTTTTACTTTTCTTTTTAATCAAAGTGCCACTTTAATGCATTCATTTAGATAGGTCTGTTGGTCATTTGTATTTATTCTGCACAATGTGGTAATAACCTGTTTACAGAAAGAGGGTCTCTCTTTAATATTTTGACTGGTTATAAGCACTTGATTGATAAATGAAAGTTTTCCTTCAAACAAGAACTACTATAAAAAAACTACATAGTGGATATATGTCATATTTCTACATTCTTTCTTAGGAGGCACTGTCTGAAGTGCAAGAGCAACACAAGAATGTGCTTCAGGAGATTAAAGCTGTTCAGGAAGAAGAACATGCACTCCAGAAGGAGTCCCTGAACATAAAGCTCAACATTGAGCAAATCGACAGTCATATCGCAGAACACCAGTCAAAGATTAAACACTGGCAGAAAGAGGTATTGTATCTATTGCTATGACATTTCTTAAATGGACATTTACAAGGGGGTGTATAAAAAGTTATGGTATTCATTAAATACCTTAGGACCAGTTCTGTATTAACTATATATCCCTAATATTTCACGGGGACAAGAACATTAAGGTTGGAAATGACCAGGCCGTTCAGCCCATCTAGTTTGTTTCGTTGTTCTAATTGATCCAAACATTCATCCATTTTCTTGAAAACCCAGGGTTTTGGTTTCAGATAGCTTGTTGCAGAATCACACAGTTTTTTGTGGAGAAAAGCACCTCCTGATTTCTGTTTTAAATTCTCGTAGTTTCGATTTCTAATCTCCGGTGCATTTCACCATTTAGAATTAAGCCCATTTGGGTTTACTATGAGGTACCCTCATGGTCATCTGCGTTCAGATCTATAAAATAGTAACAGAATTATACACATTCTTCTAAATAAGGTCATACTCTAGTACATTGTACAATTTTAACATTCATTTTTTAAATTATGTACTTTTAGGATGTATAGTTGTTTGTTTTTTTTATTGCTTTTCCATTTTGTCTAGAACAGAGGGTCTTAGCCATTTCTGGTGGCCAACGCTTGCTTCTTGATACATTCACAAATATGTTCTTAGGCAAGAACGACACAGTAAATGGTCACATTTTAATATCTTTTAATGTAGCTGTAAAATTCACTTGGAAAGTTCTTCTCAAATTCAGAAATAGAGCACGTATATAATGAGAAGCAGTGGCGCAGTGGTGAGCATTGCTGCCTCGCAGCACTGGGGCCCTGGGTTCAGTTCCAGACCTGGGGTGCTGTGTGTGTAGAGTTTGTATATTCTCTCTGAGCTTGTGTAGGTTTCCTCTGGGTGCTCCGATTTCCTCCCACTTACCAGTAGGTTAATTGGCTTGTTGAAGCAGTTAGAAAATGGATGGATATATAGCATGTATAACCACACTAATAGGTCAGTAGATGTGTATCCTAAAAGCTTATGCTTTTGAAAATCATTTGGGTAAATACAGTGGAAAGAGTGTATTACATAATGTACATTCTCATTGATGGATATTTTTGAAAGCTGCACATTGCGATTTGCTGCAAGTCAGACTTGCTACTTGAAAACTTTAGTTTCCTTCCATGGTTGACATTAAGGAGCAAGTGAATGCTACTAAATTTGGAGTAATTCTGTAAAGGCAGATTCAGAAAAATGTCCAGTTTATATACCCTTTGTCCCTTTGTTTTTTGACAAAAATCACTGTCTACACATCAGTGATTAACGAGATTTAAATTGTCCATAGATGATAAATACATTAGGATGAGTATCGGTATGTCCTTGGATTAGAAGGCAAATGCATCTTATTTGTTCAGTGCTACACCCAAATTACCCTAATAAGCATAACAGAGCATATTTTTATCCTACTCTTTAAACGGTACCACTTGAACATTGGTGGCTACATTTGAGAAATGGTGGTCTAGACTCTAGAAGATGTCAGTTTTAAATCCAGATGCTGTATTTTTAAGCTCAGTGTTGATGGAAAGCACAACGTAAATATAATAACAGGTCATCTGTCAGGTGTTTGCTTGGCAGTCATTAAGGGTTATATCAAGTTATTCCTGTATAGGTTGAATTAATTACACATTGGTTTTTTGCATTATGTGGGGAATATTTAACTGTAATATTTGATTTTCAGATATCTAAAATTACCCTACATGACATTGATGGTCAGCCTGCTGAAGAGCTTCACACACTGACACAGGAGGAGCTGGAATCTACCCCAAACCCCGATGTCATCCATAATCAGATTGCACTTATCGAAGCAAAATGCATGGAAATGAAGCCAAACCTTGGCGCTATTGCGGAGTACAAAAAAAAGGTAGCTGCTCTTTATTTTAAATTTATCCAGCTTTTGCTTTTTTTTTTTTAGAAACACTAAAATCTGCAATTCTTTTAGGAAGAGCTATATCTTCAACGTGTTGCGGAACTGGATGAAATAACCAACCAACGGGATAACTTCAGAAGAGGCTATGAAGATCTTAGAAAGCAGAGGCTGAATGAATTCATGGCTGGATTCAATATCATTACAAATAAACTGAAAGAAAATTACCAAATGCTGACACTGGGTGGAGATGCTGAGCTGGAATTGGTGGACAGCCTGGATCCTTTCTCGGAGGGAATTATGTTTAGGTAATGAAAATGTACATTTATATGCTGTTAAGGCAAATAATTTGTATCTGCATCCTTATGTGAGGACAAAAAATAAATGGTATCTGGAGGAGAAATTGCCATACCTATATTTTTAGGTCCTTTTAATAATACTGATCTTTCCCTTGGTCTTGGTTTCATGGCTAGTCAGATGAACAAACTGCAAAAAGCCAATTCCCAGGGATCATACCCTCGGATTAATAATTTACTGGCACCCAAATAACAAAGACTGGATAAAGGGCTTCCTCTTGTTTCTAACTCTATTCCTGTATTTAAGTACTATATTCTTAGTGTCGTGAAGTGAAAAATACCAATGTGGTCTTGTATAACAGAAAATTATATTTAAAAAAATGTAATTTTCCACCAAATGTTGTAGTATATTTTTTTTAAACATTATCTTTTGTAATTCTTCCTTGTAGTGTTAGACCTCCTAAGAAAAGCTGGAAGAAAATCTTCAATCTTTCTGGTGGGGAGAAAACACTGAGCTCTTTAGCCTTAGTGTTTGCACTGCATCATTTTAAACCAACGCCTCTGTACTTCATGGATGAGATTGACGCAGCTCTGGATTTTAAGAATGTTTCGATTGTTGCTTTTTACATTTATGTGAGTACATTATGAAAGAACTACTAAGCAATATATAAACTTTATAAATGTTGCAAAATGTTCTTTATACAAGGCAGCGGGTGATTTGATGGAGTTTAAAATTATCAGTAGAAAAATATTTGGTACTACATGTTCATTAATGTGGAAAGAAAATGCTTTACGGCAATGTTGTTGGACTTAAACTGCTATGCCGGAGCTTCTGTAAATTTCTTGTACATTTTTACAGATTTATTAAAAACTTAGCAAATTGGTTATTTTAAGTTATATTATAATGCAAATGTGTTCTTTCTTCTGAAATTAGTTTGCTTTCTGAAGTCCATGCTATTAGACAAGTATTGGGTTTATGGGTTAGGGGACTTCTATGATTAGATCTAATGTAAAACAATGCTAAGCCCTAACAATTGTACATTGACAAAAATCTGGAATATTTCATTCAAACTGAATGAAATTCTTTACTAAATTTCTACAATGTATTTTTTTCATTGCAGGAACAAACAAAAAATGCCCAGTTCATCATCATTTCTTTACGAAATAACATGTTCGAGATTGCAGACAGACTCATTGGAATTTACAAAACACACAACACCACCAAAAGCGTTGGGATCAATCCGAAGGTTATTGCTTCGAAGGAACTTGCGGAAGTGGAAGTGCCATCTGCATGATCGACACATTCAATTTGTTTTAATCACAATGCGTATTGAGAAGTTCTTTGAATACTGAAAAGTAATTTTGAATTTTTTTTATAAATCTTGATTCTTTTAAGAATACTATGCCTTTGAATTTCTTAATTCTGTGCTGGCTACATATTTTAGTAAAAAGCTGCTACTTTTTCTGTGTACAGAGACTTAACAATTTAAGATGTAAGCATATTTTTCTAAGCTAATAAACTGAATAAGTATGTGTTTGTGTGATGTATTTAACTTAATGCTCTTTATTCTAAAATAACATTTTAAAAACCAGTTAAGTTAAAGTTTTCAGTACTTGTATGAAGAAAAATCACATTTGATAGGTTAAACTACATAGATGAGTAGAATTTTATTTAGTAGAATAGACCTTTCCTAGGAATATCTGTAATTGGTACTTTTTTATACTATTTCATACTCCTGGACACAACAAGATAATAATAGTTAATAGTCTGGTACCACATGCTTGGCATTCCCTGACTGAATCTGCTGCCAGGTAGTTTGAATCTAAAGGGGTATTTTCCTTAGCAACTGATTGAGTAAATTCCAATAGTTTATGAGCGAGCAGTTAAAGTAATTTAATTCCTAGGCTATAAGAAAGATGAGCAATATAGTTGATATAAATTAATGTACATAATCATTTTTAGATTTTGAAAGCCTTGATATTTGTGATTAACAGATCTGTGCTAAGACTAAGATCATCAGGGGTGAGTTTCCCGGAAAGGATGAATCTAAGATTAATTAGCAACTTTATGATGTACTTAACAACATATGTGCTATTTATTCAAGTGTTTCCCTAAAACCCTCTTAATCGGCTATTTTAAAAGCAAGTATAATTTATTTCTTTGTTAACCCTGTCCCTGAAGTTGCTTAGCAAAAAGCATCAAAAGTTGATTGAAAAGCAATTGATTGACAATACTTTTAATTATATGGTGTTGTTTTTGGTCCTTCGGTGGAATGAAATACAGTTGTGAAGTAATATGAAGTAAACATGACATCATAATTGAATTACCAATAAAGCAAAAGCATATTAACTGGCACAAAATTGGGCACCTAATGCTTCTAAGATAAACGCAAAAGAAAACAGACATGCTGTAAAAGAAAACCACACTTTTCTAAAGCAGAGCTTGCTCTTTTAGAAGAGATTGACGACAACAGTGTTGTTGACTAAGGCACGTGGCAGCCTTTCCAACAGCGAGAAGAAACAGAAGTGGGATGAGATAGCGAAGAGAATAAGTGCCTGCACATCACAACCTAGGTCAGGATGTAAAAAAATGGCAAGAAATGTAAAAATCTTGCTGAAAGAAGAGCAGCAGAATTAAGGAGAGAGGGTCGAGACTGGGGTGGGCAGATAACATTGCCTCCTTCCCCAGAGCAGGAAAGAGTCCTGCCAATCCTTGGGTCAGTGGTTATAGAGGGGATATCTGGAAGGATAGATGTCTGTGGGAGTTTCTTATACCACCACCCCACGCTTCCTCACCCCAGCATCTATCCCCCTGTTCCAGCAAAGATTCTCAGACCGGCCCCAGGCGAAGGCCACCCCCTGAACCACACGCACGGGTGAAGAGAGGCTGGAGAGAAGCTCCAACTGAAGTGCGAGCTTCTGGTGTGGTGAGAAAGGCACCACACACAGCTCATGGAATTAAAGAGCTTAAAGAAGCTCAAACTTGATGTTATGGTAAGAAAGTTAGCTGTGGCCGAGGCCCAGTATGACCAGCCCTCTGTATTGGTGCCAGTAATGCTGCCTTCTGAACACAGTGAGTTACGGTGAACATGTCTGGACCAAACTCTTCTATTGTAGTTTTCTATTTGTGACCTAATGTATATATTCATTACTTTACTTTCTTTTCAGACACACCGCTGCCTGCAGGCAATTTGTAAATTGTGTATACATTTAATTTATATTATCTGTTATTTTTCCACAGTTCATAAAGATAAGAAAATAAATTCAATTATGTATTAATTTCCACACTCCTTCGGACTGTGCACAGTGTGTTTATTTCTCAAATATACAGGGAATAACTCACGTACAATGAAATATAAAGTCTTGCAACCGATTAAATAATTATGTAAAAACGGTAGTGATGACGGCCTGCCTAGCCTCCACACCAGCCTGGTATACACCCTCTGCTGTAAGATCAGGAAACTCCGTCCCTTCTTCCTCGCCCTCATCCTCCTCGTCTTCACTGGGCAGGGGTACGGCTGCTCCGACAGCCATGTTGTGCAGCATTGCGCACACACAACTATCACAGCGCCGCACCGCTGAGTTGAAAATCTGATGCCACCCGCTGACTTACGAAGACTTTTCCAGAGACCTACATTGCGTTCCACCAGGCTCCGGGTTCGCCGATGTGCCGCGTCATATTGTTCTTCGGCCGCCCTCTGGGGGTTAGTTACAGGTGTCAACGGGTATGCACGAAGGGGATACCTGCCATCACCCAGTAGCCATCCACCACCAAACTCGCCGTGTTTTGCAGTTTGACACACTGCCGAATTGGCCCATATCAAGGCTTCGTGGGTACCCCCAGGCCACATTGCCACAAGGTCCGTAAAAAGTCCTTGGTGATTGCAAAACACCTGTACGTTCAATGCAGAGAACCCTCTGCTATTGCAGCCCTTTTAGGCTAGAGATACAAGCCACCGCTCCAACCCACTGATTTAAACTTAAATAATGCATTACTACACTTCATCAGGAAAATCCTGATATCATCCAGTCAAGTATATATCTTAGTATTCTAAATTTCCGGAGAACTGTCATGACGCGAATTTAATGTGCTCTGTCTGGTGATCTCCGTCTGTCGCAAAGGTTGGCGCAAGTGGTAGCCAGTTTAAGAAGCACTTAGCAATTAATGAGTGGGTTGGGGAGCACATAGATTACGAAGGATTTAACATGCTACTTTAGTTATGATGGTTTTGGGGAAACACTCATAAATTAACAATCGATCATAAGATGGAGTTTACGATGTTCTTAGTGCTACAACGCTTTTGGGAAACTCACCCCAGATCAGATTAATATAGCAATAGAAAATTTATATTACCAGCTCATTAAATAGGTCCCTGATAAATACTTGGTTATCTATAAAATGACAAGTTTTACTCACCTACTTCAATTGTTTTCTGTAGCACTATAATATTCTAGTATTCTAGGGTGCGAAATACTAGTGCACCTATACTTTCATACTAAGGTGATGTTTAATTCTTGTTTGTTGTTTCAGGGTCAATTTATGGAAGAATGCAGATAGGTGCTTAATACACTGTTCCTAACCATCTCTAGCTCATCTTGCACCAATGACTCCTGTACTAGACAGGAGAATAGCAATGGTCAGATAAACTCTTCCAACCTGCCCAGTGGTTAAGCTCATCCTCTTTTGATCCACTGCAAACTCCACAGGCCTTTCTCACTGACATAAGGTCTAGCCTGTTGTAATAGGGGAAGTTGCTGTTTTGCCAATGTCCAGCTCAGCTAATCTTGACTGTATCCCTGGCAGCCCTATGTCAATTTTGTGATGTTAGCCTTCATATCGCAGTACTCTTGCCAAATAGTTCATTTTCATTTAACAAGCAGCTTTCAGGACCTTCAGTTACAAATTATTCTTAAAAACTCGCTTTAGGTCTTAAAACTGGTATAAATCAATGTATAAGTCAACTTCCCCTACAGCTGAAAAAATGATCTTGACACTGTGATAAAATCTACCAAAACTGACTGGAAATAAACAGCCACATCCTTCCCTGAATAGAAAGGGGCAGTTATTTCACACGCATAATTTTGAATCATTTCATTAATTTGATACATATCAGAGTACCGGCTGAGCTGAACGCCAATCAGTGCGCTGCCCAATAAAACCAAGAGCAAAAGCAACACCAACACAGACCTACTGACATACAAAGCTTGTAGTCTGTTGAAATTTCTGGAAATAACTTGGCCCTGACAGTGGTTAATTTGTGGTATTTCCTCTCTTTCAAGGTTCCCAAGAGTAATCCCAGACCACTTGTGTTTCAGATATTCCCCAGCCCTTGGATAGATGTACAAGGGTTTAACAACTGGAAGGGGTGCTTTACTCAGAGCTGCAACTCTTTCTCGGAAGATATGAACCTTCTCCAGAAAAAGAAGGGGAGAGTCTTCCTCCTCCACTGCTGCACTGTACGACATGAGCTCCAGCTGCTCCTCCTTCATGTCCTTAAGCGTCTCAAGCAGTGGGTCATACTCACTTGAGAGCTTAGCGCCTGCATCATCAAGAGCAGCCAGGAACTCCCGTTCCTTCTGCGCCAGGGTCCGTTTAATCTTCTCAAAGTACAGCACCACGGATTCTTTGTCTTGTCTGATGAGGTTTTCACATCCAGCTTTCTGCTGCTCCAGCTTTTCTGCTAACAAGGAAACCTCGGCCCACCGCTTATCAGTCAGCTGCTCCACGAGCGTCCCTGGAGCCTCCTGCTCTTTCATGAAGGCTGCCTGCAGGTCGTCAATGGCATGACCCCGATGCCGCCCAATGGTAAGACAAACTCCGCAAATCAGCTGACGATCTTGGAGACAGTACACGTTCAGTGGTTGCTTTGGGTGCTCCTGGCAGGAGGGAGGTTTGGACTGGTCGTCCCTTTGAAACTTCTCTATGATAGCTCTGAGAGACACATTGGTTGGCAAGGCTTCAACCCCTGTTGGGGGCAGTTCCACCATATTTCTGCAGTGGGGGCACTTAAGGGGGGTTCTCAACGGCCTCCAGATAGAGAAATTGACAGAAACCTGGAGAACATTTTCCAAACAGCCTTTACAAAAGGTATGGGAGCACGGCAGAACACGAGGGTCACTGAACAACGAGTAGCACACTGAACACGTGAGATCCTCCTCCAGACTTTCCATGCTTTTTTATTCTGTAAAAAAAAATGCACTACGTTAAGGCGTACCCAGTATGCCTGCATGTCTGAAGAAAGGTCTTTAGCGATCTGTACTGTGCCTGCCAAGACACTGCAAGTCTTGGTGACACAAAACAAATATCTGATCATCAAACTACTGAAACAAAGACCAAAAATATAAAGTGATTACCCACTGAAACCGGTCTGGGTGTATTTTTTTTAAACACCGCAATTCAATACAATTCTTTGTATAAGTAAGTTGATATTTCTATTTATAAATAATGATCAAATACATTAATATAGATCAATTTTCCAAAACCCAAGTACAAGCCATAAGTTAAGTGCAATTAAAAGTGAAAAAAACAACTAAAGAGAAACACACAGGATAGGATGTAGGGCAATGAGACACAGTACCCAGTAAAAAAAAAAAGTGAGTTTTGAGTTAGATAACAGTTCTTTAAAACGTTTTCGTTCCTGGAAAATTGAACGACCAGTTAACCAAAGAGCCTAATGAATTACTGTGCAGCTGTTTCTATAGGAATGCATATGTACATGAAATAAAGATCTAAGAGACAAAGTCGTGTATCCTCCGAGGACAATAAAAGATAATGGTGATCAACATTTCTTAAGAAGCTGGTGCAACAGGTTTAAATTGTTCAAGCACTACTGATATTTCTTCCCAGCGACTCTCCTACGGGAGTTTATTGACATTTCGCAGCAGGCTGGCTAGACAGTGTCATCCCTGATTCTTTAACGAGACTTGACTCGGTGTTCAGCATCAAGATGCCACTTAATCGCGTCATGTAAATTGAATCTTTATCATTCACAAGCCATTGTAAGAACTATTTTTGCCCCGAGGTCATATTGGCAATATCATTCAGACATCAATTTATCATGAAAGACCACCGAGAGTTGTCATTAACAGGTCTGTTGTTAAGAGTACGACAGTGCCGATTCTTACAATCTGATCATCCACAAGGAAACGACATTTTCACAAATTCACACGACTTCGGATAAATCCGCACAAAGATACTCGATTCAGAGGCATTAAAACCCTTGGTCTCAAGATGAATAATATCCCAGACATTACCCGCTGTCGGTAAGACTGATACAAGCGAGAATAAATGTGAGATTTAGTTGACAAGACAAGGTTCAGGAGCAACGTCTGACGAGAATTAAAGAGTTTTTTAAAGTTTTAATTACGCACTTCTTGAGTTGAAAGCGATTAAACTCGAACGTCAACGGTAATTGTAGCTTGTTCTGACTTTTACAGACAACAGGCTATTGTGAAATATACAACAATTGACTTTTCGTTATTTTCTAATACATGTTAAACACAAATTAGCGGGCACCTTGATTTATTAAATTAATCTAGTTTTAGGCTTGCTCATCGCTCTACTTCAGCATTTTTTTAAAAAAGTACGCAAATCCAAAACGTTATTTCTTCTCCGCCCATATATAGATATAAAACTAACAATGACCGGTTCCGCTGCTCGGAATACAAAGTCTTTGTGCGGTTTCTTGGAGGATAAAATAATATATATATTTTTTTAAAAAATTGCAAGTGATTATCCAGAAATATCCGATTCACTCCAACCTGTGTTTCAAAGTTGCAACACCGAAGGATCACCGGGCTTTTCCACAGCGCCTGCAACCCTGGTCATTCTTCGAGGTGGACAACTTCATTTTAAAGTTTCATTGCGACGCTGTCGGCGGAGAAGCTATCTCTCACAACCCCTTCGCAGACATAAATCCGAAGTCTTCACCTTCACCTCACCTGTTTTCAGTCGTGCGGTCACACACACACAGAGAGTCCCGGGATCTTCCGCACGGCCTCGGCCCGCACCGTCTGCGCAGGCGCGCTCGTTTCGAACCGCAGCCCGCCAATGGCGGCGACCCTCCACAGGCGTTTAAATGTAAATCAACGTGACGCGGAAAGAAAATCACCCTCCAGCGCACCTGCCAAGAAACGTACTGCACCCGAAGGCAAATCCGGCGCTGGGAAAGGTTACACCGGCATCGGCTTGTTGAAAATGGGGATTGATTTGGCAGGGAGGTTGCTTGCGCTGGGGCCAGTAGTCTCCTCCAGCTTCGTCGAGCCCCATGCTGAACTTGAACTGCTGCAACTGGAACAAAACTTATCTGGGAATCTGTGTAGTAGGTGCAGTTTTTTTTCTTCTGACGTACATTAAACAGGGAAATCGGAATAATACAATCTTCCATAGGGTAGGAGTGTAGGTCAAGCTTTGGGACAAAAAGATTGCACAGCTTTGTGCTTACATTTTTGTGGAACTTGGATGCGAACTCATTTTTCAACAGATAATGTAAATTAATACTCCTGCGACCAGTTTCGAGATGTATAATAGATGTAAGGTGATAACTAGCACGGTAGATCTTCATTTTAAGTTATTTCAATACGGGTTTAAATGTTCTTAAGTATTGAAAACGGGCAGTAGCTTGACTAATCTGTTTAGGTGAGGTATGACCACAAAACCGTAGTTCTAAATTCAAGAGAGTGAGAAAGCTTCTAACTTGCATTTTATTCAACTCCCAACTCGCAGGCCACGGTGTGTAAGGAAGACAAAAAAGACTACACAAATGGGTTTCAATATTTATTTTGTTAAAGACAAGCTAGCCTGTAGTCTAACGTAACAGGTTAAGCAGACTATCCCTTTTCCTTTCATTTTGAAACCACATCTTTGCTGACAAGGAATGCTGCGAAAGAAATAGCCTAGTTCAACAAAAGGTTATGACCACAAATGAAATACATTCTACAGTGTTCAAAATTACTTAAATTGACAGGCTAATTGTGGTCAACCTTGGATGTACTTAAATACAGCAAACTTGTTCATGCATCACTTGTGCTCTAGAGAGAAAGGCACAGCTTTTCCTACAATGAGCCACCTTAAAGAGAACTTGTATAACTCAAATGAGAAGCATATTTCCATTTTTTAAACAAGCATTTAAGTCATTGATTAAATAACTCCTGAAGTGGCTCATAATGGATTGTTCGTGGCTAAAGTAAAAAAAAAGTAAAAGTATGCATATTGTTAAAGGTGCAGGAACAATTGATTTATACATCTGTGCACACCCTTTTCCAAATCAGTCCTTCCTCAGCAGTTCATGTGCAAATTAAGGATGTTCCATATATGAAAATCAGAAATTAGTCAAAAAAGACTATTTAAACACCACAGTACCCTAAAAAAGTAATTCCACTGTGTACAATCTAAAAAAATACCTAAAATTTGCTATGCTGTAGTTTAGTACATGCAAAGGTTATAGTGATTCACAATGTAACATAAAATGGACATTTTATATTCTTGTGATGTAAAGTTGAAGCACTTCATTATGGCAACAGTACTGCAAAGCAGTGATTTGCTCCATAGAAAAACTTCACTCTTATTCATGCAGGAAGCTAACTTACACAAGTAAGTTTATTTGGTTTGTAAAAGGTGATGATATGGAAAGATTCACAGCATCAAACCAACCTCTGGTGCAGAAGTACAGGGGGAGCCTTCCTGTAATTTCTAGTTTTACACAAGCATCTAAAATAAAAGCTGTAAAAATTTTAGAAATAAAAATTAAAAAAGGAAAAGGGAAAAAAAAGGTAAACACTGGATGCAAGAGTCAACCAGAAACTACTGAATATATCTTACAATGCACTGCTGCTCAACCTGCCGAATTTATGTCCAGTGTAATTTAATACTAATGCAAAATTTTGGTGTTTTTCCTTCTGGGATTTATTAATTCAGCCTTTTACAGGCACATTAAGTTTTGCATGCGTTCACATACACCACACCCATACTCCGCCCATACTCTCGTACACACGCCGCGCTCCTGGACTTTGGAGTCTGCTTCACAAACGAAGAGCCCTGCATTAGAGATGAACCTGGCTCCACACCACTGAGTCCAGACATTCATACATGGGTTCATTCACACAGTGCTTCATAGCAAGGCCTTGGTTGTGGCGCTCTGGACTTTGACAAATGTTGACTATTTTCCAGCTTTGTCAGCAACAAGTCCACAAGCTATGATATGATGCTTTCATCAAATCTTTCAAATTACCTTGGTTCTCTGATCCCCCTTTGTTGAAGACCTCTAATAACTTGCAGTTACTCGAAACATCTTCAAAGCATTCAGTGTAGATTTTGCAACATTTAGCCACTCATTCTCACTCGCACCCACTCGCCATCACAACTTCATTTGGGCTTTCCCTGGATGCCAAACGAAATCCACACATTTCTCTCGGATTAAATGCAGCAGTGGATCCCATGAGCCGAGCACAATGGATCAAATTTCGTTTTACAGTGCTGCATCATGACGTTAACTCCAGATTGGGAAGCTTTTTAGAACTGGAACCCTTCTGTTGGCACGTTAGCTGATGAATTGAAACCATAAGTTCCACCCTGGATTGCTTCTGGAACCAGGCTAGAATCTTCATCAATCTGAAAACAATTAAAAGCATTAAGATGAGCAGTTACTACTTGGGGAAATAAAATGATAAAGACACTGCTGCTTAAGTTATCATTTATTTCTTCATTTTAACATATTTTTAATCTTGTTAATATGCAAAAGCATTTGTGGATTTTAATGCCTTTAGATAAAATTAAGACTATATGCTAAGGAAGACAGAGTTAGTACTTACATCATCCGATGAGAAGAACTGATCAATAATTTCATAGGCCAATTTATAGATATCCTCATTTTCATGATTCTGTAACTGTTCAATCTTTTCCAAACCTATAAAATAATTTAGAATTAGTCAGTGTGGAATAGCAAACATTCCACAGGGAAACCTTTAGCAATTCTTAAGTTACCTAGCTACTTTTTGTTTTGTTGGATTGAAATGCAAAATGTACACAGGATTTTACAGCATTCAGTGATTTCAAGAGTGGAGACTTAAAACTGACAAATATCCAAGAATGTCTTAGAAATGCATTCATCCCCTTCAAAGTCTGGCTGCCCTCTGAGCTTGCAATCATGTTAACCAATAGATTAAAAATGCTAATAGTATGGAAATACAAGTCAATTATTCAACCCCTTTGGTAGAGAAGTCCTACAGATTAGTTGGAAAAATCATTTAGTGTAGCAGCTTGTAAATAACTGGTTGACTTAAGAGTAAAAGCATCTGTCTCTAAGCTTCTTCTGTTAAGATACTGAATTTCAAGCCCCAACCTATATAGCGATATGACCAACCACAAAGACAAAGCAGCTTTGGAAACAAGTTGAGAAGCACAGATCAGGAGAGGGTCACAAGAATATTTCAAAGTCACTCATCTTTAGGAAGTCTTACATGTCACCCAGACTACCACTCAAATAAGAAAGCAGAAAATGAATTAGGGTTGCCACTGTGAAGTCAATCATAATTTCAAAAGATTTCTGTGTTTGAGATGGCAGTCAGCGTTCATACATGAAACATTCTTAGTTGGCCTACATGGACACATGAAAATGTGTGTGTCTTAAATTAAAAATGTACAAAGCATAGGACGAAGCACGGAAATATCACAAAAACTTCAGCCATTTCTGATGCAAGAAATGGCATAAGTCAACGCTGGTAAAAAAAAGCATTACTAATCACCACGTGAAAAAACCCTGCACCAGTTTTGCTCCCATCGTACAAAAAGTGAACATCCTTGATTGGCACAAAGCTGACATGAATCAAATAGAAAATTGATGGCTGTTCATTAAATTATTTCATTTAAAAAAAACATTTAATTCTCACTGCCATTTAGAAATGTCAGAGACCTACCCCAAATGACAGCACTTACTGCTGTCTAAAGGTGCCTCAACCAGGTAGTGATTTAGGGGGCTGAATAATGCAAATGTTCTGTGCAGATCTCATGGATATTTCAACCTCCTTCATTAATGTCAGTGTCAGTTTGAGCACTTCCGTTTCAAATTAATTGAGAAAATCTGTGTAATTACTTCATCAAATATATCACAGCCAGGAGGGGAAAACTTCTGCAATGCACTGTATCACATATTCCAAGGAGTGCACTGATAAAGTACTATACTCGCCCCACAACCGAAAGTTGTACAGGAGCCATAAAAGAAAGCTTACCTCCACATTCTTCAATCAAATTAGCAATAGTGTCTGCCTCATCGTCTGCCATTTTCAAGATATTACTCAGTCCATCCAACACTACTTGAACAACTTGTGCATCTTTAACGATGAGTAGGCTGCAGAAAGGTGGAATGACTTGCTGCTGGATAAGGTATGCCACCTAGTGGAAACAAAATGAAAAAAGAACACCTTGCCTTACTATGCTTTGTGGTCTTCCACTTCCCCACATTATTGAAGATGACCAAATGTAATCATTACAACTTGAAATCCAAACTGACTATTCAGTTGGTTTACTTAAACATTTTATGATGTTACATATTTGAAGTAATTGACAACTCCAATATCTAATGTCTGACAAACAAACAAGATCCCATCCATACTAGTATTTTGACACAGGATGCAATCTAAGTTCCTGCTAGTGTGAAAACACCTACACAGGTCATGTGCAGACTGATCTCAGCTAGCAGTGACCCACTTCATGATGGGTTTGGGCTAAATGCTAGTCTTCTCGGTATTTGGGAAAATGATGCAAAGAAGTTAAAATAGATGGAAGACTAAACTTGATTAAAGTAACAAATGAACGGGTCTTAACAGTATTCATTTCAAGTTCATGAAAACACTGGTACTCCTTCAGAAATAATTCCACAATAACCCATTAAATACCTTGAAAGTCTCCGTTACATAAAGATGCTGAGGCACACAGATTAGAACTCAAACTTGTGCAATATCTACATTTTTTTCCTTCACACAGTACAGTGGTACCAAATGTGCATATGCAAGGAGAGTTCTGACTTCAGGAAAAATGTGGCTACATATTTGAAGATATTTAATATTCACGAAGATATATTGTATATATTTGACAGTCTCAGACCAGATCAAAGTGGCAATGCAACAACAGACTAAGATTTGAATTCTTAAGAATTTAAGGGTAAGATCTTACCTGATCTTTTCTTCCACTTATGGTGAGATTACTAATTGCCCAGGCAGCCTCCTTCTGAGTACCAAAATCCCCCTTAAAAACAAATTCCCAGTTCAATACAAATGTTCTCCATTTACTAAACAGAAAAAATATATAGTAAACATCCAATACTTCCTTACCTTGTCCAACAGATGTATGATCATTGGCACAAGATTGGCATCGATAACAGCTTGAACTTGCTGCTGATTCCCTGCAGTTATGTTTGATAAGAACCACACTGCCTCCTGCAAGATCAGAGAGCATATTCATTTGCCGATTTATTTATTTTTTTACACACAATAGGATCCTGCAATAACAGTGAAAATAAAAGGCTAGGGGAGAGATGTGTTGGATCAGATTACAGGAACACCATCACAATGTACCTGTTAGAGACTAAAGGGTGCCAAGGCTGGCAAGGTGAGCATTTTCAAGGCTCTAATCATCAGCCAGATCACAACAAGCCTTTAAAATTCAATGTGACTGGCTTCAGATGCACTCCAATGTCAGCAGAGATACTGAAATCTTCAGAGCCCCCTTTTCACCAGCCTAGATGCAACAGTCATCCACACGCACACCTGTTCCCTCCCTCCACCCACCCAATAACTATTAAGGAAACATTACCAAGTGTTTTTAACTTAAAAAGTACAATGATCGTTATATTTACCAGTATTACACCACTCAGAACATTCACACAGGCACCAATCTCTATTTCATCACCTCCAACATTCAGGTTTACGCATGTTCAACTTACAAAATATCAAAGGATCAAATTAAATGTTTACTACGTAGCAAGCAAGTAAAGCTCAAAAACACATAATAAAACTCTGCTGGCAATCCAGAGAGAGTTTAATTACACAAGGACATTTCATATGCACGACTGCATTAAGGTAAACAAAATCAACAAGTTTAAGCATGCAGGTTACCTTATTGATCTTTTCTTTTGGGTGAGTAAGGAGAGCTTGGAAGTGGGACAGAGCATCACAGTTGAGAACCACTTGCGTCTGCTCGTCTGTACCAGTCACGATATTGCCAACGGCTCTCAGTGCTGCAGTCTAAAATAAACGTTTCTCAAGTTCAAAATTCAAAAACATTTTTAATCATACAAGAGGTATTAACCAAAAATATACAGATTTTTTTTATCTGAACAGATAAAATTCGACACATGAAAAAGCAGACTGAGAATATAAGTGTTAAAACGAAATTGAGTTCTCAATGTACTATCAGTTTTGTCTGTCATCTGATTGCAGACAATATTAAGAACTAAATGCAAGCTGTAATACTCTGTGAGAATGACGGTTCACCATATGCACCAAAAATGCCTAAAAGTATAACATTTAAGAGATAAAAGAGGGTTACTCTGAAAAAGGCAAATCAATTGTTTCCTTTTCTAATAAAGGAGTTTTCACAGTTGTCAGATCTGATTTTAGATGTCAAAATGAAATTCAGCTAAGGATAACTTCAGGATGATTAAAAGGTAGTTGTGAGGAATGTAAATTAGTCAGTGAAGACTGGTCCTAAACTTCACAACAAAAAAGTATTTAATTAAAGTTTGCAATTTTTAAATTGAAGACTCATACCTGTACTTTGACTTCCTGATGGCTAAGGAGAGGCACCAAATGAGGAACTATTCCTGAATCAATAACCATCTGAATCTGCTCATTTCCAGCATCTGTTAGGTAGGACAGAGCCCAGACTGTGTCAACCAAAATCTACAAGAGAAAAAAAATTAGCTCTTTCTGGGAAAGCATATGAAAATATTGTCAGTTTCTGACCAAAGATATCTTAAGTTTAGACTAAGTGCATAAGCTTTCTTACTTACATTCACATCCGTGTGATGTATCAGGACACACAAAGCAGGAAGAATCTGCAGGCAGCAAAACAAATGAGACTGACCACCAGTAGGATTGTTAAGTTGTGTAAAACAAAGACCACCTATAACTGAATATTTTTATGACAGCAGCTATTACTTAACTAGCGTATAGTCCAATGCTGAAATCCTATATTCCAATTATTCCAGCTATATTAAGATCTCAACAGGACAAATGATAGATTCAGATAAAGTTAAATAACAGTTTATACCAGTAACTTGTAGAGCAGGGTTTTATTAAAGCAGGTTTTTTATACCTCCTGAATGGTTTCCATTGGTGGAGGTGGATCCTTGTGACGACAGAGATTAACCATCACCCAGGTGACATTGCGAAGAAAGGTAATAGGGATAGATGGGCTGATGAAGGACAGCAGGGGTTTCACTACACCTAGGCTGATGACGTAATCTCTGCACTGAGGTCCGTCCCCTTGAGAAAAGCCACACAAGATACATTATCCAAGGTTTAAGGCATTAAAAATAGAGAATGTTAAAAAGGTTTAATATTTCTGCATACTTTGGTCAATCGGATATTTAAATTCTGCTAGTTTGTTGAATTAAAATGTTTAAATAAAAAGTACAGAGGTACACACCAATGATATTGCCCAGGGCCCAGACCGCCTGTTCACAAACATTTTGATGTGGAGAGTGCAATAATCTTAAGAAAAGAGGAACAGCATCTATGAGAAAAACAAAGCACAAAAGATAATCTTTTTAACTTGGAACACTTATCACAAATATGTACATAATTCTCTAAAAAGCTGTCAAGACATTTCAACATCTATCAATTCTTCAGGCAAAGCAAAGGTGGCTACATTTTCCAAGGCAAGGCATTTAACAAACACAAGAAAGAATGTGAAGGATTTAGTTAGTGCAGTTCTATAAAAATAGATCATCTCTCTCCTAAAAGGTGCTTGTAGATATTTATGTACATACTTGACTGAACAACTGCTTGTGTCTGTTCTGACGTTCCAGAGGCAATGTTTGTCAAAGCCCAGGCAGCTTCAAATTGTAAGGAAGGGCTGTAAAAATAATATTGTAATACTTGTTAATAAAAGATTACAATTGAAATCACACTTAACTCTGTAGTCTAGTAAGTCCATAGCACAGTAAAATGTTTTTGCTTTTATAATTAGTGTATTGTTTCTCTTTCAAGCATGGACCTAATTGGCTGTGCAACTATACATGTATAAAAACGTATTCACTTTTAACATTTTTTTAAAATCTTACTTCAAACTGAATGATGACCACCACTAACAAATTAGTGGTGGTCCACTGAATATTACTTGAGGACCAATTAGACATTGCATCAAAGCTATTTCCTTGCATGTAATTATAAATTACATTTAGAGCCACTGAATTCTAAGCCAACCATAGAAGAACCAACCCTTTGATACAGCTAATAGTAATCCTTTTAGTTTTGGAGAAAATATTACTACTTGAAAATTCAGTTATGGTACATCATATTTAAGACTTTAAAATGCAGGTTTCTTTTTAAACATTTGGACAGAGAAAAATTTGAATCTGAAGCTTTAAGGTAGAAGACCTGTTTTATGCATGGTTTATGAAATCTAGTTAAATCCATTACCTTGACTTAAATAAATCACAGATTGAACCTTGGGAGTTTTAAATGAAAAACACAGCATGTTGCAAAAAAAAGATTGTCACTTACTTGTCATCTCTTTCCAGACAATGAACTAGTATAGGTAAAATGCCAGATTTTATTAAGTCATCAATTGGTGGGTTCCGATCACTTGACAACAGCTTCCTGCAGAAGAAACATGCAATCCTCAGTTTCATATTCTAACAGGTACAGTGATTAAAATAACCAAAGGAAACCCAGAAGCCTCCCAAAAGGCATGAATGGAAAATTAACTTTGTTTAAAGTCTTCTTCATTTATGGTATGCAAATTTATAAGATGTCCCTTAAGCGTCAGAATCAAGGAAGCAGTGGTTACAGCCATCTGGTGACAGAGCACAATACCTGCAATCGAAGTATAGTTCACAGGCAGAATGCCGCAAAACAAATTTCACAAACAAATGATTCATTCCACTGTAATTTTGTAATTAAAGACAAAAATTAGTTTTAGTCAACATTTTAGTTATAAAGCAGGGGGAGGGGTGAAAACCAAAGTTATGGGTATTGAAAATATAGAAGTCTGTCAACTCAGTACTCCACAAACTGCTTACCTTGCCGCCTGCACAGCGTTTAACTGTATGCCTTGGTTGTCACTGGAAGCATTCTGAAATAAATTCAGAAATTAAACTTGCAGTACCAATAGAGAGCCATTCACAAGCCTTGCAATGAAATGAATGATTGTAATCCACTTGTACCTTTGCAATATTTGGATGAATGTATCTAAGCAATATATGTGGAGTTTTAACTCCACTCTACCTTGAAGTATCAATACCAGTGTCTTTAATAGAGGTTTCTTCCCCCCATAATTTCCAACAGAATTAATCTTATAAACAGCAGACTTTAGAAAAATATCTTGCTTGCTAATTGCAAATGTAACAGTACTGGCTAAGCCTTCAAAGTCTTCAAAACTAGCATGAAAACACTGTCCCAGACATCAAAAGATTGTACAAAATATAAAATTAGGAAGGTATAAAAACACTTACTTGTACTATTGCTTCTAAAGACGTATTTTGCTGCAAACAAATTAGGGAAATACAAAATTTAGTCTTGGAACAAATGACCCAATGCAGAATTGAATAAAAATGAAAATATTAAATTACATGCTTAAAATAAATTAAAACTGGTACACCACAATGAGTTGGGTAGCAATTGTTTGTAATGAATGCAACCAGTTTAGCATTTTCAGTTTTTGAAAAACTATTTACTTTTACATGGAAGACACCAACAGCAATCCTTACCACTCTGTAATCGCCATCTACATCAGAGTCATCACAAATATCTTCATGAGGGACATTTCTCCTTTTCAGTAAGTGTTCATCTCTCTTATTCTATGAATCAGATGTGTCAGTAACAACAAATGACAAAAAAAGCTTGTGAGTTTTGATTGAATGAATTTCAAATGCATACAGATTTTGTGCATTTTTAGAATATAGCCTGAGCTCTTACTGAGTTCAACAGACAGTAATACCTTTCAACTTTTAAAGTTACTAAACATTACATTCACATTTTAATAAACAAATCTCCAATTCAAAAGTTACACGTCATTGCATATCCAAAACAATTAGATTACAAATGAACATTGTAAAAGTTAAGGGCTACTACGAAACTTCTGATGAATCAGAAAATCAATACCTTGCGAAGTTCCACAACCACCTCATTCCTCTGTCTTCTCATTGTCTGGATAAGGGGGAAAATACAAAAACATTTAATATTCTACTCATCTGAAAGATCTGACATTCTCAGAGGGACTACTAAGACAAATGTAGTCACTCCAACAGTTACATACAACTTTTTGGAAATGATGAAAGGAGCTTCTAGTATGCAATGAAGTATTAAAATGACCTCCCACCCTTGTACATTTTGAATACTTGTGATACCTCAGTGACACACCCAGAGAACAGTACAGGACAACATGGTTATCAAGTGTGACAACATTAAAAAACAGGTGGGTAGCTGCGTCAGCATGCGTAGGCTGCAAAGGAACAAGTAATAGGTTTATTCCATGCTGAAAAAAAGAAGAAAGAGAACACAACGTTTCGGCCGTGGAGCCTTCTTCAGGTTAAAAAACCTTCTTCATTAAAAAAAAACAGCCCACTGGAGAGAGTCCAGGATTTAACAATGGTTTACTGTGCAATGTGACAGCATTTCAGCGTAACACAGTTAGCCAATTTCATACCATATGCAGTGAGTAATGTAGCAGGAAGGGGCAGTTCACTCAGGGCTTAAGCTTAGAAATCCCTCACACGCCTCTGGAATTTAATCCACAAGGCACAGGACAGCACTGAGCACACAAAAGCACAGTAACATTCAAGACATTTCTAAAACCTTCAGTATGACTTCACAACTGGCCAGCACTGATACTGATTTTATTACTTTGAGTTCGGCTCCATGACTGTGGATCCCTATGATGTTAACAGTAACGCACTGGATTCAGGTTTATGTTTTACAGAAAAGGGGTGGGGCACTTTATTTCACTATCCCAAGACTAGAATTAATAGGAAAGAAGAAAAATGATGTGCTTGAAAGCATGAAATATCTTCAGAAATCCTAATGGTGATTAATGTAGGGTGGGACACTCAGACATTTTAAATCAAGTATAAAGACCTGCAACAGCATGTCAAATTTTAAATAAATGGTAGAACAACCTAAATGAATACAAATACAGATGCTTAGATGGCTCATGTTTTAGAGTATGGTCCTCAATCATTTTAATTGCTTTATAAAATAAAAAAACAAAAGGTGCAGCACAGCTATATTCATTTCTTTTTTATGAAAAGGGTGGCTGAGTGGCAATTAAGGAAAGTGAAATGATGAACTTCACAGAATCTTAAATGGTCCTATATATGTAGAAATACAGTCCGCTCAGACTATTGGACGTTTTGGCCAAAACTGACAAAGGTCTGAACATTATATTCATGCCTCCGTACAGATCTGTGTATGTTCCTTTGCATTATTAAGTACAGAAGACCAAAATTTAAAAGTCCAAATGTTGGAGTCTGATCCAGAAGTAAAGCCTGATGCGTCAACAAGGAAACTGCTTTACCAGATGAAAAAAAAGAAAGACTTCGTCTCTTTTCTCACGTTAGGACGTGTTGGGCCGCTTAGTATTATGTAACATCTACCAGATAGTTCACGTTCTCAAGAGATTTCCTTTAAGTTTTGGAAAAAGAAGCACATGACTTCCAATTTTCAATGCTATATAATATCGACTTTAGAAAAGGAAACAAAAATAAGAACGTTACCCAGAACGTAATATTTCTTAACTTGGGTGGTAACGAAGGACTGCAGACTAGAACGCCGTGGAATTATTTTTTTAAGAGATCTAGAAACAGACGTTTGGGAAGTTTTGTGGGTTAGATCAATCGTTGTTCGTGTTTCGCCACATCCAAACAACTCCAACCACGCGGAGAGAAGGAAGGGAAAAAAAAATCAACTCCACAAAAGACGCACCAAGTAACACTTTCGCTTTAGCAGAGAAGCTCCCAACAGCCCCGGAATAAGCTTCGGGGGTAGAGCAGCACACCACCATACCCAGCTTCTTCCAGTCATAAAAAAAAAACAAAGGCGTTTGCGGAGCCCAGTAAGCGAGCCCCGGCCTGGCCTGCCTCCCAGCCCCTGAATCCCTGCCCCGAAGTTTTGCGTGCTGGGCAGGGAGCGATCTGCCCAGCGCTGGGGCTGAATTAGGCCTCGGTCGAAGCCGCAGGGAGCTGGGGCCTGGCTTGGGCTGGGTGCAAACTTCGAGATCCTGGAAATTACTAAAGACGTCACAGCGGAACCTGAAACAAAATAACACACACAGACTCGCCAAAAAGAGAGAGAGAGAGGCACACCGAAAAAGTCAAGAAGAAAACAAATACCTCCAAATCCCGGCCCTTGTTTTTGAAATTCTTCAGCCGCTGATTATCCAGTTTCTCGTTGTCGGCCATGTTGGGGGAAAAAAAAATATGTATTTGTAATTACTATGATTTGGGCGACGTATCTCTTTCGTGTGTTTCTTTTCTCTCAGCCCCTCCAGTTACCGGACTCTTTTCTCTGGCTTCCTCGCAGGGGGTTGTGGGAATGCCGGTACAGGCCCAGCCTCGCTCTGGCCGCGGCGGAGGAGGGGCGGGCCTTTGTCGTCACGGATTGGTCGGCGAGCGAGGGAAATTTAATTTCAATACGCGTGCTCGGAGACGCGCTCGTCAGCGGTAATTACAATAAAGCGCAATAAATTCCAGCTTGCACTTTGGTTTTCATGGATATAAAAAAAAGGCATACGAGCTACATATAGCTACGTGTTTTATAGGGTACATAAAAATACGAATTAAAATTAGTATTCGAATCGGCCTTTTCCTCAAAGAAACTATGCTGCAATGCACCAGACTGTAACAGGAATAATGTAGTAAAATAGGCTGTTAGTGTTGATGTCATGATATGATACCTTGCATGGTACCTTGTAGCATTTTTAAATGTCATTAAATGCATAAATATTAAGTTTATAATGAAGTGGTATTATAGCTTATTAGCAGTTCTATGATTAGAAACATTTGATTATTATTGATCTTCCTATTGAATATCCTATTGAATATATTGTAACGCAACGGGGGCTCCGGCGGGCGCCCTTGCCGCATCTGGTCGGCCCCATCCCGACTGGAGGCTCGAACCCGGGACTTCCGTGTCTCTCTGCAGCGACCTAGCCCTGTGAGCTAAAGAGAGATCTCTCCACAGCCCAGTAGCTGTGGTCCTGCTATCACAGGGAAGGGCGGTGATCTTACACACAGTGCTTGTCGGCCGTAAGCGTTACAATAGAAATTCTGTTCAATTTGGTGTTTTGCTGGAACATATCCTGACAGCTCTGTTATTCCCCTTCTGAATTATTAAATTAATTAACCAACAATTAGCAGCATTTGCTTTTGTATCTGTAAATATTTTTATTTAATAAAGCATTCAGCTTTTTGCAATATATATATGAAGCATTTTCCTTCCTGTTAGAGACTTTGAAACGATAATTGTAGTTCACACTTTTGTGTAAAATACTTTTCATGTCCACATCCATTAGTCTATTGCACAGATTCCAAAATACATGTGCGACTGTTTTGATCTGAATGTAGAAGTTGTTATTATATATGCAGTTTCTTATAATTAAAAAAAAAACAGAATTCTTGTAACAATTTAGAGATGAAAGTGTCCTCTTGTGGCATAAATAGGTCACTGAGGAGGTGCGTCTTAGGTAAAGAGTTGATGTATTTTTATGAATGTGAGGGTACTGTTAAAGTAAAACCTGAGAATTAGGCAAAATATGACCCGGACATCAGTAATATTCATGTCTACTGGAATCAATCTTATTTCAATTTGTTCATCAGTTTCACATTACCTGGAATTAAATCGTGTAGAATCGCACCTCAAATATGCTTCAGACTGTTGGAGCTCAGAAACACTGCCAGCTTTCTGTGACTGGGGTCCACCGAGGCCCATCGCCGACCCCGCTTGGAAACCCGACTACGTGCGCTCGCAGTGACGATGCGCTTTACTTTCTGGCCACTCGGAGCGGGCGCCCGTAATAACGCGTCCAATGAGCATCCCATTCGACACGAATTCGCTGTCAGGGTCTATTACAAGCCTAATCCAGGGATGGAGAGGTGCGTGCCAAGGACCTGTCGACAGGAGGTGTGCATCCTCGCTTGTCCTGCAGTTTGGGAATCAATTCAAAGCTGTCAAAATACAGCTTGTATCCAAAACCTTATTATTCGAGGATGTCCCAGTTTTGAAGGGACAATTAACAATAATAATAGCTCACACTTACATAGCGCTTTTCTGGACACTCCACTCAAAGCGCTTTACAGGTAATGGGGACTCCCCTCCACCACCTCCAATGTGCAGCATCCACCTGGATGATGCGACAGCAGCCATAGTGCGCCAGAGGGGGCTTATTAGGAGGGCATGATTGGTAAGGGCCAATGGGAAATTTGGCCAGGACGCCGGGGTTACACCCCTATTCTTTTCCCGGGAGGTCTCCCATCCAGGACCAGGCTCACACCTGCTTAGCTTCAGTGGGTTGCCAGTTGTGGGTTGCAGGGTGATGTGGCTGCTGACGATGATTTTACAATTCAAGATACGACCAAAAAGTCCAAATTGCTCCGAATTGAGACCACCTATAGTCACACGTCGCCACAGTATACGAGACTGATATGGTTTACGAAGCATACAGCCTAGTTGTAAATTGTACTGTACGTTAAGGCTGCCCTAACCTGTTTCACAAATCCACACCCCGCTGCGGGAACCTCCTTTCACAAGCGCAGACTCACCTGTTATTGCGTTACCAAGAATAGGAGGTACATGTACGCCGTCAAGTGTAGGCGAAACCTTACACGAAGAATCAATACGATTATATGACTACATCAGATGCTAATCTAAAAAAACACTTGCATCTCTTTTACTTGACTTGAATTGTTTTAAATTCTTTAACTCTTTCTTTTACGTAAGCTAGAAAGTCAAATACTTCTAAATGAATTTCGCTGAAAACCCCTTTGATACCTTAGAAAATGCAAATTTTTGTAACTGGTGTCAGCGTTTTAGGCTTTTAAATATATTAATTTCTTCATTTAAAAAAATCTACGCGATATTCAAATCGTCTCTTTGGATACCATTGCGGGAGACGAATCGAGAAGATTCCTTCAGCTTTCCAAGATCTTTTTCAGGTTTGCAGATGGTAAGTTAAAAACTGTACTGTAGCTAAGACGTCATTTTCGTTCTGGTCGTTTTGTTTACTTTCTAAATTTATTGGCATTCCCCCTAATCTTCATTACGTTTACTGTACGTGCATACTTTGACCAGGGTAGATGCAATCTTTTTGGGTGGCTGATCCTCTTGGAAAAATCTCATTATTTCTATTTAAAAGCGTCCCGAGCGTTCTGCTTTCTCCCTGCTTTCTTAAAAGGTAAATTTCAAAGATACAGATGTAAAAATATAGAATATAGGCATGGAGAAAACATTTTTTTCACCCACATACGTATCTTTTTTTTAATTGTATAAAAGTTCTGAAAGCCTTTGTATTGTTCAACTATCAAACGAGGGTATTTCCTGTCAAAATTGAATTATCTTGCTTTTACACAAAAGTATAGCCTTCGAGATATGATAACTTATAGTAAAGGCCGAAATCAGAAAGTAATGGTTTAAGTCGGCGTGCCATATCTCTGCATCTTCATTACTGAGATGCATTTATTGCAAAATGTGGAATAACATTTAGCTTGGATTTCCACGTGTAATGTCCCATTGTGTAAAACGATCGGGAGATACACAAGATTACCTTTCTCACTCTATTTAAAACTATGTATTAAAGCAGATTAATAGTTCAGTTTTATTTTGATCGTTTCCAGATTATATATGCACTGAAGATGCGAGCAAACATAAGGTAGAAACTTCATATATTACCATTTATTTTCCATTCATCCAATCGTTTTCTAACCGCCTTATCCAACACAGGGTCGCAGGGGAGCTGGAGCCTATCCCGGCAAGCAGCGGGAGCAAGGCAGAATACACCTCTGGACCTGGACTGGTTCAGCAGTCCGCCGCAGGGCAACATGGATTTTCGCTTAAAAAAAACTAACCGAGTCTGAATCAATGCAATGAAACACATGTTTCTTAAAACGTTGTTTCTTGGACTCATTTTTACTATGCTTACGTTGATGTTGTTAATTATAAACCGAAGTCTGGCCTCAAACACCACCTATTCCAGCAACAAGGCTTTAAACCAGGGAATCAACTGGCTGTATTTTTACGAAAGCGAACCAGTCAGAAGGCCCTGTTTACCCTTTCTGCTGCCTAAGATTTCTATGTGTAAACACAAAGTTCCCTTTCTGGTCATTTTCGTTGCGTCCACACCAGGCAGAGTAGAGCACAGAATGGCCATCAGAGCTTCCTGGGGCAGTAAGAGATATTTGCAGGGGAAATATATTCTAACGTTATTTTTACTGGGTAGAGAAAAGGAGACAGCGGTTAAGCCACGGTTATCACTGGAAGAGGAGCATTTTCTTTTCAGGGATTTGATCATGCAAGACTTTCTAGACACATACGAAAACCTTACATTGAAAACAAGGATGGCCTTCCACTGGATGTATGAATTCTGTCCCCGCGCTCAGTATATTATGAAAACAGACACAGATGTTTTTATTAACGTCATCAACCTGGTTCAGTTTCTTCTGAAGACCAGGTATAGTTCAGGGGGATTGTATACAGGCTTTCCTTTTGTTCACAGCTACCCCTACAGAAGCAGAAGCAGTAAAAACTTTATTTCCCACGAGGAATACCCCTTCGACCAGTACCCTCCGTACTGCAGCGGATTTGGATACGTGATTTCAGGTAAACTGGCTCTAAGAATTTACGAGATGATGTGGCACGTGAAACCTTTCAGAATTGAAGATGTTTACGTGGGTGTTTGCGTACAGTTAGTGGGAGGTGTGCTCTACATTCCACAAGATGATCTTTTCTTACTTTATAAAAAGAGACGTGACAGCAGGATTCTAGGTGTCATAGCAGTGCATGGCGTGGTGCCTGAAGACATGGTCTCCTACTGGAAAATGCTTCAAGAAGCCTCTCAGTGACATACTGTATATGAAATTCATGTGAAAGCTCATGAGGGATGACTGCAGCCAAGGCAACTGGCCTCATTCACAATCATTCCTGACATCATGTCCTCACATTAGAGAAACTCTGAATACTACCTGTAAGCCTCTTGTCTCCTTCGCATTTGTCCTTTGCATCCCTCCTCCACCCCACTTCCTCCTTTGCAGCCTGTCCCTTGGTCACTCTTCACTCTGCAGGAGAGTCCCAGCCTCCTCGTCCTTCGGTCAGGAGGTTGGCCATCAGCCACGTGGGGTTACACATTACATATGAATACACTTCATTCTTGGGTATTCTTTTCCTAGTGAAATGGTCAAATGGCTTTTTTTTTCTTTGGAACAAGTGATAGGTTTATTCCATGCTGAAAAAAAGAAGAAAGAAAACGCAATGTTTCTGCCGTGGAGCCTTCTTCAGGTGTGAACTGGAAGAACCATTTTCATACATCCTTTCGCCATTGTCCTACAGGAAAATCAGTTGTGTTCTTTCACAATTCCTCCTATGGAGATTGAGGGAAACAGCTGTGAGCTTCGGGCTACTTCAATATCAGCACTGCTGAATTAGGGGATAAGAGCCATTGTGCATCAGCAGGTCTGCAGGTGGAAGTCCGATGAGAATACCTCACCAGGCTTTTGTGGAACTACCCTTTCCACAAAAGCAGTGGATGAATAAAGGCTGATGATCACAAAGTATGTGTGATATGACAGTCTAGTACTATTTTAAAATTGTATCAAATTGCGAAGGTGATACCGTGGGAGTGATGTATTGGAAGCAGCTGGGGCTCCATCCCTATTCCCTCCTCTCAAACTGAGTTCCGGTCACTTGAAGCTGAAACCTGAAGATCACACTGTGTTCCCATTGACTCTGGAGGGGAAAGGTGCCAGGGGCTGGGAAACGTGAAAGGAGGCTGAACGAGGCCAGAGAGGGGCTGACTAGACCAAGACCTGTTCCTGGTCGGTCCCGAAAGCCGCACGGCTTCTGCAGAAGATGTCACCGAGCGACAACAGGCATCTTCCTCACTGTGGATTCAGGAGGCAGGCCAGCATTCTGCGGCTCTCTCCCTTGCCTGTATCCGAGCCCCAGGAAGGTTGTCTTCTCAGCCCGGCTGTCCTGAGAAGGAATGCTGTCATCTGTGATGGGCAAGGGCCATGCCACTGGCTGGGCTGGGATGCCAGATACATCCAGCAGGACCCTGCCATGTCACTACAGCCTGCACATCTTTGACTGGGAGCCAGGGTGGTGTGTTTAACCTGTTCCATTTTTAGTTTCTCAGCTGACCTGCCACACTGGCCTTGGCCAAGTTATTGGATGGGTGCTTTGGATCTGGGCTGGCAGTTCACTTGAGCTTTATTATCGAGATTCAGCTTTCCGCAATGTGGGCAGTTAACAAGACAGAGAGAAATGGGGGAGATTTAACCCTTTTATCGTAATCTGATTTATTTGCCGAGTTTGGTGATGTTGTCAATGGAACCGGGGAAAAATGTTCAATTATAATACTTGTCCTTCTACAGATGAAATCAGTACAACGTCATATTGATGGATACTTTCCACCTGGAGGAGCATTATTTGAATCAACATCACAGTCTCCATGGAAATCACGACACAACAGATCCTAATGTGATGAAAGGCTTAACGTGACATTTCAATTGTTCTGAGGTTTAGCACTTATCCCGGAGAGAGATGGGCCCTGGAGACGATCCCAGAGAAAAGATCTTAAGAGAAAAAGCACCTGTTGCTAGGACGGGTGGAGTCATTACCTTATTCCCTAAACTAATGAAGGTTTAGTAGCCAGTTTAGCCGTTTTAAATGAAGACAGTCATGCAGAGGTTGAATCTAGTAATCGGCATGAATATTTTAAAAATATCATAGAATGCATTTTCAGGATAATTTGTCTTTGTGATAGACATTTTAGAGGACATGTTTTAATAACATTAACAAGTTCCGATTGGTTTGATATACACAAAAGGAGTCCACCATTCATCGTAACCAGTTTTAAATAAATTATTTTTTGACCCAAACTTTAAAGGATGTTCCACATCAGATTTACAGAATGTTCATTGAAGTGATTTTCAATTTTTGTTGCAACATTATGTTGTTACATATTAACACCACCTAAATGACTTAAGTTATACTCACCTATTATATATAAACATGTAAGAAATCAATGAAATCATTGTTAAATGGCTTAAATGACTTGCTCATATTTTTGCCAACCAACCACTTCTGTGATTTTTTTTTCTTTTTTTTCTTTGAAACTTAATTAGAAAATAATTCAGTGTTTACTATGTAAATTCCAAGATAACTAGAAGCGCCACCCAAACCTGAGGTTCCAATCTGAGCTCCTCTAAATGTGATTTTTAACCTTTTACTTGAAAAAAGGAGAAAGACCTACAAATTTCATTAATCAAAAATGAGAAGCACAGAAACATACGTAATACTGAAAGTTTTACAGGAAATACAATAATCTGCAACCTGAGGAAAAAAATAGCTTTTCTCTGTGTTTGCAGTGTCTGTCAAAAAGTGTGGAGTGTCATGAAAAAAGCTTTCTATTTCTTTTCCAAGACATAAAGTGGTCTGGTTTCTATCCTCTTTCACCAAGACGTCAGAAACTCATATTTACAACTTTTTTAAGACGCAAAAGCAGTAAGTACCATATCCAATATACAACGGGTAAAGGTTAATTCTATTGCTAAAAAAACAGAAATGGCCATGTTCGATTGTATAGACATCTTCAGGGGTCAGATACAGATGAATAACATCATGTAGCTGCATGTACTCATCTACAGATCATTTCCTTGTGTCAACATAAAAAAGTAGATGCGTATTTTGAAATCAGATTCCACCTTCTGGATGACCTTATCCTGGCTGTCTGGGTCAGATGGTGGCATGCCAACCCTTTTAAAGCTACAGACTATATTGCTCTGTAACGCCTAGGAAACTTTTGAGACAGCATGGGGTTTTCAAGCAGTCCTTTAAATGGAAACAAATAATCTAATGACAACTGATGTGTTTTTTGCAATATAATGGTTTAAGTTTTTCTGTGACCTGATCAGACTGAATCAACACTGGCTCAGTGTTTCCAACAGTTTGTGATCAAAGAGAACATGGCAAATTTTGAGTTTTTATTATTTACTACCAGAAGAGACAGGGCAACTTTGAAATAGTAATTGAGAGCAAAATATATAGTACAAAATTGTTTTCCTGTCACTAATATTAGACTGTTTTGTTACCTTTCATATCTGGTTTATTTCTATCGCTAGTTTAAATTAAGTTAGAAACATTTTAAGAAAAAAAGTTCAAACTGGGAAAGACTTTAAAACCTACAGCAAAGAAAGTGAAAAAGACAGATTAAAATTCAAGAAATCCAAGATACTTGAGTGATGTTTTATTTTTTTTTCTTTTACCTTAAAATCCACAGGTCAAGACTCTTTTTACACTTTCAGAAATTCAACAAACAAAATACAAACTCCACATAAACATTAGGTAACACATACTTATTCTTGGAAGAATATATAACCAAAAATACTAACTAGTAAATCATTACATTTTTTTTTCATCCAGGGTGATTTTTACAGCTGATCTGTGTTAAAGAACTATTTAATTTTAATATGTACATTCACTTTCCATTCCCATATGCTTGTCTCTCAGAGACAAATGTAGAAATGATGGTATTCTACATGAAAAACTATCTACATTAAATGTGCATGTCATTCAAACATAATATGCTACACTACAATCTCAAAACATTTTAATTTTGGCAAAGCAGTTAATAACCGACAAAAGAATAAGGCAGCAGTTAAGAGTGTCACTCAAAGGTAATTTTTTCCTTTTTTCTCTTAATGTCATGAGTTTGTGATTTTTCAATGTGTCAGCAAAATGCAAAATGTTGTAATTTTAACTTTGTTAAAGAGTTAAACCAATTAACCAAAAACGTTACAGTGAAATCCAAGTAATACAGATGCAGATTTCTCATCTGATTTGCAGATTTTGTTTTCTGCTAACCTCCCTAATGCTGCAGACGATTTATTCTGGAATAACGCTATTCAGTTTTCAGTTAAAAAAATGAACTGAGCTCAATTAAATTCAGTATTGCAGTAAAGCATCATGTGAAGTACGGTGCTTTAAAAAATCCAACAGCTTAGTTCAAAATTCGTCACATAACATTTCAGTGCATTCTCAGGAAAACAATCATCAGAAACTCTGCCCTTTTGTCACTTTGATTAAATCAACAGAATTCAAGGATCAAATTAAGTCCCGCCACAGCGTGATAAATACTGAATTTAAATAACAGGTTACAGTACGATTTCTTTTTTAAAGGAACTGTAGAATTAGACAAACTAGTAAGTGATCTGATGAGTAACAGGGCAAAACATTAGTAGACAGCCGTATTCTGTTCCATTTCTGTTTCACCCACAGCACAAATACATTAACAGACAGACCCATCGTCAATAAAAACAGTTAGAGAAGAACATACTGAAAGGTAATGGATACGGGCAACTCTGAACATGCTGTGGATGAAATACATATAATAAATACAGGATTTGGCAACAACTGATGGCAAGAGAGTAAAATTGTTGCCCTCTGTAGATTGTAACCACTCCCCAGTGTTTTTTAAAAACAGACACACGTGAAGAAACACCCTTTTCAAACTAGGGACATATTTTTTAAATTGAGCATTTGTTTGCTGCTGCAAAGGTACACAGACGCTTTTATTCTGTCTGGTAGCAGCCATTGTTGCTTCAGATTTTGTCTAACCTGTTATTGCTACAGCAAGCGATTCTGTTCCAACTCGGAGTAGGGTATTTCATGTGTGGAATGTGCAGAAATGGGCTTTTTGTAGTCAGAAAATAAAGTTAAAGGAAACATTATTGACTTCTTGAATTTATAAAACCCAGTGGAAATTTGACCCCTAAATCTGTTGTAGGTATTATTGCTAAGCTTACTCCAATGAAAAAAAAAAAGAGATTTTGGTACTGTGCCTAACACATATGAAATAATCATTTCAGAGGTTCTCAGAATATTGGAAATCCTGACTGTGATTTTCCAAAAGCACGGTAACAGTATTACTGCAACCAATATTAATTCCACAACCTAGGTTTATGTGTGAATTAACTGCAATGATAATTAACCGAAGCTGAATGTGTATTATAATAAAGTTGCTGCAATAAGTCATCGGGCCCCACAGTTCAGGGACAACAGGGATTGTAATCATTTGGTTGATGAATACAGGACAACGAGTACTGATAGATAAAGAGACAGAACTGTCCTGGAAAAAATGGCCTTCAATTTACCTCTAGCTGCTGCACTCTGGAGGACCTGCTCCTATATACAGTAGTACATGAGTACCTGCCTGCACTGGTGTAACAGCAGGGTGTAAACTGGAAACCCAGCCCCGGGTGCAGACCGTCATTTATATGACCCGTCACAGTTAAACTCATGATTGATTGAAGAGGGGGGCAAAGGTGAAAGAAGTTATTGCCTAGTCTTCCAAACTCATGCATAGCGAAGGAACAGCTTTAGGGCACCTGAGCCAAAATGCCCCAGAAACAATGGAAAAAACAAGTTTTTTTTTCTTTTTTCAACTGTTACTGGAGATTTTATAGGGGGTGGGGTATGGGGGGTGTTTTCATCAGTTAATCAATAAGTACCGTGCTGAGCTTCGACACCGTTTCAGTTACTATATGTACTGTAATACCATGACAATGCTTAATGCAAAAAAGCCTTAAGGGTGTTTTTGTTTTTTTAAAAAAAAAAAGGCCATGGCCATAAAAACTGGGTCCCTGGACGTACTTGTAACAGGCTCACGCAACTGGGGGTTAATGCCAGAAACAGAGTTCGTGCCCCGAGAGCTCGGCAAAAGGGCCTACTCACTGCTCCCCCGCTTTGCCACTGTTTTTGAACTTCACCACCATGACAGTTATGTTGTCAGGGCAGCCCCGGTAGAAGGACTGCAGCACGATGCTCTTTGCGCCGAAGTGGGGCTCGTCCAGCCGCTCCTTGATGAAGCGCACGGCCTCCTCGTTGCTGAACGCGTCCCACAGCCCGTCGGAGGCCAGGATCATGAACTCGGGCTGCAGCTTGTCCAGGTCGAAGGCCAAAATATCCGGGTCAGGAATGATGACGTTCAGGTTCTTGAGAGGGTAGTCGCCCAGGGAGCGGGACATAGCCAGAATGCCCTGGACTCGCCAGGAGCCGTTGAAGCTGATGAATCCACCTGGGAAGGGAGACAGAATCACCCATGAGGTTACAGAGGCCACTGCAAGCCCAAGAAGAGCACATTAGATGAGCGGCGGGGTCAAGATCAAATGCTATTCTGTGCTTCAACAAAGCGGAGAGTTCAACCGCGACAAAGAGAAAATCCCCTGCCATTCTTAAGACGGCTATCCCGGCTTGAAACATTAAGTGAACACAAGCGCAAACAGGCTGGAAACAGAAAGCGTGTTCCTATCTCTTCACAATGCAAACAAGCAGTGAGGACCTGTGAAAACACGAACTGCTGCGTTTTTACAGCTTAATATGGGCAGGTGCGCAAGAATGGCGAGGAAGAGAGGTGTCCTGACACAAGTAAGTGCGTTGAGAGGGGGGGCCAGCAGATGGCGCTCTTTGGTAATGTTTTTAACTTGAACACCTGACTGGTGAATACAGTTATTATTTCAGTGTACAGCTCATTACGCTACAGCTAAGCACACAATCGGCTGCTTGAAATAAAATGAGAGAAACCTGCGTCGGTAACTCTCACCGCCTCTAATCAGGCTGTGGGCTTTGCCAAACTGCCATTTTTCAACATCTGCCTGTAGCAGTGCCGAGTCGAGAAGTCATCAAGTTCCATGTCCCAGGTGTTTAGTGGGCAAAGCGCTGATGAAGTAAGACAATATTTCATCCTGGTGATGCCCTTGGAAAGGGAACAGCTTCATCGCCACTCTTACGAGTTCTGCACTGTTCTGGCAAAAATCAATTCTAGGAGGGTGAAGGCCAAGCGACAGAGGCAGCAGGATCCCATCTTTTCTGAGCTGAGCTCCAGGACAGCTATACATCAAATAATTCTCCTTGCTATCGCTTTTGCGCTTGCGCTCCACACCGGCAGCGGCGCCCTATACCTGCTCGTTTGATTCTCTTCCGCTCCTTCAGCTGGTAGGGCTTGTGGTCGTGCGAGAGGGCGACGGCGTTCCCGTCTTTGTCGCAGAGCACCCCGCGGGAATCCCCCACATTCGCCACGGTCAGCTCCTTGTCCGACAGCAGCGCGATCAAGCACGTCGTGCCTGAAACGGCGAAGAGGGAGCCGGGTGCCGTTAACAACTCCAGGTCTGGCCTGTGCGATACACCTCGTTATGATCTCCACCACAGGCTACGGTGTGTGAGGGTGTGTATTCTTAAAGAACATGCCAGCTCTAGCTAAGTACTGGATTCCAAAAAAAGATTTAGGTATTCAATACAAGATCTTGTTACTGGCTTTAAATATTCTGGCTCCATCACACATCTCTGAAATCTACAGTCCCTCCTGCAGGAGGCTGGTCCTCTAATCACTATTCCTAGGACTAAACCTCATACCTCTGGTGATCGTGCCTTATCTCTCACTGCTCCTCTGTTATGGAAAGCCCTTTCTCCAGCTCTTACGAGACACAAGTACTTTGGACTCTCTTCATATCCAAGTGTAAAAATTACCTCTTTACTGGGGCCTATGTCTGACTGCCCTACATACTATCCTGTATATATTTTTTAAAATTTTATTGTACTTTTTGGGTATTACTATGAACTGTGTTCTTGGGTTTGGATAGGCACTTTATAAATAAAAGTTTATTATATCATCAATTTTATTACTGAGGCCTGTTTCTGTTTAAGACCATGACTGAGAAACTGAAAAAACTGGTTTTATTATTCGCCATACACGACCCCCCTCAAAAACCAAATCCCAAATCCCCAAAACCTCTCCCTCAGACAGCACAGAGCAGACCTCGCCCCACCTTAATTTGTCTTAAAAACAGCCTTTTGAGCAATGCTGCTACTGAAACAATAACTCAACTGTGGCATGAAATCTTTTAAAGGTCACCTTTTCTTTACTTATCAACACTGAAAACCGATAGAGTGACCTGATCCTAATACACTGCAGGGAGCACAGGGACCTGGCACACCGCCCCTCCACCGCCAGCCACACCCCCCCACCGCTCTCCCAGATCTGGCCATGCTTCAGAATGAAACACACCCTGTTTTATGAGTGTGAGAAGAAAGGGAGTAACAAAAGAACAGAAAGAATTACACAAAAGAAACAGGGAAGCTTAATTAATGTCGTGGACGTGGCCTTCTGGCAGAGTGATAATTTTGTATTTAACAGCTTTACAAATGTCAGAAAGAAACCTTCCGTTTCTTAAATGGATTCAAGAAGGGGGACCAGGCACGTGATTGCTGTGGCTCTGGGCAGTATACTCCAGCAAAGTAGTATTTAATTGATTATGAGAATAATCCTGGTGCCAAGATGCATCTGGACAGCATAACCCAACAGCACAAAATACCTTTGTTTTTTATGGTAAGAGTTCAGGAGGTACTGTGTCACAGTGTTCTGGCAAACTGGCAAGACCTCACTAATCTACTTATGTAAATACTATGAATGCTGTTGAATGGTTAAACTAGGACAGGCCTTGAGGTTTTTATGTTCTTTTAATATAAAACCAAGGAGATATACAGTACACATCATTGAGATGAGCTGTTTCATAATCCTGTTACCGTTCAGTTTGCACTGTGCAGTATATATACAGAGGAGAAATCCTGCTCCCAAATATATTAGTTCTGAAAATTATATGGCTGGTTAACTAGTTCATCATGAGTTATTGTTTGTCAAGTTGAATTTTTTGCAGCAATAACACCAGAAAAATGTCACTGGCTTCTAACTTTAACAAGAAATAAATGTTGTGGTAAAGTGTTTTTTGTTTCCTAAAAAGGACAGTCGTAACTACCAGAGTTGCCTAAAGTATATTTGCAAATTATTTAAAATGAGAGAAAACAATCAGTGTGCACAGAAGAGGATTATTTTTCAGGGTTAGGGAAAACATAATTAAAATGATGGAAAAAGAAAAGACATACAATCTGAAAAAGCAGAAAATGACATTTTTAGATCTACACTTAACCCACAAAATAACAGCTTAAGGAAAAACCTCTCTCTTATTTTAGGCTGCCTACTGCACTTAATTCACCCCGAGTTTTTATTTTTTATTTTTCTCCCTGCCTGTCACCTTCTTCCACTGTGGGCCAGTTAATTATCTTTATTTTCTCCACTGACCATGATAACAGGCAAAAATGCATTCTAACAAGAAAAAAAGAGGTTTTGACAGACATGCAGTACAGAGAAAAAAAATGATCTCCACATAATATTTGAGTTAACAGCTAGTGTTATCAGGAAATACAGACTGAATTTGTGTTGACCGCTTGGGAGTCCTCTGAAAGATTTCAGCACTCAATTTCGAATTGGGCTGCTCTTTCAGTGTTTTCAGCACCAGATAACTTGCATAATTGCATGTTGCATTCTGGAATTTTTATATGCTTTCAGTATGGAGTTGGACTTTAAAATTGACTTTAAAAAAATCACCCATAAGAATATGAGTTATTTAAGTCATATCAGAAAATTAAAACTGCCACAAAAAAATCAATGGCAACAGCAGGAAGCTTTGCTATCAAAACTTGAAAACAGGAGGCGAGACTCTTCCAAAAAGTTCAAGAAGTTTTCACTCACCATTTTCCAAAACATGGTTTGCATTAACCTGAATTAATTTTAACATGATTAAATACGGGACCTAAATCCATCCTGGCCAGTTTAAGACACCAGATTTTGGGAAAAGAAAAATGTATTTGAGGTATTAAGCAAGCATGATTCATTCTTAAAAATCAAATGTTCCTCACTTTGAGAATAAAAAGAACCAATCTGAAATATAAAAACAACTTATTTTGAGAGGCAAACAAAACAGCGTACCGTACTGTTGACCTTTGTGTTGTTATTCACCAGACCTTGCCTGGAGTACTGCTATGATGTTGTTTATCAGAAGGTCTTGCTTCAAACTGATTTTACCAACATGAAGTCATGTTAAGTGCTTTAGTGACCTGCATGACTTACATTCTGAGTCTTACTTTCCTGCAATAAATCGAGCATTCATTTAAGAAATGAAAAATACAGAATTTAGTTTTTAAATAAACATAACAAAACATTAACACATTAACACATTACAAAAGGAAATGTCTTCCATATAAAAAATACGGTTTTTTATACATACTCTAAGTATTACTGTTCACTGTCATAAAAACAGTAGCTGGAGGGACTTGAATCCTCTATTTCAGGTTTATTGCGACTTCCAGCTAATGTGCATACTAAACATTTGTCAATAGTTAAAAGATGTTAGCTTCAAAACTCTATGTTCACCCGTCAAAGTGGGATTATGGTCAATCATAACAGGCTTTCGTTTTTGATTGAAACAATCAAACAATACTGACAAATATAAATATAATTCTGTGTGTCACCCTTCTAATATAAGTCAGTACAAATGGAATAGACAGTATATTAATTGTCAGACGGTCCATGAAAAGAGAGATCTCTCCTCAAGTGCAAGGCCACAGAGAAGGCTCCAGTGCTGCCTTGTCATTTTGTGATGCCCTCCCAGAGGGCATTTTCATGGACTGTCAAAGATCTACTCTGACAAAATGTCTCGGAATGAAAACAAGGCCAAAACAGGAAATGGAAGCGGCATCTCCTCACGAAAAGCTTTCCTGGTGGCTGGTAATTCTGCAGTCCTGGAAGGCTTAATTAAGGAACTCATCTCAAAAACGAAAAATTAAAAGGCGGCAGTAAAAGGCTCTCTCCTCCGGCTTTTCCACAGTGAAATCTAGAGCCTAGAGCATACATCTGGCCCATGGCCCTGGGGGAGACCGTATCTCTCCTGACAAATTGTTTTTAGTTTAACTGTGAACTGTGTAGTCTCTCGACTGTTCCAGACAAGGTAAGGCAGGTATGTGCTTAAGACTTACATCAAATGCACAATAATTGATTCCTGGAGGTGGCCGTCTATGCCTATTACAGCTTATAACGTTTAATGCCATTTCAATTTGAAATGTGTAAAAACAAAGCAGGCAAGTAAGTTGTCAGATATCCATTATCCACAATGACAAAAGAGACGCCAGGGGCACATCGAAACCCAAAGTACAGAGCACTGCTTGAGCTGAGGGACAGTGTGTACTGTATACAGCATATGGCAACATTAGCTTCAATGTGATTTGGGACATCTAATGAATATAAATGGATGGTGAATGGCCATTTATTCAACTATGAAAGCTTGCATCTGAAAGGTTTTTAAAAATCTTCTTAAATAAAATTGGAAGGGAGATTACGATATTCTAATAAAAAACCTAACTAAACATCCTCTTAGTACGATATGATGTTTTCTTTTTTTCTGAAGAAGATCGGCAAAAACGAATAAAAATCCCCAACAAACCTACAACACAACCTTAAAACTAAACAATCTTTTTAAAAACTGTATAGGAAGGAGACAAAAGCTTCCCAACACTAATGGTGACACAAGCTCCACTTCTTGGAGAAATGATAATATTCTGAAGACATATGACATAGGGGGCGCTGCGGTGGCTCTGTGGCTCAGGATCTGCGCCTGTGGCTGGAAGGTTGCCGGTTCAAATTCCGTGGCTGGCAGAGGAATCCTACTCTGTTGGGCCCCTGAGCAAGGCCCTTAACCCCAACTGCTCCAGGGGCACCGTATAAATGGCTGAGCCTGCTCTGAGCCCAAGATTCTCTCCCTGTCCGTGTCTGTGTGTCTCATGGAGAGCAAGTTGGGGTTTGCGAAAAGACACATTTCTAATACAAGAAATTGTATATGGCCAATAAAGTGTTCTTAACATGCAGGAAAAGAAGAAAAGCATTCAGAAGAATCTCTCCAGTTGCTCCCTTCAAGCCTGTGCTGTTGTGTACTTCCACTTACTGAGTAATGTTATAGCTGTGCTCTGCAATAACCTAGTTTGCAAGGAGTCCCGTTTTGTTTTAACATGGTGTTGCTCTCTGGATGTATACCTAGATCTCCTGACTACATTCATGCAGAATTCGCCCTTGAACATGTAATGTATTTTTTACTTTCATGGTCCGTTGAGCACAGAAACACAAACTGAAGTCCGCCCAGCAACCAATCTACAAACCTGACCTGTGGTCGTAATTTGCAGTGACTGCAGAGATGTTATCCTACTTGCAAAGTAAGAGCTTCAGCAAAGGATGCAGGAGGGAAAGAAGTGAAATACTGTGGATTGTTGCTTCCTAAAGTCCTTTTACTACAAGAAGCTCACAGCTCCAAATAAAATATTAATCCGTCTGAGGAACAGGCCCAAAATCAAACCGCTATGACTAATTGGATAAAATGTGACTCAAGCTTAGTTAATGCTCATTATTTTCCAGTCATCTGTGCTGCCATTGATGTACATACTACTAGTAATTAGTAGAGCATCATAGGGATCAGAATTAGGACAACTGTTCTTGCTAATTTACATTAATAATCTAGATTCCGGTTATGGTTCGTAAACAAGTCAAACTTTAGTATCAAGATGATACTAAAATAGGAGAACTAGCCAGCCTTGCAGAATCTATAGAAAATTCAAGCAGGCAGCTGAGTCAGCACGCGTAGGCTGCAAAGGAACAAGTAAAGATTGATTCCACGCTGAAAAGAGACACAATGAAGAAGGCTCCACATCCGAAATGTTGTGTTTCTTTCCTTCTCTTTTCAGCGTGGAAGAAACAGAAAATTAAACACACATGGATAAAACTCAAGACTGGAGAAAAACCTGGCAGCTGGCGAGTGCAGTACGTTCCACATTCCTACAAACAGCAGAAATGGAAACTAACTATAAAATGGGAAACACTGAGCCTGAAGAAATTACCATTGGAAAAGGCTTAGGTGTTTACTTGACCATTCACAAAGGTTTGTGGGGGCCTGGAACAAGTGACCCAGTCACACTGGTGAAGACAATACCTTGGCTAGGTTCAAGAAATGGTAGGAATGAGATCATCAGATCATTTATTATCAGCCAAATTAACTTCCTCTTATTTGTTTATTCTCTTATGCTCTCAATGCTTTAAAAGCCGCGGGACTTCAAATTTACACTGCAGTTCAGATTTAATTTTGGAAAGCAATATGTTAAAGAAAAAAACATCAGTGCACAACGTGATGATTAGACTTTTAGACAAAGAAATGATGTGGGATGTAATTCAAAACACAAAAACTGCCCCTAGTGTACATAAGATTTTGTAGAAATATACTGAAGTGAGCAACTAAATGAAGCATTTAATTTTTGGGAAGACTTGTTTTTTAATAATCCATATGCTCCAGTCAGAAAGAGTTATTTTTTTCTCTTTGCATGATTGATATGCATACTAATACTCACAAAAGCTGATCAGTTACTAATTCAATTGAAATTAATTTGAAAAAATCTAAGCATGGAAATAAATAAATTACATTAAGCTGCTCATAACCAGCTTTTATGCGATTTACATGATTAGAATAAGAAGCAGTAAGTAGGTTTTAAAATGCATTCCATACCCGAATGAATGTTGTCTTTATTATCTTATGAATATTTCACACCCGTTTTTGGTTTTTCTGATGGGGATTCAATTAATAAAACGTAGCCATGTCACTATTTCTCCATTGACATAGAGAAATAGTGACATTTCGCCTTCAAAAATAGAAGTGATGTGCAAATAAAGATGTCACTTTGATTTTCCTGTCGCCTGAGTTAATTGTTTTAAGTATCTTTGATTAAACAAAAATGCGTCGGGTAAAAAGAACGTATAACACTCTATTGACAATCGCAATCGGTCTCAATTGCTCCAAATGTATTGGTGCTCCAAAACGAAAATTGCACTGAGGGACCATACGAACCACAATGATGAATCCTCACATCTATAGAGCACTTTTTATCCCGAAGCATCTCAAAGCGTTCCACATGTAGGAGAAGAACCCCTTCACCTAGCCTTGGAGATCAGCTCCCACATGCCTGATACCCACAGCCACTCTGCACCAGCAGCTCTGCTACACAGCGGATCAGGATGGCAAGTGAGAAATTGCTTCGCCAGTTGAACTAAGGACTGATTTTGCCAGCCCAGAGTGGACTTTACAAAGGGATTACCGCCTTTCTTTTGAAGTGTCTCATCTTCTTTCATGACCAAGAAGTCAGGACCTCGGTTTAACGTCTCATCTGAAGGATGACTCCTCCTGCAGACCAGTGTGACTGGTGAGCATGCTAGTGAGTTGTTTTGGACTTTGGATTCTGGGCAAGAGGGAAGAGTGCCACCTACTGGTGCCTCAATGTCTTTTCAAGGTCACCCATCACAGTACTGACCAGGCCCAGTCTCGTTAAGCTTCGATAATCTGAGATCAGGCCACAAAGTGGTATTACTGATAACAAAATCTGGCAATCTTTGTAGCATATACCTCGAGAGGATCATGCACTAATAGACACAGCATATACTAGTTAAAACTGAAAACTCTCTGATGCTACTGTGCACTCATTTAATAGGCAAACGGTTTTCATTCAAAATCTTGTGATTTTAGTTGTCATCACTGCTATGCGGTGCGATATTTTACAGCAATCTGATTTTTGGAATACAGAAAAAATAAAAGGTGAGCATTTCTTGACAAATACTATTTAATATGCACAGTTTAATTAATGCATAATTCATTACCGAGATGCTAAAATATGATTAAATAACACCATTATCTTTGAACAAGATGAGTTTTAAACGAACACCTAACTCTTCGTGTCAGCAGTCCTGGGTAATCAGTGCCTAAAAGATCAGTCTGTTGCTTAGGCACAGATGAGAAGCTGAGACTGTACAGTACCAGCCAACATTTTATTTGAAACAAATATCTGTTGCTTATTATTTAAAACTAAAAAAACAAAAAGTATTTAAAAAAAGATCACAGTAATGCCTCTCCGGCATTGAAGGATACCTTCAAGAATGTTTGATGACATTTCCAAGGATTAATACAGTATCTTTGAAGTCACAGAACCATCTGCCTTTAAAAGATGCTTTTGACACTGCAGGTAGAAAGCGTTTGACTGTCTGACAAAAGCTCTTTGATGCTGCATCTGTGAGCAGCAGTTATTTGTACGAAAACCCCTTATATTGTCACAGCAGGGTCCCAGCCTAACGTAGCCTTGTTTTTTTCTGAAATGCAATAAATCACATGGCAAAGAACACTTATTTGCACTGACTTCCTGGTTTTAAAATATCATGGTTCAATGACATTAATATTAAAAACAGAACCGTGCTTTTGTTTACTGGGTGAAGTTTCTACACCATTGCAATGCACAGCACAGATTCATATTAGTAGTAGTTTTATTAGTTTTATTATTAGTAGTTTTTAGGTTGTGCTGTAGTGGTAGTAAGGAAAGAAATAAAAGTTTTGCCAATGTTATCAATTTCCTTATGTTATTGTTTTTGACCCCCTTCAAAATAGAACGTTCTGAGGGAACAAAATTTACAGTGGAACATTTTAAACCTCCAAAACACACAGAAAATGTTTTGGGATTGGGTTGCCAACAAACAAAAAGCAGACAGAAGAATGGAAAGATTATGAAGAAAAATAACTTTCAATCAGTAACAGCTGCAGGTTGAGAACATCTGTGGAAGAAATCAAGTGTCGAAATACCATGCTAATCTTTACTCACTCGGCCTTCAGAATTTTACCCTTAACTTCACAAACTACACATTTAAAGCACAGAGAATAATGCCGTCTTACCTGCTTCATCATATGAGGCAGACAGTTTCTCCAGCATTTCCTTGTCAATAGAGAGGATATGTTGTTCCAGAATACTGGGGTAAGAAAGCACACTGTTCTCTTTCTCTTTTTCATAGTTCAGCAGGTGTTGTTTCAGAAGTTCAGGGAGGTGTGTCTTTGCATATTCAGCAGCAGACTACGAAAAGAAAAACAATTGATGATGCATTAGTACAATCCATCAACAACAAATAAGTGAACTAAACCGTGCCCACAAAGTCACCTTGGAAAACTGCAATCCTAACATTTCAATCGTAAGCAGTATTCTATTTTCAAAGTAGCCAGAATTAATGATTAGTTTGTTGTAGTACAACATATTCCTCTCAACATTCCAATGATGACAGAATTGCCGTTCCAAAATAATTAAAAAGGAAAATGCACAGATCTGATCTAAAGCTATTTGCATCCAGTTTAAAAATAACTAGTCTATATTAGAGAACCATGACTGTAAAATAACGCAGTCAATTAAAGCTGCACAAGTATCTATAAACCATATGCATTAGATCCAGCATGAGGAGCTAGCCAAATTATTTACATTTGTTTTGTTAGAGAAACAACACTGCTATGGAATGTTATTCCTAATGTTACTTTTTATTAAAAAAAAATGGACACCAAACACCTAAACAAAGAAAAAGGAAAGCATATTTATAGAACTCATATGAAGGGTGATTATAATGTGCATGAAAGAAAAAAAAACTAAATTCAGCTACTCACTACAACCTCCTGTAAACTGTAGGACAACAGATATTATTGTTCTGATAAGTCTTAAGGCAAATTATTTGGAAGGATTTTAACAAGACAAACTTACTACTAGAAGCTTATTCTACATCTCAATTCTTGCCAAGTATTACCATGATAATTAGAATCCGAGACTTGGACATGATTATTTTGTGTCAAAGTGTCCTGTTGCAAAAATCCTATTTGAAGGTGCAGTATACTCCTTTACAGAGGACGTTAAAATTCATTCGGTCAGCATTGCAATATAATAATAGCTCCACAGGTGTTAAAGTAAGAGTTTATTGAATAAAACAAATAATCAAGGTCTAATTTCTTAAGGTTTTTAAGAAGCATTTTTGTCGTTCATTTTTTAATTTCATGTAAGTAGGAATTACAATATTTTCCTTCTACTATATTTGGGGATTGGAGTGGCTTTGATTTCAGAGGAGGCACAGAAAACTGAATTGCCTGCAAGTCTGTAAACAGGAAATCTGAAAGACCTCCACACTTTATTGTATGCTAGAACAGCTGCCATCCGGAGTTAAGCTACAGCCAAACCATTCCGATAATGCCAGCTCTAAAACACAGTCTTCACCCGGAGCCAAAGCATGCCAGGTGGCAAAACAGAGATTACTGCTGCAGATGCATGGTCATACGCTCAGGAAGACTTGACCTCAGGTGCTTATTAGTCTTTATATCTATGGCACAAGCAGTGAATGTGCAAAACCCTGCATCAGAGAAGACAGACAAACCACAAAATATGATTGGAATCCACAAACCACACATTTGCACAGCCAAGCCATCTGCACTGTCCTGCTTTTGTTGGAAGGAATAAATAAATGAAAAGAAGAACAAATCTGCATAATTTTCTTGTACCAATCAATCAGGCTCCGTAGTGTTAATATTATATATGGATGGTGCTTTTTGGACAAAAGATTGCACAGATAAACACAAGCATCTGGTACTGGAAGAGCTTTGTTACTTGCTGAGAAGAACACGATTTCACATTAATTACGTTTGCACTGGACAATCCACAGAGGGCTGTCAAGTCTGTGAGGGAAAGGAGAAAAATCACTCCTAAACAAAAACATGCAAGCTGGATGGAACATCTCAGATCTCAAGTGTTCTGGTCTTCATCGAGACAAAGCAGTTGTCAGCCATGGGCAGCAAATCTAAAAAATGTTCACTACTTTTTCAAGGTGAATATATAGATATAAAAATGATGCAACTGAAGTGTTGGGAGAAAAAAAAATGCAGCTGTCTCACTGTTTTCCTTGGCCTGCACCTGCAGGTACTTAAGAGCAATGCCTTCTGTAATAATACAAAGATAAGGGAAAACTGTTTGTAGTCCAATCTAATGCTACCAAGGACTCCCAGATGGCAACCAGTTTTGTTTTAATTATCTTTTTTTAGTTTTTAATCTCTTCAACAAAGAAACTCTAACTGTGTGATGGAGACCCAGAGTGCTTCTTATCTTTCTTGGCTTTGTCTCTTAAAACGGGTGTTTAACTTCAAGGTCTTGCTCCTCCGATATAAGGCTTCTGGTAATGACCTTGGTCTGCCACATGTAGCTCATGTTTTCTTTCTCTCGTGTTCCCATACCAAAGACTTTTTTTTACGATCAAGGGTTGTTACTGGAATGTGCAGCCAAGCTACACAACCCTGAGAACTGCTGGACTTCGGCTTTAAAATTCTTTTTCGGAATGTGCCAGGTTTCTGGAAAAGGTGTCCCTTGCATACAAAAGATCATCCTTTAACTCGAAAGAAACTCTCTTCCAACAGCTTTCATTCCAGTAAAGTAATTTTTCCCCAAAAAAACTCTTCCAGTTTGCTGATGCTTCAATCTTTCAGTATTATGAGTGCACAAACAGCTAAATATACATGTACAAATGCACAGTATACATCAGTTTCCTTCACATGTGCTTTATTACAAAGCTGCTATAAAAACTGAAAGTAACCTTTTCTATTATTTCATCCTTTCCTTTAGGCAGCTGAGCAACGTTAAAAACTGTGACGATGGCCCTCGGATTTAATGTGCATTTTGCTCAGAATGAAGAACCATATCATATACATTTTCTCTTTTAACCAGATTACTCAGACAACACCAAAAGTTGCCTTTTCTAACTGCATGGTGATTTCGGCTGACTTTTCCAAAAGGGGAAGCAGATCCCTAAATCAAATAATCCCGGCTGAAAAGGAAGATAACGAGAGCTATAGGATGATCAGTATGGACATCTGGGTTTAACACCACCAGTGCCCGCTGAATTCCACCTTTAATGAGATTGCACTAATCAGATCAGAAAGGAGTAGCAAAAGAAAAAAGCAGCTAAGCTGCGTCTCTTATGGGGCTATGGCTCACAATGTGAAATGTCATACCACCTGCCAGGGCTGAAAAAGTGCATTTTTTCTGCAAGGCTTGTCACATCAAAAATAAAATCCTAACCAAGAAACAGAGATTTGTATAATTGTGACTAAGAAGCGCATCATACAAAGGAACAAAGGCAATGCTTTTGCCTACAACAAAGCAAGAGCTGTTCATGTCCTTGTTGCAGTTCTGTCAGCATGGACAAGCAGCAGAAGAGACACTTCATGCATTTTGCAGAGAATATAAAGTGTTCTATGTTATGCAAATTAAAAACCTGCACATACTGTGACCTTCTAGTAGTTCTGAGATGTGACACGTGTTCAATGTAAAAGCGGAGCTGTATACAGTATTGTTTGGCTCTGAACTGGTAGGCTTACATCCTTGATTCATCAATGGATAATTTTCACTGAGTGTCAAGACAGGCAGCCCTGGGTAGCAGGCAGACAGGCAGCCCTGGGTAGCAGTACTGGCACTGGAGCAAAATTCAATTAGGGTGATCACTTTAATTAAGCAAATCATTCGTGAATAAAAGAGGCAAGTTAATTATCTCCCCATGTCACTTTGCCTGTTAACTAAACCCTTATGTACCAAAACCTGTGGTGGTTTTTACAAGCAGGGCTGGAAAACAAACAACTGCAGAGAAACACTGATTCACATCTGTTGTGCCTTGGAAGTCTTTCCTCACAAGAAAATCGATCTGGACTGAAAGAACATTCTTTAAAAAAAATGCTAGCTAACTCAAGTCAACTGACTTTGGCTCCTTAGGTTTAATCTCCTAATCTTTGCGTTTTTATTTTGTTATTTGTTATAATGAATGAAGTGGCATTTTGTTTTTAAATCCAAGTTAATTTAAATGGAAAAGATGCCTATGTTGAGCAACCAGTACAAAAGGATGGATTTTCTAGACTCTGTTTTGAAACACATCTTTAATATGTCCTCAATCAAAGCAGAGGAACCTTCTTCTTGGTCAAGATTAGATTCACTATCTCTGATTAGATTACCTAGATCCCCTACATCTCTGAATATGGCCATTCCACATTCTATAAACGCTGGGTCACTGCCTTCTCACACACAAACTTCCAGACTGCAATATTCAACATAACTTACTCTTTCCATTGGGAAATTTTCATCTCTGAAATAGGAAGCTGCTAGTCTATGGTTTGTATGGTAAATGAACAAAATGACCTTCTGAGACAAGCAATTTACATTCATGCTGGCATGCCTTTGAACGTAATTATAGCTGTCAAAAAAAAGATGGAGCTGCAATGAATCCCCAAAAGTCAAATTAAAAAAAAACAAACATGTTGGATTTAAATTTCTCACTTTGTTGTTGCCAGTCTTCTCTGCTGGGTCTGACCGGAACAGTTCTGTCTCAAAGCCTGAGCAAAGCCTCAGTTTCACTCTGAATCACTTAAAACCGTTGCTTTCAGCTTGGAAAGACATGGGCACAGTTGCCCCTCCCAATTAAAATTTCTATTCTAATTAAAAATGCGACCACATGTGACTGGCATAATATAATGATGTAAACATTCATCTTACAGACCTAAGATGTATTGTGCTTTACCACTGAAAGCCACTTCTGGCTTGTTATTTTCCTCCTTAGCTAGATATAAGTGTCTTCTTCCTTAGTTACGCTGCAAAGTGCTGCTGTTGTAGGGGTTGTTGAACTTTATAACTAACCTTTACTAAAGAGTACAGAACAGTGCATCTTGTACACGTGTAGCTTTTCTGTTTTTACCCCGTACAGAGCTCAAGGGAACACAAAAACAATGGATCACAGAGCTTTTATGCTGTACAGCCTCAGAAATACGCAAATTACTTTAGAAATAAGCAAATTACCTCTATAGACCTTTCTCCAAGTTAATAAAAAAGAACCCTTTTCCACATAGTAATGCTTGTTGTTCTGCAGAGGGAAACTGCATTCAGTCTTTCATCTTACACACAGCAGTCTCTAATGGCCCAGAAACCAAGATTAATGATTACTTTTTGCACAATGCAATCGTGCTGGTTTTGTTTGGTTAAGTACCACAGTGCCAGTCTACTCCAGTCTGTGGCTATAATTAAACTTTCACAGGGTTCTGTGGGACTCAACCTGGAATGGAGCTTGTTCACAAACTTTCTGACAGTTTGAGAAACAAATTGTGCTTTTGATGTGAAATGGTTTAATGGCCGTATTTGGAATAAAGTCTCACTTGAATTTACATGTGCAGTAAGGTTTACACATTTGACATTTGGTTTCAATAAACCAAGATTTATATTCAAAACTTAAGATTGGACTTAGCAGGAAAAAAACAAAACATCTATTAGTAGTAGTTTCACACTTCACATCCTTTAGGTATAACTGCCCTGATACAAATGAAGGCCCAGACAATCAAAAATGTCTGGGTTCATTTCTGAAAATATCAGCTGCATTCTTCTCATTCATGGCAACAACAAAACTCATCTTGTTAGCTCCAAGTAGCAGAAGCTACAGACTCTATTTAATGCCTTTTCCAAGGATATCCTTCCCATCTGTTATTAAATCCAACAAGCTTTCTGAAAGACACGCTTGAAGTCATTCCTTAAACCTAGAATTACCCAGAAGTTTACTTGGCATCAGATAATAGCTGCTGCTACATCTTACTATACCTGTCCAGATAAAACTGCACAGATGGCTTCATACCCTATGCGGGATGTTATCTTCTTACTGTACATCACTGGAGAGCATTATTATTGTTGCTGCTAGATGAGATTTATTGGTGCAGACTTCATGTAAAACTGTAATCAATTCTTAGGCTTAAGCATAATTAACGATAATTATTCCAGAGAGTTAAGGGAATTTAAAGCACCGGATATCACTAAAGTTGGACTATTAAAATATATAGTCATTTTAAAACAATTCTTTGCTACTGTAAATCCTACCATTTTAAAATTAATGAGAATAAAACCCTCTAACATTTACTATGTACCAAATATAATTCCAAATTTTACTAAATGCGCGCAACTAACAGGTTATATGATAGTCGAGCTAATAAAATGCTTGTAGGAGAGTGTACGGTATGTTCTACTTTACATGATTTCCCCAGTAACACTACTGTTTTTCTTACGTGATGAAAGCAATCTTTCATGAGACATTTATTGACAATAATGGTACACAGATGGGAGTGAAACAATTTTATAACTCGCCCCCCCAAACTGCATAAAACAACATTTAAACAAGTCTTCTACCAAGGTTACAGAGTTGCAAAATAAGATATGACCATAGCAGTGTCATCAGATTGACATATATTCCAAACGTTCAACCTTGAAGGGAAACAAAGCTTCATTCCAGCTGAGCTCTTAACAGTTCCACTTAACTGGACCCGTTTAACAGACTAGTCCCAATTCCAGTTCAGTCTAGTTCTTCAGGTGCTAGCGATTATCGAGAGATCTATAAAACTCACTGGGCTGAAGTAGGGTTAAGGCCACACCTGGAACTGCAAATACGAAATGACTTTTTCTCACTCTTTACAGCCAATTGATTAAACAAAACAGGTGCTTCCCTTAATTATTAGACAATTTAGTATACTGATATCTAATGTATTCGGCTGGTGCTTTAATCCAAAATGATCCAAATTGTATGACCTTTTTTTACATACAGATTTGGGTACCTGTTGATACAGCTGCAGCAATCCTGATACAGTGCTTAAGGGTCACAGCAGCATTGACAACATGTGGGATTTGAACCCGTGACCCTTTGGCCGGTTATCCAGAGCCCTCCTGAATACCCCACACAGCTGCCCCATTGGTCTACTGCCAGGCCCATTTAAAAAAAATAAACTGAGCATCGAAACTCTAATCAATTTTTTCAGTTAGGACTGATTTCACAACGAACAAAAAAACTTTGTAAAACTGCTGCAATGGTGACAAACCGAAATAATCTCTTGCAAGAGTTATGCGTCCGGATTCCAGCAGGTTAAGTCTGTGTTTGAACTTGAAATGTCACAGTTCTGCAGCTGTCCCGATGGCCCGGCCAGTCCCCAAGTGGAATACAGGTTTAAACTGGAGAATGTGAAAAGGCCTTTCATGTCTTTGACAATATTCTGTTTATGGCAGTTAGTGGGGAGAGCTGCTGGGAACTAAAAGTAAACAACAGGGTTAATCCAGACTCAGGACAATGGACAGAAATTACAGCTTCCAACAAAGCTGAACTGTCTCAGCATTTGTATTTGTGCTTTTCTTGCTATGTGTTTTTTATCTATGTTTTTATACTGAAGTGAAGCTGGGGAGTGAAAATTGTTTTATTTTTATTTCTGAAGCATCAAATTACTGTCAAATCGTTCCGCTCCTTCCAGAAACCAGTAAAGCTAAACAAACGTTCTCATTCACTCAGCACCTCCTCACATGAAACATATCACGAAATAAATAAATAAGGTAAATAAGATGAGACAGAGTTTAGAAATAATTAAATAAAGCACAAACCACTTGTTAGTGCTGAATTTCCATTTCCATTAGTGAATAAGTATATTTCTAGAGATTCCAGCCTCTGGGTCACATAAGACTGAAAATTATGCATAGCTGTTTGTTAACAGTGTCAATTAATGGTATAAATACAAATATCCTCATATCCTACTATCGAGCTTGCTGACAGCATGCTTGTAGGTGTGTATGGCCTACACGCTCCTGTCTGGTGGCGATAACACCATATCCTTGATTCTCCTTTAATACACAGATTAAAGTCTTTGCATTTTAAGTGCAATGTCAAAAGATTCTGAATTAACTGTGAGGAGGCATGAAGACGCAAATACTTCTTTGGGGGAAGAAAAAAGAAGAAAAAATAATACTGTGATAGGCAACATCATTCCAGTTAAGCACTGTCGATTTTCTTCCTTTTTTTCCGGGCTCCACTAACCCTGCTGTGGACGAACATCAAACCGACGTTTTTCTTATAAGCAAACCCAGGCAGAGAAGTTCAGAGGAGCAGAGAATCAGGCATCACCATGCTCTACACGTGAAAAATGGGACACATAACCTCCCCAAAGCACAAGAACAATGCTTTGGCATTTGGATTATTCATCACCTTCTAAGATTACTGTTGGTTTAACTTCAGTCAATAGCAAAGTCTTTCGATTGCCTGAACTTTCAAAAAAGGACAATACTGTGCCTGTGGCATTTACAAATTGCGTTTTCCCCCCAAACAAAAAAAAAGGAAAAACAAAGAGGGAGAGTTAGGGAAATTTTAAAAGGCAGCAAAATGAATTCTGTGTTGATCTACCAAAATATCTCGGAGCTACATTATGATAAACAAATGAATTTGATAAGAAAAGGTTATCAAAACCTCTTAAAAACAATATGAACTAAACAGAGGAATTTATATTTCATACTATTTCCAAATGTAGATTAAATTTTTCTGTATGCAGTCTCAGATGTTTTATGTCTGCACATAAAAGGTGCATCAGCATTCACCAGTCACCCCACATTTTTTAATACGACGGAACAAAATAAAATAAAATAAAAATAACCTTCCAGTGCAGTTTCTCTTGCCCACTGCAGTCCAGTTGTCAAAAAGCTCCAGGAGACTGAAGAATCCGAAAAGCATTTACATTATAATAAAAGCCGACCATTGGCATCAGAGAAACTGCTCAGAGGGAGACAAGAAGACAACAGCACCACCAAATTAATATGAAAAAGTCACAAAAAGAGCCCGTCTTGGACAGACATCTGTCAATTTTCCAGCTGTCCTTGTTATGGGGATGAAGGTGAATTGCATTAACTAGTTCACATTGACAGATGTAGCTGTGAGGTTTTTTTTCCTCAAGCACTGCTAACAGCCATAAGCAACAAAGGTAACCATATCATATGGGTCCTCAAAAGGATTCCTAACACAGTGTGAAATTATTGCCATTCCAGCTGTAATAAAGCATTTGGTCATGCCATTTATCTAGAAAAATTGTTTCGACTGGCTCTTGTTCAAATGTGTTTAAACTTCACGTGGCTTTTTTTCTCTAATTCTCCAGGGGTGGTAGAGCTCAAAAGAGGTATAACTCGATGGAAATTAAAGTATCTTTTTTCATTTTTACTTCTTCTGAATGATAATTGACTTTGTTTTAGCGCCGTTAGTGCAGAATCTTAAAGAAAGTGCCAAAGGAGATATTTCTGTAATTCCTTCTTATTACATGCCCAACGTGCAGCAGTTTTACACCAGAAATTCACTGAAGAGGTCGAGTGAAAGGAGATCCTGAGGTTCAGCAGCCACAGAGGGTCACAGCTGAGACACAGGTAAAAGGAAGTTTCTAAACAGTGAAGACACAATTGTGAACATGAACCTAACTGAGGAATCACAAAGAGACAGTAACGGTGTGCCTTGTGGAGTCACTGAGCGTTTGTGATTGTTCCAAATGAATACCATCCCTGATTGAGCAGTGGAATAACCTTGACAAACTCTGTATGTGGAAGGGGGCTTAAAAGTATACTGCACCAAAAACTTTGGTGGAAAACAAAGAAATGTTGCAGAAATCAGAAAATTTCTCCAGGGCACTTTCATAAGACTCAATTGGGAACTTAAGATATCCACAAACTTTTAGCAAAATATATCTGGCAGAACAGTCACTGAATAATGAGGACTTATGGCAAAAGAAGTGGTCTTTCACCAGTGTTCCAAGACAATGCTGTATTGTCTTCAGCAGTGAAAAGATGGCACCACTTTTTTTCCCCTTTAAAGTATCAGTTAATAATAGAATTAATAATCAACTTTCAATGATAAAAGGGAATCAGTATTTTAATTTACACTTCCAGAAGAGACCCGAGATATTCCTTTGCAGACAAGCAAGCCTTTTATACTGCATCTTAAAGCTATGTGTACAACAATGAGAAAAAAGATCTAATGATAATGTTGCTGGACAGATGTTGTTATCTGGGTGGCACCTAAACAAAGTAAACTTTTTCCTGTATTCCAGGATTATTCCATAATACCTGCATGCATTATTAAACTTGGTTTCCAAGATTATAATACTGTTAGGGCTAGACTATGCTGCAAATCGTACACAAAATTAAACACATTAAGAAACGGTAGATACATCTGATTAATTGATTAAAATATGGTTAAAGTTATTCATAAAGCACGGATGTAACTATCGACATTCAGACTGAAAGCTACCAAATATAGTCCCTTCTACGTTTTACCTTAAAAAAATGACTGACTGAGATTTTGTTGGGATACTGCAAAACTGGGCCCCTGTAAGAACACATTACTACCAGCAACTCCCCACATTTAGACATTTAGAAGGAGGAACATTCACACTGTAAGTCTCAAGATCTCAAAACCCAGCCTGGTAGGTGCTATTTTCAGCTCAGCTAAAACAGTTAAAGGGGTGTTTTGAATTACCAGATACGTGTTCAGCATAAGTCAATAGTGTTCCATTCAAACGCCAACTTTCAAGTGCCCTCCAATGTCCCAATGAATGATCTTTACTTATTGCTTTTCATGTGAAACCCCCTCAAAAAAAAGCAGAACTGTGACATTCAGACAGAGGCAGATCCGTCACTGAGGGATACAGGAGTCTCTGCAAAGTGCAGCTTTGACTAGCTGGCTTCGGCCTTGGCATGTTAATGTATTCAATAAAACCATTTACACTTCTACTCCCACTGATGTGGCTGAAAGATCTGCCGGCGGTGTGGTCTCACTGCAGTGACGTGATGGCATATTCGGCTTCATCTCGCAACCAGGATGGCAATATACAGTACGAAAAGCTTTTACATTGCCGGCATAGTTTGCATTTCCTTCAGAAAGCTCTGAAGAAAAAAAGAAAAGAAAAGTGTGCTTTCAAATTTTTAATAAAGCATTAATATTAATACAAGCATCGCAGAGGAGTTGCAATTAAGACCACACCGTCATTTTCTAAAAATGATGCTAATGTGCTACGCTTGCCCCCCGGGAGATTGCCGATATCCTTGAAATATTGTTAAGCACAATTTTAATTCATTACAGCTGAGAGAATTCATTACTATTTCACAGTCTTCTGTCTGAAAAGGGACGAATCCGTGGCTGGATAAATTACAGTATCCCACTGTCCTTTTAGTGGTTGTCTTTAAAAACCAAGAATTCAATAATAACCATTAAATAAAAAAAACCCAAACTGGTAAACCAAAAGGAAACTGAAATCCGATTGAAACATCGCACAGAAGCAGAATGTTTTGAATTACCATTTATGAGAATGTGGGAAGAGTTTTTCGAGGAGTTATGAGAGTTATTTCGGTGCAAGTAGCAGATTGATCCCAGAGTCCCGGAAAGTAACCGGGGTATGAGCTTGAAAAAGGAGACTGAGTTGGCTGTGGCAGACACTCGCAATGCTCTGCTTAAGACAGCATCTCGTGGGGTCAGATTAAAATGCGCTTCCCACTAGTTTACACTTGTGCCCTGTAGTCTGTGTTACACTGCCGATTTTGAAGAAGTCCATTGGATTGACTTAGTCAATGTCTTTAAGTGAGTGCAAGACATTCCATTAAGCCCAGGAATACTTCTGATTGCAATTGTTTGGATTAATTCCAGAGTGCGAATATCATTTTAGTCATTTTTGTAACACACAAGATTCAAAATGAGCTCTTACTATTGCATTGTACAGTTTTAACCCTTATTCTACCAACCCTTATTTTAAATTCGACAAACTCTCCACCATATATGCTAAGTTTCTGCTTGCCTTTAGTATTACATTGACAGGTCCCAAACAAATGTTTTTGAATACACAAAACTTCCAATGCCCGGGGTTAATGGAAGCCCACAAGTGTAGTTAGTAGTTTTAATAGTAAAAAAATACCAGTTTATAATGTTGTTGGCTTTTAACTGTATGGGTAAAGATGCTTTTAATCACTCTCATGATATCGCTCTTGTTTTAGGAGATATCATATCAGGTTAATTACATACTACTGTGTAGTTTTATGCTTTTTTTTCTTGTTTTGGAAAGTCTGATTCTGAAAGTACCTTCTATGTCCTGTAAATGTTTAATGGGAGGAAATAGGAAAGGAGACTGTAACACAAATAACATGTTTCAACAAAGCACATTCTGCAAATATGAGAGGACTCCCTTACATATAAATATAAAGGTGTTAGTAAAAAATATAAATTTCCTGTTACTAAAAGCATACCTATTAGAAAGAGCTCATAAATTAAGATTGTGTTTAGAATGTAAAAATGAAAAAAGACTTTCTAGTTCTGAAAGAAGGAGCCATAAATTCTTTTGATTACACTAAGAAGATTTATGTTTGCCTCCACCCTATTTTAAAATAAACTGTAAATAAATAAGCGGTCCTGTTTGCATAGGCACGGGCATTAAAAACAAAGATTTTTTCCAATGTCTACTATTTTACCAAAGCAAATTTTATCTAGATTCATCTAAACTGAATTATCACAAAGTACACAAACTATAAATGCCTCATCTCTTCTAAGGCTTGATGAATGACACAGTAAAAACAGACCACTTTTACACACTGTATTAAGAGCCATCATTCGGGGTAAAGCTTGTATTGCTCACAAATGAAAAAATGTTGTGCAACAACCAAAACAGAAAGAGAAATTTAAATGTGATTGTGAAAAGCAAGTGAACACCTGAAAGCACTTCAAGATGAAAGAAAGAAGATGGAAAATAACAAAATATGAAATGTGATAAATGGAAACAAAAGATATCTATAAACCTTTGCTGAATAACGTCCTTTTTGAAACACTTCTAGCTATGCTTTCACTAAACACGGAAGCATATTGAAGACAAAAGGATGAATCTGTCTCAAATAAATCAGAACACAAATTACTTGAACACTGTATTGACGTGCTTTAAAAAATCTGAGAGCGTTGTCAAGTGAATAGAGAACAGGCTGTACTTAGAATAGTCTCCCAACGTCTGTGGGGTTGGTTACATAGCTTTTCCTGGATGCTGTCCCAGTAATGTCTGGTTCTAAAAGAGGTGCTTGCTTACTGATATTTTCCCAGTAGTGGGAAAGAGGAAGTCACTGGAGTTCATTCGGGGAAAAACGGCAGGGGGTTTGAGGTCATTTTAGCAAAACATACTAAATCGGCTTGTACTTCATGGTTTAAAGAAGAGGAGCCATAGAATCTGGTCCATCACTTGTTTAGAAAGAACCAGTGGCAAAAAAAGAAGGCTGCACCTACAGCACAGCAAGCTAAATATTTACTCCTGTTCTCGGAACAAGAGAAAGCGAGACATTCGCAAACAGTGAATTCTTTTCCAAGGATCTTGTACAGTTATGTTCCTTTTTTTATATTGTTTCTGCTGCATTTTTTTAAGTGTAATTTACATTGACAGACTTACGTTTGATGTAATGGTTATTAAACTTATTCGTGGTGGCTGCACAGAAATGTTTTTCAAGATAATAGTGAAGGGAAATCTAAAATATCTCATTTAAAAATAAAAAAATAAAAATAAATCCATGCAGTCTGTATCCTGACTTTTCTGTTTTCAAAGTTAATCATTTTACATTGAAGAGGTACTTTCTACTTCCTGTGGAAAAACAAAAACAAAGAAAGCTTTGTCCAGTATCTAGACTACTTAATCATTTTTGAATGGAGCAAAAATGATCTAGATCTTTGATGTATAGCAAGATTAAACAAACAAACAGCCCTGCATTAATATTAGGTTATTAAGCGAATTTTGAATTGGATTGATTTGCATCAGATTTTAGAAAATGTATTGTTTCCCAGAGGACAAGCTCTCCCTGAACACACTATAAAACACTTTGAAAACTGCTGATTTGTTATTTTCTCAACTACCCAACTGATGGCAGCTGATCTCGTATCAGAGGGGAAAGATAACATAGCCAACAACTTCAGCATCAAAACAATAGAACCTGTTAGTGTGAAACTTATTTGTGGTTTTCTGCAAACTTGAAAGATTCCTTCTGAAAAAGCTCCTTTCGCCTAACCACATTCGTCACTACAGCAACATGATTCAGGACTTTTTAGTCCTACAATAATCAAATGTACCTTCAACTACAATTTAACTTCCTTCTTTGGTGAGAAAGTGAGAAAATAAGAGAATTTAAATTCCAAAAAAGCAGAACTGGAAGTGCTCCAAAACTATTCACCATGTAAAGTTGCACAGCATGAACTTAAAAAAGAAAAAAATGGAAGTAAATGTTTAAACTGAAACACTGTTGGAAATGTAAAAGCTGCTCTTCTCCCTACTGACACAAGGATTTGCTTTTTAACTTATAAGACATCTTCAGCTTTCTTCATGAAAGGAGCCTCCTGAAGCACTCTAGATTTTTGTGATCTCGGTACCGAGTAGTGTCCATAAAGTTGTTCAAGCTTTTTTGGGAGGGTGTCCAAATTTGTGTTTTTGGAGGATGTTTCTATTTTCATCTTCCTTTTCCCAGAATCCCTTCTTTGGAAGCTTTCCTCTAGGGTTCGACTGCCCTTTACTATGTGTGATATCATCTGACCACCTGCCCTCCTGTTATGCTCATAGTTGGCTAGCAGCAAACAGTGGTGTGGAGAATGAGGGGAGCTGACTAACAAAGTGGGTTTTGACTCTCCTGGGTGTTGTGGCCCCTGCTACCCCTCTCCCACCCCTGCAAGACACGAAAAAAATAGTGAAAGGGGGATGTCCCCCCAAATCATTCTAAACTCATGCCATCCCCCAAAAATAAAAGTCATACAAAAGAATATACGTACAATAGGCTGTCTCAAATAAAATCAGGACTCTGAAAAAGGAGGGAATCGTTCAAAATCATCATTTTTTTTTCAGCTGTTTATTGGTTGATGGTCTGCTGCCATACCAACAGTTACGCACTTGTCTGTCTGCTTCAATCAGAAGACCAATCATCTGAAACCTGAACAATTATGTGCTAAAAATAAACCATGTTCCAGCTCCTCATTAACCAATTATTTTTACCCATCATAGATACTGAGTCTCTTTACCATTGCTCAGCATTTAGATCACTTTCAGAATTCAGAATGCTCAGACCAGGTATTTATCTTCAGAGACAATTTCCTGTGATGGGAAATGGATATTGTGAACAAGATTAATTTGGCCAAAATAAATGGCTTTTGCCTAAGCTGCTGTATGTATAAGAAAAAAAATTCTAATAATCTCAAATGACAAAAAAGATTCATGATGCTCCATTCTAAATGATGATAAATAACTGAGTTTAAAGAAACTGATTTTCCTACATCACATAAGTTGTACTGCACTTGTAGAAGAGAAAGTGGTCATTTCCCTGAGTACATGCCCTTTAGATCACCAATTTGCAGCACAGTTAACTCCAGCACAAAACACATCTATGCCACCTGCATTCACAGAGGGCTTTTTGCTTCATTATGCAACAAATGGTACATTATACTGAGGAAAAGGTCGGCTTTTCAAAATATCAAAGGCATGCATTTGCCAATCGTTGGTAAATTGCCCATGTCACCCATTTAAAATAGTGCAGGGCAGTGCTTTTTTTTTTTTTTAGAAATCAAAGTGTGCAATTTGTCTCCAGTTCAAACTTGATTTCATGCACTATGCACATGTGGTTTAATTCTCCTGTGTTGAGTGTAAATCATCCCCTGCCAGGACTAGATCACCAGCTCTCAGGCACCTTCCTGGCCCCTGAGCGGTGAATTCCACTATGCCAAAAGGCCAGCCTCCTGCCCAGTGTCCTAGACAACAGGGGATTATGTCACCTTGTAAAACGATCAGATTAAACCCGGACACGTGCTATGCAGGTTACGGTTTCCACTGGCGTTACAACTGAGAATGTTTTTCACCTGTCATACAGGTCCAAGTTCAATTCCAGGTAAATGTTCTGGAATATAATAATATATAAAATATAACTGAAAATATCAAACAGAACTGATACGATAACATATCGAAGATTGTCAAGCTCTATCTGGGGATCAAAATTTTAATTTGATCCATGAGGAGCCATAGATTCTGATCTACTTTTAAAGAACCGATTACTTTTGTTTCCCCTTGTGCACACGTACTGCCTCAAGCTGCACATGAAATGGCCATTTGGTATCTCTTTGAGGTTTGAGATGCATACTAAAATAACGAGGACATTTGTAAAACAGCAAGTGCATCTCAATCAGCCAGGTCTCCAGGGTCTGCGTCTTGACCCTCACATCATCAGGCTGGGGGGTGTAAATGCAGGTCGGACCGTGTCTTGTACAGCACGTCTGCCATCAGCGCCTGGGCACAAGGCACCCGCGCCTCTAGATTCACGTCGGGGGGTTCAGGCTGTCACAGCTGCTACATGAGTGGGTGGGTGAGTGACCCCAATCCATCTGCACGTCCTGAGCATGTCCCATCACTGACATTCCCATCGGCATCATAACACCTCAGGAGCGTCAGGGACATCTGAAGTGGTTTGTAACAGCTTGCTGGGGCACTCCAGCTTGAAGCACTGCCAGCGCTTGATTATGGATAATTATGGCATCAATGTGCACGACAGACTTTTTTTTGTTCTTAATTATGGTTTGCTTGATGCGACTTTGTAACTGCCGCACATCGCAGCCCATAAATGAGGTCTGTTTCAGACACTCAATTTAAGGAATTTCATACCTGAATGTCCTTCTTTGTCACCAGCTCCGAAGTGAAAATTGTCTTTGGTGGAAGTACACCAATGTATAATTCACCGAATGTAACTGGAAGATATATTTATACATTAAACAGATCTGTCATGCAGTTAATTTTTTTAGGAAAGGGGGGCAGTACATTATTCTTTCGCATACACGCACTCGTATGGCAAGGAGCAAAACAGGACAGCAAAATTGAAATCTACGCAGGTATGATTTCCTCCGATTGCGTTTCTCTATAATGTGTCAAAATGCACAGACGGAACTGAATATTTCAGAAGACCTCCAGGAGACCTGTCTTTTTGCTCATACAGAATAAAACATTTTTTTTTCTTTGAAGTCGTGCTGTGCTGTAATCAAAGAAAATTCATCTTCAAGCTTTCTTAAATCCACATAGAAGGACACGCTCCCATCTGCCTGTCGGAACACTGTGATTCTAAAATGATGAAGCTTTGTTTGCCTCTGCCAAGCACAGACTAAATTCCAGTGATCTAAAAAAGGACTATTAGTCCTGTATAACGCTGTAGGTAGGAAGAAAACCTTATTCAAGTCATTTTAAGACAAGGAACAAACCATGATGAAATTAAAACAAGCAAGACATTTCTGGATGGCAGCATGTTAAAATAGCTACAAAGAGGCGTGTCTTCTCAGTTTTGCTGAAGATCTGACAGTATGCAACAATATTTTTTAAAGGAGTTTTCACTTTAAATGCAATCGACTGCTGAGGCTCTCCTTTCCTCACAAACAGCATTCTGATGCTGCATAAATGAACCTGGTTGTCAGATTACAGTAAAGGAATCAAGCAAAATGTCAAACTGAAGATGCTGAATGCTCCAGAAAACATCCAGCTGCCATCAGCAATCTGCACATGGGGTAAATGATACCATCAGTGTGGGTGACCACAGTCTAAGAGAAGATCAGCCTGTCCTTCAAGTGGTGATGGAAACAACTGCAGGACACATTTTAATAAAACATATGAAAAAGTCTAAACATTTCAGGACAAAAATCTGAAGTGTCAGAGATCATGCTAGGGAATGTTCTATTGCAGCTGACGAGTGGGTTGCTATTTACATCTATCCATGGGATTATATGGTCTCTTAAAAGAAAACACTGACATGTATGCTTATCTCCTTTGTCCACTCGTAACAGAACACAATAATTTCCTATGCTCTTGTCAGGAGAATTAAAAAGGAACAAGCTATTTGTTATTTCTTGCTTTTAAGTTACTGCAGCAGCAGAGGGGGAGTGAAAAGATGAATCAGCATAATTGTATTTAGATTAATTCATGCATTGTCAGTATCATGTTTCTAGAAAATACACAGAAGTACGTGAAATTTAAGACTCCTGTTTTAGGTCATTTGGCAAATGACAGAACATTGTTGTTGTTTGTGTTCTAAATAAAGGTGAAAGTCTTTGGGTAAGAAGAAAAGAGCTTTTCTGATCTTAGAACCTCAAAAGAGAGGGGTTAGGCAGGTGTCCTGGAGTGAGGATGGGAGGGGGCATCAAGAGAGGCAGGGAGGAGACACATGGAGGACTCCATCACCACAAGGTTTCCCTATATAGACACACTTCTACTGAGGGCTTAGCAGTGGCAGACACATCATGCGTGAAAGTGACTCTGAGGGCATACTGCAACAGAAAGTACCATCAGCGTGACAGATGCGCCTTCACATGACAAGGCCAACGTTCACTTAAACAGGATCTTGAACAAAGACGTACTATGCACTTGAGGAAAGCACAGAGCAGCTACAGGACAGAACAGTCAAGGTGTGGTTTCACTTCTATGGAAACAATTTTTTGGCCATATAGCGGAAACAGATTTTTACTGCAGGGTACTAGAACGCAGATGCTTAAATACATCCCTTTGTGTCTACTTATCTAAACTACACTACAGCATCATGTTGATGCTCCAACACATTCATTATTGTACTGCCCGTTGCTGGACAGATAAAGGTTGGATATTCTATATAAAGAGACCCATTCCATGTTTATGTAGTCGCTTCTGGCCACATGTGAGATTAAAATTGGCCAAAGAAACAATTTATCTTAAGCAACTGAGTTCCAATGAAACACAGTGATGGCACAACGCTGCAGAGGTCCAGACACACCACCACGAATGAAGCAGTCAATGCTGAAAACTGAGGAGGTGTAACTGATGATGTATCAAGTTGAATAAAAATGAAAAAAAAAATGCAATTTAAATATCTCAACATCACTCAAATGCAGGCACTGCTGTATATGCCTCTAGCGGTTTAGTTATATATCATAGAAAGTGGTGGCCTTTAACATTTAACTGTCATTTTAAAGATACTGTGCAATTTATAAATTACCCTAAAGTAGTTATGGTGCTTTTTCTTCTCTGAGTTGTTAACATGCTAAAACTCACTTGCTTTATTTTTAGTTGTTTTTCTTTACGTATAGATAAAAAATAATCATCCTAAAAGATATTGCACAACTAATCTGTATTACAATTAAAACACATTGAACAGATGCTGCTATTAATGTGCCATAAATCAAGTGACACTTATAAACTGTTTGCCTTTAATCTACTGTACAGTGCAGTATGTATCATCTGGAGGGAGCCTCATTTTCATCTCAATTTGTCTTCCAAGGTTGAATACATGAATAAATTGATTACACTTCATTTCAATAATACATTATTTTGTCAGAACTCGCAGGGCTGCACAGGCTATATCAAGATGCCAGCATCTTCCAGAAAATAGCTTCTGCATTTATCATATTAATTAAAAACATCCTGCTATTACTTGACTGAAAAGAAAAAGTGTACTACAGGATATCTCTGTGTTTTTTTTAAATACCAATACAGCAGTTTTGAATTTCCAAAAATAAGATACTTTGTCTGAAAATAACAAATACTGCTCTGTACTTCCTTAAACTAAAACAGTATTAAATTAAAATCAGTTGCTTTAGCATATTTAAGAACAGACTTTAACAATAGCAAACATTGTTTAGTAGTTGTCCCTGTGCATTAACTGTGAACAGCACGGATCGGCTCTTCTGCCCCTTACCTCCTAATGGTATTGTTGCAACATCATACATGACCCTTCAAGACAAATGTAAGAAACCATCACGTTTTCTTTCCCAATTCCCAAGAGCAGCTATGGCACAGACTGCCAGCTGGCCTTGTCCAAACACAATGGCCGGCCTTTCAAAGATTTATGCCGAATACAGTCAGGCTCCTGTGAGGATGGGTTTTCTATTGATACTGACAAAGGCAATTGTACTGACAGATGCTGGAGGTTTGGAGTGAAGAGGGAGCACGGACTAACATGCTACGCAAAAAAAGAAGAAAAACAGGAATGAGACACTATTCTCATTGAAGGCAGACATGTGGATCACAACGCAATGCAGCACAGTCAGTTACCCTTGTCACTGCCCTTGTGTTACAAGCCATTGCTGTTAAAAATGAAAAAGAGCACAGGCAAGCTTGACTTTCCCCAGTGTTGGTGTGCTTACGTTGAGAATTCTACATATTGCTAGTTGGAGTAGGCTTGTATTTGTATTAATTAACACTTTGAATTTAACATCATGTTTTTTAAATGGAAAAAAAAAGGCTAAAAATATGAAGCACAGGGACGAATGCCTAAAAAGTGAGCCTAAAAACTCCTCTTTTTACAGAAGTATGCTTCACTGCACGCACTTACGAGTCATGTGTGACAATTTCTACGAATGTCAACTCTGGCAAATCAGAGATCTGTAGAATGTGAAATACCACTGCACTGAGAATTAACTTAAGTGAAAAATAAAAAGGGTACAAAAGGGGGTTATGCATTTACTATTACCATCTTGAAAAGATCGATTTCTCTACTTAAAACGCATTACGACTTGTGATATGTGCTCCCTGCTCTAAGTTTGCCATCTGCTAGTGCAGACAATGAAATACCACTCAGAACTGCACCTCAAACATTCTTTACTTTCTCAGCGTCTCTACGTTGCCCAGAGAAACAAATGGCAAGGCATCAGGACTGCACTGATGTTGCCACGACCCCGACCCATCCTTAGCCTTTGCAGCACCAGGACTTACTTTTCACTCTACAACTCCAGCCCCACACACAGCTTAATGGTGGGCTTTGAACTCAAAGAAACAAACACAGAGCAAACCGCCCATGACCGAACTGCCACACAAAGTACAACGTGTTTCAAAGGGATTTCGTTATTACAAAGAGCACATCCCCACAAACCCTAAGAATCCTGAACCACCAGGCTAGGGCTTCAGGCTCAATTCCTTCCGAGCCCTCATTAGCCTGCACTGCAGTGAAAAGTGTAGTTCTGGCCATGACACTTAAAGGTTATCGAGCAGCCAATGGGAATTGCTCTCAATCAGTCTTCAGAAAAAGTAACACCACTGTATGCGGTTTATCAAAGCAACAGCAACACAAGCACCTTTTCAAAGCGGAGTTTCAAAAGTTAAAGTTTACAGCCATTACGCATTGCTCCGAGGGATATTATGATAACCACCTTACAGTACCGCAGTAATTTGCAAACTTTCGGTTTCAGGATATGCCAACATATAGACAAACGTGTCCCTCCTTCACCTGTGCATCCGCCCCTTGGTTGATTCCTCTTTCTGTACAGGGAGTCCTAACTTGCTCTTTCTTATGATCAGGTGGTTGGCCTCCTCTAAGCAGCTTAAACTCAAGTATCTCATAAATTTTACCATCACACATATTCGTACTGGGAGCGGTGACTCCTCCTAAATTAAACGTTTCATTCTCACGCAAAATTAATTTCAGCATCAGCTCCTCAAAGGAGGGCGAAAAGGCTCTCAGGGCAGCTGTCCATCGCACTCCCGGCGATGAAAGAAGAACCTGTGGAGACGCGAGGGGGGCAGGCAGTCATTTTTGCAGATGCAGAAGTGAGAGCAGTCAGTGATCGCAATAAGCACACTTAGAGAGGCTTGTCCAGTCTCCAGCCTCTCGAGAGTTTGGGGGGCATCTGCAGAAGTGGAAGAGAGTTGTGATTCATCTCCACTGGCAGGACTCCACATCTTACTGAAAACAGAACGTGACTGATCTAAGGTAAATGGACTGTGAACAACAAGCCCGCAAGGAGCCTGAACTTAAAAATCTGCTCAATCTAAATATCATTTATCTGGAAAGATGTACACCTCAACAACAGATAAAGGACAATAATTACCCTGATCGAATTAATTAATCCAGCGTTTCTCTGAAGAAGTAACGTGTTTTCAACAGTCCATTGAATGCAAAAGGTGCAGTTTGCGAATATGTATAAAATTAGCCTCATCAGCTGTGAATCCAGGTGTTTTGACTGATATTGCTCCAGAAATATTTAATGAAAATACAGAAAAGAAAGATCTCGCTTCAAAAGAATTTGAATAATCTAAGTGATCAGTTAAGAATTAAATTAACTTGTTTAAAAGCATATTCTAAAAGATAGATGTTGCAATGGTTGAAGATGTAATCAGTTTTAACATAACTAAAAACTATCCCACGAAAACACAGAGCATTACTTTCCTCCTACACACATTCCAGGTTTAAATTTAGATTGCCTATTTCTTTAAAGGGAAACAGTTACATAATCCTTTAAATAAAAATTAAAACAATCCTTTATATCAAATAAATATCCTCTAATTGCTCATTCTAATCTCTTTTCATTTGCATGTGAATAACTAAAGTGCTAACCATACTGCTAGCAATTAATTAAATTCTGCTCAATTGTAGATTTATTCCAGAATAATCTTATTCTGTACTTTCAAACTCAAATATTTCTGACTTTATGCAATGTGTTCCATTTGAACTAACAACCTTTATGTTGCTCCTATGTGCATTCTTTCAGGTTTAGCATAGACTAATTATAAACCTTAGGGTCCTAAATGATCATAAAGTATTTTAAAACCTTTGTTTTGGACCGTTTGCCTCTGTACAGCAGTTAGATCCGTTGGATGAACAGCAGCCATCACATACTTATTGGCACTGGAGACCCCTCTGCATTTCATTTAGTTAGACAGCCCAGAAGCGTGAAGAGATCAGTGCAAGATTACATCACAATTATAATTATCCCTATTGGCAATAACAACCTGTTGCGATCCACATTTAAAAATAACACTTAGGAATTACCAGAATATCACTACACTTAGAATGTAACATATAATACTGCACATGAGGCTTTACGGTTGCATTAACTATATCCATTACTGTCTGATAGCTTATTAAGTGCAAAAAGTTGGATTATCCATTAGCATGGATAATTGAGAACATCCCCATGAAAAAAACGTTAAGCTGTAGGCTAGTGCTATAAGTACATACTTTTCTCACATGCTAAAGCATTCCCTGTATGCACTTTTTTCGTAAGAAATATTATAAATCTAAAGAGGCCTTTCATGTGGTTCATTTGGCGGCAACTATTTAATTGATCCAAGGATACTGTCCAGCTGTTTCTTGAAAGATGCACGGCAGAGAGATCTAGACTTCCACAGCACTCGAAAAACTGCGAAAAAAAGAGGACCTGCAGAATGCAAAGGCAACCATTGATGCCAATAGTTTGGGAAGAAATATGAAGTTTGACTAAGTAATCAAAAATTGATTAACGGATTAACAGTCTATAAAGGGTTTAACCTACATGAGCCCAGATTTGAGGTACAATTATCTTTAGCAAGAAAACGTAAAAAAAACATGTATAACATACATATCTAGCTGCTTCATACTGTTCAATGCTGTTCAGTGTGCAGTGGATATTATTTGTCCTTCTTTGTACAGATGTATAGCACTTGCACTGAAATTCTAAGGAGGAATGCTTCCGACATTTACAATAAAACAGTGCTAAATTCGAACTCATGTACTTCATCATATACAGCACATGCAATGCATTCCATGTGATAAATATTTTGCGCAAACGCAGCACATTTTTTATGTGGTACGGGGAAAAATAGCCTGATGCCTGACTGAAGTACAAACCAGAAACACTAAAACACAATCCAACGCTTCACCACTGTCACGGCACATTGAAACACAACAATTCAGAATTAAAGGGAGCTGACAGACCAGCCTCCATCCATGCAATTGGCATTAATGTGAGATGACATTTTAAAAAGCCAAGACATCGTGCTCAGAGGTGTTGAGATGTGTCTGTGACTGTGGCCCGCTTGAATCTATGTCTTGTACTTCTAGAAGTGTTACTGGAGGGAAATAAAAAACAAACCACTGGGCAGCCAGAACCGCCTGGAACGGGAAACAAACGGTTCTCCTCAGGGACAGTCTTCTCCACTGCTGTCAGAGCAGGTGGTAATTGAGTCATTTCAATCCTGGTTTCCAATACCAGCAAGGGAGAGGAAACAAGTTCGGATGTGAAGAAACTACAGGATCTCCAATGCAGGAAGAAAAATAAAAAATAACAGCAATTCAAGTGTCTAACCCTTGTACCGGTTACCTTTTTATTTTAATGTAAGAACTCCAGGCTTGGGCTAAAAAGAAAACAATATGAGTAATAAGACACAATAATACACAAAAGCCAAGTAAGCAATATCTATAAAGTCTTATTTTTTTGACTGGAGAATACTTTATCCTAGTTTTAAGTTGAGACTTACTTGGGACTTATTTCTTTACCCTTTCAAAATATAGTAAAGGAGATAAATCCTTTATGTGATCTCCCCAAAACATTTAGATCTGTATCTTTGGTAGCTAATCCTTCCTGCAGAAGTCCTGAAAATTGCTCCAAAGCTTTTCCTAAGAGCAATTTTTGCTCACATAACCAGAAGCATTGCAAAATGACTGTACATACATTTGTAGTCTCCCTACTGTAAGATGTCAGTACCATAAAACTGCAAACAAGGCCTAGCTGACTCACACATTGGACAGTAGGGTTCTATATAATGTACCAAAGAGCCAAAACAACTCTCATATAACTCTCAGTGTCAAGAGGGGTGTTTAAACTTGATCTTTTAAAGAATGTAATGATTAAACTCAAATCATATTAGTCCATATTGCTGTACATCAGATCACTGTGTATTCATTAATACTACACCCTACATTAAATATCTGTCAATTCCCTGGGTGCTAACAGGAAACATAATTACATTAAGTATGACTCTCAGTTAGCTAGAAAAAGCGGTACAAGTCTTTGCCCTTGCAATAAAATGGCCAGCAGACTACAAACCATTCACACCTCGTGAGCAACAAAGCTGTGGAAGGCCTCTGCACAGCACAGCTCTGTTCAGGTTGGTGCATGCTTCAAGGAAGGAATGTGTAGAAGCAAAACAGTCTCTGCAGAGTTTTAATTATGCCTCACTTATTGGCACCAGAATGAAGGGAGATGTTATTCTGTAGAAGAGCCAGCAAATTGATGGAAATAATTTGCTCAACAGCTGCTATGAAAGCTCTACCTGATTACAGTGAAACATGCGAGCACTTTGAAATTGAAAACATCCTGCTGGCATCTCATTCCTACCGCTACCATAACTCCGTACTCACAACTTTTCACAAACACGCTTAATTTCCGGCAAAAAATAAACCCCTACAACTAAACTGCATCACACTGACCTAGCAGCTTTTAAACTTTGATGGTAATTTTGAGACATTTGTGTTTAAAGGAGCATAATGCTGTGAAAATCTCCCCAAAGTTCAACTAAGTATGTAAGCAAAAATCTATAAAAGAAGTACAACACCCAATTAAAAACAGAAACAGAGATACTATATAATACCTTTGTTGAAGAAATATCAATATTTTAATTTTTAAAGATTGGATTTCCCATATACTGTAGTCCTCTTTTTCAAACATGCATTTCCATCCTATTTTGTTTAGGCTTTGCATTTTGATGAAGCTCAAGGATGTCACTTTAGAATTAAACGCTGTGTTTAACCAGGAATCATGTAACAAAGACCCCTTTTAAAATGCTGAAGAAAGAAGCTCTTTCCTTTTTATAAAACACTCTGCTGAGTAGGCTGGACCAGAATTTCTTTTTCCCCTTCTGAACACTTATCATTGTTCATTAGAATTTGCCCCCTTTTTTGCATGTATTACAAACATTTGCCCGATTTAGAACATGGATTCATTTATTCAACTGAAACGACCTTTCAGTAAACAAGATCATTTTTGTGCGCAGTGATTTTTTCAACCTTCACAACCTGAAACTACAAGGGAAAAGACAGACATTTGGCTAATTGTATAACCTTTAAAAGCAGTTCCTTCCACAAGCAGAAGAGCACTGCTGGTACTGTAAAACAACGTGGTGGGAGCATTTATAGGAACCTTAGATTATAAGACATCTAAGATACTGTATATCTGTTACCAGCAAGCCTAGGGAGTGATGCACTTTGCTCACCTGCCAGAATTATAAAATGAAATTTACATTCAAACTGATACCCAGGTTAATATAAGAGACTTCTGGTGGAACATCTACAAATATATTAATGTATAGGACCATCTAAAGAGCACTTAACAAGCTTCAAAAACATTTTTTGGCATCACTGAGATTCTTGTAGAAAAAGAAGTGGTACTTAATTACTAGAAACTAAACAAGAATCACAGGAAAAAAACAGGATCCTTGAGAGAACCTAATATTTAGAGAAAACATTCCCATCCCCAAGTGTTAAAAGATGAGAAGGGCAAACTGGAGTATTACTGGCAGACGGGAAGCCTAAGAAAGGTATTCAGATTTGAAAAACAGAATTACGTGGTGACTGTTTTTTCGGTTTATTGCACTAGTGCTTGAGGATCTCTCTAAAAAAATATTTGTTTCTAAATGGAATTTTTTTCTTTAGTATAGTCCTACCTGATTTGGAATCGCCATATTGTGCCTTCACATCTCGGCTCTCAGTGACATCCCCTGTAACCACATGGTACAGACTCCTCTGACCTAAAGAGGTTCAAAAACGCCTGGAACAGAAGTGTGCCCCTCACCGACGCCGGCAGGACACATGAACCAGGGTTCTCAGGGGTCACTGTTTTGCTAAGAGAGCCCTGACTTACTCATCCCAACTCTGCCTGCAATGGAGCTGAGCCATTTGGGTGCTGTTGTTGTGGAAGTTGACAGTCGACTTGGGACATGATTCCAATTCGTGCTCCACAAAGAAAACTGTCGTGATCTATGAGACACGATCTACTTACACCGATCCCTTTTTTGTGTGCATCCATCCTCATTGATGCTTCTCCACGGGCAGGACATGGATGGTGTCATGGAACTACAGAAGCAGACTTATTATGTGCAGAGGCACAGTCGCAGAGCTGTGTCATTTTAAGAAGCAAACTTACATCAAGCTGCAATCCTAATGTGTTTCTGAACTAAGATGGCATCCTACCTCTTGAACCTGCAAAGTCTGTATCTAAGAGCCTGTGCCCGTTATTTGCTTTGGACGCATTTAACAAAAATCATCTGCTGAAAATCACTGCTGACGTTTTCTTGAAAAGGTTACTTTTTAATAAGAACAACAAATACAACTGGAGCCGGTCTATTTGTTTGGAATAACAATTCAAGACAAATAACATTACAAGAGAAGCACTATGTACTGTAAGGAAGGCCGCCCGCACAGGCATCTTTCTGTGGATTCTGCCAGGTTTACTGTGTCTCATCATTGCAAGGTCGAAGATGTAGGTTGAAAGATGTTAGTGCTGATGCAGCTACAGCTGGCAAAAATTCACGGTCTGCTGAGCAGGAACAGGGGAGAATGTAAAAGGAGAGAATTGGAAAAAGAATAACAGAAATGGGCTTTATATTTATTTAAGAACTCTGAAGGAATGAAGCCACCGGACATTATGATACGCTCTGCTGAGGGGAACAGAGGCCAGACAATTAGGCATTCGTGAGTAAATATAACACAGCTACACTCATTTAGTCACTGCATTCACCACGAACGTGCTGCAAGGCCCCTCTGACACTGGGTGAAAATGGGAAGGTAAAGAACAAAATGCGTCAGTTAGACATCAGTGCTGCCCCACCTACCCATGACAATCAGCCCCTGACCCAACTGGTGTCAGGCCTCATTTACACTGGTCTGACAGCCACCAAATTAAACTAGACTGCTTCAGGATGGAATCCCGGGCAGCAATATGCTTAAATAGTCCTGTTCCAATACTTTAATTAAATCCTGCTTATGTAGCTTGCCTTCTCCCCTTCACAGAGATATCCCTAAATCTAGAGTTTAATTAAAAAACATGGATGTTCTCTAAATCAGACCACCAGTAACAGATGCTGGTAATTTAAGACTCTGATTAGAAAGAATTTGAATCGTCTGCACACGGTGTTTTAATAAAATACCTCTGGTTCATAAATTTAGGAGTTCAGATAGTCGAGACTGTTTGCAAGGCTATGGCAAGGATCCAAGGAACTGTTTAGGGTGAGCAAGATGCTTCATACTTAATGGCTGACAGCCTGGAACAGGCTGTTTTGGAGTTAATTAATTCATGTTTAAGGGTGGGGCTATTGAACTCATAAGACCACAGAGACAGAACTGTCCATATACATAACCATTTACATTGACGTCACAGACGTTAACAAAAGTGCAACTCAGGGCTTGTGTTGCAACTCTGGGCTTGTGTTGCATGCTGTATTCTAAGTTTCTGATTTTAAGAACATACTTCAAAATGACTTGATAACTGAGATCACCCAGCACGCAAACAAGCTGGAAGCTTTGTAACGTTCTCTCTTGTACTTTTATGTACTTTGTGCTTTAGAAACTTCAGAAGCTTCAGAAACATGCAAAGAAAAGAAGCCTTTGAGGATAATGTAGAGCTTTGCTTAATATAGCACGACCCTAGTCCCTAAAGGGGTCATTAAACAGGTTGTGGGGAAAACTATAAACTTGCCTGGAGCCTTCCTTTGCAGAACACAGTCTACAACAAGCTGATGACCAGAGGACTTGGTGCAACAGCAGAGAAAGAAATAAAACCCTGCCCAGGAAGAAAGATATTAAAAAACACTGAAAAGAATATCTGAGTGCAAGAGAAGAACAGGGAAAACACATTAGCCTCTTCTTCATTTAATTTTTAGGTCGTCACTCATAAAACGTTCAAGTACAGGTCTACATCTTTACTTAAACAAAATGGTTCCTGTTTTGCACGTGGATATGAGCAATTTGCAAAATCAGGGATTAATTTATAAGAAATTCCAGACTTTGAGGATCCAACATATGCTTCACAGACTTTCATGATAACAGTTAAGTTTCCAAAGACTTAATACCATACTGGATTCTCAGAGACAGTATAAGCACACCTGTCTGACAGATTGCCTAGCAAAAAGACATAAAAACAATGGCCAAAAACCATGATGTGCAGCAAAATAAGCTTCACTTTTCTATGCAGCCTCTGATATCAGCAATTCCACAGAAAACAAACAACATTTTGATTTGATTTCTATCACATATCTAAAATGTACATGAAAAAATCAGTTTTATTGTGTCCATGAGAGACACTGCTCTTATCAAACATTAAAAGCAATGACAAATCTTTTGCATATTATTTCTATTTCACCTAAGCAAATGATGACAAAGTGTAGTTTTTCAATTAAATGAAGAAAAAAGGCACTTAAAGACAGCTACTGCCAATACTGCTACAGCACATACACATTCCATTTCTTCATCCTTTATTTTGTATCCATTTGTGTATGTACGAGGGTCACATATTCAATTCTTGTGTCTTTTTTCTCCTTTTGAGGAGATACAATGCTAATGCATTGTCTCATTCAATTAGAATTGCTATGAAAAGGTCACAGAGTCTGTTCAGAAACAAAGTCGGAGCATTGAAAGTCCACGCTTCTTTACTGTAGCTGCCAACACAGGTAAGCCACATGCCTGGAATAGCTGAAATCTTCCAAACAGAAGGAGCTGGAACTAATTTATTTCATACCCCATCTACCCTCACCAGCAAATGTATAGCACAGGGTGTTCCAGAACTGAACAGAACTGTCACGGATTTATGCGAGTACCTAAATACACTGAGAGAGCCCTGAACACAGCAGTTATATAAACAGATCATACCAGCCTGATCTCATCTTGATGTGGTTTCTTCCCCCCCTTCACCTTCACAGGCTACAGAAGAGCATCAATCTTTGAAGATGACTGCAGAATGATTAGCAGCACATTTTATAAGCTGTCTCCTCCCTTAGAAGCTGGAAACATTCTGAGCTTATGTGCTTCAGACTTTGACAATGCACATAAATGTCTGGAATTTCATTTCTTCGTATTCTACATCACGGGTTCAATTTCTGTACAGCACAGTAGTGATCCATGTGCACTAGTATGATTATAATTTGATAACTGATTTACTAAAACTTCAGTGCTAAATTACATAACATTAATTACTCTGAAATCATAACTTTAGGAATTCAAATATGGTTAATATAAATGAAGAATATAAATATAGAATAGATAGACAGAAAGCAGTGATTTAATTTTTACTGCTATTGACAGTATTATCAAAACAGTGAGCTTAATGCAGTTTTGTTTATTTTATTTTTATTTGACATAACATATTTTGTGTTTCCATGTAAACTTCTAGAACATCTCTTCTTTTTCTTCATTGCAACCTGAATAAATTTGCCCTCTGCTTTACTTTAATAATTGAAAGAAAACACTGCTGTAAACTAACCAAAATGGCTATTATCCAAGCCTGCACTCAATTAGAGTCTCCTTATGATCTTTCGAATTGCATACTGGAGTTTATTTTTAGACACATGCATTTTTGCAGCAGTTAAATGTTATTGTGCTAAATTATTGAAAGTCCATTTTGCCTCACCCCTGCAGTGCTTCACTTCCATAGCAAAGACCTTTACTGTACTGCCTGAGCATTGCACATCAGTCCACAGAAAGAAAGACACCTTTATGATATAATAACGGTTGTGGCTGCACAGAGGTACACTGGCAATCTGTCTGCACTCTGAAACCTTTACACAAAAGCCTTCATAGTTTTCTCCCATTTGCTTTGCTTGAGAAATTCAGTGTCGCAGCCTGTTCACACAGCAGCTGCAATTACAACTCTGCGAGTACCAACTCTGTGAGTACCAACAACAATACCCAGAAAAGACAGAGCCCTGCGCAAGCACACCCCTCACCTCTCTCTGAAGACGGCATGAGTGGCGCCAGGGAGTAGCTAATTATTATTATGAAAATCACTCATTTGAATAAGCAACCTGTTAGTTCTAACAGGACTTGGCCTCTTAAAATTGACATCTATGCAATTCATATTGTTTCTCTGTCTCTCTTTTGAACAGATAAGCTTCCTCAAATTGCAGGTTACCTGGTATAAACACAGCGAGGTCTTAAATTCAACCTTTCAGTACTCAAAATACAGTGGGATAATGGCAGCAAGCTAGACACCACTGCTCTGAATCCAGGTAAACCCAGCTGCACTCTCTTACATTTTATGAGAAAAGGAACCTAAAGAGGAGTGTTATTACAGAGTTATTTGTTCCCACCAATTCCCTTTTGTTTTGTCACGAAGAGAAGGCTATTTATTAAATGCCAGAAAAATCTATGCAAAACACTGCTCTAAAACAGCAAAGTGCTCGAAATTCACAGAGGAACATCAGAGCAAAGTGACAGCGTCACAGCAAAACACACCAATGAGGATTCACAATTTCGGCCTTCCGGGCTAGAAAATATTTGACCAATTTAGTGCTCACGATTTCCTTCCCCTTGTGACTCAATCTGTACCATAGAGAATGCCTATTGCCTGACACATAGGAGTGTTTCAAAATTAAATGTCAGGAACAAAACCACTGCTTTTTATACAGACTTGAATATTTGCTTCAAAAATACAATCTCTCTGCAAAGGGACCAGATCAATGCTAGCAATGCAGTCACAGGGGCCACGTTCTATATTAATTACTGCAGTGGAAAGTGTGAAGGAATTCATGTGCTGCATGTACAGTACATTCTTTTGTAGGTCCTGTAGTTTTTCATCCTTGCTACCCAGAAAAACTGCTAAGCAAAATGATTTTTTGTTTAGAAAGTAGTTGGAAGAGAAAATCCTGCAAATGGCTGACTGTCACCACAGCATCTGAGTAGCAAAGAATCTGTAGCAGGATGCTCCATGCTCATGTTCAACCACCATCTTCGAGATTGGGTAATCCTTTCCTAACCCACATTCCCAAAAACCTCTGCATTACAAATGACAAATGAAGCAGGAATTAAAAAATAAACTTCTATTAACTTGAAAGGCTACTTTAAATCTTTCTGAAAACGGGGAAACGTAAGAGCAGATTTGCAAAAATAATTTATTGTTCCTAGAAGCATCTAAAATATAACCACTAAAAAGCTCCTTTCCATCATCATTCAATTAAAAAAAGTATAAGAAAATATTGAGTAGCAAAACAATTAGTGATAGCAATAAACTGAGGAAACAACCAACATATAAAAAATAACTTGATATGCACCTTTATTTAAAAAATAATGAATGACTAATAGAATCTATACATCATTGAGATGTATTATAAAGAACAATGGTCCCGATACAGACCCCTGTGGTACTCCACTAATTACATCACCCTAACATTCATGCCTTATCTATACAATATTTTGATCCATTAATCTATGGGGTATACGCTGTCCATTTCCATACTGGGGAAAGATCTATATATGCTGGTTGAGATGGTATTTTGTGTAAAGACAACAGGACCTGCAAGGACAGGGACTGACCGGACTCGGGGTTCGACTAGAATAGTTCTAGAATGTTCTGGAATGTTTCATTGTGTTTACTCGTTCCTCACTCTGTTGGTGACCCCATCTCGAGTGCCTGTAACATCGATCCTGCTGGCAGCGAATGAACGAGAGCTTCGTGTGCGTCTGCGGGGACTGACACCGCTGATCTTTGTTTGCTGCCACAGGAATCGCTTGTGACCAACAGGGTGGTACTCCTCCTTGCGGAGACGGTGACTGCGATAGCTGAGTGAATAGGAATCAGCCTGACAGCACTGAACCGGGTTTAAGTGCTTACCTCAAGTCACCACAGGAAAAAAAAAAAGTATAATTTCAGTTTTTTTAATGACAAAATCAGCATAAATCCATCTTTCAAAACAGGGTACGTGGAATACTTGAATTTCCCTAGGTCACCTAATTAAAAAAATGTGACAGCATTTCATTAAAAAAAACAATTAAACGTAGACAATAATATTAACAAATCTGGATACATTTCTGATGCATCCGATACCCTAGTAAAAGAGATTTTTTGTCTTAGCAGCACCACAAATACTTTTCCTCTCAAAACCCAACAAAATAACCACTATAGATACTGTTATTGTCTCATATTCTAATGTTTCACATTATCACACTATACAGGTACAAACATCATATCAGACAAGTCAAATACAAATCTGGAAACAGAAATCAATGTTTAAGTACAACACACCAAGTATGATCTCAGCTCAACTTAAACCATTACAGTAGACACAGCAATGATTTAAATAGTAGGCAAACATGCCTAAAATGGAAAAAAAACATATCTTTGTAAAAACTAGGATAATCAAACGATCATGTAGATTCATGGGGTCTGGTTGTTACTCCTCGTATTCATGTTCATGAATCAGGATATGTTTTTCACAATTCCCTTTGATGGAAGTGTCTGTGGGTGTATGAATACATTACCAAGAAAAGGGCTAAACTGCCTGCATCTTTAATAGAGAGGCTGCCGAATTCCTGAGTGGCCATTAGTGTTCCTGGTCTTCTCAAGAATCAAAGTCCAGAATGGAACCACGCAGTCCTGGGATTCAGACGTGAATTCCTTTTCAACTGAAAATGCATTTGAGCATATTTATTACCGCCTGTTAGAGACTATTAATAAAATCCTCATATTACAAATATAGTGCACCCTCTAGGAACACCACCAAAGTATAATACTTTTCTCTCATGACTCGGAGTATAACCTTGAACATGTTACAGTAACATATACTGTATATTCAAACATTTTCCTCATGTTATTATGTGTACTTTAGTCGGCCCAAAACTATTTTTAGAAGTGCTTTATGTCTTTTCATAATAAAAACTGTGCCATGCATGACACAAACCAAATCACATTACAGCAATAGAAGGAACTTTCCACAAACTACCAGAATTCATGATCTGTATACTATACTGAAATTATATACATACACATTATATTCTATATTTAGAAAAAGAAAGAGAGGTCTAATACACAGGTCAAGTACTTTAACCCAAAACCTGATATCAATTTATTTCTTGAAGATTCTGTCTTATCACAGAAGCATCAGAATTTTATTCAAGGACATTATTCTAAACAGCAGGTAAATGTTAAGCAAAATAATTGTGGATTCCCAGAACCAACCAAGCAAAGAATGCACCATGGCTCTTGAAGGTGTGGGCACCTGCATCGCTGATGCACGGCTCATTGCATTCTATCTGGAAAAGTATCTGTGAAGACGTCTAGTAGGCTGGACCACTGTACAATGCACCTGTTAAAAAACAGGTTAGTTGAACCCATGCCTTTACAGAAATATGCTATGTGCCAACCTAGTTAAAATTAAATGGTTAGTACTGAATGAAAATAAGATAAAAACCCATATCTGAAACGCAATTATTCCTAGAAGCCACAGATAATGATTATAATTTGTTTTTAATATTTTTATGACGGTTGATACTTGCCCTGTTTTTCGTCCTGCTCATACATTTAGACCTTATTCGAACAGGAAACGGCAATAATCAAGCACACTGACATTGACAGACACGTCAAGCTTTCAGGATATTGGCCTGATTGCAAGGAGAACAAAGTCATGTGCACAAAGGGTTAATGAGGGTGCCGCACTCACTACATAGAAAAAGACTTCACTAATTCCATATTGATTCACTGCCAAACCAATTTTGTCATGGTCAGCATAACTATGGCTCTAACCAAACGATGTTATTTATATGCAAATGAAACAGTGCAGTCTAACTTGTACTTGCCTTGTAGCAGTTATGTAAAAAATTATAATATGGCAACCTGGTTGCTGCCTCACAGAGTCTGCAATATTTCTTGTTAGTCTGCTTTCCAGCTGCTAAAGACATATGTGAAGATAGAGGATTACTGAGTTCTAACACTAATTCACCTAACAATAGACTACCAAAGCCTACCCAGGCCATGACAGGGGTTAGATTTAGAGTTGAATGTGAAGGCTGGCTTCTGATTGTAACCAACACGAAGGACTACACTTTCATCCTGTCACCTCCTTATATACCTTCTTATGCAAATGCATGTTAGTCTTGGAGTGATACATATAAATATTATATCTTAAGTGGCTTAAAATCATAACTGCTTTTCATGGCCGCTGAAAATTGAAAATGCATCTTTATTTCTGTAATTACTCTTAGCGGATCTGTGTGTGGAGACAAGGGCTTGCTTTAAGAAGAAAACCTTTTTTTGGATTTAAGATCTGCCCATCGTAGACTTTTTGGAAAGAAAGCACTTGTAGGCTGAGTATACAATCGCTGATTAACTGAAACCAGCGGACTTCACCTTGCAGGGGATGGAACTATTACTGCTGACATTCGACATCCTCTAGCAATTCTGAAAAGAAACAAAAGAGTACTAAATGCCAGCTGTATAAACAAAAGAGCGAGATATCTGGTAGCAATGTAAATTAAATTAAAAATATTTCAAGTGCTTGAAAAAAGCAGAATACACTTTGGGGCATTCATGTTGAATTGAGTGTTGCAACCACCATCAGATGGAAAATCATAGGAGTCAATCTCAGATTTGCATATCATTGAATACCTGCAGTATCTACAGTACTTCTGTTGTTACATTAAAATCAAATATCTGCCAATTAAAAAAACAATTATGTGGTGGAATAATTTAGTAACAGTTAAAAACAACCAACAGAGACTTTTATGTAAATTACAGTCTTAAACTGTTCTGTGATCGTACTGCTGCTGTATGTCAGTGATCTTATTTAATCAAATATATTATATGCTCTTCTTAATCAGTTATCTTTTTACCTCAAAGAGAAAAATAAACAATGAATAAATACTGATCATTGAGGTTACTTTATCAATAAATGTTATTGATTTTCTTTTGCTTTCTTGTCAGAAACCCCTCAAATTGCAAAATACACATGTGCAATCCTTAGAATTTAGATCCTGTGACATTTAGGTGTTATATTAAATGTAGAACAATATGAATGTCATTTTATTGCAGAACAAGTTCTGTTCTGGTATACGGCACCTTCAAAACCTACACAACATGACATGATCCTTCTACCTGCACAACAAAACTTTAAGAACTTGCGTCTTTAGAAAGGCTTTCCAAGATTGAAGACAAGGAACGATGGGAGCGTTCAGGATTCTCGCCACGTACTCTGGTATCAGTATGGGGACGTCAGCTGATCACACAGCTGTGAAGCCACCCAACATGGGCAGAGCTGAGGAGATTTGGCAGGGCTTCGGCATCATGCTCAATTTGCATTATCATCCACATCGCTGCCTAAGACCAATCAAGAGGAAGCTGGCCACCAGCTGAGAGACTCATCCAAGCTAGTACATCCACAATGGTGCCTTCTTCCTGAAGAAGGCTCCACAGGCAAAAGGTTGAGTTTCTTTTCTTCCCGTTTCAGCAGGGAATAAACCTTTACTTGTTCCTTTGCAGCCTACGCATGCTGACGCAGCTCCCTACTTGAACTACTTCATCCATAAGGGTGTGTGATTATCAAGCAAGAAGATTTCTAAGGATGGTCAAGGGAAATGTTGAAATAGGAGTGACTTCAAAAAACAAAATAGGAAATGTTCTAGAGACTGCACAAAAAGTGCATGGACATCTTACTTTTCAGAATGTAATCAAATTCTGCTCATAATCCACCTGAATCTGACCCCTGATCTCACCAACATTACAGAAATCCAATCTATATTGAAGTATGAACTCCCTATAGGGAACCTGTTACATGCATAACATTATAATTGAAGGCATGCATTATAGTGTATGCTGCCATGGAAAATTACACAATGGGGATACTGTGCTATAAAAAGAACTGTATAAATTATAGTTTTTCATTTATTCAGTTTTACCTTCTTCCCCATTTAGCTTTGGTTAATTTAAAAAAGTTGAATACTATTCTAAGGATTTATCTGCACGGTTTATTACTCTGACTAAACGCTAGAACTTTGATATGTCAGCATTTAAAATAACACTGGCAAATGTCAAGTATTGTTTAAAGAGCATCATTCACATGGCACACTGATGTAGTTATCCTTTAAGGATCTCTCTTTGCACTGAAGCAGACTGTCACCTTTTCTTCTTCAAGGCACTGAAAAAGGGCACAGTGCTTTTCTTGCATATTTACAGACTCTTTAATACTTCATTAACATTTCAGCTGCATTCTTTGTGTTGCAACATAGGCGAAACAATACATTACTAATCTGTTTTTACACAGTACCAAAGGCATATCCTGAGACACAGTTTACAAGAACCTAAGCACAAAGCCTAGAACTATTGGAATGGTGAATGGGAAACTGAAGTTGTTTAGGCTGCTTTCTAGAACAGGAATTGCAACTCAATTATGCAATTATAAGTATTTTTTGGCTTGCTTGTTAGATGACATTGTCATTTCAAAATAAAATATTAGTTTGAAACAGCAAAACAAATGCATAAGAGAGAATCGAAAACGCCCAATGCAAACGATTTCAGTGAACATCGAAAAAAAAGAAACACTAAATAGTCCTTTTACATACTGGTCTTAACTGGACATCAGGATATAATTTTAAAATTCACATTTTTGGCCGGATATACTGTACTAAGTTTTTTTTTTTTTGCAGTCGTTGGTGTACTCTACATTTAGTAACAGTTTTACGTGAACAAGAAAATACGTTTTTTGTGACTCCCAAAAAGCTAACCTGTGAGTATTCAAGCTTATAATAATAATTATTCTACAATAATAAATGCAATTGTTTCAAAGATAACCGAATTTTTCTTCTTACACTAGCTTTAACATTGACTCAGGACCCATCTCTTCCAGCATAACTACTTTATTTACTGAAAAGGAAAAACATAAATTACCTTAACATAAGATTAACATAATTTGAGCACACTATGGGTGAGAAGCACTGCCTTACCTTTTCACACGTGTGTATCACTGTACATCTGCTTATGTTAACCCACCGTCTTACCCTTTCAATACTATCTATCCTTAAGTGACACCAGAAGACAAAGTAGGAACTTTTGATTTAAATTGATGCACCATGGACACTATTATGGTGGACGTATTATGGATTTTAGGTACCTCTATGAACGGTACTACATTGCAAAAGGGTGATGAGTGTCTTAAAGGCTCAGACTGTAATCTCAGATTGTTCAAATGTATTTGTATTAATTCATAGCTCATTTTTATGGAATAAACCATAGATTAATGTAAAAATAGAACAATCCCCTACACGTAGATCTTTTCAAATCGTCTATGAGAGCTTCCAGGGGAGCTACAGTGTAATCACTCACTGAATTACTGTTTAGAGCTTTTAAATACCGTATTCTTTAATTAAATTAGTACCGCATATTCCAAGTGAGGCGCTGTTAACCTGTTTTCCACCATTTTTGCGACATGCCCGGTCTGACTTAATTTGAGGCGTGCTACACTACAGATGGCTCTCTGTCTGATTGGTCTGGTGAAAGTGAAAATTTTTAAAATGCACAGGCATTTGGGAGCTGGCTCGACTCTGCGAATTTACTGCCCGTCGGTAAGAAAAATAAAATGTAGTACGACTGGAGTACTTTCCGTAGCCCTAACCCCGGCGCGGTCAATAAGGTGCGATTGCAATATCAAATCCTGCCGAGTATTTACACATCAAGACTAAACAAATATCTATTTCCCGAATAAATCACAATTCAGTCAGGTGTGTGGGTGGGAAGCTTATATAACAGATTGTAAAGCAGAAATTTATCAACGAGCGTGTCTCGCCGTGCTCTATCACTTCGACGTCCGACACACAGTACAGACGGATGTGAACTGCGGCACAAGCGGGCTAAGAATACGTCCTGCGCGGCTTTAAAAAACTTGAATCACGCCTGGCGATAAACACGGCATGAAAACACTGAGCACGTTACATTTTCGCGGGTGGGTAAGGGGGAACCGACCGTCTGTCGGCCCGGCAGCAGTTTTCATTCAGAGCTTAAGAAGGACAGTTTTACCTCTCCACCGTGGCCATCGAAAATGCCAAATATGGATGGGTGGCTCCTGTTGACATAATCGGTAATGACTTCAAACCTATCTTCCATGTGATCTCTCCTTCCCTGGATGGAGTAGACCGCTACGTTGTGGTTTTTGAACTCCCAGGTCTTGGAGAATTCCGCCTCCAGGACATCCAGACCCCCGAGCCTGTCGTTCTGCATGATCTCCGCCACCTTCCCCTTGACCATCTTCACCGCATCCCTGCTGGACTTGACGATGGTCTTCACCTCGTCCGTGTGGAAGAAGTAACTCCACAGAGCCAGGCTGATGCACAGCAGGAACAGGGTCTCTGGTCTCAGTAAGAAATAACGCATGATCCTTCCCAAAAGAGACAACAAAGTCATTGTATCTTCTATCATTTATACACGCAGAAACGCGACTGACGACAGCTCCTCCACTCAAAATTTCAGTCCATACTTTGGAGGGCAAACAGTGATGATGGTGATAATAATAATAATAATAATAATAATAATAATAATAATAATAATAATAAAAATCAGGGTCGATTCACCAGAAAGCTGCGCATCCGTTATGTACAAGTGATTATGCAGCAGTAGCGGTGCTCAACACGGGATCCGAAGACGCTGCAGAATCGGTGTCGGTACCGCTGATGTTCCCTAAAACTGTAGCCAAATGCCCCACATTGAAGGCTGCCATTGAACAGTCTTGCCTTTCACGCAACCGAGACCCCTAGGAGACGCCGCTCCAACCATGTGCGCGATGCGGGGCAGTTAAAGGACACGGGGACCGCCTTCCGAGAGAGGCTGCTTCCGAGCCCCGCCACTGACAAGCGAATTGACGACCGCCTGCACGCCGCCGCCGCCGCTCTCCGATCAGCACCTCCTCACACAAAGCGAGCGGCCAGGCGCCGCTGCAGCATTCCCCTCGGTGGACCCTACCATTCGGGTCCGGGCGGGGTGGGGCGCTCCGGAACCGCGGCGCTCAGGACGGGGCAGGCGACACGGGGCACAGCCGGGCTCCTGCACGCTCCAGCCCGTGACCACAGAGAGAAGGGGTCAGAGACCCCCCCCCCCCGTTCACGGATCACGGGGTCCCCGCCGCCGCCGCCTGAGAGGTCGCCCCCCTTTAAGTTTTTTTTTTGTTTTGTTCTCCCTCGACGGGCATTTTCTACGGGGAACCCGTCCTACGGCTAGCGAAAAGGCACAGACAGAATAAAACGGGAGCGGACTCCGTATCGGCAAAGAGTTTACGGGGGGGAAGCGGAGAGATTTGCAAACCATCTTTTCATCTCAAGTGCATATCCCCTCCCACACACACACACATTATAACTCATTAATTGTTACAAAAAATAAACCTGACGGGACATTTAATTGATTGTATCATTGGCGGGTATTTAAATACTAATAGTGTGGAGAATTGGAAATGGTGTTCGCCGGGGAAAGTCCAATCACACTGACATTAGAAGATTTTTGCCACCTGTCAGAGTCAGTCTCGCAGTATCTGCACCATTACACTAGTCTCCAGGAATTCAAAGACTTCAAAAATATGATGATACATTGGAAGAACCGGTCTGTATAGTAATTACTCTTTATATAAAACAACGGTATATGCTTTGGAATGCATTTAACCATAATGTTAAACTAACTTCACTTTTAATCGAAAGGCTGTTTTAGAACAGGTTCGAATTATATGCTTTCATTGAAAACAATGTAACTTATTGTATTGCTATGATTCTCTCACCAAAGATGATCATTTAATATTCTCCATTCTCCATTCTTTAAAACCTCTGTCAAATAAGAAGGGTCGTTAATGGGTTTATTAACGACCCTATTCACGTACAGGTTTATAACGTACAGTATTCACGAAGGTAACATAAAATAAGTACACTTCTTCCAAGAAACTTTCTATTATCACTACTCTTAAATCAGACAAGTGATTATTACAGTACCTTGTAGATTGTATACCATTCTACAAATAGGATTTGGATGATTTGCAAATAGGCAAGTGGAGATGACTTCAGATTATGTTTGCTGCACTATACAGTGTATTTTACATTACTACTCTCCGAATAAAACAGTGACTGGACACTCAGCTCCCTCTACAATAAATAATGTAGAATGTCTTACTTATCCATGGGCTGTATCTAGAGGGAACTCCAATAGAAAAGCTTTAACTGGTACAGAATATACCAGTTACATGTTTAATTTAAATCATTAAATCACCAAGAAGTCAAATGGTGAACAGTTTAAATCAGTTCATGCCAATACTAATTCCTACTGCAAGGAACTGGAATTTCCCTTAAGGATATTATTCATATTATGCAGCAAATTTGCTTTTCAGAAAATATAATCTACCAAAGTTAAGGCAGAAAAACACAACAATGACATAAACTCCAATAATAATCTCGAGTGAGATACCTGAAACTTTAAACTGTATTTTCTATTTCAAGAGATGTTCAAAAAGCATCAAAACTGAAAAAAGCATCGTACCCTGTACTTTCAGAAATTTATTTTTATTTAATATACACCAAGTTTAGATAAAGTATCTACAATTTGGAGTAAAGAATATTAAATGTTATATAACCACTAGTAAGCATGTGAATGTGCCTTTTTACATTATTAAATAAATAGAAGCATTTTTAAATAAATCATTTTTATTCTTTTTCCTCATACCTGACAAACCTGGAGACAGGCGCACTTCTAGACTGCTATAATGAGCACGTAGGGGTCTTTTCACTCCGGCTAGTTGTGTACTACGTCATCAGGCTGTCTTGTGGCTTATGGACAACGTGCAGGGCTGAACGCGTGGTGAGTGAAGACAATTCAACGAGATGAGCATGCATCTTGTTTTTAAGATTGTTAAGTGACACTTAAGTTAATGTAACTCAGCTTGAACAAAATTACTGCTAGGAAGATAACGGCTGTTATTTTGAGGTAAAAGAAGTTCAAGTCGATGTTCAAGTGAATGCGTATAGTTCTGGTTGAGAGAACTACTTAAATTGTGGTGTGGCACATAACTACTTTGAATCGTGGACTATTCTGTCTGCTTGTCAAGCACTTTAAACATTTTTAACTTAATTGCAAATTGTTTAAAAATATTTAGGGAGTGTCACCTCTTAAATGTATAGCGTATTCATTTTGCGATTATGCGATTGGAGGAATTTAAAGAGATATGCAGAATGTGACTTTAAAATGGGAGATGGAAATGACTGAAAATGCAAATAAGCAACCAGAATTCTTTAAAATTGCATACCATGTTTTACTCAGAAATAACAGATATACATTTTGCTTCTCATACTTTAGGTGTATGGGCTGGTTGACGTATTTTTGAAATATTGTATATTATTTGTCCGTTTAAGAGAGAGAAGTGAAGAAGATGGAGTATATGAAAACCCCAGCAAGCAACATTCAGGGCAACATGTGAGTATCGAAGACATGCGTGTGTATTAAAACATCAAAAAGAAATTTGATAGTACAGGGAGATCAGTCCAAGGAAATGCTTTCTGGCAACAGCTGCATGAGAGCAAATCAGTGCATCAGCAACGAGAGTACTTTTGAATAAATCCAGGTTTAATCAGTTTTATCTTTCATTGGGGATAGTTGTTTTAAAGCTAAGTCTGTTAGAAACAAGTTTGTTTTTTGTTTTGATGTAGAATGACAGTTGTTTTACATGAAAATATTTCCCTCTGTTCTCATTTAGTTTGTGCTGTGAGTGTGGTACCCCAATACCCCCGAATCCAGCCAATATGTGTGTTGCTTGTTTGCGAACTCAAGTTGACATCACTGAAGGGATTCCGAAGCAAGTCTCTGTTCATTTTTGCAAGCAGTGCGAAAGGTGCAATTTTTTGTTTTTTCTGTTTTTTTAAATTGTCCAGTTATAGTTCAGACATTTGTAATGTGAGAGTTAATGGCAAGAAACTCAGGCTGTATTGTCACTTAACTGTTTAATGTGTTCACCAGTAACTAGTTTAAACATAAGCGTGATCAGAATTCTATATGTAGTACTTTACCTTAACTACATTTCCAAGTGAATATGGTACTGCATTTTTTTCTCAGGTACCTTCAGCCTCCTGGAACATGGATACAATGTGCTTTAGAATCCAGAGAACTGCTTGCCTTGTGTCTCAAGAAACTGAAAGCATCAATGAGTAAGGTATATAGATATGGTAACTTACTTTGGGTCCTGGTTACATCCATAGTGTATAGTTTTAACTCCATCTGTCTCTTAATTAACACTGTTGTTGTGATAATTCTCATTGATGTTACTGGTTTTGAAAGACATGACTGCAGCTGATAAGATGAAATGTTACAGCTCATTATATATATATAAGATTACCTGTGGTTATTGATTTGGTATACTAGAAATGCCTGAAGAAATATGTCATAACTGTTTTTTTGTCTTGTGAAAGTTGATTTAGTATGAATATAAAATATGCTGGAATATACCCTTCAGTATAATTTATAATAGAGGGGGGTTTTCTCAGTTAGGGCAGTACCAAATAGAAACAACGTACAGGAAAGTCACATTAAAGGTGAAGTGGTCATTGCTGCCAAACTCCCAAACATATGCTTTGTTTTTTTTTTAAACTAGGTTCGCCTGATAGATGCAGGATTCCTGTGGACTGAGCCACATTCTAAAAGAATTAAACTGAAGCTCTCAGTACAGAAAGAGGTGAGTGCAAGTGTGATCTGACTGAAGGGATCCACTCTTCGGTTTCGACTTTGTAGCTGTTAAGCCTTACGCCTTCCTTTGGGTGTTTTAAGGTGTACTGCATGGTATCAGGAGGGGCTGAACTGATGTTCTTCGTTTCTTGTGTAATCGCTGTTCAGGTCATGAACGGAGCGATCCTGCAGCAGGTATTTGTCATCGAGTTTGTCATCCAGCCACAGATGTGTGATGACTGTCACCGTGTTGAAGCCAAGGATTACTGGAAGGCAGTAGTACAAGTCAGGCAGAAGGTCAGTATTTTAAAAATCCTTTCTGGGGAGTGGAGGTGTGGAGATGAGTGGCCATGTCATAATTCACCACAGTGTACTGTAGAATGAGCAGCAGTCATGGACTGTGATGTACAACATGCTACACTGCAGCCATTGAGACTTTGTGGAAAAGGAGTCTCATAAGAATATGTCATCAGTAATGTTTTCTTACCTGATTTTTGTTTTGTGCTGTTCTGATTGGTTCCCAGTATGACTCCTACTGGCGATATGATTAAAAAACATCTGAATGGGTATGGTCGCTCTGCTCTGTGGGCATTCTGATGTTAAACACGCTGCTCCTTGAGGGCATTGTGTCCTCTAGTCTCAGGCTGTTTTAATAGACTTGTCTGCTATGGAGTCAGCAGACGGATTGACCTGCTAGTGTGGGACCACTTAACTCAGATTCTTGGCAGGTCCGTCAGTCAGACAGACTCCTAGCAGATGGTTATTTGCTTCAAACAGAGGAGGTTTCAGTTACACACCGACTGGGACGACCAAGCCTTTCATGTGCAGAAAAAAGAAGCCAGAGTATTCAAAATGCCAGACTGTATGGTTTTGATGGCTCCAGAAATGAGAATGGAAACGCTTTAGATGAGTGGCATTAAGTGTCTTTTAAAGTAAACATAGGGCAGATTCAAGCAACAGAAACAAAAAGTAGTTTAGCAGTTACAGCCTGCCAAAAGCACATGGGCATTTTTATTCTGTCACTTTTTGACAGTATTTGGTGAGAAATTTGACTGCAAACCGCAGATTGATCTGCTGCAGTAACTACAAGGGAGAGTACTCATTATTAATTCAACTTAAGTTGGTCTCCAAAACAATAAAGAATTTTAATAGGCCAACCATGTCCACTTTTACAGAGATCTGTAACATTGTGTTTTAAAGTTTTTAAACAAGCTTATAAAGTCTGCTCTTGCCTGTTTGGCACCTTATAAAATTTGAGGTGCATTCTTAGAAGTGTTTTATATATCTTTAAAAGTAGACTTTGTAACATTACTGAAGTACTGTAGCAGTTTTAGACATGTTCTGACCTGTTTATACTTTACTTTTGCGTGTCTTTACTTTTATTAAAGACTGTTCATAAGAAGACATTCTACTACCTTGAGCAGCTGATTCTGAAGCATAAATTACATCAGAATACGCTTCGTATTAAGGAAATCCATGGTATGTCATTGCTTAAACATGTCCTTCAATACGTTAAAACTTCAGCATTTTTTACTAATCAGCAACTTAATGAAATGTTTAATAATGTTAATAAAGTGGTAATAAAATGTATGGTACTTCATAACTTTGGAGTTTTGCATAGTTAAAACTTATTGTCCTTATTGTAAATTGTATGGCTTAAAAGAACGTTTCCATATTTTCAAAATGACTCTCATTAATTTTTCTAGCAAGTGTGGCAGTGAGGTCTGCTGCTTCACAACTCCTTGGCCCTGAATTCAGTTCTGGACTCTTGGTTGATCTTGGTCTCCTTTTTCCTCCCACTCTCTGAAAGCGTTCTGGCTAATTAGTGTCGAGACACTTTCAGTGTTCTTTCAATTTTCAGTGCTCCTTCCCCGGGTGCAGTCTCGCCTACTGTATGTCTTATGCTTCTCGGATAGGCTCCAAGTTGCTATCGTTCTTACCAGGGATAAACAAGTTACTGATGAAGAAAGGAGTTTCTTATTGCATACTGTAATGATAATGATTGACTCGTAATCCATATTAAATACTTTATTAGTCATTAGAAATCAATTTGTACTTTATCTATACATAATAATACATAATAAGTGTGTATTACTTTCTTCACAGAGGGCATTGATTTTTACTACGGTTCAAAGCAAAATGCACAAAAAATGGTGGATTTCTTGCAGTGCACAGTCCCTTGCAGGTAAAACCTCTGTAATATTGCTTAGGAATGATGTGTCTTTGTTGCCTTTCACTACATAAAGTTTATACATTTAAGTGATAAAATCAGAACCAAATGTAATTGTTGGCATTCAGTAAGGGCTTGTACACTTTGGAGTCTAAAGAAGAAAAATGGAAAAAGACAATAGCAGCTCTTTGTAGGAAAATATTGATTAGTGCTCTAATGGGCTGAATTTCCTTCTCTTGTTTTTAACTTTTTGTTATGCAAACAAATACCGAACAGTTTCATTTTTTCTCTCTTATTTTTGAAGGTCTAAAGCATCACAGAGACTGATTTCTCATGACATCCATTCTAACACGTACAACTACAAAAGTACTTTCTCCGTAGAAATCGTACCTGTGTGCAAGGTGAACTTATTTCTTTATTTGAATGAACTGCGCCAATGTGAAGAAACGCCAAAATACCAAAAGATGAACTTGTTCTGATGAGATTTTAAGAATGCTTAGAAAATCAGCAGAGGAAGATATTGAAATAAATGCTTATTGACTCAACTTATTTTTTTGTAAATTGCAAGCTTATAAATATTTAAACACTGTGGTTTCCACTTGTGCTTTCTCTCTGCTTTGATATCAAATTAGAATCTGGGTGTCGCTCATTGTTAAGGCTGGGAGGGAGTGTTTTACATGTGGGAAGTGGGAAGGTGTGTGGAGGCGTATTGTCTGCACAGGTTAAACAGAGCTGGTTTCTCTTGTCTTGTCCAGGACAATGTAGTGTGCCTGGCGCCCCGTCTGGCCCAAAGCCTGGGAAACATGGGTCAGATCTGCGTGTGCATCAGGGTCACGAGCACCATTCACCTCATTGACCCCAATACTCTGCAGAGTAAGTCCTCCAGAGAGATGTCTGCTTCAGCCACCACCTGCTGCCTTCTGGCCTCTTTAACTCATCAGGAGGGATTGTGGGCCATACACAACAAAACAGTAACTGAAACTTTACACGTAGATGTTCCCAAAAGGCAAAATAATGTGATTTAGCTCTTGGCAAATCTGGTTTGGTTCATAGCCTGTAACCTAGACTACACAGTGAAGTTTGCTCTGGGAGCCAAAATATAATAAGTGTCAAATTTGCTAACAATAATGTAAACTGTTCACCTTTTAAACAGCACACGTATGCTCTTCTTTTAGGTTCTTTTAGAACCTGGTGTTTAGGGCAATGCAGTGGCCCTTAAGACAGATTGAGAGCCACTCTTGGCGAGTCTCGAATTATTGTGGTTTTTCCAGTACTGTTGGCATCAGCAAAATTGTTCAGGATGCTAAAATAGGAGTCCCAGGAGGTTGTTAACATCTGTTTAAAAAATGATCTTTGTGTTCTAAAATAATGCTTCAGTTTTTCCGTTCTTGTTATATCTGCATTTCTACTTTAATATAAGTAACACAAATTGCAGCTACAGTATATTTAACAGAGGACGTGACACTTGGAGGAGAGTATGACTAATCCAGCCCTCTGTGGTACTAGTCATACAAAGCATGCTCTTTTTTTAAATTTAACAAGTAAAGCATTTTTAAAATGAGCATATTTTGAGTGGCACATTGCACATAGCACATTTTGAGTGTGATTTAGATGACAAAATGTGTTCGCAGAGATATTTTTTGCTCCAAACGTTTATTCACCCGTGGGAATGTCAGTGTTCAACAGCGTTTCTGAATTTTGTTTGAAAATGTAATTGTCACTTTACTGTACCCGTAGTTGCTGAGGTTGATGGAAACACCTACTGGCGCTACCCGTTCCATAGCCTCTGCAGCCCACGGCAGCTGGAGGAGTTTATTGTGATGGACGTAGAAATTATCCGCGATCACAAGCAAGGAGCTGGTGCTGGAATGAGGTCGAATAAAGTAAGGGCAATCTTTTGGGCAGCTGGGAAACATTTCTGGCCTGTTTAAAAATATAATTGACACTCCAGCGACACTGATCAGGCACTGTGCATTGTGTCTTGTGCCGCACAGTAGATCGTCTGGCTGAAACGTTGAATTGCCCCAACGAGTCCATTATGGGAAAGAAAAGTGAAGAAACAGAAAATTGTTTGCCCCTGCACTATATGTTTTGTATTCCTTTTAGGAGAGAAGGATGGCTCGTTTGTATGTGCACTGCAGATAAATACGTAGCAACTTGAATTCATTAGCAAATATAATGTTGGCATAGGTTTGTTAGTTTTGGTATATTGTAAATCTTTTGATGCCACCCTCCTCCCCACTGTCAAAAGGCAGTGCAGCAGTATTGTTTTTCAATTTCTCTCTAATGCGGTGACAAAAGTTGAGAACAAAAGCTCATCGTTTTGGCAATTTCAGCACACCCTTGCCGAAGTGTGGGTGCAGAAGACCTCGGAGATGAACACGAGCCAGCAGTATCACTGCCGCACTTTCCTGGGGCACCTGCTCAACCACGGGGACCTTGTTTTGGGGTAGGCTTAAGGAAACGTTGTGCAGTAGGGTTGCGTGTCCCAGCTGTTGACCAAGTTGTTTGGAAACAAATTGTCTACACAGTCCCTTAAGCATTTTAATAACTTTTCCTAGGCTTCCACCTTAAAAACCTGAGTTGTTCCTTGAATTCAAAAGGCATGAAATTCCCTTTCTTTGTGCAGTTTTGACCTGGCAAATGCCAACATCAATGACGAGTTTGTGAACAAGATGAACCCTCATCATGTTCCTGATGTGGTAGGTTTTAGAGTTTTTCCTGATTTTCCTCTTTCATCATTCCTGATGATAAAAATGAGTTTTTATTGTATTCAGTGTTGCTGGCAGCCTCTGCAGTTGCTCCCCTGGCATGACATGGTCACATCTTAATATTGGCTCATTTCTACCAGCTCTCACTTCATCTTGGGTGTACTTCGCTAGGAGACTAGGGCTGGGGGTGTGGGGTGTGGGAAATGCTGTTTTGTTTTGGTTTTGATCTGTTTAAACACAAATAGACTGATACTTAATGCAGAATACTGTAGATTGGGAAGTAGTTCCAGCCACATTTTTTTGTTTTATGTGCTGTTTGTTTTACAATGCTAAATTTTTGTATGTAGGTAGCACTAGGTTCTTTCTTAAGCTCAAAATTAATTTTACATAAAGCCATGTAGCCACACATGGCCAGCAGCCATATCACCCTGCAACTTGCCACTAGCAGCCCACTGAAGCTCAGCAGGTGTGAGCCTGGTCGGTACCTGGATGGGAGACCTGCTGGGGAAAAAAATAAGGTTGTGTTGTGGAAGTTGTGTTAGTGGGGCCAGTAGAGGGCGCTCACCTGCAATCTGTGTGGGTCCTAATGCCCCAGTATAGTGACAGGAACACTATACTGTAAAAAGGCGCCGTCCTTCGGATGAGACGTAAAACGAGGACCTGACACTCTGTGGTCATTAAAAATCCCAGGGTGTCTCTCGAAAAGAGTAGGGGGTGTTACTCGAGTCCTGGCCAAATTTCCCCCTGGTCTTAACCACTCATGGCTTTATAAAAATCTCCATCTATGAACTGGCTTTATCACTGTTCTCCTCCTCACTGATAGCTGATGTGTGGTGAGCGTTCTGGCGCACTATGGCTGCTGTCACATCATCCAGGTGGGGCTGCACATTGGTGGTGGAGGGGAGTCCCCATTACCTGTACACCACTTTGAGTGGAGTGTCCAGAAACATACATAAACCAGTTGTAGTTGATTAACTTTTTTCCCTGAAAGGTTTTGTGGCTAATACTGACCTCTTGTGGCCTGTTGTTGTCACTGAGACATTTGGTGATTGGATTTGGCAACATAAATTATAGAACACTTTTTAACTAAAACTAGGATAAACACATAGATGCCATTGTCCCTCTTTTCTTTGTGTTTAATAACCATGTGTGAAATTCTTGACTTTTTCCTTAGCTGTGATGCTTAGTGTGAAGGAATGTGATATTCACATGATATTTACATTTTCTTGCAAGGTGTTGTGTGAGGCTGACACATGGGTTTTGAGACCCTTTTCTCTTGGCTCTTAATTTATTTGTGACCCTTGTGACTAGATTTGTTGCAAAACCGATTAACCGTGGCTGTTGCTATAGCAGTTCACAATAGCACTTCCCAAAGACGTGGAAAGGAGAATGTGAAAATTTTAATTTCATTTTGTGCTAGGTGCTAATTAAGAAGAGCTATGACAGAAACAAGCGCCAGAGACGCAGGAACTGGAAGCTGAAGGAAATGGAGAAAGACCGCGAGGGGATGGAAACGGATGATGAAAGGTACAGCAGAATTCTTCCGGCCTGCTTTCCTTTGTCTCCTTTATTAAAGGTTTTGCGCTGATGTGGTTGAGCTGACGTGTAATAAATCTGACATTGAAATAGGCGTAAACACCCTTAGAGCTTTATGTAATGTTAGTTAGATATTAGATTGAAAAAGTTCCTTGGCTACTGATTTTGTACAGGAGTTTGTACAAACTTCTTCAAAGCTACATTTGGCTCACTGCTCTTATTAGAATTAATGGAATGCTGATCGCAGTACTACAGTGCACCAGATTTTTAACATTGTGTTAATGCTTGTTTCCCTGGTGAGCATCACCTTTAAGTATACAACTTTTCCTGGTGCAGTGGTTAGAGCTCTGAGCTTACTGGAAGGTTGTGTCACACTGAGGTTGCACCCTTGAGCAAAGCACTTAACTCGGATGCTTCAGTATAATGCACGGCTGTGTAAATGGATACAGATGTAAGATAGGAGAGGCATTCTGACAGGTATGGAGCACTTTATATTTTTGGCTCCCCGCACACTCAGTTTTCACTGCATGCAACATTTAAAGTGTTTTTTTTTCTTTAGGCAATATCAAGATTTCCTGGAAGACCTGGAAGAAGATGAAGCTCTTAGGAAGAATATTAACATTTTTAGAGGTAAGCAGAGGTGGCACAAGTATTTCCTAACAAGTATTAGTAGTAATGATAATAATTCCTTACACTTATATATCACTTTTCTGGACACTCCACTCAAAGTGCTTTATATATGATAATGGAGACTCTCCTCCACCACCATCAATGTGCAGCCCTACCTGGATGATGTACACCAGTAGACTCGCCAAACATCAGCTATCAGTGGGGAAGAGAACAGAATGATGAAGCCAATTCATAGATTGAGATTATTAGGAGGCCATGATTGGTAAAGGCCAATGGGAAACTTGGCCAGGATGCCGGGGTAACACCCCTACTCCTTTCGAGAAACACCCTGGGATTTTTAATGACCACAGAGAGTCAGGACCTCAGTTTTATGTCTCATCTGAAGGATATTGCCTTTTTACAGTATAGTGTCCCCATCACTATACTGGGGCATTAGGACCTACATGGACTGCAGGGTGAGCGCCCCCTGCTGGCCCCAGTAACACCTCTTCCAGTTGCAACCTTAGTTTTTCCCAGGAGGTCCCCCATCCAGGTGCTGACCAGACCTGCTGAGTGGGTTTCCAGTTGTGAGTTGTGAGGATGATATGGCTACTGGCCTAAGTACTAAATCTTTACACAAACAATAGAGAAGCATTAAAAGCAACCACAATTAAGTTATACATTTTTTTATGCAAGGTGGAACATTTACAGTTGACCCCATAAACTTTTGTGCAAAAAATCACGAAATGTGCTTTTCCAGATGCTTCAAGAATCCCAGTGGAAAGCGACACTGATGATGATGGTGCACCTAGGATATCTTTGATGGAAATGCTGGAGGATCTGAAGATCTCTGAAGATGCCACTGGTGGAGAGGGAGCATCGATGATGACTGAATAAACGGAATATACTAGTTTATCTTATTTTTGCAGATTAGATCATGATTGGATAATACACATTGTCAAGTGCTTTGACGCTTGGCCATTTTCTTCTCTGAATAGTGCTTTTAATGCATTACTGATAAAAATCCATCGAAGTGTTTGGCATGGTTCTTTCTAAAATAAATGCCTACATGCACCTTGAAATGGGATTTCTTTAGCACAGTTCTAATCCTTTTCTCAATATAGGAAGTGGGGGAAACGTTTTAACTGGGGTCTAAATGAAGAATGCAGGTAGTTGAAAGTTGAATAACTGAACTAATTTTAGATCATTCGAGTAGGGAGCTGCGTCAGCATGCGTAGGCTGCAAAGGAACAAGTAAAGGTTTATTCCATGCTGGAAAGAGAAGAAAAGAAACAACGTTTCAACTGTGGAGCCTTCTTTGGAACCTTGTATTTAGGTTCGTTTTTTTTATTATCCACTAGGTGGCACCAGTGCAGCAGTCACTTGGATGATCTGCTAGACTAGTGAGACCTATTCTGTTTTTTTCTCTAGTCATTTGGATTTCATTATACTAATAGCACTTTATTTGTTGGCTTATTGAAGTTGTTTCTAAGGGGGAAAGGGAAGCTAAAGAAACATATCTACAGTACTTTCCACTCCTGTGACAACTAGCATTACTTACAGCTTTCTTCTGATTTCACGGTACAAAGTGAAAATGTTATAAGCCTCTTTAAGCTTTTGTATTATGACTGATCCATGGTCTATTGTTTTTGTGAAGTACAGAATCTGTAACATAGCATCATAGGAATCCTTATACCCGCGAAATGTTGTGGTTACTCTGACTACATGCAGAATCCACCAGTAAATGATAACTTTTTTCTAAGGCCAGTGTAAACACCATTAGCTCAAAGGTTTATAACTGAGGTTATAAAGTTGTTTGTAGGGCCAGGTGGATCATTTGCACAACATTCTCAAAGACTACCTTGATTAACTCAGAAGGAATCTCAGAACTTATTCTTCTGCTCACTTCTAAAATATAGGTAACAAGAACAAGAGACCTGCTAACATCACTTGTGGTGGCTGAAGTCACTTGCTGTTGAACCCATGGGATCATATTACAGTTTCTAAACCTTATTTTTACAAATGGAAAACCTAAGATTCTATAGCAGAAATGTAATCTGTTCAGTTAAAGAAATAGGATCTACTTGGGAAAGTTGCTTTGGAGTTTGTTGGACGCTACACTAGAGAATGAAGCGCAGTGGTTCTTGTGTTACCTGAGCAGTCAATGGATTTTTTTGGAGGAAATGAGTTTTGCAAAAAACATTATGACTGTAATACGTTTGATAATAGCTGAAATACAGTAGCTTATTTTTAGTAAGGCTGAGAATTAAACAGTTTTAATTATTTCTTATTGAAATGACAATAAAAAGAAACCTCTGTAAGTACTGGATAAATTTGCTGTACGTGTTCTCCCATCTTCCTCCACAGAGGTGATGTAAACTACTGTTTGTCAAGACTGATGCTCTTTGTTTACCATGTAATTAGACAAAAAGAAAGAAAGCATCAGGTTTTTCTAATCTGCATTTCAAAGAGCTTACTGTATGGTGCCAGGATAGTTTGAATGCTGAGGAAAAATGCAACTGCAAAAAAGCTTTGGTATCAAAATCATTCTGTTTATTGTTGTGCAAAGTACTGTGAGCTGGCAATACAGACGTAAGCACAGTTGAATAATGTAAGTAAAGTGACAATCGATAAAAATACAGAAGTCGTCATCTGCCCTTGCAAGAAATTTGAGAATAAGGGATCATGATTCATCTTGAAAAATGCAATGCCAATCAGAAAAAGCAGGAAGGTGGTGTAAAAGTTGTGTGGAACAAAACTATTGGCTTACATAGCATCGAAACCTGATCCAATATTGGATCTTGTTTATAAAAATGTACAACACAAAATCAATAAATATCAGGGAATTATAGACCACTACACTGCCTGGAGATAACCTGAGCCTACCTGAAATGTGATCTCACTGTTCCTTGGTTACTATTTGTGTTCCTTGAACTTCTTTTATGCCAAATAGCCTGTTTCTGTCTCCCTTGGTAACCATGCCACATGCCACTTCTCTAATTATGAGCTACGTATCTGCACTGCACCCTATATAATAAAAGTGTAAATGATTGTTAAGTAGTATGAAAAGAAAAGTGGGCTATATTAAAAATTATAGCATAGCCAGATGCCTTTTCCACCTCTCAATTACTCCCCTCTTCTCCATTTTCTTGTGTGAGAGCCCATTTGGTTTGTGTTGGCTTTTCAGAATGTAATATGTTTAGTTTATCTTCACAATTTATATTTTTTCAAAGGTAAATCAATTTCTGCCGTGATTACAAATGACCCAGTTCTACAGAATCAAAGGGGAGCATGTTAAGCATCTCATTAGCTACACTTAGTTTTAGTTTAGTGGCAAAGGTGGCTGAATGCTGCCCCTTAAAGTCTGTTGTTCTTTTTGAATAAGCTCTCACGGTACTTATATAATACTACAGCACCCAGTGTTATCATTTGTACCTTCAAGCATGTTTTGGACATCAGGAGTACATTCACTTGCTGACAACTTGTCATTTTCATTAGAGAGTGTAATTAAGGGAAACTTTATAGTATACACATCAGATGAAACGTCATGTAAGTGCTTTAGGAGGGTGTCTTAATCCAACGGTATCCAGAATCTGTCCTTAACAGCCAAAGTGTCTGGGTTGTGGTCTTGGTGCACCACTCTGATGATTTACACAGCCATGCAGCTATTGAATATTAATTCATAGGTCTAAGCAGTCAACAGACAAGAATGTGCAGCATAAAATAGGCCTTGTATTTTCCCAATGAGGATCTGGCTTCTGACCATTTTACCATAGTTTTCTAATTTCAAATGTAGCACAGCCCTTAAACAAAAAGCAAAATTGAACTCTACCAAGTCTCCTCAGTTATCAAATGTTACACTCGCGCTCCACAAAGCTTTCTAAAAACAGGAGCTGTCATTTTTTTAAGCTTATCCTTGGAACTATCTGAATCTTTGGATGTTGGTTGTTCACCTGAATCGTTTTTTTTATCCCATGGTAGTTACTTTGAAATAAAATTAATGCTTTGTAAAACCTATCTGTAGTATCAGCATCACCTACAAGTACAGTACGTTATGGGCAGTACAATGCGCAGCAAGACTAGGGATGTGGGAAAGCTCACTGAACTGTTGGATTTGAAGTGTGCACTATTTGGGCGGAGCAGTGGCTCTGTGGCTAAGGATCTGTGCCTGTGGCTGGAAGGCTGCTGGTTTAAATCCCACAGCCGGTAGAGAAATCCTACTCTATTGGGCCCATGAGCAAGGCCCTTAACTCCAACTGCTCCAGGTACAATGGTAGACCCTGTGCTCTGACCCCAAGCTTCTCTCCCTGTCTGTGTGTCTCATGGAGAGCAAGCTGGGGTATGCAAAAAGACAAATTCCTAATGCAAGAATGTAAAGGGTTATTAAAGTGTTGTTGGTATTATTATTATTATTATTATTATTATTATTATAATAAAGACAGAGGAAGGATGTAGTGAAGAAAGTAATTCTGACTGTGTAATAAGGACTGCAGATGTAGTTTTATGCTGAAGATGTGCTTTTTTGATCTGCAGGCCTTATCTGATCTTTCACTGAAGTGCATCACGATGGCGATTGCCCTGTGTTTCTTTCCACACATAATCAGGACATCTTACATGGGTCATATCAACTGATTTGAAAAATACCTCCGTATTCCTTAGGCCAAACAAAACTTTCCACAGACAGGATGTCTAAAAAGCTTTAAGATGTTGTGAGAAAATGTCCAGTGATTCAACATGTGCTGTTACCTTCAGATCTTAGGTTTCAACAGTGTTGAGGATCATTACCACTGAAGGGAAGACTTTGAAACAAGTTAATTCTATATTCAAAATCAAAAATAAGCATCTGCTATTTTAATTCTGAATCTTCTTTCAAATTCTTGTGCTCTCTTCTTCCGCTGGGTCTTTTACTGACCCCTGCTCTAACTCATGTTCTCCTTCACAGACTCTTCACTGAACTGCAGCATCTACAGTAGCTTTGTAGAAAGGCTCCTTTTCACAGGGAACTTGCTGGCCATAGAGCTTCTAGGGTTAGTAGTTAGGGGTGGAGTGGTGGCTCTGTGGCTCAGGATCTGCACCTGTGGCTGGGAAGTTGCTCGTTCAAATCCCACGGCTGGCAGAGGAATCCCACTCTGTCGTTCCCCTGAGCAAGGCCCTTAACCCCACTGCTCCAGGGGTGTTGTACAATGGCTGACCCTGTGCTCTGACCCCAAGCTTCTCTCCCTGTCTGTGTATCAGCAAGCTGGGATATGTGAAAAGATTAATTCCTAATGCAAGAAATTGTATATGGCTAATAATAATTGCATATGGCTAAATAAAGTGATCTTATCTAAATAAACTTCTAAACACAACTGAGAAACCAGCCTGAAGTCTCAGCTTTTCAGCTTCACTGAGATCTGAACTGAAGTCTTTCAGAGCCATTTCTTTCTACAGCCTTAGACATGTTTGCTGGGGAGATTGCATCATCAGGCTACATATGTTACAATGTGCCACATACAGCATTGATACAAATGAGAGGAGACTGGTTAAACTGCATTCTGTTTCTAAAACCTGTGTTCAAATATGTTCCTTCTGTCTGTAATCAAATACTTAAATAATTTATGCAGTAGATGGCAGCAGCAATAAAGTGCAAACATCTTCATTTCTTTACATCTTCATTCCTGACAAACTTAAAATACCTGATTCGTTATTTACAGTACTGTAGTTGTAGTTGTATTGTAGTTGTTCAATATTACCCAATTTCCCTTATCTAATGCTTATCTAATACTAATGGGTATCAGAGATAAGAACTTGGGGATGGACTGAATGATGGATTGAATGATTGCTTCCTCTCCACCAGGCACAATCAGGTCTTTTGCAAACCTACCCTTTCACTTAAATATAACTTAACAAGGTAATACCTTTTCATACAGTCTTTTGTTAGAGCATAAGAACAATTACAAATTAGAGGATGCCTAATATAGTTAATAAAGTATGAATATTGACACAGGAAACTTTTTCTTAAGGCCCGGATTTAAATCAAAAGAAAGAGGGTCTCTTAGTTAAATTGTGAAAAGTCACTCAAGATACTGGGTTCTTCCATCTCCCCTAGAACTACCCATTGTCTGATGCAATTTGACTAAAAGCAAACTATCAAAACAGGGATGGCTTTTGATGTGCTTTGATGTAGTCAGCTGAGCTGTTTTTGGAAACGTCATGGCTGGCTGCCATCAGGGATGTTGTGCATGAAGTGTGGTGCATTGGGGGAATGCAAAGTTACATGTGTCATGCTTGAGGTGACGACCGGGATCTACCCTGTGCTAATAGCTGCCTGTCCTGTATCTGACCTTGAGTGAATGTTTGTATCACTGATACTCAGCAGAGTAATGAATACCAGGGGCATCATAGGCCCACGATGACTACATAAATAGTTCACTGTACGTAAATCAATAATTTACATGAATCATGTATTTTCTTCACATCTGATAGTGATTATAATTGATACCAGATACCATTTGTATCTTTTTAGATTTGATCAACTTTAACGTCTGAAAATATTCACTGACTCTTTGCCAAATATGAGATCTAAAGGTACCGTGTCCTAATAACAGACATATCATACAGTAACACAAGGCAATATACAGAATACGTCTGAGTTTTTTTTTGCTCAGAAATTTCCTTTTTGTGCATAATTATTAAATGGTATTTTCTCTGGGACTACATCTCATACAATCAGTGTCAATAAGTGGACCACACTTAATTTGAAAGGAGTTTGAGATACTCTGTAGTATTCTGGTAAAATTGTCATTATCACCCCTCAGATGTGCAATTAATTGCCTAAGAACTTAACATATTAATAAGAGATCTCTGAAATACAGACAAGTTTAACCAATTTAAACTATGTTTTAAACCTTTTGTATAATCTTTACATAATCTGTTTACTAGTGGCCTTTCATTTTTCTCTTACGTCTATATTATCGTCTTACGTCTGTTTTCTTCCATGTCTATGTCTATCTTTATGTCTATTCTGCAAACACAGGTCAAATAAACGAGAATATAAAAACAAGCTTAGAGTACTGTATATGACAGGGTGCCTCAACAACAGCAAACAAAACAGTCACACCACTTGGTTTGTCCCTTTAAAAACTCATTTCAACTCTAAAATGCACGTTTCCCTTAAAGGCTTTTATTCATTTCCTCTTGCAGTGTTTCATTGCAAAGTTCTTGGCTCACCTAATTTTTCCCTTTATTCTCTCTTAGATTTTACTTTTCAATTGTAAAATTATTGTTTTCTGATTTCAAATATAAATTCTGCATATATGAATGGCATACGAATTCAAGGTGGGAGATCTTTTTTTTTTTAAATAGCCAATATTACAGCCTTTAGGTACAGCAGCTCTTCTTATGTTCCAGTATTTTCTGTAAAGAAGATTGGATTTGATGGAGCAATGAATCAAAGAGGCAGTAAACTGTCCTTCATTACTAAACTTAGCACCTGCGTCTTTCAAGCACAAAGACAAAACAGTGGCAGCAGTAAAGCAAGGTCAGAGAAACTTCCTAGAAATATTGCTAGATGGCATCAACTCTTGTGCAAACCAATCAGACAGAGCTGGCATCCCAAACCCAGAAATTTAAACCACTGTAAACTATTCATCAGCTGCAGAATTAATTGTTCTGAAGACTACATTTACAGCTTTTACTGTTTCCAGAAAATAATTTTTGTGTAGCTTTGTAACTTTTCTTCTTTTCCATCTTATTTTCAAAAGATTTTTGAAAATTTATAGAAACTTAAATTTGCTCTACCATACTTCCATCATAACTGCTCTGTAGAACTATAGACTGTTTTCCCTGCTTTTCATCCAAGGTGATTACGCCTTTTTATCTTGCATTCAGTTACTAAATCTATCCTTTTTCATACATTTGTAAGTGAATAAGCAATTATAGTATTTTAAAATATGGCGATAAAAGTCATTTCAATAATTACTCATAGAAAAGTCTTAATGTAAAATCTAAACATTAACTACCCGACAGGCTGGTCACAAGGGCAAAGTTAAATATGAAGCATGATACACAGCTATTCTTGTTTGTTTTTTGATTAATGTATGAGAAAGCATTTATCACATTGCAGGTCTACAGTTGTAGCCTTCTGATATTAGCTGTGTGAAGCACTTCCTGGATTTTTTAATCAGCTTTATGCTGCTCTTGTAATATTATTTGGACTTACATTATTCTTTAAGATGCTTCAAATGCTTGAAACAGAAAGGTAATTTCTCCTACTGTGTTACCACTGTGCATACCAATGTCTTATTGGCTTCTTAATGTTGAATTTCCCCAGCATCATGGCATGCTGGTGTGGTGGGCAGTGCTGAAGACTTACAGCTCCAGGGTTCTGGCTTTATGGTTTGTCTGTCTGTGTGGTATTTGCACGTTGTCTGTGTTCGTATACATTTTCACCAGCTGCTGTGGTTTCTCCCCACTTTCACTGACTTTCCTAACTTGCCCTTTTTTCATTGAGCCTGCAATGGAATAGCCTCCTATCAGAAGAGAAGACGTGTTCTGGGCCCAGCCTTGTACCCTGTGCTTACTGTGACGCTCACCATTATAGTGGTCTTAGAGCTCGTCTATTAACTGACATCATAATTTGTACCATACAGACAGTGAGGGATGCAGTGAAGTCACTGGGTCACCAAAGAACACACACACACACACACACACACACACACACACACACACACACGTGGGATGGCTATTACATTTGGGAGTAAATGATTTATAGTCTGTTTGGTTTAGATGCTGAGACAAAGGAATTTGATTTTTAATGTTTGCAGATTTTCAGGGATAACATCTCTCCTATTGGCCCCGCCTGCTTAGCTATTATACAGCACACATTGTTTTGTTCCTGAGGCTGTTACCTCCTGGATTGCTGATCATTATCTACACAGAGCCAATGAAAATCAGTTTCGCCCAAACGGCACAGATTAAAACCATGTTTTAAACAGTCAGCAAGCTTCAATAGACCCAAAGGGCTCTTCAGTCATATTTATTGCAAGTCACTCTGCTTTTCTGTTGTTTTTTATTTTGGTTTACTAAATACTAACCTAGACAAAATGTAAAATACAGGGTTTGTCTGTTTGAGGGTTTGGAAGGATTGAAGGCAGACTAGCGCATATTGTACAGAGCCTTGTAAAATTAAACAGATCAGCTTCAAAACAAAGGCAGTGCAAACACTGCAAGCAGACTGGGGTCTACACTGGCTGATCCCAGTCTGATAGCACTGCCCCCTGTGCCATGCAGAGTCAGGTGAAATGGCTGGTATTCAGAGTGTCAACAGGAGAGCAGCATGGGAAAAAATGGACAATTAGGTGATTTTCAGAGATGTTCATTTTTTGGCGTTGCATGGAACAGAAGAGCAAGATTAAGGTGCCTGAAAGAGGAAGAATGCAAAAGCAGATGAGGCAGACACTTGCTCGTCCCATGATGCAGCCACGACTCTTCACCCTGTATACAATCATGGGATGCATGCAGTCCTTGATATTTTTCAAACATGGTTCCCACTTTTCTGTTTTACTTCTGTGGCACCCTCTAGGATGCTCTTGGAATTAATTATTAATAATTAAATAATAGTAAGTGATTTATTCAATCATGTATTTTATTTTCCCCTATATTATAAAATAAATTATTTTAAATCAAGCATAAGGTTCCAAACCGATTTTTTTTACCTGCTTGAATTAAAGAGGAACTTTTAAGCTACATTTGGAGGCATTTAGATTCCATAGAGAAGAATTTAGCCAGGACGTTGTAGTTACCACCACTACTATTTCAAAAAGTGCCGTGGCTAAGTAGTCATCACTTCAGTTTAACATCCTACAATCCTACAGGTCTTTCCTCCCGGCGGCTGTCAGGGTGTATAACGCTGCCCTAGGCTAGGACTTTTAGCCCTTCATTTGCTCCTCTATGGACAGCATGTTTACTCCATTGTACTTTTTGGACAATCAGTCTGTATAAACCTATGCACATTTTGCACATATTTTATTGTTTTTACAGTGACTATGATCAGCACATTTTGCACACACCTATGTATTTATTTTTATTTATCTTGTTTGTCTTTTGTTTTTTATAACTACTCTGATGTCTGTTTTGCTTGTCTTGGGCTGGACTGCTGCAACACATCAATTTCCCTACGGGATTAATAAAGTATTATCTATCTATCTAATCCTCCTACAGCACAGTATCCCAGGTCAGTATGCTGTTTCATTAGTATAGCCATTCTGTTCCAGAGAGAACAGCGCCATCTCCTGGAGTGCTAACACCATCAACACCAGTAACCTGGTTTTCCAGGTGAGTAGTACTGGGAGGAGAAACGTCCTGGCTGGAGGTCTCCCCTGCCTGTACAGATAAGGTCAAACACACATGAGATCATTTCTCCTGATTTGTGAGCTATGTGTATATGTATTCAAAATTGATCTGGAATTCATCTGGCTGAATTTAAATTGCAACACCGTGTTTTAGCCAGCACAAACTTTAGAGCAGTGAGTGAATGTGAATATAAAAATGGTGCCTGAGCAGCTCAATGCTGAAAAGGCGATACAATTCATCCAATGATGAATGAAATTTCCCTAGTGCACAGCATTATAGGAGAGCAATGCAACTTTCTAATAGCTATTCATTAGTTCCTCAAACAATTTTAAAGTTAAAACGAGCTTTTTAATTTAAATGTCTCAGTTCCAAATACTCATCAAAACGCTCACACACTATTTACATGTCGTTTAGAATGTAGTTTAATTGTCCTTCAAAAATAACCACAATTGCACGTTCCTGTGCTTCGATTTACTGAGCTCAGAATTTACCCTCTGTTTCCACAGCACCTGCTGTTCACAAATCACTCATTAAAGCTCTCTAAAACAGAGAGCTCCTTAAGAGCACAAGGGAGAAAACAAGCCCCTTGAAATATGTCCCTGAGATTAAACCTGCTTTCTTCTTTGCAGGTGTAAGCCATATCAAATGAAAGAAGGAATTATTATTCGACAAGACCTGTTTATCAGGAACACAAGGAAAAAACATTTCCAGTAAACGCCAGGGAAACATATTTCGATTTTGTTTTCATAAAAAAAAACTCCCGAATGCGCTCTAGCTAAACATATTTAAGCTTTTTATTGTTGTTTGAGGATCAGGACTTTCTCTAGAAATCCATCAATTATATTGTTATACCACATACCAACTGAATTTAAAAGCAAAGGTGTAAGAGGTCTTCCAAAAACTCAGAAAGTACCGGATCAATGGTAAATATTAGGAAGAGAGTTAAAAGAAGAAAAATATAACAAAAAGAGGGACTATCAAATGCTCTTTTATAGTTAAAGTGTTTTAAACATTCAAAACTTTATTTCTGATTTTCTGATTTCAACGGTAAAAAATAGTCTTTTTAACACACGTTCACACAAAGCGGAAAATGCATGTTTCTTATTTCTCTTTTGTTATACCATCCTTTATACTTTATGAAATGATCCGGTATATTAAAAATGTCATGGAGCCTAAACTTGATGTCTTTTGAAACCATCCATTGTAGGTGTGGTCTATTTGTCAATCCTTGAACATAAAGTACATTAACATATGACATGATAAAGCACTAGAAAGCAACTTTGTATTAGCGAGTCTAAATACAGGTTGAGCTCATGGTAACCAAAAAACAGGACTCAAAATATCCACTGTTAATGTGTATGCATGCAACTACAAGTAAAACAATATAAACTGGAGTTATGTTAGTTGTCAATGTGGACATTGCTAGTTATTGCCATAGACACTTAGTGTAGGATTTCACGTTTATTGTCAACTGTCTGCTACTGGAACCACATGTGTTTGCTGACAGTACAGGAATCAATGTGCTTTGCTAGTATAATTGTGGACATTGTCTGCCAGCTGAAAGTAGGATGACCTCTAACAGCAAACAGACTGGCAATTATGAGAGTTTTAGCATTTAGAAAGCTCAAACAATGGCAAACAGAAAGATACAAACATCAAGTTAAGATGTTTCTTAGTTACCAGAGAGCACTAACAGCATTTGTGAGAGCCTCACGAAGCATCTTTGTTAAGTCATTGTTAGTGTGTGCTGGAGGCACCATTCAGTTATTCCTCTAACCACATACAGTTGAAAAAGAGACCAGATTCAGGGCCTAATATTTACATTGCATGCCGCACTAATGTTTTATCTATTTTAATTTAAAAAGAAACTAGGTGTTATCACCAGCGAATTATGATAAAACAGTGAAGGAAGATGAAGAACATAGGAATCATGAAAATTAAATATCAATTCATTTCACGAGTTTATCGTTATTCCTATATATTTTTTGTATTAATTGGCATTAACCTACACCCTAAAACCAAATCACTTTCTTCCTTATACTGTAAGGCGTGGAGATATAAATGCTTAAGATTCACATGGAAAACAACAAATAAAAATTGAAGATTTCTGAACATACTTAAGTTAAAGTTTTATCTAAAACGAATAAGCCTATTATTAACTCTAGATGTCAAATACAGATACTCTTTAGAAACAATATTTACAGTAAGGGTAAAGTATCAGAGACTGCACAATGCTGTGTTTACAGTACATTTCTTAAAGATGACGCCTTCTTTCCAAGTACAATTAATTACAGTGAGAATTTTTTACATTTGTATTTCTTAAAACAGAAAATTCACAGTGGTTTGAAATTTCATACTCATTCTTTAACTTTGGTTGGCTTTTTTGTATTGTGTTTTACAAGTTTCAAGTGAAAGGGTTTAGTATCTATACAGATACTAGACCAAAGTAAATCATATGTTGTGAAGTTTTATGACATGCTGAGCACTGATCTGACTGCTACTGTATGTCTCCTTTCTTAAAAATAGATGCATTATATGCATATACTGGTGTAATTGGAAAACACATACTCCATATGTTTATATTTACATTTGTCAAAAATTTCACTCTATATATTTCTATATATTTTGATACAATGATCTTCATCTTAAAATAAAAATGAAGGTTTTATCCTACAATCTTAGTAAAATACAGATTATTAAAGCAGTAATGCTAAAAACTGTAAAGGTCTTTTGGTAATAAATAAATAATAATTTAGGTAAATGAGTGTAATGTCTCCTGTGGCTTCTTAAGTCTTCACTGAGAAACTACATTTTAATATTAACATTAAATATTTCAGCAAACACAACCAACATGTGTAAATGTTTGTTTGTTTTTTAATTGTAAATGAAAAAGGTCAGCTCATTCTGTTTTCTGTTTGGGAACACCTTGTAATGAAGATTTTTCAGACTTGTTCACTCACACTGTCATTGAAGATGAGATTTCAAATTGATCTCACCACACATAAGTGGTTTTACTTACATTTATTTGCTTGGTCACTGCTGAAGAAGCAGATAATAATATAACTATTTGACAATAATTTAGTTGTTCAGATAGAGGAGTATCAGATGTATAACCACATTTTGAGACATAGGATAATAATATTGGACAAAGTTTAAGGTTTGTATATGATAGTAAAACAAAATAGTTTTTTACTTACTTGAAGAGTACAGAAAAGTCATATTTGGTAGGAGCTAGCATGTAAATGAGGAAAGAAGTTCTGTGACAAAAATAAAGGAAGCGGTTCATTTTACTGTGCTGTACTGGGTTCATGCAGAATGGCATCTCAATGGAGACATCTTTCCCTTTTTTGTGTTTACTCAATGGTTTGAGACAACGGTAGTCTATTGATTCTTTCAAATTGGCCAGACAATGATCAATTGTTAACAGGTTTAATCTGACCACAGCTTGAACCAGATCTGTAGTGCATTAATTTATTCAGTATGCTTAGTCACTACATTTGATAAACTCCCCTTTCTTCTTGGAAGTAATAAAACCTTTCCATTCCCATGGATCTGTACTTCTCAAACACTGGAAGTCAAGAGCAGAGGGGAATTTCTTTAGCATTTTTATCAGTTACCTCTAGCAGTTAGGAATCCGTCTGACATTACCTGCTTAAGAAGTAAGGAAAATGTTAGAACAAAAAACACGATACTGTTGCTGTAAATAAACTGTTCTCTTTCAAGACTTGATGGTTAGGTTAAAGTCAGATCAGGAACTGGATCAGGGAATTTGATTTTTATCTGCACTGTAAAGGACAGAGATATTGTATTACAGTTAGCTGCAAATGATGTCAATTCAAATTAAAAATGGTTATTGTTTATATAAAAATAACCCCCCAAAATCATAAGAATTTAAGAGCTTACCCCAAAAAATCAAAACAATTTAAAAACTTTTCACTATTATTGGAAGAAAATGCATGCAAGGCCTGGCCTTCTTTACCGATTGTTTTTCCAAAAGAATTTGAGATTCTTTGTTCACCATCTTTGTTCGTATCATTCACCAGAGAGAGGTTACACACAGCTTGGCTCAGAAACCAAGAGAAACATTTCACTCAATACAGATATAAAAATGCACTGTCATGCTGAATTCTTATTTACTTGATGAAACATTGACCTAATGTTTTGGCACACTGATTTTTTTTTAATGTCTTTTACATCAGTAAGAATTAAACCAGTAAGAATCCTCCACATTAGTTTTTTTGTCATATACTGTATACAGTATGATACAGTATATGGATATGTAAAGGAAAATATAGTGTATATGTATAAACATACATCTCCATTTCAGGTGAAAAAATTTGTGGAACATGGGTATAGATTGTGATAGAACCCTGTCCAATCTGGACCTAGTGTAGATTTTCTTCTTATTTTCTGAGGAAATTCAAGTACTGATGTTAATCCTTATCTGGTCAGCAGACATAGCTTCATTAAGTCGTCAGCAAAATGTTTTGTTCAGGGCAATGAATGGTCATAAAAGAAGTTAGTTTAATAATTAACACTACACATGAAAAAAAGTGTAACTATAGTCTGTCTGCTGATTGGGGTAAAGAAGCAACCCAAACTATTTTTAGTTCATTAAGAAGTTGCTAAGTTGACTAAGGACTTGATGGCATGATCTTGTGAAATGAAGACCAGTTCCAGAAATATTTATATGTCAGCCAAATGGCTGGACATCTTAAATTTTTTATTGAGCTTGAGTTAAAAAATCATTAATGTTATAAAGCGATAAATCAAATTTTGTTTCAGCTACCCACATTAAATAACAATGATAATGATTATTATTTTTAAAAAGCTGAGACTTCACAGAAGAGTTTCCTTATTGAATGCTGTTAAACTGTGTCTTGGACAACAAACATACGGCAAGGCTTGCAATAGAAAGTATATAACAAAGGAAAGAGTTCACTCCAGTGCATTAGGCACAGCACAGCCTTTTAATAGTTCAGTTGTTTTTGGACAGCAGAAGCTCTCTTACTGCCACACTATATGAATAATTGATTCTCTGCAGAATATTCTTAAGAATTCGTACACCTGCATTTTGTAATACAATTTTGTAATACAGTAGTGTGCAATCGCCATACACCTGTGCTGGCAGTACTGTGGACAGATGACGCACGATGAAGCACAATTTGCATTTCTCAAATAAGAATCACTTATCTTGAATACCAGCTGCTTATCAGTGCTAACATGCTTTTATGTGTCACATAATGCTGCATAAAACTACATTCACCAAACGTTCCTATTAATTGTATGAAGTGATTATGTTAAATTGCTTCTTTTTTAAATGTTTTGTTGAAAATCTACCTTGTATATTTAATGTTTGCTAACTTCACATTTTAAGCCTGCCTCCTGGGAACTGATTTTGTAGATGAGAAAACTGGTTTGTTTAAGAAACCTTTACTTTTGCTTTATGAAAGAAGTCAGGTTCTGCAACATTTCACTGCAGGCATACACCAAGAATGCATATTTATCTTCATTTTGTGAAACACTTTACACATTAGAGATGTCTAGAAAGTTTTTTTTCCATCAAGATAGAAAACAGTGCTATGTGGTACTGACAAAACCAGGTTAGACAGGTTCTACAATATGCTTTTTGTCCATAACTTACAAAGCAAAATGCCTGGTTGGTAACTGATTTGCATTGCAAAACCTCTTCTGGAAATCATTTAATGTGGTGATTATTAATAGAGTTCCATGCCTTTTACTGTACATAAAATATATGATGACAACTGGTTACTTAGCCTGCTAAAGATGTCTGTCACTATCAATAAAATTTTCACATAACATTGAGTTACAGTCCCACGATTATGAAGAAAAAAATGTCTTCATAATAAGACCACACGTAAAAGTATTTATTTCTATTTTATTTAAAGTTCAAGAAACATTCATACTTGTAGCAAAACTACACATTTTTCTTAGAAACTGTAATGATTCTAAGAAAAAAAAAGCATAATTTAAACAAGACAAACATCATTCTCACAAGATTATTACAGAAGTGTCTTAACTTGATAGCAACCTGTTCATTGAATTCTCTAGTTTTTACCATTTAACATTCATGGTTTTAAATGATATAAAAGATTAGTATTATACTACCCTTCACATTGCTTAACACTATGACAGCTATCAAGTGAACAACACATACTGCTCTAACCTAAAGATACAATAGGTTTGTAACATTAACCAAAGTGAACATACTGTACTTAGTGATTCATAATAAAGATAAGCATACTCTGCTAATTAACACAGTAACAGATCAGACATTAATAGTTATCTATACAGATGCATATTGTTCAACCACCCTTCACCATAAGGGAAAGTAAAAAACAGAAATAGAAATAACTTTACACTTATGGAAACTTTATACTTTGATCTTTTGTGTTCGTCCATTTTTCAGTTTATTTACAGAGAAGTTAAAAGAGACAAGCATAAGAAGATCTCTCAGTTTGGCTGCTTTGAAAATATTGCAGAATTACTTCAGTCCATCAAGTTCAGCAACCAAGGCTAGCAATCAATAATTTACAGTAAATTCTTATTCACAGTGTTTAATGCAGTTTCAGACATGTTGAGACTTACACAGTCAATATTGCTCTGGGCATTGCAAGATTATGTAAAGTTGTAGTGACTATAAAGCGTTATATAAAGACAGAATGTATTTTGATCAGCGTTTGGGCTCATGTGCAACCCTGTACTACATTAAAGACAAAACATACTCCAAGTGTTTGTGTTTACACATACTGTATCTACATGAGAAGTGCTGAATTTCACGATGCACAATATCAAACCTTCCCGTTACTTTGAAATTCTTATTCTTACAGAAAGCAGAAAATTGGATTTAGTCATTCCTCTTTATATAGTTACAGTCAATTTATAGATAGATTCCAATTATATTGGATACAGTCAGAACAAACAGGTGTGATTAATATTTATTCAGTTTCTTTTTTCCGAATTGATAGTTGAGTCAACATGAGAGCTGCCTATGTGCAAACTTCAGTGCATCTTTCAGAAACAAATGCCTTAATATGGTTTCAACACAGGATAGTGATGGGAAGAAACAGCCGAGAATGGTTGGACTACTGGGAAACCTCTACTGCTGCCAAGTGCCAATTCTGCCGAGACAACTCGAATAAAACATGTTCAGTCCTTCCTTGACAGCGAAAAGATAGAAATGAAAGTTGTGATCTGCTGGCAATCTTCCGCGGAAGAAATTATTTATTTAAAAAAAAACAACAACTCATGCTCTAGAAGTCCGCTGCTGTCGAAAGTCAGTTCATCAAGGCAACAGTACTTTTGTGTTGGCCTCCAAAGAAGCCAGAGAAAAACTCCAGGGCCAGACGGACGTGGATTGGAATGAAGACGTAAGAAGTGTAAACCACCATTGCGATCATCGTGAATAAAACAGTATTGAAGATCGACTGTTCCCAAGGTTCCAACACATAGATTCCAGTGATCAGCAGGTACTGGTAATAAAGCCAGCAGATATATTCCTTCAGGCTCTTCACATCCATCGGGCCACTTTGAAACGGACAGGGTAGCCACACTAGAGGCACAAGAGACACACAAACACACAAATACACAAATATATCAATTGCATGAGCTGTTAGATCTGGTCCTTGGGGGCTATGACATTTTTTTTTCATTACATCTAAGATCTTCATTACTACATCGATCTCATGGCTTGATTTATGTAAATCTATAAAAAAAATACCAGTGTGTGTAACTCTACCCCTTGAGCTGGAAATGATAAATCCACTGACTGGAGGTCCTCGGCTACACAAGTGAATGCTGTACTGACTTAATAATAGGTTTAATTTGAACTATTTGATTTTTCACCATGGTGGAGGTTGCTTGTGAGTAGACTAACCAAACTTGTAAATGTGCCAGTCAAGCAGCTCGTCGGTCCAATTAGGGGCTCAATGAAACGAAGAGCTCAGATGGAATGAAACCCTGTACAGTATGTGTCCAGACTGTTGAGGGCCATCAGGTCTTCTAGCTCTTCTTCCATATGAGCTTTAATTTGCTTAATTAAGCCAATTACTTGATTCTACTATTTCCCCAGGTCAGGGGCTGTTAGTTATTTTTGACACACAGGCCCCAGATTAAAAGAAAACAAGTTAAACACACAGCACCTTATGCTTTTGTGTTTGCCAGAGGCTCCTCTGTCTTGTATTCTTTCTTGCTGGTTGTACATTAATTTGCAGTGTTTTTTCATGTACTGGCCACAGAACCTCTGCTGGTTTGCAGCTCATATAGACTGGGATTGACCCACCCTGTTTTAGAGGGGATCATTTTGAGGATTTAGATGGATTATTTTAAACTGTTAGAAGAATTATACTGTTAGAGGAATTATTTTAAACTCTTAGGAGAATTATACTGAGGTTTGGTTCTGTACTGTGTCACCAATGGGTACAGGTTCATCTAATAAGATTCATAATGGCCTAGCTGATGACTGATAACTAAGTTTTCTAGAATAATGAGGTCACCCATTAGGGAGAACAGTTGTTTCTTTAGTTTGTTTTTTTACTCACACCTGGGACGAAAATAATTAAAAGCTTTCTGAATGAGGAACCAGGTGTTTCAAAAATTGATTTTACAATGTCCCATGACTCACTGACAGATTTACGCTTCATTTATTAATGCATAAAAAAAGTAAAAATGAAAGAGTTTGTGGTATAGATGATATAAAAGATAATAGTTGTCAAACTGCCACTAAAACACTTGAAAAACTGGAAACGAGCACATTTGACATTTCGTTGTAACGGAACATCACATACAGTATATCGTGCCTGCTTGTAGGCAGTGTTGCAAGAAGGCCGGTGCGTGCACTTGTATCCTGATGTCACCCTGTGCCCTGCTACCCCTGTTTGTTACAGTTGCAGGCTCTTCAGAAACCACCTTCACAGAACCAGCCCACAGAAGCAGCAGGAAAGTAGCCACAAGTGAATATGGAAAAGTGGCCATTCTGCACCTCCAGCCTGGGATGCTAATATCGATGGGTAAAGAGGATGTGAGTTCTTCTTTAGAAACCGTCTTTAATCTTGAGTACAATAATATGAAACACGTTCCCCCTTGAGCTTTTAACACACTTTTGTCCAGCGTCAGAGCCTGTGCAGATTTCTGCTTCAAATGTAGCGGAGGACTGCGCTTTCGAAAATACGGCAGCGTGACACATGAGATTGCACGCAAACTGCCTCCGCCACCTGGCAGCGATTCGCTGTTGTTGTTTCTTAGCAATTATTTCATCGGCTCGAATTAAAAGGGGGAGCTGCACGGCAAAGGAAAGAGACCGGCAAGGGATTCTTGTAATGCGAAACTCGCACACTTTCCAATCTTGTAACAGTAGATTGGACAAATCCATTAACTTGGCAGACATGAACGAAACTTTGTGCTCTTCGTGATCCTTTGAGGGTGAAAAAAAGTGCTATATCAATCATTATTTTTGACTGTATGTTTAATTTGCCTGTATATATTTTGTATGCATTATTATTTTTAAATGCATATGCAGGCCATTTGTGCTGTAATGTTTATTCCGTAGCCTTTGGAATACGAAGCCTTTTCCAGCACTAGGCAGTGCCCCAGGGCTAAGTGTGCAGCACCTTTTGTTAACTAGGAATCCCAGGGTAACCAGAGAAGTGCCACGCAGAAATCTCCCGAGTCTGCCCTGGTGTTCTACAATACTCTAATAAGACACGAGGGGGGCTAGGTGTTACATCCCAGCAGGCAGACTTGATCAAATAAGCCACTCGATGACAGTTTCCCTTTCATTTTAAACAGGCCAGACATAAATAAAAGTTCAGGTTTAGGGAATCTTTCACTGAATTCCCACCCTCTGGGGGCTAGCTGTACTTTTGACATACAGTACAGTTGCTTCAGTAAAATCCCCCCCGTTTGCTTACAAATTGAGCCTAACAACCTTTCCAGCTGTAATTTAGGAAAACGCACGAACAGCATTAACAAATCATACTGTAACTATCTGGCGCACATTGGTAAGCCGCCTTTATTATTATTATTTATAGAGTATAATTAAATACTTTACTGTATATGTGGGAGAATCAACAGTATGTTTCTGACATGACACTGCTTGCTTAGTAGTGTACAGTTGTGCAAAGTGGCACCAAACCACTCATGAAAGTCGACAGGACAAAGCAAATTGGGCAACCCGTAGATAACCCCGGTAAACTCGTCTTTTTATTAGAATAAAAAATATAAATATGCATAATAAAATGGTTACTTGTCTGCCTAATTTGGATGAGGAAAGGTAATGTATTAATTGGAGAAATAATTATGATACATTGTCGAGAAGTACAGTATGACACGTTTTCTAACTTATACGTGTGGGTCCAGACGGGACAGCAGTCGTCAGAGCCCAGCTGAATTGTTAAGACTTCAATGGAACACAACACAATGACTAAATAAGTGATATAAATACGGATATTAAAGGACAGATATTAATCCAGACACGTTCAAAATTTGTCTGAACGTGTTAAGGCGAGCCTTCTCTGAAACTCGTTGTAAATGTAAATTGATGTCTCATTTACACATTGTTCACTGAGCAAGTGAACAATGTGTAATGCCAAACCCTGTGACATTAATTCTGGTTGATCTGTAACAGAAGAGAACAGCACAGATGTAATACGTTTAAATGGAAATATTTTCTTAGCGATAGGGGTAAAATTTAAAACCCAGATTCAAGACCGGGTGGCTGTATTTGAACTGTATTCAAAGACATTCTTGGTCAAAGTCACCCCCTCCTCATTCAATTCTGTCAGTGTGTTAAAATGGGGAAAAGTATTCACATTTTCCAAGTGTATCATTAAAAAAACACACATATTTATATATATTTGGGACAAATACTTTCACTTAAGCGTTACCCCGAGACCAAAGCCAATAAACAAAGTGATTAATTACAGTTTTTTAAAAAACGATAGCAAGAAATATCACACTCACCTATATCACCTTCCTTTTAACTCTACTGTTAGTGGGTAAGGTTTATTGCAAGACGCCGAAGCGAACTGACAGAATTCCACCAGTGTGCCACTGCTTTATGGAATCTAAAAGCTGCCCTACCTGTTCACCATCCACCAGGTACCTTTCTTTTACCACACCCACTATTCATGTTTACACTCACCTGTGCGTTAGATGGGTGTACAGTACTGTATGTTTAAAGCACACGGAAAAGATTACAGATGAAGCCCTGCGCGCCTCGTCCCAACACAGGCTGAGTATAAAACAAAGTAAAAAAAAAAAGCTTGTTTGAAGCAGTGTTTGCTTTTCCGAAAACCGTCACTTCCACACTGATACAATTGGTACGTGCAACGAAATTACTGAACTTTCTGTCTTTCCCTCTGTAATATCCTCATAACAGCCTGCCATCACACTGATGATGCACCGCAGTCATGCGGACCCTGGAGTCCGTCTGCAGTATTTCAGCAGAGGAAACGCTGTAACAGCATAAGTATCACTTTTCTTCTAATTTAAAGATGCTGCAAAATTTGGCACAAGCGTCAAATATAAATATGCAAGCGATGCTAGAAAAATGCATGTGTATACAACGACAACCGAGACAACCCCCCCATCCCCAGTCATCTGGCGACACACGCAATGGCGTAGGCTGCAAGGACCGCAAAGAGACACTACAAAGTCAGCCGGACATTTGACATTTACGTTTTGAAAAACGTTCCTGATCCGTTATGTCATAGACCATGCAGTTCCGCGGCAGACCGAAAATAGGTATCGCAGAAACAGCATGAGATAAAGGTGGTTGTTTTCCCCCTCACTGCAGCAGAATTATAGTACAGTACCGAGTTCAGTTCCCCTTAGAAATCAGCATCTCACTCCAGTCATTTCACGGGCTCCGCTGGCTGTCGAGGCGCGTTCACGGTGTTGCTTGAAACGCAGCAATTTCGGAGGTGAACGCGCAGACGATGTCGATAGTCTGGACAAGGACAGTAGACTTAAGTATCTAGAGGGTGCATACAGCTCCAAACTCATCTATTGGCGGCAGTATCTTTTTAAAAAATACTTTTACACATTAAAACGTAAAGGGTTTAATTAAAATTTACAACAGAGCTAATGCAAACATACAGTAGCTTGTAGTGACAGTATTTTTGAAGACGGTCGAGTACGGAGCTGAGTCAGCATGCGTAGGCTGCAAAGAAACAGCTAAAGGTTTATTCTTCGCTGAAAGGAACAGAAAGGAAACACTAAGTTTCGGCTTTGGAGCCTTCTTCAGGTGGTAATATTTTAGTCGTTAAGAGTTAACAGCCATCAAAGCACACATGCTTGCTGGTGGGATCCAAGATGCTGTCTTGTCAGACGGTGATTAATTACTTCAGTAAACCTGTCTGCCTGGTGATACTAAGGTTTGAATTGTAGTGCAAGCAGCGTTTTATTACTATTTGTTATTATCACATGCGTTTTCTCCTAAGCTAAAACTGGCTGAGATGTCAAGGTAATATGAGATGGCTGATATACGGTAAAACTGTGTTCTTCTGCGCTCTTTAGGTATAATGTTACTATGCCGTGCCCACATATTATAGTGTAAAGTGGGCACGAATTATAATGAATTGGGGTTCTTGAACACTCGCCCCTACCGCCACAATTCGTCCTTCACCGCACGGGCTCCAACCCGAAGTCAGAAAAACAGCATTCTTAGCTTTCAGCTCAGTTTTGGCCAAGGACAAGCTGCAGACCTCTACTGAAATAATTGTGGACAGTCAGTGCAGTGTGAAATGGCAATAGAGCAGAATAAGTGTTTTCATAAAAGCACACTGCTGGACACTGTACTCCTCTGAATATTATGCCTTCATTATTACTGGGGTATCAACAAGGGTATTAAATTCAACAAGATGACGGGTGGGTAACCTGTTCCAGACACCAAGAACCCTTTGTGTTAAGAAGTGCCTCAGTTTTCGATCTTAAAAACACCCCCCTGCAGTTATCGCTTGTCTCTATTCTATTCTGGAGAAGTCCATTAGGCTGACTTTGTCAAAGCTATTAAGGTTTTTGCCTGTTTGAATCAGTTGTCCTTGTCCTCCTCTCTTTTCAAGCCTTCAAGAAGAGAATATAAAAGTCAACAGTGGAGTGTATGGCATACTGTAATGTCACCTACTGTACACACACTGTCTTGAAATTGTATTGTTATTTCTGTATTCCATAATTGTTGTGATGAAGTTAACACGTTTTTTTTTTGAGAGAGATATAGACTATGCCTTTAAGAGACCTACTGTAGGTAGTGTAAATCCAATAAGACCATACAGTATAATGATATATAATATATTTGCACGTAGCTCAGATACAGAGAGGGAAGTGTATGGCAGGGTGAAGTTTGGCCCTTAATGTGAAATGCTAATCTAGTCTGACAGTGTGTCCCTGGGATGTGGCTATAAAGGAGCTTTGCCCAGACTGCTGGTGAGATTTTAACCTGTTTGCCATTCTTTGCAAGGTAACATTTCCAGACACATAAAATGGTATGCCTGCCCCCCAGAAGATGTAATTCCTGAAGTCTTTCTGCCCTTGTGGTGGATTTACTGTTGGACTGATGAATTTGTACAGAGAAAGAAAAACTTTTTTTAGGGGTGCCTTCCTGTTTCTTAGAATACAATCTGTGCTGCAGCTCGGTTAGGCCAGTCAATCCAGTCCACACTTCAGGTATATGTGTTATATGGATAGATAGATAAGACTTTATTGATCCCAAAGGGAAATTGAGGTGTTACAGCAGCCCAGCCCAAGACAAGCAAAAACAGACATCAGAATAGACTACAAATTAAAATAAGTACAGCAATACAAACTAAAATAAAGTTAGGTGTGCAAAATATGCTAATAGTCACTGTAAAACAATACAGTATATACAGATTGAAAGTAGCACAGTATAAACAGTATATTAATGCAGTGTCCAAAAAGTTCATGCATGCAACATGCTGTCCATAGATGAGCAGATGAAGGGCTAGCAGTCCTAGCCTAGGGCAGTGTTATACACCCTGACAGCCACCAGGAGGAAGGATCTGCGGAAACGTTGCCTTGAACACCGTAGCTGGAGCAGTCTGTTACTAAAAGTGCTCCGCTGCCTAATAACAGTCCCATGTGGCAGATGAGAGGCGGTGTTCATGATGTATTGTATTGCTTATGGTACACAGTACGTACAACATGTTATGTATTGCTTACGCCAGGAACAGTAAAAACCTTCCCTGGCTGGAGGTTCAAAATGGTATCTGTGTTTGCAAGCACTGCAGGAAGAGAATCAAATAGCTCCGGGCTCCTTCATATTGTCGGTCTGCAGCCTGCCTTGCTCAGAGTGCCCAGTGAAACTGGACAGAGACCACCAATGGTTTTTGTATTCACCAGTTACTTAATCTAATTAGCTAGAAAATGAAAACTTCATGTTTGTGGTTTTCAGCTAATTTCCTGCTACTCTGAAACATAATACGGATAAGGCTGTATATACAGTATATATAAATTCAGCACATCTGCAAATCTTTCACTTTACTAATTAATATTTCAGTTAGACTACAGCTGAACAGGCATTTGCTTAAAAATAGCAGCACCGGCAATGCTCAGCAGGCGATCTGTTGAGGGGAAGTCCCACATCAGTATTTTTCTTATTCAGTTTTTATGGCAGATCTAGAATCCTTAAAGACCTGAATACATCTTAAAATGTATAGGTATTCATACACCACCACCCATAAAATCAGATGGGTAATAATGGTGTTTGTAACGGAAGTCTGCTGGGGGGGGTGGTGACAACAGCCAAGTTCAATCACACTCAGTTGCCATCATTTCCTCACCTAAAACATTATACAGACTGTACGTGATCCCCTTCTCTCCCTCACATACTGTATATTTTTCTCCCATCTCAACTTCTGCACTTACCTCTTGGTCACTCCTCAGTCTGCATATGGGACTCCCAGGCTCCTCTCCTTATGGCCAGGAGGTTAGCCCTCAGCCTAGCAGTGTAAGACATTTTTTTTAAATTAAGCACTCCATAATCCTTTTATTAGCATTAATTATTGGGTATCGTTATTTCTAGTGAAATGTATATAAATCAGTTACCTACAGCAGACTGTGAGAGTTGTTAGAATACGCTTTTGCACGTTGTGTACAGTATATGCTTTTGTATTGTCGTGGAATGTGTGTTTTTTCTCATTAGCTTGAATATTTGTGATCCATTCCTGCAGAAAAGTGAGACGATGTTGGCTGACGATCCTGGTCACTTGGAACTGGAACAGAGTTTCAGAGGTGGTGAATGTGACTTAGGGGTTACAAGACGTGTCTGTGAATTCTACTGTGCAATTGGAAATGAAACTTTGTCTTTATTCTTTACTCTTTGTGTCATTTTCTCTTATTGGTGAAAGTTCAACATTGCTTTTATGTTGAACACAGAACTGGAAACAACAGAACTGGAATTGACATAAGAACATAAGGAAGATTAGAAGGAGAGGAGGCCACTTGTTACTCATGTATCCACTGACTAACCATAAAATGTATTGCATTTAGCTTTGTGTTTCTGATTGTTGTGCACAAATTGTCCATAGTGTCTTTGAAAGCATCAGTGCTTTCAGACTTGCAAAACATTGTCATGGATGCCTTAGAAACTAAAATGACTTTCAGAGGGCAGTTCTTCATGTACAGTATACTGTACCTGCCATCTTCATTGTGAACGACAACATATAAACAATGTAAAGAAGTACTGCATATTGGAACTTGTAGAAGCTCTGTGTTTGAGATGATTAATTCAGTGGAAATACATTTTTATACTCACAAAATATTAGTGGGGGGTCCTGAGATGGAGCCATCCATCCATTTTCTAAACGCTTTATCTATTAAAAGGGTGGAGCAGCCAGATGCCTATCCCAGCAAGCAACGGGTGTGAGGCGGGATACACCCTGGATGGGAGGCCAGTGCATCACAGGGCACACACACAGACCCAAACACACACACTCACACCAGGGCAAATTTTCCCAATTAACCTGAGACAGGTCCTAATTTTGGGAATCTCTGACATTGTAAATGTTCTATTGGACAAAGTCATGTTTCAACCTTAACCTAAAAAAATATTTTCTTTTAGGTGATAAACATTACTTATAATGACAAAGGGCTGGCAATTTACCCAGTTAACTTGTATATAAAATTCAGTGCAGAAACATAAATGATTTACCAGTCTGATTTGTTTTATATGATAGAATGAAATATCTGCTCTGGTTACGAACAATGTTGTACAGATACTAGTGAATCTCTTTTTTGTACAAGCCTGCCACCTGGCGATTACTGACAAAAAGTCAGTTTGTGCTGATCTTTTTCACAGAGAGTAAATACTGTAGTTCTTGTTTGAACCATTAGTGTTTCTAACACCTCTAAACAGATACTTCCATGTCTTCTTGACATTGTTACAGTTAAATATAACAATGGTCATATCCAAGCATGCCCAACCAACTTTATAAAAATCCCTAGAAGTTTACATATATAAGAACCTGTTTGGTTCTGTCAGCCCGTATCAGAGACAGACACTGCTCATTTAAACAAATGGGATCATTCATTAAAGCCAGGGTGGGAAGTTAAGAAGCTACAAGTACATAACTTAAAAGTACTCATGTGAACCGTGTAAGGTTTCAGGGTCAAACCTTAGAATTGTAAATCATTTTAAGGTCCATTATGAAAGTTCGTGGAGCATTAAAGCATAAAGGATGGACCCACCCTTTGAAAAACATAAATGTTACAATTACACAGCAAGCAGGGCTACCAGATCTCTATACTGATTAATGAAGACGCATCTCTAAACAGGACATTTGGTCTTCAACTGGAAAGTGGATGATCATCTGAATATCCTTCAGGTAACATTAATTTTTTTTTTTACCTGAGTGGAGGGGTTACTGGATGTGTATCAAGTGTTGCAGTAACTATTATGAGGGTGAATTTAAATTAAAGCTTCATTTCCAAGTTTCCTCCATCTGGTTTGTCAGCCACACTGTTTGAAAAGAAGGCATAGAATATAATTGTTCTGTGTCATAAGATGATTAAATTATTTGTGTTTGAATGAGCTCTAGAAGACCAATTGAAATGTACAGCTATACATTTCTATGTGGGGGCATTTGGATGTGTTGTTTTTGGCTGCCCTGTGCAAGGCATGTTTCTTCCTCGTTTCTGTATTTTGTATTTTAACCTGAACCACAAATGAAGCAGAGTAACAAGTTAAGAAAATAAAATAATGATTTTATTTGTCCTACCATTGTAAAATGCATTTAAATGAGGTTAATATATTTTTTTTTACTTTGTGAAGGCTTTTAAAGGAGATATGAATTACCTTTGCTAATAAAGCGCTTGGAATGATTTCAACAATGGATTTGGTAACAATAGATAAAACAACGTCAAGCTCCAGTGGAAAAGGCTTCAGTGTCTCTTTTTAGAGTTGGTTTTTAATATTCGAAAAGCTACAAACTTGGGGAATAGTCTCCCTCCTGTGGCAAAAAGAAGAATATAAAATCATTTCATGATTTTGTGTCATGTATTCACACTCCAGCATCCTGCTGCACAGTTCTATAGTAATCGTATAAGAGACTTCTTTCATACACGATTCCAAATACTGTTGTTCCCAAAGTCTAACAAAATATTTACTAACTGAATAAATTTGTTACAATAGGATGCAATGTCTCTGGTGTGTTTAAAATGGCTTAACAGAAGTTTCCAATTGAAATGACATGTTTCCTGCTTAATACACGATATGATCCGCTGTGCATTAATTCTGATACTCCTACACATTTACAGTTCAATTTAATATGATTTAAGAGGATTCTCACCACATAAAAAGACTGCAACAAACATAAAATTCCACACATTCACAAAAAATAAAGCTTTGTACAGTAGATACTGATTTTACTCTTTGTCGCATCACCATATTTATATTACGATATGTTCCTTGCAAATTACTAGAATGTTTGGATGTTTACATATCCTCTGTTCTTAACCTTTGCTGTTGTGCATTTAGGCATGCAGGTGTGTCATCTAGCTGAGATGCAACACATTTAGATGCATCACTGTAGTAGAAAAAAAAGAGCCTCCAATTACAATTCCGTGGGGTAGGGAGGTTGAGAAAAGAACAAAGCATATGAAAGAGCAGACCACTGCAGGCTGGGAGCAAGAAGTAACGATTCAAGGTTTTAAGCAAACCTCTCAATAGCACTGCCTCAGCTTACTCCTTCTCTATTATTCACTTCAGCAGAGAAAAGCCCATTAAAAGCCTAACGCATAGGCAGTGCTTCCACTTATGACAAACAGGAGTAAAGGGTGATAATGGAGATCCAGGTAAGAAACCCCATTCTGAGTCTGTTCACTAAGATGAAAAATGATATGAATAACATTTTATCATCAGTATACCAATATCAGCAAAGAAGTTTGCTTCCTATGTCACAATGATCCCATGGATACATATGGGTCCAAACTACGCATAACATCTGACACAGATTTAAATTTTGTTAACAAAGTGCAACTGTAATTTTCTGAACCACTGCACCAATTCACGGCAACTGAAATATTTTGCATGCTTGACCATACTTGTGGATAAAGAAGGTCCTGAGGATCTGAGTAACTGGAGACTGGGGGCACAAAACCTAGCAGGAAGGAAATAAAAATCCCAAGAGTTGAACGGACACATATTGTCCCAGTTCAATTACAGTACATTTTCCTTCTGAGAGGGTACGTAACTTGCACACATTTTCTTTGAACGGAACCAAACTCGTTCTGATACCTAATTAGCTGAGCCTCACCAAATATAGGTAAAAGTAAGCTGATATTTATTTTCCTGCTGCATAAGCTCCACAAAGCAAAATTTAAAACAATCATTTACATTTAAAGCATGTGCCCTTAACCTGAATCAATGATATATGTGTGGAGGTCAAGGCTATGAAACACCTTTGGTGACAGACATAAGCCAGAGCATCTTCTGGGTTTTCGTCTGGTGAGCACTTATGTGATATGTGAATTCGTTTAATATAAATTCAGCAGTTCAACATTTTGTTACCTACTGTATGTATGTTTAATTGAAAGCATACTTTCCATGAAGAATTACTCTTAAAGGGGAACTGCAATGCTATTTTTATATTTGGGTTTAGAAATAGCAATGATGAGTGCTTTTCAAACCACGGTAAAAGTCAAATGTACCGTGTACAGTAACCTGTAACTCTCATTCTCGCCGTGGTGAGACCAGTGATTTGCCGCAACAACGGCGACCATACAATACTTTCAACAAAGTTCACGATTTTGTGCTTAATTAGAAATTTGTAATCTACACCAATCTCATCTACGTTTTCTATACCATTCATGAGAATTTATTTTGTTACTGAGATTTCATAACCGTTCTGAGAAATTGGGACTGCAGCTCCCCTTTAATTAATCAGCATCAGAACAGCTGAAAAGGAAAGCAAGATGCACCGAGCTGAGCAAATAATGGGACCAGTAAAAGGAAAGACCTTTGCACACTGGGTTTGATCTGTCATCCCATTATTGATGTGTAAATTCTACTGGATGGACATCGTTCCTGGATTAGAGGTGAATTTACAGATCAGGTTCAGTATACATTCTGAAATGTACTTCTGATGGGAAGTGCTCCAGAAGACAGTGAGAGTCTTCATGACTGGAAGTGATATGGATTATGTAGGCTGTGGGACTTCCAAAGGAGGCTGTTTTGTTGTTTGTGATGACCTTTACTGTATTTTATCTAAGGTGTGAGACCTTTGGCTTGGGGGTAGTTTTCAAACCATTACTGATGCAGTGGTCCCTTCCAGATGCATGTCTTGTTTGGAGTATGGAGTATTGTATGGAGTGGGTCTTGTGAGCATGAAAATAAACACTATGGACGAGGAAAGGGGCTGAAGGCGGCTCTGGACCACAGTGAGGCTTGGGGACCGACACTGTGTGAGAATCTTGGATTTTGAAGCCTCCGGCCTTTAAAAGAGAAGCAGATTGCAACAGTTGTTTTTTTCAACTTTGACATTCTCCTTTTGTCAACAGAATGAATTAAGCCCTCATTGCCCTTGAACTTTGGAAGTGGCATTTAAGTTTTAATCAACTAAAGCGCGTGGATACAATTTCTGTTTTTCTTTCTCCGTGTAATTTAAATGAAAATAATGGAATGGGCTTGAGGTATCGAATGGAGATCATGATTGCCTCAGAACAGACAAAGACTTCTCTCTCTGCTCTTCCTGGATTCCTCATACACTGTAGTTGCCTGTTTGACATTTACAACATGTCCTGTGGTTTTTGATAACATTGTTCTGTTTACGTGTGATTGTGCAGCACACTTTTCAAAGGTGAATGCAACTGACAAGACCAGGTTGTACCCCATCAAAGAATCTATTGCGCAGTTCCAGCCAACCCATTCAGAATTTCAGAATGACACATAGTTTATGTTATGAAACAAGTAATATGTTTATTCCATGCTGAAAAAAAGAAGAAATAAAACACAATTTTTCGCCCGTGGAGCCTTCTTCAGGTGTATGTATTGTGTCTTTTTATTATGTATTTTATTATACTTTTAAAGGTAGAATTGTCAATTATTTTTTATTTTTTACACACCCAACATGAAATTACCATAAGTGTCTTTACATTTCAGCTCACAGCCTCTCCCTGTACTCCCATGGAGAGAATGAGAGCATACATACAGGTTCCCCTGACCAACTGCTCTTCAGAGCCATTCATCTTTCATCAAGCCCCACAGAGAAACATAGGAGACTCACTGTGGATTGGAGGAGTTTCGCATCTCTCAATGACATCACAAATGGGCAGTTGCCGTGGTCACCAGAAGCCAAGAGAGCCCAGTAATCCCCACCTCTCGTCCTGGTGGAGTCGAGCCAATCGTGTGCCATCTCTCAGGAAATCTGCATCGTGATTGGCTGGTAGTGACTGAGGATCACATATGAGGATTACAGATGTGTTGTTTGAGCCACCTGATGAAATATGTTTTGATTTGTGAATAAATATTAATATCCTAGAGATTTTTCTTTTAAACTTATTGCAAATAGATGTACATGATGGAAGAATGATTTTAAAGATCTGAAAGCAAATTTTTTAAAGGATTTTTATTGTTTTATGGTTTATGGTTTTAATTAATTACTTAATTGTTGAAAAAATTAGCAAAATATTATTGCACCTGAATGGTAAATTCCATATATATAAATCCAGTACAGTAACTGGAAAGATACATTGGTATAGTACAGTCCGCATAAATAAAAGTAATTTTTACAAGCATTTTGTATACCTGTGCCAACTACATTGGAGGCAGCTAAACCACTGAAAATAATAATAATAATAATAATAATAATAATAATAATAATAATAATAATAATAATAATAATAATAATAATAATAATAATAATTATATATAGTACATACTCTTAAAAGCACAGGAACTTCAAATTGTCACTTCAAACAAGATTATGCAATGTAACTTAAGAAATTAATTTGATTTATTTGTGTTTTATCATGATATTCATTAAATAGCAGGCAAGTACAATACTTGTAGTTTTAGAGAAAAATAAGTGTCCTACTGTAAACTGACAGATATTTTGAATAATACGTGGTCATGAAATCTGAGCTTGTGTTTTAGGTTTACATTCATTAAGATGCACTTAAGTGGTACAGGAACAGTACATTTACTTTATTAAAATAATTGTTGCAAACTTTAGTTCACTTTTGCCTTAACAGGAATTTAAACTGATATAAGTTACTATTGTCATATCACTACTTTGTTTATTATACTAGCTTTTATTCAATATCCACTCCTTGGGCTAGCTCTCTACTACTGTAAGTGACGAGTATAAAGTTCTACCTACAAATTACAGCTTTTTCCAAAAGAATCCATTAAAGTACACTGGCTTATTACTGGAAATTTCCTTTAATTTAGCCCAATCCCCTTGATATATGGTAGAGGGATTCTTAATATATCAAGTGACCAGTGCTTCTGCTCCTGTGACCAACTGTTTTATTGAACTGAGTACATGAGAGTGGCATATCTCATGTCACAGAGGCGAGGAAACAAGAAAAGTACAGAAATGAGCAGTTCAATTAAGTCCTACCTGTCTGCAAACATTTGCATGTTCTCAAGTTTCAGGTCTTTCGTAGAATCTTGAATAATTCACCAATCCCGTCCGTCCAAAACTTTGGTACCCTCCAATTGGTCAGGATGTAAAGAATTCCTGAGAAAAAAATTAAATCAGAGTGTGAATGTGGATGATTCTAGTTCGTACAAAGAGCCATTAGGGGATGAGGTAAATTATAAACAGTTCATTAAGAAGGTAAGTGAGAATAATGTTAATTCCTTAGCATTAGAAAGGAAAACTGCCGCTTGGTCTTTTCTAACATGGTCAGATAATTCGGCAAAACTGAAATATTCAGTGTGATTTGTTTTGCTATTGGTGTTTTAGGAGTTGCAATTGTATTACAAATACTTAAGATTATTAAGTAGATGTAGAGGGAATGTGCTTTTGTATTTGTATAGGTTCATATCGGCTAAAAGAAACTAGTGCCTGTTCATTTTTTTCTAACCTGCATGGATGATAAAGCTTGGGTATTCAATCACACACGAAAATCTCAGAGTGGACTGGTATTGAAAAAGAAAACAGAGCTAAGAGAGAAATTATTCCAGTTTTATATTGTTGTGCTGAATTGTTCAACTTCTGAAAAAGCACTATCTAAACCTAAGAAAAATAAATGAGAAAAAAAATGTATGTGGCTGTTTCGATGTAAAGAGCTGTCAGACTCCAAAATTCCTGCATCTTAAATATTCCTACACAAAGCTGAGATCTGAGGTGAAGTTAAATAAATCAAACAGTTATACAACATTCCCAGCTACAGGAAACATTCTTTTATACAGAATTTGTATTCACTTGGATTTCTCTTCTATAAGAAACTTTTTTGTTCTTTGTTTAACCTTCTCTGTCTGGTAGTCCGTGATTGTAAGTTTACCGAACATAGAAAAATCTGTGTTATGACATTTTCAAATATCAGAATGATACAAATAGATAAAATATTTTTTTCAGTCTGATGTTTTACTACATAGATAAATGTACATATTTCACAGATCCTTTAGGTTTTGAATATAGGGGCTGCAAAGATATGTATTAATAATATTCAACAAAACATCTTTCTTCTAGAAAAAAGGCTGCATTCGCACGCACCTTGTCAGTTTTATTTGTTTTATCAAGTGTTATCTTCCCTCCACCTGTTGTCAACGAATTACCTACAATTGAGCTTTTCTCCTCATTTCATCCCACTGCTGTATCCTTTCCAATTTCAGATCAATACTCTCCATTCATTTCTCAGCGCAGCCAGGCTTGTCTTCCTACCTAATAAACCTAATAAGCTCTTTTCACCAACCTAACAACCCCAAGAGAACCTCGGGAGTTCATCTCAGGCGTGCGGCTCTCTCCAGACACATACTCACGGGGGTTACTGTAGTGCTGCAAAGCAAATCTATACTCTGGTCAGCTTGCTCTCCCAGTCCATTTTTGTCATCCCCCAGTCAAGACAGTGGGTTAGAATAAGTGATCTCATGATGTGCTTTGCTTTCCATACCATGCTTTTTTGCAGTGCTTTACTGAAATTCAATAAACAGCTCTGTACTGAAATTCAGTGCACTGATTGACACTTTCAAGGCTCCTTTGCCTCCTAATGATGTGTTCCAATAGACCCAATGGATCCTTATTATGGATCTCTTCATCACACTTCTCAAAAACGAGCTAATTACATTATATTAGCACATTCTCCCTTAAAATGTTGAGGAATCAAAATTAATAATATTTTTTACGCTTTTGTATTGTTAATTGCAGGTATTGAAATGGCGACCTTTTCCTTCCCATCAGTGTGTCTAGTGGCAATTGTAATTATTGCGCACATATCAGCTAAGACGACTCAGTTTCCTAAGTACCTGTACACAAAGAAGCCCTTCCCGGAAGTCCATCAGACTACCACCACGTTTTCCAGCGGCGTCACGGATGAGACGACCGACGGCACAGAGACCTCGTCCTCGGCATCCACGGACAGCACCACCTTCGCCAACAACCCCTTCCAGGGCTTCAAAACTATCTCCACACCGCCTCCCAGCCTCGATCACGAGAACTTCACTCTCGACTACAACGAATGCTTCTTCAATTTCTGTGAGTGCTGTCCTCCGGAGCAAGGACCAAAAGGACAGAAGGGAGACAGGGGGCTGCCAGGTACTATTTCAGCGGTAACTGCCTTGTCACAGGTTAACCCATGCATTGCAGGGAAGTCAGACGTACCAAATTAGCAAACAAAAAAGACCGCATTCAGATCGTAATGAGTTACAAAAAAAAAAAGAAATGAACAACTGCATTCGTATAATGCTGTACCTCCCTGCAATTTCCCTCACGGGATCAATAAAGTATCTATCTATATTATACAAAATGCAGAGCTGTTGTGGAAAATATTGACACCTTAAATGATGAATTTCTATTTTAGAAAATAAAAATGCACATTTTCATTCTGAGTACAGAATGTGCACTGTGCTCTTGTAACCCTATTAAATGTAATCCTTTTATAATTTTTTAAAATAACTTTTTATTTCAGTAGTAAAACATATACTGCATTCTAGGATTGATATCTTACTATCAACACAGACATTTAGCACATTATGAAAATTACTTTGTGCAATAATATAACTATGAGTAGCAGTTAAATGGAGACAAGTATCAGGAAGATTAGCACTGTTGCCTTGGGGCCTGGGTTGCTTGCCTGGAGAGCCTTCTATATGCTCTCCCATGTCTGAATGGGCTGGTATTCCATCTAGTGTACAGGCTTGTGTCAATGCTTTCGGATTAGGCTGTAGCAGACTAATCCTTACAAAGAATAAGGGGCTTTATGGTAATGGAAGGAAAAAGTTTTGGAATACACTCCGTTCACATCTGTGCAAGTATTCTGGAATCCACTCCTTTCAGAACATTATATCCTTGAAAAAAAAAATCTGTACTATTTTATCACCTAAAGTGTATATTTGTTAAACGACTATTTTACTGCTCTGTAATCTATTTGTTCTCTGATTATTAACGAGAAGAAGCAGCACTTTCTTCTTTATTAACCCAAAACTGTATTTGAATGAAATATTAAATCATGAAGTGAAATCTGCAACTCCCATTTTGTTCAGCATATCTGACACATTTGATTGAATGCGGATTTGAACGTGTATATTAAAACTATTACAGGGCATCGTTTAGACACGGCAACACAGATATTTGCTTGTTATCTGAGGCGATTGTCTGGAGAGGCTCTAGTGCTTGCCAAGTGCTGAGTGGGGATGTTGTGCTGTTGCAGGACCTCGTGGAGACAAAGGAGAGCCGGGATTAAGGGGACTACCTGGACCAGCAGGCATTTCTGGGATCAAAGGGGCCAGAGGAGAAAAAGGTGACTTTATATCCTATCTTGTTTTTCAGGAATTTTTATTGTAACCCCTTTTTTTTTTCAAAAAAGGAGGCACTTAGACTTTTTAAGCACATTCCAGAAAAGGGATTTACACTGCTAGATTAGAGGATTTGAAAGCACTGTAGCCCTTCACAGTCCCGTTCCTCATCCAGAGTCAGATGTCATTCCTGATTCAAACAGTGGGATTTTTCTGATATTTGATATCACGTTAATTAAAGATTAGCACCTTTTGGTTTCCTTTTAACAAGGCTGTAGGACTGCAGACTATAATCTCCCTTCCCAGGCCTGTGATCAGTTAGCTCTAAACAAGGACTTCTTTGAAAACTGGGAACTTATTTCAACATTATGATATCAAATATGAGAGGTATTTCGATCAGTTATCGCATCTACCTATGATCCTGTTGAATAGTGTGGTGTCACTTTCAGGGCCACATGGATTTCCAAGGAAGTGGCTTGACTCTAGGATGTGTTAGGAGATACAACAAACAGGAAAACCAGTAATAGTATCCTGGCATGGCATGGTGCTGTTGTTAGAAATGGAAAAGATTCATACCGATGTGACATTTGACAAAGTCAACATGCACTTAATGTGATCATCAAAGAGGATGGACGGGACTGAAAATACTAATACAATGAGTGTACTGTAGGTAGTACAAAACCGCTACTGAAGTGTTTGTTAAAACTTCTTGTGCTGATACCAAAGGTCATAGTCTTTGTTCTTTTAAATATGTGGCATGAATAGGAGCAGTCATGTTCTTTTGTGCACATTGACGTTCACTGCTGGGCTAGACTGTATCTAATATAAGAACAAGTAATATGTTTATTCCGTGCTGAAAAGAGAAAAAAGAAACAACACCGTTTCGGCCGTGGAGCCTTCTTCAGGTGAAGCTCCACGGCCGAAATGTTGTGTTTTCTTTTTTCTCTTTTCAGCATGGAATAAACCTATTACTTGTTCCTTTTGCAGCCTATTCATGCTGACGTAGCTGCCCACCTGTATCTAATATATGTACATACCAGAAGCAAGCAGGTGCCAAAGGAATGCAAGGCATGCATGTGATTGCCGCTTTTATGTAAAAACACAGCTCCCAACACGAACCAGACTGCACAAGTGGAAACTGTAGGGAAAAAGAGAACAGGATTGTTGTGACCTTGTGAAACTTTTGGTTTAGGTTTAGCTGAGCCCTTGTGTATTTCAAGAAATGGCTGGATGAGATCATTGGATCATTGGAACTAACTACCTGAAGGGCTACATGGGATGAGTGGCCAACTCTCACTACAACTTTTCTTATGTTCTCATTGTACATTTTGCTCTTGACATCAGTTTCAGGATTCATCTTTTAAGAGTGGCTGTATGGACTGCCAATTCTGAAATATAGATGTGTGGTTATTCATTAACTTATAATCAGAACTTAATGAGGGCCTCGCCTTTGGATGGTATTCTTTAATTCCTGTGCAATTAAGGTACACTATATACAACTACACCCAGAGACTCGACATTGGTAAAAGCAGAGATTCCATGAGCCTTAAGGGATGCTCTTTTTATAAATACAAGTTGCTACCACAGAGGAAAATCAGTTACAAGGTGGAAAACACACAAAAAAATCTTTAACATTTATGTGCAAGCGTGCAATAAATATGTAGGCTATCGGAAATCTTGAATTAAGTGCCTGCATCGGGGCTGGTAACTTTTATGTTAAACAACTGTGCAGTATAGCTTTACAAGTTCTTTCAGTTAAAATTGTGTAAAGCGCAAAAAAATAATTGAAACCCCTTACCAGCTTTAATCGTAATGTGTTACAGGATTTTGTGTCCTGATTTTTCTACTCATTGTAGAAAAAAACAAACATGTCCTGAGTGACAGTAAGATTAAAGAGCGATCAATACAGTCAATCACATGTGTCTCGCACTTGTCAAAATTATCAGCAGTGCACAGAACAGAAGGAACAGAATACAGGACACATTTCTATTTGTTAATATGAGTTGAAAGAAAGGCATTTTTAAGACATTCAAAGTGTTTCCCATGTTCAATGTTTTAGAACTTGAGAAAGGATTTGGTCTGCATGGTACCCCTACCCTTACCTTTGTACGTGCAAATAAGTGTGAGTGCCGTATTTCCTTTCTGGATTTGGTTTTCTTGACATTCCTCTGAACAGTTTGGGCTCTCTCACATCCTAGCACTGTGGTTTAGAACAGTCACCACCGAGCTAAAGGTAGCTAAATGTGGCACGAGTGTGCACGAGCATGAGTGCAGAGGAGTAGCACACACACGTACAGTGTGTTCCCACTATTCCACTTGTGCAGTGTGAGCTCTTGAGAAGAAGTGCTATACTAGGATATTTATCATTCATTTAGTATTTCATGCTGGTTTAGGGTTGAGCTTTGAAGTTCCTAGTCTGCCCAGGCTTGACTGTCTTCATGACAATCTTCTCCAGGCCTAGAAGACACAGCATTTAGAATTCTGGGAGCAGTCCTTCCGGAAATGATACATATTTAGGAAGCGTTGATTCTTAATTATTATTTTTTAATAGGGGACAAAGGTGATCTGGGAGAAAATGGAATTAACGGACTTCCTGGGATTCCAGGGAAACCAGGCGAGAAAGGTGAGTCATGAAAAGTATTTCAGGCTTTCAGAAGCCGAGTTCTGGCCCCTGTGAGATATTTTTAATCTGTATTTGACATTGGGGGTATTTACCGTCGCAATCCCTGTATTGTATCAGCTATCGGCTTGAAAAATATTTAGCATAATTGGTTCTCATTAATCCTCTTTAAAAGTGTGAGATGGAAGAATGGCCATTTTAGTTGCTGCAATCCATCCATGCTTAGCAATTGCAACAAATAAGATGAAATCCAGTATATATAGGTGAAATATGAAGTATATGTAATAATGTGGCATATCTATTGCACAGTCATCTTTTCCTTCTGCAAATGATTGCCCCTTTTGATTACTACAGCACATTATTAACAGATTCCCATTCTTTAATTCTTGCAGGTGATATGGGGTCCAAAGGAGACAAGGGAAACGCTGGTTTTCCGGGGTTCAGAGGTGAAAGAGGGGAGAAAGGGGATCAGTGTGAGAATGGCACCAAAGGAGAGAAGGGGGAACCTGGAACTATGGGCCCAATGGGGTTTCCGGGGCCGACAGGGGAAAAGGGGCAGAAGGGGGTTTCGGGGGACAAAGGGGATTGTGGGTCAGGGGGAGAAAAAGGAGAAAGAGGCGAGAAAGGGGACACTGGTCCGAAGGGCCTGAAGGGAGACAAGGGAGAGGCTGGCATGGACGGTCCCGCTGGTGTCAATGGGCTGGACGGACAAGAAGGGAAACCTGGTGTCCCAGGAGAGAAAGGCGAACCGGGAGTCAGAGGTTTTCCCGGCCCTCCTGGACCGAAAGGGAACAGTGGACCGAAGGGCGACCGGGGTCCCCCGGGAATGAAGGGGGACCGTGGCCCGAGGGGTTTTAAGGGGGCCAGAGGTGACAGCGTGGTAGTGAAACGGTCGGCCTTCAGCGTAGGCTTGTCGCCCAGCAAGTCCTTCCCGCCACCCGGCTTTCCAGTCAAATTCGATAAGGTCTTCTACAACGAGGAAAACCACTACGACATCGCCATTAGTAAATTCAACTGCAGCATTGCTGGAGTGTACATCTTTACCTACCACGTGACTGTGAGGAACAGGCCCCTTAGGATCGCCCTGGTGGTGAATGGAACTAGGAAGCTGAGAACCAGGGATTCTCTGTACGGCCAGGACATCGACCAGGCGTCTAACTTGATCCTGTTGAAGTTATCCCAAGGTGACCAGGTGTGGTTAGAGACACTGCGAGACTGGAATGGAGCGTATGCTAGCAGTGAGGATGACAGCACGTTTTCAGGATTCCTGCTGTATGCAGATAAGGCCTGATTTTTTAATCTTGGGATGTTATCTGAGAGTGGAAAACGGAAGAAGTAGCCGATAATAAAATAAGATATGTCAAATTAATTATTAATGCAATATTCTTATACTTTAAACATTTTTTCCTTTAATTTAAATTATAAGAATCTGAGGTTTTATGAAAGAAGAATAACTTTGAAATGATAGTAGTGGACAAAGTCTTGGCACCATTTGTATGGAGTCTTGGTTGATTTAATACGGTACTTACAGTATGTGTCAACAGTAAACTGCGTTGTCTTGTTAACTGCTTTGTTTATACGAATATTAGAACACTCCAAAATAAAATCAAGCAGTAAAGTGATGTATTTTTTATTGCTGAAAGAAAAAAGAACAGACACTTTACTAACAGGCATTTCCATTTAAATTTGGCATCACAGGACTCACTGGGGACAACAGCATCCAAGACTTGAATGCTCGGTGAGATAGCTTGGTTTAACCCACTTGGGTAATGGGCAGCCTCTGGCCATGGGACAAGGAGGCTCGAACCCAATTCAGAAGTGAACCAAGGGGCAGCACCAAGGTGGAGATGGGGAGGAGGAGGGATGATTGAGAAGGGAAGCGTTTGTGTTTGATATACGGCGCTAATTTCCAGCACTGGTGAATACGGTAGATACAGCTGTGTGTGATTACCTACAGCTGTGTAGTTATCCCTCCCCGTCTTCCGTTAAGAACGTCTTTAATTCATTAATTTCTTACATAAATGTCTTTAACCAAATATAGCGATGGCGGTTTGTGCTGCCATCCCACAACCCCATGGTTAAGATCCAGATTTAGTCAACTGTCTGCGTCAGGTCTGCATGTTGCCCCTGTGTTTGTCTGGAGTTTTTGCAGCTGGAGGTTTCCTACTACACACCTAAGACATGCTGGCTAGGCTTGATTACCTCTTTCATATTGCCCCTTTCCCGGCACTGATGGCCTGGCACCATGTCTAGGAGGAGAGCAGTCATTCGACAGGCATTGTGCTCAATGCTCCCAAGACTGGCCAACGGAGGCTCCAGCCGGTTGCTGCCCTTGCCAGGGAAAGTGACTTCCTGATAATGGGTGGACATTATATGACATTAATAAGTGACCCATTGCTCAGACATTCTTGAAACGCTTGAATTAGTTCCATTTATTATCTTACTTGTACTCATCATACCACTCTCTATAAAACACTCCTCAAACTACTGTAACAGTCCTACAGTGAGAACCAATGGTCTAAGATGCAATGTGGAAATCTTCAATGAGATTGATCAAGTGGGCTGGCTTATAATCCATTTGATTTTGAGCTTTTAAAATATCAGCTTGAGGTCATTATAAGGTATGGTATGGTAAACAATAGATACAAACATAAGACTTAAACTTCACAGAGTATCAATGTGCAGCATCTCATAGCAAAAATGAGACATTTTTATAGAAAGTGTGAGAAAATGTGACCACTGCTTTCTACACTCACACAAAAACACCACCCTCAGCTAGAAAGAGTGCTTTTCAGATTGCTGTCCTTGAATTCTTGAATGTGAGAAAACTTACAAAACAAGCTCTCAGCCTCAATGCCTTTTTAAACAAAATAGATGGAAACTAATGCTGTTGACAAATATATGAAAATGCATCAAAATGCCACTGGGAATGATGACCAAATTGCTGCCCGTTCACAGGAATGAAAATGCAAATACACACCACATATTATGATTTACGTTATGATTTGTTTATAATGAAAAACTTTCTTAAGGTTTGTGTGTGAAAAATGCCAGCCCTGCAGCGATGCACTCAACAGAACAGAAGCATTATTGAAACAAAGCCACAAAATCATTATGTATCAAGCCATTTTTGTTGTTGATGCTGTGTTTTGCAAGTTGATTTAGAATCAAGGATAGAGATGTCAGATTTAATTTCAATTCCAGCATCTCAGCGTCTCTCCACCTTAAATTTAATTAGAGCTGAGACAGCCTGGCTTAGAACTTGTTTAAAATATGACCCTGCCAAGCCTGTTGATCTTCCCTGGATTTTTTAATTCATCATTGAGGTATCAAGGAAAATTCGAAATGACATTTCAAAGCTGTAACAATGAACAATATTTCAAAATTTGATGCTGTCACAGGGTCTCATTAGGATTCATGCAGATGTTTCAGGGGTTATCTGAAGGTCAGGTTGTTAACTGGCAGTCGTGATACAGGGATGCATTTTCAAAGCAACATATTCAACCTTTGCAGAACCCTAACTGTACAATAGCCATTACATTTAAACTCCATTCCCATTTGTCTTTGTGACCTTTTCAGATTTGACACTGAAAAACAAAGAGCTAACAAGCTGCTAGAAGTTGTGCCATGAAGAAACACCACACTGCAAAGAAAACCCCCACAAGACACTGATTTATTTACAGGGATTTTTCTTCTTCCGAAAATATGCAGCAAATATATTCTGTATATCCACACACGTGTTAGGGTGCTACAGTTATTAGGAGAACATTTTGCCTAGCCAGTTATGGCAGTTTCTTGACAGAAATAACAAAAATTGAGCGGACGTAGAAGCTGTCGGAGATGTTGCAACAGCCATAATGAGTAATGCAATACATTCTGATCTGCATCATCTTTGTGGAAAAGAGCATATCCACACCAGCATGCATATTGTTTCAGATGTCATGTAAGTGTAATAAATCTGTTTCAAAACAGGAGATACTGGAGATTTCTGTCTGAGTTGCAGTATATAATGCTTATCATTGTCAAACATACAAACAACCAAATCTCCTATCCTCTGTGATGAGATTCCTGTTGAGACACTTATTGGGGTACACTCGGAGAGCCAGTTTAGCCACTGTCCATCCCTGTTATGAACAAATTGCATGGTCATCGTTTAACAGATAAGTGGAAATGAAAGCAGCATTTGAGCAAAAGTTGAAGGAACAGATTCATGTTCCGTTTGCCTGCAAAGCAAAGAAACCAACATGGTCATGTCATTATATGGGAAGGAATGATATTTTAGATAGTGCCTTTTGAAACAATATTCTCAAAGTACTTTACATACGTCAAAAGCACGTTTAACAATAAAATAAATTTAAGGAAAATTACAACGTAAAACCTAAAATAGATACAGAAGGTAAAATAATCATAAAACTGCCTTTCTGAGAAGGCTAGATTTCAGGCTAGATGTAAAAGCACCCAATGGGGCCCAGTCCCTGGATCTCTTTGGGATGGTTTTTAACAGCTTTAGGGCACAGCAACACAAGGCCCTGTCTGTCATGATCATCATCCCTCCTCTAGAGGGCGCTCCGACCCTTTTGTGTTTTAGTTTCATCATCACGTACACCTGTCCCTGGATTCACCGATATTATTTAAACCTCGTGCCTCGTGCCTCTGAAGCTCAGGGCTCTGCATTGGGAGACGGACACCCGGAGGCCCGCCTGGCGTCAAGTCGCTGTACGTCTGTAGCTTGGAGGCATAATGTAGGCTTCTGATCGGCGTCCTGACCCAGCTCGGAGCTCCTGGCCTAGTTCTCCTTTTAACCTGTTCCTGATCAACATCCCCCTTCCCGGGGATTTTAATCGTCTTGTTTTGGATGGATCACCTGGTTTTGGATTTCGGACTGATTTTCCCCCTTTTGAACTGTTTTGGACTAGTTTGCCCGCGTTCCCCCCTTGGTCCTGGATCACTGTGGGCACAGCTCTCCTGTTCGCCATCCCTTCCATTCCTCACCGTGTTTTCCCTGTAGGTACTGTATAGGTTTAGATATAGGTTATCTAATACAGTTTTAGAGACTCCAGCAAGTAGCCCATTACAATATTCAATCCTTGAAAAACAAACCGCGTGTCAGTTTCTCAACTATAGACACAAACGGCACAAGGCAGCCTGGCACTGTTACTAAGATAGAGAAACTACACCCTTGACAATGAGAATCCCATAGAATACATGAGGCTCAAACGTCAATCTAATTTGTATCAAAACTCTGTGCCATTACCAGTCAATGTTACAACATTGGCTTTATGTAAATAATGGGAGGAACTCAATAACATGACCTCAGTCTGATCACAAGTTAAGTTAAGAATTTTGAATCATCCAAGCTAGTATATCAGCGGTGCAACAAGTGACTACTGAAACATGCAGCTTAGTATCAGGTTTTAATGCAGACATGGATCTGAAAATCGTCAGCGATGATTCAAACATATTCATTTTAGTATCGAGCAAGAGGAAACATAAATACCAAATAAAAGAAGGTGCACTCATAAGCCCATACAATATATGATCTAATGGCCCATACATCAGAACAAAAAGCACCAACTGAAATAAAATGTTGACACTCAATAAGGTAAGATTTAATCATTTAAGGGCATTAGAAAATATACAAAAGTCTGTAGTCAAATATCATTGTTTAGATACTGGACCAGTTATAAAGAGATATTTAGCAACACTAAGGACATTTTCAGTGTTGTGGAATTGTCTAAGCCTTTACAGAAAGGTTTGAAAAGGTTTGTAAAGGCTTATTAACAGATTATTTAGTTGCAACACAACAGAATGTTTTGGTATTTTTGCAAGAAATGGTATGCTAGATACTGTATAAAACAGAATGTACTCAGATTATGTCAAGCTACTGTACATTTGGTGTTTTGCGGTAGTGTAAGAGTTCCCATTAAGTAAAATAACTGTACTTTGGTATTCTGTATTCTGTTTTTCAATTTAATCTTCATTAATATCCTTAATTAAAGCTAATGTGCAGTATTTGCCTGAAAATGAAGTGCCCCTCCCTGTCAGAACAGTTCACAAGTACAGTACATGCTTCAGCAATCATAATTAAAGGATATTGATATCCATATCTGCTTTAATGTAGAACATTCTTCTCTAACATTCTAAACATGAATTGATATTGCTGTGAAACAACAATATTTAGGATCTAAATAAATAATAGAACCTGGGGAAAAAGCACTAAAATATTCTCTTCCTTTGCTCTTTCAGAAAATCTAAGTACAGTAGCTAACATTCTATCAATCTCCTTCCTTTTTTTTTAAAAAAATGTGTAATGATAACACATGGCTGAGCAGCCTAATGGAGCATAATGAGATTTAATCTCAACTAAAATAAAATGACTGAATCGCTAAAATAAAAAAAAATATATTTTGCAAGAAAATGGGCAGTTTTAATTTTAGGTGTGAGATTACTAATACACCTGCTTGTACGGCAACAAATCTGCCTTTAATGTTTATATTATTTTTCATGTTATTTCAACCACTACACACTTTGCTCTGTGTTTTTTTGAGCAAATGTAGTGAGCTGAGGTACCATTAAAAGCACCCTGAAAGCCTTATCTCCAAAGTGTCACATTTGATGGGATCATTGAACTGAAGCATGACAAGGGCTTGGCTGAAGGAAAGAAATCCAAACCTCAAAGACTTACCATACCTCTTCAGACAAATAAAGCCCTGAAGCTACGAGACTCTTGAAAGGAATTAGCAATGGATTTTCCATATTTTCGCTCTGTCTAGTCTTAAAGATATGGGAAATAAGGTTCATACAGGCTGTGCATTCAGTGTGAGCAAACATCATTACCATCTTGTACTGTATATCTCATGATGGAGATGGTTCCTAAACAAGCCTCACGGGAAAATTTAAGACACAGATAAAATCTTTTATCCGTGGAAATAAATATTTTATCTCAGCACTCCTGACTTTTGAAACTTGAGTGGTCAGTAGGTACTTTGACAGAAAGTTTCCAAACGGTAAAACTTGATTTTTGAAAACACAGAATTAGCACCAATCTGTAGAGAAGCCTAGAACATCCCAGCACTTGATTTTTACAAACTTGTGATGTGCTAGGCTTCTACAGACTGCTTATAGTCATAAAAGAAAGGGTTCTCCCCTCTTAAACCTAAAAACTATGAGCTGTTGTAGAGTAGTGGTCCACGTTCAAAACACCGGGATGAATCTCTCAGTACTAAGCTTTTTAATTCATCACTGTAGTAATTCCCTTTCTCTTTCTATTGTTGCAATTTTGATCATTTTATTAATGTTGTAACTATATGCTTTACAACAGGTCACATATACTTCACAGTGGGTAACATTTAATACATGAATTCATTCAACTTTTAGGTTCTTAAATATCATCAGTTTCTTTTATGGGGAAATGTTTTTTTCTGTGCTGCATGGCCTTGAAACCTTACTTCCATTGTGCAGAAGCAAAACAGAAAAGCGAGGAGATCTAAGAACGCAATGACGGCAAACAGGATTCAGGCCACCAACATAGGCAGGAAAAACTCTACCCTGAACAAAAAAAAAAATCATTCTTCCATAGCAAAGTAGAGCGTCTTGTAATCCACAACCATATAACAATTCAGCTTTGTGTTTTGTTAACTGGCTATGCATGAGAGGAACATGTTCATTTGATACAAAATAAAAGCAGCAGCAGCAAAAAAAAAAAAGAAAAAAAAACAGTCTCCAAAGATTTGAGGAGCTTTTAATATATGTAATCACCTACAAGAGGGAGCTTATTCAGTATTAACTGGACAAAAACTGCTTCCCCAAATCCATCAGGCGCACTGGTTCCCTCCTCTCTCTTAAGAACGAGCATTGTTTGTCTGGGTATCTCAGCCCAGCAACATCAATACATTATAATTTGATCTTATTTCCTTCTGCAAAACAAAAAAGGGCTTTCAGATTAAATGGGTCTATGGAGAGAAAAAAAAAATAGAAATCACTGAGGCAGATACCTTCGAAGTCCCAGAATAATGAAAAGGAAATAAAAGATCTCATGTTATTATGTACACCTTCAGCTATGTAAATAATTAAACCCTGCACAGCCTTCAGAGGTAAGCCTGGGATATTACGCAAGGGATATTAAAAACAGAGCATGTTGACTGCATTTAAAAATATGTTTAATTGAAATGAGATTGTCAGGAAAAACTAGGAAAAATAGGCTTTGTTCTATACGCTTGAATGCAAACCATGATGCTGAACAGTACAGATAGAAAACAGACCACCCAGAAATTAAGAGGTCAGCGTGGAATACATTTCAGCCATGAACTGCAACTCTGAAGCTTCGAGTAAGTATTTTGATACATTGAAGTGAGAGAAGCCTTTTATGTTAGCACAAAAAAATCGAACCTGCAGATGACAGTGACTTCATTTTGATTGTAAATAGCATGAGCTTCCTTCATGTAAACTGGTGCCCCACAATACTGGCTTCAATGTGTGTGTGCATTGGATTTTATCAGCAGCTCATAGTACCATCATAGACAGAGATTCACAGTAGAAACCCCAGCAAGATACTGCAAGGAAGAAAGTCAGTGTATTATTTACTGTATGCAATCTCTGCTGCTTGTTTTCTGGATCTAATAGAAATTTGCTCTTGTAACAAATATGTTTGCAAGAAAGAAACTGCAGCCTGCTTCAAGGACATCTTGTAGGGAGTGGAGTTTTGTTTTTTTTCCATTTTCCTATGGAATATTACATTTTGTGAATTGTCAGAGTCATCGTGTTAAATTCATAGGGAAATTGACCTGGGGTAGCGTAGCAGAGATTACTATGATTAATGGGCTCTTCTACAACTTTGCTTCTTACCCTGTCTCACCTCAGGCGAAGGAGTTAATATGTTGGGCCTTATGATTGAAGCCCATGCTCACACGTCATGTGCTATTTATCATTACCTCCCTAGTAGGGGCACTTTTCATTCATTTACAGTAGCATGCTACAGTACGTGAGGCCTTAAGATCTAACAGAGAGCGGAATCAAATTCTGCCTTAACGATAAACGCAGAACATCAACAAAGCAAATCGATTTCAGTAATCATCTATTGTCGCATTACTTATTTAAAATATATACATGTGCACATGAACAGGCAGAAGAAAATGCTAGATTTTTAAAAACAAGAATATAAAAAAGAATAAACGTATCATGTATATTGTTATATTTAGGTGCTTTTCTCTAGAGAAAAAAAATGCTGTATGCATTTAATTTCATACGCAGAAAAACATTAGTATCTTTGATGAAAATGTGGCTCTGGTGTTCAAAAAGATATATATTTTTTTAACTTTCTGGAGCAACTGAATCCTAGCACCCAGACGAAGCAAATGACATATTTGTTTTATGGCTGATCAGCCACCAGGGGGCACTAAAGATCCACTGACGAAGGGAACCGCGGGCGCGCCGAATCTTTGAGCTTTTTCAGTGGGGAAAAGAGCTTTCAACTCAACCAACCGAACAAAAAAAAAACCTCAACAATTCAAAATAATTTTTCAAAGAATGAAAAAGATCGACAGATTGCTTAAATATTAACACATAATTTGAAATCTACAGAAAGATTTTGGAATTTACATATTTACCAATGGGATGACAAACTAAAAGGGAAAGAATGATTTGTAATTAAATTAAATTGTCCAATCAAATATTTTTTTATTTTGCCTCTTCTTACGAGCATTTTATTTTGGTTGGTTTGGTTTATTTTGGTTCAAAAGCCTCTAACCACAAACAACAAGAGGAAAAAGCTGATCTGGAATGCACAATAATATGTTGAAATTTCCTGTCTGAAACAATTTTAAGGAAACTTAATTTATTCTGGAAGATTTGTGTAGTTTAGCCTTAGATTTCTGGAAATAGCCAGCACCAATCATGTACACAAAGTTGGAGAGCTGCAGGAACCTGACTGGCTGATATTCAGAGATATCAGCAAGGCAAAATTTCATTCCTCAGAAAACAGGGGACTATAGCAACTGATAGATGCTATTATCCCTGAAAAACACGGGGGATGGAGTTTTTAAGAGGAGAGCAAAAACTGTTTAGCAACTCTTTTTGCCTGTTCAATGTACACATCTCTATCAGCAGTGTCATCAACTCCCCCTCTCCACCCCCACTAATGCAAGACATTGCACAGAATGCCTGTGCAGAAAATTGCAATTTAAAGACTAAAAAACCAAATCACAGGGTGAAAAGATAAATTCCTTGATAGGGCTACATCATTCTAGTTTAAGTTTTATGCCTGGCACTGCAGAATAATCTTTTAATTCAGCACTGAACAGAAGCTTAGCATACTCCTTAAAATATGCTATCCTACAGATGAGCTACAGTTAGTCCTCTTGATTCTAATTTTTGGGATTCACAGGGTGTTTGTGTGTTGTGCTCTCACACTAGACTTCAAGAAATAGTTTTCTTTCTTCACAAGGACCAGCAGAGCCTGAAACTCTCACCACTTACTGCTTTCGGGTCATGTAGAAGCTATTTAAACAGAAAAAAACGAAACGATCAAAGACACATTTATTCAGAGTCTGGAAGTCTAAATCTTATGTCTCGACTTGTCTTTTTTTTTAAAAAAAGAGGCAAAAACAAGACAAGGACTACCATATTATCTGCAGCTTGAGCACAAAATGCTCCTGTCTGTGTGCTAGTTCACAATCCCATAGCTGTGTCAGCTATAATTAGATTTTATTTTATTTAGTAAAACAAGAAGCATTGATAAATCATTAGTAATTGTGTCTCAGTAACTGATGGTATTCATAGATGAACATTTTTTTTTCATTACACTAAAAATGAATATTATAAAGATGATTACATTCTGTGGTAGAATGTGGTATAACAATGCTGATATTGAAAAACTGACCTTGATCTCCTCAAATGTTACCAGAATTCTATATGATAGATGTTCCACAATATTATGTAACTATTTCCCTCCTGATGAACATGTAACATATTATTGTTTGTTGTTCATTATATTTTTTTAGATTTGTCCGAGTCCAGTAACACAAGCCTATAAAACATTATTGATTTAAAAAAACATATTCACTGTATATTTTCAGATCACCATCATAAATATTGTTTGAAATCTTACATACAGACAAGGGGGTTAAGCTCGTTAGGATTTTGAAACCATCTGGTGCATGCCAGATTTCATTATACACGATTAACATTCAGAATAAGATTGCATTTCAGACCTGTACTCATCCTTGTAAAAGTCAATTTTAAGAATGGAGCTTGGCCTCTATAAACTTTTCCAAGCACGTCCCAGCTATCCCTAAGTTTTGACTTGGAAGATACTTTGATCATTTCTTGTTTGTGCTTTTCCATATTATGATAGAGACTAAAATAGAGACTCCGTGTTCTTCTGTCAGAATGGAGTCAGGGGGCGTATACTGTACATGATGGGTGTTCTGGTGACATGAAAAAAAATCTTATGGATTCTGCAGTGCTACATTGAGTTGATGACTTTATAGGTAAAATGGAGAGAAGGAAATGGGGCACCATTGAACACAGTGACCACATTATCTACCACTGACAGATCAGTAACAAGTGAAGTAACAGAGTCAAGGTTAAAAGAATGAGACTTTTCCAAATCCCCCAAAAGGTGATGAAGATTTTATTTATAATTAGTTAATAAGAGTGATTGCATTAGAACGCTGTTACTGTAGCATTAATGAAGCACTGTCATTGTTAACAGCTACAAATGTGGTATCAATATACATGTTACGGTCAGTAATTAAATCATTACGCATTAATAGCTGGCCATTTGCAAAGTCTGAGCTCATCTTGCCAATAATTCTACAATATTATACAGCATAGCTCCGGGCTGTGGTGGCATCCATGAATTGCTCTATACCTACTGTAGCTGCACAAAAATCTATTCTGTGCTTTAAACAGAGTGCTCTGTCTAGGTCTAATTAGCTTTTAGCTTTTAAGCTGGGGTAGGTTTCATCAGCTGTAGTCCAGAGGGACTCTGTGTGAGATTGGATTCTTCAGTGCTTCATTATTTATTTTAAAGCCTTCTTTACATTATCTGCAAAATACTGATGTGTTCTACATTTTGAAATGGTTGAATACGCCTGTATCCTAAACAATTGGTCAAACCATGTGTATTTTTAGTTTAAGAAGATGGACTGATGGTTGGAACAAAACCCTAATGGTCAATGCTTCCGTGAGAATGTTGCTGCAAACATGGTGGATCTTTCCAGCTTCCTTTAATGCATCTTTAATGCATCTGAGATACAGCTCTCATCTAAACTCCAAAGTCCAGCCCATAGTTATTTTCTGGTAATTAGTTATGTTCTCTACAGAATGCAGCCAATTTATACAGCGGTTTATATGTTCTCTGGTAAATTTGGAATTGGACACTCCAGGGACAACAAAAACTACATTTTAACAGCTACAAATATAATACCCCTATAATCATTCACAACAGCCCTGACTTTCTGTAACTCTAGGAAGCCAACGTTTTGTCACAGCTCCTGTGAAAAGTAACTCCAGGATCCCAACTCTATCTCTTCATTTTGTGCAAGAGGATTCTGTTTTGTTTTCTGCACCAGTCATGTGTCTTTGTGCATGTCAACATAAAAAGTATAGAGGAAACAGGCTGGTACCAAACAATCCAAACAATCTTTCATTGTCAACAAAATGTGATAATATATCACTAGGTTTTGAAGGCTCCTCTGTTAGTCATCAGATACTGAAAGATGATGGTAGAACTATAATGTTAGGGACATACAGTGCGTAGAAAGCTAAATTGCGGATTAATATTCTTTGGTACACACCGTGCCAAATGTGTTTTAATCTGCTGATTTTTTGTTTGTCAGATTTTAAAGTCCGAACCTTACCAACACCACTGCAATTTTGGAATGTGGAAGATGACACATTCTGGAGAAGAGGATCCCATCCATGAGGCGATAGTGATAGACCATATGTTCACTCCCTTTTCCACATGGTGGGCTGTGGTAGGGTGGCATTGCCAATTAATGGGAAAGGATTTTGACATATGTATCAAACACACAAATTTGGGGACTCAAACCAGCTCCCTCAGTTCCTTGAAAATGACACTAATTCTGTCAGTGTCAAATTCACTAATTGCAGCTTCTGATTCATGAGACTGGACTGTTCCCTGTGTTTTTTCATTTTAATTGGAAATGCTTATAGATCAAAAGCCAGAATGACTTATCAGGGTCAAAAAAGTGGAGTACCAGTAAAAGTCTTCTAAGTCTTTTAACAACATCAATTGGTATAATGCACTGTAATTAGCTGCAGACCATGTAAATGTTATAACCTTACCTTGGACGACAACCATAGAACATATATTGGCTTCATTTAATCAAACAGAGGTTTTTATATCGATGTATAATGAGTACTAAATATTGTAGTCATTATAACTACTTATTAGGAGAAATCAGATTAAGAAAATGTGTTTTTAATGTTAAATTTTAAAACAATTGGCAATTCAAAAAATAATTTCAGGTTAAAATATATATTTGCATATCTATTTCTCATACACAATGATGACTTCACATTAAACTCATAAACATAACTTCAGAACAATGTACTGTATTATCACTCAAAATATGGCTTGCTTCAAAGAACTAATAAGAATGAGGCATCAAAATAACTTTTTTAGCCAACAGGAAGATCCTTGTCTCCTTCTTTATGATTTGATGAGATTATTTTTGACACTAAAATAAATTATTTAGAATCTCAGGCTCTCTGGGGAAGCACATAAGGCAGGTGCTTTTTAATGGCAGGGAAGTCGATTATGCTGAGAGTTGCTGAGACTTTCATCAGATTTATGAAGAATGTAGATGAGATCGAACCAAAGTTCACATTCCAAAGCTGAAATTTGAAGAAGCTGTCGTCACAGTCATGAAATAAACAGCAGAGAACCCAAATGGTCTTTCTGATGTTGTCTGGAAATGACTTCTCTCTCAAGAAAGTTATCTTTCTTACTCTGGGGTGAAAGTGACCTGACTTTCTGCCTCCCTGCAGTTCAAAGAGATGTCATATTGCCTTCACAATCATTATTAATTCACACCACATAAAACTGCAAGAATCACTACACACACCAGCAGTTCCAAATCGATAACTGTTGAATAAGTGATTTGCTTACCTGTTTTTAAACAGTTTACTAAATGGAAGTTTTGCTGAAGTTTGGGGGGGGATAACAACGATAAGACACAGTTGCAACTAAGCACCATCATTATGGAAATTAGCTCTATATATCAAACACAAACACCTCCCTTCACAATCATCTGAGACATTCCTCCACCCCACATCTCCACTTTGCAGCCGCCCATTGGTACACTCCTTCTGAATGGGGATCGAGCCTCCTTGTTAACCAAGTGGGTTATGAAGTATTCTAAACATTCAATTCTCAGACGTTGTTATTCCTAGTGAAGTGTTTTCTCAAAAAAAAGATCGCAAGTGTTAGAAACTGTATAGTATTTCAGTAGTTTTAGTCAAAGATACTGTATGGAGCTTGCTTAATTTTTAATTCGTTGTGAATTTTTACTTACTATATATGTAAAGCATTACAGTAGTCAGTTCGGGAGAAGATGAACCAGGTTTTCAGCAACAGTTAGTGGTAACATAGGATGTAGTCTGGCGATATTTCCGAGGTTAAAGAATGATGTTTGGATGCACATGTGGGCCGAATGTCAAGCCTGAATCAAATATCACCCCAAGGTTTTTCAATTTAGACTGAAACTCAAGTACAGTACCATCCACACACAGGGTTACAGAATTGGCTTTACAAAGTTAAAGCAGGACTTCAGTCTTGTCACAGTTTAGATGAAGGATATTTTGAGTCATTCATGTTTTTATGTCAGCGATGCAATTAGAGAGAACAGAGACAGCCACATCAGTGTCTGGTTTGGTATGGATGTAGGTTTGAGTACCATCAGCATAGAACTGATAGTTGAGGCCGTGTGATCATAAAAGCGACCAAGTGGAAACATGTAAATGTGAAAAGTAGGGGGCCCAGAATTGAGCCCTGAGGAACACCAGACTTAATGAGTCCAATTTCAGGGCTAAATCCTCCAAGAGCATTTTCAGAAACTCTAAACACAGTCTCAAGACTAGACAGTAAGATAACATGGTTCACGGTGTTGAAAGCAGCACTGAGATCAGCAGCACATGGCACATGTACGTTTACACAGTGTCTATGTTTTTACATGTGTGTAAAAAAGGCTCTTAATCAGACACTTCTTTCTGTGCATCTTGAATATGACATTTCATTACCCTTTTTCTTGGCTCACATACTTCTAATCTCATTATAACCTTTTGTGAGTGAGGGGCTATATTGCTAAGCTGTAAAGTTGTAATAAATAATCAAGCCATTCCCACTGGCAACTAATTTGTTTATTGATTTTATGTACTGTTGAATCTTTTTCTTCCTAACGAAAGAATAATAAAAGAACTGAGACATTGTTTGAACTGTGCAACTGGCAACACAGAATCTTGTTCCATATGGTTTGAAATGTGCAACTACATTAAGTTTGTTTTATTTTCAAAGAATTGCCAACAAAAGCACAACAATACAATTGCAGGCTGCAAAGTCTAATAAGGAGTTTCTTTTAGATCTTCTTTATATAATTCATGTGCTAATGGCAGGAAACTTTCTGAAATTTAACCCTTTCAACTTGAAATGTCTGCATCATCATTTACATTAGTTTTATGAAAATGTTTAATTAACAAAATGACAACAGAATCTTATTGGAGAATTCTAACAATCCTGACTTCATTGTAGGGCCTTTATAAATGCAAGCTAGGATTAGCAAATGCATTGAGTGGATATATTATCAAGTTAACAATGTTAGGATTCAGAACTGCTTACATGCATGATGGAATAACCTACAGGAACTCCTTTAACATAACCAGTTCTTAGGTAAGAAACATCCAGACAGACGAGAGAGTGTTAAAAGGCTAAAACATAATTTTATTTTGAGATGAGAAAAAAATACAGTCAAAGCTATAAAAAGAAATTAATTTGTTTCCTGAAGAGCTAACTTCTGAGCGATTTAGTTGAAACAGTTTTACAGCAACATGTCACAAGCAACTTAAATCACTGGACTGTATGACTCTCCTTGCTGCTTATTAAGGAGAATCTTAGGCTAAAACTCCTCTTTAACCTACGTGATACAACAGACAATGAAGAAAACTAGTGACACACAGAGACTAAAATGCTTTGGGAAAACTTTGGAACATGTTGAGGAAATAGTATCTTAAGACATAGCTCCTAAAACGCTGCTGCTGTCTGAAATAAAACGTCTCATTTACAAGCCTTTGGACACTAGAATTTGCAATTTACATCTGCATAAGAGTACACAGCAATTATACACAATCTTTAATGCAGTGCCTATTAAATCTTCATGGTGAGCAGGGCACAAATGAGTTAACCATTAGTGCTGACCGTGATTGTCTCATCCAGGCTGGTTCATCTCCAGAATGAGTGCAATGTGGAAGAAGCTGAGTGCTCCTTTGTTGTTTCAGAACAGTCGCCTTTTAGTTCTTGCTTTTTTGTCGTCTGAAACAGAAGACTCTCTTTGCAAATACAGCATCTGCAGGCAACGTAGCTTCTTGTTTTCTTGTTAGCGTTTGTGCAGAATGTGAATCCTGCAAAGATAAAGTTACTCATTTGTATTCAGTATATATTTAGGCAACTTGTAAGGATATATATATATATCAGCTTTCCTTCTACATTTTTGAAGTTTTTCTCTTACACTTTTAATATATTTTTTTGACAAAGATATTTACAAATATTCTAGAATCTAGGACTGTATTCGATATGGGCTTTTCTATAATATTCCCCTGCAACAATTTTCAATTAAAAGAGGCTTATGCTTTTAATAGCACATTTATATGGTGATGAGTGCTTTTAATTTAAATGTTAAATTGCCAGGGAACAACTAGGTGTGTTTCACCTCTTATCCTAATACTAACAGATGAGACACTAGCACCATCAATGTGAGTGTAGGGAACTGTTTCCAAAATAATCTTTTCAGTAACGTCTTTGAGTAGCTATAGCACTTCATTTGAATAGCAGAAATGAACCCTGTTCATTTCTGGTGAGGTGAAGTGATTGAATAAAACAGGAATCACATGGTTTACTTCAGCTTACAACACAGAACACATTTCCTTACCACTTTTTTCACACCAATGAATGAGCAAGTATTATAGCTAATTAATAAACACATTTAATGAATGGCAAGATGGCTCCACCATATAGGCTAGATGGGCTAAATTTATACCTCCGATGATGCACACTGAAGCACTCTGATGGAAAACATACTGTAAGCTGGCTATTCTTTACTCATAGTAAAACTGGGTCATAATAACTTGACTTACACTAAACTTTACTGCCTAATGAAAACCACTCATTGCTGTTATTTGTTCATATTTAAGTTATCATCACATTTAAAATTGTTATCATGTGGAGGAACATGTAGGAATTCAGCCTTCTATGATTTTTGGTCCTCCTTACATTTTTAACAATGATAACTTCTTTTGTTTTTCTCGCATTGATCTCCAAGTCGCTATCTCAAAAATAAAGATTCCAAGCATGCCATCCTGCACACCAGACTCTGGCTCGTTTGCATTTTTAATCAGTCACACAACAGTGCTGTCATCAGTAAGTTTTAAACTTCTTCAGAGAAACCCAAGAAGGAACAATCATTTGTAAACAGATTACAGCAGTAGGGAAAGTTTGCACCCTCGAGAGACACCAATGCTCAGAGCAATTGGTTTCAATAAGCTGTTGCTAACTTTCAGCCTTATTAGATGTCAAAGCATCAGAACAACTAATAAGAAGACAGAAAAGAGTGATTTAGGATTTGGTGGTCAGTTTGTATGAGGAAGCCTTTTCCTTAATCCAAAGATAAAAGAATCTTGCGGCCTTTCAGCAAATCATTGTCATATTTGCGCTATACCCAATCTTATTAGGCACCAAAACCTTTGCCTAGTTCCCTTTTAGACGGAATGCAGTTGTCACCACTTGGGAAACTGCCTTGTCACTATCTCTGTGCTTAGTAACCTTCCCATTTGGACACTCTCAGGTCCCTGGACTCCACCTTTCTTCTCCTAATGAGGTGATGTTGACAGGGTTGCATTTAGCTTGTCCTTCCTCATGGTCTTTACATTACATTCAAGCTCTGAAGGCTGCTTCCAAGTCAGGACACTGGCTCAGGCCACTGGCGGGGGATTTTTCTGAACTCTCATGGCTCAGGACATCCTTCATTTGGGCCTCCTGGATCCTCTTTCTAGTGGTGCTTACTGTACATGAAGCTCAGAATATATAACTGCTATCTACGAACCCTAATTTAAAGTGTTACCTCTCAAATGTTATGATTTTAAAAGATGACCACGACTGGAGAAAGCTCATCTAGGCAACAACTATTTTTGACATTTACTTTTCCTTTAAGAAATACCACTATCCCTTAGGCTTCACAGACATAATTCCAGACATTTTACTGTATTCATCAAATAACAGGAATTAATCTCCCATGATAAAATACACAGTGTGATTAATGGACTATATAAGGCAGGCAGATTCCAATTCTAGCAAACACTAAAAGTTTCACTCTAAGTATATTTTTCTATTTCTGTTTACTCACGTCTTTACATTTGACACCTGAACACCTAGCTAAAGAACATGCTGATAAAACAGTGAAATTACTGGTGCATGAATATATATTTAAACTATAATTTAATTTATGTCTGAACTGAACTTGTCAGAGCATGTACTGCATGTGCGAGGATTCTCTTGTATTTCCTGTATTATATTTTCAAGTCTGGATGGCTATTACCATGCCATTTGCCTCTTGGTTAAACAAGCATGGCAACAACTTAAAGACAAAGGTAAAGCAATTGAATTGCATGTTTTCCTGCAATGACAAAGACAAGGTTTTCAAATGGATGGGTTGAAACAGTTGTGTAAAGACAATACAGGGTGTTGATTGCTGAGTGGCAGTTAGTCAGACAGAAACAGTTAAAAGAACACGCTCCTCCCCTTGTCACATAGATAGTCCTTTTCCTGATGACTTTGTCAAAACATGACCCGTGGTGGTTGTGGCATCTTTGTATTTCTTGTACAGTTGTCACTTATTTTTTATTATCAACCTGATTTAAACCCTCCATTTGATTCTGCTTTTTCTTATCCGTCCAGTAAGACTCTCAGGCAGATCTGGCGTGCTTTTTCTGGATTTGAAATATTTTTTTTTATCTCAGTTCCTTGTCATTTTTCAACAGGTTTCCCATAGATAATCCAGGTACTGTTGCTATGGTATTGGTTATCATATCCAGTCCATTGGTAGGGGGAGTTTGTGGGAATAAGTAGGTCTCTGAATGACTTATGCCATATGTTGCATTCACACGAGTTCCTTCTCTAAGAGCTCTTTCGAAGGCAGATCTGTCTTGAAGACATGATTGATTTAACAGAATTCTGTTTTCCTACTGGTTTGAGAATCAGTAGAGAGCCTGATTTGCAACTGTGATGATTTTTAATTCTTTCTCCTGGAGGATTCCTTTTCTTTTAACGTTAAGTCAGTGACACTCTGAGCCAGTCTCATACAACAGGTTATTTCTTGCACAAAGATGTTAAAACCTGCTTCCTAATAGAATTTGCTGATTTGCTGATCTGCTTTCAGTTGATACAATAAATGTATTGTTCTGTATTACATAAAATTCCCCTTTTGTGCCAATTTTCCTTGAAATCTCCTTCCCATTTAAAATAGAGGGGGGAACTGGGCTTAGCAGAAATATTGCATACTATAAAAATGATCTGCAGAGTAATTTGTTGTGAAATAAAAGACTAGACAAGGGAAATATATCATGGCATCTTGGGACATTAATTTTGGTGTGCTGTTTTTTGGATACATTTTGTTTCCAATAGCTTCTGGGAGTAACAAGGACAACATAAAAGAATTAGAATGGGCAACTTTGTCAGAGCACAGTAGATAAATGGAAATGTGAAACTTCTGCCAACACTTCAAAACATCAGATACTGTTATATTATACAAAAAGACATTTATACGGTACTTTTGACCAATTCTCTTAACTGTTTGCAGTGGCAGGAAGAAATTGGATGAAGCTAACGCAACAAAGTATTTTTTCAGTGTATTCTATGAGATCCCAACTTTTAAATCTTAAATCTAAATAAATAAAAAGTCTGGTCTTAATAGTGTTTAATTTTTCAGTTTTTACAGTACAGAAGACATTTTTTATGACCTCTCTAACTCACAGTCAAAGTCCAATGTATGTTTTAATGCTGACTTAATCTAAAGTCCGAGCTGTATCAGAACAGTGACCTATCAGAATGTTTTCTTGCTGGTTCTTTCACAGGTTTCATGAAATGGTGAGGTAACTGTATGCTTCTTCATGTGTCAGTATAATTCATCCTTATGTTTTTTTTATGTGGGATAGAGAAGAAAATCTCAAACATTGTCACGGTGTAAGAAACAAATTTAAATATTCCTTTGGCATTTGTATTCGACAGCCTCTGTGATTTTGGCAAAATGAAAAAAAAACATCTTAGGGTTAATACATTTTGAATATGAAATTTGACTTTATATGTGATTTTCAATTTAAATTTAGCTAAGAAGAAGAATAGAATTGTCAAATCTACAAAGTATGGAATTCCACAAAGGGACAGATTGGATTTTTCGGGCTACAGAAAAAGGTTGCAATGTTTTAGGCACAATCTGTTTGGAGAAATAACCAATGGACTTTAGAACATGATTTCAGGAGAAGGTCCAACCTTAACTTTGCCCTAACCCTAACATTCCCACCTAGATATCAGGCTTGTTGCTAACCCAAAACGACTTCCTCCCTCTGCCCCATCTTCACCCTTGCGGTAGCTCCCTGGCTCATTCCTCATTCAAGGGGGAGGGGGGGATTCTGACAGCTCCAACCTGGCCATCTGTCTCACAGCCAGTGGAGATACCCCACTGGCAAAGCTCTCTGTTCAGATCATAACCTATTCTCTGTCTTAATTAGCGTTTGACCAAACTATTTTATTTATTTTAAAATTTTATTTAGGACAGTAAAAATGTTTAATGCTCTCAAACTGAGTTTCTTCTTGGCAACTATTCTATTTTACACTACACAAATTAAAATGTCCCGTTTAAATGGTACAGTATACAGTATGTAATTTATGCGTGTTTCATTATTATTATTAAAATATAATAGTAGTAATAATGCGCTATCTAAGAATCTTGCCCAAATACATGAGAGCAGTTCACTAACTGGTATTTGAAACCATAATCTTCAAGTTCTAAGTTCAGAGCCCTGATGACTACCATTTTCTTTGATGGAAAGATGAGTGTCAAAGAACCACAAAATAAAACTTTGACCAATAAGCAAACTATCAAATGGAACTGCATGTACCAGTTCATCGCTGCTGAAATGACATCAAGTGCACTTTTAATGTTTTTTATTAAGGAAAACCTCTCTGTGGATCAGTATTCAAGAGTACAGGGATACTGATTAATAAGTAGTTTATTATTTTAGTGAGATGTAATGAGTTCAATTGACTATAGGGATTGCAGTGAGACCTGAGAACTGAACTAAAGTGCTGTAAAACTTTGTAACACATTTTGAAGTGTGCTATCAAACCCATTGTTTAAGAAGAAATTAATTATAATGAAGATCTGATCTTTGTTAAGAACAAAGACATATTATGTGTCAGTCTTGGTCCATAACATACTGTCTTTTTGTCAACAGTAATTAATTTGATCTTTTGATAAAACCACCTACCTAACCAATACATTTGCATTTTTATTACAGGTTTACTTAATTAGACAAATATGCCAATTAAAATGTTGCCACTGCCTTCCTTTTAAATACATACAATAGAAAAAAGATATGTAAATATCAAAAGAAATTAAATAGTAATTCTGGATAAAACAAACCCTCAAGGTGTCTGACGAACATGACATTTGATAGCAAAACCTTGGCATATTTTACTAATTGCTGAAGCTTCTAATTTATTTATTTTATTAATTTTTACAGTGAGCATAACACAGTGATAATTAGTGGGATGCTCATTAAACGTTCAGAAAAAGGTCAAAAAGTAGTGCACACTTTAATAGATTTGAAATAGCTAAACAACACTTGCAAAGTTTGGTAGCTGATTATTAATTCATTAGAAATACTGTGGAGTGTATCCCCTAGATGGACTTTTATCAAAACACACAGTATAAAGATGACAAATCATGGTCATCATCATGACCTGAAATTAGTTTGGAGAAGGACAAGAACATAAAATCCTTTCTTTAAATGTCTTCAACAGAGAGGGGAAAAGAACCTGTCACAAATAAAAGAGATTGTGAGGGGACATCATGCAAGAGTTTGAAATCTGAATGAAAACATTCAACCCAGAGGATAACTTCAGGGGCAACTTTTAAACAAGGATCTGGGTAAACAAGAGCTTGAGGACTGAAGCCTGAGAGCATTGTTAAGTACAGGGATGTTGGTGTCTGGAGAAGATACCACGTTCTTGAATATTGCTTGAGAAACATCTGGAAGATTATTTAGATACTAGAAACCAAAAGAGCAAGATGGGGACAAGAAAGACTTATTTATTACTTTATTTCTGTTCTTAGTGTATATTTCTATTTGTTGGTACATTGCTAATAAAAAAGAATAAACAATGAAAAACATTCAGTCTATTTATATGATCAGTGAGTACACCATGCATAAGGATTAATTACAGTAGATTAAATACATCATATGCATGTTCTAAATGAGATAATTAAAAAAAGTTTTTTTCATATTTCATCTATGATGTTTTATGAATACATTGTATATGTTTTATTTATGATCTAATTGAAAAGTCATGAATTAGAACCTCCGTAATATAAAATGCTATACTTATCATTACTTTTAATAAAACAAATGAAACCAATGTGAACCAATTCCAGGAGATTCATTAAATCATGTCTAGACAACAAATTGCTCTGCTATCATGATTGTGTACACTTTCTTCTGGAATGGGTAAAAATGTTTCAGCTGAGCCCTGGGCTTATATCAGCAATCTTTCACACCTGACGGTTAATGTGCCAACCAGGTGATAGATGAAGAAATCATTCAAGCTTAGCTAGGGCTGAGAATGCCAGTGGACTGAAAGTGGATAAGCATTTGACATAGCTCATAACACGGTGGTGCACTAAGGCACCAGAGAAGGCTCATAAAATATGCGCTCAAGGATGCCGAAAATATTTGATTGCTGTGGACACTTTGCAGTTTTCTCATTTTTGTTGACAACATAATGTGAACTTTGTTGGAAATTAGTTTTGCTGAAATTTTTTATGTTTAATGCAATTTTGATGTTATGGTACCAGCGGCTCTCTTAAGAGGATTGAACAAGATTGGAGAGAAGCTGCTGATTAATGTAGATGAACAAACAGATGTTCCATGCGTCTCTTTATAGGATTTTAATGTGCTTCTGTGTCCAAAACTCTGAAAAAAATCTGAAGTGACAGATTGCTATTTATAAACCATATTTTAAAATTTAACATTTGTATTTACATATTTTATTCATGTTTCTGTTCAGGAATTTAAATACAGTTCCATTTTACATTTTTCACAGTAATAGGTTGTTACATTGTTTGAGGTTTTCTGAGAATTGATACAGGGTACCTGTGTAAAAACAATAGTGGGTTACCTTGCAGCAGGCATTTGGCAAAAAAATATCTCAGCTTTTAAAGAGAGCTGTTGAAAACTGAAAGGTTAATAGTTATCTGTTCCAGTTTTAATTTATCGCAGCATTGTAAAAGCAGTGAATTTTAAATGTATTTTCATTTTGAATTTTTATAATGTATTTTGTGCTGTGTTTTTGATAATTCCCTTACAAAACCAAGCTCCAGAAAACATGAAAGGGGGAGAAAATTAAGGTTTCAGAAAAGCAATCATAAATGACAACAAAGACGTGCTGAAGAAGCTGCCATCCTGAATTAATAATTTCAGTTCAGCTATCACAAATAATACTGGATTCACCCTCAGTGCCTTGTCCTAAAATTGCTCAGGGTGAATTCAATGAAGCAAAACTAAAGAGCCACAACTCATTTGCACTGAACTTGCAAATGAAAAAAAACAGAACAAGCTCCATGTATGCACAGATCCAAAGCAATGCTGAGGCGTGTTTAAAGGTCCTGTCATTCCTGAGGTGCAGCTGCACTGAAAGTGGAATATTTTCAAAAGCCACTCAAAAGTAAATTAGCCGTACTGTACTGGAAAAGGAAAAGGAGGAAATAATGGTTCATTTCAGGCAGAGCTTTGTTGTAATATTTTATACTTGCTGAATAAGCTATTGTCTTTTTTTAAAATGAGATTACTTTGTTTAGGAAGATTATCGGTTAAATATATGAATATAAAAAACGAAGAAAATAGCTTTGGGAAAGGGGCTTAATAGTATGATAGTACATGGGAAGAGAATGCAATGCTCCATTTTTTATTATTTCTTCAGAAAAAAAAGAACAGATGGATGGACATCTTTAAAGGGAAAAGAAGAAATTTAATTATTAACGCCATCAGATTGGGTCAAGACACAGTACCACAGATGAGATTGTAAAAGCACCCTCTTTCAGTTTTATTGGTAATTCAGATGTATTCTGCAATGCAAAATAATGGTAAGAAGAGCAAAAAAAAAAGACAATAGTTGAACTGAAATATCTAACCTAACACAAATTAAATGTTAAATTACACCACAGCTGCATTCATTTGGATTGACATGTTTGCAGTAAAATTAAAATACAGATGCCAGGTAAACTAAACAAAAGCTCTATAAAGAATTAAACCCATTTGGAGTATCATTGCAGTAACGGTTAGTGCATTGAAAAAGATATTTTAACTAACATAAGGCTCGGAGAAACATATGAGGTTCATTGGCAGTTTCAATTTATTTTATAGCCTGCCTTGTGTTGTCTTTTTTTAAACTTTCTAATTGCTTTAGAGCCAACAAAAAGAACATTTGCTTCTTGTACATGTGCGCTCTGGCAATCAACAATAAAAGTACCCAGTTAGATTTTTTAAAATGCCCTCATTGATCTCAAGTAAAAAAATTAAAGGCACCTTATATAGCTTCGGAAATTATTTGAAAACATGAATCACGAAAGAGGACATAAATGCTGTAATGCTGCACTATTTAAAACAGAAAGCATATATTCAGGGTGAGGTTTTATTATATATCATTACATTTATTATTAAGAGGGAACCATTCCTCATCGAGCACCAGAGGACATGCACACCTGTAGTATCATAGATCATAGTATCAGAGCATATTGTAAATTCAGTTTGATTTCTAAAAGGTTGCAGGGACTTTTAATGCATGCATTTTGGAGACTCTGTACAGCAAAGTGGAATAGTAAGTTTAGCATTGTTGATTGCGAGAAATTTGTGAGAAAGCCACCATCTTGGCTCAAAATGTAATCCCTGTGGTATGGTCTTGAGCCACGATGTCTGCCTGCAAATTGGGTGAATCTGAAAATGAGGGTAAGGGGTTGTCAGGATAGGCTCTGCATTGAATTAGCCACTCATCTAGGCTAATAAAAAGGTTTATAAGACCAGTGATCAGGTAAATGACTCCACTCTGTGTCTGGGCTCCAGGCTGGAAGGAGGTAAAGTGAGTTTCAGAATAGAGTTTTCATTAGCAATTGATTGAGCTGGTTTACAGGCTTATGGGACTTTGGGTGTGGAATGCATGAGAAAGTACATCTTACTGTAGGGTGTACTGAGGGATGTTAGAAGTGCTGGACAAGCAGGATGTTCATTTGTTACATTCAATGGGGATGAATGCGCAGCCAAGGAGCAGAGTTAGCTGACTGGGGTCTTTAGCACCTGGAGTAATAAGATAAGATAAGAAGTCTTTTTGCTCTCCATGAGACACACAGACAGGGAGAGAAGCTGAGGAATGCATAGGGAAGTAGCAGCGGACCCTTAGCCACAGGTGAGACGGAGGAGTCTAGATGGCAAATGCCGAGACCCAAGTATTCCCTGCGCCTCACCATGAGCAGGGAGATGGGCAGTGAGATGAGGCCACAAACCAAACTGCTGCTGTATCTGGAAAATAAGTGTTGGTTTTAGAGCACCATCAGCTGGGGAAGATCTAGGGCCTTGCATAAGGAGAAAATTAGCAAGTTAGCAGCCAACAGCGGTTTTACCCTTTTTTAGAGCTCATCAGCGAGGCATAGATTAGTCTGGCCAGAGAAATGTGTGTATGTACTGTATCTTAAACACCTTTCCATAGAAAATTAATGTTCTTTAAGCAATAATATTCCCAGAATTCATATTGACTACTTGCTCTTACATAGTACTGAAAAGTGTCCCTTGTCATCAGTAGTATTTTGGGATTTATTTCTATGTTATTTTCATTATTTTTTGGTAATATATTGTGATTGACTAAATAACCCTTGGCCCAGCACATAATTGCACCGCTTCACTGAAAAACTACTGGAATATAAAGTCTTGGTTTACAGAGGCCAATCCAATCTTGTGGTACATTTACACTTTTTATAAGCAGGCCTGCTGGTGTTATTTGAATTTTTTCACACCAATTCAATATAATTGTCACTAGATATTTTTTTTCGAAATTAAGGTGGGAATAATTATGATCTAGTTTTATTGTAACTTGACTATTCTGAAACTTTAGCACTTTCTTATAGAGGGGCAAACTTGAAAAATGCTTCTAAAGCACGAAGTATAATGGAAACACAGAAATGATTTATTATTGCAGGATGTTTTAGTTATATTTTTTTCTTTTCCCCAGCAGCTCCAAATAATTTCCATGTTATTGGGCAGCGAGATCAATTAAGTAATTTAGGCTGATTAAACAACTAAAAAACTGGTTGGATCAAAACCAGGCAATGGAATGGAGCATATGTGCCAAGGCTGACTACTGTATTATAACAAATTTCTCAGAATGAACCCATCAAGTTCATCGCTACTGTAGTTACTTTCTAATTAAGTGGAGACCGGGACCTACTGTAGAGCATTAAATTCCTCCCCCTCCCCCCATACACTCAATTTCTCATTACTAAACAAAATTGATTATAGTGTCTAAGAATTCCTCTGTGTAAATGTGCCACTGAATTATAACAGGGAGCAAGTGCATTTTACAGAGAATAGGGTATATAGTATGTGCAGATATACAGGGCTTTTGTTTAGCAGATGCACCACAGATTTTTTGGATACTGAAGAGTTTAATGCCTTACATTTTGGGATATATAAGGTGTCACTGAAGTGTAATCCTAATTTAATAAACCCACATCAATATTGTTGCATCAGACACAGGTACAGGAAGAATCTTACCTGAGCAGTGTTTTGCAATAGGAGATACCTTTGCGTTATTGTAACACATTACTTCACATGATGACAGAGTCATATGTGACAAGGTTTTTAACTTCCATCAATCATTTTATTTTATGACCCTCTACAACACTGAAATTGCCATCTATCAAAGCTTTACGAGCATATGAGCATAACCTAAGCTATATCAGAGCTTAGTTGAAAGCGCTGTTGCATCCAAGTCAATATTAAACTGTTTTGCTTGTGAGGTGAGGGAACCCACAGCAGTGTTTAAATTTGTCTGCAGATCTGAATGTAATCAGCATAGCAGTGATACCCAATTCCATGGTGGCAAATCTAAACAAAAGGCAGCATATTAATACTAAAAAGTAATGGTCCCAGGATAGAACCCTGTGGAACACCCTGAGTACAACAGATTTAAAACAGACAAGAGCATTTTTGAGTAGGCAAAGTTAAGGGTGGTTTAAGGCCACATAATACCCCATGTGTTTAGCATCCATGAGTGCCACTGTTCATTTATCTTTTGAATGAAAAATCTTAGTGAAGGTTGGGTAGAAGTGGATAGTATTAAAGTAATGATTCATTTCATGTTGAAAATGGAGTTTTTACCTCTTCATAAGTTTACAAATTCCCTTATTTTTTCATTTTTACTCGATGGTGTTTAGACTGTTGTGTACAGTATTTGTTTTGTGGTTTTCAAGTTGAGTTAGAAATGACTGTGATGCTTCACCCAGTAATGAAAAGCAATAAAATAAAAAAATCAAATCAATAAAAACTGGAATTAATTCCTTAGCACCAGGTCTTGGCCTCTATACAGTATGCATAGTTTGGGTAAATTTCACTTGACACACACAGCTCTGCTACTCTCATCATTCAAAATCTAAAATGCATGCAGCTCTCACTTCCGTTGCCTCACCCTTACATTTTGCTACAATGGCTGACTGGCTTACCTTCTTCTAGCAACATGGTTGTGTAATCATAGCCATTCAGGGACGCCAAATATGTAATCATTCATAGCCGTTCAGGGACGCCAAATATGTAACGTTGCCATAGCCAAAATGTAAATGTAGTGGCTCTCTGAAGGCACCAGTTCTGTAGAGTTTGGGCATTTACTGAGACAATTATTAATTGTAGCAGTAAATCACAAAGTTGATTCTTTTGATGGCTTTAGAATCCAACCATGCGACATAACTCAGACAACGCACACACACAGGTACTAATACACGAATATACATTTATTAATACATAGAATATGCATGTAAACCTAACAGATCTTATCGAAAGGGTTATCAGAATACAAAAGATATATATTCAATCAGTTACGAAGTGTTACACATATCAAGAGGACATACGTTCAGTATATCATTCATTTAGTCTGTTTCGTAAATGAAGTTGGTTATAACTTCTACATTAGATACTCAAAACAAGAACATAACTCTTAGGAATTAAATTGATATCAACTGGTTGGGATAACAATTGAATTCTCGAGCTGTAATGCATTGAAGTTGAATACTCATCCAATCTTTGGGGATTCAGATCTCCTGCGGGCACAAAGAAACAGTTGCAGGCTGTTGCTGTCCAATCCGCGCTCTCTGGCTCGGTGCCAGGCTGTGCTGTGCGGCTTGCGACGGTGCGCTGCTGATGCTCACTGTTGGCTTTAACTAGCAAAGTTTGTGCACAGGAGAAAAGATGACTGTGTGTCCCAGCAAGTCAGGAAGAGGACCGGTTCGTTTCTGATGAAGAGCTGGTTCTGAATAGTGATTCAGCTGTCCACAGTTCCGACCTGTTCACGAGGCCTGCTGCTGGTGCTAACCTCGGTTGGATCCTCTGGTTACTCTCTGGCAACCTCCACTCTAGACTCTTAGAACAAAGGAAAGTTCTGGCACTCAGACACACTGGCCGTTCCGTGGTTGTCCGGGCTGAGTCTCAGGATGGTCAGGAGGCGCGCTGCGAGAATGTCCTGCCCTTGGGAGCCTTCTGCTCCTGGGCCGTCCTGCCCTGGAATTCTCCTTTGAATTCCCTTTAGAAAAGTCCACAGAATTCTCCACTGAATCTTACTGAATCTTACTGAATCTCTCTCTGTGTTGCCTGTTTTTACCTGGAGGAACTTCAGCTCGTTGATTGGCTGAAAGTTCCATGGGCATCAGAGTCCCACGTGGGTTACTCGGCCCTACCAGTCCCTGATTGGTTGATCAAGGTGAGATATGAGTCACTTACTCCTGACACTTAGGAATGCAGTCCAGATGTCCATCTGGCACTCCCTAGACAGATAGGCGCCAATGGATGACCATTGATCATGATAGCCAGGCTTAGCTAAGTGCATCCCCCTTTGGGAGCTGTCCTTATCAAAGGAACCTTAAATCAGCCTGCATGAATAGTTTCTCTGTGGCTGCACCACAGAGATGAACAGAGAAATGAGGCCTCATTTTGGAAGGCTCAGAACACTTAATTCTTTCTTATTAATAAGCCTCACCGCTACAGTTGCAGCCCATGAACACTTCATACTGCATGTATGCATGGGTGATGGCAAAGTACAGTAGTGCTCTGTGCCCTTGGTCCCCTCATGCCTGCGGCCCTGGATGGTGGCTTGGCTGTGTGCACATAAGGCTATGATTCCTGGGGTTAGGAATAGGGTCCCCGACGAAGGTGTCATTTTAGCCACTTGCTCACCCACAAAAGCAGCACTGGCAACAGTAAAACGGTAACCTGTAACCTATGACTGCACAGGCATGTTGAGTTTATGGGGTCAGAAACCAGGTATTAATATATTAATATAATACTATTGTTTTGTGAACAAACTGCATGAATGGCACACTGTTCAGGAGAGGAAGAAAAAACAGACTTATTGTTTGATGTGTGGAGTGCTGATTCACGGGAAAAAGGAAGTGAAATGTTATGGAGTGTAAGACAGGGAAATTAGTTTGATTCCTGAACCATCGTGTTGTTAAATATTTTGGACTCTGAACTCATGTGCCTGCACTCCTCATACATATTACACAGTAGATATACCTCTGGTGTAATGTGGAAAACATCTTGCAAGGGAATAAAATCAAAATGACGACAAATGTATTGTAGTGCTTTGTTGCTTTGATTTGAACTAAAACACAAACGGGTATTGAAAATTAAAAATGTGTCTTGAATAAAACCTGAAATACACAGTCCTGCATGTCATCTAATTTGTGTGAGAAATACTGAAACAGGACAATCAGTGTGATCCTAATAGCACATTTACCATGCACTGGACCCTCATCAGGCTCTATTGATGAAGTACTGGAATTTTATTTCTTTTCACAAAATGTATATTTCAATAAGGGCATTGATCTATCTCAAAAAAAGCTCCATGGCTGCCTTGAAAATCACAGGGCAATAAAGACAAATGGCAGCTGTGGAAGAGGTGATTTGGTCTCTGAGGGAAATATTGTAAATGGAGGCAAACCAAAGTCGTGTCCTTGTGAAAGGTTGACAGCTGTTGACAATCAGCTTTTTAATAGCGCAGTCAACACGTTCCCTGGCCCATCACACGCTGAGATTCAAATCTGTATGCCCAGGAAAGAGAACAATTCATTTCATTCTGCCAGCGAAGCCGTGACAGAATTTTCCTCCTTTAAAAAACAAGTGAGAAGTGATGGCTACCAAAAATATGTGCCTAAATTGGCAATTTATTCAGTTATTTATACAGCAATACATGGAATTCTGTAAAGTATTGCACTTGGGTTTCAGTTTTCAGGGTCACAAATTCTGGTAACCTTAGATCAATATTCTTTTTCGATTTAGATTATCATCCCAAGGCCTAATTCATCGAGATGTAAAAACAAAAAGGAAGAGAGCAAGAGGAGCTCAGTTGGCTCACTGGCCCCTCTAGCCCACTTGATTGCTAGTAGCTAATTTATTCAAACCTTTTCAACTGTTTCTTGAAAACTAAGATATTGGCATCAATAGCATGGTCAGGTAGCTTGTTCCAGACTACCACAACCTTTTTGTGGATGACAATATCTTTTGTTCTTGGGTTTTAATGCACTTTCACATAAACTCTATATGATTACCATTCATTCACTCATTGTGGTGTTTTCTTTAGCAAAATACTATTTTACAAACACGGGCTTGGCTGAAATACAATCACAGGGCTAATTGTATTCCTTGAGTTTCTGTCTTTTATAAAAGAGACATTCAACATTCAAGCAATCTACTGAGCAAGACCTAGATTTTGCATACTGTAGGTCACTGCTAGTGGAACTTTGGTAATTGATGATTTTAGCACAGCAACATCAACATTTAAACTCCTCAAATCTTTTTTTCCTTGAATCAAATCAAAATACTGTAGTGCATCCCAACCTCTTTTCACTCCCAAATCTTGCACTGCTTGTTTCTACCTGTCTCAAAAGTTAAAAAATGAAGTAACTCAGGCTGAACTTGACTGAGAACCATAAAAAACACAAAAGCAAAGGAAGAACAGACGCTGTTAAACACCAGAGAGAACACTTGAAATACTGTAAAATTAAAAATGTATGGATGACTTCATCTCCACTTTCGGGAAACAATTGTAGATCTTGCAGTGAAATTGACTTGTAAGGTTCATAAGAAAGAGATGTAACTGGTTTGTCAAAGAAGCTGTGAAACTACAGCGAGAGCAGTTGAAGAGAGTTGGTCTGACTTTTTGAACTGCGCATGATTAATATCAGGCAGCATGCATAAAATTATGATGAAGCATTCTTATTTTACAGAAAATGTCAAAGCTAATCTCCTGGATTTTTATGTACTTGCTGGGTACATTGAAAACAAAACTCTGAATGTCAGGAGACTCGGAAACTCAGCAGAGCAAGCTGACTGGCAATGAACAGAGAAGCAGAATGAGGGTCAGTCTGAACATATTGAGGAGGTGAAAAAAGCAACATGATGAAAGATGAAAGGAACAGCGTTTCAATGAGCCGGGACAAGATTATAAATGACTAACAAAACCAATGTGTTTTAGTTTAGAAATTAAGATACGAATGAGAGAGGACCATTGGGTTCATCTAACCCGTTTGAAGTTAGTGATGGATCCAAGGATCTCATTCAGCCATTTCTTGAAAAAAGCCAGGGTATCAGGTTCAATCACATAGTTGTGATGCTTGTTCTACACACCTCCAACCCTCAGAGTAAAGAATTGCCTCCCATTCTGTTTTAAATGCTCTTCCAAATAGTTTCCATTTTTATGCCCTTTAGTTTTTGTTTCACAGTTCATTTTGGGTTGCCTTTGTCTGTACTTTTGAGTTCTTTTGAATTCACTATCTTGAATGTGAATTCAAAAGAATAGTATCAGGTTCTACATCAATAACTGAAAATGAAGAGATGGTGATTTAAAAAAAAAACACACACACACCTTAAGTCTGAGTACACAACCTGTAGTATCCAGGATAAGAAATAGCTTTCCTTGAAATTAAAGTGCTCAGACATCCAATAGTCTGAATCCAAGCAACTCTGAAAAGAGAAATCAAATATAAAGAAGCTAAACCAATTCTACATGCTTCTAAGCCAAGGGATTTAACAGACTACTCTTTGTCATTCACAATATAATGCACCATTTAAGAAAGCATTACAAAAATCCAGGTGAAATTTACAGTGGTCAAACAAGGTGAGAAGCTTAGCAGCAAGCTGATATCTGTTTATTATAATGCTGTATGTCAAGAAAATCAATTTTATGTTTATGTTCACTAGTTATGACTCTAATTGTCATTCGGGAGTGGCGGATAGCCTGGGGGAGGTGCCCGGAATGCAAAAAGGTGGACTGGCAGATTGGAGCAGGGAAAACAAGTGCAGGACGGGGTTTAAGCAACCAAACTCCAGAGCTGTGCTGTCCAGAAGGCACGGTCCACCCTCCCATGCCGGGCAGGAAACTCTGAATATGAGCGGTCAGACCAGAGGGCACCAGGAAACGAGCTGATTCCAGGTGCATGCCCTCAGGGGGGTCTCCTCTATAGGTCAAGCCAGACGTGCGCTATCAACACTATCTCCCGGAAGGCGGTCCTCCGGGGAAGCGACTGGAAGTGAACAGAACCTGTTTCCGATGTACCTTCTGGACACCGGGTCGACAGACACATCTGAGGTTAGGTCCCCGCTTCAGACATGTCATCTGCCTGCCGTTCTCCTTCGTGTCTCATCTGCCTGCCGTTCTCCTTCTGTTTCCCCTGCGCATCTCATCTGCCTGCCGATCTCCTTCGCATCTCATCTGCCTGCCGTTCTCCTTCTGTTTCCCCTGGGCATCTCATCTGCCTGCCGTTCTCCTTCTGTTTCCCCTGCGCATCTCATCTGCCTGCCGATCTCCTTCTGCTTCCCCTGCGCATCTCATCTGCCTGCCGTTCTCCTTCTGCTTCCCCTGCGCATCTCATCTGCCTGCCGTTCTCCTTCTGTTTCCCCTGCGCATCTCATCTGCCTGCCGATCTCCTTCGCATCTCATCTGCCTGCCGTTCTCCTTCTGTTTCCCCTGGGCATCTCATCTGCCTGCCGTTCTCCTTCTGTTTCCCCTGCGCATCTCATCTGCCTGCCGATCTCCTTCTGCTTCCCCTGCGCATCTCATCTGCCTGCCGTTCTCCTTCTGCTTCCCCTGTGCATCTCATCTGCCTGCCGTTCTCCTTCTGTTTCCCCTGCGCATCTCATCTGCCTGCCGTTCTCCTTCTGCTTCCCCTGCGCATCTCATCTGCCTGCCGTTCTCCTTCTGCTTCCCCTGTGCATCTCATCTGCCTGCCGTTCTCCTTCTGTTTCCCCTGTGCGTCTCATCTGCCTGCCGTTCTCCTTCTGTTTCCCCTGCGCATCTCATCTGCCTGCCGATCTCCTTCTGCTTCCCCTGCGCATCTCATCTGCCTGCCGTTCTCCTTCTGCTTCCCCTGCGCATCTCATCTGCCTGCCGTTCTCCTTCTGCTTCCCCTGCGCATCTCATCTGCCTGCCGTTCTCCTTCTGCTTCCCCTGTGCATCTCATCTGCCTGCCGTTCTCCTTCTGCTTCCCCTGCGCATCTCATCTGTCTGCCGTTCTCCTTCTGTTTCCCCTGCGCATCTCATCTGCCTGCCGATCTCCTTCTGCTTCCCCTGCGCATCTCATCTGCCTGCCGTTCTCCTTCTGTTTCCCCTGTGCATCTCATCTGCCTGCCATTCTCCTTCTGTTTCCCCTGCGCATCTCATCTGCCTGCCGTTCTCCTTCTGTTTCCCCTGCGCATCTCATCTGCCTGCCGTTCTCCTTCTGCTTCCCCTGCGCATCTCATCTGCCTGCCGTTCTCCTTCGCATCTCATCTGCCTGCCGTTCTCCTTCTGTTTCCCCTGCGCGTCTCATCTCCCTGCCGTTCTCCTTCGCATCTCATCTGCCTGCCGTTCTCCTTCTGTTTCCCCTGCGCATCTCATCTGCCTGCCGTTCTCCTTCTGCTTCCCCTGCGCGTCTCAGCAGCCTGCCGTTTCCCTTTCTGCTTCCCATTACAGCATTGTAGTCCCCCAGTTACATAATAAACTCTGTAATCTTCACCGCTTATCGGACTCTGAGGACAGTTACTTTGCCGTGCTCTTTTTTCTTTCCCCTTGCAGGCCCGGCGTAACATATAGGATATGGATACACACCATTCCCAACCTGTTTGGCTAGTGTGATGAATCATAGCCAGCTCCCTTCTCAACAATCTTTCCACCAGCAGGATTGTTTGGGGTTATGGTCAATGTTGGATTAAGTACTGAACGGTAGAGAGAAAGATTGTTCAAAGTCATGTCCAACGGAAAAACTTGAAATAGCAGAGTGCTATGAATAATCACAAAGGTCATGAATGTAAAAACATCTTTGCAGACATTTAAGTGCTGTTTTTGTGATACACTTTTTAAAATAATTTCCATAACACATATTTTTTGTGTGTGGCAGGACTATATTAATGTCATGTGTAACCTTAAATGTGGTATATTAATTGAAGGATCTTATGAACGATTAGATACACCACATTTTGATCAACAGGGACTTCTCTGTTCAAAGAAAAATGATCCTAACCGTCTAAGGGGTACTTGTCAAAAAGTCATGTGTATGCCTGCAAGAAAGGTCACATTATGATAAGAGTAAATGTGATTCCAGGTGAATGCTGGAGATATCTTCTTAGACTCAGACACTCCAATGTATCATGGTGCCCTTAATATAAAGCTTCCCAAAGGACTTTTAAATTGCGTCATACAATTAAAGTTTTCAGAATATACAGCTTTCTCCTGCTGTTCGCTCCGTGCTTTTTCTAAGATTTATGTTCCAAAGTGATGCTTATTAAAAAAAGGTGGAAACTCTTGGGGAAATTGATAATGAGATGCAAAAATCTTAATCTAACTGTATGAAGGAGAAAATAAAGCAGTGGTAAATTTTAATTAAAAATGGATTAACAGTTTATCTATTCTTTTGGTGAAATTAGAATCACATGTTAGGGAAAAATATATTAAAAAAACATACAGTATGATGCTTCTCAAGACATGTTTTCCCTTATAATTAAGAAACATTTTACTTATAATTATGTGAAACATACTGTATGGCCTGATATACTGTACGTCCAAATATTAAACATTTATATTTTTCTCTTGACACCAATTAGTATGAAGAAAAGTTCTTGTTCCAAAGGAAAAACAAGTCTTTCTTGAGAATGCTTGAAGGGGAACTCCACCTTTTTTGGGTCTTTTTAGAAACACTTCACTTTTCTGTACAGATAAAAACCACCCAAGAAGATGCATTTTGTTTGTTTTAGCAGTTGATGAGATTAATTCAAAGTTACATGAAAGGATTTGAGAATCTGTTCAGAAAAAGCAATTTCACTTTACGTTTTGATTCATTAATTTTATTTTTTGCTTCTGCTTCTCTTTACTCCTCATAAACCAACAAACAAAAACCCCTTTTAAAATCTGTTGACATACTTTTATGCCGTGATAACACATGCTGTAGGTGTAATGTGGGCGGGTTCAAGGGTTGCAGAAAGATTATGGTAATTCAGGTTTAGCTATTAGAAGATAATCTGAGAAATATAAACTAATTCTCTGTTACTGATTGGATTTGTGCATTTTTTATCTGTATATGGATAGAGATGCGCCTTATTTCTTTGTTTTAGCTCTTCTTTAAGTCTGCAGTTTGATCAAATAGAAGCTTTGCTTTATTGCCCTCTAGGGATACCCCTTCCACCCCCAAGTTATAAATTCTAAAGGTCTCTTCTGTCTATTCTGTGTGAAGAATTTTCATGTTCATATTTTGTGCTACAGTATGTTACTTTGTATTTTTTTTTATCTGCTAGTACCAGGCTAAATCGAACCTGAACTGGTGTGGCTTTTTTTTTTTTGCTCCTATATTAACTAGGAAGGACAACAAGGAAAATTGGATCAGGTGCCATATATGGCCAATAAATTGATCTTATCTTATCAATCATAATCATGTAGTGCTTTTTTAGTAGTAATCTCCGTATGGAGACAACACTTGCTTTGATCCACCTTTCCACTTTTCAGCCACTTTGTACTATTATTATTGTTGGGTGATGCTTCTAGCAAAGGTGACTTACATTTGCACCAGACTCCACAGAGAGGTATTTGACAAGAGCAATTTGCATACGAAGCACCAAGCTTAAGAGTACAGCATCTCGGATTTGAACCTTGTAACACAAATTGTAACACACCTACAGCTCCTAAGCAGTACAATACACTGAGCAAGTGTAAAATGCTGCCACACCAGGAGATCTATCTATGGAGTGGAGCTGAGCATACATGGAGCCCATGGGTGATTGGAATTAAATCTTGGCAGGCCTGGCAAGATCTGTGCTTTGTCACATGAGATTCCTTCATCTCTTTACTCTAGAGGTCTTGACAAGGCTGTGACACTAAAAATAACCCATAAAACATAATTGTTGCCAGTATACAGTACTGGATGTGACACTTTAAAGTTATTGAATGCTACATTTCCAGAGGAATACTTTTTCTTCTGCATTCTGCTGCCTTAGAAAATAAATGGACATTCTAAGGTAATATCATTTATCCCAGCATTTGATACCAGAATCTTATGCAATTGATAATCAAAGACATGTGGCAGGTCATGCAAATTTAATTCCTGAAATTTTAAAGGTAAAAGAATTAGTGTTAGTCACATATTCATTTTTTGAGGTGCAGATATTGAATTGAGCTATTTATTTAACTATTGATACCCTACAACAGAGATGGGGTTTACAGTAACCATCAACTACTGTACATATTTTGCACCATATTTATAATGTAATTCTTTAGGTCTGATACTAAAATAGTTAATTCTGCTGTTCAGGGAAGAGTTAAAGTGAATTAATCCATGCAATTAACTAGTTACTAATGAAAGTTAGGATGTGCAAGAACCATTTTTGTTAAGTATTTTTAAAAATCTTTATTTTAAATCTTTGTTTTACTTGAAAAGCTTGGCAGCATATTCATTGGTACTCCTCTAAAATTGATTTATAAAAAAAAACAAAACAAAATGCAAACAAACCTTTCTATAACTTTTGCTGTAAGCATTCAGCATTTGTAAATGTTGACATTTCCTTTGGATTTGACGATAATGGTTGTGAATTTTCTCATCTTTTATGAGCTTTTTTGCTTTCAATTATTGAGTATAATGTAACAAAGGTTTAAAGGAACATTTGCCAGCAGCGTTTTTAAAGGAATGTTTTCAATTTGAGGTCAAACACCCTCAGTTTTGTTTTCTGACATTGGAACACCAGCACTACATTTAAAGTTCTTTTAAATGTTCTCTCAGGCAATTCAGCTTTCATTTCAGATTGAGATTGCAGTGCTTTTCTGATATGCCCAGAAGCCCACAGACCATCCCTTAAAAAGATGCCAAAATCCTGAATCAACAGTCTGCTGCTTTTTGAGTAGCACTTCACTCTGAATTTACTTTTATCCTACTTTGCTGTTTAAGTACAGTGTATCATGTGCTTGCATTTCATTCTGTTATATTTTATTCATAGTGCACTTGGAAGTACAGTATGTACACTAGTGCACTTACCATTTCACTACGTGACATATCACTTTCTGAGGATTTATGTATTTTACATATAATGCATTGATTTTTCAGTATCTTGTAATCAGTGTAATCACTCTGGATAAAAGCATCAGCCAAATTAATAATTAAGTAATAAGAATTCCAGGTTTTGTCCCTTGTCCTCTGGTCTGTGATGTGCCCTGCAGAATGTAAGAACACATATACTGTAAGAGTGATTACAAACAATGGTTGTTGTAGTAGCTTGTTGATACAAAATTCTTTGTTTTCAGCCACATAGTGGGATGGACCTTGTGATGACTGACTTCAGTTTTACTACTGTTTTGGTCAGGGATTGCATCCTTGAATTCTCATTTTCTCCAGCTTCAATGGCAAAAATCTGCATAAAAACTACAAGAAAAGCCCTTCCCTCTTCTTCAAATGTGGGCAGCCTTTCACAATGCATTCATTTAATTTATTCCCTTCAAAGCCACATTAGAATAAGATTGCATATAACATTTGCAGAGTAAATAGTGTTCATCTGACTGAAAGGGTGCTTTCTTGACTGTATTGTTCCTCAGTGTGTTTAGGCAGCCAGCTACAGTAATAGACATCTATTGCAGGATAGATATATAATTAGTTTTCCATGTCATTCTTCATGTCCTCTTGTAATTTAAATCATCCATTTTGAAGAATGATTGCAAATATGCTTGTTATTGTGCTTCCAAATACTTCTTGTACTATGAAGCAACACAATTGTTTAATTAATCTTGGTCCCATTTGGGAAGGTGACAGAACGTGTTGCCATGTGTGCATTACATAATGCTGTACTTGCTTAGTCTTCAGTTAATTACATTGATTAAACTTCACAAATATTTATGCAGAATGCATTCCTTTTATAAAGTAGAAAATCAAACTTGGAATGAAAGTTAAAAACAAGAGTCGCTCTAGCAGCAAAGAATGGTAGGGTTCTGAATGCTTAAAGAACAATGACTTGTTTTTGTGCTGAAATCCTAATGTTTTGTTCATAAAACAGAGGTATTCTCCATTGCTAGTTACTGTACATGCTGTTATGATTTTGTAAAGTTATCTTTATAAGCGTCTCTTCATGAAAACACAAAAAATACTGCTCATTTAAAAGCTCATATTTCTTGCTGCGCCTTCCCAAACACAAAGTGCGTCTCTTTAATACTTTTAAAAGTACTTTATAATTTAATATTTTGATCATTGTGTGAAGGTTTGAGGGTGCTTATTATTATTTTGTGCTGCAAAAGCCATGAAAGGCTTAAGGCCAAGGGTGGAACAAAACTTAATTAATCTTCAAAAGGCTATTTTCATAAATTAGTATGGTTTCTTTGTCTGCAGTGATCACTCATGGATGGCAAAAGGGCACAGAATTAATTTCAAATGTGTATGTTATACTGCAGGGTTAATGTGATCTGTCTGAGTGAGCGTGTTATTATGAGTGTTGAATGAATGAATTTGTGCTGCTGGTTTATATGATATTTCTTAACTTGCCTTGGGTATAATCATGGGGTAAGAGGCAGTGAAGCTCTAATTGACTATGAGGAAAGGAAGAACATTATTTGTTATACAGAGCTACCTTCTGACTTGTTAGTCACCATGACAGGCAACAGACGTGTGCCTGTCACAGAAAGAGACAAACCGAAACTTGACAAGACAAACTGACACAGTCTGAAATAATGGGTCAAATGGGTGACGGTCCTGCCTTATGATAACGCTCTCATATTTTGGCAGGTGATTTATGGCTATTACGGGTTCATTTTCAAGCTGGAAGCACCGATGCAGGAAAAAATGTGTTTTGTGCCACTATCCAGTTCAATCAGCAAATATTCTTCAATGACTTTGAACTTTGAACCGTTCTATTATGGAACCAGTTCCAGTAGATCAGGGCCATCTGGTGGTCATTAAGGGACCTGTGAAACATTAACTTAGCAGCCAAGTGATTGAGACTAGTGATTCACTAGCTGGCACTTAGTGGGAACAATAAGAGCCCCTGGAGAAAGCTGCCTTGTCTTCTTCAGATTTCCTGGGCACTGTGAAATGCAGAGCTGCGGCAGGGCAAGTGGAGAACCACAAATAAAATACAACGAAGAGACGCCACTTGGAAAGAGGCTTGTACTGAGCTTTTGATTAGGTTTTGCGGCGTTCTAAATATTGAAGCTTGCTTTCAGCCGTTCAAGTTTAACTACTCTGTGCTTTTTATTTCATTCGCACCCCAGGCAAGTTTAGAAGTGTTGCCTAGTATTACCAAGAAGAACAGGAATATTCAGAGAGACATTAAAGATATGACATACGAGTATTGGTTCCATTTTTAATCTCAGAATACAAAAGGAGGAAACTAAGCATTTTAAGAGTAGCGTAAAATTATTTCTTTCAGTCATTTGCTTCACTGCAAAACAATGCACACTGTTGCACTTTTTAAACATATTCATGATGATAGAAGTTAGTGCTTTGCCTGGTAACGTGGAAACTTGTGTGTGTGCTTGATGAATGCACTGTGCAACACCACCGCTCCAGACAAGACAGCAATCTCATATTGTAAGTCCACTGCTGCCAGATTCAGCAGGAGTGGGTGAAATTCTTGAACAGAGAACACATGACAAGGCAGATAGGTATTTTACTGAAGCCAAGATGGCACATTTAAGGTAACATTGTGAGGAAGGAATGTGGGCACAATGTGTTGTACGTGGGCACATGATAAGCTAGACAAAGACAAGAGGCATCAGATGATGTAATCCTATGAGACTCTGTGTGTCTTGGAAAATGAATGTCCAGAAAGAGAAGGCTTGGGTAATCTCAGCTTCTAACTGAAACAGCAGCAAAAGTTCAATAGGCATGAACTCAGCAAAATCAAAACATAGTACCACACTTGTCATAACCATTCAGAACCATATTGGGGTTCTTTGAAATGAAACACTTAAAACCAACATATGGAAATCCACTGAAAGCTACATCAGATGAGCTTTTGGTGATTACAATTTAGTAACGGAGCCTTTTTCCAGTATTTCACCCTCTAAAACAGTCCTCTCTGGGTTAATTGTATGTATTGAATTGATTTCCATAAGCCTGGTGTAGGAATTAGAAGAAAAACATAAAAATTAATTCATTTCAGAGGAATAACTATAAATTCATCACTGGTCTATGCAATAGGCATGTCGTCATAAATAACAGAGTTACCAAGGAGGCAATTACAACCAAATAACTGGAAAGCAAGCTAATTAGGTAAGGAATGTTCAAGCAGATATATTTCAAACTAGACTGGAAAAAAAATAATTGGTCCTGGCAGCTATGCCATCTTGTGGCAGAGCACGTCCTGGTCTCGGGGCATAATAACGATGACTGTTTCACCATCAGTGCTCGGGCTGTGTCTGGGAAGCTTAAGTGAAGTGTCTTCGGGAAAGCTGTAATGTGTGGAGACAACATCTGAAGAAGAAGGATCAAGGCAATTTAAAGCGTTATAAGCCAAGACCTTAAAATCAACTATAAAGTGCTCTGAGTGAACAAAATGAACCGTACACAGAAGGAAGAGTCCAGTGGTGTGTGGAACATTTTCTAAGCTACAACTGTGGTTTGACGATTTTCTAAGATATGATGACCTTCATGGAACATTATAACTTTTGCAACTGAGATCTTTCACATTCATTGCAGATGTAATGCAAATTCCTGGTTTTAAATATTTTTGTCTTAAAGCTATAATTCATAAAATGCTATCTGCCACCAAAGAATAATAAATCTTCAAAATGTGATGCTAAACACTGAAGTCGTTTCTTACCATGGATCACAGTTACCTGTATGTCATTTCTAAGTTTAAAATGAACATTTTATTAGATGTTCCAACAGCCCTTGGAACATATTTGAAGTAACTACTTTTAAGACATATACTGTAGATTGTTGTGACAGGTTTACAAATTGTACCGCCGATCAATCATGGTTTATTCTTTTGATTGAGAAACACAATTGAAGAAAATGGAAGAGCAGCAGATGAATCTTGTAACACTTCTTAAATGAATGAGGCTATAAAACATTCACAACTCCTTCATAAACAATTCACGATGTAATATAACAACACATTCTTTACAACCTACCTTTTGTGCAAATGTCTTTACAGCCATGTGATTATTTGTTTAATGGTTCACAAGACATAGTTTCTACATAGGTATAGAGATGGCAGGTACAAATTTTGGAAGACAGGACTTGAGGGCTGAAAAGGACCTTCTGCAGATGCTGCTCAGTATCAGTGGTCAGTATCATGTTTATGTGAAACTGTAGTAATATATATGGATCTTATATACCTGCCTGGCCTTCGAGCCATTTGTCATTTTGTCACACCACACATTTAGCAGAGAAAAACAAAAAGTTTGGAGTTCAGAGGCAATTCCCTTGTATATATTGCAGCCAGAATGCAGACACCCACAATGTAGCAGGGGCCTCAGTTAATCCCAACAGCAGCCCATAACTCAGACTCCAACTTGCAAAATTCTAGATCAAAGAGCCCAGCCTGGGCTTGGAGAGAGCACCATTAACAATTGAGCCACTTGGGAGACTCTGCGTAATCTTAGGCAACACAGAGGTTGTATTGCTTCATTCCAGGCCACCTAATTTTCTGTTTTCTCTAGTCTCATCTCAGAAAGATTAAACAGCTCGATTTTGGGGGAGTTAGAAGTGCTGCCTTAGCTTTCTGAAAATGATCTAATTAGACTTTACAGGAAGTGCTTAGCGGTTCTTTGTTCTGGCAAAGTGATTTAAATATAGTGTTGGAAAAAGAAACATGCGGTGTGTGAAGAAAAAATGACTGCTTCAGAGAAAACCTAATTTTGATTTTCTTTTGTTAACAATTACTTTGAACTGCCTTTCCCATAATTGTTTTAAGGCATGTCACATTGTTTTTATTATGTTGCCTCAGGCTGTTCTCTTTTGCATCCTTAAAGCACACAATGCATTCAAGAATGTTCAGAAATCAGAAACGGCATCCATGATAACACTGCACAAATGGCTTAAACTACTGCTTTCTGGCAAGTTGGCAGTACTATTCATTTTCTTAGAAACAAAACCAGATTCCTAACCTTTAGCTTCAGACATGCATTCTCACAAAAATGTCTAGCATTTTTATTAGTTTATTGCCAATCAATCTAGCTTATTTTACATAATATGATACTCATTTAAAAGCATTAGGAACGCATGTTAGTAGGTGAGGATTTAGCATGTGAGCTTGAAAGATGTCTCACCCTTTTTCAAAAGAGGGAAAAATGTCTTTTATTTGACCTTTAGCCACAGCTTATATTAAGAATATAATATTCTGAACCAGACAGTTTTTTTCTCTGACTTGGTTTCAATACGTTACTTCACAGAAAATTATACAAATCATCTCCTTGACTTTTATCAAGTCCCATATTGACATATCAACAGTGTTATCACCTTCTAGCTTGATGTCAGCAGATCTCAGACGTTTAACAAGATTGAGCCTGAGGTCTCTGAAATGGGAGACCTTAGGGAATCAAAGTTGATAAAAATGCTGCATGTGGTCCTTTTTCCTCTGGTCTAAAATTTCCAAACCAATGCCACAGTTTGCAGTGCAGGGACACTGTGCTGTAGGAGGTGTCTTTCTTCAGATGAGAGTTAAACTGAGGTCCTGAATACTCCTTAATCCCGTGGATCTGTTCAGAGGAAAAAGGGTATTAATCTTCTTGTCCTAGATACAGTCCACGACAACTTTACACAATCTAGCCTATCTAAATTCCTTATTACTTCTGCTGGTGAAGTAGTTTCTTACTTGTCCACTTGATCTGATCTGTATTTAGCTTGCTGGTGTATAATGGATTCCACTTGTCACCAAAAAGTCCTATATGTCTAAAGTGCTGAGTATCTTTTGGGATGAAAAGTGCTATATAAGTTACAAATGTGTTATCATTCTATGCTAAAATTGTGCTCTAAGGGCACTCTAGGTAGTTCCTTACCTACGATACAAGGAGTTCTCCCACAGCACAGTAGAACAACTACTGTAATCTAATTAAATACATTAATTGAATAGTCAGCTGCTGATAGAAACATACAGTATTTACATGCTTACTAGACAACATCCCTATTACTTTACATCAAGGATGAAAAAGAATTCCAAACTCCTTTTTTACTTTACAAACCTGTGATATTAAAATTAAGACAACAAGATGTTTTGTCATGCACAAAAAATACTGCATGTTCTGCAAAGACTAACTTCTCGTTATTGATTTAATTAAATAACTGTGCTCTCACCGCACACATAAATTATTGATTGACTGTATGGTATATCTGGGGGTATTTTTAAACTTAAAAGCTGAGAAAGTTAAGAAATTTATGACATCCATTTTCAATAAGTCTAGCTGGGCACATTTAATGCTTTCCCAATAACATGATTGCTTGAAAATAATTATATGTTTCTTTAATTACCACAGTCCAATTACAATGTAAACAAATTAGTCAATTAAAGAATAAACTATAGTGATTGCTGTTCTCTGCTTGCCTTGAGATTGGTTATTCTTTTTCAAGTGTCAAAACTTTTATTAGTGTCGGCAGCATTGAAATGATTGAACTTTTCCTGATTGATTCATGGAATCCTATGCACACAGCTAAATACTTGCAATCTGTTGCACATTTAGCTCCCCTTAAATAATCTCTTTTCTTTATTTGTCCCTCTTTAACCAGCAGATACTGTATGACTTCGTCCTTCACTGGGAGTGTCAGGGATTATAGAATCGGATTCAGACAATCGTTTTTACACGTTGTCCCTGCATTGGCTTATTATAATTTGCAGCTTTAAGTGTTGATTTGGAAAAAAATATTTTAGGTTATTGGAAAGAACAGTATATTGAAGCAATATACCCTAAACCAACATGACTTACTGTATACACTAGGCAGTATCAGATCCTCAGACTTGGCAGAGAAGTTGGAAACTGTTTTGAATCCCTTTGAGACCTTCTTTCAGCTTCATGGATTGAAAGTCTTCTTCCATAAAGCTGAGGCTAACATCATTTGACTAGGGCCTAAAGGATATCTGAGTTCCAAACTATAAGAACTATTTCTTGAGGTAAAAAAGCTAGCACTTTGCTTGCTTAATAGCCTGCCTGCCAGTGAGGTAAAACCACTGTAATAAGGTTAAATTTAACAATCGAAACTGGTAACTGCGGTAAAAGATATAATCTCCCAAGAACTATAATGAGGACTGCAGTTCTGTTTTTTATTATGTATTTTTTAAAACAGCGTACTGTAAGAATATTTGAAAGGATAAACCTCGCTGAATTTTATGTCTAGGGAACTGCAGGCAAATTGTGAAAAAACTATTATTGACAACAGGAATATTGGATATATAATATACATTTTGGTGTTCTTTGTCTGAGGAAGCCGTATACTGCAGTTTTATAGTTGTTTTTTCCTTTTTATATTTGAATTTTATATTAAAAACACTCCTCTTCCAGTCATTAGTTCACTAAAATGACATAATCTCTTGTCTGTAGTGTAAATACAGTATGTACGGTAGTTGATTTGTAGCTGTTAATATAACTGCCTCCAATTGTGATGATGTGATGCGTCTTCATCTTGTAATCTCTCATGGGGTCTAACATCATCTGCACACATACCCTTCCGTACATAGACACTTAAACATACAGTATAGACTCACCAGTGTATCGATGTTCCAGATTGTCGCCATTGTCTATTGTATCGTTATCGTTCCAACTGTCTTTGTATTATGTCATATTTCCAGGGGCACCGTAGAAATGGCTGACCCTCCGCTCTGACCCCAAGCTTCTCTCTCCCTGTCTGTGTGTCTCATGGAGAGCAAGTTGGGGTATGCGAAAAGACAAATTCCTAATACAAGAAATTGTATCTGGCCAATTAAGTGATCTTATCTTATCTTATGATTGCATTGTACTTGTCCTCGTTCAAATTAATTGTTGTCTTCCATTTTGGGTGAAGCTGCGGACTCCAACTCCTGCTGGGCTAAAATAATCTTGCCCGGCCCACCAGGGGGAGACAGAGGTGCGCTTTAGAGTTTCTGTCCCAGCATTTGCACTCACTGAGATTTTACTGAATCTGTGGTGTTGTAAAATGCTCCGACTTTCTCTGAGCTGCATTTTGCTGCATAACAGAGTGCTTTATTACTTATCAGAGATGGCTTTGAGAATTATTCACCTTGTTATCAAATATTATGATCTTAGTGCACCTGAAAAATCAAGTTTATCCCATGATCCCAGTAAGATACAGTATAACTTAGTGGTGACCAATTCACATACATTATATCCAAGTGTAGAAGTGTCTGGCTTCTTATTTTTATAAGTGAATAAAGATTTTGAGTTATCGATTCTGAGAAAGTTCTCTTAAATTAACTTTGCCAGCTTACTGTATTTGTTTTTTTTTTAAATGAAAATATTGTTTGTCATGTCTGATTTGCAAATTTATCCTTATTTTTTAATCTAGTTTAGTGGACAAAAAAAGCTTCCAGTCAAATATTTTAATCAAAACAGACCTTTTGAAGAGTTGTTTGATTTGTTTCCAGTAAATGAATAATATAAAAAAGATTAAACATCAGAGGCTTGTTTTTTACATCCTTATGCTTGTGTTTAGAACATTCTTCAAAAGGATGATTTTAAACAACTGCCTTGTGTTTTTCTTGTTTTTTCATTTTTGATGATGCACAGATTTCACTTTATATATTTTTATTTTTTGTGTATCAAAGGGATTATGTTATAAACTATTAATTATTAGAATTCTAACTGAAAGAGTTTTGGCACAAAATCAGCAAATAATATTTTATACAATTGTACATAAGGGAACTGTGAGAAATTCATTCTGTTCAGAGCAGCAATCCTCAGTTACGTGTGAAGCTCCAGATAATGTCTTTATTTAATAATTTATTATACTTTAAATATGAGAATAAAGATGAGCAAGTGACTTTAGGATTTCCTAAGATAAATACTTTCTTTTACATAGGTGTTTAATTTTTGCACTGCAGCAACAAGAATGGTGTAACAGAAAAAGAAACCATTATCTTTACATTATTAAGAACAAGAAGAGATAAAGATTGTGTGGGACGTATGTAATTCACGGAAAGGATTTACTGATTTGCATCATACTGACAGGCCTCATAACATGCATAGTAATTCGGTTATTAACATTGAAAATCAATAGGAGACTCTCAGAACCTTGATCCTGCCATTCGGGAAAGTTTTATTCCAGCTTATCACTCCAAACTGCAGAACACATTTGCCCAATGTCAGATCAATATATGTGACTCAGTCCTAACTTTATGTAACCTGATTGTACTGCATTTAAGATCAGAAATGCATGTGACAGGTGCTTGCTTCTAACCCTGTGATGCACATTACAAGAAGAAAACAGTGATGCATTGTGTAGAAAAGACACTGGAATCTGTGTTTACGATCAGTTTTGATGCAGCACATTTTAATTTAGTGGAAGACAGTAAATCTTAAAGTTAATGTTACAGAATAAAACTAATGACAGGCCAACACACACTTTTGGACCATGTAATGCTTTAATTCAAAAAGTGTTTACATTTGTAGATGCAGGGGTGAGCTTAAATATACAATGAAAAGCATTCTAAACTGTTAGAATGTCAAAATCACTCTATTATACTAACTGTTGCGCCTGGATAGTGCAGCAAAGTTGATATGATTTGAGTTTTTGGTATGTTTTTTCTTACAGAATGTTAATCAAAGAAGGAAATACATGTGTATATTTAAAGGGGCAGCTTTTAATGATGGCATCTATTTAACCAAATGCATTAACGTCCATGAGCAACCTTTTAAAGGCAAAAGCTAATAGGGTTTTAAAATCGTATCGATCAGTCAGACTAATTAGAATCCTACAATTCCTTTGATGAAAGAGATGCCAAAGATTCCCATTTTAATAACTAATTGATTTGGTCTTGTAGTGAGACCTAAACTTTGAAGAGTTTTTAATGGTCCAATTATCACTGATCCCCATTTCCCTTAAGACCTTCTTGATCATGGCAACTTTTAAATATGTCTTAAAAAGGGCAAATTGTGAAACTGTACATCTTACAGCTAGATACTTTGATGTACAACTCCTGATGTCTGTATCTGAAACCTGATGCTGTAATCAAAATTGACAGAAATGCATTATTTTTCCACTATATACAGTAAGATCTGCATGCATTGCATTTAATATCTTTCCAAGTCAAATGCCTGACAGTATGTGGACCATTTACTGTATAAAGTATAAATTAATAAAAAAACTAGAGGTGGAAAAATAACATTTCAAAATCCCAGAACCTTCTGCAATTCTTTTCTGATACATTATGTATAAACACTCTGACAGTTATATGTGCAACTGAGTATGAAAATGTTAATATGTGAATATTGTAACTGCTGTCTTACAAGCATATAAGACTACATAACAAACCTAACATCATGCTAGTTTTCTTTCATTATGGTAGAGCAATTTATAAATGCGTATATGATTGAAAGGTTATATCCTACAGCCACTCACTGTCATGCCACATAATGAATTAGGGTGTGAGAATGTCCTTCATTCTGAAATGCTGGGTGCCCTGCTTCTTGAGAAGGGTAGCAGATGGTGAAGGAGGCACAGGCAAGAACAAATTTAGATCTGTGCAATGGCAGTTTGACAATTTAAGTGTATTGCTTCTTCTTTTTACTCATACCAAGGATAAATATTGTAATGCCCACAGTAAAGTAATACTTGAAATCTGAATCTGTTGGTAACCCGGTAATGCAGAAAGTCTTCGATTTTTTTTTCTGTGTCTGTATTAGCTTTATGCTGCTCTCGTTGGCTTCTATTAACATGCTTTCACAAGACAGCACTGGAGCTCAGATGTTCAGCTCTGTTTTGCCCACAGTGGCAAAGCCTGCATTTTCTCTTGGTCCTGTGTTTGGGTATTTAGTAAGCACTCTTGAGCTTTCAGTCTCAATGCAGTTATAGGATTCACAGGCTTACAGTATGTCAACTGGAAACAAAAGAACACTAGTTATAGTACAGCTTGGCACTGCTGTAAAGTGCAAATTATATAATTTCCACCATCATTAACTTTCCAAGTACTGCTCATTCCAAAGGTGATGACGATTCAGCAGTGATGATTGGTTTGCCTAGAATTGCTATTGATTGCTGTTCCGAAAGCTTCCATTTCATCTCTTTCAAAACACTCACCTAAAGCTTGGAAAATGGAGAAACCTCTCTGTGAGGGAATGTAACACACTTTGGTTGAGCATCGATACCAATTACATGCTGTCACAGACATACTACAAAAGAAGGCTTTGGAGATAAGAAACAAACAAAAAAGAGCTTAAAATATCCAGCTGAATCAGGGCAGCAATGCTGTAATCCACTGTGAAAATTAGTTTATAGGAGCTCTCTCTTCAACTAAGGCTTGGATTCCGGCTTTTGATAAGCAGGTTTTGTTTATTTGTTTGCCAATAGCTGTTTTTATAAAGTAGGATATGAAAGCATACAGCTGCCCGCATTCAATAAATTGCTTTTACTTGTCTTTTAGGCACTCCCTGCTTGCAGTCACTTGCTGCACAGCAGTACAGTATATATGATGGAAGAGAATTTACAACATGCATTGGCAGGGAGAAGAGATTATCTTTCTAAACACCTTATACCATGCATTCAAAGGACACACATTTCCTCACAGCAAAATAGAGGACAACAGCAGAAAACCGGGTGGATGACATGGTTATCAGTGTCATTGTAATACGACCTCATGAAGATGATAATTCTGTATTTGACTGCACGCAGAATGTGGTTGTTTTAATCATTCCTGTAACCATGACCCAAATACAACAAACAAAAACCTACTACTTTCTTACTCCTACTACTACTACCACCCCCACAGCTGCTACTTGTTGTATTGTCTGCACTATATGTGTACTATATGTCCCGAGAGATCAGGGCGGATAAGAATTCCAATGTACTGTACAGTACATGTACTTATGGCAATAAACTCCTCTATTCTACTCTACTAATAATGCTTTTAAATCCTCCGAACACTCATGCATTCAAGTACAGTAACTAGTGTCTCTAAATTATTATTGTGCATGTCTTGTGATGGGCTTGACATCCAATCCAGTTTGTAGTTCCATCTAGCATCTTATAGTTCTAAGACAGACTTGGGGTTGCCACAGGTGGTGTAGGTAATGTAGTCTCATCATAACTGTGGAAGATACATGACAGAGAAATACCAGCATTTTTATTATTTATTATGACTGTCCTTGTGGAGAATTGTTGATTCAGACTGGGCAACAAGGCCTTAGCAGCAGCGAACACAACACATTTTCTTTATGCCCACGGATTGCATCTTTATGACTGTGTCTCTCTTCGGGGAGGTTGGTCCTCCCTCAGCCAGCCTTAGTTGACCTCTGAGCGCATTTAAACAAGACATCTTAATTGAAAGTGTGGTTGTGGGCAGGCAAAACCTGCCAATTGCATTTCACACTTCTCTGTCCTACGTTCCTAAGGCCAAGAGAGCACTACACTTACAGTATGTTACCAGAAAAACATGGAATTTAATTGAAATGTTGCTTTTAAACTTTCATCGCCTAGAATGTTTTTCTTTCTTTTGTTTCGGTATTAACTAATTTTGTTTAGAATTAACAAATAGTATTCTCAAATTTAGTGGAGAATATTTGTAAATATAAAAAATAGAAGTGGAAACTCACTGACAACATTGTACAGTATGCTTGTTTAGCTAAAGTGTTCCTTTGTCATTTGACAAATTTCACATGGCAGTTAGAATCTTAATTGATTGACTGATGTTGAGTCTATACCACAGATGGGCATCTGTGTCCTTCCAGTTTTACAAATATTTTTTTAAATTGCTAATTAAGATGTAAAAGAAGCAGATGATTTGACATCTTATCCTAACAATTAGTTCAATTAGGTAATTAAGATCAGAGGTGGAAAAAAAACAGCTGACTCATAAGGAGGACTGAAGAGGCCCATAGAGTCCCATAGAATACACAGTTATTTGCAACAAAGTTGCTCAAAGGTTTATTTCATGTCATGTTTGATAAAAAAACAAAAACTTTTTCTTAGTTTTCTTGGAATCTGTCTGTTAGAGTTCTTTCAGCTTAAGGCTGTGTCTTGACCTTATTAGCAGGCTGTTAAAAAGTAGTGTCACATAATAGCTTTCTGTCCTAAAGACAGAAGAGAGTACATAAAAAGTAGACAATTTACACCTTTGCCTTAGTTTGAAGAGGCATATTCTGAAAGGTGAGTTGTTTTTCTACAACTCTAATGTTAAAAAACAGAATATTTTGCACCTCATGAAAATGTTTGCACCTGTAGTCCTGTAATGGAGAACACACTTGCAGATAATCTATTGATTTTAATTTTAAGAGTATAAGAGAAGATACAAGCGAGAGAAGACCATGAGTTTCATCTACTCCATTTAGTAGTTAGTGGCCTAATTATATTTCTTGAAAAGAAACCAAGCAAACAGCTTCAGCAACATGGCTAGGTGCTGTAACTCGTTCCATACACCAAAGTACTCTGATCATATTTTTCCCCACATATCATTTCAGCATCAATTATTTATTTGAAATGAGAGTGTATCTGGAGTACAGAATGCATTTAAACATCTATTAAACTCACAATTGCAATATCGTGGACAATATAAACCAGCTGCTTAATTAAACAAGTAAATGTGTCATTTGAGGAAGACCCAGATATTTATTTTATTTAAGTATATTTTTACCCCTCAAAGCACAAGGAATGAAAGTAGAATGGAGATTTTTTAAGACAGATATTAGTAATTGTGGTTTAAGTATTTGATAATAATAAACATAAATAGAAAGGTATTTTATTTATTATAATACTAATATTATCAGCCAGGAAAAGTTATATCTTTGAAATGCAGTAATCTCAAACTCATTGAATTATTGTGGACAGCAAATATGAGTATGATTTATAACTTTTCTGCCGTGTCACACAGTTCATTTATACATGCATCTTCATATCAATTACAAATAGAACATTCTTGTCAATCTTGTGTGCACTATTTGGTGTGACATGCAAAGTAAAACATAGCTGTCAGGTGTAATGGAATTGATGCAAGAGTAATTTCCTTGAATCAGGTTTGACAGCTATGAAAAGTGCAGATCTTAAAAAGCCTACATATAGAAAGAGAATGTAATGTGACCAAGTCTAGATTGTTACCCTGGTATAGTTCTCATAAGAAAAAAAAAGCTTGTTGTGACCATGACAAATTACATACTGCCAAAACCAGTGAGGTGCTATGTTGTTTCCTCTTTTTGGTGTTCTAAGTGATAAAAGTCTTTATCAGATGAGATCCATCCTCCGAATAGCATTGTAATGTGCACTTTAGTAACTACAGTCATTAATTCTGGAATCAAAAGGGCTTGTAGAATCTTCTGATATTTTCAATGTAAAGCCTCCCATAATGATGAAATTACTGTAGCTTCACTCAAAACCTGTAAGACTGAAGATGATAAGATCAAGGTGGGGAGCCGGGTCAGCATGCAGGCTGCAAAGGAATGAGCAGAGGTTAATTGCATACTAAAAAGTAAAAGGTAAAACCTCTTCAGGTGTTTGGGGAATGAGGGAGAGAACAGCAATATCAGGATAAGGAGAACATAATAAAGGAGTATAAAAATGGGTAAGAGAAGATGAGAAAGAGAGCAAAGACTGGGTGATGAATTCCATGGGAAAGCAACAATTTGTGGTTTCTAAATCTGTGGAAATATTTAGAAAGAAATTAGTTGATCATTGTGAACTGGGGGAAGGTGTGACTTAAGAAGTGTGGCTTAGGATGTCTTATTGTTATTAATGTCTTATTATTATTCTGATTGATGTAAGGAGCAGCAGTCCTGGAATCCCTATGAAATCCGTTCTTCTACAGACAGAAAATGTATCCCAGTAAATCAAACTCCTGGGGCTGCCTATTAAAAATGCTGTGCTTGGAATGGGTTGAAATCCAGCTGACTAATAAGGTATTCATTTTTTGACACCTTGAACATCTATCATCCTTGAGTCACTTCTCACTCCTATTGTCAGTGTCTTTGCGTGATGCAAATGGTGGTACCAGAAAGGTTTAGCACTGTTTAGTGCTAAACATTTTTTCTTTTACACCTGAATGTCAATCTACTGAGATCCAGTATTTGCTCACCGTCCATGTAATGATCTATCTGAGCTTATGTAGTTGTATTTTTTCATTCTTGCAATAAGATATGTGGTTTTAAGTCTAAGCTCTGTATTTGATTTGAATTACTAGAAGACTACAGTTTGCAAAATTTACCTTAGATCTCAACATACAAAAAAAACGTACTTTAGGATGTTTTGCATGCATTTTTTTTGTTGTCTTCTGCAACAAATGTTTGAGATGTTTAATATATCACATTGAGCAAATACTACTGTAGGGACATTTGTATTATTGCATTTCTAAGATTAGGTACAGTACATAAATGTTAAGATGAGAAAAGCGAAAGAAAATGACACCTGAATGACAGACTCTTCTTCATTTCCACCTACTTAATCTTTTATTACAAATGCTAAGACAGGCTGCTTATTCTATATTTTTATCTTAAAGAATGGTTTTAACACTGTTTTTACACTACCTTGTTAAGAAAGATGATAGTGTGGGCATTGTTCTGACACAGTTTTCACTTTTTAGCAGTTGCCCAACATAATCCATTATGCTTTCAAAGTACAATTTCAGGACACTCTCTGAAAGGGCAGATCCATTTAAATGTTGTTTTTGTTGTGTTAAAATGTGTCTCAGTGGGGCCAACGGGAAGGAACTGTGTGTCCAATTGATCATAAAGCCAGAATGAGCTTTACTTTTCTGAGGGCGATTCTTTCTGACAGACCTATTTCCTTCTCTTGTTCTGATTGATAAACCTATCTTGATGTTTAAAGAAAAAAAAATGAAACTCCACTGTTTCTGTAGACTGTGAAGGTCGTTCTTTATGATTTAAATAAAGTGTATTCTCTTAGTGTTTTATAGTGTCATTGAATTGTGCATAAAAAAAACAATATGAACAAAATGCATTTCTAGTAATGCTATAAAGAGTCCTATTCCAAAGTCCTTGACAGTCTTATGTGGCTTTAGAAGTTTTTTGTAGTCAGCATCACATCAAGGACTGTTTCCAATTCTCTTTTGTAAATACATTGTCCAAACTGAAATCGAAGGTAGACTCACTGTGGCATTATGCGGGGTTGTGTTCAGTGTGGGGGTGGAGCTCTGGATTAAGGGTGACGCATTACATTCGCAACCACAAATGCTTTGGCTAATTAATGTCACGCTGCAGCTATGGGGGCTCTTTAACACATACTGAGCACCTCCCGGAGGGACGAGCTGACCCCGCAAGGGGAGGACCATTCCACCGACAGTCCCGGAGGGGATTGTGACGACAGCGTAATCCCGTCGTTTTCCTTCGTTTTCTTTTCTTTTTGTCCGTCTCACTGTATACCTCCAGCGGGACAGGGTGACCCTTTCGCGCAGTTTGAATTTTTATTTTGGGCCTTGTGCTCCCTGCTCTTCCAGACTAGACACTGCTGAATTGGGCAAGTCCAGTCTGGTTACCGCTGTGCTAAGCGGGTTCTTTTTCCCAGGCTGCATCTCGTTAGATAGGGTTAGTCCAGCCTGGACGTCGCGGTGCACAGCGGCGTATTTTTCTTTCTTTTTTCTCCCCTTTTGTGTTTTTTTTCCCCCGGTTTTCACCAGCCTCACACCTGTGCCTCCGTCCCCAATGACGGGGCGTCGACTTTTACTCCTCCCACTGCCACATCGACACACTACTCTAATACACAATTTTGTGTATGATTTGTGAAAAGCCCTGAGATACAGCACTTCATGAGTTATCTCTCAAGAAGGGCGGTGCTTTTAAGTAACCTTTCAGTACAGCTTGTGTTTGGGTGTTGGGTTTTGAAATTTTAACTTTTTTTCCAACACAATGTCACAGACATTAAAAAGACTGTGCAAACTCTAGGTTCCCCCTTTAAGGACTAGACATGTCTGAGCTGCAAGAGCATATTTTAAGGATAAACAGCATTGAAGCATTCTAATTTAAATGCAACAGGTCTCTGTAGAATATAAAATTAATTTTGGTATCAAAGTAAATGATTAACCAGGCACAACTCACAAAAACGGACAAGTATAAGGGAAGAAAAGAAACACTAATTTCACTGTCTTGAATAACTGAATTTCTTTTCATTATTACAATATAATTATTATTCATATCTACAAATATTAGAGCATAGACTAATATTTACACTTGACTATGTGCAGCTGAAGTGAATTCCAGAACTCAGAAAATACACTAAATCTCTATACACTTAATTACTAATATCGACAAACTCTAATACACCCAGAAGTAGACAGAAATCTAAAAATCGTTATCTGGGGAAAGTTAGACTGTTTTCATAAGATAAATAATCCTTCATGAGTAAGCTTGAACTCTGGACCGATGCTAAAAAAAGATAAGCATTGGTTTCTGCACAAACATGCATCCAAATACCATTGAGAAGGACACATTTTGCTTGGTACATTTAAAAGGGAAATTTCACAAGAAGAACATATTTCCTTTTCCTGAGATTTAAGTCACTTCAGTTCCAAATATGTGACACTGTACAGTATGTTACTTGCAGAATACAAGTGGTAGTAATTGTAATTGTCAAAAACCTCTCTTACTCATGTATGTCTGTCCCTCCTTTTTCTTTCTTCTCTATATTTTTTCTCTCTGCTCTTTCACTAAATACAGTGCTAATCACATGTTCTGGCCCTCTGTCCCAGATTTGAAGATGTCAGAACATTTGATTGTACAACGCATTGGCCCTAAGCCTATTAAAAGATGACTTGGCTGCCTTGGGACCTGGATAGAGAGGAATTCTCCTTTGTTGGGATAACCAGTCCTACTTTTCATACTTTTTTCAACACATTATTGCCATAACAACTAGTTGCATGGAATTTGGACTGGTGAGCTTATACAATTAAAAGACATACAATACAAACACACAACATAAAGCCAATAATAGACCACATTAGCAAAACGTATCTTCACATACTGTACCCTCCTAAACTCATACCAGTAATAAAATAAGAAACAGGGAGACCTGATAGAATAACCATGAGCTGTGCATAAAATTTCAAAATTAAAGTGCAAAGTTTATGCATCTCACAGCCTCTGTGTAGGTGCCATTATGCAACCTAGTAGTCCTTGTCTTAAAAGACCTGAGCTGCCTACCAGAGGGAAGAAAGTACACAGTGGTTAGGCCGGGTGGGAAGGGTTGGCAAAAATCTTTAGAGCTTGTGTTTCTGTCTAGAGAGGAAGAGTCCACCGAAAGACAATTTTGGAGGCGATATACACTACCCTCTCTAACAGCTTCATCCTAGACTGAAGTGTTGCCATACCAGACGGTGATAGTAAAGGTCAAAACACACTCAATGAGTGTTTTTTAAAACAGGGTAATTTCTTTCTGTGACAGTGGCCATTTTTAACTGTCTCAGAAAGAACAGTCTCTGGTAAGCTTTCCGGACCATAATGGATGTGTTGACCTCCCATTTTAGAGCACTAAAGATTGTGGGGCCCAGAACTTAAAATTCTCCACCACCTCTACACTCTGACTGTTTGGCAGAAAGGGGTGTTGTGCCCTCAAGGGAGTGGCTCCGTGTGTCTCCAAAACTGGAACTGTGTGGATCAAATCCCTGCAGTGGCTGAGCTGCAGTCGTTACATTTGCACAGTCGGACGGTGCTTGTTTCAGCAGATGATCAACCCCCAGCACTTCAGAAAGATCTCACCACCTCTCTGTTTAAGCAAATCAGATTGCACCAGTCCTACACTTACATCCTGTTTTAGAGCATCTAAAGCATCAATAAAATAAACAGGATAAACCAAACACATAACAAAAATAATAACCTGCTCAGCACATATAATGTATATCATTTATAATGGAACAGGTTAAGGTTTACTGCATGCTGAAAAGAAATGAGACAACGTTTCGGCTGTGGACAGGTGTGTGGACAGGTGAAAAACCTATTGATGTTTTGACTTTATATATATTTATATGAAACAGAATTCCTTGTATCTATCAGATAAGATATCTATCTTTCAAAATGTAATCTATAAAGATCTCACATCAGAATTTCACTTCATATCATTGTCCTTGCTTTTTGAATGACTTCCTTGTTTGGAAAGGCTATGGCAGTCAGGCAAAATGTAGAAAAATCTCAGCTAATAATCGTTGAATATAAATAAAATGACTAATAATACAGTTTATGATGGCTGTTTCGGAAAAAAGACACAGTCCACAATGACAGTCTTGTCTTGTACGATCTATCAAAAGCAGTACAGGCCTCTTGACCAAGCAGTATGTGACATGGCACAGTAATTGCAGCAGTCTGCACTTGAGAAGTACTCATCAAGGAACTGTAAGCAGGAATATTTACTGCTACAACACAAGGCAATCTATGGAGAGTGCACCTAAGAATACAATTTCAATATGTATACTGTATACAGTATGTTTTTACCTGCTCAGTGTTTTATTAATCACCTGACCTTGTTAAGAAAAAAATGTATTTCATACATATCACAGTTATCTAAGGCAAATTGTCCAATCTTTGAAAAAGATCTTTCTGCCTGAGTCAAGAGGTATGGTATTGATCTGTGAGAGTTACCTGATGCAGTTAAATTGCAGTATAGGAGTGGAGAATTGGTGTCAATGAGGTTGAAGAGGATAGTGATGATAAGGAAAAACTCCAGAGGACATGTTTAATCACTCCTACACACTCCAGTACCGAAAGAGGAAAATAAACCATGGCATTAACTTGAATGATCTTTTTCTGTGTTTGTGTTACTGACACCTGGAGTGACATTAGCAGGAGTTCTAGTTAGTTAGCTCTGGGAGCTATCTTTGACTTCATATACGCAAATCAGAATTAGAAGTGTATTTAGATGGTTCAGCTCTTTGTTGTCCAAAGAGCAAAATCATATTCACATTGTCGTAGTTAATTAAACAGGACATAACATTATTTTTATTGTGTTTGTGTTACTGTCAGATGGAGTTTCATTGAGCAGAGGTAAAGTTTCCTGTCTTTGCGTGAATCCCAGTATTGAAGTGTAATGTAATCAGCCTGTCAAGGTGAAAGCTTAAATTAAAGACTTTGAATTAGTGAGGGCAATAGTCACTTTACTGTACAATATATAGCTTTGTGCTATAAGTCTCTCTCTGAATATAACAATATTGCTCATACAATGAGACAGTATTAGTCAGTATCCAGTAACCAAGGTGCATAAAGTATTTTTCATTCAGATTTTTGGAATTCAGTGAGTGTATGTAAATTCATGCTAATTCCAATTATTCATATTTCTGGTGGCAAAGAAGATTTTTAAAAGTAATTTATTATAGGTACCCCATGTACCTAGACTCTTGGTCATTGATGTACAATACCCAGTAACTGGGTGTTTTGCCATTTATAGTGGTAGAAAGAAACAGTGGACAATTATCACTTACAGTATCAAAGCATTTTGGAAATCATACAATCAAGGCACACAATCAATACTGTTTTTTAGTATTTTGTTCCTGTTGTTATTTCATGTAAGTCATTAGGAGGTATAGCTCCCTGTTTTCTGTGTTATCAGAATGATTTACTGCTTTTTGCAAAAGGTTTATTTTATATTGTGTAAGAAAAAAAACTGGATAAGCCAGACATAACAGCAGGTTGCTTGTAGCATTATCACAGTCTGGTATCTTCTGCTGGAGAGCTGAAAAGAATAGAGATCTTAACACATTATTATGTGAATTAATCTGGAATCCTATCTTCATCCTGTGACGCATACTGCAGATGTATTGTACATATCTCCTTAAATTTGGTTGAAAAAAAATTAAGTAGGGCATTGTGTTCATGCTATTCTAAGAAACTTTTAAAGACAGTTCTTGTCTCCTCAGGTTTACTGTGGTTTGAGTATCCCAATAGTGCAGATGCAAATTTGCTACCACAGATGTACTCTACATGCTAACACCAGTGAATTAAGCTATATAAAGTTTGCACTTTGATTATTTATTAAGCTGCACCTTCTGCTGTACCATTTTATTCTATTCTAAATGCTGAGTAATTACATGGAAAGAGTTTGGTCTGCCAAATTTTCTTAAGTGCATTGTATTGATTAGGGTTTTCTTTCCTAATGAAACAAATTCAATCATTTAATAATTCCACAACAATGCATTTACACTACTTTGATGGATGAATTACACCATACAAAAGCTATAAAACTCAACTCAAAAACTCTGATAAACTTCAAATCTTCATGTAAATTGCAGACTAAATTTGCAGAGTGGCTTTAGATGCTGTCAAATTCCATTTTCAACAAGGTTTCAAGGTTCACTTCAACTACAGTACATGAATCCAGAAATGAAGTCCATACTTTTGTGTTACTGCTGTCATCTCATTACTTGCTATGATGTTACCATGCTCCATGTCCTGCACATCCAATTAAAAAGAACTAAATTCTACAAAGGGTGGAGCAAACCTGGAACTTTAGTCTAGGAAATGTTTGCAAACGTTAGACCTAAAACAGCATCCCCTTTCTGTCTCCAAATGACTTACTGCAGGAGGACAGATGAAATGTCATTCCATGCTACAGTCAAATTCACATTTAGGGATAAAAGCCTGTAGTTCATGTGATTTGACATTGTAGTGTTAACCACCTCAAGCACTCCAGGTGTTAACAGGCATCCACAATAGGAGTATTTGCTGCAAATGACTTCTACAAGTGAAATAGTTTCATAACAAATGGTTACCTTTCTCATCATGGTTTTGTAGATGTCCTCTAAAATGTTCATATGAAAATATTTGTGTGGGGCAAGTGGAGGTAGATAAATATCAGAGGAAAGAAAGATAAAAGTACATGGAGAGAGAGAGACAGAAACAGTTGTTATTTTGAAATTCTGGAATTGTTAGAGTTGCGGTCTCTTATGAGAGCTGCACAGGGGATTTGATCTGTATCACAGTGGAGCTCCAGAAAAGTTATTGTATCATTCTTTTCTTTTTTAGTTGCTGAGGTACTTGCACTTCTTGAGAAATTACAGCTGCATTGAAACTCAGGGATCAGAAGCTTTTTTGGTTTGGAACAGCTGCAATGCTACTGGACTGTATGTGTGCTTGGTACTTTGTTCGGATACACTTCATATCAAGGTTGTTTACACCTGCAAGGTGATCTATCTAGAACAAAAATTCCCAACTCACAGTAGCTCCCAAGCTATGGATTCCTGTTTTGATCTCGCAAAAAACCCAGCAGCAAAGGATCATTATGATTTTTGGCTTTTGGCAAGATCAAAACAGGAATCTGTAACTGGGGAGCTAAATGGGGAGCTAACTATAATAAACATCCACCTCATGTGGTAACAACAGAAGGAGAAAAATGAAATTGACAGTAAAACCCATGAACCAGAAAGCAAAAAAAGAATAATGCATACTTAGATTGAAAAGGATGACCCTGTGGAATGTGGAATCTTTTCTAGCAGACGTGAAATATTTTTACCAGTTTTTTCCAGTTAAAAAGATGTTGAAAAACAATTGAAAATTGTTTCTGCTTAAAGAATACAAGAGTTTATGTCTTGGAACCAGCAACTTTGTGACACACAGAATGACCTGTTGTGAACTAAGCGCACACTTGGTGTATATTTAACAGCTGTGCCAAATCAAAACATCTGTGCATTTTGCTTGTATTGCAGAAGATGTAATATGAAAAGGGAGAGAGGAAACACAAAAGTGTGATACATTTAATAATTTATTTTGTAACATTATGTAATCCATAGATGAGAAACACAGTTCCATTAGCAGCCTAGAAGTGTCACTGTAGGATCATGAATTGTCATATCACTGACTGGACACAAAAACATTCACTCCACATAGTTACTGTAGTGAGCTGCAGGGGTATTAGAGAATACAAACAAACTTAAACACATTTCCGTGCACAGAGATTAAAGATACCATGTGCAGATTTCAAACATAAAAATATTCACATTCTAACAAGTGTCCACTATAATGAAAGTGAATTAATTTCGAAATCAGTCCCTAAATAAGAACAGGGAACAATCATGTAGTAGACCTCCTTTTCTGCTACATTGAAGTTGTTTCAGTACACAATCACAGAAACAAAAGAAAGGTTGCTTTAGCTGGATGTATCCTGAGTTATCTGAGCTTTTAACAAGATGCCCTTTTAATGGCAAAGTAAATGAAGCTGAAAGAGAGTACCACAACTGAAAGAGCTTCTCCTTTTGAGACCTTTCCTACTAGAAGTGCTCTTCTTTACTTATTGACCATTTCTTGATGGGCTGGAAGTGCCCTAGCAACAAACAAAGGGCTCCATTATGCTTGCTTTCTTGGAGGACAGAGACTTTCTAGACAGAAAATAACGCCATTATAAACCCGGAGGGCTTTGCACAGTGGTTAATTATAAATCTTTATTCATCACACTGCCTCTTTTGTGAGAGAAGGAAAGTATCTACCCTAATAGCATGAAAGGAAAAAAATTCATCAGCATCACAGAATGACACTTATATGAAATGAACATTGGGCTCAGAATGAAGACACCTCAATTATGTTAACATAAACATAACAATACTAGGTATTTGCTGCAAGATCTATTGCCTTTTCTTTTTAAAGCTGGAATTCATTTCACTTACAGTATTTGTGTAATGCTTAATAATATGTAGTCATTTTTTCATCTGTACTGTTGCTTTGCTTGGAGTCACCATTTGCCAGCAAGTTTAAAATGCCTTACTGTATGTCTCTGTTCTGTCCAGAAACAGAAGGTCAATGTGGACCCAGAGTTTATAGAGAGAGTTAAAAAGCATATTCCCCATCCAGCATTTTCTTTTATGAAAGCACAGATAGTATTAATCACTTCAACCAGAAATCTTGATAAATGATTGATACTGTAGTAAATGGTTTTGTTTCCTAGTTTTTGCTGTTTAAGAATACAGAAGGGTGGTGACTATGTGTCTCTCATAGATAACATTACCACCCATTCTACTGTAAGTTCCACATGTGGCTGCACAGGCATTTGATCTTAAAACACGATTTGAAAGACATTAAAAACATCCCAAGTTTTGTCAGAAAGCTGCAGGAAAATACATAAAATAAAGTCTTTGCATAAGAAAGAGGGCACATTTAGTAGATTCAAACTTGGCACTTATTTGCTCAACAGAGCTCATAGCTATTAGTGTGACAGCTGCATACTGTGCTTTGAAGTATTTTCAGCCAAACTACCTCTTGCATTGTGTGATTGATTTATGTTGAAACCAACAGTGAATTAATTGCTTTAGAATTAGGATGATGTGTGGAAGGCAACGTGTGGCAGCAGAGGAAAAGCACACACAACCTGGAAGAACCCAAGCTGAATAAAAACAAAACTGATTCCGCTGAATTTGTCTAGAAATAAAATCTTATCTTCAGATTAGTGCTACAATAATTGTAACATTCTTTAATAATGTAATTTATTGTTTTGTATTCTTTCTTTTTTTTGTTAGAACTTGCAATGTTAATAAACATAGATGTTTTTGTATAACTTTGTGTATTATGAACTAGTAAGATCTTAAAAATGTTGTTGTTATAAATATGTATAAATACTCTTGTGCATAATAATGAGTAAGAGTGATACCCTTAGCAGATTATTTTAGCAGGCAATTTTCAGGATCTGTACCCTTAGACTTCAAAACGTTGAAAAGTGGTATGTCAAATAGTAGGATGAACTAAGTATGAAGCGAAATCATAGCTTTATCTCAATTTTTTGTTGCTGTTCATATTACGTGTTGATTGGAGAGCAGCTTTTAAACTTGTACCAAAACCCAAGAAACATTTGAAAGTTTTTTTTAATTCTATAAACTTGAAGAAAGCTTGAACATGTCCTCCAAGATTTCCTATTTTGCTCTATTCTTGCTGTATTCATGAAGGACTTCTGAAGTGTGAAAATGAACATTGTGTTCACATTGGTGGCTTTTTTGCAGTTGTATTACAGTATCTTTTTTATCCTTGCAATTTCTTCTCTTTTCTTTCCACTCAAAGTAACTCTAGCTTTTGAATACAACATGCTTTAAATAAAAAAAGATGCATGTTATTAATTTGACTGACACTTATACAAAACCATTTCCACTAGCTATTTTTACACACAGTTTGGGGTATTCATTTATACAGCCAGGTATGTCGAAGCAATATACAGTAGGTGAACTACCTTCCTTAGAGTGTAGTACATAAGATTTGACCTGGTTAGTAAATCAGAGCCCCAGCCACTACTCTGCAGTGAACTCTCTTGTTCACTTAAATAGTTTACTTTGTAGGTGGCAACTAGTTTCCAAATAAAACTGCTGTAGAGCACTTTGCACCTCAGAGTTGCTTAAGGGTGATGCTAAGCTTGTAATGCTTAAGAATCAATATCATTTTTGTGCCTTAGGTACAAGATGCTTCTGTGTTATGTTTTTCAAGAAGTATCTGATAAGCCTCTGAAAAAAAACCCAACACTTCTTTGTTCACCAACACAAAAATAAAACCTGACCAGCATCACTCAGTCTGTATCTACAAGATATAAATCTAGTATAATTTCACATTTTTGGAATTCATATAGAATATAAGAACATAAGAAAATTTTCAAATGACAGGAAGCCATGCGACCCAACTATTTAGCAGCTAATTGATCAAAGATCTCACCAAGTTGTTAAGCCATGGTATCTGCTTCAACAACATGGCTGTATAATGTGAAACTTCAATACAAATTTAAAAACAAATATCTTTCTTCTTGTTGATCTAAAAAAATGATTTAATTCCAAAAGTTACAATGCAAAGTGCCCTGTAAGTTATATAATAAGATTTTAATTAAAGAGGTAATATTTTTGCTTACTTGAATACAAAATGAGGTGTTCTTGCACCAGCTTGGTGTATTTTTTGTTTAGTAGACATGTACAGTAGATTCTATTTTAAATATGGTATGTAACAGTTAGGAAGTTAAGGGTGTTGAGTTTTGCAGCCTCAGCCAAAATATGTGTGCTTGAGTTATACTTTCATTTTTTTTTAGTTATATATTTAGTGTATGAAAGAAAATTTGGGGAAAATTACTGAGCCATAGAACTGTGAAAATGAATGTATTTCAGTGTTCTGGCTATATAGCTTATTCATGAGTGTACAGATTAGAAAATGGCCACTTTCTGAAAGTATACTGTACTCAAAAAACTGTATACATGTTGTATTGAAATTGCTATTCAGAGCTGTGTAAATGAAATGAATGATTTTTCTAATTGGAAACTGGCACTGTGTCAAATTCTCCATTATTCTCCATTCTCACCCCTGAAGAAAGCTCCACAGCCGAAACGTTGTGTTCTCTTTCTTCTTTTTTCAGCATGGAATAAACCTATTACTTCTCCATTATGTACTGAACTGAGAATGACTAGTGAGTGTGACTATTCTTCCCAGCATATTGTTTTTTTAACCAATTTGCCTTATTTATTAATGGGATCAGTGGATTTGTGCTATCAAAATCTGGATTATGAAAGTCATTCTAAAACTCTAAAAATAGAAGGAATCAGAGCTGTGGTTTAAAGCATTATTGACTCTTGGCACTGTTATCCTTTAAAATATTTAAATAAATGTTTTTTTTTCATTTACCTGTAGATTCTAGGTACACAAAGAAGCATACTGTTAATACTGTACATGTATATTATTCTTTCACAAAAATAAATGATCCTTAAATATTTTCCAATCTATCCTTTTATAGGTGGCAAAGAGGAAATTTCACAAGCAAGCAAATACATTGCAAAGGTACTGAGGTTTTAGCACAATGCTGTCATTATGTGGGAATGGCATTGGTACAGAGCACTAAAAACATAAAGACATAAGTGGCAAACTCTACTTAAAACTGACAAAACACTCAATTTTTAAGACATACTGTAGGTGAAGAATCAGATTCTTCAACTGTAAAAACTTGATAGCTGAAGTTTTGTTCCCGCATCCTTGTTAACAGTGCCTTCTGGGGCTATCGTAACATTCTGGATCTAGCCCTTAGTGTTCAGAATGATTTCTTTCTTTTTCACATCAAAATGCTTTTGAAAAAAAAATCTGTAAAGAATACCTGGCAGTACAGTGGCTGTGCAAGTCACTTAATCAGAAAAAAATAGAGCAGGCTAAGAAGAAAACAAAAAGTTTGCTGACAAATTAAAAAAACCCAACATAAAAGTCCAATGTACATTAATTAAATATTCATTATGAATTTTCTATTACTAGTAGCTGAACAAAGGACTAATGAGGATCTGTCTTAAAATACACAACAGAACACATTAATGAGGCCAAATATATTCAGTTTAATGTGTCCCCTACCCAAAATATATTGAAACACTATATTACATGCAATTTTATAAAAAATGTACATCTACAGAAATAAAGATATTAATAAGAGTGATATATTACTGATACAGTCTACTTTAAATTATAGCAGAAAAATGTATTTTAACTTGGATTTTTTTATATTTAAGCCACACGTCTCTCATAAACATTTCATAACGGTGGTGTCTAAACTCCACATTTCTAAGGTAATGCCATTAGTGGAGAAAAATAAAAAGGAAAGCTGCTAATAATGCAAAAGCTTGTTTATCTGTGCATAATCACGCAAAGCAGACATTGCACCCTAGCAGGAGCAGCAGGGAGAAAAGTGAGCAAAGGGAGCAGAAATCCATAGTCTTTCCAAAGAGAAAATGCTTTCTTATTTGCTGGTCACAAAACGCACACAGAACTAAGCAATGAAAGAGAATACGTTCTTGAAAGATACCACTGCACAGAGCAGCACTGTCACTGAGACAGAGGTATTGACTAAGGTCTTTTATGTGAACCACCCCGCAGGGGATACCTGCTTGAGTTTGAATGCTGAGTGGAGCATGACGAGATTCTCATTTCTAAACTGTGTCATATTACTGCAAGAACACTTCATTTCTATTAGTGCTACTTTTCTTCTTTGAGACAGAATTATTGTAATTTAGTATTAAATGGCAAATTAATTGTAATAACACTGCTTAGCCCTTTTTCTAAAACAGAAGAAAAGAACAACCCACAAAACTATAATTGTACTGCTAATACTAGACTTCAAATTGCTTGATTACTCTTTTTAATGTACAGTAACTTGGTAGTTTTTATTCACTAATTGTGAAAAGCAGGATAATTAATTATACTCTGGAGCACTATATGGTGGCACTCGAAAGGGATTAAATACTGATATTGTTATTTTCCTATATTGTGAATGCTTATAATTTGCATTTTCTTTGCAAAGATTTACTGGAATTTAAAATTACATTTATATTTAGCTTCTGTAAGAGATTAAGTCTATGGTTTTAGATACCTACAGTGCTGCAAGAGAGTAAATTATTTTGTGTTGCAATAGAGATATTGTTCTAAACAAGGCTCAGCAGGATCAAGTGAAAACTACATGGAAGTGCATTTAAAATTGTCAACAAGAGACATGTCTTTATCCAGAGCACTGTGGGAATATGGAACAAGCTACCAATCCATGTTTATGAAACCAATACCCTAGTTTTCTTCTAAAAATGGCTGGATGAGATCCTTGAATAAATGAAGTACTATCAGATGGGCAAGATGCGCTGGATGGTCTCCTTCCTTTTGTATCTAGTTTATGTTCTCCTGAAAACAAAAAAAAGTGATCATTTCAAAGTGTGTTTTTAACACAGTGCCCATCCATACAGTCTCAGAAACCCTCTTATTCCAAACCAGGGCCTATTCCTTTAAAATGGCACAAAAGACAGCACCTTAAATGGGATGTCAGTCTGTCAAAAGACTCTTGCATGCACAATAAAGTGGCTCCAAATTGCCCATCAAGCATGCCCAAACATGGAGGGAGGAAGAGACTGCGGCATTCAGGGAAAAGTGAAGCGAACATGGTAAGAATGGACAAGTTACACACCAGAGATATCCCAGTCCAGACTAAAACCCAGGACCCCACAGCCATGAGGCAGCAGTGTTAATCTCCACTCAACAACCAGCAGTGGCATGATAAGCTCTCAAACTACATCAACCCCCTGAGCAGAGCTTGAGGAACAGAGGTATGGCTTCCGGCATATTTAAGGACATTTCATTTCTTTCTCTAAATTAAAGCAATTATGCTAGATTTATAACAGACAGTAAAACAAGATTTTAAAAGTCTTCTATCTAGCCTTGGAGTTCCAACATTTCTTAATTTAGATTAAGTTTAGAAGCTTTCCAACTGAGGTCATGGATATGGCTCCTCCTGTTAAATAGGTGCTTATGTTAATTTTCTTTCTGAAACATCGCTGTATCAAAATGTTACTGTCACTACTGTAACTGCAGAATCTTGGCAGAAAAGCAGAGGTGAACAGATTTACATCTTGGCTCACAAGGGGAGAGAAAAAAGTGGATTTCACATTAGAAATTCGAAAGAGGTTAAAGCAGGAAGCTGCATCACCATGCAAGCTACAGTACAAAGGAACAAGTAAAGCTTAATTCTGTGCAGAAAAAAAAAGCTAAACAGCGTTTAGACGGAGGATGCTGTTTTACAAACGTGAGGCAAAGAGAGGCGAGAGAGCAGAGATTCTTTCTGCAGAGTGTAAACAAAAGCGTGGTGTTGTAAAATGAAAGAAAGAAAAGGTGAGAATAGGTAGGGGGAAGTTGAAGAGGATAATGTGTTACCCATATTTCCCCAGAGGTAAAACCGTAGGGAAAGGGCAGACATCTGACAATAACTGGTGAGGTTATTGAGGAAAAATAGAATTGGAGGACCCACCGTTTGTACAAACGTAATACCTACTGTACCTTTATCGCCTTGTGGTCACTTATTCTATGACCAACATTATATTTTTGTTCTTGCTGTATCTGCCTTTTCTTTTTGAGAAGTATTTAAATAGGATAGCCTTTTCTGGTAGTACACATGGCTAGAGCTTGTGTTTCCATTTCTTTCCATTAAGAGGAGTATCTGCTTTCTCTGTCTTCGTTCATGAAAGAAGGACAGTCTCTCCCCAGTCTTTATCTGGCTTTCATGCCAATAGAGGATTTAAGTTGTAATTTAGAAACAAACAGTTTTTCAAAGTTGCCACTGTGGGTAGCATTGAAGGTCTCTTTTCTTACTCTTGAATTATTCATTTATGGTCTTTGATCAGAAACAAAGTTCAAAGATACTGTTACCTTGCTTCCATGTTGTACTGTACATTAGAATAATTTATGTTTTATAGAATGTTATTTAAAAAAAATCATACTCACCTAGGATTTCTGCTATATTAAACATACGAGAAGACTAAAGTCTAAATGTACCATATAGGTTAAAAATAAAAAAAGAACATCCTGGTATTTTGTTTTTATATCAGATATAGCAGCTACAGAGAGAGGCAGATCTTTTAAAACATTTGAAGTTGAAAAGAAGCTATTGACTTGAATGTTTGAAATGAAAGAGTTAACCTCACTTATGTGTAAACTTCTAACTTTGTTTCCATGGGAACTTTGAGAACAAATTACAAAAGTAACATGTACTTTTCAGCTTCAGTCACAGAAACTACAGCCTCTAGGCCAGGACAAAACAACACTGTCTTTTTTTTTTGCTGCAGGATTATGATGTAACTAGTACTTACTCACTGAAATTAGACTGCTGCCAGACTTCAAATAATTAAGGACTGATTGAAATACAAACTTAAAATGGAAAATAATTTAGGAGCGCCAGAGTTTCATACACTTTACTTTTATGAAAAAGACATCTCAAAGTCTTAAAGAAAGAATCATTAATATTGATTTTTTCTTATTTTTGAATCTTTTTGCTTTTCAAACCAAATGTTTGTTCACTTTGTCAACATTGTTATGGTTTTGTCTGTTTCATGGAGAGTTCCTTTTGTTTTACATCCTGGTTTACACAAAAAGCAATTCAAATGGAGAATTGCACTGCAGAGGGACAATAATGGGGTGAAAAAAAGTTATTTCATGCTTCTAGATTTTTTTCAGCCCTTATCAGCATGTAAGGCAAGTTGTGTGGTAGGAGCATTTTATGCGAAAACAAAAACAGTTATTTCTAATTTCAGGGAATCTTGATTCTGACTAGTGGTTTCCTGTAATTCAAAAAATGTTTGTAGTATGTTGTTGAAAGCTTTTTGGATTGCAAGGTAGAGTGTATCAACGATAAAAATGTGGGTATAATAAGATATTTAACAAAAATACAATTTCTCTACTGCATATGAACATTTGTTTTATATTGCTGTTGACAAATGGCACCACAGTGAACCCCGTACAGGGTAATATAGGAGTCAGTTCCTTGTGAATCTTTCTGGACTGTACTGTTGCCTTTTTAACCTGTCACATGCAATCACTCCATCATATGTGACAGTTATACCAATGGCTGTAGGTAAGGCACTAATATTTGTATCAGGGTCAAAGTTTTTCTGCTGGCCATGAGATTGGTGACCCATACAGAAAGCTCCTGTCAAATAGATATGATCAGTCTGTTTCTTCAAACCTCTCCTGTCACTCCCTTCACCTTAAAGTTTCTGTTGGGTCTCCAGGCACTAGCATTACAGTGAATGCATTAATGCCTGAGACCGACCGAGAAACCTTTTTTAAATTTTGATGCTGATAGCCTGTGAACTAGTAGGCTTAAGCTCTGCCAAATAGAAATGATAGGCACTCAATATGTTGAGCAAGCGGTGATATTAAACGCCAAATCATGTGCAGACCAATTTCTGATGCCGTGAGTGCAACAAATCAAGTGTAAAAGTGATTCTAAAATACCATCTCATCTTTTGCATAAAGATATTACAAAATACAATATTGCAACCAATATTCCTATTACCAATTCTAAGCAACTGCTACTTACTTTTAAAGTGTATTGCTCTAAATTATCTAAATTATTTGCCTAAATCCTACATTTCTGTTGAGCACATTTGGAGAATCTGCTTAGTGATAGTTATTATAACTGCCTGTTTGAAACAATTGATATATATTCCTATAAGATATATATGGATATTTATTCCCCTTATATATAAGATATATATTCCCCTGTGTAGGCCACTGACATGAGACAAGCAAAATTAGTTAATAATTCAATTTCTGAAGGATTAATAAAAAAAAATCACAAGAAGGGTAAAAAAAAATAAAACTATAACTAGAACACTTCCTTATGGTTGAGTGCAATGTTTTTTTTCATATTAACAAAGAAAATAACAAAACAGTAGAAAGAGGAATTCAATTTTCCCTTCTTTATATCCATAGATTTTAAACACAATCTGTTACATGAACAGAAATTACAAGTCAGCTTTTGAAAGATAGGAGGTAACCACGACTCTCACACTCATAATAGTTTATTTTTCTTTTCTATAGAAGTTCTAAGTACAGTTCTGAAAATTATGTGGAATTATATTAAATATATAACTGACTGTATCTGCAGGAAAGTGGAAACACGAGGTTCAATGTGAAACTACTGTATTTCTTAACAGATGTTTACTGTACATTGTCTAAAATAAAAATTTTGTTAAAAGATCTAGAAAATATACTGTAGATTAATTGCGATACTCAAATCCTAAACTATTTGAAAGATGCAAACATCATATTGAGTATTCTAAGTAGTTCTCAGGATTTGCTCTATGTCAAATGAGAGTACAACTGTCCTTGAACTTAATTTTACCATTTTAAGTTTACCATCTTAATCTTCATTATTATCTCTCAGTAGTGGGGAATAAGGAATTTTCAGTATGGTGTGGTAATATTTAACTGTGATAAAGATATCCAGCAGCCAGACCTGAGTTATTGATAGTTTAGTAGATTACTTAATTGGTAGGCCCATCAGACAGCAGATCTTTGGAATATCATGTTGTTTGTAGGTGACAGATGGCTTTATATAGCTCTCAGAGGACTATTGGAATCTGGGAACTTTAGGAAACTTGAAAAATTTAGATTTAAAATAAACACAATGCCAAAAATATGAGAATTTTCTTTGAATTCTATGAATGACCTTGCATTCTTCGGTAGACCTTTCAGAGAAAAAAAATAATGATTAAGAGCAAATATAACAGCAAAATCAAATTAAAAAAGGATCATACAGACTTGTTAATAACTATCATTTTAAATAAGGTGCTTGAAAATAAAATAAATCAACTTTAATCTATTTGTAATTGAAATTCATAAACCCATCACTGATGATGAGTTATTAGGACAAATAAACATGATTAATTTAAAAGTGATGATTCAGCTCAGGTAACCTATTTAATTTTTGGTAATTGCAGTCACTGGAACAATAATTACATGTGCCTTCGGTTCAAGCAATCTTTGAAATAACACAGTATTCCAAAAAAATAGGAAATATTTTTACAGAATAAATGTTTAAAATATCAAACATTAGCTCAAAAATGTTTACTTTTTACATAAAGGACAACAAATGATGTAACACACATACACAAAAGTAACACATTTAGTATCTGGGATTGCTATAAAAAAGAGCTTTTTCATGAGTCAAAGCTTTTGACTAAGACCTGTAATGACTTCATTTTTGAAAATGTATTTTGCAGATTTTGCCATTTAAATTCATTTGATGTACTTCTGAAAGGTTCATTATTTTGAGTCTCCTGAAGAATACAAGTGTCAGATTTGAAGAGCTGAGAACAAGCACCAGCTGAATAAAGGTTTAGGATTGAGCACATGCTCAAATGCACACATTAGATATGAGCTGCAATGTAGAAACGCAAAACTAATAGATTTCGCCAAAAAATTTAAATATTGGTATCAAGCAAAATCACAGATAGTGTGAGCAAAGCAGATCAAAGAAATATATTGTGTCTTAGTATTTTGGTTAGATCCTAATGAATGTGACAGTGATAGAAGGATGAAATATGTAGAGAGAAATTGACTTGACTCACCTAGGGAAGAAAATGGCAGTCTAGGTGTGAGGCTCCTGTACCTCTTCACTAATCTTCAATACCTCCAATACCTCTTCACTATTGAAAGGCTTGAGCTAGGGAGTTTCATGCAAGGTTATAGATAGGGAAGCAGGAGAGATACGAGTAAGATATGTGAAGGGAACACCAGGGTGCAAGACTTGTATACTGCATGTACAGTAGTAGTTCAGGTGGGTATACATGCTACATGCTATACTGCATGTACTGTAGGTGACAAGATTAGGATCTAACTGTTACTGTTCCAGCTTGTCGCCACTAGAGGGCACCTGTCCCAGCTGTGTGGCAGAGGAGCAGACCACACAGACTGACCAGTGTACATAGGAATTCACGTCTTCCTTCCCTAGCTCTATATATTAAGTGTTCTTATTCACTTCATCGCTCAGTCTTGTAACCTCTGGTTTGAGCTCTGGTCTGTTACGTACCTGTCTTTCCCGAAGCTTGTATCCTGTTTCTTGCCTTGTTCCTTACTCTTGTCCTGCTTCAGCTCTTTCTCCAATTGTTGTTCTTCTTTCTTCCATTGTTTTCTCCTGGTACCATTGTGTTTCTGTTCCACTGCTTTTTCTGTTGTTTTTTTTTTCCTTGGATTGCTTTCCTGGTTTTGAATTTGAACTTCATCCATTGATTTAGTCTTCTGGTTGTTACTTTCAATTCCTAGTCTGTTGGCACCTGCAGGGGATCCATTTCCCTGGTCATTTGCCTGACTAGGCAGCCTGTCCACTACTAACCTTCCTTCTCAATTTTGCCATTTTCAGAATGAAATGTTACATGCTGTCTGAAAGGAAATAAATCCAAAGTTACCATTAGGAAAGACATTCCTTAATAAGCAAGTCTGGCACTTTTGATGCATGTTCCTGATCTGCATCTGGACAGACTGCTGTTGGATGCTTTGCTGCTCTTCTCCTGCAACTGCAGCCAGGTGGTGCAGGTTGGTCAGTTCCAGTTGTCATCCTTTTGATAACTGGTATTGATGAGCTGGTCTCACAGATGTTCTATAGAACTTGAGTCAGGGCAAAACAGTTGGTCACAGCAAGACCTCCCAGCCCTGTGTGGCCTTGTGTTGTTCTGCTAGCAACTAGATACATCCGGATTGGCTTGTAGGAACACAAAAACTGTTGACTCATGGAATTTGCCCTGCATTGCCAAACAGTAATGTTGCTCTCAATTTGCACTATAAGAGTTCTTCCATTCAGGAGAACCATCACACTTTCGCCACTTGACTTGTTTGGGTGAATAACATAGCAAATCATTATAATGCTCACCATGATGTCTCTATACATACTGCACTCTATCTTCCATCAGGTCTATTAAAGGCAAAATGCCCATTATCAGTTAAAAAAGCACTTCATAACATTCTATAATTCCATCACAGATGTTTGCTGGAACACAGATGATGGTGATTTTGTCTCTCAGCTGTCAGCATGTTAACTCTGAATGGCCTCTGAGTATGCAGATCATTTTCATACAGATGGCAACCTACAGCTGTTATGTATTCTGTATTCTGTACTGTATTCTTCCTGGAATTTTTCATGCTGTAGCCACTGCAGTCTGAAAACAATTATGCTCCTAGATCAGACAGATGTGTGGTTGGTGTGGTGATGGGCTGTTCCATGTCACATCCAGTTTTCTGGTTTCTTTGGAGTAGTCTGATGATTATTGGAGCATAATCAAATTCTCCAGACAAATTCTCTCCTAGTCAGGATGCCTTCAATTATCCCGATGGCTACATGGCTCAAATGGGGAATGGCTGTATCGTTTACTGTTTTTGTAATAAATGTATGGGAAATAAAGAAAGTGAACTGCATTATACACATAATGTAATGGTAAGTAATGGTTGCTTCTCAAGCTTATATTGAAAGCAGCAAGGCTGGATGTGTTGTCTTAATGCATTTTCAAGTAGATTCTGCATGTTCAGTTTCCATAAATGTGAGTTAAGCTTAACTTTGTGGTGGACATGAAGTAGAAGACCTGAACATTTGAAATTGAAAGTATGAAATATAAAAATCATAAATTTTTTACTGATGTCTCATGCTCAATAAATTCAAATTGGTAATATATACAGATGATTTTTAAGACTTGAAAGAGGGTGCAGGTGTGAGGATGTCTCTGACTGAAAACTGGGATGAAGTACAGGAAAATGTTCTTCTATCTCAGTTGTTGAATAATCCTGTGGTGCTTTAATTACAAAGGGTTTTGACTTGAACCCTATCTATTGAATTATTGCAGTTGCTTTTTGCATCACTAGAATTACAGGAAGATTAGCAACACTGAATAATGAAGTTGTTGGAAATTTGTATGGAGTGCTTAATCATGATTAGTTATTAGTCTTAATAAAATTAAGCTTAACCTGCGTGGCTGAGGGCCAGCTCCCTGACCACAGGGTGAGATTGGGACCCCAAGCAAACTGAGAGGTTAACTAAAGTGTGGCTGCAAAAGTGCAGATGTGGAGGATGGAGGACAGATGCCTAAACTACTGTGAAGAAGAAAGCCTCATGGTATTTATATCTTTCAGGGAATTCAAAACAGGAATACTTACAAGTTAGCTGAGGTGAAATTAAACTTGGTTGCTGTCATTCATGTCTTTTGTAACCTCCATGTAATAGTATCAGCCTAATACAATGTAAATGGCTTTCAAGAAGAGCTATTTTCAGTTTTAGGTCTTTTACAAATATTAAGTATGATAATACTAATGTATTGAGTGATAAACTAACTGTTTATCCACAGATCTCAAATATATGTCCCCTATCATTTGGTTTAATGCATTGGTAAATCTGTGGTAGCTAACAGGCAGTGATAGGGTTTGTACAGGACAGAAAAAGACATCTTCCAACTTTTGGAACCACATAAAAATCTATTAATATATTGTGCTGGAATTGTTCATTTTGACAGCTGCCTCTGGTGTTGGTAAATATAAGTTTTCAAAGTAGACATTAAAAAATTCAAGGTAATTTGTAATGGAAATGACATTAATTTGAATGTTGTTTCATGCATAACCCTTTAGTGGATGTGCTGAATATTTTTTATTCATTAATTTGCCCGCAACCTGCCAGTTAACATTAAATCACGACTATTCAGAGACATTTCAATATGCTGGGTGGTGTTATTCCTGATGAGCACACAGCTGAGATGCAGTTACTGTAGATTATAGCTCCTGAAGAGACAGTTTTACCCTAACTGACACTGGAATGTGCTGTAAATCTTTAATGTTAAGACATTTTAAATCTTTTCAGTTCCTATCATGGAGTTGTCTAGAAAATAGATTGGTTGTATTCACTTCCAACAACAGGTATATTCAAATTGAAAATTGTGGAAATTTAGATTTTGAGACGTGAAGTCCTCCAGTAAGCAAATAGTGAAGATAGAAGTCATGTAGCAAACTAAGTGGTACCACCTCAAGGAAGCCAGGCTCATGATTAATACAAGATCATAATGTGGAGGTGAAGGCACTGCTCTTCATTTGACAACATAAAGCAGCTCTTTTCAGATTCACTGCAGTGTTCAAGGTGATCTTTTAGCCAACAGCCCTGTAGGCTTGAGAGAGCAGCCTTTGCATAATCACAGTTAGTGTCAATAAAGAATCAGGCAGTCACTCTATTAAGAAATATTTACCTATTCTAAAAATATTATTCATTATGTTTTTGCTGATCTTAAGTATTCAGAATGTATACAGGAACTGTACATCAGGTTTGTTTAACTAGCAGCTAGCAGCTTTCTTGCCTTCTAGAAACATCCTTCAGTATAATAATAAATATTGTGTCTGTATAAAAGATATTAACTTTATCTTTAACTTGAACTTTAAGCATCACTTGAAACAAAAGTGAAACATAGAATTAACCAACATTGTTAGTTGCATTTTGTTTAATGTTGACATAGACACTTGGTGTTTCCTGGTTAAATAAAAATAGACATACATGCCGTCATTTCTTTTGAACATGCTGTCTCACCTGAGGTGTGATTTATTTACAATATAATGTAATTCTGGCCATTTACAAAAATCAGACTCAGATCAGTTTGCAGATACAATAAGCTTCCAGTACTTCACTAAAAGATTTAACATTTTGCATGTTTTAATACTTGTCCCATTCAGGCATCATAGTGGCACAGTGGTTAGCATTAATGTTTTTCAGTGCTGTGGCCATGGGTTCAATTCTGGACCTGAGGTGGTACCTGCATGAAAGGTGTATATTCTACCCATAGAAAGATATTTCTTCTACACCTGAAGAAGGTTCCACAGCCAAAACATTGTGTTTCTATTCTTCTCTTTACAGCATGGAATAAACCATTACTTGTTCCTTTGCAGCCTACGCATGCTGACGCTGCTCCCTACTTATTCTACACAGGTTTGCTTATGTTTCCTCTGCTCCAGTTTCCTCCCACAGTCCAAAGACATACTGGTAGGTTAATTGATCCTGGTTTCTCTGTGTGCTCTGTGATGGACACGTGTCCCATCCAAGATGTATCCTGGCTTGTGCCCAGTACTTGCTGGGATAGGCTTCAGGTAAATCAATGTCAAGAATTAGGTTTGACATTTGAAGTCAGAGTGTTGGATAATATTTTTATTTGTTTCTGTCTTAAGTCAGCCAAACCAGGTTAGGGCAACCTTTTGAAAATTTTCAATCGAATGTAAAACAGGCACTATTTCCTGTTTTACTGTAAAAAAATCACATAACCACTTATAAATTGAATGCCATATTACTTGTCATTTTTATCCTGTAAACCTGTAAACCTTTTATAATGTAATTCATAAATCATTCTGCTGCACACCTAGCTTCTAATTCTTCTGAATTTCATTTCCCTTCTTAAAAAGCTAACTTTTTAATGGCAAAGTGGCAATTAATCCATTCGTAAATGAGTATATGATGAAACATTGTTTTGATAATTTATCATAATGAAATAAATGTCCTTCAGCTAAAATCTTCCAGCTTTAGGATTTTGTCTGCCATCTGAATTCCATTTGGTCGAAATAACTTGAAGACTGTTCTAGTCTTTTTGGAAGCATTGGCTCAAACCCAATGAACAAGGCAAGTTCCCCATCAAGCTCCCCAAGGTCCTTTTGTGGGGAAGTGACCAGATGCAGAATCCCAAAAGGATCAACGAACTCTGTGTAACGGACAGTTCTTTCCGGACCCTATGCGGACGACACAGTCCGACGGAGTGGGGAAACACTAGGGAAACGTCATGCAGGAAAACGGGGTTGAAGACAGGGGGGCGTGTCCAAGGTGCGCTGGTGCACGGGGGAGGTGTGGCCGAGGCGAACAATCCCAAAGAGTAATCCATAGAGTATCCAAAACACGAAGGTAAGTCCAAAACAAGAATTAAAAAACCATGAAGGCCGGGTCGGAACCGGCGGACAGGGAACGGGAACAGAGGTTAAAACCTTAACGGGACCAGGCGCTTCCAGGTCCCGGACTCGCACGATACGGAAATCAGATGCAGAGCCCGGATAAGCGTCAGCGCCTGGCTTTTAAGGTGGGCTGGGAATAGGGAACAGGTGCAGAGGTTAAAGTCTTAGTGAAAGGGCTGGAGCACCCTTAAGGAGGGGGGACTAATATCGTGACACTCTGGATCTCATGTCATAATTTCAGCCTAGTTTCTTCTGTTAGATTCTCCATGTATGAGGAAGGCATCCACCAGACTGGGTTGATTAGCACAATCATTATTTTCTTTTAAAAACAGAAATAGCACCAACAGCTTGAGGCTGGTTAAATGAGAGATTAAAGGATCTTTATTGTGTGATAGAAAAGTCATAAGTCCTTTAATATCAGTATTTCCAACTATGATGGTATTTCCATAAACCACTTTGCGGAAATGACAGTAAATATTAGACAACAGCTGTTTTGCACTGCAGAATGCAACCTGGAATCATCAGTGAAAAGGGCAAGGTTTCGGGGCTCCATGAGAAAAAAGAAAACCAGCAATTCCTTGCATTTGTCTAGTGTACAGTAGTGCGGCAAACAGTCTGTGTTAGCACTCCCACCACGTGCAGATCAGGCAGTGAACTGACAAATAACGTAACTTATTACATTAAGAGGGAAATTAAGGGAGCAAGCCCAAAGTGGAATTTATCCAGGATGCTTGGGTTAACAGTCCTACTTCAGCGAACAGCGCAATGGGATTTTTAAAGATGTGCAGTGGACCTTTCCCCTCTGCATTGAAAATAAATTAACAGTGGTATTTACACAAGACAAATAGGGAGCCAAACAAGTGCAGGTAGAAGTTCTTCAAGAATTGTACATGATCTGCACTGAAGCCAGGAGATAAAAGAGCAAAGGAAAGCCAGGAGGGACGTCAGTCAGACTCTGGGAGGTGACTCAGTGAGATGGTGTGACTATGCTCAGGGGGACAGAAAAGACAGTCCCTGGTAAAAAGTCTGAACTGTGAAAGGACAACCTGCAGATATCAAAAGCAGAGTTGCTCCAAACAAAACTCCAGGGCCCAGACTCACCTTCTGGAGAAAGTCAGACACATCTGTGTTAGAGGTAGTGTACCCTGGTAAAGTGGTTGGGACAAGAAAAGGCCTGACGAACAAAACCCCAGTAATCTCACTAAAAAGAAAACAAGTTAGCCAAAGCAGCCCACTACTGTACTCTGGTAACTTTAGTATCCAGTTTTATGGTACAGTACATCGAGATTTTCTTGCATGCTGTTTGTCTATGTGTCAACATAGGCACCCATAAAAGGGATAGAATATGTAAATCAGAATGCTCTGTATATTGCCTTTTGTAAGAGGATCTATATTGTGCATCACTTATGGTTTGCAAAACAGTACAATAAAACGACTTTTCATTACAGATAACATTTTCTGAAGATCCAATCTAATGTGATGGGAGTGCAATTAATAGGTGCAATGGCATTTGCCTTCCCAGCTGTATCATAAAACATCCCTTTTACACCTCCAATTTCAATCACAGGAGCAATACACTATTTTTCTATCTCAGTGCTCCCCACTCACCTTTTGAAATATGTGAGGCTTTATTGTTTGTTTAACCTTTAAAATTCCAAGAATTCAGTGCAGTTACTTTCGTACATTAAATTCTATAAAATGCTCAATGGCTTGTTGGTAGAGTATACATCCACTGCACATTGTTACACTTTTTTCTTCCACTGTAGCATCGGTTCCTATAAATGAACACAAAGGAAACATATAGACCAATACTATAACAGTACTACATACATTGATACAAGATATTTTGGGAGAAAACAGGTGTTTCACTGAGAATAAGATATTATAGTAATGAAGGGAAAGTTACTTGGATCAGATAGCTTTTTAAATTTCATTTTTGAAATATACAGCTATGTTACATCATATCACCAGAGCACTCTTAATAAAAATGTTCCTTTATTATTAATAAATGCATTGGCACTTAGCACCTCTCCCAAAGATACTTGTGACCATGACATTGACTTTTTCTTCCACTTTATGCATCCCTTGGACTGAAGCTCCTGTCATGCTGATTTGTTTCTGCATTGTATGTTGTGTTCTGCAGAAACAAGGATTTTTTTCTACTTAAGTTTTCTTACCCTTCTATTTCTGAACTTCCAAGGTCTTGTAAGTATTTGAATGAACAATACATTAAAAGCAAACAGCTTTCATTCTATTTACTGTTGAGTTCTGGCATCTATGAAGGGTTCTGCTAATGAGGCTTACAGAGCACTCTTAATGTGGATTAGCTAAGAGTTTAATGTTGTGTGATTATTTGGCAGCTGGTGCTGTCAACCTGTGTACTAATTAAGCAAGGTTCAACTGAATTTAGATAGGAGAGTAAATGCATTCATTTTGTCAGTTGAAATTTTGACATAAAAACAATAGTAAGGAATTAACAGTGTAGCTTCATTACAAAAAAGGTATTAACAGCTTCACTGTTAATGTTAAAGTTACTAGTTTCATTAAAGGAGAACAGATGAATAAGGAGACCATTCCTTTTTTTCCATACAGTATATGTATGTGAATTGACATGTTTTGCTTCAATGCCAATTTGGAAAAAGTATTCTGCATTTTGTGTAGTTGTACTGTTTTCATTTAATGGTTTTCCTTTCCTTTTCCTTTCGAAACACAGTTCTATGGGGATCCTTTACTTAACATCTGGTCAACAAGTGATGTTAATGATGAGGAACAACTATTAATGAGTCAAATAGATTTGACTGGAAATGTGATGAATTAGACATCATCATTTGTTGTTCATGAAAAGTTTACGTTAAGTTATTGTGATTAAGTTTTTGAAGATTTTCATTAATGTGAATTAAAGAATTAAATAAAAAAGTTTGAAGTCAAGCTTGTTTTCTCCTCACCAGCACCAAGTTTGTATTCATTAGAGATCAAGTTCTTTACATAGTAGAAAATAGTAGTGCAGGTTATGAACAAAATGTGGATACTCATAATATACAATGCCCTCCAAAAGTATTGATAAACAGCAAAGTGAGAGTTTAATCTCTGCATTTCTGACCAAATTCTGCAGCATGGTCGAGATAATGTCACAGCCTGGACATGCGTGGTCAACTTTGGAACTGGCTTGCCTCTCTAATAAAGACACTCTCTCTCTCATCAGTGTAACTCATGATGGCAACTGAAGAATTAATTCTGAAGTTTACAGAAACGTATTGTCTGTTTACGCAGAATAAAATGTTTCCATACTTATTAGGTAGCATTTTTCCATGGAGCATGACAATGACATTGACCACACAGTTAATGCCACCAAGAAGATTATCAGACTGGCCAGGTCAATCTCCAGATTTAAGACAGATTGAGCATCTTTGAGAATAGGTAAGAGTGCCAAGTGGCTGCAGCAAAGCATCTGACATGATTACAGCATGATGACATGATGAGGTCAATGGGTTGCAGACTTCATGGAATTATTACCACAAATGGATGTGAAACCATTTACGTTTACACTCTGAAATTTAATACAAAATTTAAATAAATGTTACTTGATGATTACTTGAAAACACTTTACTTGAAAATGTTTTTTTAATTATATGAGCAAATGCATAGATTTAATTACCCAAAATAAAATCTATAATATATTGCATTTATCATTCATGTTAATCTCAAGATTACAAATACAGTTGTTCTACTGTGAAGCAAAAGTGTTTTCATTTGCTGTCTCATTTCTTTTGGAGTGCACTGTATGTATGTTGTTATACCCAATTATTTCTATGTCTGCTGTTTGCTCAGCAGCCTATACAGTATGAAGTATAAACTTTTCTAAAATAAGTTTCAAGTGTTGTCCTTAGTACTCAAGGTTAATGCATAAGCATTGAGTTTTCTATCTTTCAAAAGTAATTTGCTGAAAAAAATGTAAGCATGTTGAAATACTAGCTAGTGATAAGAGGTTTAAAAGCATCTTAAACCTATTCAGAAAGATTCTAGCAGAATTTATACTACCAGGGCAGCCTAAATATTTCTGAACTCTCTGTCCACCACTTCCACGCAATGACTGCATTCAATTAGCTTCATTCATTAGATTGTGGAATTGAAGCCTAAACAATTATTGTCTCACTAATTGGCTTGTAAAGGTGGTAAGAAATCAATTACTTTCTCAATGCAGTTGGTCATAAATAGAAATGACTAAGCTTCTTGCTGGATGAGGAAATGAAGCTGCTTCAGAAAGTAAATAAGGCTACCACTTAGCCCTAAGACTACCTTCATTTTGCCAGGAGTCAGTGCTGAGGAATATTATGATAGAAGGGATTTTGAAGATGGTACGGCTTCAATAGTAAATCATGATGCTTTATGTTTAGGCTGTGCTCGGCTTACTTACAGAGTGACTTCTTGTGCCGTGATAGAGATACCCTTCCCTGGATGTCATAACACTTAACGTATGAAAATTTGACATCACAGAAAATGTCACTGTAAATGATTACTGTATATCTAAAGTCTATTTAATACATTCATGTTTTTTAGTCATTTTATTGCACTATATAGTGCATGTGTTATTTTACAATTTTACAATGTGTTTATGTGAAAGTCCTGCATAGAATAGGATAGGAACCTACTACCATCAAAGTATCAACAGTAAATGTGTATAGCTTAAGAGTGAAATCCAACTTTAATATTAGATTTAATTATTCCTTATTGATTTTTGCATTTGGAGATTAAGGAGAACATTGAGGGGAGCAGCCTACTGTATGTTTTTTATTGTTTTATAATATGCCTTTTTTCTTTTTATCTATTCTTAAGATACCTAAAATCCAGAAATTGTTTTCCCAAGATATGTTATTATAACTGACAGCACAAACAACTGGATCGCATAAAACCACAATAAACACCTGCCTAGTTTTCACTTCAATATGGCCATGGTGTATTACCGAATTCATTCAATTGAATGGCAAGCATTCCTAGCAATTATTCCAAAAACAAAACGTGCAACATCTCTGTGATTTTTTTATGTTCCTATTCTAACAGCTCATCCATCACCACAGTTGTTTAGTTAATCTTGCTCTTTGGGAGATTTCCTCCAGTGTCCTGGCACAATTTACTCCCAGACAGCACAAACCCAGTCTCCCATATGAGTCACAATGTACTGGACAAGCAATTTCTGTGGCATAAAAAAGATCAAAGGGACTGAAGTGAATATGCACATTTAGCTGAAAAAGCATAAAAATGAAGATATTTCAGCTAAAATGATTATTTTAGTGAAGCTGCATGTTTTATTTACACCTTGGTATTATAATAATTTTGATTTTGTCAAAAGAGGGCACCAAAGCATTACACAGTCACTAATGTACACTTGCTTGGGTTTTGGCCATCCATCCTAACTCTGGGCTATCTCTGCAAAATAGTAAAATGCTTTGGAATAATGTCCATCTGTTGGTAATCATCCATCTAAAACTAGTATTTATATGACTTACTGTATTGGAGTTTGAGTTTATTTTTAACATTCAGAGATCATGCCAGCTACTTCGTCTCCTAGTTATGTTTAAACACCTTTAACACTTTCTGTGTGATTGCAAACCTTTTCAATTTTAATTTGGGATTTTGGATGCCAATAAATGACAAGATATATAACGACTATGTAAACAATGATCTCGTTGCTAATAAGATAAATTAAGTTTATAGGAGGCATACTAATTATTATCTTCCAACTGCATCCAAAAATAAAATACAAGCTGTTTAAGTTTTTTTTAATAATGTACCCTATTAAAAAATAATTCATCACATTTGTCAGTTTTCAGAAAGCTGCCCACAGTAACTTTAATTTGATCATAATTTAAATAAGTTATTTGTACATTGTTATATTACTAATTAAACATCATTATCCATGGTTGTCTCCTGAGTTTGTGCACTTTGTATTTATTTTCAATTTACAGAGCCATCTGATGGTCATAAATATTCTCAAACAAGGCATTCCTCTCTTTACAGATTGTGATGTACTGTACTTTGCATGCCTGACTGGAAGATTCACTCTTACTGTCCCTTAGTGGCCTCTGTAGAAGGCAGCCATGTTGGCTCAAAGACAGGCCATGATTAGGCACGGAGCCAGAATGGCTGCTGGGAAGTCAAACAATTGGGACCAACTGTGTGTTGTTAAACCAAACCAATCTTTATAAGTACAAAGAAACAAATATAAAAGAGACATCTGAATTGAAAACTGAGAATTTGCTTGTACAAGAAGTTTTGGTTTTACTAAAAAAAACAGCACTAGTCTTACAACAGTTAATAATGATTGAACATCGGTTTAGCACAGCCTCTAAAATGGTGATAGGATTTGTCCATTTTTTTGTGTGTAAAAATTAAAATAAACCCCAAAAAGAGGATCAAATTGATAAGGAGTTTTTTTTTTCAGTCCTGGAAGAGGTGTCTTTTTGCATTGATGAGAAGATGAACATTGGACTTGGACATTGACAGATTAGGGGTGATTTATTTATATCAAAAGCATGTGTGTGCTTTTATCAATTTTTCTGTTTCATTTTTAATGTTTGTTTATCCAGTAAATCTGTTTATGTCAGGCCTTTTTACTTTCCAGTTTCATTGATTTGCTAGTCTATTGCCCATCTCCTGTTTTTCTTGTGTGCATCCATTTTTTGTTTCAATAAAATACACCTCCAGTATGTAGGTGAAATGTTAGATTCTAGTCTTGAGGAATAATAAAATTCTCTGAGCTTTCAATAAACGTTGTTAAAATGCTGCAATTCTGACAGAAGGGTTAAATGTCAGAAAAAGGAGCAATTTCACATTGGGATAAAATACTGTACTGTATGTAGCATTAATTCATTAAAGCATGAATCCCTCAACACAGAGCACCTTGAGGCATTAAGACTTATGTGACTGTAATAGGGCCCTTGGTTCTTTCTTGCTCTTTTAATTATAACTAAAAAGACTTTAATGCCCTCTGTCATGTCTTATTCTGAATTAGAGTCTAAGGTTTTGAGTGCTTAAAAGTAGGAGACTTGTACGTTCACTGAATTTGAATGAAAGGATCCTATCATTTGTCTCCTTGTATGAATAGGAGAAACATTGCAGTGTACCCTTATTGAATTTCAGATGTTTTTTTTTAATCCTGTGGTGTTTCTTTCACCATGTTAAAGCAAATTGTTGTTGAGTGAGGTAGAACACTTAAGGTCAGTTTTTTAAACGGTGTTAGACATTGAGAGTCTTCTTATGCACCGAATGGGAAACTGGGGAGAGAATACTCTATCACCAGAATCCCAGAATCACATAGAGTCTATAGTGATGTAGCATAGGGATGTGATTCACAGGGCATGGTTTTCCCTTTTTTATGTCTGTTTTTTCTAAGCTTTCCCCTTCTTAGGATGGCAGTGTTGACAGGCTCAAAAATCACTGATACAGGATTAAGTATACTTCCTGTTCCAGACAGAATAAATGGAGTGCCAGGCTACCAGGAAGATAGGTGTGTTTTCCAGATGGAAGGCTACACAGATCACTCCCACCCTGTCTCCGCACAGACCAGAACTGTCTCTTTACAGAAGGTTGCCCGAAAAAGGTTTACTTTCCTTACACAGGTAAGTAGGAGAAGAACTGCTGCTGTGTTATTTTGTTAGCGCTGACAAAGAGCACCACTGTTACTGAATATTATTGCTGATTAGTGGTGATACAGTAAAAGAGCAGTGTTGCTGTTGGGATGTTTTTTGCAGTCTAGCTAAGAAGAGTGGTACTCTGGCTGGGTGGGTTGTTTTTTATCTCTGGTATGTAATTTTCAGTGGCTCCTGCTTACTGCAGAGCCAGGTTTATTTTCAAATTTATTATTATTTTTCCCAATAAATCTTGTGTTTGGGTTGTGTCTGAACTCGGGGACTTCCTCGAATCTATGCCCCTAATTGTAGGCTGCCCCATGTGGCATCACACTATATTATTGAACACCAACAAACACTGTTGCATGATACAGAAATGCATTAGTTTAATGTGTCATTTAACGTATTGCTTCCTTTTCCTTTTCAGCAGCTCTTTGCTTGGGAAATGTGAGATATTCTTTAGAATGTTTATTTAATATTGTCAAGTTCTTTTAAAAGATCTAACTATTGTCACTGTAACTACAGCATTAAATGTTTTAATTTAATTCTAAATTGTTTGCAAATGTGTCCACATGACTAAATTTAATCAAATTTAACTAAATCTGATGTTTAATTAAAACAGATCAATTACAGAAAACCCCTCTATCAGAAACAGGTAATAGGACAATTACAGCACAGAACAGCACAACATATTAATTTGTTAGCTTTGTTGATAGAATGGATCAATTATCCTGTAGAATAACATAGGGTAGAATCTCAAGAGTAGAAACAATTTCTAGCAGTATACATTTGCCACTACAATGAAAATGATGTTTCTCATTCTCATTGGAAAAGAATGTTAGAAAATACAGCTTGAAAACCATGCTTAATAATTTGTAAATTGATTGCTGTCCATAACAGAATATAAGGGTTGCTAAGGGATGTAGAATCTTAGAGGTTGTACCTCTATTAATTGAAAAATGTTTGTCATGCCTTTAAAAATGAATTAGTTTAGCCTATCACTGTTACTGTAACACTTCCTACTGATAGAACAATCTTTTTTCAAATGTTAAATGATGCTGATACCAAGGTAAATAAAGATAAAAAAGGCAATTTATTTGGATTCTGTTTATCTTTGGCTGTAACCTGTGCAACTGCTCACTTGGCTCAACTCTCTTGAGCATTTGACAGGCATTGGGGAATCAAATTTGGTATGGCCTGACTGCAGCCTTCAGAAAAGACTCATACCACCTGTGAATAATGTTTGTAGCATAAATGCTATGTGCTTTTCCGTTGCAGAGGATATGCGTGCAGTACAGAAACACAAGCTCATGTCTTCAGCAATGAACATTTTGATATGTTGCATGATCACATCACTATTCATGCCAGCCCCTGTAAGAAGAAACAAAAGCAAAACACAAATCAGATGACCTAGATATAGAAACATAACTGTACTAGCTAAAACAGCCTGCTAATAAACATATAAATTATTTCTACGCATTTTAACAGAGCGTGTTTATGCCTTATTTAATTAACCCCTCTAATTTAAAAAAAACCCCACAGAATTACAATATTCCTTTCTCTGTTCTTTTTCTTGAAGATGACAGAATGATTAAAGTCCAAACACATATGTGGACAACATTTAGGTAAAACGTAAATAAACATTGTGTACAGCAGAGAGTATGAAAACTATAAGTTTAGTCCTAATTGTCTCAAGTTGATGGATCTGCTACTTCTCCTTTTCTAGGGATGGCTCTGTTCCAATTTCAGAAGCTCTGCTTTGACCTCTTCATAGTCATGATTTATAAAACCAAGCTGATAGGGTGTAAAACTCTCTGAAATCACACTCTCTTGGTCACTTGAGCCTTGCTTTATGAGGCTAAGGTATGAAATAGCTTAGCGACAGCATTGTCATGGTGGTGCCTGTGTATAGAGTGTTAGCAACTAAAAAACACAACCTTGTCAATAATGACATCTCCAAAGCATACTGTACAGTCAACTTCAATAACAGACCACATTCATTAAAATCAAGTTAAAGATAAATTTGCACTTTCTGTACTTTGAACTTTCTGCTAATTGGTGTCGGTATTAAACCTTTTATTGCTTAATAAATTAACATTTTTAATGAGGACTAATGGAGGGAATGAGGTGGCTGGAGGGATTGTGGTGTACTTGAAAAGACTGGGGCCAATCAAAGAAATGACTCTGAATCGTTTTGAGTCTTGCATATACAGTATTTGTGCTTGTGGTGCTTGAGGTAATATCGTCGTGCCAGAAGTGTGTAGTGAACAAAAAAAGAAAAGGCCTGTAAGTTTCTCTTACAACATGTTCATAGGCTTATGTTGAACACAATAGAAGAAAGACACTTTTTTATATTTTTTTAGGAATATAGTGTGATTTGCATATCAATGCAACAACTCACTTGGTTATTCGTATAAATGAGCAATTCTATTTACTATGTGTGTCGATTTTATGAGAAAGTGTAGATATGTTCAAGGGCTTTTTTCCACTGACACAGTTAAGGTTGCCAAACTTCATTGTAGAAGAAAAACTTTTCACTTTGTGCCTGATTTATGTACCTGAGAGAAACTTTGCACTGGCTTCAATGGAAACCTGATAAGAGCGTTAGGCATGTCTACGGCTTTGGAACAAACGTTGCCCCTGGAAAGAGAAAGAAATGCAAAAGAAGTAAATCAGATACCCCTTGATATTTCTGTGACACGTAGCTAGAAGTGTAATGAAGCAAGTACAATACATTTATTAAAATGTTAAAAGCACAGAAGACAAAAAGAAAAATATCACCCAAAAGCTTTGTGTGACTCCTCCAGTACTCACAGGAATCAAGTATGAACTACTAAGGAGGAGCAACTCTTACAAAACACTGGGTCATATCTAGTAGTAAGTGTATAATAGATTTTGTGTTGCTTCATTAGGTGTATTAGCCTAATACATATGTTTAGTCAATCACAGAACCTGATATTTTAAATTTTATGATGTTCTGCTATGACTTCAACAGCACTCTGTGCATTTCACTCTTATTGGGTTTCATATTCTTCTATCTGTCTATTTTCTAAATGCTTTAGCCAATATAGTGTCACAGAGAAGCCAAAGCCTATCCTGGGAAGCATTCCATATTCCTCATGGATATGACATTTGGGTCTCTGTTTGTAATAGCTTTCTTTTTGGACTATGTGAATGTGTAACTGAATACTACTGCTGGCTACAGTCCAGTGGTTAGCCAGTCAGTCACTTCCATCCATTTCAAAATGTAACTTCTGGGATTGTGCAAATTTCATCTCAGTACTATGGCCAAATTGTAATTATAATGTTTTGTAGAAATGAAAAGTGTCAGAAGTGTATTTGGCATAAATTGCCTAGCCGGAGGACAAGCTGGAATGGCTGACCGAGAAAAGTGAAGGAATTGATAAGAATAAACACTCGTAGAACTAACATTGGAATCAGGCTTGAAATGCTGAATGGAAGCATCCTGAATCATCCTGGTCTGATGAATTTGCTGACTGAATGAATGAGTATGGATTCCAGGTGGAACCCCAGAAAAAAAAAACGTCAATGTGTTGATCCCTGAGGGCAAGTAGGAGTCCAGTATTGGCTACGTCAGGATAAATGAGGATGGGTTCCTGGTGGAATCCTCCAAGAGATAAAGGTCCTTTGCTCTCTACAAGGGCTGTGGGTGAAGGTGGAGGGGAGGGGCTGATAGAGTCATGACCCAACATTGCATTGCGCTGATTGTACTGGCAGGGGTGTGGCTAGGGGGGGCGGGGAGCCCATTGCTGATGTGCAAGGGTGCAAGTGGGGTGCAGACACCAGGGCTGGCGAGGGCTGTGAATAAGGAGCTCAGGGCTAGCAAAGACTCAGAGGGGCAGAGTGAGCATCAGCAGCAGGGGAGCCTCAAACTGAACACGGCAGGCAAGACTGAGGCTGCTGGTGCAGGGGCTTTGACACCCAGCAGTGAAAAGGGGCAAAGGGGGAGTGAGAAGAGGGAGCAAGGATGGTGGGAAAAATGAGAGAGGAGGAAATAAGGAGGGAGGACAGGAAGTAGCCACAGTTGTACCAGAGCTGTGGGGAGCGCTGGCAAGAAAGAGTCTTTATATTCCCTTGGGGGTCAAGCTGTTTACAGCAGCAGTGTTGGTGTACAGACAGAAGAAAAAAAACGACAGGAACAACAATATACATACTGTACATCTCTGCACAGAAAGTCAAGTGTTCAGTAACGACAAGAAAGAGATGAAAAGCAGACATCTTGGAGTTCCAAGAAGCTGGCTGTTTTCTGTGGAGAGCAGAGAAGTACTGTAGAAGTTGAAGCGCTGGTTTGTGGTGGAGCGAAGCAGAAACCTCACAGCAACCCTGATTGCTGCAGTAGCTGTGGGGGGATACATAGGAACGAAGAGGATGAATGTTGGGGATGGGGAAAGGATGGGGAAAGGAAGGAAACATCTGTCTCTGGCAAGAGCAAGTGACAAGTGTGAGGAAGGATGCACATAGCGATGTGCAGGAGGGAAGATATTTATAATTAGGGAATTAGAAATTAGAATTTGACCACCTCTTGAACTTCTGAACTTCTTTAAAAAAAAAAACTCCATAGTTTGAAATCAGGTTTTGTGTTTACCTTTATCATGACCCTTTATCATAGTTAAAAAGATCAGTCTTGGTCAGTAAGAGTATCAGTGTGAAAAAATGTATTTACCGTGCTTTTAATCGGTTACAGGCTGTCTCAGTGAATTGGGAATAGGTAAAAAGCCTTGACAAATAAAGAGAAATGATCAAAAACTAAAATTCAAGAACATTTTTACAAGATGGTAACTTCACCCTGTACATTGGAGAAAGAAAAATTGAACTAAATAAAGCTCAACAACCAAAGCAAGGTACAGTATTAGTCTGGGCAGCACCGCTGAAATTGGGTGTAGTTAAGAGGAGAGCTTTTTGTCAGGTTTCAGGTGTGAAGGTTTGACAGACTTTTGTCAGGTGTGAAGAAAAAACTAACAATGCCCTTCCATATATTCAGGTGTCAGAGTTGGTTTACTGGAGATTTTCACCTTTTACAGTAGATACTTCTAACCATACTTATCAAGAGGTCCTAGAGTGAAGAAAACCCTAAACCATTTTGACCACTTCCAATGTTATAGATTTTCATTGAACTTCCTGTTTTGGTTAAACAGAATCCTTCCTTAGCAAATTCCAGCCAGATTCCTTCTTCACCATGCTTCTACAGTGTCCATACCATGCCATGTAGATGTTTTGACTAAAGAACATAGGAGATCATGTGAATTATCCTAACCTCAAAAAGCCAGAGAGGTTGAAGAAGTGAGAATCTATTACTTATATTGACAATTGTACTGTGTTTGAAAAACAAACGTGATAAAAACTAAATTGAACTTTCCATATGAGGCTTTGCATCAAATTAATACCCTCATCAAGAAGGACTGCTTCACTTGGAATACTGTTTTGCTTGTGTACTGCAGCTTTTGTGTCTTGTGTTTTGTAAGTCGCTGCTATTTTTAGTGTCAAATGATTTCTAGTATGGGATGAGTTTACTTCCTTTCCGGTGGTTTGCAGCTGCTGACCCAGATCTGTCACCTGACATTTTAACAGCAAAGAAACCAAATTCATGGGGAGGGAGTGATAGAAGACAGAGAGGAAGGGAGAGACATAAAGACTGATTAGGAAAGATAAAAAATGAAGAGTAATGAGAGAAGATACTATGTTTACTTGTATCACTGAAATTTAAAAAATCAAATCTATCAAAAGTAGTACAACATGTACGAAAATATTTCACTAAACGAAATTTGCAAAGTAGCAAAAAGAGCGTTTTCTGTTGTAAAAGCACTTCCATGAAGGAATAACACATTTAAGCAAATTATACAAATAATGAAGAATTCCTAAGAGCTTAATTCGTAAAATCTGCTTGGTAGAGATGGATTTGAATCACAGTGGGACATCCTTTAAAAATGAGGATGAGCCCTACTACAGTATACCGTATACCATACCACAATTATTAAGCCTTAAAAACATGTTGATATTTAAATCTATCTGAGATATATTACTCAAGTAAAGCATAAGAAAAATAGATGTGCAATTGCTTGCTGCTACAACAACAAATTTTGAATTTTTAAATATTTGCTTTACAAGGATTCCTACTAATAAAAGCATTTGCAATATAAAAACAGGTAATTGGTTGTTAGGCATGATGGACCCACAGAGGAAAGGATAATCAAGCTGTAATAATCTAACCACATTTGTTTCACAAATGATTTTGTCTAAGGATCAAGACTGCTGGATTATCAAAACCTTTTGGTTTAAGCAATTTAATTGCAGTACAAGGACATACTGTAGGTAATGAGGGTATTAAGTCGTTAACAAGGGATGTGATACTGATTGAATAGGTTTTTTTACATTTCCAGATAGCAGCACATCTCTAATTGTAATGTGTGACATATTATTAGCCCGTGTTAAGTCTTTGTCAAAGCAGTCTCTTAAAACGTATTAATCTTGGCACAGTTTACTAGATTTCCATATAAAACATATCAAATTCATTTAGAAGCACTTACCACAAAATGCAATGAAATAAAGTGGTGCAGTGCATTTATGAAGGGTTTTGAGAACTGGATGAAGCTGAGGCTAGAAATTAACTACTGTATAGGCAAACTAGGCTGCTATTGCTTCACACCCTGATGTACAGTAAATCTGATAAGAAGACAGGAAAAAAAAAACATGTTGTAAGTGATCACCCAATTATAATGCTTTCTTTGAAAGGCCTAGATAATTAATCAGGACAGAATAATCACCACTCTAAGAAATCATTAAATGAATGGTAATATAATGATTTCCTGGAGTACAGTGCTACTTGAAATATAGTACTTTACATTGATTCATGGGATACCATGACTGGGACCAGAGGGAAAGATCTGTGTAAATACACAGTGCACTGTTCAGACATGAATTGATAGCTGATTATACTTCGGTCTACCAACTCTAAAAACAATGTACAGAAACCACCTAAATGAGCAGGATTTAGACCCATCTGGTCTGGTCAGAAATACCATCCATGAGCACATCTATTATGTACACCCATCCTACAGCACATAAGATCCTTCTTTCCTTTGGAAGCAAGAGCAGCTCCTGCAGTGCAAGGTGATGTTTTCACCAGGCTTGTGGAGATGCCATCACTTTTGACCCGACCTTCAAAACGGCTTATGCTCCTGGAGCTGTGGATCATCGGCTGTACAGTATGTACTGCAACAGTAGAAACCGATGCTTCCCTTTTCCAGCCTTGCTGATGACATTGTGCTCACTGTATCCCAGTGGGGGAAATTCAGATGTCTGCTGGAATGTCTTCAGCTGCCACTCACTCCTTGGCAACTCGAGGAGAAGGACAGGATAACCCTGGCCCTCATCCTGACACTCATCTAAATCAATGAGGTAGTACAGTATGGCCTGCGTATGCACTAATAGGGGTCACACATGGGACCGATGTAAAACTCATCTGCTGTACTGTTCGGAATTTCAGAACTGAAAATAAAAGCAGATTAGCATTTGCTTTCAGTCTGCGCTTGAGTTAATTATAAACAATGCACTTCAAATTCTGTACACCTTCGCCGACTTGAAAAAGATGCATGTGGTTATTAAAACTAGCCAGTATACAAAGACATGTTTTAGAGGCAGACATACTGTATTCTGTATGTCCTAGTGTCCAAAATTATTGCCTTAACAGAAATGTCAGAGATTTTGACTGCTCCTGCTTGGATACTTGATATCACTAATCACATTACTGTAGGACATTCAGTTTCATGTTTGGACTAAGAAATATATTCTACCATGTAAATGCTATTAATTGGGTGATTAATGGCTGTTGTCAAAATGGAATCTCAAATATCCTTTACTCAATTACCTCATGGAAAGAGATGTGTAAATCCTTGCTTTCAACAGGGCATTTTTCCTGTGATAAATTCAATACAACATATTGAATTATGTACTTAATAGACATTAAAATTACATCTCACAAGGATAAAAATCTTGCTCAGACTGCCAGCAATCAAGGACTGAATACTCATTATAAAGCTTGCAGCTGAAATCCTTTCAGATTCAGTTGATTTTTTAAGGAAACAGATACGGACGTACAATGTAATGAAACATAACAGTGGTATGAAGAATATGTTTCTAATACAATATAATGTATGGTTGTTCTCCTGATACTTGCTTCTTACTGCCCAGTGGTGATCACTCACCACTGGGGAGAGTGGTGGTGGGTAGACTGGTGGCAGTGTGGCTAAGGATCTGTGCCTGTGGTTGGAAGGTTGCCAGTTCAAATCCCACAGCTGCTAGAGGAATCCTAGTCTGTTGGGCCCCTGGGCAAGGCCCTTAACCCAAGTTGCTCCAGGGGTGCTGTATAAATGGCTAACCCAGAGACCCTTAGCTCTGACTTTGAGCTTCCCTCTCCCTGCCTGTATGTCTCATGGAGAGCAAGCTGGGGTATGCAAAAAGACAAATTCCTAATGCAAGAAATTGTATATGGCCAATAAAGTGATATGATCTTATCGTATCTTCTTCAAAAGAGACAGACAAGCTGTTTTCTGTGAGTCTTCTTAATTTTAACTGAGCAAAAACGTCTTTAGTCAATTTGCAATGTGCAAAATTAGGCTTAAACCCCAGAAGAGAAAATTACCAATAAACTGGGGCTCAAGCCCAAACTCACAACCTAGGCAGTTTATATACAGTAGGTGAAAGAAGAACAAGTAGTGGAAATGACGGTTAACGTGACCTATTTAAAGAGGAGTTTCAATTCTATGGCTTATACATGGCCCCTGCAGCCTTTCAGTTGGTCATGAGCAACTTTTCTTGGTACAGCCCCGTTGTATTCCATTGGAAGCTGTCTCAGTTTCCCTAGCGCGGATGGCACCATTCTGAACAGTTTTTGGCTGAAACAATGTATCTTGGGATTACAACACAATCAATCCTAGACAATTTTATCTCAAGTAATTAATGATATCAGTTACCAAAGTTACTTTTCAAACTTGTTTGCAGAAGTAAGTTCAGATAATTGCACAGCATGGATGGACAAACAAAGAAAGACTTATACTGTATATGAAAGTCTGTCCAGATACTGTATATTGAATATATATTCTAATGATCTATCCCTATATACAGTACTATATCTATCTGTTGTATGAAATTAGTCACCTGTCTGAAATGTTATAACTTTACAAGCTACTATGGATCTGAAGTTAAAGCACAGCCCTCTGTAGAAATTGAAATGCAATGGATTTGCCATTTTAGAAAAGTGTTCCTTCCAACTGTGCCACAGTTTTAAGGTTTATTATTTAGTAAGCTTTGCAAGTTACAGTGTGCAAAGCATAATGAACTGTGACTTAGAGATTTTAGTGTAAAATAAGTAATCAATCTACAGTAATGCCTCTACAGGTATTGTCTGTTTAATTAACTTATAGAGCTTGGTTTATGATGGTTTGATATGCAAAGCTTTTATGATGAAATGACTTCATTATTTCAATTAAATGAGCTATGATAAATTGTAAAATTCAATATTAGCCATGTAAAAATAACAAATGAGTATCTGTTTTGCTACCAGACATGCTGGTAGATTATAAAGCCTTTTTGTTTTTCACTTCTCACAACACAGCATCAGGCTGTACGATGCAGGGCAGGTACAGCCTGATAGACAATGGATGACCACAGGGACACTCTGCAATGCATTTTCAACAACTGCTTAGTCGTAGTCCAGTGCAGGGTCAAGGTGAGCTGGAGCCTAACCTGGCAGACAATGAATGCAAGGTAAGTTACATTTCGGACAGGACAGTCTATCACAGGGCACACACACATGCACTAACAGACTCATGCAGGGGAAAATGCACAGGTGCCAATGAAACTAGACAGCACATCTTTGTACTGTAGAAAGAAACTGTACAATGAAGAAAGCTTATCTTTGTGGCTGAGGGGACACAAACTCCTTACAACAGAGTCCCCTGGCTGTAATGTAATCCAAAAGCCAAGAGCTGTGGTAACTAAGGAGCCAAAGTTAACATCCGTGCCCAATTATAGGTCTTGATTATGAAATTCAGACAATGTGGGGTTATGAATAAAACACTCAACATAAACTCAAATAACTGGTGCACCTCAGAATGACCTCCTGGGTTCTCCTGAGTCACTGTGAGCCCATACTTTTACAGCTCAAGCCAGGCTGTCACCAGCTGGCTCTAACCAAGTTCCCCCAGGATCAAGCAACACACAACTTGCAGAGCATCTCTGCAGTAGGATGGGACTTTACAACTTTACACGAGTCAGGGTCTTTTTGTCTTGTCAGCCTACAATTACAGTTATAAAGTATCGAAAGGTACAGTATGTTGAAATAATTAGCTATCTTATCATTTGACAGAAAGGATTACTGTAATATATTTTAAAAACATATTTGAGAACATTCACACACATACACACACACACACACACACCACTATCTAATAAACTCGGCAGGATTCAGTAACTACCTCTTTCTGGACAGTACACAATGTCTCCAGTTTCCATTCAATTCAATTTGCTGTTTCCTCTGAGGGTTTTCTCATCAGCTCACAGATTACCTGCGGCTAAATGAACAGTTCAGGTACAGAAAGTGAACTAACCAGCATGACAGCTGGAAGCTGAAAACTATCAGGAGGGTTTGTAATATACTGTCTCAGTCATTTTACTACTACTGTAATGAAATAGGAATTTTGACATTATGAAAAACGGCATGAGCATAATTTTTGTTTGCATACAATACATATCCACTTTATGTTTTATTGATATTTAGGGCTTCATTGACCAAAAATAATTATACTCGGTGACAACAAAAAGACTTATTCAAATGATTTTCACATGACCGAATTCTTATTATTCATGTAGTAAATGTCTAATTGTCAGTACAATCATCATTTGTACTGAAAACAAAGACATTTATCAGTTTCAAGTAAAAAGGGAGAATAATATTCTTCCCTCCAGGGGAGAAAAAACGTGAAAGGGAAAATTCCATATCTGTGAAAAAGAAATCTTTGCTTGGTGAAGAATTTTCCTATTATTATTATTTAAAAAAATCAGAAAATTGAAAACTAACAGAAAAGGAAATCAATTTGAAAACAGTCACAAAGAATGTCATTGTTCTATACATGTAGTAACATTATATTTCTGGAATCTGGAAGGTAATGGAATGAGTTGAAATGAAAATGGAAATGGTATTTTCTGGAGAAAAGAATCACAGATCATATTGTCAAAAAGACAAAAACAATGATGGAGCTATAGAACAACAAACACTTCAAAGATGAAGTCTTTAGAAGCTATATCCTGAAATAATTAGCAATAACAAAGAAAAGGAGTAAAGTTCTTATATACACAGTTATTATGATAACATATAGTTTATGTTTATGTAGTTTTTGTCCTCCTTCCCCCAAAGCCCTCCCAAAAATAAAAACTATTACCACCATGGAAGAAATTAAAGTAAACTCAAATAAGGTATTAAAATAATTAATGCAAGCAGAATGGAACTGGGAAAAAAAGGATTTTTATCTTATAACATCTTAAGTGAGTAAGGATAAATCAAAGATTTAATTATCCACAGACCACTTGCAATGTATGAAGTCTACCAACATTCATGCATAAACTAAACCTGATCAAAACTGATGTTCATGGTAAGTGGAGCAAAAATGCTGATGAGAGTGTATGTGTTTAATTCCACACCAAATTATAGTCAAATAAAAATGGTGTGAAACTGTGTCAAAAACATTTTTGTCAATGAGGCCCTTACAGACTAGTGACAGTCTCGATCAGTGTCTTGCTTCAGCAGTCCTTTTCAAAGCAAACTGAAGGTTAGCTCCTATGTTCCCGATTGACTCACCTTACTGAGAGAGCTCTGGTATCTTCATATGGTGAGGTGCAGAAAAAAAATAAAGAATCCATTGAGCAGCAGCAGTGCAGAAGGTGAAAAGTAAGACTCATAGAGGACAGGTAATCATTGTTCCATGGCAGCAGTGAGACAGACTAAGAGAACAAGAATAAAGCAAAACCTCTTCTGTGAAAAGGAAAAAAGAAGGCACTGTACACTTTCTTGTAGGCAGAAATAAATAAGTAGATTGAATAAAAGAGAAAGATGTGACATAGTTTAAACATTAGGTTCTAAACTACTGTTAGATGTCAACTACAGTATTTAGATAGGGGACTAATGCAAGTACAGAGAGGCACCATATTTGATGACAGTCATTTAGCAAAAGAACACTGTTGTGGTAAGCTTAAATGATTGCAGTCGAGTCTGCTACAGCGACCCCAGTTATGCTGTTCTTAAACTCCTTTGGGAATTCCAGATTTCCATTTATGTTATCTATTCTAGCAAGCATGCATTTATCTACAATAATAGCTGTCCCCTGGTAATGCATCACCAGCTGGATGAGACACAGACTGTAACATTTCTTATCCTCAAAGCAAAATGTCCAGATTGTTTTTCAGAATTGTTTGTTGACCCAAGGGGCTTTGGACATGGCCAAAAATGCAAAAGAACATCTGGAAAAAGCTCATTCATGTCACAAGTAGAAGAACAGCTGGTTTGCATAGCTGTGATCTTTACAGGGAGATTATATATATACCTTTTATGAGGAGAAATTAAGACCAAAGGAAAGGTTACAAATGTGAGGAAGTCACTCGGCCCATCTGACTAATTTGATTGCCTGTAGCTAATTGATCCAAAGATATCAACTGTTTGTCTCAGTTTGTTTTGTTTCTTGTTAAAGAATGTCACTCACTCTTCTCCAAAGTCAAAAGCCAGAATGTGATGAGAACACTTGGAGTATTTTGTGCACAGGTTGTTTTAAAGCTGTAACACACCACCGTAGGTTTTTAAGTTGAATAAATATAACGAATTACAATTAATTGGAAAATTAGATATTTTGGAATTGTGAAACTATTAATTGTGTAAATTAACAGTTATTAATTCTTACGTTATTCAAATTTTAAGTACACAAATATCTTTACTATACTGTGAACCCCCTATTGGATGAAGGATCTAGAAAATAGATGGATATTTTTACTATATACACAAATCTTTCTGAAAGGGATGAGTGTACTATCCTCATAGTTTCATGAGCTCTATTACTTTTCGATAGACAACACATAGAAGTTGTTACACGTGGCCGAGCCCAAGCAGACAGCCTCTGGTCTCCACGTTAACCGGTGTCAAATGTCAAATGGTGCCGTGAGGACGCGATTGGGTAAGCTTTCTCTGCCACCTGCCTCCACTGATATTCCATCAGAACCCCCCAGGAGGTCAGTGCCCCTGTCTTCCCCACTAGTTCTGAACCATCCAGCTGACTCCACACAATTGGACAGCACTGATGGGGAACCGATTTAAAGCGAAAGAGTTCAGATCTTACTAGCTGAACAACTCTGGTGCTTCCAGGAGGGCCTACACAAGTACTTGTCATGACCATGTCCTTCAGCATCACATTCTCATGAGGGCTCACGATTTGCTTCCTTCCTGGAACCATAGCCCCTAGGGGCTGTCTGTTCACTCTCTTTCCTCCTGAGCGGAAGCCATTAATCAGCACATTGAGAAGGGGTTAATTTGCCCTTCTACTGTACCTCACCTATCGGTGCCGGGTTCCTTTTTGTCCAGAACAAAGATGGCTGCCTCTACCCCTGCATCGACTACAAGGGACTAAATAAGATTACTAAGAAAAATTGTTACCCCCTGCCTCGGATTCCCTTACTGCTGGAGAGGGCTGGCCAGGCCAAGCTCTTTATGAAGATTGACCTGAGGGGTCTATACAACCTGATCCAGATCCAGGAGATGGATGAGTAGAAGACAACGTGTTATGAATATCTTGTTTTGTCCTTCTGTCCCTGTAAGACCTTGGCCCTCTTCCAACAACAGATGAATGTTATCTTCCGGGACTATCTTGATGACAACTGGACAATTTTGACTTTCTCTAATACCCTTCAAGAGGCATATCATATAGGTGTTAAATTGTTTACGGCAACACCTCTATGCCAAACTTGAAAATCTTCTGAGGAATCGCAACACCTCCTAGGGAGACACTGTGTTCTGAATGGTTCCTGCCTTCCATGTTATTTTCCAAGGAAGCCTCGTCCAGCACCTCGAGAACACCTGTTGGGGGGGACACCATTACACCCTCACGAGAATCCAAGAACGCACCTGCTTCCTGTTTGCTTCCTGTTTGCTGCACAGATGGTGCATGCAGCAACCTCTCTGATTTGTTTGCCTGGCTGGCTTTGCAGGTTTTTTCTGTTAAACCTACAGTAGCTGTGCAGCACATCCCCTGCTCAATGTGTCTGCCCAGCCTATCCCCTGTGCTGCCTGTCAGTCTTCTGCCTTGCCTGTCTGCTTGCTTTCACACAGACCTAGCGATTGGATTTCTCAGCCCGTCTTACAGCTGCAGTATTTCCCAGGTTAGTGCCATGCTCTTACAGGAGTAGAGTACAGCCTGTGCAAAGCAATCACAACTGCCATAACTGGGCAGAGTTATCTGTCACAGATGTCTTTATGTACCAATGCTGGGTCTGAAATTAAGATTCAGGACAAAATGTGGACATCTGGAGGTGTGGGAAGGTGAGCGAGGAAATACTACTGTGCACATACAGGTACTCCACACCTGTCTCATCTTTCCTGCTACCCACATCTCTCATATTGTGTCCTTAAATTTCTTTCAATGGTATAGAATTTTAAAGGAATTTGTCTCTTATCAAAAAATCTTATCAGTAATAACAGCTACAACATGAACCATGCTATTTTAATGGTCTCTAGAGGAACCATTTGTCTGTAAAAACCTGCTGGAATGTGATTGTAAATTATAGATTATATTGTATAGGAAGGCTTTTATAAGACAGATCTGAAAGGATGCAACTGTTTTAGCACCATTGTAGATATTTATTTTTATTTATTTCCCGTCTGTCACAGGTTACTAATGTGGAAAAGACATTTACAGTACTAGGTCACTGTGAGCTGGAAACACTGATTAACCTTCGTGTTGTATTGCAACATACTGTATACTGTAGTGGTTTTCTCTGTTCATACAGATAATTCAATTGCACATTGTCTTTCAAAACTAAGCCTATTGCATTCTCCTTTGGGTATTACTGGGGACATGAGCAATTTTGCATGCCACACAGACCAGAATTAATAAATCTTTCAGGCAATACAGTAAGCATGAGGCCTGTACAATGAATCTATTATGCTGATGTGCTTGATTCAAAAGATTCCAATTTAAAGCTGACATAGAATTATTTGTACAGGTATTGCTTTAAAAAACTGCATTGAAGTTCTTACTTAAGATCTGATTGTTTATGCCAGCATGTGCTTACATGCGTAGGTGTACTTTTTTGTGTTTTTTAAGTTTTTGATATTCCTTTTATTGTGGTTGCACTGAAAAAAATTGATTTGAGAGCTGGCTACAGAAAAATAATATCAGTTTCTGCAATCTCCTAACACAATATCTGAAAAAGAAAGCAAGCGTTCCTGTCAAACAGTCACACAAAAGGCAAATTCAAAGCCAATATAGAGTGTCAGCTTTGAAGGTCTGTTAAGACTCTAAATGATGTGTCTTTGTGAGACCAACAAATCACAAAACAAGCAACAATTTTATTTCAAGGACAGAGGTCGATTGCTTTGCTTTGTTCTAAATGTATTCATAAACGGCATGTTGGCTTTCAAAGAGCCTCGGCTCATTAGGGCTAGATTGTAGACAGTGGAGACGTATAAAGAAGAGCTGAAGTGAGGAGCTGCCACAGAAATTAAAGGTCTGAAGATCAAATAGAAATAGTTAAGAAACCCCACTGAGCATCCAGAGTTTTAAAGGCACAGGAGAAGGTCTCATAAAAAGGAATTGTATATCGGGCCTTTTTCCTGTCCATTTCTTAGAAAAACAAGTGCATAAATGCTGGTAGCATCCATTAGACATGGGCCATAATACATAAGGGATTTTAGCTGGTGTGGTATGAATATGCGACCTTTCATTGTATACAAGCATGTCTATGGTAAAGACATCATAAAAACTAAAACCCCGAAGCAGGAATAGCATTATTTCCCATTTCTGTTGACTTTTCAATATTGCTGAAAAAATGAAAAGGGTACACAGGCTATTAATAAGATTCAGTATGAAAATTTAGTTAGGATTCATTTTCGTAACACAGTTTTTAAAATGTAGTCACCATTTAATGATGATAAATAATGGTGTAATAAATGTGTGTGGCATATGGTCTCTTCACAGCTACGTTTTTGATCATTTTTTGTAACTGATGCTTAGGTGCAGTTTATTTGAATTCATTAGCTTGATTATTTTTAGAAGAATACTTTAGAAATTTAGAAAACAAATTGTGCATTTCCTGCCAAAAGGCATGCTCATTGAATGACCACAGCAAGTCTTTGTAAAAGATTCCAATGTCATTTTAAAAGTGAGCTTGGACGAATTCGGTATGCCTTTGCATCTTTACAGGAAATAATTGTTACCACAAACATTGCAATTAATGGAAGTCTGTTTTGATTAAAATAAATACAACTGTTACAGCATGACCTTTGGGTATCAAAATAATCATTGAACATTCAGGGAACATAAGTACTGTTGAAAAATTAAACAGCATTACCTTTGCAGATTTAGGACATTTAATGAGGTACTCTTTAATTTTTAAAGTACTTGTATAATTTGTCAGTGTCAATTCATTTTCTAAAAATATATTCCAAATGCAGTAGCCTGTATGGAGCCTTGCAAGCAATTATGTTGCTGCTCTCAGCTGTTTTTATTTGAGAAACTCCAAAGAGAAGGCAATTATCAGCAACATGCAGGGATACGGCCATTTATAGGAGAATCTGAAAACCATTTTTCTTTTTTTTTCTAGCAACAATTAGACACTTATAGAAGTTATGCCAGTACAACGCATGACACCAGGCCAGTAAGTGATCAACAAACCACAGGACTGAGGCCAATAAATATGCTATGAATAGGTTAATCTGGGATGGACAACAACAAGGACAGCAAAGAATAATATTAACGATTGCCGTATGTTCATCCTGATAAATTAATGGTCAAGAGAGAGAGGGAGAAACATTAGTCAATGTAAATTAATTTAACAATTAAACCTAGACAGTTGGGAGTAGAATAGTTTTGATAAGAAGAATGCCTTAAGGAATTTAATCCAGCATTTAAAAATAAACAAAAATAATCAGAAAGGTAACTTTATTAAATAATTTTGAATGTTAATGAAAAAAGGGACTTGAGGGAGAGAATTTGAGGGCAGTTTAATTGGGAATAACATACATTATGCTGCATGTTAACGGTGTAGAACATTAGTGAATGAAACGTAACTGCAGTACTAAATCAATGAAAGTACTGTATGTAAACAAAGGCATTTCTGTCTGTCTTTCACCTTGTAATGACTATACCTTGACAACAACGCACTGGCAGAAAGTAAATCTCAGATGAAAATGGTTTCTTCTAAGACAGCAAGAAGTATAAATTGTCTAGTGTTACAGCATGGGTGCATCTCAACATTTTTGTTGTCATTGTTGCCTTTTTACTACAACAGCCAAAGGCTGTTATCGAATACAGCAGCATTGTCCTCAAAAGCAGGTTGAAATCTATAAGCTTTAGCCTTACAGCTTCAATCAAAGGCATGACTATGCTAGGACTTTGATGTTGCATTTTCTCCTGTTAGTTCTCTTTCACATCTCAAAGGGGACCACTGTGCCAGTGTACCTTTTCCCTTCATGCTTTGGTTTAATATATGAAAATCTTTGAACCTCCTGCTTTTAGATGCCCATTTTATAGCACTCAGCAAAAAGCCCAATCTGTAAACTGCTTTCGAACACAACTGCATTTGCAACATTTTGAGGCTTGCAAGCCACATTTACTGTATTTGCTACATTTTCTGTAGTAAAAAAGAATACTATATACTAAAAAGACCTACCTTACTATAGAAATGTATAGTTGAAAAAAAGAACAAAATCACTTCAGGCTTTTCACTTGAAGAATGTGATTTTTAGTTTCAGAAGCCTGTTTTTCTCATAATAAAAGACAGCCTTTTATTTCTAGAATTATTAATTATAGTGAACTAAGAGCTTTACAGTTTCATCTCCAAAACCCCTTGCTTCCAATGAAATCTATCTTCCAATTTTGCACAGTCTGTGAAGACCTGGTCTTAATAAAGGAACATAATTTGGAAGATGAAAAGAAAATAAAAAGCCTTTGAAATAGATTTGCAGGTGCAAAAGGTTACAATTTAGATTTAAGCACTGTAGGCAGCACCTGATCTCTTTGCACTGAATTTTGATCTGTCCTCTGGGCTGTAATCCAAACTTAAAGCTTGGTGATGAAACACTAATTTACTGTGGCAGCACATTAATCATTTGCCTATCTAGATTCTTTAAGGTGACCGAAATGTGATTTGTCAAAAAAAAGACCATGCTGTAAGGAAATAGTGTTTAATGATTTTTTTTTAAAATGGTGTGAATGCATTGCAAATGTTCTTCCTGTAACTAAGGCTATCTGAAGGCTAAAGGTAAACGGCAAGGATGGAAATGAGCAATCTCTCAATCCTTTTTATTTTTAATTAAACTGAGAAATGTTATAGCAACTAAGCTACAAAGTGATGCGCTATGCATAAAATGTTAAAAAGAAGTGTGAAGTCAGAAAGTGTGGAAAATAAAGTACTGTGAAGAACTACTAACATGTTTCACAGTTCTATTAAGTTTTATTTTCCCCCTCTCTGTTTATATGTGAAGTGACAGATTTCTACTATATATTATTTAACTTTCCTGCAATATTATACATTATTTTTAGATGACTCATTATTTCAAAATGGCTTATTCATACTGTATGTACAGACCATTAATGTCTGTTTTTCAGTAAGCACCAAACTCATTACATTTTTTTAGCATTTTAGTTACTCTTCTCACTTTTAATTAACATATACAAAAGGCAGGCTGCCTCCCAAAGAGAAATGTAATTCCACAACTGAGTTTAGGCACTCAGTATTTATGAAAGACAGGAATATGAAATTTAGAAACCTACAAGGACACTGCCAATACTCATATTATTTCCTCTTTGACTTTGTAAAGTTTTCTTATTTCAAAGCTGTTTCATTTTTCAAAACAAAATAATGTAGATTTAATGCTATCTATGGAGAACATAATGTTCTGTAATGATAACTGTAGAAAGGAACTTTGCTAATAGTAGAGGAACAATAGAACTCCTATATTTAGAAAGCACATTTGTCTAAAGATCAGACTTGAATTTACTCACTATTAAATTATTTATCATCAAGGACAGAAATGATTAAATAAATGTTTTATTAAGAACATAATGTGGGTTTTTCAGAACTGACAGAACTGAATTACCTCTAAAACTAACTCACTGGGTGAAAATTTGTAGGTACCACCGATAGTGGTGTGTGACAAGGGTGGTTACATTATATTTCTATAATGTTTTTCAAACTTTAGAACTGGTAATATCTGGTTCACAAAAATCATGCAATTTACAAAATCAGTTGAAATAAAATTTCACTTTTAAATTTCCTAACAAACAAACTGGATAGATTACATAGTGAAACAAAAACTAAATACCGTAAAGTAACAGTGCCGTATAAAACTAAGAAAATGAACTGTTTCATGACAATGTAGTGCAATACATTAATGGTAGTGATAACTATATTTGAAGCAGATATAAACACAAAACAGCATGAAAAGGGGAGCACAACTGCAACTAACATGACAAACATAATTTATAATTTGTATTAAAATAATGGCGACAGGCCAAGAGACAGCCATTCATTTGGAGCAAAGACGTTAGATGAAGTACAAAAATTGCCACTGTAATACAATGTTTGTGGCTCTGAATTAACATTTTACAATTAATTAGCATGGCATGTGACCAGCAGGTTGTCTAGAAGTATTATCTAGTGATTATAAATTGTTTGAAAAGCTTGAAATTTAAAAGTTTAAAGGAGGAAGTGTTATGTAATTCACCACCAATAGTGAAAGAGAATAAGATATTGTGCCACAGCCACAGGCACTCTTTGAACTTTAAGTATACACTTTCTTCAATCATTGATCCAGCACGACAAAGAATGTGTGGTTTTAAAATACTGTTCAGCTCAACATAGTTGGCTGTGTGTCTGTGTAGCTAGTACAGACCAAAACATAATGAGAGGTGGGCTCACTGATCTACAAGTCATCCAATGAAAAGTTGAGTTCTGCATGCCAGCCTCCATATTCCATTTTACTTTATGAATGACTGAGAAAACTGAAGTCCCAAGATTAATCATTTGGATATGTCATTTTTAAAGATTTATATTAATGTGTGAATATTCATCGATACAGTTATAAAATGAAAAAAAAAAGTATTACTATATAAAATGCATATAAAAAGCATTCTTCTTTGCTATTGCTTTATGCACATCCTGATTTGTCAATTGTCGAATTGTGTCCACAAGTTTCTACTTCACCGGCCTGACAGCAGTAGGCTGCAGTTTCATTGCTTCAATATAAAGTCACCCTCTTAAAATACACTTCAGCCAGCCTGGAACTGCACAATCAATTAAGCAATGATCCTGACATATCTGTGCAGAGAAAGCTGGGAATGCAGTTGCAGCGCAGGAGTCAAGAGAGAGGGGAATACATTATTTATATGTCCATGAGATGCTGTCTGCCACCCTAATTTCAGATGCACATACAATACAGGTAAAATTCAGTTTGCACTATAAACCCCTTCAAGCGTTAAAGTACTAGTGACAATTGTCTGTTTTCATCTGCTAAGAATCCCATTGATAACTTATCCTGTTAGAATGAAAGAGTTTCTGATTACAATCTTTATTGAAAAGAAGTAGAGTACAAGAAATAAGGGACATAAAGCAAGGAGTAAGTGTCTTCCTGAGACAATTCATACGCATATAAGCATAAGAAGGGTTACAAAGGAGAAGGGGCTATTCAGCCTGTCTTTCTAATTTGGTCACTTTGGTACAATTGAATCTAAAACCAGCTGTTTTGGTTTCTTGAATGATCCCAGGGTTTGAGCCTTAACCTCCTGCTGGAAAGCCTGTTCCAGATGTAGTACTGTACCTACAACTCTGTACTAAAAAGAAGCAATTTTAATTCTCTGTCCTAAATAAATACCCTTTTACTTTGCAATTGTGTCTTTGTTTCACTAATGCATGTAAAGCAGGTACCTAAAACAATACCACTTAGAATTTATATTTATAGGAATTTATAATTTATAGGAATCAGAATTCCTCTAAAACTCCCAACCGATGAGAATTAGCTTCCTTAACCTGCCTGTATGAACAACCTCAAGACCAGGAATTATGCCTGTTGCTCTTTTTTCCTAGGATATAATATCCTCTCTGTGGTCCAGTGATCAATATTGAATTACATTTATTGTAAATGAGGTCCTGAGGCAGACTTCTACTTACTTTTGTCCAATTATCTGTCATTGCATATGAAAAAGGCTGTTCTATGTACTTCAGCTAGAACAACTAATTTGAAGCAATTTATTACGTGCATCAAACTTGCAGATATTAGTAAAGTACATCTGTTAAAGTAAAATGCAAAAAGAATGACATTTCAATGCCACTTCAGAGCATTCTTAATTTATTATTTGTACAGAAATTACGTGTTAATTCTTCGTATATGGTCAACCTCTGTTTCTTATGTCTTATAAAAAGAAAACACAAGACCTCAGCACTGTGCTAGCACCATTGTTCTCATACCAGACAATCTCTGTTAAATCATAAACACAGATAAGGAACTGCTGCAGGTTGTTGATTGACATGGAATCCTTGATCCAGAAACTGTAAGGCCATAAGTGTTCTGACACAGCATATAAGCGACTTGTAAAACCAGTACAATGTATATTATGTTAATTCTAAAGGAAATGCTGTGGTGAATCAGCCCAACCCCATGCATTTATCCTAGAACTTTTGGATACACGACAAGGTCTACAGACCTAAATTTTCTCCTGGGGACTGTACAGTTGGTCCTACTCCCTGACATTGTAATTGTGCCAGAATTCTGTCCTATTGTGCGAGCCTGCTTTGCCAAGAACAGCTGTGCCACCTTAAGGAGCTGTTGCAGCAGGGCAGCTTGCTCAGGGCTCACAGTCATCGGCAGATGATCTGGTCAGATGGAAAATGCCATCTCTGTGGGGGTCTGCAGTTCAGACTCAGCTATAAGGAGAGCAAGAATGCACCCTGTCAACTCTTGCACCGCTATACGACATGCCAGGAGCACCAAGGGCAGCTGTCGTTCCCAGTCCTTCTGGTGCTGGTCTCCACAAGGGGTAATTGTGTTCCTAGCATCCTATTAAAATGCTTCAATTAGCTATTTCCTAATGTAGAAGTCTAGTTTGGGTTCACTTGTTCTCCAGCCACTGACACATAGCAGAGAACTCTGAACTCGAAGTTTTCTGCCTTGGTCGGAGTCCCACATGGTCTCGACCTCCTGGTCCAGCAGGAGCGTAGGTTTTCAGGCTAGTGCATAAAGTGGTCCAACGGCACTAGTACAAACCTCTTGAACCTTGGTATCCGAGGCAGGGGCCCAGGAATATCCACAGTCATGCACTCCATCAGCATGCTCACAGGAAAGGGTTGGAAGGCAGCTCTCGACTGCCTGGTGGCGCAAATGTGTATAGGCCACGCATACTAGATAGCGAATGCCTGTGGCGAAGGACCTTGGCCATTTTCCCAGTTATTGCTCGCTTAATGTTTGAGTTGTTCACACAACACTAGCATAGGTTTGGCCCTGCGGAAAACAGTGATCAAAACCTGCCAAGACAACTTCATAACTCCTAACCTAGTCCTATAACAGCTTGAGCAGAACCCCCTGGGGCCTCTCCATTTATGCATGCAGCTAGATGTACTGTATGACCTTTTCTCTTCCTTACAGCCAATAAGGTCAGTGACTAATTCAAACTTCTTCTTAAATGTATCCCAAAGGCCTTGCCCCATATAACGCCCCACCGAGGGTAGTGCAACCCCCTTTGCAGTATTCACTCAGGCTCTCTGCTTCATGGTCTGTTCCTCTAGGCCTCTCTATGTGCGCCAGCCTTTCCTGACTATTGCATCTGGCCTGCTCTTCTCTCACTTCAGCATGCCGTTTTGCTGAATCATTATGCACCCATCTCTCTCTTGCCAGTCTCACACTTCTAACACTTTTTCTTTTTTCTTTTTGAGGAGTAATCTAAGTCTAAAAGCTTTCAAGTAATTCAGCAATTGTGGCCCTAACTCTCAGACAGTCAGCTCTTCCAGCACAGCTCTGGTGAAGATTCCTTGGTTTTCTGAAGACAGCTAGACGAGTGGTCCTAGCTTTCTGCTGTCTGTTTTTTGGCATCTGCCATGCTGACTTCAGTCGGAAGAAGTCTGGATCAATCCCTCTATGACACCAATGGGTTGAATCAGCCCAAACCTGGTTCAGCGGAGAGGATGGTGACCGAGAATAGGCAGGAGGTAATTTTGCAGCTTCACAAAGGCCAGGGGATTTATTTCCCTTTCAGTTTGAGAGGTGTGCTATTCACTAGGGAGAGATACGGAGAGAGAGAGACTGCTGGGGAGAGAAAAGGCACAGCCCAATTTCCCATAGTTTACCATGCATCATTCAAGGTCATGGGGCAATACTACAGTCCATACCTCCGGTGGGGGAGGGACAGAACGCAACAATACTTAATTTGAAATTTCATGGAGGTGCCTATTTTTCGCTGCTTGAATGCCTTATATGTTGTTGCGGAACAGAAAATTGGATTAGTGATATCAACTGGACACATGGGATTTTTCTTCCTTTCCCTTTATGCATTGAAACAATTGCTGATTCTCTAAACCTCTGACCATGTATTTTTTTTAATGGCCCTGCACACTTAGAAAATTATTGGAAGCATCTTGTGGTCTCATTTCTGGTTTAAGTAACTGCTGTAATGGCAACAAATAGCTTATATTCCCGTAAAGTGTGTGAGTGAATGCACCTGGGCTTTCAAGGATCTGACAGTGCTATCATTTAATTTTAACATAAACCTACGGAATTACAACTGTGGCAATTTCCATTCATTCGATTTTTGACTTTGAATGTATATAAAGCACTCATAATTTTAAAACTCATAATGTTGCTTTGATAGTGACTAGAGAATAATGTAGCAGCTGCCTTTAGAATAGGGGCAATTAAGGAAGTGTTTTGATGTCTCTGCCAAGCAGTGATTTAAAATCCACTCCCCTTTATGTTTCAAAGGCTGATGTTTCCTGATAAGTTCATGCATACATACAGTACCATTACTCTTGATAAATATCAAGTTGCGTAACTGTTTTACAGATATTGACAATAATACAAACCAAAGCACTTGACATGTTTTTATTATATTTTACAATTCTGCAAGGGTGATAGAGCACACTGGAAAACTCCTCCATTTTGAATACCTAAGAGCAGAAAAAAAGACATTCTGAATAAGAAGTATTTTACTGTGGAAAGAAATAATCAGAAATATAACTCTAGAAACAAAGAGTCTTATGCTACTTAAGCAATAACACGTAAGACAGTATAATACAGTATATTTCACAACCCTAATTTTTATTCTTACATTATAGGTTATAACCTGGTGTTCTAAATTAGAATAAAAAAACAAGAAAGCAAATAAAAACACAGTACATTTCAAATGTGTTCTTAACTGTGCCATGGTTTTACAAGACAGATGTGACACTTTCTTATTGTTCTGAGGCTGCACATCCTCTTCAGTAAGAATTAGTTCTTGAGCAGATAACTTTGGATTGCTCTGACTCTTTTTCTGAAAACCATGATTTCCTCCAAGCTATAGCATCACTGGATAGAATATACTGTCAGCTATATAATCATTAATAAGAATTGCTTACATTTATATAGTGCTTTTCCAGACACTCCACTCAAAGCGCTTTACAGGTAATGGGGACTCCCCTCCACCACCACCAATGTGCAGCCCAACCTGGATGATGCGACGGCAGCCATAGTGCGCCAGAACACTCACCACACACCAGCTCTCAGTGGGAAGGAGAACAGAGTGATGAAGCCAACGGGAAATTTGGCCAGGACACCGGGGTTACACCCCTACTCTTTTTTTTTTAATTTTTTAATTTTTTAATTTTACTTCCACTTATAAAATATGATTTTGGGCTTGGAACTTGCAATTTCCCTTATTAACTAAAGGTTCTTTTATACTGGTGTTGGTTGTATTATTCTGACAAAATAATAACAATGTATCTTTAGCCATAAACCCACGCACTTACAATTTCTTTAAAAAAACAGTATGTGCAGCATTTTTTTTCTCAGAATTTCCCAAATTAAATTATTGTTAGAAATTCCGTTTGATGTATCTAATTTAATTTGATCCCTAGGGAAGTGAAACAGTGACACTTCTAGTGTGAAGAAAAAGACAAAAATGACAGCTGCTTAGATTCCTAATACTGTACACAAGACAGAAACATAAATGACTTGCATACAGCTTTGAAATATCTATACATGCACATAATGTTTGATTTACAAGAGACATAACAGGATATTTGTTGTATGCTTGATTGTATTATTCATATTTTGACCAGGGGTTGACCAAGTTCAATTCAGAAATTATAACCATACAGTATAGAGCTAATTGGAAAAAAGGGCAGTGTGCTTTGGAGTATTTAAATCAACAGAAGGGGTCTACCACACTTCTGAAGCTGCTTTACAAAAATAATTGTGTATAATTTTGTATGTTAAATTCCATTTATTTTCTTAGAGAATTCAAAATGTCTCAGTACACCAGAACTATTCAATCTGTGACTCCATCAATCCAATTCTTTACTGAATTTTGCTATAACCAGCTCCTTAATTATTAGCAGGATCGATACAGCAATTAAAGAACTATTTTCATCAAAGTACTGCAGTGGAGCAGATTGAAGGAGATTACAGGTTAAGCAGTCTTTTACACACTCATCTTGTTGGCTATGTTGGTCATTATACTGTATGTCCAAGAAACATTTTTTGTTGTGGTCTAGATATGATCAGCATTTCTTATCTTATTATCAGGACTTAACACTGGTGGAGAAGCACGGTGTTGAAAGGAACAAAGTCAAAATTACCTGTTTCTAAAAAAATGTTAGCAAGTGAAGTATGTGTAGGAACAAATACTAAAAATCACAAGACTGTGCAGATTATTTACAATATAGACCAGCCTGCCCAATAATCATGTCAATCAGCTCAGGTACAAAATCACAGTGAACATTTTATTTTTTAAGGCTGAAGTTGTTGTATCCTTTTATACAATGACTATTGTCATCTAGAAGACATGGCATTAGATTAAGTGTTTTAGACTGAAAGTTATATCTTTTCAGTTTATGTCACTTTAACAAGTATTTATACCACCTCAATAGCCAGGGATTTAGGTGCATTGAATGTTTTCTGCTAAAGCCATTTATTGTATGTAAATTATGACTCTGGGGAATTTTTAAGAAGCAAAATGAGACTAAAACTTGGTAAGGAAAGCAATACATAAAGAATCTACCAAGGCTCTTACAGTAAAACTAGAAAATTATTCAGAATTCATCCAGCAAGAAATGTTGCTTATAAACTCTACATTAAGTGTTATGGATTTATGACATTGCTCATATATACAGTACATTTAATGATGCAGAAAATAAAATTTTGCAGATAAAGCCATTTCAAGGCTTAAAAAAAAAAACAGAGACCTCCTAAACTGAATCGTCTCAAAATATTACATTAAGGCTGGTAACCTTGACTAGCTAATTTAATCCATTTCTGCTTAAGAATATAGAGGATGTAGTTTTAACTATGGTTGGCTGTTTAGATTTAATTCTTGACTTAAATCATATATTTTATATTGTGCAAGCTGATACACACAGTATATCGGCGATTTGCATTTGAATGTGGGAATAAAGCATAAGCCAAGCCAGCAAACAACCCTATTGGAAGACAGGTTCCTTTGAGAACATAATACCTCTTAATTATTTGTTCAAGGCAACTTAAAGCTCTCCAGGGATATTTCAGGTAAACAGATGCTTGTTACAGTACATCTGTGTTGAGCTTGGTAATTGAACTCCTGGGTGCCTATGACTTGCTGGAAAAGACTGTAATTTATACAGAATCTTTATAATACTTCCTTAAAGTATTTCATTTATTTCTCAAGATGCTAAGCATTACAAACCCAGTTTTTAAGTTGTTTTCAGTATAGACAGACGTGACCATTGAGCATGTTACTCTTTATGGCTATAGTTATCCTTTTCTACTAAATTGTCTAAGTTAGTCATACTGTATGTGAAACAGATATGGACAAAATGGGAAACCCATAAGCCAGACAGGTACTGGAACTATAGTGACATCATACTGTAGATCAACACCACTTGGCTGCGCTGTTGCAGTTTGTTCATCAAGATGGAAAATATGAAAAGCCTCCCTGATGATGACTGATTGACTGATCTGGTCCCATGGGCAATGGTGCACGGTAGCCAGGTGACCAGAAGGTGTGCAACAACAATGTGTGTCTGCAATTGGTAATCACTCGGCCAGGGTTACAAATGTAACCAAGAGAGATCATGAACAATTCACCAAAGACTGGGTTTGTAATCAAGTCGTTTGGGTGGTAATAATGGTGTGTGTGAAGGGGAGGTTGTCAGTTCCAGCTTTCAGATATTGTTCTTGGCAATGGTAATTTGACCATTGGTAAATGGCCATATCACCCTGCAACTCACAACTGGCAACCCACTGAAGCTCAGCAGGTGTGAGCCTGGTCTGTACCTGGATGGGAGACCTCCTGGGAAAAAATAAGGTTGCTGCTGGATGAGGTGTTAGTGGGGCCAGCAGGAGGCGCTCACCCTGCAGTCCATGTGGGTCCTGATGCCCCAGTATAGTGACGGGGACACTATACTGTAAACAGGTGCCATCCTTCAGATGAGACGTATAACTGAGGTCCTGACTCTCTGTGGTCATAAAAATCCCAGGGAGTTTCTCAAAAAGAGTAGGGGTGTAACCCCGGCGTCCTGGCCAAATTTCCCATTGGCCCTTACCAATCATGGCCTCCTAATAATCCCCCTCTATGAATTGGCTACATTACCACTGCTCTCCTCCCCACTGAGAGCTGATGTGTGGTGAGCGTTCTGGCGCACTATGGCTGCCGTCGCATCATCCAGGTGGATGCTGCACATTGGTGGTGGTGGAGGGGATCCCCATTACCTGTAAAGCGCTTTGAGTGGAGTGTCCAGAAAAGCGCTATAGAAGTGTAAGCAATTATTATTATTTTTATGAATTTCACTGTCCAGAGTTAATGCTCTCAATTTGGAATCTCCTGTTCTTTACCACCTCACATTATTGCTACACTCCTTGTATCACACAGATCATGAAGACACAGGCATGTATTCTTCTGACAGGTCTGCCAGCCACAGCTCCACAGTATCTTAGAAGATGAAGCACCATATAGGGGACAGTAAGTAGGCCTCTGTGCTTGAAAATTCCTTCCCTCCAGTTATTAACAATCTTCATAGTGGTACAAAGCTTGAAAGCATTGTGTGACTTGTACTACATAAAAAAACCAACATATTTACAAATGTTGAAATGATGCTGCAGATAAAAGGCATTAGAATATATTGTAACGCTTACGGCCAAAAGGCACTGTGTAAGAGCCGGCGTACCAGAGCGGGTGACGTCACCGCCCTTCCCTGTGATAGCAGGACCACAGCTACTGGGCTGTGGAGAGATCTCTCTTTAGCTCACGGGGCTGGGTCGCTGCAGAGAGACGCGGAAGTCCCGGGTTCGAGCCAGCTATACTTTGGGCCGACTAGATGCGGCAAGGGCGCCCGCCTGAGCCCCCGTTGCGTTACATTGGTGTCAGAAGCGGGGCGGGATAGCCCTTCGCCGGGGACGGCGATTTAAGCGGGGGAGAGTGTAACGCTTACGGCCGACAAGCAGTGTGTGTAAGAGCCGGCGTACCAGAGCGGGTGACTTCACCGCCCTTCCCTGTGATAGCAGGACCACAGCTACTGGGCTGTGGAGAGATCTCTCTTTAGCTCACGGGGCTAGGTCGCTGCAGAGAGACGCGGAAGTCCCAGGTTCGAGCCTCCAGTCGGGATGGGGCCGACCAGATGCGGCAAGGGCGCCCGCCGGAGCCCCCGTTGCGTTACAATATCTAACTTCTTCCCATCTAATCTGTTCACCTCGAATCTGGTGATGGCTTCAGTAATGGTAATATACAGGCGTAAGCAGGAAATTATCAGGAACTTCATGGTATCAGTGATTGGGCTGCACTGGAATTTGTTTTCACTTTTGCAACATATTTGAAGAGGAGCATTACCATTTGATTTCCTGAAGTAGAATTGTAATAAAATTAAATGAAGATATATCTTTCTTTGTGTTCCTTCCTAGTGTTTTGGCTATTAAGAATGTTTTTATTGAAATGATTTCAGTGAAATATTATATAAAACTCACCTGAACCTTTTCTGTAAATATATGTATTATTATACATATATTTACAGAATAAAATATTTCTTATTTTTAAATATACAGTATTATTATATACAGTATTAAATATACAGTATAAATATACAGTATGATTATATAAATACACAGTATTATTATTATTATAGTACATATATACTGTATCTCTAAAATACAACAGATCCTGAGTTAGAAGAAACTGAAATTATATGTTTATAACATCACTTCTCCTGCTTTCTAAATTGTTTTGTTAGGGTGTCTTGTTTTCAGCTGTTCAGGTATTTCCCAGCGATGTTGCTTGCTTTGGGGATCAAAGCAGAACTTTTTCAAAGCAAGTACACTGTGACAATTATGTAGGGCACAGAGCTGAGATATCCCACCCCTTTCTTTTGAAGATGCCAATATATTCAAATTTGGCTTCATTTCCAAAGTGAGAAGTTACAGAACAGTGCTAACTCTACACTAATAATGAAAGTTTTCTAAATATGGCTATGAGAAATTAATTAATCAGGGGTGCGCAATCTTGCTACTCAGTCCAGGGATGTACACATTATGACTCTTTAATTAAAGCTAGGGTTACATGCCCAGGGTGACAGGTTAAATACTGATATTTACCTTGTGTTAGGTGGGGTGAAGTCTCTGCACAGTGCCATAGCTTATTATTTACAAAGTGAACTGGCTACAGTGATGTTTTCTAGGGATTCATTGTTATTCTGAAATGACATAGGCATCATAAATAATGAGGGCACCTTGGCATACTCAAACCCTGTAGGTAGGATGTGAAATACATTTCTAGTGGTAATTTAGTTATGCTATGGAGCAGGTAATGAATGACATGTTATTTAAATAATGGGATTGACTTTTGAGATGATGTGGCTTCCTGTGGACATGTAGTGCAACACTTAGATACTATATGTGTGGGTAGGGTTACTATACATGGTATGTCTTATGGTGAGTGAGGAGTGGGTCTTAGAGGTTTTGTAAGACAGACAGAGCAAATATCCTAACAGTGCAAAAACAACTTGCTGGATAACAAGATTTTCAGAAACTGCAACTTTTATACAGTATGTTCGCGAGTAATACAAAATCTCATCAAGAACGTTTTGATAACAAGGAAAAAAAACATACTGAAAAGCCAGATAAAAAAACCCTGATCTACATGCAGCACTTCTTCAGCATGAAGATTAATTTTAGGAAACTGAAACTTTGTGGCTTAGGAAAAATAAGCTGGGCCGGGCCTTGAGCACTGGTTGGCAAATGAGGTACCTAAGCTCTCTCGTATATGTTAATACGCTTATCTCAGCTTCAATGCAACAAAAAGACAAATATAAAATCATGAGAAAAAATGGGCAGAAGGTTCCCATCTTTTTGGTTCATAAGGGTTTGGAATTCAGTTTGCATTTATTTTAAAAAAAAATCCATCCAGAAAGCTAATCAAACCAAGGACAGTCCACAAATGGCCTCTTCAAATACACAAGTGAAAACTGATTTCATTTGTTTCTTACACAAGAGGAAACAACTATGGCTAAAATGGCTAAAAACACTGCCAGAGGAAACAAAAGTCGTTTAAAGCAGAGCAACTAAATCACATAATACACAGCAGAATTGCAACAATATACAGTGCAATTTCCAACATGAATTGCGCTACAGATTTTATAGCAATTGAGGATACATACAGTATTTTTATCTTTTGTTTTTTACATTTAAATACTTGGATGTGTTTAAATAAAAATATATATATTTTAAACTGGAATTATTATTTTTTCCAACAATTCATAGTCATGGATTTCTCTTAGAACATAACGTAATAATGTTCATATGCCTTACCTCAATGGTTTTGATTGCTTTGTACATTTTTACTGATGGTATATGCCTCTTTTTTTATTTCTAGGGTCCAAAATGCTAAACATATGCAAAAACATACCAAAAGATACAGCTGCTAATATAGAGGCCTGCATCATTATCATTTGCTTCAGTGAAATTTTAAGAAATGTTGTAATTTGCTTAGAACAGTTGAATTCATTGCCAATCTAATTAAAAACATGGCTGTATTGTTTAAAGGGTCAAGTGGTTCTTGATTTAAGCTTCTTAAGACTGGTATTACTATGGAAAACAAATAAACAACAAATTACATGGGCAAAGCACCTGTGAGTGCTGTTTCACAAAACAACAACAAAAAAATGTAATTAAAACATTAGTTAATCATCAGTAAATGACTTGTAATTTGAGATAATTGCAGAGCTGTTGGTGCATCATGCCTAATTGGCTGGCATAGCCAGGATAATTAGAAAAGTTTGATTACTTTGTGCTGAATACATTACTGATGCAGGTGTTTTCTTGTAAGTGTCATGTGCAATACTCATCTCCATGTCTTAATCTGTTATTTAAAAAAATAAAATCGCGCTTTGGAAGTGAAGCAATGGTTTCTTTCAGTGCAGATGCTTGCATTTCTTACAGTATGGTGAGACACCCTTAAAAGTGCTGATAAAGCTCATCATGCCACTTCAAATGTGTAGTGGATGCATATCTCAAATGACACTAGGACTCTACATTGTTCCTTCCTATAAAATCAAAAAGGTAAGTATTTTCTTTTTTTCTTTATTCGTTAATACTTCAGTGCCCTCCTTTGACATGCTTTCATTGGTACAGTATAATGTTTTTTGTGCTTCTTTTCATCTCCATTGCTAACCACCACGCCACCCTGCCATCTGTGAATGATGACAGAGAACTCCATTATTTCAATGAGAACTTACAAGTCGTAAGAATAACTTACCACTAGATTCTTCAATTTACCACTAGATTATTCAATTTACCTCTAGATTCTTCAATAGCTTCTATCCACAAGCAGTGAGACTGGCGAACACATTTAGCCATCCCCCTCGGACCACACCTACACCATCACCATCTACCTCTTTATGATTTCTTATCCATTGCACATCTCCAGTCATTGTTTACATGTCTGTATTGTTTACATTCAAACTGTCTACATGTTTACTTGCACATTGTCTATTGTTTGTACATTGTCTTGATGCACTGTTTGCACTTTGTTTTGTTTTTTACACTTGTTTTACAATCGAGAGACTTTCTGTAAGTAAGAATTCCATTGTACCAGTACCGGTTACATATGGCAATAAAGTTCAAGTTCAAGTTCAAGTTCAGTTGTCTTCACGGGATACACAGTACACTGTGGGATACCTACAGTACACAGTGTTCCTTCAATTTCTTGATGCATCTTCCACGGAATGCAATGAAGACTTTTCATAACATTTATTTAAGAAAAAATATTTCTTTTTTGGTTTGAATGTGCAGAGTAGGATATGTGTGTGTGTGTGTGTGTGTGTGTGTGTGTGTGTGTAAGAAATAGTATTTGCTACTTCAAAATGTCATGGCTGCAAACTTCCAGTAAAGTAAAGCTGTCCAAAACACGAAAACTGTACAAGAGACTGAATACTTTAACATAACCAGAATACGTGACCACAAAATAGTAAAAATAATAGCATGAAGGGCACAACAGCTGCCATTCAGAAATGAATGACAGTTCTTGGTTGGGTGATGCTTTTATACAGCCCTTGATTACTCGGTTCTTCAATAATTTGCATGGCACTAGAGAAGGTGTGAATTATTTGGAGGGTTCGCACCTCTCGAAGTGCGAGTCAAAATCCTACCATCTCATTTTCATGTTAGTACCTCTTATTCTCCCCAGTCCCTGTCCATTCCCACATTTTGTTATTCATTCCTGTACAGTACATTACAGTGTAATTTACATACACTAACAATGGCGGACTGCTAGTCTGCAAGTGCAGAAAACCAGGTTAACACCATTCTTGACATACACCAGAGTTTATTGCAGGCTCTAAGGTATCCATTTATGCTGATTTTCCATTTTTCTGCAGTAGCTCTGTTGTGTTGCAATTCACTTTACATCCATTCTGGCATATCCTCCTTAGTCATTCAATATCTTCTTTCTTTACCATTTCTGAAATGGGGTTTAAGCCTCACGGTTTGGTTCTTAGAATAAGTTGGCCTCATATATACTGTAACATAAACACACCACAGTGACTATAAACTGAGCTATCAGTGGAGGTTATGTTTTTCTAGCATAAACAGGCATCCAAATAAATAAATAAGTGGCTGTAAATGATCTGTTTTTATATTTCCTTGACAGGACATAGAATATGATGGATAACTTCATGAATTTTAAACTAAACAATTTAACACCAAACAACCTGAAGACTAACACTCAGATGCATCACAGCCTACACGGTATCATAAAAAATAACACCAGAAAATGCAGCAAAGCAGCTTCCTAAAATTCTGAATACTACAGGTATGCTTAACTAATTTTATGTTTTGTTTTGTTCCTTGGAGTTTGTATGACTTCCATAATATACTTATTTCCCTGAGGATGACACCTAACATGAGGTGTGTAATGGAACCTCTATGACAGTACACATTGTTTTCATCTTGTTTCATCCCTAGTTTTAAATTCCTTACACAGGATATTTATGAATTATTATGAAATATGAATTATTAAAGAGTGCTGTTGGGTTGCTGCCTGTAGAGATATCTCAACACCACACACCAGTCTAGTCTTGCTCATTCTCTTGTTCACTTTTCTTAGTGTTTTAGGTCTCAGGGTCAAAATTCTACCATTAGATCATTTTATTGGCCATATACAATTTCTTGTATTAGGAATTTGTCTTTTCACATATGCCAACTGGCTCTCCATGAGACACACAGACAGGGAGAGCTGCTTGGGGTCAGAGCGCAGGATCAGCCATTTATATGGCACCCCTAGAGCAGTTGGGGTGAAGGGCCTCGCTCAGGGCCCCAACAGATCAGGATTCCTCTTGCCAGCCACGGGATTCGAACTGGCAACCTTCCAGCCACAGGCACAGATCCTTACTGGGTTTGTTTAAAAAAGTGTGTAAAAGCTTTAATGAAACATAGGTCATTACCCATGTGTAACTTTTAAGTGTTTAACCTGTAAATTCTAATTGACATATTTATTTTTTTACATATACTCTTTGGCTACAATATGTCAATTGCAAAATTACATTACTGGCTTTTCTGCGTTTGTTAACATGTTTGATTTTGTTTTATGGTGCTTAGGACTTTTACAACACACAGGAGTGCATTGTTCTTTAATACACAGACGTCTGCCAAATTCAATCAATATAAAATCGGTGAAGAGTTCGTCGTTAAATCATCACTGGTAACACGAAGAATCTTCCATCTGTGGATTTTAACAGGGCCAGATGTGCACTCATACTGCTCAGCTCTTCATGCCCCATCTGAAACCCCATTCACAGTGTGAAGACTGGGTCACTTTGTCTGAAGGAATCAGTCAGATGTCATGCAGTTTGAGATCAGGTGACTGGGTTAACAATGCTAAAATGAATCCCAGAAGCATGATTATTTATCCTTTTATATAATTTTTAGTGTATTCTTGCACCTGACGTATGTGTCTTTGAGAGCAAATGCACACGTACAGTATGTAAGCTAATTTGAGAGAGAGCTAAGACATAAACTCTATGTTTTATATTTACATTTGTCTGCAAGCTGTAAATTTGATTTTAAATGAAGCCTGAATGTGCTTAAAAAAACATTACTGCTTAGGATTTCAGCAAGACAAATCAAAGTATGTATTTCTGTAACTATTTTAAAAGGTTCCTACAATATGTTTATTTTCTATATTCTCATTATGGTCTTTGGTTCAAGATGATCAAATGCTAATTGTGAAAATATCAATTTGGTAGTGAAATTACATTGTATTGATTTAAAATACTATTGTAAGTCAGTATAATTCATTGTTATCCTTTTTTTTGGAATAGATGAACTGAGAAAAGTCTTCTAGTTCTAATTGATTTGAATAACAGTATTGTTGTTTCATCAGCTGTTCATTGCAATGTTGATCATCCATGCATATGATTGGAAATTGTCTAATTCCAATCCAATTATTTCCCAAAGGAAATAAAATAGTTGGTTGCTTTGACCCAAAGTGTCAGGGGACGATGAATGTCAGTAATATTGACACTTGGAAAGACGTTTAATGGAAACAGTATCTTAGAAAAATACTAGGCAACGTCTGTATGTCTTAAGACTCTGGATATTTATAACAAAGTAAAGCAATATAAAATTCCTAATGGCATCAGCTACCCCGAGGTGTTTCGCACTTGGTTACAATGAAATGAAAACAAATGAGGGACATTAAATCAAACTTATTAACTGAGAAAAACAGTATAACATTGTACTTTTTTACCTTCATTGTTGAGGCTTACACTATTGTAATTGTAGACTTACTGTATGTTGGAATGGTGCTGAGCACTTAAATAGTGTTTTAATTTGACTCCTACACTGAAAACGTGACTTTGAGATTAAAAAAAAATGCCAACATTAGGCTTATGCAGATGAAATGCAACTTAAAAACTGCACAACTGTTTTTTTCATTACCACATGAGTTTGTCTGTTGTCAATGGTGGAAATGTTCTTTGGCAATTGATGTGTAAGTGATAATCCAACATTAGAGAAATGATATACAGTATTAGTTTTTAATGTAAACATGATGTTATAGTGAAGAATACATGCCATAGTGAATCAGAAGGTTATGGTGTGGGTTGCCTCAGTGGCAGTCAACCACTAGTATAACCATTTATAATAAACCATATATTAGCACCCAGTACTTAATAAAGAGGTAATTTACCAAGTTAACAGGGATCGTCATGTAAGGTCTTTTTCAGTTTTGTCCAGAAAGTTAACTCAAATAGTGGTAATAATAATGTATTATCCTTGGAAATCAATGCTACCATTTCTTCTGCTTTTCAAGAGCCATGGGAATGAGGGAGAAGCAGAATGAGTAATACAATATGAAGGATTTATGACAAAGATTTTTATATTGGTTTTGTTGACGTTCATCCCACAGTAACATACCTAGTACATCATTTCTGGTCTGAGCAAAGAGTGCAGAGAGAAAAGGCAAGATTGTAATTGACAGAATTACAATAACGTATTTGTTCTTCAGCTGATAGCTGAAGAGGTGTTAACCCAATGTGAGTTGTGTGACACTTGAATCACTTTTTACATTTGTAGATATGTTTTTGAAAATGGCTTATACCACAAATAGTAGCTGGTCATACCATTAAGTGAGATTACAAAATAATTCACATCTATTTGTTTTTCTATTTTGTGTTCAATTTTTATTTGCTTCTTTACAATAGCAGAACAAGCAGTGAAAAAAGAAATATGATATGAATTATAAATTAAGCATTCAAATGTTCCTGCCATTTTAAAATAGCTAAAAATATGAAAGTGTATTTCCTGCGGTATATACCTTTACAATATTTTTTGTGATCAGAAAATTGTTTGCATGGCAGAGAGGAATGTCAAGTAGATAAACTTAGTCCTAGCATAACATATATTAATCCTGAATATCTGGGAAATGTCCAGAGGTAAAACAATTGCTGTTACTAGTGAGTTTCTTTATAATATATTCCTGAGGCAAAGGTCAGTGTTACTCTCCTAGGGTGAAGATGCATACTGTATATCACAGTATGGCTTCTTCCTTTAAGACTTGCCCTACTATAAGCCAAGCTGGAAACTGTACTTCAGTTGCCTTTGCTATAAGTGCAGTAACCATTTGCTTTTGAAGAACTGCTTATCTTTCTCTAACTTTGATCCATGTTCAAACAATGTGTTATGTTTAGTCAGTGCACTCAAATAAATCAATGTAGCCAAGAATGGAATCTTGTATGAAGTATAGTACCAATATTATTTCTCTTTTATCACTGAATTTGAAGCCTGAATCCAGCACATTAGAGATCTCGATCTTATTTAAAGATGCAAATGTGAGTGAAGTACTGTATTACAAAATGAAAACATGGATGATGCAGGTTTCAGAGTAAATAACTTTTAATCAGATGCAGTGACAGTAGTTAAGAGAAAATGAAATGCCAAACTGAAAGTGATAATAGTTATAGAACATGCTGACATTGCTGAAATGTTCAAATAAACATTGTGCGGTTTAGCAAATTGACTTTTAAAACGGGAAAACTCCTACACTACATTTAAAGGTTTAGCATTTGAGCCCAAAGATCAAGGTTCCTGTCACGGTCATCACCCTTCCTCTAGAGGGCGCTCTGACTTTTTATTATTAGTTTCATTATTAGGTGCACCCGTCTCCTGTTTAACCTGTCACAATATAAGTTACGTGCCTCCTAAGCTCTGGGCTCAGCACTGGGAGAAGGATGCCTGGAAGCCAGCCTACCAGCAGGTCCAGGAGAGACCCGACGGCATCGGCTTCACTCAGGCATCCTGACCATCTGTTTCCGGGGCTTGGAGGGCCTGGCCTCGTCACCGTGTTTTTAACTTCCCTGTTCCTGTTATGGTTCCGACCCGGTTCCTATTTTAACTGTCTGTCTTGGATTGATCTCCCGGCTACCTGGACTTCAGACTGCACCCTATTTTTTCCCTTTTGGACTCCCACTGGACGTGTTCGCCTGCGCTCCCCCTCGCACCTGGATCACCGTCGGCACTGCCCCCTGTCAGTCCTCCTATCCATTCCACTCCTTGTTTTCCCTGTCGTCCATTTCCAGTCTCTTCCGGATTATACCGTCTGCATAGGGTCCTAAATACGCACTACACGGGTGTCAGGACCGGCTCCCGTGACAGTTCCAGTCTTAGTAAGAGCTTAAAATAATAATAATAATAATAATAAACTTTATTTTATATAGCGCCTTTAAAGGTGGCTTCTCAAAGCGCTTTACAGGATGACAATAACAATAAATAAGAAGACTACAACAATAAATAAGAAAATTTCACAAGACAGGACACAATTATAATTACAACAATACAACAATAACAATAGAGGAGACCGTGGAAGATGGTATTAAGAAGAGCAGAGGGGTGAAGAATGGAAGCAGTTAAGTAAAGGCTTTTCTGAAAAGGAGGGTTTTGAGTCTGGATTTGAAGGAGTTTAGAGAAGGTGACTCTCTAATATCCTTGGGCAAGGAGTTCCAGAGCTTGGGGGCATAGCAGGAGAAGGCCCTGTCGCCCATACAATGTAGACGGGCTTGGGGGACAGTAAGGAGGGCAGAATTTGAAGAGCGGAGGTTGCGAGGTGGGGAGTAGGGCGATAAAAGTTCAGACAGGTATTGAGGTGCCAAGCCAAAATATATTATGAAGCTGGAATTCTCTTTTGCTCTGTACAAAATAAAGTGTTTGTTTCAGTCCTTATTCTTGTAGTGCACTTTCTGTAAGGGTGAATTGAATGTGGCTCTGGACAATGTAGGAAGCAAGAAGAAATAGATGGTGTTGCAAGTAGTTGGAAAAATGGTTTTAAAGCTCCTTAAAACTAAAATGGGACAATTTTGGATTATTGGCCCTTTGGCCTGTGATTTATGTAGACAGCTTTACCTAGAGTTGCATAAGGCTAATAATCTATTGCAAAATTTCCCTAGCACTTATAATGCTGTTAGATAGCTTTTTAAAACCATATTTTGTTCTGTTATTGAGAAACGTTTTTTTTTTCTTTAGTGCAGCTGCCATCAAAAGTTCCAACTTGATTATTTTCAATAGGGCTAATTAGATGATTAGGCCAAGATATTCAATGTCATGTAATTATCTTTTTGATGCTTTCATAAACATATCAGGAATCTGTCTGTTCTTTAGTGTTGAAGAGTTGCTTGCAGAGAGGCCTTGTTCCACAGTAAGTGCCAAAATATGCACGGATCTTTAATGTTGTATCCTCAAAAGAAAATACGTGACTTCAAAAGGCATTCACTATTTTGTCATAGTTAAGCTTAATTGATGCTCATAAAATCTTGTAATGTAACACCTATTTTTTTGATTATTCACGCTTTGTAATTAAAATGTGTGGTCATGACTATGGATAGTAATGAGCTTATAGCCCATTAGAGGACAGAGACCCAAGCTGAAGTGAGTGTACAGCCAAATTCTCAGCATTCTGCAAACATGTTGCATTCAAGCACATTTATAAACATTGTTCCAGTACTACCCAAAACTCTCCTTAAATTAACCAATTTAGAGGTCATTCTTATTTGATCCCAAGCCCACCTCTGGGTGTAGCTTTATAAGTCCATATTCTGAAAATATATGACGACCTACTTTCTATTTGTTATATATTATTGGCCGTAAAGATGCTGCGGTGAGAGCTATATTCCCTTCCTGTAAATCCAAATTTTTAATCTGAGTCACAATTTGAAGGTTAGAAAAGCTATTGAACAAATGCAAGGATTGGTGTTTAATGAAATTGTAACTGGTTTTATTGGTGAATCTAAATCAAATTTCACCAGATCTCTGGAAGAAATGGTCATTTTTATGAATAGAGTAAGAAAAAACATCTATCAGTAAATGTATTCTTGAAATTTAATAATGACCTTGCAGCACTCCAAGAAAGGATTGCTTAGCCCAGCTGTATACCCAGCAATCTTGATGTTCTCCTTATTGTTTCTGTGACGACGACAACAACAACACCAATAATAATAATAATAATAATAATAATAATAATAATAATAATAATAATAATAATAATAATAATAATGTATATTACTTATTTGCTACTATTAAGTATTTTCACCTACTGTGTACTTGATTCTATCAATCATGTCCTTTGATGAAAAAAATACTTTCAGCTCACTATGTTCCTATATTTATGTGCTACAAGTTGTGCAACTCTTGTAATATATATTCCTTTATTGAATATACATTTGGAGATCGGAGCACACATATTAAAATTCAAGGCAATGTATTGAATTTGACCGAACAGCAGTATAAGGTGTTGAAGGAGCAGTCTTGGAATATTGCTTTCAAGCTTTTATTTTCATTTAGGACTCCTGCGATATGAATTTTCAGTCATCCAGTACACAATGCTTTCCCCACAGCTGCATGTATTAAAACATGTCTCAGGGATAGAAGGTCAAGCAAAAAAAATTGCTTTCCTCTTTCATTGTTCACAAACCAGATGTCCAAATACAACTGTATGTATAGCTCATATATAGTATGTGATATGGATTCTGATGCTAGCTAGTAATAGGTACCCCTGAGACTTCAAAGGAATGTTTAAAATGGTGTGGATACATGAATATCTTCCAGTACAGCTACATTTCTTGTTAGAAAGTGTTTTTTATGAACATGAAGAAGACCATTTCAGATAAAAATCAAGATGGTGTCATGCATCCTATAGTTTTGCAACACGAATAAACTCATCCCCCTTTTATATTATATACCATACATATTGTTGTCAAAAGAGCCAGCTTCTCTTATTTTTGAATTTTTGTCAATTTTTTCCATGAGGGAACTTATGTTGAAACACATGCTATGAAGATATTTTATAGGATTTGGCTGGCTTAAATATATTTTTTAAACTAAAATATTAGTGACTGCATTTCTGTTTTTATTTTATAAGGGAATGTTTTCAAATCAAGCCTTACTCTGGTCTTTGAAACTTTTTCCCAATTTATTTTCTTTTATTCTTCTCTAGGCACAATTGTCTTTATCTGTTGTACAGCAATATCATTCATATGTTGTCTCTCAGATTATTCAGTTGCATTTTTTAATCACCCTATTTTCAAGTTTTAGACTCAATTTGATGACTGAACAGATAAGCAGGTAAAATTTTAGAACCTCAAGTTAGAAGTGGATAATTTAAATCAATGGATGTTTTATTAAAATTGTGTTGAAAATTTGTAAGGCCTTATTTAGTCCCTTGCCGTAACTGGCCCCCAGAGCCAATTTCCAACTGGAATTTTCTCCCCTTAAACATTTTGTTATATCTCCACTTGGAATTAAGTGTCAAATTTCTTGTGTCCACTAAGAAGACAAAAATATACAGAAAAAAAAAACAAAACAAAAAAAACAGCAAGCGAAATTTCTTTTCTGTCTTCAATTTTTTAAGCCTTGCACTAGGTGTTTACAAGCTTAAAAAAAATTGGGGACAAATAGAACAATTTGAAAAAAATCTACATAAGTTTTTGTGAAGACTGTACCTGGAATGAAATTCCCCCCCCCAAAAAATATTGAAAGTCAATAAAACTGTGTAAAAGCTAGTGCAATAACCATAAAAAGCCTTTAGGTACTGCTTAAGAGCCTTTTTCTGCTGTTAGGGATTTAAAAAAAACCTCTAGAGTGGCCTTCAGGTGTGAAGAAATGACCACTGATGATGATGATAATAATAATAATAATAATAATAATAATAATAATAATAATAATAATAATAATAATAATAATAATAATAATAATCTGTTGATTACCACCTGCTGTGTCAATAATTAACAGATGGATTACAGCCAGAATGCAGCCAGAGGCTCCTGGAGGAAGTCCCATCTCCTAAGGGCTCTGAATGGCTGAAAATACAATAAATGACAAGATACACCACATACCTGTACAGTCCAGGGTTTAAGAGAATGTCCGACACTGACAGGTTGAAAGAACTGAACCTTTTTTTGTCTTGAACAGAGAGGGTTGTGAGTCTTAATACAATAATTAAAATCCTCAAGGCCACTGACAAAATCAACACAGTGGAGTTCTTCAGAATGTGGGGTGAAATGCAAACCAGAGGAGTCTGGTCTGAGAATTGAGACCAAGAATTCTTAACCCAAAAGTTTTGAGTGTATGGAACATGCTACTCAGCCATGTTGATGAAGCCTGACGCCCTGACTTCATTCAGGCAATGACTGGAAGAGATCCTTGGAACAATTAGATAATAATAATAATAATAATAATAATAATAATAATAATAATAATAATAAACTTTGTTTTATATAGAGCCTTTAAAGGTGGCTTCTCAAAGCGCTTTACAGGATGATAATAACAATAAATAAGAAGACTACAATAATAAATAGGAAGATTTCACAAGATAAGACACAATTACAATTACAACAATACAACAATAGCAATAGAGGAGACCGTGGAAGGTGGTACTGAGAAGAGCAGAGTTGTGAAGGATGGAACCAGTTAAGTAAAGGCTTTTCTGAAGAAGAAGGTTTTGAGTCTGGATTTGAAGGAGTCTAGAGAAGGTGGCTCTCTGATATCCTTGGGCAAAGAGTTCCAGAGCTTGGGGGCATAGCGGGAGAAGGCCCTGTCGCCCATACAATGTAGACGGGCTTGGGGGACAGTAAGGAGGGCAGAATTTGAAGAGCGGAGGTTGCGAGGTGGGGAGTAGGGCGATAAAAGTTCAGACGGGTATTGAGGTGCCAAGCCATGTAAAGCCTTATAGGTGAGCATGAGGATTTTAAAGTCTACGCGGAATTAGACTGGAAGCCAGTGCAAGGACTCCAGGATAGGAGTAATGTGAACACTTGCACTAGACCTGGTCAGGATTCTGGCTGCGGAATTTTGGACATACTGTAGTTCTAGTTAAGTTAGTGAACACAGTGAAGTTAGCGCAGCTCATTACCAAACCAAATAAACCAGGATATCTACTCAGCTAGATGTCTTAAGAAGTCCAGGTCCATTTTTAAGGACCCCAGTAATCCCAGTCACAAACTGTTTTCCCTCCTACTGTCTGGTAAACGGTACTGAAGCATTCGATGCAAATCCAACAGATTACCGAACAGCTTCTACCTCCAGGCAGTAAGACTGCTAAACAGCCAACCTGCAGCTCCTATAGAAAATCACCCGTAATGGCTACATGGACACACAGTTTTCACTGTATTCAGCACACTGGACTACTTGTACTGTATATATTGCATACACCATGGACACATAGCAGCTCTATTCATATTGAGTTTTATTCAATTTCTATTACATTATTATCCATTATTATGTAACCTTATTTTCGTAACCTTAATTTTGTGACTTTTTTATTTTTTATTTTTATTTTTGTGATTCTTGTGATTCTTGTTTTTTGTGAGCTCGCAGAAATGACATTTCATTGCCAGCAACTACCGCCGCACGCTGTATTGGTGTGCATTTGATAAATAAACTCTGATTTGATTTGATTTAATTTTGATTTGATTAGCTATTAACTACCATCTCGGCCAGATGATATCTTCTTATTTATAACTGTTCTTATTTTTTTATTTTCCATTTTGCTTAATGAGTAACATTAATAACGGAAATGTTACAGAACCATATATTGCAAATAAAAGCATCTATGGACATTATATCTGCCTCTATGTAGCACACAACACAAATAACTAAATTCAGCAATAAGAAGTCAGGTAATTCAGGTGCTCCATCTATGTTGAGTTTATTTTAACTAAATGCCTTATAAGACTATCTCTGTAAGCTTTTCAATAATGCTTTCCTTTATCTGTACTGTAGATAGTTTTTTAATCTTCCTGTTAATATTCCTGGTCTCCTTAGGTTTGCTGTTTCAAAATGTATCTAAAATGCATGAGACTAGTGTAAATAATGAAGCACTGGTCTGCTTCCAGTTCTGAGATTATATTAAAATTAAATACTGTTTTTTTGGTTTTGTACAGCAAGCATGCACCTTCATATTAATATCAATATTTTTAGTTATGTTCTAAACTGGTTCTAAACTGATTTTACTATGTAAAAACTAATGTACCACTGTTGTCTTTTGTTCTTGTTCAGTATTCTCTAGCAGTTTTTGTAAAATTTCATGATTAACAATTTCATTAAATGCATTTTTTGCATTTTAATATATGTAAACACTGCATATATTATACATACTATATGCTGGCTCTTCAGAATCAAAATGTTTGTTCTATGCATTGCTTGTATGTTGCTTGTTTGTTAGCTGTGTAACACTAAAATAGTTAAAAGTTGGTTTAAATATATGTAGTGTGATCTTCGTCTGCTGTGCTCACCCCTGACATTAGTTAGAAAAGCCATTCAAATTTCAAAAGTCATGCAACAATAAAGGATACAGCAAGGATTAGCAGTCCAGGCTTGCACTATTTACTGTAGGTGCTGACACAGTTAGCAAGAATCACTGACTTTGTTCATTAACATCCACCAATCTGTTTGGCTTTCCAGGATCTCTGCCTAGGGTTCAGTGATTATTACAGTAGGAACTTAAAACCCCTTGTATTCAAATATAAATTTATTTCACACCTAAAGGAAATTATGATTAACCTTTTTTCCAGGAAGTTCATTTCTGAGTTACTCAGAACACAGATAATGTTCAAACCTGTAGGCTACTCCTTGGCAAGTTACATAGAATACACATTCACATAAATGTTTACTAGGCATAGGGGATCTAATATAATGCATTATAAAATCTGCTGTCATTGTATTCAGCTTAATTTGTGCTGATTTATACTTTATCACCCCAACAAAGTATTGGCTTACTTTTTAATTTCAGTTTCATTAGGCATGAGAACTTATTTCATGATGTTATATGTATTACACTGAATAAACCATTAATGCTTCAGGGATTTTTATCATATATTAAAATAATTATTGCAGTGTTTTTTAAAGGTATAATATAGCAGTGTGTTTAATAAAAAAGATGACGAGTAACATGAAGTAACTAAGAATACAGTTTCACTATATTTGCAGTATTAATTTACTAAATTTGGCACATTTGGCCTAAACATCTAAATAAATACTGTATTGGTTTATAAACTATGAATGGATACACTTATAGATAGTGTATATACAGTGTGGTACAATACTTTTAATAACCACTATTTATACCATAAAACCACTAAATATACCACTAAAGCACTTTTTAAAATATAATGTACTTTTATTATATCTTTGGATTTTTTAAAAACACAACAGAGATATTCTTACATTTTTTGCATCCATTTTGATCTTGGTATAGTCAAGGCAGAAATATCCATCGAGGAGTTTCTCTGTGACAATGGTTTTGTTTGCCAAAGAGTGTTATAAATATAATTAGGTATTCATGTGGTTATTTACATTATTTAATTTGATAGCTTTTCTTTCTGTCAGGGAAATTCCGTAGCCTTTCTAGAGGCTTTCAGTGTCTTCTTCAGTGATGATGATTAAAAAAGGACCCAAGGTCATTAATGGCAAAGGGTGATTTGCACACCAAGCTGAGGTTAAGAGGACAGGAAAATACAGGTTTACACATCTTGTGTACACTTCTTATCTTGTGACCACAAGACAGTATCTCAGTATATGGCTTTGTGCCCTGTGTGTGGAAACATGCTATACTTTTATTTTTGTATTTTATTGTTTTGAATCAATTCAACTTCAGTTACATTTCCAATTATGTTTTAATTATGTTCTTCATGATGGGACAGGCCCAGTAACAACTGATATAACATTAAAGGTAAAACACATTTTCCAAAGAAATTGGATACAGTCATTTTGACAGCAAATGCTAATTTTTTTAATCATTTACAGATCTTGAAGTGAATTTCAGATATATTGAAATCATACTGAGAATTGGTCTCTCCAATAGTTAATTTTAAGATATCTCGCATTCATTGCTGTTCATTTTAAGATATCTAAAATTAATTTTGAGGGGCCTCATATTAAATAAATTTAAATGGAAATGCATTGCAATGATGTCAAATACTATAGTTTGAGAATACTTAATATTTAACAATTTTTTTTTTAAAAACAATACTTCTGTTGAAGATACTAGTTTAATGACTGATTGTCATGTTTGGATGGACCATAAATTTATAACAGTACTGTAGCATTGAAGGCATATTTGTATGCATCATGGAATAAAAAAAAAAACATTGGGGTGAAAGAGACTGAAATAATCTTGTTTCCTGTAAAGAGTCAGACTTTCTGAAGATTAGCTCAGTAGGCTACAGTATTGTCTGTCTTAATATTTATGACATGTTTAAAATGTTTTATTATGACATGTTAAAAATGTTTTATTGATTTACAGGTAATTTGTGAATAGCCAAATTAGAGAAAGTCAATTTGACATGGTAGATTTGGATAATGTACTCTCTTTTTGCTTGGGTTGCAGATAATGCCAGTACTTTACAATAATTGCTGTGTTGGCTCAAAACATATTCATTCTTAAAATTTAGAAAGATCCTGCTTGCTAAGGCTTATACTGACAAAAAGAGAAGATCATTCATTCAAGGATAGTGCTTCTCTTCTAGAAGACTAGATTGTGTTTTTGGATTAATTACTACTCTTCCAGCAGCCAGATGAATTAGTTAGGCCAAATAGCTCATCTCAGTTATAACTATTGTTGTGTTCATGGGTTGTGTTTTATACTAATACAGAATTAAAATGCAACTGTTTATTTTTACAACTCATTGAGCACACACATAATGTGATTTACATTTTAAATGGTGAGCAGATTGATTGTGTAAGAATAGTATTGATCCTTGAGATAACAAAATACTGAGCTAAAGTCATGGGATTTCCATAAAAATGCATAAAAATGCCAAATGCTAAGAGTTTGGTTTTCTATTTGAGTAAAAAATGCCAATGCAAGTTAATTCAGAATCAAGATATGATTTTAAAAACAAGAGTAGGGAAAGATGCAACTTTGCTTGAGTAATGATTGCTGAATTGCTATCAATCTGTATCATCATTTTCAGACTGCAGTGGCAATAATATGATAAATTCCAGGAAGCAATAACCCATGCATCAGCAAAATAACTGCAATTCCCTATCAGCATGAACATGATCTATGTAATCTACATCTAAAGTGGTGCAAGTGAAATGGTGGAGTGTTTTGTTCACCAATGCATGCAGTTATATAAACTGTTGGAAGTGTAATGATGTGAAAGGAGATTCAACACAAGAATGCCTCTGATGCACACTAAGGGCAAACCTACTGCCCAGCAGTACATTGTTTCAGTCCATTCTTTCAAGCCAACCCAGAGATGTTGATTTTCAGCAGGACAATGCAAGAGCACACGGTGATAAGATCTTGCATCTTGAAGAAACCAATGCTAAAGTTGTGCCATGGCAGTTTTAAACCATTCTTCAGCAGCTGGCTGCAGTTGCACAGGAATATAACATCCCACAGCTTTTTAAGCTTCTGCAATGGAGAGTCCTACATGCATGAAAGTGAGAAAGACCAACACCAGGGAGAGGAATACAGAGACTGCCAGTGCTGAGCGCTCAGCAGCAGACATACCAGACAGGCAAACCCACATGTGCTGCACAGACACTGTAAATCTATTTATGATTCATCATTCAACAGAAGACACACTGGAGAGCGAGGGATATTTCCCCCAAAAGGGAAACGCAGAGGAACATAGAGATGAACAGGTAGAGCTGATCCCCCAAAATGCAGCCACATCAGAACACACCCACTATCATGTGAGGAAGGAGACTTTTTCGTGTGCACAGAGCAGATTTGTAGGTGTCGGTGACATCCATTAACCAATAGGTGAGTATAAAGCGAAGAGACCAGTCTTCTCCCATCCTTTATGTTTAGTATTCAAATCAAGGAATGAAATGGAAGCTCTGCCCAGGAAACCATAGTCTCATTGCTGATGTAGATAAAAAGAATGTTGTACCCAACAATAACATGGTTGGAGTGGGGAGCTGCGTCAGCTTGCCGCTGTAAAGGAACAAGCTGAGGTTAATTCCCTGCTGAAAAGCAAAAAGAAAAAGTGTACATTTTTGCAACAGACCACTGGGAAGAAGCAAAAAGACAATGGTCTGGCATTAAGATTGCATGATGTTTGCAACATTTTTATATGACTATGACGATCATATACTGAATGAAGAACTAGAAGATCAAAAGAAAAGTGACTGTTGAAAGTGAATACTTTTACAGTAAAGCTACTTGTGTTACACCACAGAAAAGCAGGGACTGAGGCGGATAGGTTTGGCAGACATATGCTCTTTATTGTGCATATCTTCGAACTAACAGTGAATGGAAAAAACCTGCCAAGGCATCTAAGTACCGTAACACAGTAACCCCCAAACAGAAGCACAACAGTGTCATAAATAGAAGAGGATGCTGGGTCCAACATAACTACTTAAACATTACTTTATGTAGTATTCTGAATATTTGTTAATAAAAAATGAATATTTTTCTCTATGTGATTAAACTAAAATAAATGTAAATTGGCTACTTTATAAGACTATGTTCTTTAGTAATTGAATTGAAGTGTACCTGTGTTTTTTTTAGTGTTTTCAAGATTAACATTGTTATGGCACTAAACATCGTCAAATTATTGAAGACAGATCGCAAAATAAATCTGATGTTTCTATTCCACCTACTTAAAAAGCAAAAGTGATTGTAGTGTTGTCATTTCTAATGCAAAGAGAAGCACTGCAAAGCATGAGCCGCACACAAAGTTTGCCAGTACTGTGTAGTTCCTCAGGGAAACTCGGCAGTAGCCTGTTAAATCAACAGATGAGTCCCACTGAGCATATATGGGCTGGCATCAGATGAAAATTTATGCATGCAGTAAAAGGTAGTTTATTCACAGCATTTCCTATCTAGCCAAACCTCTTAAAGTTTTCCTTCATTATATTTTAGTGTAATTCCGACATTTTTATGATTTACTATGGTTGTTTCTCGCCTCTCAGCAACCCCAGGCTACTTGGAATTATTTTGTGAGGTTAATTCAGCTTACCCTTGTTAGGACCAATAGAACTGTAAAATATGTAATTAACAACCTGCTCATATTATCAAATAAAATATATTTGTTCCATCTTTCTGTAACTTTAAAAGAAGGAGCAGTCAATTTGTACCCTAGAGGATTAATAGTGGATATATTGTAAGGTAGAGGTCAATAGAAGTTATAGTGTACGGCCCGTTAAGGGGGTTATTTATGGAAATAAGTGTCCTAATTAAATGATTGACTGACACATGACTTTAATTAAAGTGACAGGTGAGGTACTCCTTCTGGAAGCACTTCTGGGATTTGTCAGCTGTGCTCAGTGATGTTTAGATTCAACGTCCTTCAAAAGGATTTGCCAAGGTGAGGCCGGGGAAGCATAATAAGTTATGTTCTGCAGTAAAGGGAAAGCACACTCCAGAAGTTGGCTTTGGCATTTGGCAAAGAACAAAATCAGGCCAGTGATAAATGAAGACTTTTTCAGTCATATCATAGCCTTTGATTTATAAGCCATGTCAAAGGTATATATGAAAGTACATCTGTATGCTTCCCGTACTCACAAGCTAACTTTGACTTAGGAGAAGAAAAAGATTTTTGTTGCCTCTGGCTTCACAATGGTGGAATCATAGCTTCTGCAGAAGGAGTGATGCACCAGTTCCCTGTTCCTAGTGCTCCTTCACGCGTAAATGCACCCCACAGTTCAAACAGGTGAGTCTCAAATGCAGCCTGGTGAAATCCTTGCGGCTCACCTTCCAGCGCAAACACAGGCCTGATGTGAAGCAGGGAAAATGTAACAAACAAGCCGTAGCCGAAGCCCTATCACCTTCCGTTCCTGTCAGAACAAATAAACCAGCATCTCATGCATTTGTTAACAACTGTGCTTTTTCATTTGACTTTACATTGGTGAGCTTTGGATAGAATTTGACAGATGGTGTAATTTCTTAAATGAAGTGGGGAAGCTGTCTTCTCCAGGATAGTAAATTATTTAACCATGTGTGGCTTTTAAAGTTTTATGCAGAACTAACAGCAGGAGCAAGTGAATATTAGTAAAGCATAAGACTATGCCTCACCAGGGATTCTGGCTGCCTATAGTCTAGGCACAGAGTTAAATGTTAAGGGGCAATTGAACATTGTTGTATAAAAGGGTCTTTCTTCAATATATATGAAAAATTACAGACAATTTCCTTTTCTACAAATTATAAACTGGAACTGCTTCTTGTTCTATCCTTTTTTCTAAATTTGATAAGGTAGCTCAAGCATTACTAGAATCAAATGGCTCTACAACTACATTCATATTCACTTTATTTACATAGTGAATTTTCTCCTTTTATAAAATCTGATTAAGCTCTATAAAAATGTATAAAGGCCTGAAGCAAAAATGATTAATAACTTTGCATACACTATCATTTTGAAAGTGCCTTAAAATGTAGATTGGAGGTCTATCAAACTCTTGCTTGTAAAATGTACCTTATTAGTCCAGTAGTTTGAGGAATACAAAATACATTCAGGTGTTTGTTTTTAGACAGTAATAGTAGGGATTAAGCCATAACCTGTTACAATAAAAGCCCATAACTCAAATCATTTGCCGAAGATTTGCTTGGAGACTGGTGAAATGAAATTGAATCCCTGAGCAATGCGCAGTGATTACCATGTTCTTATTCAAGAATATTTATCAGAAATAATCTTCCATGCTCACTTCATGCATATATTTGCCCCACTGTTTTTTTCAGTTTTCAATTGTACTTTAGTTCCTAAAAACACTCGCTAAACAGCAAATATTAGAAAATATTTTAGATTGTTTTTTTATGTTGTTTGGAAATTGTGACTTAGTTTGTATTTAAATTCCAACCCAGGAAATCACTGTTTATTCAGCATGGATATAAAATACAAAACTAAGACTTTATTGATCCTAACTTCATGTTAGTAAACTGTGTGAATGTAAGTAGCCTGATTATGCAGATAACAAAGCATTAATATTCACTTACAGTATGATGTGTGTATACAACTCTACAAAAGACTAATATGATATTTTATTTTCAGATTTTTACAGTGTTTAGGTTTTATGAAGAAACAGTTTTTGATGATCTTTCAGAGAACAAAATGGCTAAATATACAATGTATTCTTAGTTTTCTTGTAATTTTTCCATTGCCAGGATTTTCTTTAGGAAAGAATGCAAATTAAATTAAACATTCAAAGTAAAATATTGAAATTGGTACGTTTTAGTACCAGTGTCATTTTCTGGGAAAATAATAAGGACCTTAATATGGCAAAATTAAAAAGAACAGCTAAGTGAATTTTTGTTTAATGTCAACAGGTTTCACATTAGCATTTGCCTGTAATTTGCTTTGTCCATTTTCCTTTAATCCTAAATAACTTTCCAGTCCCAAATAAGGATAATTCAATGCTGCCACCACTATATTTGACAGTAGGGATGGTATTGACTGGGAGATGTTTGGTTTTGTGTCTGTGCTAAATGTAATGCTTAGTATTTAAAGTTCCAACTTTTGTCTAAACTGACCACAAAACTTGTTGTGGTATCACACAGGTGCTACTGTATATTGTAAGCTAAATGCAGAATCTGTGATTACCTTTCCACTCTAACATACAGAGCTGCTTTCTGGAGTGACCAGGATATTGTTGATGGATACACATTTTCTCCCATCTCAGCCATTGAGTTCTGTAGCTCTTTCAAAGTATTCAGACTTTGATATTTTTTGTAATCTCCTAACCTATGCTTTTCAATTTCTTTATCACTTACTTGCTTGGAAAGCTCCTTAGTCTTCATGACTGAGTCTACGCTTGAAATTCAGGCCACTAAACTAATTATGTGGCTTGTTAATTAATTTAGAGTTGCCACACTAAAGGGCTTGAATAATTACACAATCATGACCTTTTCATTTTTCTTTTATATTATCTATTTACTTCTTTTTTGTTGTTTTCTGCTTTGATGGATGGAGTGGGTTGTGTACATAACAGATATTAATCACTCCAGTACTTCAAAGAGACATGGATACAAGCTTTAAAGTAACTAAATATGAAAACTGAACAAGGATCTCAGTATTTATATTTAATTCTTATTATTTGTAATTACTCTAGTTGCAAATGTTTCATATGTTTTAGTGACACTTGGATTCACACAGTTTACAACTTTCGTCCTCACTGATGGCAAACCCACCTGATAGTTCGTCACGTCCAAGGTTGATCACAGAAGGCCTAAAAAAACAGACGTAACAAAAAAAGATGGTGCAAAAATGTATCTGTTTAGTGCTTCCATGTGCAGAAACGTGTTTACAACAAGGAGATACTGTACATGCAGCAAAATAGTTAACTGCAGGTTTTCAAGGTGGAGGCAGATGGGTAAGGGTAACCCTCTGTCAACTGACCAGGAAAAGAATCCGAATCCAGGCTACTGAGGTGAAGCAATCATCAGGCCTTTATTTCAGCTGAAGGTAAGACACCATACAGCAGCATGAGAGAAACAACAAGGTTTTCTCTCCTTTTTCTTTCTCTGCTCATTCCTCTGGCAGAGGTCTCCTTACAGTCAGATAACAGAAGGTAGAATACTCATTCCCTCGCGGCGCCCCCTTCCTGCAGCTGGATGGTTTTCCTCTCTCACCTTTCTGTTATCAAAAACTGGATTTGTAGCTGGCTGCAGTCTATGCATTATGTCAGAATCTGACGGACAAAAGAAGCGTTTTAAACAAAAACAACTTTTTTACAGATGCAAGGTGATTGGTTCTTAAATCACCTGTAGGCATAAGGTTACAGGTTTTATAATTGCAATAATTTTACGAATATCATGGTGTTGTATAAAAGACATATATAAAAAAACAAGGCTTCACAGGCAAATCTTGGGAGCAGTTCCATGCTTCCAAACACTGGGCTGTGAAACAGTCAAGCAATCAAGCTTATTGCACTCAGACCAGCCTTATCTGTTGAACCATGAGGGCCAGGTTAAATACCCCAAGTTCCACCCCTAACTCCTATTGATGGACATAAAGCCTCCATTTAAACAAGACACGGGACTGTACCCTGATCCAGCATGATGGAACAAAGAGATAAGGACTATGGATCCAGGTAGGTCAATCAGGCACTAAACAACCAATACATAGATTAATTTATCTGCAGTAATATACCCCACACAAAATACAAAGAAAATGACACATAACCCCAACAGGGGTCATGTGACTAGGATGTACATCAACTCTTTGTCATATTCTTAAATTTAGGATTACAAATCCTACATCTTGGTGAAATTTGATCACAAAGAGCCTGTAAAGTCAATACAAGGAATGGTGTGTACCGACAAGGCTAGAGTTAAATCTATTGTTTGTAATCTTAGACATAAAAATGAAAAGTGCTTGCTTTGTAAGCAAGGTCCACAGTTAAAGAATACTTTTGAAATATTTTCAGGACCTTGGATAATGTTTCAATGTTTGGCACTTGCTGAACAAATTTGTCAATCAAGGGAGAGAGTCATCTTCAAATATTGAAAGCCAACCAGATCTTATTGTTCCCTGAGAGAAAGAGTTTATACAAGCGGCTATTTTAAAATGTTATTTTTTCAATGATATGTAGTGTATGCTAAATTAAAACACTTTAAAGCAGGTGTACCCAGCCACATAGGCCCTTGCTGTGATTTTTACTTTCTATATACAGGTTATGAATTGGACTTGAGGTTCATAGGATGCAAGAGTCGTATTTTGTGATGTTACTCATTTAGTAGTGTAATGATTCAAATACAATGTTAGTGCTTTACTGAGAATAAAAGCCATAGGTGAATGACTGAAGCAATATCCTGAATACACACGTGGATTGTCTCCACTCCTCCTAAGGCTACTATAACAGTACAAAATAAACTACATTTACAAATAACATGCTCTGAAAGAAACTTAACTGAGCTCCTCTGACACTAATTCATCTCTTAATTTATAACTCGTACTGTAAAATAATGTAATGTGAATGTATGTTCAATAATAGGGAGTCTGAAAACCACGAAAATGAGAAAGCACTGAAACTAAAGAAGATGTGGTGAACAGGTGATAAGGTGAGAAAAGAGGTTGATTTGTAGCTCGGATTAGGCAAGGGAATGTGTGCACAGGGCAGGACGGTGACATGGGTTTGATTCAGGCCTGGGACACATTCTGAGTGGAGCTTGATTATAGTTACATGAATTTTGTGCTGGGTGCTGCTGTTTCTATTTTATCTACCTTACCATGAGTAAGTCACTTTCTGACAATGAATGACATGAGAGCACTTATGAATGCATTCGATTCCAGTAAATACTTAAGGTATTTAAATAATTAACCTTCATTTGGCATAGAGACTGTGAGCCATATACAGCATACTGTAAGTGATTCAAATCATAAGTAAATGGAATAAGCATTTTCAAAGATAATTACCCTCATTTAGCTTCTTTGACCTGCTACTAAACAAATTCAGCATTAAGCAAAATGTCTCTGTCAATCCAGAGCCTTAGGCTGCCAATTTCCTACATGCAATAAGCCTTCACCACCACCCATTGCTATTCCTTTCCGTAATTCTAAAGTGGCATTTTTTGCCAATAGAACACTACTATCAAGGGGTATTAGGTACGAGAATGATTAAGGCATTATAATAGTTCTTTGGAAGAAGACTGGATTACATTTTCCTTCAGTGGATCAATGTGCACTATAAATAATTTAAATCCAAACAATTTACCTTGGATCTGAGTTGTAATTATAAGCTCTTTGGAGCATTAAGGAATCTTTGCTCCTTATATTAAATTGCTATCAAAAGCAAATGGTATCACTTGGTAAAACAAGAAACTGGATGATTTTCAGCACCTTTCAAGTATCTAGATTTCAGAATAACGTTGTCATGAACAAGTGACAAGGCATTTTTATACATTATCTTAAGAATACGTCTATTTTTTATGACTACACTTAGTTTTCTTTCCACACTAGAGTCTGGTCTATGCTTGAGATTTTTTTGAATGAAATATAAGGCGAAATAAATTCCTGTTACATTGTTTCATTTGTTTTCTCGGGGAAACCAATGATCATTGATATCCATTTATTCAATGGAAGTGTAATCAACAAGAAGAATAGAGATAGGGTTGGAAGAAGTATGGTTAACAATAACAAATCCATGCTTCTTATTTCAGATAACCAAGATGGGCTTTGAAATACAACCTGAAACATAAATTTGGGTAATGAATTATTGCAGGGTTGTGGAATTTATAAATGTTTGGGCAATCACTGTTTTTATCAATTGTTTAATGGTGAGTTATCTTGACTTGATGACATTTCAAAAGAGAAATGATCTGTATGTGTACTTATTGGCTGGATTCATCTCACAACGGGGAGTTAGTGACCTATGACCAGAGCTATTACTGGAGCTCTATCCCATTGAGCGCCTGTCACATGAGCTATGAAAGCATGCTGTTGTAGTGCATCATCTGGCCAGTGTGATGGACAATGTGATTGAGCACACAGACAGGAATGGATCCATGCCCATCAGAGAACCATCATGGATTCTGATAAATTTAATGAGAAGCTAGAGTCTTCCCTACACATATCCAGAAAAAAGGTCATATTGAATATTGAACTGTAGTCCAGGGATATCCATCATCTTCTGTTTTATATCGCCCTGTATAGATCTATCAGTATCCTGGAGTACTTCATACCGACACAATAAATTTCCTTGGTGGAAGAAGGAAGTCTTCAATCTTTTCTCAAACATCAAAAGAGAGAAGTCACAAACCCTTCTGTGGAGAAAAAAAACTTTTTAGATTGAAAATAAATTCTCCAACTCATGTGTTTGATTCCTACCAGGAAAAGCAGGCTGAAAATGGAAGGATGATTGGATGGACTCCAGCTCAACTGCAAATCACGGCCTTGACTTATAATGATAGAATTAAAGTCAACATGCAAGGCAAGGGTATTTTAGAATACACACAATTAAGTTTTTATAATCTCGAAAAAATGACAGATATAGAGGTTTCAGCGGATGACAAAAATATAACCAGAGACTTCACATTGTTTATAGTCTGTAAAGACAATTAGCTGTCTTTTTTCTTTTGCTGATTTTGAATCGGCAATTGTTCCTTCAGCCGACAGCAATGATCACTGTAATGTGCTGGGAGAACAAGGCAGTTCAAGTCCATCATGGCCAACAAGGTCTTCCAATCTGCCACCCATCACTGAGTCAATCATTCTTTTGCATTATGCAGGTTCCACAGTGCTTTGCAGGAGGGTCCAGAGCGCATCTCTCATTGAATTCACTGCACTGCAAGCCTATACTGTAGGTGTCTGTGAAAACAAACAAGTTGATCTTTCACCTGGAGTTTCATGAGGCTTGACCTCCCGTGTGCAGCTACTGTACTTGGTGAAACTCAGTTAAAAGTTTTTATTTTTATTTTTTTATATTTAGGTCAATGGCAACATCATGTAACCTTAAGGCTTTGCACTAATAAAAATCTCCATCATTTTCATTTTGGATGGATTACATTTTTGCCAGGCACTTGTCTGTTTTAGAAATCCAGCCTCTGGAGAGCTGATGAGTGTGAATGGAAATCGGAGGCTACGATGTAAAAAATAATGAAAATAAGTTTTCAGGAGCTCTAAAGAGTGGAAACGGACATGTGCCCTCAGGCAGAGCTAAGGGTGCAAAACAAAATCAGACTTCTCTAGCGGGAATTGGCTTCCAGGCTATAACAGTCAAGCATAAAGAGAAAAAGAAAAGTTTGTGGTTGTTTCTGCATGGCAACAGGAAATGACTCAGGATTCTGATTCTCACACATATACAATACTTTGATCATGTTATATGACACTTTGTATCTTTCACAGAATCATTGTTGTGGAAAAGAATGTTGTTCCTGCTTGACCTAAGCTTCTCTGAGTATAGCCTGGCTGAGTATCCTTTATTTTCTCTTTAAAACAATGAACAGTTATTAAACAGTTCACATGTTGAGCTGTATGCTATTGTGTGAAATAAAGCAAAGTGTAAGTCTTATCAGCTAAAATGGACTGTTTTGAAAGCAAAACCATAATTAATATATTTTGAGGATGAGACTTACCTCAAAAGAACTACAGAGTTTCTCTCCACATCAAACTTCAGACAGTAATGGAAATAGTCTGTTAAACAGGTGTGAAGCATTACAAATATTAGCAAATTGAATTTAAAATTCAATGACACTGTTAATATTTTAACTTCCTAAAAACAAAATTAGCCTCTAGGTGGATCTAGCAATATTAAAACGATTGATGTGTATTGCTCTGAAACTCTCACCTCTGGTATTTTTTTTTATCTTTCAAATTTAATTTAGATCCTCTGGTCTGATTACCCTTTATTTCTCACTGTTTCATTATTCTCTTAAAGCTGAATTAAAATCTCCACTGAAATAGGAGGGCATGAAGTAATACAGTTGACTTGATTAAATAAAATAAATTACTACAGTTGTAATAATTAAATATTATTGGGTGCACTGTAGATAATCAATTGTCAATTCTCTTTGCCAAAAAGGATAATTTTTTTAACAATAGTTCTCCAAACTCTTTTGAAAACTATTTTTGTGATATTTTTATAATTTCTACTTCTTCTGATGAAACTTTATCCTGACTTTCTCATGAAATATTCTAAATATTGTGGATTCTTATATTTGGGTGAAAGACTGAGTCTCTGCCAGTGTTCCTGCTAAATTCCATTTAACCCTTTCAAGTCACTATTCCACACTGCTGTCTTATTAATGTTTTCTTATATTGCCAAAAGCTCCTGTTTTTGCAAATAAACAAAAGATACACAGGGAAAACCCACAGTTCACAATTACATGAAACTCATCATAGCTATTAATAACTGCGAATTATAATCTTCTACATCTATAATATATTATTTCAGGTGGGTAGCTGCATCAGCATGTGTAGGCTGCAAAGGAACAAGTAATAGGAATAAACCTATAATATATTATGATTATTTATGAGTATGGATATTCATTTGTGTGCTGCATGAATAGAAGAGAATAAAAATATTTATGCAAAGAAAAGCTGGTTGCAAAGTTTTAAGCATGAATTTTCACTGTGAGAAACATACTGAAAGAATTAACATTCTTAGTGAGTGCAAAGTTTTTTTTTACATGTTTTTAAGAATATAAGAAAGGTACAAGTGAGATGTCATTGAAACCATCCAGTTCTTTTGCCTGCTAGTACGTGACTGATCTAGGGATATCATCCTGTCATTTCTGGGAAGTATCCAGAGTATAAGCTTTGAAAACATTACAGGTCTCAACGTTTGTATTAAATGTGTCTCTTGTTCTGTTTTAAATGTACTCTCCTGTTACAGTTTGTTTCCTCTGTTGTGTCACTACTGGGTTTACCCTTGACAATACTCCTGAAAATACACCCCTTGTTTTCATCTTTAAATACAGAAGATATTTAAATTCTTTAACATGCACATACTGTATAAGACATTTTAGGTCAAAAATTAAACTTGTTGCTTAATGTTTCATGAAGGGCACTGTGACTTGGAAACCAAAGTTACACACTGTAGTCCAAATATCTTTGCACTACACTATATATTTTACACATAACTTCCCTAGGCTTGAATTCAACACTTTATCTTCCAGTAAATCTTAGCATTTTGTTCTTTATAGGCTTACCCCACAATCTGGATGAATACATTGATATATCCATAAAATAAACTAAATCCTCAAGTTCAATGCAACCCATTTTGTAGATAATATATTCTCACCGCCTGTATGTTATACTTGTACTCGTCTACTGTATGTTAAATATCATTTGCCTGGTGTCTGTCCCGTATTTCTATAATGCCTTTTCTGATTCCATTTGTTTTCTACCCCACTATTTTTTGTCAACTGCGAGTCTGGTATTTTTGCTGACTAAACTAGAATCTAGATCATTTATGTGGATCAGAAAGAGCAAGGGGCTGAAGCAGATCACTGTGTTACTCTGTTACTTACACATTTCAATTTGAGAGGAAACCTTTGATGTACAACCTTTTCTAAAGCCTGTATTCACTGCAACTGTCACTTTTTCAAAGAGCTATTTTAAACTACAGTATGTAAAAAATGTAGTAGCACTAAATATAGAAGTTAAGGCTAGTTAGTAAGTGGTTTTTAGCTGTTTTTAACTGTATGGTATTTTATCTAGTTACTGTATCTTGCTCACATACAGTACATACAGTACATTTATTTGCCAGAGTAAACTTGTTGACTCGAGTGCTGTAGGCTATGAGGTACTAGTCAGTTATGTACGTGTGTACTTCTGATCTCTTCTCCTGCTTTCCTCACTGGTTCACCCTCATTTTATCCTTCAAGAGCCCTCTCCCACTTGTCTTTTCCAGGATGTTACCCCTGTTCTCCTTCCCTAAATATCCCCTCTTGTTAAATCCTCTTAGTTCTTGGACTGCTTTTGACCATTGATCCCTCATTCCTTCACAGATATTTACCTCTCCTGCTACTTACCTTTCTCTCTAAAGCCCTTGAGTGGATGGTGGCCCACTGGCTGTTTGCTTTCTCCTTCCAATACTCGCAATGTGACCTTCTCGGGTCCAGTTTTCACTCATTACACTTGAAAGAAATCGCCCTCCTCTTATTTACAGTTCCTGCTGCCTCCTTCTCATCTGTTTTTGTAATTCTTGTCATCTGCTGCATATGGCACTGTAGATCATCCTATCCTCCTGACAACATTTGATGATTTGCGAATTTGACACAGCTCATGTCTTGTTCTCCTTCTACCTCACTGGTATGGTGCATACCAGGTCTCCTTATTAGGGCTGTATCCTGCTCCTTACTCTGTCTCCACTGTTGTCTTCCAGGGTTCTGTCCTGGTCCCTTACTGTTCTCTTGGCCCTCTTGACTCCTCTCACTGGTTTTTCAGACCTTTTTATGCTGATGATCCTTAACCATACATCTGTCTGGTTTATTGTAACTCTCTCATGGCTTCAACTCTCCTGCTCTCACACATCTCTAAGACTTCATTATACCAGTCTTTCTTGGCTCCTTACGTAATAAGTGTAGTACTAGAGACTAGGGCTACTTCTCTTAACTTGTTTCAATGATATACTCTAGTTTGTACCCCAGTGAAGCTTACAGACATTAACAGTATTGGTGGGTTACCAAAGTCTGTATAACATGTACAACTGCATAGCGTTTAGGTAGTAGGAACATAAAATATAGAAATAAACTAAGATATACTGTAGTAGTTCAGGTGGGTAGCTTTGCATGCGTAGGCTGCAAAGGAACAAGTAATAGGTTTATTCCATGCTGAAAAAAAGAAGAAAGAAAACACAACGGTTCAGCCGAGGAACCTTCTTCAGGACCCTTCTCCACACACCTGAAGAAGGCTCCGTGGCCAAAACGTTGTGTTTTCTTTCTTCTTTTTTTCAGCATGGAATAAACCTATTACTTGTTCAATAGAAATAAGAAATGGGACATGGCAGATACAACAGAATTCTATAATTCTAGTCTCCAGGAGATCCAAATTATAACCAGACATTTGTTCTTGTGGATTCCTCATCCACATGAGGTATTAAAGATGAGATGACTTGAGTAGGAAGTTTAATAAAAAGCGTATCCATAATCTAGTACACCAGCATTATTGTGTAGCTCTCTAGTGAAGAGTGGCTTATTACTAGTTTACTTTTTCAAACATTGGCAGCGTAATATACAATAGCTCTGTGAAACGTTTACTTCTATTTCAGACGGTGGTTTATATACAGTATATAACATTTTTGCTGAGACAGTACAGTAGAACATACTTTGTTTTTAAAGACATAAATGGGAAATACACCTGATGCAATCAAAGGATGGATAGAAAAATTAAGTCTAAGAAGTCTGCTGTCCTTATGTTGTCATGTGAAAGGTCTCTTCTATAAGCTTTGAAAGGACATCTTTAAAAAGAATCTTAACGAGAACAATTTTGCTCACAAGATAAAGTCAATGACTAACTTACAGTAAGTCAAGTTCTAAATTAAATTCCTAAATGTGGTCAATATTTACAGTAACTATATAGGCAATTCATCACACTTATCAATGAGATGTTGTTTAATTGATTTATTGTCAGGTGATTCTTGTCATCAAATTGCATTTGTTCACCTGAAGACTAATGTTCTTATTTGATGCACGTACAGTATATCTACAAAATGAAGCATAAAATTGATGTCAGCACAGTGAATTTGTATTACATACCAGAGTAAGTTATCTCTGACACTGTAGCTGCTGGGACCAATTAAAATACAAATAAAGTCCTCTTTTTCAAAATGTTAAGAGTTTCTTTCTATTGCATTTAACCACATTATAAACAGAAACTGTAATTGGTATATATGGTAAACATTTATTTTGTTAGGTTTTTAATTAATCTTTACATAACTCATATTTATATATCTATTGTATTCATTTGTAATGTTTTTATATTATGAATACAAGACAATGTACTGAAAAATATGTCTAATGTTTTGAGATAACTGAATATGCAAGTTCTAATACACTGTGATGTAAGATTATCAGTGTTGATTTTCTCAGATCTTTTCAAAGTTACAGTATGTACAGTAGACCTATTTTACTGACTTCATGCTGAAGTCTGCTAAGGCCACTTCAGTTTTCTTACTTTTTGTCTGTATGCTTGTTCTTTTAAATATGTAAGGTACTTTTAATAGTTCTTTATCTTGTATAATGCTTCAGGGATTTAGTCTTTCAAGTAGCATTCAGAAGTGAATTTAAAATTTGAGCAGCAAGCATGTGAAGGCTCATTGATTTTTGTGATTTTCGCTTTGAGATGAAAGGAAACCTGTCAGAAATGTGTTTCATACATATTGATGTATTTGATCTCCAGTCTCTTTTGTTCTTGGTCTGATACCAATTGGGAAAAAGCATTTTCTTTTCCCTTTTCTTATTGGGTACAACATGTCCAAGATCCTGTACTGATGTAATGTTTTGATATGCATGCTCAGCTAAGACCTACTGTATGAAATAAAACACCCCAAAATACATTTGTTATTATCTGTGCACTTACTTGCAGATTATTGATAAAAGATAAATAACAGATTCTAATTCTCAGTTCTCACTGTTTACTGGAAGTCCTACGGCGATGAATACTGGCAATGAGAAATAAGTTAAAAACAGGATTTCATGAATACAATTGACAGTGTATTTGTACAGTATATCTGACACTTGATTGAAATTCACAGAGCAAATAGTGATATGGGCAAATTTGCTTTACAGTTTTTTTTAAAATCTAGTTTTAGAATAACAAATACCTTTGTGAATTACTCTTTTGGTAACTATCATTACTTTCCATTCTGTTTTTGCTGTGATGTGTTTGACAGTGCTGCTGAAAATGGAAATAGTAGTTCAGGTGGGTTTTTGCTTCAGCATGCGTAGGCTGCAAAGGAACATGCATTTATTCCACACATTCCACAATAGGTGACACCCGAAGAAGGCTCCATGGACGAAACGTTGTGTTTTCTTTCTTCTTTTTTTCAGCATGGAATAAACCTATTACGTGAAAATGGAAATGTCCAGTTGAATGTTAAATTGACAGTGGAGCATTCTAGATAATTTGTATTTTCCTAGTTTTAGGTTTGTGAATTGTGCATAAGTGAGGGTTTCATTTGCAAATCTATATGTCTTACATCCATATTGTTTGTCTGAACAATAAAGCAATACATAGGATTCTCATCTCAGATGTGCCAACTAGAGGACAATGTTTTAAATACTTTGAATCATTAAATTTATTCACTGTATTTACCATGGGAGGACATTACTCATTACCTAGAACAAAATGAAGACTCTACCTTCATACAGTAATCCTCAGGATGATAATTAAAGGAAAAAAAGAATAATGCGATTGTTAAGACATGCCAGGAATTCCAAAAGACTACGGGTCAATTGCAGAGATCAAAGCCTTAGGCTTCTTTTATTCTGAAAGTTACAAGAGGAATATAATGCTATTGCCTTTGTCCAGCCCTGTACTGTATGTAATATTTCTGATGCAAAGCAAAACTCCCCAAACTGTTTGGCCAGTAGGGTTTGACTGCATATGTAATTTAGGTTGAAGATGCTATTTCTTAATGATGTCTACATGGGAAACTAAGTTGAAGATCTGGGCTAAGGTATTAAAATAACTGACAGTTGTATATCATGCTCATCCTGTGTCAGTTGCTGGTTAAGTACCTACTGCGCTATGGTATTAGATGATATTGTATGGCAATTGGACGTTTAGTAAATCTCAGGTGTGCTTATAATATGAACACAAATCCAGATTTGAAGCCTGCTCCCTACAAAAATAATTTAAGCCAAACACATTTACTGTGAGTTAAGCCTTTATCAGATGAAGAACATTATGGAAGCAGAGCAGCATTTCAATTTCCATTTCGCTGTGATGCACTGCTTAGAATGTGTGTGCATGTGTTGCTGCTTCTGAGAAAAGATTTCTAAAGTTGCCTTTAGTTCCAAGCTATAAATCACCTCTAACAAATCCATAAAGAGACAATAACAGATAGCTGTCAGTTTGACATAAAGCAGTACTCCTATCGAAGAGATCTAATCTGGCTACTCAATGAGAGAGGCCTGGATACTGCTGTGTCTCAACAGATCTGCAGAATGGAAATAAACTGGTGATTGGAATGCCAGCACCATATAAAGTATTTTCATTTACTGTTGTAGACCAGTGAACTGGTCATTAGTGTCTCATTAGGAAGATGCAGGAAGTCTTTCATGGAATGACAGTCATTTAAAGAGGTCGCATACATCAAGTTTGAACCTCTGAATGTTTATAACTGGCCAGTGCTATGCTGGTACATGCTAGAAGTCATATACAGTATGTGATCTTCACCCTTAAAGCCATTTCTTTGAGCAAAACATATTCCAATGTAACACAAAGAATTTGCATCTTATCATTCTTATTAATCTTATGTTGACAACCCTATCCAGTTATGTACAGAACACTATATACTATATATGAAATGTGCAATAGCCATAATCCATTTTCAACAAGTTAACAAAATGGGAAATAAGACCAGCACAAAATGATAGAGAAATGCAAGCATCTCCGCAGGCAAAAATGAAACAAATTGTTGTCATTGTTTAATTTGCTATTACTCTTGTTCAGTTTGTTCCGACTGTGAAAGATTACATGTTTGATGTAAAGTCACATTTTGATATGTTAACCTGAAGAAAAATCAGAATACAAAACTGGTTCTTAAATATAAATTAAATATTATATTTTGTATACTGATATCAAATCTGACATGTTTTTACAACTTCATACACCTGCCTTTTTATTCCTTTGTGCTCTTTGCAGTAAAAAGAAAAGACAGACCATTCCAGTCGTTCTGCTACTGATAATAATAGTAAAAATACAAAACCTGATATGACTGATGGAAACTTTTATAGTGCATACTCGAAGAAAATTAAACCCTCAAGGGTGCTCTTAATAAAAAAGGAAAACTTTGCTATCCTATGCAGTAATACATTTTTGTGAATTCAGAATTGCCATTTCTCCTTGTGGCTTTTTAACTTCAAGCTGGCCCTTCATAATATTTAGCTGAAGCAGGGTCACAAGCTGCAGCAACTGCACATAGAAACTGGCTGAAGAGAAATGTAAAAATAGAATAGTGATGTTATTGCTCTTGACAGCTAGCAAAGAATTTGGCATCCATCAGGCCCCAGAATAGGTAAATCTGATCTCACTAGCCACCACTTCCAAACAGTCCTTATAAAACTGCTTTTGACATGACTCGTATCAGGCATCGGTCGTATGCCCAGCAAAACAGAAGAAAACAGAATGAATTTCATTTCTAAAAATGTCAGGTCTGTAAATATAATTGAATCAAATTACATGGAACTACTCCACAGATATAAAGGTTTTGTTACATTTAGGCCATTCATTTGTATATAGGATTCATTTAGATTTCACTTGTACGGCTATTAATGGAGTTTAAATCAAAGGTCTGGGAGGAGGTCAGACTAATCTCACCCGCTTCTGCCTGCCTGCAGATAAACATCACACTTCTTGCACGTCCCTCTGGCCCACCTTCGTCTTTGCAGAAGTACCGTGGCGCATTAAAAGGGGAGCAGAGGTTCCAAAATGCCTCCTGCTTATAAAGTGGTCATCAGTCTTCTCAGCTTGGTGACTGCGCCAATAAAGCTCTCTATTTACTTAAATTGGGACATTAATAAGTGGTCTTCCTTTAACAAATACATGTAATCTGTCAGCAGACTAGACTAGATGTTAAAGACTATAAGGTAAGCAATAAACACACAAAAGAGTAATAATAGAAGAGTTCTTTTATTTGCTAAAATAGCACAGTTTTACTTTCTATGCACTTGATCTTAGCCATAAGACCAAGAAGTGGGTAGCTGGCCAAGCAATCTAATGCGCTAGATTTAGGATCCAGACTTTTTTCAGGGCATGTGTTTGTATCCCATCGCTGTTTTTTTGTGTTTTTTTTTCCTATCAAAATAAACTTTATTTCCAAAACAACATCTCACAATAGAAAACATTCTCACAATTAGTAAACTAACTAGATTTGCGAGTCCCTGCAAGCCCTACCATGTGCTTTTGTCCATTAGTCCCTGTACAGGGCCCAAAATCCTTCCAGCGCTCCCTCGCCAGGGAGGAGCCCCATCGGGTGACGGCACGCGTCATCCTCCTGCTCCTTCTCCCCACTCTGCATTGTGCTGGATGAGAGTGTTCCTCGCCCTCCACAGTCCTTGTTTTATCAGGAACACCAGCAGCCAAAACAAGTACCGTGTCCATTTGTCCAATCCAGTTGGTACCAGCCCCAGCAGGATGCACTGGTAACTGAGGACCACTCCCGCTCCCATGAGTTGAAAAGTTTTGTCCATTCTGCCCCACACCGCTTTGGCAAAGGGGCAGCTCTAGAACAAACTGCCTGAATCTCCTCAATAAAACGTGTATGTCCCAGTGTTTTTGGGATAAAAGAAATACTCACGAGTAAAAATGTACTCTAACTCCCAGTGAAGGTGAACGTCCTGACTAACGGAGGCCAGGCATTGCAGGGTGGGAACCTGAGCCCACATACTAGGATGAGGAAACATGGGACAGCCACACACATCCACTCCTATAACATGTACACAAACCCCTGTCCTCCCCGGAGAGTACCAGGAGTTAAAAATGTAACCGTTCCGAGGTATCCCAGACAATTTCCCATCTATCCCAGCATACTTTTCTGGGGCTGACATCACCTTCCCCATTGCTTGTCTCCTCCGTGGCCCCCTCACTGCCTGATGAGGGTGCTACAATACCATAATTTATGTTTGGCAGTGAAATCACTTAGACATATTCTGCAGTTTAAGTTATGTTTTTTAGTTTGCTGCACTCCTATCACTCCAGACAAAGTCCTGTGAAGGACGCTTTGAAGCATTTGCAAAATGCTCCTGATTTCCGTGCAGCTTGGAAAGTTCACAACTGAAAAAAGGAAGTCAGTATCAGGAATTTCTTCTTTCTTGAAGAAAATTCACTGAAGGAATCCTGTTCACCTGGCTGTTGGCCATGTTTTAGTGCTCTTTTCTAACAATTTTGATCATATGAATGTCATCAGCTCAAATAAACCAACTGGAGCCAGTCTGCAAATGCTTAAAACAATTACTTAAATCCTTGGTTAATTGATTTTACTTTCCAGCACAAATTTTTTTTCTTGGTTTCTGTTTGAGTTGAGTAAAAAGCATGAGAGCCTCAGGATTTAGCAGTGCATTCATAGTGCTGGGGAATAACTCTGTAATCAGGTTACTGGGCGTTAGCGCACGTTATCTGATATAATCTTTTATAACCTAAACCTGAGAATTGATTGTCCTGCAGCTACTGATTTTCAATTTGTATCTTTCTTGTATATGTATATTTTTATATTTTGTCTAAAAAAACAAAGCAAAAAATAAACTAGCAAAAACAAAAACACTAGTGTACCGTTTAGAATAATTCAGGTGAAATTCGTGCCAGTGCATGTAAAGACAGTAACTTTATTTAGAGTGTCAGCCCAGGAGCACAAACAATAATCTCATTGCTGATCTTTTGCCAGCCATTAGTGTCAGTGTGAATACTGTACATCATAACAAAACCTTGTACTAACAAGATGTTGAAACCTCTGTTATTGTTCCAGTAAGAAACTACTCTAAAGTGCACTTTAGTGCATTTTATAAATTATCCCCATTTATATGTCAATCTAACAACTGTTATTTTTAGTAAATTATATTGACAGTATTATTGTATTTTGTAGGGAGACATGAGTTAAATGTATAATTGTATTATTAGGTTAAACAAAGTAATGATTTTTACTTTTTTTTTAAAAAAGAAGATACTGTAAGTGATATAAAGTATTAGTTAAAAATATGTAGCTCGAAGCCACATGTACAGTTTTTGAATGTATATCTGTGCAAATTCCCCTCTCTCTGCCTCCCCGAACATAAGGGTAAAGTGCCCTTTACCAATTCTTCTTATCCTAATAATTCTAATTGTATTGTTGTTATTGTAACAGGTGCTAATCAGCCACCCCTCCCCTGCTCTGATATAATATATATATAATAGATCTCTTTCTTTTTACCAATTACCCTTTGCCTATGGAGAAAGGTAGCACTTTCCCCAGAGAGTGAAGTTACTGTAAATCTTTGTAAATTATTTTTACTTTTTAGCTTCAAATTGTGAAAATGTACAGGTTTTCTTCTGCTGTAAGTGTGCCTGTCATTTTTATCACAGACAAAATCTTTATCACTGCCATATGCATTTTATAGATTTTCCAAACATTTCTTACCCTGCAAATTGCAATGAAATAATCTTCCTGATCCTGTTTTAAATTTCCCTAAACCTGATACATATTCATCATGTATTGTGTGCACCAAGGTTTTTGATGCTCTTACATCTTGCTAGTCTTTGTCAAGAGTTTCTTCCAGGTTGCTGTTTCATGCAATCAATAAAAATGCTAATCCTTTGATAATTTCCAAAGCACGCACATTATTTCCGTTTTCTCTGGTTAGAAAATGTTGGAAGATGCATGGGGGATGATGCTTTTATTAGTTTCTTTTGCAAATATGTAAAATTGGAAGCGTTATGGTCATAGGCTATCGCAAACCAGACTGGGAACGCTATAAAGAAAATGTATCAAATTTGAAATGCATGGATAATTCAGTGACATTTTATGCCAAAAGGGACAATCTGTTTCAGTTATGCCCCAAAGCTTATACAAAATCCATTGCTATTACCTAAACATATTGACAAGAACCACCATATTTATAGGATTTGCTGTCTTGTCTGGTTATTTCAAAGCCAGATGGTCAAAGGTACATTAATGTATTTTGTTTTTTTTTCCTACTGTAAAACCATCTGAACATAGTTTTAATGATAAAGTAACAAATATAGTTTCTGAGATGGAACTTGTGTACTGATCTGATAATTTATAATATTTTCTGATTTAATTGATATAAAATAGAAGTGCTTAAAGAGATTCATCACAAAGATATCTAGAACTGAGGGGGTTGATTGTCAACACTGGAAGAAATGGGCAGTGATATTATTCTGTATTATACGCTGGTGTATAAATTTAGTAAAGGGCTGATAAACTGGACTCAAGCAGTTATTTGAAAGGAGACTCTATCTACCCTTATCCTTAGCCCCATATTTAGGGTTGTATTTATCGAAATTCTTTTCAGTTATCCGATTGTTTTCAGACCTGCTCTTTAGAGTCACCATGCTGTCCTCCCTTCCCTTTCAACCTCTCCTGATGTCAAAACCATTACAGGGAGCCCCAGCAAAACAGCGCCACCTGTCCTGTCCATCCTTTCTTTCTCTTTCACTCGGTCTTACCCCTTCGATGATCCCTTCCTGACCTGCTCTGTCCCTTTTCCCGTCTCTCTCCTTCTTTTTTTTCATTTTTCATCATTGTGTATCCAGCACACCCCACCTTTGGCCCCAGTAATGTCTTTGTGTTTTCATCTTCTTCCCTTGCCCAATCCTCCTCTTTCACTTCTCCAATAGGAGCCTTTCATCTGCTAACGCCTGCTTTGTCCCCTCTCCTGCAGACCCCTGTAGTGGAACAGTATCAGTCCCATTATTGAATACTTTGCTGTATTTGATCTTACAGGTGGCCCAGTGGCTGTTCAGGCAGCATCCACAACGGGTCCCTCTCTTTACATTTCCCTACTGATATCCTACATGATATCATGTTCTTTTGGCCCCTGAATTTCTCCCCCAATCTCTTCCAGTGATGCCCAGTGATGACTGCCTACAAAAGAAATGCTAGGCAACCTCCCGATTAAATATCTCCAAATCCCCTTTCAGAACCATCATTGCCTATTTTGCAATGTGTATTTTGGGGTGTCTCCACATGGCGCTAGCCCCGACTAGCTCTTTTGGTGGAGCATGAGACTCATAATCTCAGGCTTGTGGGTTCGTGTCCCATGTCGGGCATCTGTGTTATAGGGTTCCCCTCACTTCTTATGAGGTTTATGGCAGCCTTGTCAAACAGGTGATTATTCTTTTACCCGGGAGATGAGCCCTCGCAAATGTATTCAAATCATCCCACTATTCTGTGTAATTAGGGTTTAACCAAACTATTGAAGTAGACATTTGGATATGGTTTACCCTGAATTTTAAAAAGCCTGCATTTCAATGCTGCTCATTTTGATCCTTTTTATTTGCTACTGTAAATCTTCTCATGCTGCATAATATGTTGCTATTTGTGCTATTTGGGAATCTTCACTTGACTTCTATAGATAAAATACAAAAAAAAAGAATGTGCGTGGACCTTCTTTATTTCAATTTAGTGTTGTATATTCTCATCATGAGAAATAAAAGACAGAATTCTATGCAAATGTGTTGATTAAGCTTGCCCTATTTTTACAGATTTCCCCTAAAGATGCATTTAAGTCATTATATTTTGCTATACAGTATGGATGCTGAATTATATTGATGTATGAATGTACAAAATCAGGTGATATAGAAATGTTTTGGGTACACACATTTTGCATGAAAATAGAAGCCTAAAATTGTCTATCACAAAATACAAGTACCCTTGTATTTCTTTCTTCCCCTGAACTCATGCCTGTTTTTGCAGCTCTGTGCACATGCTTGATGAATTACTGGCTGTAATTAGAATCCCTGAAAAAATATGCAAATAGACTATCCTTTGACTCTTGGCATTTACTATCAGATACTGAAATGCATTTTTCACCATCAAAAGAGATAAAGGTTAACACCATTGTAATTTACTTTATTCTATTAAACACAGTTCAATAGTGTACATTAAAGGATGCTTTTTTATAAAAAACAATTTGATATAAGCTTTAATTATTAAGAAACATGGCAATTTTCTGTCACTTGGAAACTCAGATCAAAAGCATGTGCCAGTTCTTTTATAGGACAGCATCTTTTTGACTATAGGTAGAATCACAGTATTGTATTTCAGGCAATTTGCATATGCAGTACATTTTATACTTTTTTCACTTGTAATTTAAAGTGTTGTATTTGATCTATTTTGTCATACACTTCTGCACTATTAACATATGCTGTCTTATACCTTACAGTGCCTTGCAACAGTATTGGAAAAATAATCAGAAACATTCCAATGGGATTCCATTTTGTTAAATTACAAAATGATACACATTTTAAGCTTAATATTTTATTTGAAACCTGCTGTAAGTGCTCAAACTGAAGACTTCAAAGGGTAAGATAAGGTTCAATACATTTTAGCAAAAACCAAATAGAAAAAAAAATGAAATAGTTTCATGAAGAAGTATTCAGACCCATCATCTCAATATTCGTTTTGACAGATTTGTTCAGGGTTCCTCATGTTGCTTGGGGATTGCTTATGAACGTTTTTTTCTTGAGAATCGTTCCGCTGATTCTCAATAAGATTTAGATCAGGACTATGACTGGACCACTCAAGGATAGTCTCTTGTTCTTAAGCCACTATAGTGTACAGTAGCTTTGGCCTTATCCATTGGATTATTGTCCTGCTGAAAGGTGATTTTTGGCTGGAGTTATAAGTCCTTCGCAGACAGAAACAAGTTTTCCTCTAGTATTTACCAGTAATTTGCGCCAAACTTTTTTCCCTTCAGTCTTTAAATGCTTTTCCCTTTTCCATAGCATGATGTAGTCACTACCATGCTTGACTAAAGAGAAGGTATTGAATGGGAGATGTGATGTGTTGGTCGGCAATAAATGTAACACTTGGCATTTTGACCATAAAGTTCCAACTTGGTCTCCTCTGACTGCTACACATTTGCCACATTTTTGGAGAATGAATCAAGTATTTTCTTGCAAACATCATATGTGCCGTTAAGCCTGGCTTTGTGGAACGACCTAGATTTTGTTGACAAAATCATACATATTTTCTCCCATTTCAGACACACCCTCCAGCTTTTTTAAAGTTCACATTGACCTCTCACTGGCATCCCTTACCAGTTTTCTCCTTGCCAGGCTGCTCGGTTTACAGGGATGATCAAGTCTAAGCAGTGTGTGAGTGGTACGACCCTCCTGCCATTTCTTAACGACTGTGCTCACAGGAATATTCACTGAGTTCGATATTGTTGTACCCTTTTGATCTGTGCTTTTTGATGATTTTACCCCTGACTTGCTTTGAAAGCTTCTTAATATTAATGGTTGAGTCTTTCCTTGGAATTCACTAACTGACCAAGGAATTGCACAGAGAGAGATGTTTTATTCTCATATCTCACACTGTTATTGCATACAGACTGATGCTACACAACTAACAGTGTGGCTTTTAAAGGTCATTTTGTGCACTTAAATTATTTTAAGCTTAATAGGTTTGAATACTTATATAATCATGGCTTCTCCATTTTTCATTCATCTTAATTAAATATTGATTTCATATTCCTATTTTACATCTGTTTTTTGCATTGAATGTCTGGAGTAGTTTGTGTATTAATTGCTGCTTTAGAGTGGCATAGCTACAGGCTTTCAACCAACAAAATGTAAAATGTGTCTGAATTCTTCCACAAGGTACTGTATTATTGTATCACCATACAATACATTGTCTAAAAAGTGGCAAGGCTATATATAGAACACATTCTTCTGGGACTGAGCTTGGCTTTGCACCCTTTTGCTTCTAAAAATATTTTTTTCTCCACTCCCTAGAATTAGTTGATTACAGTAGATCAAACGGTTCTTTAAATCTCTTCTCTTCTACATAGAATTTACAGATGTCATGCTCAGGTTGTAAAGTGGGACGATAATTTACAATTTTATATTTTAATCTTTTACCAAGTTATATAGACAGTAACCCAAAAGCAAAAATTATTCAAGTCTAACAATTGAGTTCTGCATTTAAAGAAAATTGTAACAAATGCATTAAATAGAATGAAGCAGACAGAACCAACAAGAACATTAACCCTAGAACGTCTTTTCATTATTGCACTTCAGACCCAGAGATCCATTTTAGGACTAACTACATTACATGGAATAAGTAAATTAAAGTTTTCACAAGTCTGGAGTCCCACCTAGCAGGCTTAAATTACTCAGCAAATTATTCATTTTACAAAAGCAGTGTCCTTGGGACATTATGCAAGACAATAAATGATTAAACACGCATCTGCAACATACTGTATATAATATACACACAAAAGTAAATTAATTCAGTGTCATTTTTCCCATTTGGTTATGTACAGTAACCATTCTTTAATTATTCAAATGTCAGTTTGAGTACATCTCCTGCAATAAATGTGTTTTATTTGAATAATTTTAATGGATATATCTTTCTGGTGGATCCCTTTAATTTCAGGTCTTTACAAAGTTATTTTTATGGCAAAGAAGAACTGATACTGAACTGAAACATGATATGCACCTTGCAGTAACTTCTTCCTGTCCTAACATTTTTTATGACTTACTTGTACTTGAAACTTTAGTGTAATGTCTAGGCTGTACAGTACTTGATAAGGTGATTGCCTCTTATTTATGTGTTACGAGAAGCATCTACAGTAGCAGGATTTTTAAAAATAATGGCAAAATAGTGCCACTCAGAACAGTGAGGTAGAATCATTATATTATAGTTCACTGGTAAGTTGGCTGTCATATTTTATCATGCTATTCATTCTCATCAGAACATTAATGTAAGATTATCATCATAATTATATTATTTTTTTCCCAGGGCTAATGTGCTTCAAAGAAGTCTACTATATGCCCAGAATGTGTATTTTAAAAACATATATTTGCCTAACAGGGACACTAGAAGCCTTTTACAGGTTTTTCTTAGCTTCCAACAGTAACTTTGCAAAATAAACACACATCACATTTTGCTGGCATCAGCTTGAGGCTGTTTCAGTATTTCATAATATTTCTACTGTTTTTTATTCAGGAACTGCATCTAGTAAATTCTGAGACAGAAGATGGCACTGCTGCTTCACGCATTCAAATAAGCAAAACCGTCATTGTTCAGTACATTGAATGTACATCTGCAAGTAAAAACTTGTCGCATGTAACATGGTTATCTTAGAATAGCAATTTAAATGCACTGCAAGACTCAAAATTGAGATTTAACCCCAGAAACAGTTAATTAATACAGGAGCTGAATAATAAGGGAAATAATCATGTACTATACTCTGTGAAGATAGATATCCCTTTAAAAATATACATTCCTGGATCCTGTAAGGATATTATTTATCTAAAGTATTTTGGAAAAAAACCCTGAATGTCATGTTCTTGTGAGAAATACTTACACACTGTGAAATAAAATAAAAACAGACAGAAGGAGAGTAGTTTCATTGGGGAATTCCTAGCTGTGTTTTATAAAACTCTTATTAGATGGCTTCTGATTGCTCAGAATGAAATTGGAAATTCATTTCTTTGCATTCCTTTACCTTTAAAAGACTATAATCCTGGATTTATAATCTTACTCTGGCACATTCACTAGCCTTACAATAAATATGATATGTCTCCTTGTCTGACTGGCAATATGACTCACAAAGGTCCTGAAGCAATGTGTTAGAATATTTTCTTTTTTTAGAGAAAGTGTAATTTTCCTCTGTGACTGCAGTCCAGTGGTGATATCTGCTTAGTTCATTGCCTTCAATGAACCCCAAATCTTGGAAAACTAGAAATGTTTGTAACCCCTTGTATTCTTCTGCCCTTTATATTTCCATCTTTTATAGTTTCTTTTTTGCCCATTGAGTGCTATTGAGAGCCTAACTAGAGCCAATACATTTTATCTGCATGTGGATCCCAATATGACCAAATAGAACTGGTAGAAAAACACAAGATCATTTGAGTGATAATAATCCCACTATATGAGGTCCTGTGTTTTTCATGTAATGGGAAGAGCAATAGCTTTTTACAACTTGCACTTTTCCAATTACAGATCTCCCTCCTGGACAGATAGGAGAAGATTACTTAAGTTCACTATAGAGCTAAAGATGGCATTCTGTAATACACTGGCAATATAGAAAGACTTTGTGTCATAATCACCTACATATAGCAGGGTAACATGACATAATGAGTCTCGTGGCCTGTGGATAGTTATTTCAAATGTTTGCCACTGAACAAACTGAGAAGATCAGACTACAGAGCAGAGTAGCTTTTTAAATTATAAGAGAGAGAGAAGATCACTTTATTGGCCATATACAATTTCTTGCATTAGGAATTTGTCTTTTCTCATACCCCAGCTTGCTCTCCATGAGACACACAAGCACAAAGATGGGGTCAGAGTGCAAGGTCAGCCATTTATTTTTACGGCGCCCCTGGAGCAGCTGGGGTTAAGGGCTCAGGGGCCCAATGGAGTAGGAGTCCTCTGCCGTCAACCTTCCAACCACAGGCACAGGTCCTTAGCCATGGTGCCACCGCTCCACCAAATTGGTCTATTAAAAGTATTATCTGGTGCACACTGCATGTCTACTTGCTGTATAATACTGGGATTTACACATGATTAATGAAATAGCTAATCATGAATATGTGTTCATCATGCACATATCACTTGTGAATGACCACTACACTACTAAAGCTCTGGAGAATGGTACTGTATGTTTCTCTCCAAAGTAGTGGCATAGAACACACTTGAGTTATGTCCTGCAATTCCTCAACAATCTTAAACAATAACATATCAGATACCTTTCTTAGTGTGATTTGCTATGTGATAAAAGGCTTATGTAAGTGACCTAACAAGAGCCATGATTGTTAGTGCACGCACCCCAACTGAGTTGCTGAAGGCAAAACACTTCAGGCCGATTCAGACAACATGAAGACTTTAGAGGATGTTATTGGTGGGCATATCACCTACAGGATGTGTTGTCCAGATTGCAAGAAGCTACTGAGTAGGTTTATACATTTCACTTGGAACTACTAGTTCCTACTGCCTGAGTGGTTCATGTTCATCTTTGAACATTCAGTGAAGTCAATTTTGTGATGTGCTGCCAATGTTATTACAGCTGGACCAGCCCTGGTAGTGTTTAATGTTTAAGAGCAGTATTTAAAATAAGGCAAAATATAGAGGAACCTCAACATCAGGGGTTTGTAAAAACGTGTGTTCACAAAGTAATGGAAATACATGTTGGTCATCTTTCTCCCCATCTAAGGCTCTACCGATGAAAAATTGTGCATTTCAATCTTTGTTCTACTTGTCAGTGTGGAATTAAAAACAATTGGTTCCTCATACATATTTGTGGAGCAGTTGACCTGTTTTGAACTTGCAACCTGTGTGTCATTATTAAGAGATAAAATGTTGATGAAACCATCCCACCACAATAGCTATTATTATGTTTTCAGGGGAACCAGAGGTCATAGTTTCATTGGGAGACACTTTCATTGGGATATATCATAAGTGTGAATGCAACATTACAAAAAAGTAGTCATGCATAGGTTACCCTTATGACACCTAACCTTGTTATTTTTTATTAGACCTTAAAGCAAGAGCACACTTTCAGACATACATTATGTCTTCTCTGAACCACGCTAAAGTTCAAATGTCTCATACAGTAAGTAAAGGTTAGGACAGGGGCTATCATGATTATGTGAGCAGTCAAGTGGAATAAAATAGAGATGTTGAAGGTTAAACGCCTAATTTGGATGAGTTTTGTTAGATTAACTGAAGTGCTTAGATATGTCTGTAGAATACGTGCTACACTATCATTTTAGGAAAATGGGGAACTGGAAAACATCTTTATCATAGCCATCTCAGATTACCCGTTATTAACATTTGCTGTTTTTGTCTTTGAAGAAGAAATATTACATGTTTTTTTTAGTAATGTTTTGGATCAAAAGAATTGGACAGAAGTTCGCTTTATATTTTATCATTTATCACGTATCATTTATCATTAAATTTTTTGTGTAGATCTCAAATATACTATTACACAGTTTTATTGTACTGTAACATGAAAAACATGTATTTAAAGGTTTCCTTTTTGGGTAGTTCTTTTGTCCTGTATACAGCTATTTTGGCACTCACACAAGAGACAGACCTTTTAAGTTCATGCACTGTATGCAGATTTTCACTTACTTATTCAGACATGAACATGAGTTTTTTTATTTTTTGGTTTCTAACGATGCCAAGCAAAACAGCCATTTTTTAAATGCCATTGCTTTTCATGGTTAATTTATTCCCTATCCCACAGAATGTTTCCACTAGTAGTATAGCCTTTTGTTAGAACATTATAGCAAACTAAGTGATACTATGTAGTTACATATTGATTACTGATTAATTGACTGTTTCACTAATTACTGAATGACTATGTAATGCAAAGGATTCTGGGAAAGACACATTTGTTCATGACCAAAGGATTTAGTTCCCATTCTCTGTTTGATGTGGTTGGTATTCAATAGTGTATACTTTTTCATGAATGTTAAAATTTGATAGTGAGCTAATGTCCTTAGTCCTCTACATTTTCAGCTTACTTTACTTTGTGTGTTTTGGCCTGCTGACAATGGGTAGACAACTATTTTTTTAGTTTTAAAATTGTCTGAGCACTGGGCATTTATTTAAATACTCAAACTATATAATACTGGAACTGAAACATTCAGTACCATTTTCGACATGTTCAGCTTTTTTCGTTGTTAAACTGTTTTCATTTTTAATATTTTGTTTCTCCTAATTTCTGACTTCCCTGAATTTTGGGCAAATAAATGCAATGGAATGTTGTATGGAGGCAGAGGTCTTAATCTCATACCCTGCAATTGGAGATCTGTTGTAAAAATATAACCAGGCATCCTATGCCATAATGTATGCTGTTCCTTTAAGAAGGAGAGTGTTAGATTTTTCTAATTATTTCATCTTTCAGGCAAGTTTTAAGTGGACATTAATTTAGACGTTAGATATCAGACAACTATTTTGTAAAGGTGAGACATATATTGCAGAAACGTTTCCATAATTGCAGTTTGAAGAGAAAGGCTTTCATGTAATAGACATTGATTTTCCTAATAGGTTCCTTTTTACCTTCATGTACAGTGTTTAAGTTATAGAGAGTGTAATAACATCATCAGTATGTACAATTTACTTGCCATTTAAACTTCCATCACAATTTATGTCACAAAGAAAATATGACTAGGAGGATTTAAGAACAAAGACTAAAAGGAATAAAAGTTTAGCTCTTCTAGGACTGCCAAATCCAACCAGGTAAGGGACAGGGTGAATGTTCTCTATACGGAATACATGGCATTCTGATAAAGAATGGATGTTAAGCGAATCAGTTGCTGAACATATTTTTAAGTATTCTCAAGTAGTTAACTATATATTCTTTATATTGTGTTCAAAAAGAATGAAATCTGTCTGTGCAAGTCTTTTTTTTTCTAAGTCCTGAAAGCATAAAGAATGTATTTTCCTAGCAGAATGAAAAGGTTTTGTATGATGCCTTTCTATCAAAGAACACAACAACACTTTTTTTTCCACTGCACTCATCAATATTCTCAGTAACAGCCTGAAACTTTTAAGCAGAGAGTATTGAACGGCTAAACTAACAGGTACCACGTTGCCTTGTTCTCGCTCAATACAGCCTCAATGTCTATACAACCAGATATTCCTTCTCTTTATTTACTTTTATGTAAACAATATTTCTACCGTTCTTTAAAGCTAAGAGCAATAATCTTGTAAATATCTTGGAAGACAAAGGGACCGTTCTACATGCTGTTGAAATGATTGTAAAGTTTACAGTACTGTACAGTATTTTATCTAGGTGGAATCTTTTACAATTTAAATAAACAGGCTGTCTCTCAGGGGAAAAAAATGACCCATGAAATAACTCAGTGAACTTCGCTTTCTTATTGCACAGCATATTGCTTTTTCTGAGCTGCAAGTCACTATGTGGAAGATTTTGACAGCCCTTGCCAAACGTCAGAACGCTACCTTTTCATGGTAAAGATTTAATATAGTCCCTGGAAGAAAGCTGTATGAATCTCTTTTAAAATCACACAGAGTGAACAACAGCAGTATACTGTTTTTTGCATGCTATCCTAAATGATTACTGTCAGGTTTGCACTGACATAAAATGATTTTTCATGTTATTCCTTTCAGTTGTTTATATGTCAGTGAATGGAAATGAATTACATCACTGTATTTAGGAGACTGTGCATATGATGGTACACTAAAAAAGTAGTTTGCTAAATAACAGAAAAAAACAGTATTGGTTGGCTCATAGAAATGTTGTTGTTAAAATGTTTGATTACAGATTGAGGTATTAGTCTGATTGATACCTACAGTATTTGTGTTACATTACCCTTCTTTGTTGAATGGTACAACACATAACTGTTGTCTCCCTGAGTATTGATTTGCTGATAGGGAAAATCTAATCTTCTAAGAAACTTTCTGTGTCTCCCTTGAGATACATAACAATAGGCTTACATACATGTAGATGATAGAAAATGAAAAAGTTTCATTGCTATTCTACTGAACATCTCATTCCCTTTTTGAATCCCAGAAGATCCTAGGCATATGAAAATAATCATACAATCGAGCTGTAAATGTTGTCCACACTACGAGCTTCTCTAAGATAAAAGTACAAAATCTTAAGACTAAAATTGCTTTCAATATTTTCAAGCAAGCATCTTGGCAAAGATCCTTCTGCCAGTTGTCACTGATCTTTGGGTGACTACTGTCTTTATGTAACACTCTACTTGTCCGTGTAGCTTATAAAGTTTTTTATTGGACTGTGCATTTTGACAACCCAGAACCCACAGGGATTTTAGGTCTGTGATGACATACTATGTCACCAGGCTACAATTCATGTTTTGCACAACAAAGAAAAGATATTCTGACAATGTACCAGCAGCCAATCATCCTGCAACCCACAACTGGCAGCCCACTGAAACTAAGCAGGTGTGAGCCTGGCCAGTACCTGGTTGCTGCTGTAAGAGATATTAGGGGGGCCAGTAGAGGGTGATCACCCTGCTGTCTTAATGCCCCAAAATAGTGACAGGGACACTGTACTGTAAAAAAGGCTCCGTCCTTCTGTTGACATGTAAAACCGAGGTCCTGACTTTCTGTGGTAATTAAAAATCCCAGCGTGTTTCTCAAAAAGTGTAGGAGTATTACTCCGGCGTCGTTGCCAAATTTCCTCCTAGCCATTGCCTCCTAATAATCCCCATCTATGAATTGGCTTCATCACTCTGTTATCCTTTTCACTGATAGCTAATTTGTGGTGAGCGTACTATGTGCACTATGGTTGCCGTCACATCATCCAGGTGGGGCTGCACATTGGTGGTGGTGGAGCGCTTTGAGGGAAGTGTCCAGAAAAGCTCTATATAAATGTAAGGAATTATATAAGAATTATTACCTTTCCTGTTCTCAAAAACAATCTTATAAAATATTTTTTGGTGTATTTTATGAAGAAATAAACCAAAAACTTTATTTCCAGTATAATCCTAGTTAAATACTGTTCTTGTAGAGAGGAAGTCTAAATACATCTCTTCCAGACAAGTGTGACAGCAGCATTATCACCTTGTAGCCAGATCTCTTCAGTTCTCAGAAGGTGAGTGTAAAAGATCTCAGTGTACTGTGCAAGTTTAAGAAGTGACTTCACTCCCCTCTGAAATCTAGACAGTGTGGACTCTAACATGGCAGACCACCTCGTCTTTTGGTGTGTCTAGAGTGTGGTACTGTCGGAGCTTGAAGCTTGTGAGCAGCCAGGATTGTAACCCAGCAGGGTAGGGAGAGCTGTGCTCATTACTCTAGTGTCGTGACATGGATTTCCCACACTGATGTCTATCAACCCCTGTGTTTGCTGTGAGAATAGTAGGAGGAATTTACAAGGGCAAAATGTGACTGTGCTCTGTGTGTCACAGATGTCACGTCACCATTTTATGAGATGTAGACAGTGTAAAACTCTGACTGACTCTTCTGACCGTCTAGAGAGTGTTTCTTTCCATGCTCAGAGCCTGTGAGTGACTTATATCAAATCCCAGGAGGAGCAGGGAGAGCTGCACTCTTCACATAAGCAATGCTGGACATGGTCAGCCCTGGGATGGGAGAACTCCAAATAAAACTGGAGTTTTAAATGTAAATAAAACTGGTGGTGTTTGTTGGTGGTGACAGTGTTCTTTCTTGACCGACCAGAATGTGCAAACCAATATCCCAGTTGGATTGCCAGGGCTCTGTGCAGTGCCAGGTGCTGACTACTTGCTTATTAGAGATCCAATGACACTGTTCGAAAGGGTATGAATGTTAACTCTGGTGTCCATTCTGCACTTGAACAATCTGATTTACCTAAAGTTCTCCCTTAATTCAATTGGTGAATTTCTAAATTCTCTCCTTGACCCGCTGTAAAGCGGGGCTCCTGATGCAGAATGCTTGTCATGTGTCACCCAGGTAGGGACTGGAGTTCAGTGGTGGATGATATGGGACCTTTTAAACCTCTTATCTGTAAGGAGATATGTATAACTCTGAGATAAAAAATACATCTAATTTAATTAATTGAAAAATATATTTTTGCCGGTTTTGATCAGAGGTCTTTGTAGATCTGTGAGAGATCAGTGCCAACACTAAAAGGAGAGAAATTATGGTTGTAATTACATTACATGTTTTTTCATTGCAACCTGAGAACAGGCATAATATATTTCTAAGACAAGTTATCAACAAGTTACACACTTGCAGACTATATACAGTATATAACGTAAACATTCCGGAAGAGTAAAAGCTTTTCATTCTAACAAAAACAGAAATTGTCCTGTAGGCAGGAACCCATTTCAGAGTGTGTATAGGAAACTAATCCAAAGGCATGAATCAAAAGTCTAGTGCTCAGCTCATCAGTGCTCCTTGCTTTAAGTTTCAAATCAGAAATCTCAAATATTACCTCCTTTCAAAGAATTTATATGGAGCGGAATAAAAAAGGCATGCTATTAGATGGATGAGACTTTTTTTGAGGAAAGAAATTTGCATTTTGAACCATTTTGTGAAATGTCACTTCCAGCTGCTCATTTCAACTTTACTGATACACAATAAAAACACACGTCTTGGATCATTATGCATGGTATTTTAAATTGTAAATACTATTTACATTTTAAACAGTGAACAGGAAGGCTTGTTGATTGTTGGAGCAGTGTTGTTGCTTGCGATAAGAAAACACTGAGCTCGAATCAGTTTATTAAAACAGTGCTTGGTGCTCTGTTTTATAATTGATGTGAGCTAAAATGATAAAATTGGGCTTATTAAGAATCTATATAGATTCAAAAAGACATGATTTTAATTAATGCAAGAGCAATGAAATAAAATACCTTTTGACTTGAAGTGAAGATCTCTAAATTTTGTTTGGTACAGTATGTTTGTAGACTGAGAGAGGTCAAGAGTAACCAAGAAACTAAAAGAAAAGGGTTTCCTTACTCTCCCATCACCATCACATTTGCCTGATCCAACTGCATAATTATTTTCAGATGTCAGAAGAACCTATGCAACAGCAGAATGACTGAAGCTCCCCTTCACATGAACCTAATCTGCATGTTCAGAGGTTGTGCAGTGGTAACTGTGGTTAGAGAAGAATTTACCATCTTATGTAGTCCAGAGAGCATTGAGGTGGCAGCAGAGAGAATGGAGGAGTGTTATTACTGGCTTCTCTACCATGTTTATGCTGATCTCATGGAACATACCTTGGTAAAGATGTCATACAGTTGTTCACTCTATACTGCCTGCCCCAGTCCATCAACACAAGATGCATTCTATGCAAATCAAAGGGAACATGGAACAGTGACACACTGGCAAAGACCCTGAGCCAACAGTTTTTTTGTTTCCTGCAAGCCAATCCTGACACGTCGATATTCCGGCAGGACAATGCAAGTCCATACAACGATCCTAGGATTACAATGACATGACCGCGATCAATTCAGCCTTCACTGGGTAGGTGCAGCGGAAAAGGAAGAGAGGCAAAAACATCCCGTAACAGCTTATCCAGAGGCTGATCAGGTCTGTGTTTCAATACTGCCAGGATCGGGTCCTATGTAATAGTATGTACCATTATTATAGTAGTTCAGGTGGGTAGCTGCGTCAGCATGCATAGTCTGCAAAGGAACAAGTAATAGGTTTATTCCATGCTGAAAAGAGAAAAGAGAAAACATGTTTCGGCTGTGAAGCCTTCTTCACCTGAAGAAGGCTTCACAGACAAAATGTTGTGTTTTCTCTCTTCTCTTTTCACCATTATTATAGTATGTATTATTATTATTATTATTATTATTATTATTATTATTATTATTAATAATAATAATAATAATTACACTTATATAGTGCTTTTCTGATCACTCCACTCAAAGTGCTTTGAAAGTAACAGGTACTCTTAGTGTGGCAGTGTGCTTACCACACACCAGCTATTGTTTTCCTTTGAAACATGTCACACTGTCAATAGTAAAATGATCATAATTGGTATTTGTTTTCACATTTCTTGTGATTTCAACATATGATCTCTAATTTAAAATATTGTTAAACACCTTAGATCAGACTGTCCTCTTTCTTTTGCATATCATTATTAATGTTATTCTGTGTCCTACATTTTATGAATTATCTTGGAAATTATTTGTTAAAAAGAAGATAAAAAAAAAATCTTTGCATTTTTATCATATAATTGGTATTAAAGAACCAGGCAAGTGTCTGTAAATAAACCAATCATTAAGATCGGATACCTATTATCCTTATATGATGATATTGTAAAAGATATAATCAAGACTCTTTAATATCTATTATATTAATAATAAACAGAGGGAAAACAATTGTAACTGCCCCTACCACTATCCACCATAGGTTTTTAATGGATTCCTAGTGTAACTGGAATAAACATGCAGAACATTTTATTTAACATTCCTGTAGAACTCCAATCATGAATGAAAACTGTATTTAATTAATCTGTCTGATTTTAATGCAAGAAGCCTCAGTGCTTTAAATTTGTCAGTAAGGAAATTTTAAAATTCCTTCCTTTCTGTCATTGCGTAAGGCTCTGAAACGCCCCTTAGCAAATTATATCACCCCAGTGATTACAAAGCTTTTGCTTTGGAAGGCACTGATTAATAAAGCCATTTTTCATTAAGCCAAAGCACCATGAACATAAGTGTCTCATCTGTTAACTAAAAGCATCCCTTTGGTGATAATTATCAGTGTTTTAGTATTTTTTAATGTTATTTGCCATTCATGAAGTGTCCATCTCTTCAACTCTAGAAAATAGATGTTAGAAAAGATATACTGTACTGTGCATATATATAAGCAATATACTGCAAGTACAGTACCTTACTTTAGAATTATATATATTGGAATAGAGACAGCACCATACTTTGTGTTCAGGCTCAGTGTGTATATTATTGTCTATTTTTCAGACGTCTTTAAAACTATTGCTGTCATATGATGAAAATGGGGGGGAGAACACTCACATGGCTTAATCCTTATTGACAGTGGCTGGCTTTGTGCTGTGATCTTTCTATCTGTGAGTGTATCTTTCTCCTAGATTATGTAGCTGTCATTCACTGTTACTGAATGTAGCTGATACGTGAACCATTTGTTCTCCTCTACATTAATGTTTACAATGCCTGTAGATGTGATAATGGATATGTGCAGCTTCTTGGCTGTGTGCATGCTGCTACTCAGTAAATCGCTGCTGTCCTGCAATGAGCTTTTCTGTATTTTTGCTTTATTGTAATCTATAAATGTATATACGTTTTGTGGAGCTTTCTGTAAAAAAAAAGTACGAAGGTGTCATAATCCCCAACCCCATCCAGGGTGCACTGGGGGGAACTGAAGCAGGCCTCGTTTTCCATGAAGGTACAGGCGGCACAGACAAATTGAGGCGGAGGGAAAATTTTCCAATCAGGAGAAGTAGCATTCATTGATTCTCAGTAAGCTGTTTTCATTCTTGTTAAAAAATGCTATTGGTGATTTTCTTCTAATAAAATGTAATGTATAACACTTACAGCTGGGCAAAGTACAGTGTAACATTTTAAGTACTCCTTAATTTAAATGTACTGCTTGAAAAGCGTTGCATTAGAACAGTTCTGCTAAATTACGTTACATTAAATTAAAAAGGAAAAGAAGAAGGTATGGAAGAATCTAGCGTTTATCACCTGGAACTGGAACTGGTTTGGCATAATGTTACCATGAAAACATAATTTAGTTTTTACTGTAGCACACAACTACTCAGAATCAGTTGTTGTTATATAGTAGTAAACAAATCAATCAATTATATTATGTTTATTTTTATGATTAACTATATCAGTATGTGGTACTACAAAACATACATACACTAAAAACCTCACATCTTGATAATTATTAAAAAAGTGTGTGGTGAAGGAAAGAGGCAAATAGTTCCTTGCGAATCCCGTCAGTTGTGTTTAAAATTTTCTATGAAATTATTTTTTAATCCTTGTGAAATAATATTTTAATGTTTCTAAAAATAAAAATAACCACAAATTGCCATTATCTTATACCATTACAGCACAGGCAACATTGCAGAATGAAAAAAAATGGGAACTGTTTTTTGTAAGAAAAAGATAAACACATTGTTAAATTAAATTTTTAAGCTTTTTAAAACAAATAGTGTGTTAACCTTTCTGTACAGAATGAATGACAAAATCATCCAGTAACTGCTTAGAAACACCTACTAGGCGTTTTTTTTAAACAAAATCTGCTGCTATGAATTATTTGTAACTGAAAAAGAAGTCAAAGAAAACTCATCTTCAATAACCTCATCTGTGCAGGGTCCTTGGGAATATAAAATCAAAGTCCATTCATCTGCCTTTGTCCAGGAGCCTAGAGTTTTATCAGAGGGAGGGAGACAATCCTGTATCTTTGTTTTATCAAATACACCTAATTTTTAAGCAGTGTCTTTCTTTAGACTTCCATTCCCACAGGCTTTTGTTTTTCTATTCATTTTCAAAATGTTAAAGTTATACTCACCCTATCTTATAGAATGTCCTGTACTGTATATGCATACATTAACATGCATGTTCTTTTTTACACTATAGCTCTATTTCTTGACTGACTCCAAAGCTAATCTGGAAAATTAATCTGAGATCTAGAAAACCACCAGCTAAACTTTGACCACTGGATCTTTTGCCTAATAATTTGAGTTAAGTATGATTACCATAAAGGTCCTCTACTTTTTCTTCTTTTTGATAAAACAGTGCTTAATAATTATTGTGAATTAATTATACAGTACCTACTGGGTACAGATAACCAATTTAACTCCAAGTAAAGTAGACAATCATGAGTTCTATATTAGCAATTTAAAACACATTTACAAGGGGAACATGACACGGTCTAGCTTTATTAGTGTCTCTAGGGAAACTGTACAATGCATAATATCTGAGTGATCAGGTTAAGTAGAGAGGCAATCATCTTACATATCGTCAACATCAAACATCATTTTTTTGCAAAAGCTGTCCGCACTTTAAAATGTTGTAATGAAGAGTAGATTAGACCAGGCTTGCAATCTATTGTACTATTGTACTTAAATAAAATCCTGTTGTTTTTTAAATAATAGTATAAATTCCATTTATCCTCTTCATTTTAGCTTATGGTTGAACTAAAGTATGTAGCATACTGTTTTTTAGCTTTTGTTTTATTTACTCTTGGAATAAATCCTTTTCTGTTGCCATCCATTCTCTCCAGATTCCAAGGCTATCATATGCCATTCTACTACGTTTAAGCTGTGTTTCAATTCCTTCAAGGTCTATTTTTCTTATTGTAAACTGTATTGTGGTATTTCCTCACCTCTGTTTGCCAGACTTTGTCTGGATTGTTTGAAAAGAGTAGATCAAACCTGCATTTCTTATTTGTAGGTGCTCCGACAAACTGTGTAAGGAAACAATCACGAACCATGTCTACCATTTCATTGACTGCTGCTGACATTAATATATAGTAGGATTTTCCTCTCTATGTGGGGAAATGTTGTACAGTAGTCTCCCATTAAAAACAACATCTTTTGCACGTAAATTCATGATTTCAATTTACGGTCATGGATTACAATCAACATCTGGATTTGGTGGTCTACACAACATACTTGTAACACTATACCTTTAGAATGTGTTTGATGCATCTTACTCATAGATTCTGATACTCTGGGTCCTTCCAGTTCTGACATAGTGCTATGTTGTCTCCTCTTTTATTTTACCGGTATCTCTGTAAGAGTGTCTCCAATTATTTTATCTTCATCTCCACTTTTTTTCAATCAGTCATGTTCCTATGATCCCAGTCATACAGCATAAGTGCCCCTTAATGTGGTGCTATGGCTTCTACCTCATGTATATTGTTTCAAGAATTTTGGCATAAGCGTTTGATTATCTGGTCCGTTGTTTTGTTTTCCATAATTGGTTTCATATATTTATTTGAGGTAGAGTGTTATTTGTTTTTTGTCTTTTTTTAATGATGATGACAAAAATTTCCACCCTTTTGGATGGACGATAAAGTTTTTTAAAGATAAAGATCTTACATAGGTGTAATCCATCATCAGCAGATGCCTTTTGCCGTCAAAAGGTTTCCAGTGGCCATTCGTCCACACAGAATGTTCTCCTCCATGTGTTGTGTTGACATATTTCCATTTGTATCTGTTCACCTTTGCCCGGTCTTGGTAGAAACAAAAAACACTCTTTGATTCTTGCCCTGCCCAACTGGACAACAACAGCTGGGTCGTTACCTTTCCTAGCTAGAAGCCTGTCAGCCCTGTGGATATTATTAGCCACCTTCACTCTAGGGAGGCAGCAAAGTCTTGTTATGGTCTCTGGTGGAAATCTCAGTTGCAGTCTCCAGCAGCTGCCACTACTCTTTGAAGTATTTGAAATTTCAGATGAAGAAGCCCTGACTTTGAACTCCCTTTCCATGCCTGATTGCAGGCAGAGTTGCTGGATGATCTGAAACTGGGTATGATACTGGGTTGTACAGAATGAATTGGTTGCTAAATGTGTTCTTTCACATCCTGGGACCAGCTTCTCTTTTTGTTTTTCCATGTACTTTCTATGACATTCCAGGATGCACACACATCTGGATGTTGGTTTTGTAAGTTGTTCAATATCCTGGAGCCCTTTAAGTCAGTTTTGTCCCTTCTTCGGTGGATTCAGTTTATCTATCAGCCTCTGGAGTTTGTGGCTGTAACCACAGATGTAGTTTGGCTGTTGGAGTTCCTCAAGGAAGATCCATATGTCACACGAGCTGCAGATGACTGGTTAAAACACCTCTTTTTGAAGAAATAAATGTGTTGTAAACCTGACATGTTTTTTGGTGGTGATGAGAAATAGCTATGCTGTTTCCCTACAGCTGCTTAAATGAGTTCAGTCTTCCTGCTTGCAATTATCACATTTTCAGCTCCACCTGTGACACTTTGACCTGCAAACTAACCTCTAATGGCCATCACTCTTACAACGCAATTTAATTTTTTGTTCTTTGGAAAAATCAAATTATTGGCTGTAATAACTGTTATCCTCCGAGCAGGTTCTTAACCTAATAGAAAATGATCTTCACCTGGCTTGAATCTCTCCCTCTAAGATTATTCTTTTTTTCTCCATCTACAGTCCTTTTCTGTGTTCTTTCTTTTTTAAATATGAAGAATTGACACAATACCAAGAGGAAAAAGAGCAGAAATAGTTCTTTATAGTATTTAGTTCTTCACACCACCAACTACTGTTTGGCTAGACATCTGGGATACAGTGCTTTTGCCTCATGAAATGAACACCAACATATTTCTGCTGGTAGGTTGATTCTGCATCTGGAGACATGAGTTTAATGAACAGCACAAAACCAAGATTTTAAAATAATCAATAATGAATATTACTTCATGACAGAAAATAAAAAATCATGTAAGAAACTTAAGACAGTTCTTCATAACTCTTGTAAGTTTCACCTTCTATCTACATCTTTCACGCTTGCCGTCCCAAATCAAATAAGTGCTATTTCTAGAGGTAAAACATTGGCATAAATAGTGAAGTTATTCAGGAGAACAAAATGATTGTAATTGTTATAAAACACATAGCACCCCAATGGCATTCCTGAATCCTTAACCGTTGTACTTTAATTTACAGGACCAGTGTCTAAGTGTTTTTAATTTGTGTAACATTTTCCTAGGACCATACTGCCTGTACTGCCTCAAAACCATGTCCAGAGCATATCCCTGAAGCATAGAGTGTAAGGTGTGACTGACCACACAACTACTATCCTATACAAGCATGAAATGGCTATGACATACAGCAAAGAAATTCAAGGATGATCAAAAAATAAATAATGAAATACTGATGAAATTGTCAAAGGTTGCCAATGAAATAGTGTTCAAAGCTAAATTTGAACTTGTGAAAAAGAGCACAAAAGAATTTTCTTTATTCTGCTATCTTAAATTTCCCTACTGAAGTTCACGTTCTCAGAGTCTGAGGAGAAAGTTCAAATGGCCAAGGGGATTTATTTACTGATATTGCAAACATACCAAGAGTCCACACGAGGAACACAAGCAAAATGCAGACTCTTGGAATAAGTGGAACGGAAATTCCCGTTAATCTTATTTTATTCATCTCCTAACATTCACTCTGTGGCGTCTGCTTCATTCTGCTGAACCTGGATGCAACCCTGAGGAGCTGGAGTTATCTTCTTTCTCATCAGCACACTTCCACACAGCCGCTGTGATGAACTGCACACCCCAAGACAGATGCTCAGAGCTCTGTAAGTGGTTTGGAGCAACAAGGATCTTTATCCCCGTTCGCTATAGCATTTAGAAGCACTCCTACAGCAAAGCCAGCGTAGTGCTATCCTTGTCTTGGGATAGCACTGTGCTGCTTGAGCCAAACTGCCTCTCTGAAAAAGGCCCTGGGCTCATGGAAATACTGACTCCATGTTTTTAGTTTTTAATTATTTTAAAATGGATACAGTATTTCAATATCTTGAAATTATCTTAAAAAATATATTTTTTAAGGGAAAACAGAAGTTGTCCAAAGAACAGTACTGAATGAAGGGACTTCCTAAGCCTAAAAAACACAGGATAGGAGTCATCTGCTTCACCAAGTCTTATCCAGAAAAAAAGGAGCCCCTTCAAAACACTGGTATTCCCTTTTCATGCTGACAAGGCTGAATTATTAGCAGTCCCCGGTGTTCAATAAAGCCAACAGCAGGACGACACCACAGCAGGCAGGTGAAACCCATCAACCAAATTACTTCATCTGGCAAATACTTCTGGTTTTAAATGCAACAAATATCAGCTGTCAATCTGATAAAAATCATATACAATCATATAATGTCTTAATGGAATGCCTTGAACTAAACATTTTGCAGCTCAAGTTAAACTAGTTGTCATGTTTTTTGTTGATACTGTAGTTTGTCCTTTTTTTACATACTGTACTTTATGTTGCAAGTGATTTACAATTACATTCAAGCAACTTACAGTGCTTACATTGGTGAATTGATATTCAAATGCTATGGTAGAGTGCTTACCTTATTGGCTATGGTATTTACTAGGTTAATAAACTGAGACAGAATTCTTGTGTTTCAGATTTTATCATTTTAGAGTTATGTAAAGGAGGACTGAGGAGGTACAGTAGCGAAGGAGAGCTGGGCATGCCACTTGCATCATCAAAGGTCATTGTTTGGTGTCTGTCAGTTCACACTGAGATAAATGTTGAGTTCTTACTGTCCATGCTCTTTCCTAATATAATATAATAGTAACAAGTAATAGGTTTATTCCATGCTGAGGAGAAAGAAAACACAACGTTTCGGCTGTGGAGCCTTCTTCGGGTGTGAAGAAAGCTCCACAGCCAAAACGTTATGTTTTCTTTCTTCTCTTTTCAGCATGGAATAAACCTATTACTTGTTCCTTTTCTGCCTACGCATGCTGATGCAGCTACCCACCCGAACTATTATAATAGTAACTGTCTGCAGTATGCTAGGACTTTAGTACAGCTTTCATTACATATAGAAAGATGTGCTTCCATACTGGACATAAAGTAAAAAAGTCAATTACATGTGGGATGAAACCTGCTTGAAGTATTCAATAAATATTGTTCTTTGATAGTAAAATATAAAAAACAATAAGATATGTGCACTTTTTAAATCTACAAAATCCATTATCTTGAAACAAATTCAAGTCATTTTTGAAAAACTGACATATGAACATTATAACAGGTCACTTGAAGTGTCAAACACAAAGCTGATTGCTTTTGAATCCAAAGAATAGCATAGGATATATGGGCTTACTTTAGTACACGTATGGAATTCATTATGAGACTGTAATCATTGGATTAATTCCTAGCTTCCTAGCTATGCGTTGATAGCTACTCTTCATCCAAAAACCAGACATAGAAAAGAAGTAGTTCAGGTGGGGAGCTGCGTCAGCATGCGTAGGCTGCGAAGGAACAAGTAATAGGTTTATTCCATGCTGAAAAAAAGAAGAAAGAGAACACAACGTTTCGGCCGTGGAGCCTTCTTCAGGTGTGAAAAGAAGTAGATAGAAAAGAAGTCTTCAGGATAGAAAAGAAGTAGCTGACATTTCTATACAGAAAATGACATTACAGGTATTTCAAACATAACAGTATTAAATCCAGATATGAATGCACACAGAAACGTGTTCTATACAAAATGTTTGTTTGATTGAAAGGATTTTTTCATTTTAAGGAAACCCTATGAAAACGTTAACTTGAAAATATGAAATATAGATTTATTTTTTATGTTTACCTCCTAAGACGGATGTGTCGGACCGAACATAACAGTTAAATAATTCTAACATTTCTACAATGTAGAGTATCTATCTTTGAGGTGCTTGAGTGTATTTAAGAATTTTTAAACCATTTGATCATTTTAAATGTACACATTTTGTTAGGATTAATTTCACCGGGTCTTTTCTTTCTCCTTACTCATTACAATCATGACAATCAAAAGTTGGTAAAAAAAAAACTATTGAGCAAAACCATTTTTGAAAAGTTACTCTTTTTGCCACTTTTCAGATTAAAATCATTTGTATTAACTGTATATTCCTTTTATTATAAACCATTTTGAGTAAACCTGACACTGTACTGTTATATGGAGTTTATAAAGTTCGGGAGGGATGACAACAACCACGCTCAATCGTACTCAGCTGTCAGCAATTAGCAATCACTCCCATCATCCTTCCTCCACCAAATGCTATAAATACCAACGTGATATCTCTCTCCCTTGCGTGCGACTTTCGCATCCCACCTCCACCCCAGCTCCACCTCTGCAGTGACCCCTTGGTTACCTTGCGGGGGGGTCATGGCCTCCTCGTCCTATGGCCAGGAGGCCGGCCCTCAGCCAAGCGGGTTAAGCCAAATATTCACTCCACAATAGTTCGCCACGCTTTGATTTTGGGTCGTTGTCATTCCTCGTGAAGTCATTTTGATGTATGTACTCATCAGTAAAGTCCTTACCAGCTATAGAAATTCTGGTCCTGTGGTTTTGGAGAACTATAGCATGTTTGTCTCTACACTGTGTCCATGTAAAAAAAGTTTAGATCTACAGTAAGTACAAATTAGGTAGTGTGGTGGATAATAGTTGTCTCTAATAGTTGACTTAACAGACAGTATGATTATAGTACTTCAGGCTGTGACAATGCACAACAAGGGCCAGTGTCATGTTCAAGGGATGTACACAGTGAGTACCTCCCATATCAAAAATGCTTCAGTTAATTGCTGATTGAAGGGGACACAAAGAGGTTATTTATCAGATTTAGTACTATACAATTAAATAAAATGCCATCTTGGATCCATTTACAGTCATGGTTTGTTTGAGAACCAAAATGGTCCAACAAGTTAAAGGCCAAGGCCCATCAGTAAATGACAGTGACTATAGAAAATCAGGGACACGTAAGTAAACAAGACAACTAGAGCCAATCGGGGTTTCCACTGGCTGCAAAATCCTGCATACTCTCTTTGTGAATTTTCCTCACTTTTTTATTCTTAACCTTATAATGAAGAGTTCAAAAAGTTTTGCATTTCAAATATTGTAAGGAAAAAAACTTGTGATGACAGTTTGATTTGTGTTTTCTCTGTGAAAATGTCATAAAAGCCATTGTTGTCCTCAAGTCTGTTCAGAAATACTCCTGAAATTTTATTCCCTAGGGATTTATTAGAAGCTTGTTACTACTTTGGCTCCTATCTCTTCCTCTTTCTTTTTTTCTTGGATTCCTCTAGGACTCTTCTAATCTATTCTTCTTTTCAAGTATGAATGTTCAAGCTCTTCAGAAAGGACGGATAACAGACATTTAACCTCCAGAGACAAAGCCACTGTCTAATGAAACACTGAGAAGAATCAATTAAGCAGCACAAACAGACAGCCCCAGTAAAAGTGCCAGTAAGCAATGAAGTTGAAATTCACTTATTAAAGCAGTGTGCAAATTAGTTTTTTTGTGAGACTTACATATCCTGTAAGAAGTCAACAAATTTGTATTTTAAGCCCGAAATCGCCTTTAAAAAAAGATTATCTGCAAAATGTTTTAAGCACTGAGTTTAAGGAGTGCATTATTTAATTTATGCTGCCAATGTCTCTTCAAAAACACTTTATACTCCAAGTTTATTAAGACTTTAAAAATGCTGTCCTTTTACTTAATATTAGATTCTTTTCAACTTGAAAAAATAATGTCCTTAAATGTTCTGAAAATGACACAATGCAAAAAAGAAGTACAGCCAGTTGCATAGCTTTCCCTATTAAAAAAGTATTTACACTTTTGTCCTAGCTATGAATCGGGAATTGATTCTATAATGTACACTACCTGCTTTTTCTGCAAGACTTTAGCTGTCCCCAGAGCAAAAACTAATTGTCTCAAGAATGATCAAAGTCTTTCTGTCAACAGACTGCACTCTTCTAAAACTGATTTGAAATCTTGTTGTCAGGGAACAGAAATGTGAAAATATTATTTAAATTCTTAATTTACTACGCCTTCCTCCTTGTTGAAAAATTTAATATTCACTTATTTTGTTTTCAAAGAGGCAGAACCAAAAAACAATTGTATTAGAAGCACTATCATGAGGTACGTACACTAATGACATGGTTCAGTTTTAACAATATTTTCTCTATATTTTGAGAAGGGTTTACATTTAAAAATAATGCTGTTAAACTGAAGTTATGAATATTTACACTATGCACCGTCCAACATAAGAATAACATTCACTAAGTTAATTTTTCCAGGAACTGATGCATAAGAAATACACGTGATTAAGGTTTTATATTTTCTTAATTCATTCACAATTTTTAAAGGGTGAATCGCCGGTGATCTTAAAAGGAGTCAACATGATGGCTGTGCTATGATTCCTTCACCATGGAACATTTCTTTTTAGATTTTTAGGGTTAGTTTTAAAGTTAAAGCCTCAGAAGACTTCAGAAGAAAAGTAATTAAAACAGGAAACCTCTGTCTACTGATATTATCTAAACTTCTGGGATGACCAGCATCTCAATTACTTTGTAAGGAAGGCCTATGTTTGTTAAGTAGCAATAGTTATCACAAGCTTGATTCCCCAAACAGTCCTCCTGTCATTATGGTCGAGTAAAAGTGCTAAGGTTGTCCTTGTTTTTTTCTGTTGCTGTTCTCTGGGTTTAAAGGAGTATATCCCCTTTAGTCCAGGAGGGCACCAGCCCTTCTTTTTCAATCAGTGTCAAACAGATCACGTTAATCTTGACAAATTAAGATTGCTAGCTCAGTTAAAATTCAATGAAAAGTAGAAGACATCTTTCCATTCAGGGGTGTAAATCTGTGAACGACTCCACAATGCATGTCTGTACTGTACATTATGAGCGGAAGCACACCGAAAAGCATTTGAATTTTTGCATAGATGTGAAGTTTACACTAGAGCATTGATGACTATTTGGATGGGTCATTTAGGAAAGGATTACAGTCCTTTTTCGCCCTGGTCTGATGATTTTTCCCTGCTATGCATCTGACAGAATGAACTCGGATCACTTCTCATTTCTTCTTCACGTAATTGAAGACCCGTAACTGACACTGGATTGATTTGCTCTCCAGTTGCAGATTCTATCATGTCTGAGCTCATCTTACAACCCAGACAACAGTAAAACTAATTAAGAAAAAACAACAAGCAAACAAACATGAGACAGCTCTTCAATGTTTAATCCAATATTATTCAAAGCACATATAGTTCCTCTCAATTTTATTTGAGGAAATTAAAGTGAAGATTCAAAACACATATGTGAACATTAAAAAAAGCATCAGGAATAAATGACAAAGTAACATCTGATTTTTTTCTCCTTTTGGAGAGCCCTCTTCATCAATCTGTAAATTATTTTTTGTGAGTTTCATTTGATTTCAATGTTTTTCAAATGTATTTTGATGCTACATTTTTGTTCTGATTTTAATGACCTTTTACTGTGTCTCTGAGCTGCACACTTATAACTTATAACTCTCACAGTAGAGCTTTCATGTATTATAACAGTATTAGAAAAAACAGATAAAAAGAGGAAAAACACATAAAACTAACATTTGATTTTGTTTTATTAAATATTCTAAAAATTAAATGTCAGTGTAAATGTTCCACAGAGTAAATACTATAGTTGTTAAACTGTACCCAAGGCATTACAATAATACTGTCATGTACAGTACAACTATTACCATTGTGTACTGTATAATCAAACCTCTCTGGGCATCAGATTTTGACAAGTTCCCCAAACCAAAAAGTATGTGTGGGAAACAATCAAGACCATTGATCAAACCTCTTGCTTGTGAATGAGATTCAATAATGCTGGGTTACAAATTTTGATCTGACAGACTCAATTTTGGATATAATTACGCCGCAGTGTACCGCGCCATCCAGGCCCCAGTGAGTTTCTGAAAAAAAAAAATGTCATATAGGAGGAAAAAACCATTCGTCCTAAACCTGACTTGGGACACAAAGTCCAGCCCTGGGCTTAAAAATTGTCTAAGTAGTGTGTTAATGCTCACCCTAACCCTACCTGTGGTGTCAGCTGATCATTTCCACTGTCTGTATCTGAACTTTTCTGGGCATAGGATTTTGAAATGTTTCCCAAACCAAAGAGAATGAGTGGGAAACAATCAAGACCACTGATAGAAGCACTTGCATTTGAATGACGTTAAATAATGCTTGATTACAACTTTTGATCTGACTGACTACGTTTTGGGAAACAATTGCTGAGTGGTGCACCCCCACATCCAGGCCCCAGGGAGGTTCTAAAAAAAATGAGATAGGAGGTAAAAACCACTGGTCCTAAACCTGACTTGGGACACAAAATCCAGACATGAGCTTAAAAATGTTCTAAGTAGTGTGTGAATGGTAACCCTAACCCTACCTGGGGTGTCAACTGAGCATTTCCGCATTCTAAAATGAAACCTCTCTGGACACAGGATTTTTACATGTTCCCCAAACCAAAAAGTATGAGTGAGAAACAATGAAGACCAAAGCTGTTGCAAGTAAATGAGATTCAATAATGCCTGATTACAAATTTTGATCCGACAGACTCAATTTCGAATACAATTACGGCGCGGTGCACCGTGCCACCCAGGTCCCAGAGAGTTTCCCAAAAAATAATTCAGACAGGAACAAAAAAATCACTCGTCCTTAACCTGATCTGGGACCCAAAAACATGTGCTAAGCTTAAAAAGTGTCTAAGTAGTGCGTGAATGTAAACCCTAACCTATTTTATTTTACTCGCTCAATTTTGAACATGTCTTGATATTTAAAAATACCAACAAAATCAGTATAGTGTTGATAATATAAGTATAAGAGTTTTTTCAACTTAGTTTTATTTGTGAATATTATAGCACTACTGTGTTAATTTGTGCTATATGAATATAATTATATCGTTTTTCATTTCTTTAGATACGTGATTCCATATTATATTCCGTATTAATCAAATTCTAAAAAGTATGTGTTTTTTTTACTGCGATAACAAGCGCAAATATTCATAGAAAAGTTTAAAACTTTTTACGAAGTATATAAACTTAATATAGCCAGAAGGAGCACGTACAAACTTTCCCAAAATAACCCCAGTATGTAACCGAATGAAAGGCTTTGATGCTTAAAATGTTTAGGAAGAAAGTGGAATGGTGTGCATTTTTTATTTAAACCAGCCATATACAGTTTACATAATATGTTTATGTTCCTAAATTAATATTGTTTCTAACCTTCAGACACGTCATGCTCCTTTCATGCTCAGCTACTAAAATTTCTCCTTAGTTGTAAAATTCCATATTAATTTTCAATATTAAGTGGATTAAAACATGCACAGCAAAGAGATTAAATGATTAAATTGTTTCACTTACAACCAATGCACCACGAGTGCCCCTCTCAAACATTTTTGCTGCCAATCGCGTACTGCTGTACTATGCGGTGAACTATAGGGGGTTGTAATGTGCACTTTGAATGGTTGCATCTGTACATGTACATCACCACTTACATTAAACACTGTTTTCTTCAAAATCATCTTCATAAATACTGAAGTAATTTTAAAAACTAAAATGAGTAGCCGGCTCAGTTCAAAGTCTTTAGTACTGAAAAAGATAAAATTGTGGTTTGAATATATAACTAAAGAAGGCGGAATGTAGCCAAGATTACCAAGATACTGTAACCAAGATTAGTGTGCAATTACTCTGTTAGAGCTCTGAGTTTAGCACACACAAATTACAGCACTGTTTTTCCTACATCGTGAGTAATGCATCACTCACTAACAATGTACATCAATGTTGAAATGTGTTTAGCACCATATTGATTAACTTACCTACAATAAAGCTATTCAATAGCACATTCATATTGTCTGCAAGCCCCCAGTATTCAAAATATAACTACATTTAACTTTGGTTTGTTTCAAGTAGTTTTTATGTCTTTTATGTTTTCTTTTTGCGGAGTATGCTTTTGGACATTATGAATGTATATCAAATCAGACATAGCAGGTTGTGCCTTCAGGGTCATAAAATACATTTTATCTAGAGAAGGGTTGCATTTCATAACAGTCATTTTAAGCCAATGATTGCTGTATCCTATGGTATGATTGAAGTATCAAGACACAACCTCTGATTGCACATAATTATTAGTACAGCTACACAATATCTTCAAAAAAAGGCAATAACCACTGGAAACCATCAAGCTGAAAGCAATGTTAAATAAGCAATTCTTCCCAGGGGTGCACTTATGCAGTCTTTTTTAAATGGCATTTATTCGAGGGCACGGGATGAGTGATTTTACAACATTATACTTGAGTTCCTTCAATTGCTTGGGTACCCTCCACAATTTCTGTTTCTGTTGTACTCTGAAAGCTCCACTTTTTTATCTTCTGAGACCTCAGAATATATACATTTTCAATTTGTCTTTGATTCCAGAATGTTCAAGTAAATAGTTTAAGTTAAAATGTTGTTTCATTTCTGCTACTGCCATTAACATTTCTGAAACTGGACCTGTGCTCTTTTATGTAATGTTCATTTTCATGAATTGAAAATAGAGTTTCACAAAGTTCAGCTTTAAAAGAGTTAGAATTTTAACAACAAAAACTGCTTTGTCAAAAACATTTGTTCAGTTGTCTTCAGTGCTCAGTCTGTTTTATTCTTAGGCTTGTGAGAGCTTAAATATCAGGAATTGACCAAGGCAGGGTTTATATGGCAACTTTAATCTTCAAGCATTTAGATCTCTGCCATTACTTGCCATGACTGTACATATGAAAGTTAATTGATCTGTCATTGAACTGCATACTTCTAAAATGGAAATGAATAAGGTTTTTCCCCATATCTCTTTAACATGAATCTGGTATGACATATGTAATAAAAAACACTTTAACACATCCAAGAACTGAAATCTACAGTAATGCTTTTTGTCAGCAGGAAAACTACTCTTAAAATACAAATTAAAAGTGATGTCCAGCTCATGCCACACAAAATATTTAATAGTATTTTGTGTGGCATGAGCAAAAATTGTATTATTATAAAGTGTATAAATCAAAAGATATTGTATCTGTACTTAACCAACTGATAAAAATATATAAATTGTTAAGGTTTTCTGATAGCCTTGAATAGTTACATGAAAGTTCTAAGCTGCATTACACCCTAGGTATATCTGTAGGTCAGACTGCAGAATACATCTCTGAATGTCCCAAAAAATGGTAGATGATTCCCCTGTGTTCTCTCTCTCTGCTCTTATCTCTTTCTGTGAACAATAGCAAAACCTTTATCTTGTCACAACTGAAACGTGTCACCCTGGTGCTTCATAGAGTGTAAGGGCAAGAGCAAAATTTATATGCCTAATGTAATGGTAATGCACATTAAGCAATATACTGTACAGTACTTAAATAATTTAAATCTACACATTTTTGGTGCTAATCTGTCCTTGTCAGACTCCTACATCTTCATAAATAGGCAATGCATAGACAGTAGATGACACTGTCAAAAAGATAGATGCTTGCATTTTTTCCTTATTCATTTTATTTTTACTGGCTTGTCCATGATGTAATTTGTAGTGTTTCTCATTAACGTACCTCAATTAATGACCAAAAAAAACAATATTAACCCATGAACCTATTTGATGAATATCCTTTCTTTATCCGACATGGATAATAAATGGAAAAAAGTAAGGCTGTCTACACCTTTACAATGCGTGTTGCTTGTTTGCTTTTTTCTTTTTAAATGACCATGAGGAAAGATTATGCAACACACTTTGTTTAGTATTCTAAACTTCAAGGTGGATAATTTATGACCATGCAAGCTTTCCACACCTAAAACAATAAATTAACTAAATTTACACAATGGTGTCGATTTTGTATTCTCTTATGTGTCCTGTAAAGCTTTAGTGTCAAGGAATCTGCAGTTTAATCAATTGGTTATTAGTGTGAAGTAGTGATTTGTGCTCTGGACTCTTAACTGGAAGGTTACAGATTCACACCCCAAGTTTAACACTGCTGATTTATCCTTGAGCAAGATGTTTCACTTTGTCTGTTTCAGTGAAATTCAATTACATAAACGAACATCAAAATGTGAATGTAAAACAAAACCCATGTAAGTCACTTACTGTACATCAAAGCATCTGCCTAATAATTTCATATTAATAACTTAGAATTATGCTATTCATGATGCAGTGCTGCTTCAGAAAGCCCTACCGTTCCATAATCAAAATGTTAAAAAAATATTCTGAAGCCAATGGTTAAAGTGAGGGGACACATAGTGAGTCCCTTTCGGCTAAAAAGAAAATCATTGCACCTCCGCGCCTTAAAATATGGAACTCCTGAAAATAAATCATTCATTCAGTCCTGTAGTCCCTCAGCTCCAGGTGTCCTGTCAAACCATTGCCTGAAGAGGTAAGGTTAAAGACATAAATAATGGAGAAAACAGAACAAGGAACATGTTTGACAGTTAAAGGCCTTTTATTTATTGGTCAAATTACAATATATTGCTCATCAATAGCTCTTGATTTCCCTCTCTGACTCTACATGCAGCTACAAAGAGTCAAATTCCTCCAATAGTATCAATTGCGAATTCATCTTTGTCTGACTTCAGCAGCAGTAAATGACAGCCACTCTGGAATAACAAGAGTGATTAATGATGCTTACTGTATGTGCATATCACAGCATCAGTAAAGAGGAATTCATTATTACATACAGTGTGATTAAAGCTTTGAGCACCCTAATAGTGTTTAAAGCAAAATATACATTAAACAGTCACATCTAGAAAATGTGGGTATGTACAGTATGCTTTTGTTGTAAAAAGCCACAGAAATGTAGGTATTTGGGGTTTTCATAAAGTATTTATCATGCTCCTTTTTCATAAAAACAATTATTTTACACAACAGTATAACAACAGTAGAATACACAAAATAGTTATTGAATATTACACATGCTGAGATGAATATGGCACATGTATATAGCACATGGATATGCACATTTCTTAAGATGTTGCAAGGCCATGCAGATTATAATGTTTTAACAGAGAAAACATAGGAGGGAGATGGAAAGATACCTGTAGAGATGGTCAATATTTTTATCTGATAATTGTCTCCTAAAATTTGGAATTTATTTTAACATCAGCCATCATAATTTGTGTTATTTCATACAGTACTTATGCACATATTTTAATGGTGCAATTCCTTTATGTAGGAATGCAGTAGTTCATGCTGAAGTCATTGATTTGCCAAATGCTGTCCCTCTAAATTGCCAAATACCAAGCCAATTAAATTATTTCAGTTTCACTAACCTTTAAGGAATGCATGATATCACAAGATACAGTAACGAAATGAAAGTAAATATTTAAATAGTTATCACTAACAGAGTGTTTGGTTTTTCAGTACCTTGTAAAATCAAGCATGGTTTAAGCATTATATGGGATTTGTTTTCTGGTTTTTGATGGTACTGTAGATGGATGGATGGCTTTCTAGACTGTCTGCTAGGAGTATGAAGTACAGTTTTCAAATGCTCACCGTGACAAAACAGGGATCTTTTTTCATGTTAATTGATGTATTTCATAACAGATAACATCACAATATTGCAAAAATAAACAAAAATAACATTACTATGTTTGATTTTTGTATGAATGAATTATGGTTTTCATTGTAAGTTTCCACGTAGAGTACAGCTGTAAAGCAATTAAACATTTAAGGCTTAAATACTGTACAGCTGGTGTTGAATTTATCTCTCTGAATGTGCCAGTGAAGTGCAATGCTATTCCTGAGTACTGTAGTTGCAGAATGTATTTAAGTAAACTTGTGAGACATTCTTCTTTGTTTATGTATTTTTACTGTTAACCTACAGTATACATTTCCATTGCGCTACTAATGTATATTCATTTTTACCATGTATTCCTAGCAGTTTCAAACATCATTGGGAAGATTTGTGACACAGGGCTAAAAAACTTGAAAGTATTTCTGATGGGGAAGGCAGTAAACATAATCTTGTTAGCTACCCAGTGTGGTAGGTTGTTGGGCAAATCAGTTTATTCATAGGACTCATACAGTACAGGTCTAAATGATCTCAGCTGCTCAGTTTGCTGTGATGGGAAAAAGAGCTTTAATCGGTTATGCTCTGATGTGATCATTCCAAATTTGAGGCCACTGGAGGAAAAAGGAGATGAATTTTCAAAGTAGTTTTACTTACTCTGATAGGAAATGTTGTCGTTTCTGAATACCTGTGTGCAGTTTCTAACCTCTTGAAGAAAAAGTCTTATGCTCCACCAAATTGTGAAATGCTGTAGATGGCAATCTAACGTACTGCTTTATTCCAAAACAAGTTAAAATACACAAATAAAAATGGCTTTCTTTTAGCTTCACTAATTCAAAAGGTACAGTAATGACCTGAACAAATTACAATGAAGCCATATTTTTTAAGTTGCACTATGAATAGAAAGGGAGAACATTTATCCACAATATCATGTTCAGTCAAAAATACCTAACATTAAGGATGGCCACTCACTGAATCCATTTCTACTTTTTTATATTTCTCTTACATGCCACAAATAAAGAAAAAATGGTTTTGAAGCATGCTATGTACTTCTTTAGAATATTTCTGCTTTTTAATTTCCTGTTGTGTATTATTGTGAAGATGTATTTCTTCATTATTGGCTACAGATGTTTTGAATAAGTTCAGTCAATATATTCCCAGCAGGCCACATTATGAAAAGCTTTGAACTATATTCACTCCACACCATTTTGTTTGCTAATGCAGTTTCAAAAGAAAACCAAAAGTGGAGCTGGGTGTCTTAAATAATGGGATATGTAGAATAAACATCAGAACACCAAGCACATTTGAGAAAGATCATATATTCAGTCATAAAATATAAGTATGAATGCTTAATTATTTGAAAACAAGTGTTCACTTCTAATTTGTCTGTAAACCATTTCAGTCTCTGGAATAAGAATAATGGTGTCAATTATATGGTTATCTTCCAGTTTAACATTTTGGAACTTAATGCAGCAAGATGTGTCCTAGCAGCTGAGTCTGCAGAGTGGTCTGTTCTTTGCCGTGTTGCCTTGGATAGTTAAGTTATCCTTTTGTCTACTTTGCAGATTTGTTGAATAAATAATGTTGACCACTTTAAGGGATTTCCGTTGCCTGCTATAATATCCCTTTCTCGGGTACTGCTGCCTTGAAAATACCTTACCTTCTCCAGTAACAACTTTCTCCTGCTTCATTACAGTAACATTTCATGGCCCCATTATGTCTAATCCCTTTTAGGTTATGGCGTTGTGACAGGAAACTGTTTGCTTATATCAGCAGTTCTAAGCAAGTAATTCTATTAGATGTTACACGTCATGTCTGGTAGATTAATGTGGAAAAAGGAAATATTCTAATGCTCAGGTACCTTACATTAAATGATCTCTTGTGTAAAATAATCTATTTAGGAAAGCATTTATAGTCACTAGGATATATCTGTGTGGAGTCAGAGATGGACTGAGCTTCTGATTCATCTCCCACCTGTTTGTGTTGAGTGCTTGTGCACTTGACTGACTTTTCACACACTGGAAATGACAATTGACTTTGTAATAAAATCATCGTATCAGGCAAAACAAATTGCTACAGTAGTTAATGGTAAGGAAACACTGACTGATGGGCTATATAAATACAGAGGGGGCATTATTTATTTTAAACTTCTTCCTCTTCTACTGTATTGTAGGGCCAAAATAGCACAAACTGTGGATGAATTCCATGACATTTAGAACTGCATTCACATTTTCTTTAATCAGCAAAATGGTTGCATAGCAGTAATCACTGTTGCATCATAGTTTGGGCTTCCATCTGTCTATGTGCAGTTTGCATGTGTTCCTTTCCTCTATTCATGTGGATTTCTTCTCTGGATTCTTCATTTTGCTTGTACCTCAAAAAACACATGTACTGTACCCCTCACCAAGAAAAAAGATAATGAAAGGATTTCCGTTTAATTAATGTAGCTTCAACCTAATTGTGACACACAATTTAAAATTTATTCAGATGGCAGGATTTGTTGTGTTTGGTAACACTTTTTTCCTCCTATGGTAACATGTCTGCTTTGTATCCCTGTTTCCTGTAGTTTCATTTTTTCACACTTTAGCTCAGTCTTTATGTATTGTTTTGACAGCTACATTTGTGCACTGGTTTCCAGTTAAATACAGAATTGTTGAAAAATTCTCTGATGTATAAAGCACGTAACGGCTTATTACCAGATTATTTTGCAGATACACTATATTACTGTCAGCCACAGTATGCACTGACTTCTACATAGACTTCTATATAGACATATGACTTCTTCATAGTACATTGTTGATTAACTGAAACATACTAGTTTGTGAAACAGTACAGTAGAGTATGTATTTTCCCCTTTCTAGATCTTTCCCCCCTTGTTTACTTTAAGTGCTTATCCAAAGCAATCTATGCAACAAACTGAGCTTTTTATTGATCAGATATTACTGCTATGATTACAACTCTCAATTCCAGAGTAAAATGTTAATGTATTGAAGAAGTTCTGGAACTAAAAATGTTGTTGAATGGGGGAGTAGCAGTTGAGTTTCATATAGTTTTAAACGGGGTGAGCAACAGTTACACTTCTCAGCTTCTGTGCCTCACTCAGAAGTTTTGGAACAATGGATATTGTTTTGCTGTATTCTCTTAACTGTCCTTGGGCTGGAAGGAGAGTAAACACGGTGTAAGATGCAGATGGTCAAAGGGTGTTCCTAATACTTTACTCAGATTGATTAACTTCACTTTTATGGTGCGGAAGAAAGACCCTAAGCAGAATCCTCTGAACTCAAAGTACCAGCAGGAGTTTATCCAAAAAACGTGGATCAGGAGGTCAGGCCAGGGTCAAAAACCAGTTAATCCACAATAACCAAGTCGGGATCCAGAAGTTGAAGTCAGAGACAAAGCCAGGGGTTAGAGCCAAAAACCTAGAAATTTTGCAAAACGGGGGAACAATGCAGCTTTAGCTAGGTAAAACCCAATACTGAGCAAGGAGAGGTGTGTCAGGTGTTACGACCATGGTAGGAAGTCTGTGTCGGGTCTTGTAGTAGACCCTATGCGATGCGGTAAGAGCTGAAGAAAACACGAGGTGTGATATGGGAAAACTCACAGGGGTTTAATAGTGCACAAAATAATAGTGACAATCCGTGAGACAGTGAGTGGGGGAGACAAAGAACGGCATCCAAATCCAAACAGGTCCAAAGGTAGGTCAGGGAACAGTCCGGGAGTCCATCAACAACTAATCCATCCTGGGACGCGACAAGGTTAAAATCCCCGGGGAGGAGGAAAACACGAACACACGCAAAACAAGGAGGTCCTAGGGTGACGGGGCGAGATCCTCCAGACCCCGGGCTCAGGAAATGGGAGGTTCGGGGATGAAGCCTATGCCTTCAGGAGACGGACGTACGGTATCCTGGTGCTTGGTTGGCCTCGTGACATCCTTACCCTAATGTTGAGCCTTGAAGACTGGAGGAGCTAGTCTTTAAATAGCAGTACACATATCAGGGTACACCCGGGGAGCTTAGCAACTATCACAGGACTAATAACAGGAGAAGTGGAGCGAATAACAGGAGGAATGTCGGGCGTGACATCAGGTTGGTTTAAGTAGGAAGGTGAAAGAAGGTGTGTCTGATTAGTTAATTGGAAACTGCACTGGAATGTGAAGGAGTTGATTAAGGGCGGTGAGTTCTCCGGGGGGTTACGTAACACTTCACTGTAAATAATGATGGCAATATTAATTAATAAACATTCAACAGTGATTCTTACTGAAGTCATTCAGCTAGCATACATACAGTAGGAATGGGCCATATTATAAGACAGGAACAGAAAGTGGAGAAGATAACATCAGGAGGAAGGGAGAACTGACTTGATCACTTACTGTTACTGTTATTGATCATCTCCAAAGCTACAGGTAGTGGGCTCCTATTTCTAACCAAGCTGGGACCAGATTCTGTCCAACTAATCTGAGCACTGTAAACAGTACCAGACTCTTGAGTATTATTGTAAGAGATTTTGGTACCTTATGTATTTAGATGAATTTCAGATTTCCTATATTGTGGAATCCTCAGGCTAAAGACAATTCTCCTGTTTTAGTGATTTAGTCTTGGATAGGGACATTGGTGGGCATCCATGTTTTAGCGGCAGAGATTTGATACTGGGTAGTACAAATTTTTATTAGGATTCAGTTTTTTCCTTTCCTTTCGTTTATTAAGGTATTTTGGTGTTTCTTTGGATTATAAAGATAACATTTCGTAATAAAGTAAGAAGGACTCTGAAACCCAATTATTTTACTGAACTGTCTTCAGCATTTATGTTGTAAAGTTATATAAATAATGATTGAGAAGATTTTGTTTGTATTGTCTAAGTCTGGACCTGATTATTACTGTTATCAAGCTGTGCTGGAAAAAAAAGAACGTGGTACATGAAGCTACTATATTCTCACCATCTTTACAGTATAATTAAATTATTAATCTTTATTAACAAGATGTTACAAGTGAATTTTAACAGCATTTTACTTTTATTACAATAATTTATAGAAAAGGAGGATAAAATGACAGGGTGACAAGGAATAGGGTTGATATGACACGTTTGGGCAAGGTAATGGCAAAATAAAGGATAATACGAACGAAAGTACAAGGAGACCAACAAACCAACAAAGCCGAAGCTATAAAGAAACATGAACGAAACCGGAGAGACGAAGCCGAAACTGAGCCGAGCAGAACCAAAGTCAAGCGAGAGACACCTTCATTCTGAAAACCTACACGTTAAATACTGATGTTGAGTTCTGATTAGTCGAAAGTTGATTGAAGATGATGTCACAACGGCAAGATGGTGCAGTGATGGACGGGGAGGGGTACCTGAATACAGGAAGTGAAAAAAAAAACATATGGACACGCAAGGGACGTACAGGGAAAGTGTTAAAAACGTAATATCTTCATATGGTGAAGTCTCATATTACAGATACTGTATGTTCAAGTGTCCTTTGAAATTGATAAATTACTTAATTATGTTTGAAGGTACATTCCAACAATGTTGAAGTAACTTGTTTTACTAACTTTAAAGTAAAATGATCATGTGGAAATTTGAAACACCATTTTTCTGTAAAATCAATCTTTTATTGTTTTGTAAGATGTCTATAAATGCCTCTGCAAGCAGATTTTGGTATTTGGGACAAAACGTGCTAAATACTGTAAGTGTAAGGAATTATTATTATTATTATTATCCCAGTGATATTTTTTCTTGCTTTGTGTATTGGTAATAGTTTGGTAATGAGGCATGGTAGACATAATTGTGCGTGTCCACCCATATGTGAGTTTTCAGACATTATATTTTGAAGGTATGGTACTGTATCTGTGCCTTGTTTCTGTTTACAATCACTTTAGCTCACATTACCTTGGGTGACATTGGAAAGAAGGATAGGTGAAAGTCTAGTTCATTCAGGCAGGCTTAGTGGGAGTAATACTGTTTCGTGACATAAGTGAAGTACATTTGTTTTGCCTTTTCACTCAGATTTATGTGCTTTTCTCATTTTTGTGGAACAAAACATGTCCATCATTTCAGTTTTATAAGACAAATTTTATGGGGGTCTAGAACAAAACTGCCCAGCTATTTTCCTAAAGCCTATTCACTGTAATCCTTCAAGATACAGTGGAAAAATAAATACATTAATAGCAATCAAATAATCAAAATAGACCAATAGAAATCTTATTTTGGCATTTTAGTCCTAAGCATCAATTTACTGTGTATGTATTTTGAACTTTACAAATACACTGAACCTGGGTGTTTTTGTAAAGGAGACCAAAAGACGTTTTGTTAAACTTGTGATAAACCTGTACATTGCACTTATAAGAGCACTGAGGTACAGTACATTTTCAGGCTGAAAGGAAATTCCTAACATTGACATGTCAAAAGAACTAAAAGATTTTAGTCGTCTTAAAATACTGATGTATATTTTAATGGCAACAGGCAACAAGTCAGAAAAAAAAACACGAGCAGCATATGTGTAACTTTTCATTTCTTCTCATTTTCAAAGCTTTTGAAGAAATTCTTCTGCTAAAATGTTTTGTATTGTTACCTTAAGGGCTTTGTCAGCTGAATATCTGTGCACATGATGGCAAACTTTTTCTATATATCATGCATAGGAATATGGATTTTATAATGCATCAGTATGTCAGCAAAACCTGACAGAATAAAAATACTTACAGGGCATTTCAAAAGCCTTATGCTGCTGCAATAACCAAGGCAGAATACTGAAGATCCCACTTTGTGGATTACAGCTCAGTGTTAAGTCTCATCTGCTGATGCGTGCAAGTCCCTGGTGTTTCTCAGAAAATCAAAAGGATTGAGAATTAAAGCTGAAGCTCAGTTGCCCAAGGTACATTTCTAGAGAGATTCATCAAGATCCTTCAGAGATTTCTCTAATGATCTGGGAGTGAAATATTACTATTTAGGTCATTATAGGATGCCTCGCACAACATGGTTACCCTGCATCTAGGCTGATTAGCAAACATTAAAGCCATGTTCTGTGCCTAAAATATTTTATCAGAATGATCAGAATGCTTAGTTAAAGCTATATTTTAAATTATATAAATTGGCATATCTTATTAAGATGTGTGCTTGTTCTTTTCAGCTTGATGTCCCTGTGTTTAGCTTCTTTTTCCCAAGCTGACTGTTAAAAAATGTAGCATTTAAGAAATCTAAATTTTCTATGAGGATTTGCCAGAATTTAAGAAATAATACATGGCTTTCTAAGCCATGGCTCTCCTTTTGGTTCTACTTGTGTTTTTCTAGTGTATGAGCGGAAATTTCTCTTACAGCGGCAGTGCACAATTTTCTACTTCTAGTGACTTTGTGTCTCGGTAGCACCATTGAATTTGGTCATGGAATATATTTAGAGGACAGGAAGCAACTCTTGATGGAACACGATGCCCTGCCGTGTCGTTGAAGCAGGTTTGCATTGACCTTTTAAAGAACAGCTGGATGAGATCCTCAGATTGATTATTTCATAATAAACAAGTGAGCAAGACAGAGCTAAGTGGTTGCCTCTTCTAAATTTTTACATGTGTTGTCTCAGGGGACTGCACACTTTGCAGTCATCTACCAAAAGAAACACTACATTTATTTACATTTTGCTTTTTCTACTTTAATCTTTGGAAAATCGGAAACAGCTTCTGTCAATGTTTCTGCTTCTACTGCATAATATGTACTATAATTTAACTAGTTTGTATACATCATTCATATAACTTTTGGAATGAACGCAGATGTATGATGTACACTATGTTTCATTACTGGGCTCAGTTATTTGGTACAACAACCCATTATTGATGTAAGAAATAGTAGGTATTGAGCATTTTTGTCAGAGTTGTATTTTGAAAATCACAATTTTAATAAATCATAACTATGAAACATTATACACACATATATCTTTTCCTCCACTTACTCTATATTACTATGCAGTAAAATTTTATAATTTAAAATGAAATTGACTTTATGGCTACGTCTTAGAAATATTGTCATTTGATGCAGAATCTATACATAACCGATAATACAGTATATCATATAATATATGCAAATGTATCTATATTTAAAGAATATAGAAAAACTATATTACTGTACATGTGTAGCAGTAATGTTAATTTTATTCATCTTTGGTTTCTTAGGTGTTACAGTGATGGCATCAATGTTAGGTTTTTTTTTCTTTCACATTGCCCTTTAGCAAGCATTAAAGATAAAGAGGAAATTGAGCTGTCTTGCAGCACTGAAAAATAAAACTATGAACACGCGAATCCACGGTTGTAAAAGTAATTGACCAAGTAGTTAACCTAACGTGAAGATGAACAAAAGGCTAATAGTGAGGATGGCACTGAAGTGCACCCATTGGAATATAATGTCAGTGTGCTTCAAAATACTGAGTCTAAGAGAAAGCAATTGTAAGAAACAGTACACCTTTAAATGTGCTATGGAGGTCATGCATATGGATAGGCAAATTACCTCTTATTAAATATTAAATCAATTAGACCTGGATGAGATGTTCTAATTAGAAAAGTTATATTTATTACAGATTCAAACAAAATTAAATCTCATAACGATCATGAATGATACTCTTCTTTTTTGTCGTAAGCACTTGAAGCTTCTGCCAAACATCTGATTTGAAAAAAGTTAGGTCCACTGTAAGAAATAAAATCCTCAACTAAAGATCTGTTTCAGCACAAAGTAATTTCCTTAATTAGTTACTTAAGACTTAAGACTTAAAAATGTGAACAGATTTGAACAGTTACAGGATATTGGAATTAATCCCATCAGTCAAAAAAGTAGCACATGCTTTTTTTTTCTCATGCACTTGTATGAAGAATGTAAATAATATCAATAATTTCAAACACACTACTGACATTAAAAAGATAGTTACTTTTATAAATAATAAAATTTAAGTTAAGGTTAAGTATCCAATTAGTTTTCAGTAATTGGAAGATTTCTTTATTGTAGGAAACAATACCAAAGTGGAAGAGATATTTTTACAGTTTGCACTGAACTATCTTGAATTTGAGCAAATAATATGAAGCAGAAGTGGCCCTTTTTAGTATTGTTTTCATGCAAAGCTATTTGAAATGAAAGTGTACTGTATGCACCCTCTTTCACCTTAACACATAGCTGTGAGAGGATAAGTAAAGCTTCTTACTGGTTCTGCCATTCAAATCTTATTGTAAATAACAACCATTTCTAATCACTAGGAAACTGTTTCCCTGTTTACTGCAGTGCCAAAGGCTATAATAAGATGTAAAAGTAATCCCACACATTCTGCTGCCTGCTTTCCTGCTCCTTTCTGTGTATAAAAAAGCACCACAAAACCATCAGCACAGTTCCTGCAGCAAAGGACGTTTGGTTTTTCTGTTGAAAATTCTAACCAATTAACAGTAAATTTCTCCTTTAGAAAAAACAAGCAGAGTTCTTATATGCGAAATATTATCAGTAAGTGGCTGAAAGGTCAACACCATTGGCAAAATTCAATAAGCACTGAAATGATGCATGTTCAACATAAAAGAAATCATAGCTTTCAGTATTTAAAAGTACAGTTTGTAAAGATCGCTTGAGAAACATATTATTTGTGGCCTGTCTAATCTTTTCTTCCGCAGATAAATGAAGTCAATCATTTGCTGAGACTGTACTAACAAATGTTGTTTTCTCCTTCTTTAAATTCTCCCCTTACAGTTTATATACTCAAGCCACAAATTCCGTAACAAAACAAGTTCAAATTTGATACTGCATAATCTAAAAAACCACTTATTCAACAAAGATACAGTACAGTAGCTAAAGCCATTATTTTGTTGGAAGGCATAAGTGTACAAAATGTAATTATTAAATCATTGACTGCTTTTATATACACAGTACACCATATGAAGTAAATTTGAAAATAATATTTTTCTGCAATATTTTTAACTCCCAGTAAACAAAAAAAAAACATCTAGAAAGTTTATTCAGTTGCAGATCACACCTCAAAAAAACTACAATAAAATACTAGTATATTTTCAAAACATTTATAGGAACATCCTCTGATGCACCTGGACACATCATCAGTGATGTTATCTGGGGTCACTGGGAGTTACTGGTCTTACAACATCAGACTACCTCACCCAGGTGACTCTGACATGTGTCCAGCTGGCTTTTTTACCCATTAGTCACACCTCTTGAGCCACAGCCATCTTGAGGCTCTTTCTGCAATTAGCTCTACCATGAAAACCTGCTTAGATGCTTCTGACAGCAATACAATGTCTGGCCAAAGTGTACTCACTCTGATGGCAGTGGGGAACTTAGGCTGACACCGTAGGTTGACCTTCTCAGGCCAGGAGACCCACTGATACTTTGGGCTGTGGTTCTACCTGCTGAGCAGCTCTGTTGAACGCAATGGTCCGATTTGCTGGGTGCTGGTGTCTCCTGCTGTTGATGCCCTTGCCAATATGTCTGCTAAGGCCTTCAGCACCTGGTTGTGGTGCCGTTGATAGTGGCCTTCTCCAAGGGATTTTATCACCCACCTTTCCCATCTCCCAATACACAGGGAAAATATAAGGTTTCCCAAAAGTTATTTCATCATCTAAGCAATTTGAATGGATGTTGTTTATCTGCTGTAAAGAAAATAAGAAATGCATTTTGAGTTAAACATGAATGGTCTTATTATTAATCACAGTTCTGGTTAAGATATGTTTTTTCTTCACTTGGGATGTGTTGCATGAAACTGTGTTGGTGAATTCTGTTTTGTATGTTAAATCAAACCTTGAGCTGTAATTGCTTGCTTAGCATTGTGATCAATAATAATAAAAAAAAAACATGTGGTTGATTCTTCAAATAGTAAATTTGTTATTTCTTACTAGTAGTAAACAACATTCAGTAGTTACAGGTCTTTTGAACTGCCTTTAGTTTAACGAGGAATTCTTGTTTAACCCTGAGCAAACCCTTATAAGTATAATTTACAGTATCATTCACAGTGTAAATGACATTCGTAAAATGTGCTAAGCTATGTTTGGGTAAGGTACCAGTGAGAAAATAACTCACAGCATAAAATGACATTGATGACTTAAAAATGGTAACATCTAGCTCTGAGCAGGACCCAGTGCTCAGAAAGGTCAGATCCATTTTTGAGGATCTGAGCCTGTTATAAAATGGAATAAAACAATGAAAATCCTGAGAAGGATGGACAAAGTCAATATAAATGATAACATTAAAATGCCTAAAGTGGACTTGTGGGAGCTATGTGCGGACTGAAAATAATGTTTATGTTTCAATGAGATGTGGATGTGGAACTCTTCTGTGAATATTGATTTTAATGTGTTGTTATAAAACAGCTTAGGGAGGTAGCAATGTGGCACCAATGAAGAGACAGGCAAGATGGGCCAAATTTCCAACTTTTGTATGTTAATATTTGTTTTTTTAATCCTTTAATATATTTACTTCAGCTTCAGATTTTGAATTAAAAATGCACGTGCAACATAAACATTTTTTACTTCTAAGTATATTCCAAATAAACCATGGTTTCTGGGCTAATTTTTCTTTAAATTGGAGGCTTCACCATTTACTTTTTTTTAAAGATATGCGGCCTTTGACAGGGTTCCTGGGGTAGGACGATAAAGCAGCCCTGAATTACAGCAAGCATATCAACATAGTGCTCTGATGGAAAGGTTTGAAAACAGATAGCAATCTAGTTTAATGTTCTTGGATTATTAAAATAATAGTCAGAGCTCTGTGTTTGTGAAATGTGCTCATTTCCACTATCTTCTTAAGTATAGTACCCAGGTTAAATAATATAATTTGAACAATTCATGCTAATGTCTTTTGTAGCTTCGCGGAGATAATTTTAATCACGCTCAGTTTCACATCATAAAGTGATTTCTTGTCTTTTCGTCAAAATTCCCTTTAATAATCAATGGTTTTCTTCCATAAACCTTATTAAAACAAACACTAATGACATGTTGTAATTGGAAAAGAATAACAAATTGTTTTCAATATCGAATGCCATTTTTATCTTGATTGAAAGATCAATGAAAACAATTAATGGACAACATAACAATCCTGCTACATTGTTTTACACAATTTGTTTGTTTTTTTTATCCCATAACCCATCAGCGTTTAGGTATGTGTCCTGCAGTGCAGACACTTGTTTCTACAACTCTCTAGAACACCAATGATCAGGTGAAGTGACATGAAGAAATTACCTTTGCCACAACAGATATTTCAAGATAGTAATCATTTAGTTCAAGCAAAACAGTAACATTAGATGCAGTCCCCATAGATAAATACCTTTTGAGTTAAGCTTGGTGTTAGCAGCTCAATTTCAGTTACATATAACAAAGGCTATTTCATGACATTGTTGGGATTGACCTTGTGAAGGAGATATCAGGTGTGAAATTTGACGTTGACTGCTTGAGATTTTAAGATGATCTCACTTGTGGGGATTCTGAGAAATCTTGAGCGACACAAGTATCAAAAGTGAAATCCGGGCTCAGAAAATCTATGGTAACAAGAGTCTCTCACAAGCTGTCATGGTACCCAGGAACCCACGGCACTTATCTGTTGTTTTCTTTTGTAAATAACATCACCTACTGTAGTATCTGAGATAGCACAGTGTCACTTCACATTCCATCATGGTGGTATTCCAAAAATGGGTTCTGTGAACATAAGTGAGAAGGTACAACTTCAACAGATGTCCATTAGAATAAACAGCTGGATAAAGCAGAAGGAAAGCTCCCAGTGTTTTACAAAACTAAGGGTAAATTATTACAACATAACTCAGTCTCGGTAGAATATCCTAGTAAACCTAGTATTTACAATTTGGATTAACTTTTTTATTACTAGTTTTAAGAATTGTTTTTTTTCCAAGAAAATGGTTAGCATGATTATTTTATATTTTTCATAGCTTAAAAAAAAGATATTTCTGTTATTTAAAAACCTTGAATAAACATGAAATGCTTTACACATCCTTTTCTTGCAACTATTAAGATTATTCTGTTTCTAAGACAGACTTATTCTACTATCACATTTTGCTTTGTTTCAACACTAGTGAGTGAAACAAAACAAATGAATAAAACTATTCATTTGTTAAAGAAATTATGTCTTCAGTAATTAGTGTTTCTCATTCTCAGTGTTTTCCCCTGGCTTTTCTGTTCTCCTCTATGAATTCATTGGATATCTCTTTAAGACACTAGTGCATTTCATAGCCAGGAAATTAGAATATGCAACAATTTACATACTGTATACAAAAATATTCTATATTCTAATATAACAAAAATGTGTAATTTGTATTTATTCCTGCAGAACAAATATAATTATTTTACAATATACTAATGTGTATTGTTCCATTTATATGTACTGTATAGTGTAGAAAACCACATGCCACAAGACAGTGCACCTTCTTAATAAGTACCTAATAAAAGAAACACTAAGGCAAGACACATTTATATTGAAGTTAAATGTGTTCATGTTGATGCACAATAATTCAGTTACTAAAACTAAATGTTGTCCAATGTTTCTACAGTTACCTTGTATATTAAAAAAGCAGACACTCACTATACAAATCCAGAGACCAATACCACTTGCTATTTTTTATTTGTAGTTTACACTTTTGTGACACCTAAAGATAACCTTAAGAGTACATCTAGTTAAATATATTTTAAAATAAAGTTGCATCCTCTAAAACTGGACTATTTGTATTAATTAATTGAAGAAATAGTTACCTGCAGAAAATCTGTGGGAGGCCATTTTTAATTATGAAAGTGCTAATTTCTGTGTTTTAATGCAGAATATGGTTTTCTTGCCAGATGGGCAATGTCAGCCTGTCTTTTAAAAAAATAGAACAAACCCAGTTCCATTAGATTGTATTCCTTTCCTAAGATACTGCCAAATGCTTAATTTTGTGAAACATTAAGTTTAACTCCTTAAAAGCATCACTGATATTGAAGGGATACAAATATGGAAACGATCTGAATCTTATCGTACTGTATAATTGTTTTAATCACTAACATTCTAAATTATGCTTACCACCGAGTTTCTGTAAATAAATATTTTTTTTAACTCAGCATGTCAAACCCTGAGTCCCTTCTGTACAGCAATTAATCAAACAGTTACTTCAACACCGGTATATTTAGAGACCTATCCATTGTTTGGGCTCATACACCCCATAGACAATAGAGTTATTGGTTATTAATTATAAAATAGTAATGACATTTTGTTTATGCATTTATGATCATCTGATTTTATATAGCTTGTCAATTCCTAATGATCACAAGTCTTTGCCAATAGCTATCTGTTGCATCAAGTTAGTTGCAAATCAATTTTTCTTTCCAAAGCTTTGGGTAATTTAATTGCATTATATTCAGAACACACATTTAATTAATAATGATATAAAAGAAAGGAAAAACACAATGTTTAGGCTATAAGAACCTTCTTCTCACACCTGAAGAAGACTCTGCATGTAAAATATTTATAATAATTCCTTTTCTGGACACTCCACTTAAAGCTCTTTACAGGTAGTGGGGACTCCCCTCCACCACCACTAATGTGCAACACCCACCTGGATGATGTGACAGCAGCCATAGTGCACCAGAACGCTCACCACACATCAGCTATAGAGTGGGGAGAAGAACAGAGTGATGAAGCCGATTCATAGATGGGGTACACCAGGACACCTGGATAACACCCCTTCTATTTTTGAGAAATGCCCTGGGATTTTTAATGAGTCAGAACCTCAGTTTTATTTCTCATCCGAAGAACAGCCTCTTTTTACTGTATAGTGTCTCCATCACTTTAATGGGCCATTAGGACCCACACAGAATGCAGGGTGAGCGCCCCCTGCTGGCCCCACTAACACCTTCTCCAACAGCAACCTTAGCTTTCCAGGGATTGGCCAGGCTCACACCTTCTTAGCTTCACGTGGGTTTCCAGTTGTGAGTTGCAGTGTGATACACTGTAGTTGCTGGGCTATGTTGTGTTTCTTCTTTTTTTGCAGTGTGAAATGAATCTTTACTTGGTCTTTACTGTTAAGTAGTCACTGGTGTGACTGGTTTACCTACTGTATATCAAATTCAGGACACATGGATACAAGTTACAAAACATCGGTTTTATTGATATTAAATTGGTTTTACTTACAGGCTTTTGGTACCATTTAGTCATATAAATCTAGATTTAGATTCATGTACTGTGAGTCATTTAAACAGAATTTGTAGATGAATAAAATCTGCTCTAGAAAAGAGGAAATTAGCTTTGATAGTTTTACATTTCTAAGAAGCTGTAGTAGATTGATTTAACCATTCAAAGGTTCTGTGATATTTAATTTTGTAATCTGTCAGTGTCAAAGCCTTAAGACTTGTTACATCCCAGGATCCAGTAAAAACAATCTCAAGTCATGAACAAGGACCAAGCTCAAGAAATCATTTAAATTGCCTATATAAATATACTGTAGATACAGTAGATATAGATAAACATATAGTGGTATTTAACTTCTGAATTTTATATTTTCATGCCACAAGTAAAAAGAAAAGGAAATAATGGAGCTCTGAATATTAATTGAAGAAACATTTAAATATTCTCTTTCTTCTACCAAAACAACACAAAAATAGAAAATGTCATGCAGACAAGCAATGTGCTTGGACCTATTGAATATTGCATTGTATTCTGTCTAGCTGAGCGCCCTGCTCCCTTCATCAGGATGGAGTGACTGAAAAAAGATTTGATGGGTTAAGATGGGAGGCAGTGAAAAGGCTATCAGTTTCTGTGAAATTTGTCTTCCTCTGCTTCCCTCCAAGCAGAAGGTCAGGGTCAAGGTCAGAGTGTCTAATAAGCCACCTTTTCTTTATAATGACCTGCTCAGACCCCAATTTCACAGCCCTGGGGGGCAAGATTAAATCCAATATACTGTAGAGCATGGATCTAGAAATCAAAAGGCTTCATTTTACAGCAAGATGTCCTACTTGCTGCAGAGTCAGTTTGTTAATACTGTATATTTTATGTTTACCTTCTGTTGGATGTTGTTTTCATTTCTTCTAAATAAAAGAAACTAGTATTAATCATCTTAGGGACTTATTGCAGTAAAGGTACAACTGTTCTAGTTTTGGCATGCTTTAAAATCCCTACTGTATGTTTTTGAGTCGATACAAGGCATACAATTTCTACAACATGTTTAACATTCTTTGACGATATTAATTCCAGTTCTTTTCTATGGAATTAAACAATACTTTTGTGCAACGATGTCATGCCTGGCTGTTTTTATATCAACTTAAAAAGGAGTTATTCAAAGAAGTTGGTGAACTTCTACCGCTGCACCATCGAGAGCGTCCTCACCAACGGGATCACCGTGTGGTATGGCAACACCTCTTCGCGAGAAAGAAAGGCACTGCAGAGAATGGTCAATATGGCCCAGAAGATCATCGGCTGCGGTCTCACCGAGATTAAACAGCTCTATGTGGACCGCTGCCGTGGTAGAATTCTGGCCATCACAGAGGACAGTCACCACCCCGGGCATGAGCTCTTCAACCCACTGCCCTCAGGCAAGAGATATAAGAGCGTACGGAAACTTACCACTAGATTCTTCAATAGCTTCTATTCACAAGCAGTGAGACTGGCGAACACATTTAGCCATCCCCCTCGGACCACACCTACACCATCACCATCTACCTCTTTATGATTTCTTATCTATTGCACATCTCCAGTCATTGTTTACACGTCTGCATTGTTTACATTCAAACTGTCTACATGTTTACTTACACATTGTCTATTGTTTGTTTGTACATTGTCTTGATGCACTGTTTGCACTTTGTTTTGTTTTTTACACTTGTTTTGCAATCGAGAGACTTTCTGTAAGTAAGAATTCCATTGTACCAGTACCGGTTACATATGCAATAAAGTTCAAGTTCAAGTTCACAATGACCTTGCCCTACCTATTCGTAGGGGGCTCCTCAGCCTTAGGCTTAGCATGAGGCCAAGGCTTGGGGTTTTTCTGTCTCATTTAGCACATCCATATTAAGCAGTGAGTGGGGATTTACAGTACCCTTAGTTGTGAAAAACAGTTTTAATAATAAACATATCCAAACATATCTAAGAATTATACTTTATTGTTAGTCTAGTGTCTACATCATTTTCATGAAATACATTTCTAAAAGTCTATGAATCCCTGGAAATAAGTGAAATACTATATCAATGAAAGACATCAGTGAAAGATTACAGTTATATATGTTATACTCTGTAACATTCTACATGTACCAAAGAATGAGTGAAAATGTTGCTACTCTTATATGCAACATTTTCTTAAATTCATAACCAATGTAACTCTGACATGTCAGATATGTACAGTATATACTTATTCTTTCTGGTGGAGTGCTAGCCTGACTCAATGCAGGTAGCATGTGCTCACTCTGTGTCTTCTAAATAAACCAATTAAGCAAGCAAGAAACTGTTTTAATAATTAGGATTTAATCTTGATCCTTGAAAATACATTCATGATGTGATCGAAGAAAAGAAAAGGAGAATTACCATCCTTTAAAGTTATCTGCACTGGCACTTGAGTGCCTTTTATATTGTGATCTCCAAATAACCACCGACTAATGTTATCCAACCATCAAGTGCATCCAAAGAGTTTTCCAGCCAGGACAATGGATTCTATTTCGATGTGATAGAATTGTATTATAAAGTAAAAGTTGCCTCTTATTATTAAAAAAACCCTTCACTTTAAGGCCAAACAATCATGAATCTGAAATAGTTCAGGTGGGTAGCTGCATCAGCATGCATGGCTGCAAAGGAACAAGTAATAGGTTTATTTCATGCTGAAAAGAGAAGAAAGGAAAGGCAATGTTTCGGCTGTGGAGCCTTCTTCAGGTGTGAGGGAAAGAGGGAAAATAGCAGATTAATGAGGCATAGGAGAACAAAAGACAGAATGGAGAAGAATGGGAAGCAGTGGAGAAATAGGCACAATGTACTGTAGTTGTGAATGAGTGTACAAACCCAGGGAGAACAGGAGGAGGGAGGTGGAGGTGTGGAAAATCTGCAAATGAATATTGTTTTGTCAGGGATATTTAAAGATACCTTGTCAGGGATACCTTTGATGAAAAGCTTATTTTGATGCCTAATACAGTATTTCTTCTTTAACTATTTGCTGTTGCCTTCAGAAAAAAAAACAGACCGGATTTTTCCTGCGTTGTTGCAAAAGATTTGAAAATTGCTGTTGATCAAAAGCTGCAAAAAAGAAAAAAAAATCACTGTAATAGGTTGATAAAAATTAGAGACAACAGAATAGAGTAGTAGAGGTCAGTTTAATCAGGCAGGTTTGCTCAGGATTTTCATTTTTTATACACCTCTGAATAATCTAAAATTCCCTTTGAAGATATGTATATATTTTAATATAAATTAAAATGATACTTTACATCAATAACTATGATAACACTTTTCCAGGCTTCATTAGCTCAGATGTAGTAGAGAAAGTAACAGATTTAACAGAGGAGAAGCATTTATTAAACATAACATACTTTTACTTCACATGAATAGCTGAGCAAAGCAAAAAAAAATGCTTAAACATACACTTCTTTAAAACAGAAGAAAGAAAATTGAGAAAAATCAAGGCATGGTAATTAATGGTAAATGTATTTATTTTTCCAATTTTACCACCTTTGTTGTTTCTTTGCAATTTTAGAATATTTCACATTTTTTGTTTTTAATCACAAGTGAAGTCTTAAATAAGGATCCAGTTTTATAGAGAAGGTTTGTAAACAGCTCCAGAAAGGACTTATGTGGATGTGCAAAACTTGCACATGACTCTAAAAATGTGACGTTTAAATGTTATTTAAACTGAACCTCTATGGTTACAAAAATAGTAGGACTGCAGAGTCATCACCCACAAGCACATTGTGTAACACAGATTTCGAAAAGGACACAAAGTCTTGTGGTCACCTTCCAAAGATACAACATTGAATTCTCTGCATTCCATCCCACCAACAGTACCAAAACCTTGTCTAAATCCACCCACTCCAAAATTGCAGTCCAAAAGATGTTTTGCAGTAAAGTTTCAAAAGATAAGGCTCTATGCCCTGAATATTTTGGAGAAAAAAAACAGGAAGTTAACATTTCTGTGTTGTATATCAATATAACAAATGTGCTTATATACACAGCTTTCTGAAACTAAATGCCACTCTAAGAAAAGTTGCATCTAATTTTTACTAAGCCAAAGCTACCTTGTGTTTCTGACTCAATTCTTTCTTCCAGACATATATAGTGGAAGTATTTTATTAGTAGGATATGTCATTTTTATGATGACAGATACAAAGATTTAGTAGAAAACTAAAGAACTCAACAAAATAGATCGATGTTTTCTTGTTGTCACCCCTTGGGTTACATTGAGTCTGCATTGTGATAGTGTTTTATTTCAGTTTTGTGGAGTTTAGTTACCAACAATATAAGAGGTAGTTACATACTTCAAAAATATTGATTTATAGGAATGAGCATGTGTTTGATTATTTTTTAAACTCAATTCTGAATCCTCCTGTGGCTCACCAAGAAAGGATGGGGACACAAATTACAAAGTGTAACCACAACAGCAGGTCTCGTTGATTGTCTTGTTTTGTTTTCTATTAAAGTCAATATCCAGCCTTAGGGTGCTTTACGGTGTTCAGTAACCAAGGTGACAAAATCATATAGATCGTAAGCACTGAAATTATATTTTGCTGAATATTTATATCCTGGTTTGAGTTATTCTGCAGCTTTACACAGGATATTCATTTTTCTTACAAACGCTAAAAGTATTTAAATATTTGTATTTATATGGTATTGGTTTTCACTGCAAGAGGAGACCAAGGATTCAGGCTAAAAGAAGCTCTGAAAAATCCTAAAAAATATGTTAAATAAAATGTAGACAATAATTTGTTGTTCCAGCTTAAAGAGTACATTTACAACTACATAGAAAGAAGCTTAAATATGGTACTTTCATACTTAAAATATATTACCACAGAGTTGATAAACTGCTAAAAGAAATAAAATCCTAGAGAAATGTGAAAAGAGTTTCTTTACTTCTAAAACTGTTTTTCTAAGAAGATGGAATTCTAGAACTTAAGTTTTAATGCTGTTTTTCTACATCTTTGCCTTTTTAAGTTAAAAAAACTTCAGAACAAAGAAATTTCCCTAGCGGAATTCTAGCAACCCTTGAAAAAAAAAAGTTTGAATAAATTGTAGATACAGTAGACAAATTTTCTCAGACCTCACAATGTTCATCTCAACCTGTTAGGTCATTTAAGGTTGTCCTTACCTAGAAATAATCTGAACTGTATGTTTGTTAAGAATCTGACATCTAAATCTGAATATATTGCACATGGACCCCCGTTATCTATCAGTGTAGCAGGTGTTATTATTTTAAAAAGCATATTTGCTAGCATTTTGGGCTTAGGGCAATGTGAACAAAATTATCATTGCTTTAAATGGATTCCACAGCTGCCCAAATAAAATAAAATAATGATTAAATTACTAAAAATAACATAATTGCTTATAAACATTAAAGCAAGTGGCAGGACATTGCTGAAAATACCTCCTTCCCCTACTTGAACTGTTATCAGTTATCAAGAGCTATTTTATATTTTTAAAGTGTAAAACTGTAATATACTGCAGGGTTTTTGGAGTGGCCCACATGTACAGTACAAAGAGCATTCCATAAATCAGTTCTAATAGCTGAAGCGCTGCACTTGGTAGGAGAATATAACATTGCCTCCTCTGGAATCTGAAAACAGAAAAAAAACAGCCACTTATCAATGCAGATTCTACAAATGAAAATGCTGTGGATGCTGCAACTTGTCCTGCAGCATCTTTGTATAAGACTCAGTCAGGCATCAAGAACCAATGTGTCCAGCTTTTGGGAGCATGTTCTTGACCATTCATCATCTTGGTCAGTTGGGTTCTGCTGCTGCAAATGTATTTACTGTGGAAAGCTAACACAGTTAGTTTCATGACAAGGGCCGGAAGGTCTAATTAAATTCTGAAATCATTACACATTATTTGTAGGAGCTCACAGTGTACCACTGACGGCAGGAAGTAAATCCTGTATGCTGCTGGTATTTAAGTTAGCACATTTGTGATGCTTCTCTAGGCTTTAAGTCAATGGAATCTATTCATGTGTATAATGAACCTGTTACAGTGTTCCAGTAATGTCACTCCATTGGGTATCTTAAGACATCTTTAAATGTTAAGCTTCTTCCAGTTTTGAAACTTGTTTGGGCTATATAGATCAAAAGAGTATCTCTGATGCCAGTCTTAGAATCAGACCCAAACATATACACCTACAAGTATATGGATTTTTGATATTGATTAAATATTTTTTTTGCATTGTTTCAATCAATTGATGATTCATGACTTTCGGTCACAGACTCTGACAGTTGCATAAGAATTAATGCACCTCATTAGTGAGAGAGTCGATTGGGCTCAGGCAAGGAGGTGAATTAACCTATTAAATGTAAAGCCTGATGAAGGTCAAGGAAGAAAAACACACACAGAAAAAAAAAACAATGCACGCCCATTGTAGAGAAACCTTTGGAGGCTGGACTAAGTCAGTGCAATGAAGCTTATTGTCTGGGGTATTCACAATAAGCAATTTCTTATTGCATGCAGTCTGTCAGTGATAGGTCACAATCTAGGAGACCAAGTCTGATTCTTAGGACAGATGTAGTGTGTCACCATAGAACCCCTCTTGTAGTGATTAATGGTAACCCAATTTCGCCGTGATGCACTGATCAAGCATTGGGACCTCACTTACTGCCCTTGCTGAGACTCATCCTGGCTTGATAATATTTCAGCAAGACCATAGCAAGACTACACAGTACAGGTAGTTTCTCATTTTGCTTGTGTAACAACAGTTTTCTTTTGAGAGGAGAATATGACAGTGTGTGGTCTACTTGCCAGATTTAAGCCCCCTGATACCTGAGATGATGTGTGGCATCTGGGTCTCATAGATCAGTGAACAGACAGAAGATGGACAAGAGTAATAGTACAGAATCCCACATGACAGCATCTTAGACCTGGTGCAAGGCATGTGTCACCCATGTACAGCAGTAGGCTAGTACACTAGTAGGTCATGTAGGCCATGACTTTTACAGCAGTCACCCAGTGGTTAGCTCTGTTGATGACAAGTAATGAATAATGAACATAATGAATTTGTTCATGCCTGTCCAGCAAAATGTCACTACACCTGTTACCAAAAATATTTTACATTAACTTTGTGAATTTCTTGCAGTTGTGATATGTTTCTATTGATGCAAAGTCTATATAATTTCTTCTGAACTTCACTGAAATATGTTTTCTTTCTATAGTGGGAAGAGAGAATTTCTTTTAAGGTGACATTTCACTTAAGTTCCTTATATTTGTGATGTTTTCTAAATAAATTAGCTCCTAGTGGATCAAAGATTTGGAAACATTAAAATTTGAAATAAATATAAAGCTTTTGGTGTTTTTATATCTTATTTAGAGTAAAAATTCCCTTTGATACATGAAAAGTACTCTGTTTTAAAACAATTTAGACAGTTACGTGTATGTTTTTGTTAATGCAATTAATCCATTTTGGTTTATTTTCTAAATAAATAAATGGAGTTCTGCATCAGATGAAAAAAAACAAGCTTTGTCACTGACCTATTATATCAACTACAAGCAATCATTCCAGGGCTTTTTGATGTAATGTCAACCAGATGAACTACTAGATAGGGGGAATATTTTAAAAGACAAAGTATATTTTTTCAATTAATTTCATTACCTTAGTAACATGAATAAAAAACATTTTGACATGTTAAAGTAATAGTTTGGCAAAGGTAAATTAAGTATGTAACTATATTAAGTAAATAATTATAAGAATGTTTGGAAAAGAATTATAAAAAATAAATGATTTTAGTCCTTTCTATAGATTTTTATTTGATTTTAGTATGAACAGATATTGATGAGTCAAAAGTTTAAATTAAAAAGAAAAAACAGGTAGTAACTGAAGTTAAACAAGGAAAGTGAAAACTAGGAATGAACTATAAAATTAGTATTTATAGTTTGTATTAGTATTAGTATTCATTTGTACAGCCAATTGTTTGTAAACCTTTTTGTCAGTGGTCTCAAATTCATTTCCTGTAAGACTTACATGTAGTGTCTTGTGTTTTCTTCCCCCCATCTGAAGCACAGTAAATACAATTTATTTATTCTTTTTTCTAATTTTGGGGGTTAGGATTTTTTGTAATTACAGTTGATAACTTGAAACTTAAACTACATCAAATTTACAGTTACAGTATCTATAAAACACCCCAGACCCTAGTAAGAATTATTACAATATTAGAACTAGTAAGAGAATTATTAAAATTGTACAGTGAACTACTGTAGTAAGACATTGTTTGTTGTTTACAATTGTGGTCACCAGGTTACAAAAAATATACTGCCTCTTTGGAATCAATCCAGAGAACAGCAATGAAATACTCCACATTCTCAGGATGTATTATTCAAAGGGTGTCCTACTCTGGAAAGTCACCACATATATTTTTTTTTTGTCTTGAACGGACAATATGATGAGGAGATTGATACCCTGACAAGGTCAACCTTATTAACTTAATCAAAATCAATAATGAAATTCCAGCTGGAGGACAAACTATGGGTGAATGCTTGTACAACTGTAGGGGCTGGAAGAGTCTGGAAGAGTCTGGAACAAGCTATCTTTCTACAGTATGTTGTTGAAGCCAATGCCATCGCTTCTTTCACAAACTGCTGGACTGATCCCCGTGGCTTGAATCTCAGGTGTAACCTTTCTTAGGATCTTATGTTCTTATCTGTTTGTTAGCTGGAACAGTACAACACTGTACACATCTGTGTATAGACATGAGAATCAAATGGCCTTGCCTGACAAATGAAATACTACTAAAAATAAAAAACGTGACTCTACTGTATGTGCTGAAAAGGTATGCTACACCTAAAATTTTAATAGACATTATAATCAGAGTACTAAGGATGACTCTGTTCTATTATTCATGACAACAGATGTTTTATATTTTGGTTTCCTTTCTTATTTGAAACAGTATTTGGACTCCAAAAGAAGCCACAGGTTCTTAAGCTTTAAGCCATGATGTGTGTACTCTCTGGAAGTTGAAGGTGTTGCCTAGCAATAGCAGGAATTTCTGCCACTCAAGTTCCTAAAGCTAGCTGACGGAGGTGTTTGTGTAAGTGAGTCAAGGAAAATATGAACAAAATCACCATTTATACGTGCAGCAAAATTACTTTTCTAGTCAGACAGACAATGCACTCAATGGGAGTTTTTTAGCTGTGTCTCTTTATGTACTACTATCTAAAATATTACCGATGTAATCTAACATGATCATTGAGGAGGAATAATCATAGAGGTGACTGCACTAAAAATCTAGATGTTAAAATAAAGGGCATACACACGTGAACATTTGGGATTCTAATGTTTTTAGAAGTGAAATTAGTTGTCTAATAACATGAAGGACACAGCAAAGAAACAAGAGCACCGCTATGACCTGACTACAGTGCACCGATTAGCTCTATGCAGGGTGAAAATGGTCTGTAGTTACAGTATACAGTATATTGTTTTAAATTTCTGAGGTTGTCCAAATAGATTAGTAAATCAGTTGATTACAGTAGATCTGATTATAAGTTTTAAGTGAAGCAAAGAGAGGAGCAATATGGTACACAATAATAATATAGAATAAAATACAAAAACAGTAATAAAATGGAATAATAATCAAGGAGACGTGGGTAGTGAAAATGAGGGCACCCTTAGAATAGCTTCTTCTCATGTACTGTACAGTAATTTTGCTAACTTCGTGAGGGGTGGTGGTCATGACTTGTGAAATAGTTTTTTTTCCTTGATGCTCTGCCTAGAGCAATTCTCAAATCCAGGACTTTTTTTAGGAAAAAATAAATGAGACTGTGAGACTCAGATTTGATCAATTCAGAATTCCAAAAGGAGAGCCTAGCGGCATCTAATCTAGCTGAACTTTTGCTTGACCTTCTCTTTTTAACTAAGTATAAAGCTGTTTAAAAAGGGAGGCATGGTGGCACTATGGTTAGAATGTGCTACCTCACAGCACTGGGGCCATATGTTCAATCTCAATCTCTAGGGTGCTATCTACAGGATGTAGATTTTGTATGTTCTCCCTGTGTTCTCATGGGTTTTTGCTGGGTGCTCCCAAAGTCCAAAGACATACTGATAGTGTAACGAACAGTTCTTTCCGGACCCTATGCGGACGACACAATCCGACGAAGTGGGGAAACACTGGGGAAACGTCATGCAGGAATACGGGGCTGAAGACAGGGGGGTGTGTCCAAGGTGCGCTGGCGCACGGGGGAGGTGTGGCCGAGGCGAACAATCCAAAAGAGTAATCCTTAGAGTATCCAAAAAACACACGAGAAAGTCCAAAACCAGGAGATCCATCAAAACACGAAGTTTAAACCACGAAGGCCGGGTTGGAACCGGCGGACAGGGAACAGGAACGGGAACAGAGGTTAAAACCTTAACGGGACCAGGCGCTTCCAGGTCCCGGACTCGCACGATACGGAAATCAGATGCAGAGCCTGGATGAGCGTCAGCGCCTAGCTTTTAAGGTGGGCTGGGAATAGGAAACAGGTGCACAGAATAAAGTCTCACGTGAAAGGGCTGGAGCACCCTTAAGGAGGGGGGACTATAATCGTGACAGATAGGTTATTTAGCTTCTGGGAAAAAGTGTCAGTGTATGCGTTTCTATTTGTGCCTGTGTGCGCCCTGCGATGGACTTTTGTGCCCTCCAGGGAGTATACAGAACTTCCTTGCACACAGGATAAGATCTGGGTTACCATGGCCCTGAATTGGATAGGCAATTATTGAAAGTTATAACAATGTTTAATAAGTATTGTGACACATCTCAGACCTAAACGAAATATCTCACAGTGCACTCAGCACCATTACAGTAAATGTTTGCCCTTACTCTTTAGGACTTTTACAGTATGTGCATGCAATAGAACCTACTTTCATAATCAAGCAAAAGATCATCCAATTTAATCCCACATGCGCAGCAAAGTTTTGGAGAACTTGGTTGTCGTTATTGCCTCCGAATTTATTACAATATCATTTTATAATAGAATTTTGTTAAAAATTAATATTATGTAAACAAGTTTATATTAGCTCTTTAAAAATCTTTGCCATGCATGTAATAAGGGATTCCTCTTCTTCAAAACCCTTTTGAACATGGTGTTTTATCGCTTTTATGTATCAAGCTAAAACTAATACACAATTGCTGACACTTATATAGCGCTTTTCTGGACACTCAAAGCGCTTTACAGGTAATGGGGACTCCCCTCCACCACCTCCAATGTGCAGCATCCTCCCGGATGATGCGACGGCAACCATAGTGCGCCAGAACACTCACCACACACCAGCTATCAGTGCGGAGGAGAGCAGTAATGAAGTAATGAGTAATGAAGCCAATTCATAGAGGAAGATTATTAGGTGGCCATGATTGGTAAGGGCCAATGGGAAATTTGCCCAGGACGCCGGGGTTACACCCCTACTCTTTTCGAGAAACACCCTGGGATTTTAATGAGTCTGGACCTCGGTTTTACGTCTCATCCGAAGGATGGCATCTGTTTACAGTACAGTGTCCCCGTCACTATATTGGGGCATTAGGACCCACATGGACTGCAGGGTGAGTGCCCCCTGCTGGCCCCACTAACACCTCTTCTGGCAGCAACCTTAGTTTTTCCCAGGAGGTCTCTCATCCAGGTACTGACCAGGCTCACACCTACTTAGCTGCAGTGGCTTGCCAGTTGTGAGTTGCAGGGTGATAGTGATGATCAAAATTGTGTAAATTGTGTGGTGAAATTCATTACAGAACCAGACATAATCTTTCACGAGAACAATTATTTTCCTGTGCTTGCTGACAAAATAATTGAAGACTCTCCTTTGTTAATCGTGTCATGTGGGTTCAAGGCAAGCACACTTTGGAATTCTTCCAGGCAATGAATAGCAAGCAGCACAGGGGGCTTTGCAAAAGAGTTTAATAGTTTTATGGTGTGTCTGTAAGGTAAGACCACTATTAAAATCACTTGTACAGCTGATGGTGAAGTTATAGATGTATAAAATAACCCCAAATTACTGTTACAACAACTGCAACATTTCAATGGCAGTGAAACAACACATACAAATTAAATACAGTTTCCCACTGAGAAACAGACATACAAGTCATAGATGGCATCATTGTGTGAGGAAATGCTGTATGAAATTGTAAACAGAATATACCTCCATCTTTCTTTTTTCAAAGATTATAATTTTTTTACTTTTTAATATTTAGAAATATTTGCTTCACTTTATCTCTATGTGTCTGTGTGGGTGGAGAGGGCAGGAATAGATTGATGGACAGATATTTGTGTGTTCACTCAGCATGTTACTGCTTCCTACAAATTTATTAATTTAACGCTTTTTTTCTATTAATTACCACAGCATGAATGGCATCAAACCTATGCTCTAGTTATGTATGCATAATTTGAATTTCAATCAATCATAAATACATAAATTTAGATATCAGCAGCATCCAAAATTCTCAGGTGTCTTGACAGTCTTTGGCTGATGAAAACTGTAATGTGAATTTTCAGAAAACCTATTTGTTCTCTAGGAATAGCAATATTCTCCACAGTAGTTTGCCTTCAAGTTTCTGCTGCATGGTAGTTCAGCAGAGAAGACTGGCAGTATACCCTTACAACACTAAATCTTCACCACAGGAAAGGGCAATTTTGGCCACAACTGAAGAAGTATATAATCTAAAAGACTGTGGAAAGTTAACCATATATAAAAGGACATAGCAGTAAATACTCCCTTGTATTTTTTATAAATGCATGAACAGGCCTGATGCAAAGTAAATCGTTTATTTAAAGCATGGTGAGTTTCATGTGTGACTTGAATAGCTAAAAGTCATTATCCATGCTTGTATGTTTCCAGATTTATTCACGTGTAAAGATGCTACATTAATTCATTGTTATTTAAAAGCTCAGCTTCTTCCCTCAAGAGAGAGCTGTCTACTGTCATCTTATAGCTAAAATATATTACAGGTTTTTGTTAAATCTTATTTTTATTGATTTTGGTTTTGCTCAAAAGAAAAGCAACGTTCAGAGGAAAGTGTTATGTGCATCGAAATGCAAATTGTCCAGCTATAAAATTGATCCCTTTAAAAAAAACTTTAGATTGGGTCTACTCAAGTTGACTCAATTGTACAGTATGCATTGCTGTCTTTTTGAAACGATCCTGGTGAAAAATAAAGACCTGTTTTCAATATTGTCCAATCAGCAGTGTGTCTCGGCCACAAAATATTCTGCTAATCAGAAGAACTTAACACTGTTTATGTGCATGTACACATATGTTATTAGAAAAATATAGTATATGAGTGGCATGGTGTTGCAGTGTTTAGCATTGTTGCCTTGCAGTCCTGGTGTCCTGGGTTCAATCCCAGACTGAGTGCCATCCATGGTGAGTTTGTACAGTTTATCTCCTCATGGGTGCATGGGTCTTCACCAAGTACTCTGGTTGTCTTCTATGACCTACTGGTAGGTTAGTTGTCTGCTGGGAAAAATTGTTCCTGGTGTGAGTGTGTGAATGTTTGTGTCTGTGTGTTGCCCTGTGATGGGCTATCCTACCCATCTAGGGTGTACCCCACCTTGTGCCTGGTGCTTGCTGGGATAGGCTCTGGCTCACCTGTTACTCTGTACTGGATGGGTTATTTGCAGCATCCAGGACTTGGAGATCAGTGAGCAAACACATGCTTATCCAGACTCCCTCTGTTGATTAACCCAATTGATGACACATGTTTAATTATCATTATGAATTTGGCTATGCCATACGTGTTTAATCACATCAGTACACCACTACGCCTACAGCCAGAAAAGACCCTTATAATAACTTTGTTGTTTCAGTTATGTGTCATAAGTTTCTTTTGATACATGGTGGCAATCAGTAGCATCACAGAAATACAAAAGAAATGTAGATAGAAAGCACAAAATATGGAGAATGGAAGTGAAGTGAAAGTAAATTGCTTATTGCAGTTCTACTCCAATGAATAATCTCTTCTGATGAAGGACATTTACAGAAATAACAGTGTGCGAAATGTTATTTTCAGAAGTTCCAAACCGTGTCTTGTGCCTTGTTTGTTTCTACAGTATTTATGCCTATGACATACAAACATCAGCTTATAGACTCTTCGTTCTTGTTCAGATATTGTTGAAAAAGTGCAATGGTCTAGATCCCAATGTTCTAAAGTGTAGAAGAAGTATTGATACACAGTTCTTGGTGAATTATGTATACACTCACAATTATAGGACTTAATACTGCTACCGATGAAGATAAATTATATATTTTTCATCACAATGTGAATATATGTTATAAACTGGAGTGTCATTTTAATTTCCTCTGGGACCTCATTAGATCAGAAATAGCAATGCAATGCTATAATGAACAGGAAAATTATATGATTTATGGGAATTAACTACGGCTTGAACTCCTTATAAAACTTCATTGTAACACAAAAATTGGAATATGTAATTCTATATTGATTACAGGCCAAGAAGACTACATGCCTTTTAAAATGTATTAAAACTGAAGAATTAATTTTTCCCTCAGTTTGAAAATAATCAGACTGGAGAATTTATCTTTTATCTTTTATCTTTTTCTCATATTGCAGAACGCAGACAGAAATAAGAAAGATGAGCTAGGAAACTTGAATTGTGATTGTGGAATGTGTGAAGACCTTCTTCATTAAAAGATATTTGTAAGAATAGGAATCCCTTCACGTCTCCAGTATGAAAAGGAGAAGAACGTACAGGAGAAGGCCAAAATAGGAAAATAAAAAAATGAGCTTGCACTGTCTTAATGTAATTTTGTGAATCTGTCAACTGATCACCAAGTACTAGGTAATTATGGCACCAAATTGTAATCTGTGAAGTCTCAGGGATACCATAATATAAATTAAGTGCTGAAGTACTGTATATACTGTATGGAGAGACCAGACACAACAGTGGACACAACAGTATAGGAGTGTCAAGATCAAATCAAATAAACAGTGCAAAAAAGGAGCAGAGATTTGTCAGAGTAGTTCTTCTGCAGACAATTCATGCTGTAGAATTGAAAACTTCATATATGGTCCCATTCCTTTCCATACGAATTTATAAACTCTAGAATGCAATCCCAATACCCTAATGGCTGAGAGAGGAACCATGGAACTGAAACAAAAATGAAGTGAGAATATTTTTCATTTTTACAATTGAAATACAAGAATGAAGAGAAAATTGGGGGACATTGTCGGTCTGCTCCATTCAGTATCTACCTATTTAAAAAATGTCATTAAAATTCTTTGATGTGTTGGCATGTTAAGAAGAAACACAAGAGAAAAAATAACCAGTCCCACTGACAGATAAGTTTTTTCTTTTTTTTTCCACTCTGTCTAGATTGGTGGGGAAATCTCTACTGATGCGCTCCTTGAGGTAAACAGATGCTTCCTGCCAACACAGAGGACTTGTCCAACGGGTAGAAAAGACCGCCTCCCTCAGTCGTCTTCTCACTTCCGCGAGGGCACATCTCTCTGGACTGCAATCTGGATAAAGACGCAACATATCCCTCAAATGGTATTCAAAAGGAGCTATATATGAACCAGAGTAATCTGAAGGTGAACACCCAGAGCTAGTCGCAGTGTGACCGTCGCGGTTCCACGCGGGCTCGTGCCCTCAACCACCCGTTTCATCCCGCAACACCTGGGGTGCGAACCTGGGCCTCCGGCGTAACGCAACAGGGAACCAGCCGCCCAAGCTAAAGGAGACCTCCCTCAGCCCAGGCAGCCGAGGTCCCTGCTACGCGCAGGGAGAGCGGTGACGTCACCGTATCCAAACTAGCTCCGCTACAACAGCTTATGAAAGAACAGGCTCCATCCTGTGTTCTGCTACTGTATGTAGGGATTTCGTTCTCAAGAACCCAACAGGACCAATCACCTTAGGTTACCTCCGAGAAGCCCGCAATATGAACATTTTTTTCATTTTGATGCAGCTTCCAGCTAAACAACCTTTCCAGACGTTTCTCCTTTACTGAGTATTCAGTATCTTTTTGTTCCCTTTGCTCAGCCAGTGCAAAGGGAGGTTTGAGGTAGTTTCTTATTTGGTTGATATTTGAGGGTTTCAATCTTTTAGCTATTGCAGCAATCTGCAAGTTCACTGCTGTTATTTCTGTTTTTATAGGTTTTGCTTGCTAATACATTGAGTGCTCCAGTACTTATCTCATCCAGTTCAGGAAAATGTGACTCTTGGTATTTGAAGAAGGAACAGGAGGAGAGTTTGATTTTCTTCCAAGTTCCCACCATCACAGATAGATCGCATGTACAAATCAAAGAAAACATACAAGATTAAAAAAAGAAGTGTGAAACGAAAAGATTGTCTGGGCTGACATCTTGACACTTTGTGACAAAATCTTGTCTTCCCTACTGTGCTTTTTTTCATAAGAATTGCACTTTTATTCCCCTTGCAGTGGTTTCCCTCCCATCATCTGTTTGCATTTGAATTATTCCTAAATCAGTGGTACATTTGGTGCATTTTATTTTCCTTTAATTAATGCAAAGTTGAATAACTGAGCCATGGAATTCTGAGTCACTCTGCATTCTGAAAATGAGTGCCAGTATGTCAGAAATTAAGTGAAATTAGCTGTGACAGACATACTGTACTGTCACTTGATTGTTCATGCTTATACTCTATCCATTGGAGATGCATAGTTTAAGACTCCAAAGAAAGTCATCAAAAGAGCAAATGAGCACAGTTGCTCTACAAATTTCATTGCAAAAGAATATATTTTTTAAATCAGGTCATGTCTTGAATGGTGACTAGGACATATGAATAAGATAAAAGCCTTAAAACTTATGAGCAGTGTATCCCCTCAGAATTAACAAGCATGGGCAGCCCTAGAGGCTTGGACTCCAAGCAATTTAATGCTTATGCTTTGTCTTTATGGGTACAATAAAATCTAGTGACAGAATCCTTCACAAAATCAATAAATATAGCAATTGCACAGTGGCCAGGTTTGTGTTGTGGAAAATAGAGCTGATGGCATCCTAGATAACTTATCTTATGCTAACCTTTAAATATTTATTAATGTGTACAAGTTCTAGTGTGTTTTTTAAAGTAAAATGATGTTTGTTTTAATTTCAGCTTATGGATTTGGATGATTAAGAGGTTGGTACGCTATAAGTTCAAGATTTCATTCATGGAAATTTGTCTCTGAACTGCAAATGTGAAATCAATGTTAGGAAATGGCTCAAGGATTATTCAGCTGTCTTCATGCTTGAAGATGACAGGACTCCTGTGGTACCAAGGCAGTACAGCAATGATTTACAGTTTATAGAAATCAAGACCTGGTGCTTGGGTTTTTTACAACAACAAAAGAGAAGACCTTTGGTTTCACTTAAAGAAAAGGATTTCATGCTCAGATAATGGTCCTGTGTTGACATCCTTGCTTCCCTCTTTATGCCTGTGTGTTCATTTGTACACTTAATGACAATTCATTTGTACACATTCCTATGTTTTTAAGTTCTTTTTATTTTATTTGTGCTTATCACTTGTTATATTTGAGTGATATGAAAAGACTGTAGTAGAAGTTCAGAATGATATTAAATTTGAGACTGTTGGCCAAATAAACCCTTATGGAATTTTGTAATTTAGATTCCAATATTCCAAATTTCATAGAATTTCATAATAAAAATAAGGTATATACAGTATATAGTTTGAGTGTTTTTGTATGCGTCAGGATTTATTAACAGTCCCTGTCATGAGTGAATCAAAAATGCATTAAGAACATGTCCAGGTACTGTATACTGTCATCAAGCTTTTATGCAAAAAGCTGTATGTAAAATAATATGGAAGTTGTTTTTTCAACTTGGTTTCTACAAATTGTTTAGATCATGTTATAAGTAGTACTTTTATTTATACAGTGCCTTTACAAATACAAGGAAGCTGTACACAGTGAGAAAGAAGAAAAAAAAGAAATAAATACAATAAAAAGTAACAACAAATTAAAATAAAATCTTGTTTTTAAATTTAGATATAGGACACGTCAAGCTTTACATTTAATCAAAAACAAATACATACATTTGCCAACATTGAGTAGTTCATCTTTCCATGTTTTTTGTTTTCCAATAATAGGTACAAAACATTAAAGGGATATTATTTTTCTCAGTGCATAGCAATTGTTTTTACTCTGTCATAAACCTAATAATGTTTTTTGAAGGATAGGCAGAAGATTAGTTTAGGCTGAAATGAAAGAGAAACAGCATGGCACTTTTCACATTAATATTGACAAAATACTTTGTCAGTCTATAGCTGGTCTATTGCTAATTTCAAAACATGGACAATTTAACATTGAAATAATGTTATGGACTAAAGTACCTAACGATCTGTCAGATGAAGAGAAACCCTGCAGGTTTTCAGTAAACTCAGTACTCTTTGGATACTCTGCTCTTACGACTGCCTGCTGTGATTCAGTTGGCATGAAGTGCCCATTTTATATTTACACAAAAAGATTCCAAAATGATACAGGATTTACAAAAAAAAACAATTTTACTTTTAAGTTGGGTATACTTCTATAAATTCTCAAAATACTTTATGTGTATGTCAGAATTCAGATATGGTGAGCAGAAATTCCCAACTAAGTTTCTTAACTGTTTCAAATGCCTTTAGCAGTATTATCAGTCATAAACATATGCTTCATAAATCAGTTCTAGATCCACATCATGATTGGCAGCTCATTTGATAATAACAATCTTGGTGCAGATGTGACTCCCACATAAGAACATAAGAATGAGAGGAGGCAATTTGGCCCATCTTGCTTGAATATCTCAGTCCTAAAATTAAATCAAATCCCATTAGTTCCCTCTAGTCCTGTGGCAAGCTTGATGTACTGTAAAAGTTTTGTTCGACCTCATTAATCATTTTCAGATTTTGAAAACCTCAGTTAAATGCCCCTGATTTGATTGCTTTTTTTCTCATTTTGTATACATCGTAAATAATATTGTATATACATAACAACATACCTTTCTTTTAAATTTACTTCTCTTGAATTAAAAATAATGTGTGTTGCTTAAATGCTACAGTATGTATATAAAGTCTTTACAAAATGCAGAATTTAAGGTCTAATTTTTCCAACCTGTAATATGCCTTTAATATGTGAAGTTCTTGTTTTCAAGGTGTAGACATTATAACATTTGTGAGTTTTTAAAGAAGTAATATTGAACTCAATGTCTCTTTGCACATAAAGCAGAAAGATGTAATATTTTTAACATACAGTAAGTCTGAATTGTGGCCAGTAACAAGAACTATCAGCTTCTTACAGCAATTGATGGATGAAATACTGTAGTTTCATGCTACACCTTTTATCTTAACTGAGAAATGTAAGCTAATATTATTTTTGCCAGATTCAATAGATACAGTACATGCCTTTGCAGTATAATAAAGTATATTTTGTATGTCAATGCCCATGCCAGATTATGCAGATTTTTATGGATTCAGTAAATTTTAATGGGGCATGTTTATAAGAAAAAAATAATAATTGATAATTTCTTGGTTTTTGTAACTGTTAACTTTGTTTAGATTTTACTTTCAAGATATTTGCTTAGCCTAACAGAAATCTTGTAACAAATGGCACACAATAAAATATTATAATAGAGGGCTTCACATTTGGAAAAAATGCACAGAGCTATTTTGCAGCATTTTTTTGTTTTTATGCCTATGCATAGAAATGAGGATCAAAGCCTGGCTGTGTATAGTAATGGCAGAGCAGGGGAGGACATTAGGATGCTAATTTAATAACTAGCCCACAGAATGAAATCAGTTGTCTTCTGTGAAATCAGTCACCTTTCTTTTTTCTAAGCAGAAATACCACATCATAAAGACTAGGAAAGAAAGTTAAATCATTCTCAAGAAGTTTTTGAGCAAGTTTTGAAACATGCAGCATTACGAAATGTGGTTGTTTTTCAAAGAATTAAAATAACATGTAATTGTGTCTGCATGTTGTATTTAGCCAAAAAGCGACAAAATTATTTAGGCATAACGATTTATCAATCTACTAAACAGGAGTTAAATGTCTGTTTTAATGTTATTGGTATCAACGGATTTAAAGTCTAAACATCCTTTTTGACATAACAGGGGCAGAACTCAAAGGAGTTAAAATCTGTTACCTTTCATTATTCATCTGCGATCTTTGCAGAGCTATCCTTATTATGGAGCAGCGGAAATGGTGAATTCCTTGGTAGCTGCTGTAAGAGCCTCCCTTTTCTTTGCTTGTGTAAGAGAAGGCAAACAGAGGAGGGGAGACACCCCATTGTGTGCTTTAGGAACATGTAAGGAACTGGTGTGAAGGTGCTCTTGCATCCTTAGCACATTTTTAAAACACTGACTGAGAGCTGAACCTTCTGTCTTCAACTTCAAAGCAGATAAGCAGACTGAATAGAGCATGTACTATATGCCTCTACCTTCAATTCTGTAGCCCTCAGACAGTTCATCACATAACCTCCTTCTCCCGGTAATGTGAATCTCATCCTGAGGCATAAATGCCCTTCTGTTCCGCCACTCATCTTGGTTTTGGCAGATCTAGTACTGGGCAGAACCCCATCAACAGCTTCTCTTTTTCTCCATCCTACAGGTTTAAAATCCATGACCTATGGAGAGCCGCTGCCCTGAGGGCTGTTAAGCACTGTCTTAAGTCTCAGAAAAAGAGAAAAAAAATCAGTTTGCCGAGCTAAGCAGAGAATGAATTTGATAGAGTAAATTAGATCTCTGGTGAGATGAAAACGAAAAGCACCCAGGGCTCTTTGGCACGAGAATTTGGCATCGCTGCTACAAGGCTGGCTGTTTAAAATACAGTAAAAGATCAACCTTTCCCTTTCACATTTATTATTGAAGATCAACCCAAAAAGTGTGAACCTGTATTAACATTTAAATACAGTCTGTAAGTACTGGTTGCATCTTAATAGGTTGCTTAGCAAAATATGTAATTTTTAATAATTGTAATGAGAACCTGAAATAACACAAATGTGACACATAACAGGATTACAATTATACATTTCTGTTCTTTAACTTTGTCATTCTTATCACTTTTTTCTGTTCAGCTTTTACTGCAATTATATAATTACTGTAATTGATCCGTCCCTCTGAGATTTAGTTTATTACAAATCATTTGACAAGCATTTACATCTTTTTCATGTCAAAGGTGAATGTGTAATCATGTACTTGTACTGTATTAGTTTTTCTTACAGTACACTGTTATTTTAGGACCCAAAAGGGCGTAATGGGTTCAAATTCACAAATACAGGCTTCAATTTGCTAATTTAATGCAAATATAATACAAATCTTTTCATTTATACTCACATATTCAGTTACAGAACAACAAAAAAAAGTTTTTGTTTTGTTGAAACCGATGTCTGTGTCAGGATATTACATAAATGAAACTGCAAAATAGACAGGAAATTAATAATTGATGGTTAAACTATTTTTCCTCTGCATTGGCATGTAGTCAAATTCAGTCCAAAAATTCATGTCAGCAATTCACAAAACTCAATAATAAATGATGATCAACTAATGATAGTAAATGGACTTTTAATTGAGTTGTCTCAAGGATCGCAAAGCTGGATCTGAACAGTTAGTGCTTGCATCCCCAAAAGCACATTTTTTCCTGTGAACAATAAATTAACCCAGGATTTTGTAAAAATGGAACAATTCTTCTGACTTCTGAGAGGTTATTGAAAATCCACCCCTCAAGATGATCCAACTATTGATACTATTTATCAATTGCAGTGAAAAATAATTTGCCAACTATACACTGACTAAATCAATATATTGATGCATTTAAGATGAATTCCATTTCAATAGTCCTAGTCTCTCTTAAACTGGCTTATGGAGCAGGGTCTAATGAACCAATACAAGATTGATGCCTGCTAGTTTTGATTTTAAAACAGGGATTAGGGGACAAAGGGAATGTGAAATTAGATGTTTCACTTTGGTGTAAGTAATCAGCATATTGCTATGCTAATTTTTAGACATTTTTGATTGTTGTGCCATTGGAGTCTGTTATAAATTATTTTATATCTGTCTATTATGTTAATGAAGGAAACATTAATAGATATTATTGCGCTCAGCTGCATCTCTATGATTAGGGCATTGAGAATTATAGCTTTCTTTATGATGCTGTGTGCTCATTTGAAATAGATTTCCAAAAAGTACAAATTCTGATCTTTTAATAGCCTCTTCTACAAAAATACTCTGTGCCAGAGTTAGATTTCTGCAATTTCCCTCATGGGATCAATAAAGTATCTATCTAGATGCTGTTGCAGAGGGCTCAACAACCCCATTATTTGTGGGGATCCCCATAATCCCCACACAGAAGCCTGTACCACCAAGTGTTTATTACAATGCAAAAATGATTTACAGGAACACATTTTAGGGTATTGGGGTTCTTTAAAGTCTTTTAAAGTAAAAGTGTTTGTTATTAATTCCCATTAATCGACTATCCTTTTACAGTTTGAATAAATGTAAGTTCTGTTACTTGCATAACTAATTGTATATGAGCAATCTCATTAATCTGGAGTGTATTGTTTCATCTCTCACATTTCTATAATTCTCACCCTACCAAAATACCAATTTGAGATGTTTCTGTACTCTTTACTTAAGAATATTGGGTATAATTAGTGGGTGAAATTATAAACAGTTTTTTTGTCTTTGTATAATATATAATGTGCATATATTTTCTATAAACTTTATATTTTAATATTAGAATTTGTTGCAAAGAAAAAATAGTCAGTTCTGAACTTAGACAACATGTTAAAAAGGTAACATTTTTTTGTCACATGGTACAATTTTACATACTGAAGTTTCATGCCAGTCCGTCTGAATTATTCAGGCAGAATAATTGTTGCAGACACTATACATACAGTATACACAGTGAAGCATGTTAATGCAAGTGGACATAAGGTGCAACTTAGGAACACCATTGTAAGCACAGCACAGTGAAATCATAATCTGCATGAGTAAACTCTATCATTAGGTGATGCAGTCTATAAACAAACATATATATGTTTGCCATTATTAGACTGTACAACAAATTCACTGCATAAGGGTAGCCATAGAGAATCATGCAAGCTTGTTCATCCTTGACAGCACATGGAACTTCACTGGGTTTGTGTCTGGTCACAGAGATTGATTTGAATATTGTCCTAATAAATCAGATGAATTTTATACTCACTGCACATTACGTTCTACCAGGGAGTCTGAAGTGCTTTTATGCAAAACAGTGAAATTAAAAGCCATTAACATTGCCAAAAGTATATTGGGTTTTTTCTGCCCTATATGGATTAACAATAGAGCTTTAGGTTGGCCCAGAAAACCAGCTCAGTGTGAGACAGGATGTTGAAATTATCTTTAGTTGCCTGGTATTAAAGCTCATGGGGTGCTCAAAATGGGATCTCAGAATGCTATGACCTTTTACTCTGAGAAGTATATTGATGCTGGATGATAAAACCCTCGGAATGCTCGGACAAAATCGTATTGTGTGTTAATAAGAGCAGCTTAGGGGGTATCTGTCTTTCAGGACTTGGAGTTATAGGGGCTATAAAGTCATCCACATTCAATATCTTTTCAATAAACTTTTAAGGCTGTGACCCTCACCAGGACAAGTGGACTGAAAATGGATGGATGATGTATAAACTCTTCAGCACTATGACATACAAATACAGGGAGACAGCTAAGCAGATGAGGCTCAGAATGGACATCCTGCCACATGCAGTTTCAGCAAACTCAGTGGGCTTAATGCCTGGCAATGACATGCATTGTTCTATGCAAGGAACATGGTCTTGTATTCTTGTGCAGACAAGAATAGAAGAAGGAGTATAAGAAGATGCTATAATAACATTATTTTAAAAACTTGGAGCTTAGGTTTTAAAATATATATATATGTAATTGGGTGTACACAGCTATTTAATACACAGGAAAATTAAAAACTGACCGAAATCTGTTCTTCTGTAAATATTCAGAAATGACAATGCATTTGCTGCAATTGACTCTGTCTTGGCCACAGTGGTAGTTCGAAAACATACATTCATGGCTGAAAGAAATTGAAGGTTATTAACTTGCTGTTAAATCTTCTTTTCACACTGAGACATCCAAAAAAGCAAACATTCCAAGAAAATCCATGCAGATAATTTAAAATCACTTCCATTCATCCAATTCATCCTTTCTCTTTGTGTTAATATTGGTGGAAGTGATGGAGGCCTGAAATTTAGTCTCTTTTTTCAGTTGTTAAAAGTCTGTGCTAACACAGTGATTATATAGCTTAGGGACTCAGAGATGGGACATTGTCAATATTCTATTATCTAAAGCACAGATGTATAACAAAGAATACGGAAAGAACAGACAAAGGTTGTGAGAGCTATTAAGCAAGAGAAATGCATAGCTAGTGATTTTCTCAAACTTAGCAACAGGACTTTTGTCATAAGTTTTTCCTGAGCGCTTCACACTTTAAAGGTTCATGGGACCTGTTGGGGAAAAAAAAGACAGTAGGAAAATATATGCAAACATATTTTGTGAATAAATACAGATTTCAGTAAGATGAAAAGGCAAGAACATATATTGTGTTTCCTAATATGAAGGCGAGTGATATATAGTGAAATGTGTTCATTTTAAGGTGACTCATTGGGGAAATCAAATTATTCATCTCACAAATAGTGATAGCAACCTACCTACAGATTTTATTGATGCAAATTTCATTTGTTCTGTCATAGCAATAGAAATTAAACACTGTGTTTTGATTTTTCAAGAGAAAACCTATCATGTCTGCTTTGTAATGGCTCTGAGTAAAATGAGTAAAACACTATTCTCCTATGACCAATCAGTAAAATAGGGTACAGAACCTTCATTCTTTTTTATGTCTTGCAGTCACCCTGATTTCATAAATGTGAAGAAAAACTGACATTTACACATTTACGGTGCAGCGTGTTATTAATCCCTTCAAGATATAAAAAATGTAACAAGTTTCATTGTAATATTCATGTGTTACTTGGTATAAACTGTATGGAATCAAACTTGAGAGAAATGTTCTTAACAGACCTAACTGCTTGTAACACTTTCAGAACATGAATGTTTATCAAAAAGAAAACATACAGTGTTCACTGTAATCAGAGAAGCTAATCATAGCTTAAAAGATCCCTATTTAATTTCTTTTCACAAAAAAACGAGAAGCCATGTAACATGAAATAGGTTCAGAACACAAGTGTCTGATGTTATATACATAATGTAATTGGGCATGTACCTTAGATACATTTCAGAGTGATTAATGTTGCTGGCACTGTGGTGGTTGGGTTGTTAGTGTACATGTTACGCATGGTTAGAAGTTTGTCATTATGTCATAATAAAAGACAACTCCTTAATTATACTGAGGGGAGCCATCAAGTGTACTTCATGCAGCATATTTTAAAAAAATCAAATGAAAGCCTAACATTAAACATGTTTTCATAAATCGTGCCTCTGGCTTTGTATTTGCAACCACAGGAGGCTCTGTTATGACAACTTTCCATATTGGCGATTGGTTCTAGTTTATATTCTGTATGTTTTTTCTACATTTTTAAAGGTGGTTTTGCTGAATACCAGCAGGTTTAGAAATGAAGCATTCATGAATAACACCTTCTGTTTGATATTATTTCATATGATTTATTTCGATAGGATTTTAGCTTGACAGGAAGGATAATATGTAATCTTCTAAAAACAAAAAAGAGAACTGTTGTGGCAAATTAACCCTGTTTAGGCTTACCAGTCTTGCACAGATCAGTAATGGAAAATTGAGAAAGCTGAGGTCTGTTAAGTCAGATGTTACGAATTCTTAGTGAAGAAAGGATGAAACATTGCACCTCTCAAATATGAAGGAAACAGGAAAAAATGAAGAACACAAATGGCTCAATGATAAAAATCCAACATTTTTCAAATTGCTCTTGTTCTGACAAACGTGAAGAATGTGATCGTAGAAATCCTTAAAATCGTAGAAAATATCACTTCACTGGTGTGGACTGATTTAGGTATGCTTTCGCTGTCCACAACTGTACAATACAATTATTATTGACTTGAAACGTTCTGAATTACCTGTATTGAATAGTCATTTTGCACTGAGTAGATTAGAATCTTTAGCTATACGTAAAACTCAAAGATTGCCAATTAAACCAAAAATGGACATACTTGCAGAATATCTGTATGGAAGATCACCACCTCAAGGGGGAGAGCTCATGGGAACCTTTGTGCATCAAATACTGAAACAGGTTGGTTTAAATTTCTACCTTTATTATGTAGGGTTCAAACAAAATGTACACATAGACCTTTACAGAAAACTAAAGAAAGCCCAGTTCTAAGCTGTTCTTAGAACATATACTGAATAAATAGAACTAGCCACCAACCTCTCTGCTAATATAATATATTTAAGAGCAATCACCGCAAAGCTCTTTACAATATACAGTATATATATATAAAATACATAAAGTATAGCTATTTAAAAAAGTAAAGACATTTTATTTTCTAAAAAAGTACAGTATGTTTTGTTTGAAAGTAGAGCTGACTCTGTTGGAATGCTACTGCAAAGCTTTAGGGCATAACAGTCAAAGGCCCTGCGACCCACAGAGTGTAGACAAACTATAGGGGCAAACAAGAAGAATGAGAGAGACTAAACACATAATATACAGTATCACCAAAACAGTGTGGAACACTACCATGTAGAGCCTGGAGCCCAGGTAGATTGTGTGGGGCTCTGTGATGCAGAACCTGACCTTAACTTGACTAGCTACTGAAGACCAATACCATGTAACGCCTTGAACCTAGTAGGTTTTGTTTTCTGGTCTGGTCTGATGACCTTTTTCTAACCACACCACCAATCTATTTTCCAACACAGGCACCAGTAAAATACTGATGCACATTTTAAACTTGTGTTACACAGATTGTACCCCCATTGGCCTCCCTGTTTCTGTTTCTGTCCCAATGAAGCAGAGTACATTCTGTTACAAGGTGCCTCCCACCAGGATGACAGATTGGGTGAGGAGCTATTACGGACCCAAGAGCAAGGGCCTGTGTGCTCCAGAAAAAAAATCTGCTTTGCTGGGACAGAAACAGGGAGGAGAAGCAGAGACAGGCACACACTGAGGACCGAATCCAGTGCAAAGCCTTGCTGGAGACAAGGCTTTGCACTTTGCACTTTGCATATATATATATATGTATGTCTATGCATGTATAGAATTTTTGTATAGAACTGTATATATAAATATAGTTTTATCCTATTTTTTACTGTAGGAATTACAAGCATTACGATGAAAAGTATCATTGTACTTCCAGCAATGCACATTAACTGCATTTTTTAAACGGATAGTGTTACTCTATTTCATACAACCTTAATAATCAAAGAACCTAATTTGCAACATGCTCAGCAAAAACTAGGAAGATTGACATCAAACATCACTAGACTGTTTTAATATAAATTTAGCTGTATAGTGCAAAGATGAAAAAAAAATCCACTTGTAAACGTGTAAATGTGTATGCTTTAGTATAATTATACTAAAGCATACACATCTATATTGTAACTAAGACTCCTTTTAAACAAATTAATACAGTTGTCAAAAATATTTAGTACAAATTAGCTTGAAAATCTTAATGTACCCAACATCAATTTGAGATGGCATCTGCTTAATAAAGGATTTTTCTCTCCTTTTTGTCACTTTTTGAATTGAGTCATAACATGACCCAGATTCTAGATAATTTATTACTTTCACTGTTTTCAACCATTGCACGGTTCTTCCACAGCATACAAATCAGACACATCCGTTTAAAGAAATCACATCTGAGATGCTAACAGATCCTATTCCTTTTCCTTATGTGCTTACAGGCTAATTGGGTCACGGTCACAGGATATAAAAGTGACAGAGATCGGGTGCCTGTCTTACTTGGTTTAACGCTTGCTTTTTTCCTTCTTCCCATTTGTCTGATTTCAGTTCTAATGCCATGAGTGATGGTATATGGAAGTTGTGAACTTTCTCTGTTTGAAACTTTCTGAAAGCGTTTAACTGGAACCAAGAAAAGGCAATGGACTCCCTCTTGCATGAACTTAATTTAATTTCTTGTCCCCTTCTTAGACTTTCTCTTTGTATTAATGTAGGAACATCATAATTCCCTGACTAGCTATTAATGTTTTTCACAATCACCAAAAATAAAAGTAATCTTAAGTTCAAAGTTCAGGATTCTCTTTGGAATCAGCATGGATGAAGGGTAACAAAGAAACTCACGTGTTTCCAGTAATCCCATCCAGTTGATTTCTGGAATAGCCTACAGCTACCCTGTGACCCTGTATTGAGTAAAGTGATGAGAAAATGGATGGACAGATTGTTGCCAACCTAGACTCATGAATCCTTGTGTGAGGCTCATTCAACTCAGTGAATCATACTGAGCAAGGGCTAAAGACCCAAGATATTCTATGGATGGATTTCAACACAACCTTTTATGTTCAGTAGCTTGGCAATATCCATTGATTGGATTCATTAAATTCACCCAAAACTAGTACAGTACTGTTGGATACCTATTGATCCTGAATTCTCCTGGGTAAAATGTGAAACGACACACTGTTGGAAAAACAAAAAATAAAAGTCAGAGGCATTGTGGTAGATACAGTATAGAAGACCTAAAGCATACCGTTCTAAGAAAACTTCAGGTCATTGTTTACATAAATATTAGGCACTTATACTATATTAAATATACTTACTGAACTAGAAAATACAAACTAAATGTAATTATTTGGTAATATCTTGCAAAGATTATAGAATGGCTTACAGAGACTTTGTATTAGTATGCCAACATTCTACTTTTAATTGATGTGAAGTAGACACTAAAGTGTTTGTCACATATTAAATTCAGTTGCTCAGCTCAATGTTGCGGAGCTTTGATATGTGGGTGGGAATACTGTATGTAAAACAGGTATGCTCAGACCACATTTTGAAATAGGTTTTCCATTATTTTGTATTTTAAAAAATGTTGTTTTCTTTAGATCAATGAGAGTTTTTGGTTATTTTTATTTTTTGAGTCGATCCAGAACTCTCCAGACTCTAAAAAACACTGCATCACCTTGCTTTGAAAGAGACTTATTGTGTTACATGCCAGTGTTTTGGAAGCAGATTGTGGTAATCAATGCAATAAAACCCATCTACACCTACAGGTTATGCTTATCTTTAAAGTTCCTGACAAGGGAAAATATATTTACAACTGTTGGGTGCCAAAAATCAATCAATGCAACAGCCAATTCTGTTCCAACAAAAACTCCTCTTTGAATGATGTTGGCAATTCATACTGCTTTATGTTATCTATAAACAATGCCACCTTGCTTTAAATAATTTGCTTAAGAAGACAGTAAATCATAAATAGACCTGAAACCAAAATATGTCCTAGACTTTATTAATTTATGAGCCATGCCAGAAAACCAGTTTTGTTTTCTATTCAGTATGTTTTTTTAAATCTAAAATATTCATGAAAGTAAACCTTTGACAAACCAATATACTGTACCTATAAATTCCACATAAAACAAATATCTCTACTTCAAAGTACAAATAGTAGCTTTCAATTGCATAGATTGCCTGACTGTTTTTAGATGTGTACACCATATTGTGTACTCTATAGCTTGAATACTGTTGTCAGAATCTTAACACAATTGTTAAAAACTCTTCTGTCTGGAGGAAGAAAATAACAAATTACCAATTAGTTAATCAATGTGAATTGAGGACTAGCTACTGTCCCAGCTTCTGTGGGAAGTCATATACACAGTATGAGCTTGGGAAACTCAAGGGCTTCCATCCATCCATTTCCATATTCGGAGCTAGAGCTTAGAGAACAAACTGGAGCACTTGGAGAAAACCCATGCGCACACAGGGAAAACATACAAACTCCAAGCAGAAAACATCCCAGTAATTGAACCCAAAGCCCAGCACTGTGAGGCAATTATTCTAACCTCCGTGCCATCAATCAAGGATTCCACTTCAGAGCTGTTTCTAGCTGCTATACATAGGCTTTTCCAGCAGGGGTCCTCAAAGGACCACACCCGGAAACATTCCGTTTTATCTTGATCATTCACCTTAGAGAAACTAATGACATAAGTTGGGGAATAGGAAAAGAAGTGGAAAAGAGAGATTTAGTCCACCTGTTAAAAGTTTAGGAATCCCTTAGGAAGGAGGAGGGAATTGGAGGAGGTAATGGAAAAAGACTGTGCACTACTAAAGCACTCTGGGAAAGGTCACTTTGTAATGACAAGGAGCATACAGTACTTCTCATCTAGAGCTCTAGAGGAATTAGGTTTGCTTTCTGTATGCTTGTTTGTATTTTTAGTTTCTGTATATTATGATTCTGCACTGGACTTACCACATGATGATGGCTGATGGTGTCTGTTTCTTCTGTTGATTGTCAGTCTACCTCAATATATACTAAGAAGCATACAACATTTAAATAAATGAGTATTGGATCCAATATAATTTGTTGCCTTTTTAGTGCTTCTCAGAATATATTTTATATGCAATTAAAAAGATAAATGGATCACTCAAATTTAGAGTTACTGGAAGCATTTTATTGGATTGGTATAGTGTGAACTGTGGCAAATTTTTGTATACTTTTCTGGAATTTATACAGTAGATCTCAAGATCTAAAGAGCTGTCAAGAACAGAAAGAGAAAAGTTTTCTTTTTCCCTTCTTTGCCCACCCTACATACCTACTGACTACTTTTTGTTTCATCCTAAGGATAATGCTTGTTTTGTTTGAGCTTTAATGCAAATAAATGGGTTTTTTTGTTCTCTTGGGGGGCATTACATTTTCAAAGGAGTTTCTGTTAGAAAGAAAACACAATATGTATTAGCTAATGTGAATTGCTTTCCTGAAATGGTATTTTGTGACATTTCAGATAACAAAATGTATCACTTTTTTTTTGTTAATTGAAAAAAGTTTTTTAGACATACATAAAATATTCTCTAAGCAGCTTTGAGGTTTTATTGCAAGAAAACATTTTACTAAATCACTCCTCTCTCTCAAATGCAATTAGTTACAGAATATTATTTTGTAAAGGAGCTTCCTGTGGAATTGTAAAGGATGATTTTGAAAACTTGTTCTGTGTGGGAGGTCTTTGATCTGTCTTGGCACTGTGCATTCAAAATACAAGGCCTTAGTACAGTATTATGGATATTAGGCTTTATAAAAGGGTTACATTAGTACAACCATGCCATTAATTATATTCTGTTTCATAATTAAATCTTGAGTTGCCAGGTCTACTGTTTATTCTTGTCTGCCTTATTTTCTCTTCGTATATCAGTGTCTGTCTTTATAAAGGAAAGACTAATGGATTTCAGTAAGCTGAGTCAATTACTCTTATTATTATCAATTTTTAGGGCCAAGTTAACAGGGTTATCATTGGTTTTTCTTATACATTAATCATAAAATAAATTAAATAAATAAGAAATTTCCGTTCTCTAAGCCAGCACTACAATATCACTAAGCAACAGTCAAAATCTTATAAAGATAAAAGATTGCCCTAAGCAATCAATGAGAAGTTAGAGAATTTGTGCTGTAGCATTAGTTCCACTTACAACATGTGACCATTCTTTTTCTTATATTTTTGTTAAATCTGTACAGGTACAAGAATCATCACATACTGAGTGGGTGCAGCTAACAGAGCAGTTTTATAGCCTATCAAGGCACATAATTCACAGTACATTACTTTCTGAGATAACTTTTTCTACATAGTCAGCATTCTTTTAAAGTAAAGTTCCCTCCCAGGTGATCTACTGTACAGTATATGCTGAAAAACTGTACGGAGGTCAAACATTTGTCATATACTACATTACTATAATTAACATGACTGTTGTACCACACATATCAGGGACAGTAAATAATGTAACTTTTCATAGAAGGCAACAAAAAACATTGGTTTGTTTGCAATGAATAGACCCATAATCTCCTATCTTCTTTTCTAGGGCTTCCAAAGAGAACGTGGTGATGTAATTGACCATGAAAGATACTTTTTCTAAAGTTTTGAAAGGGAAATCTTTTGAGCATTCACATTTTGGGATACGCTTGGAGGAAATAAAATTGTCCAAATGATGCATCAAGTAGAAATGCCAAGTGAGTATCCTATTTAAAAGAAATCATGTCAGATGTAATGGATCATTCACATACTGTGTAAGTGGCCAAGAAAACTAAATAAAGATAAGGGAAGACTCAAGACTGACGTTTGTGATAGCCAACTATTACTAAAACAAATGAGATTATTTTACCTTTGCAAAATAATAATCATGTAGAGATTACCAGGTGAGGAAATTGGCTAATGATACAATTGCCTTACGCATTCTGTGATTTCTGATAACTGATGCTCTGACTTCTATTCTTACTACCAATTACAACTTGTAATTTTGAGTTTATCAATACAAAATATATATTTTTTCCTCCAGAGCTATTATTTAAATAATGTGAACTCCAAACCTCATGGTTTTGATATTTTCCAGTTCATAAAAAATAAAAAACACACATCATCAACCTAATGTGTGGTGAAGATACAGGATTTTCACAGCCTTAAAAAATCTTATGTTTACCCCTACTGTATATCGTGCTCAATAATATAACCCCCCTCTTTTGTGTAAAAAATAGTGTAAAATGCAGGATACTGTATGAGCATGTGGCCTATTACAGAAGTGAATTTCAGCATTTCCAACTAAACCTTTTAAAAAAGTGAGTCTTTGACACATGACCTTCATTTTCAAAGAAATTATGACTTTTACAGCAAATTTGAGCGTAATTTGTTTTGTTTCTCTCAAAGGTAGCCTCTTCAGGGTCAAGGAGCAATCTGTGAGAAAAGGAAGAATGTTTTGAGAGCTTTGAAAAAAGAAACTCTGAAAGCATTCCACTTTGAAAGCAGATGGGATGCCCTGGAGTTTGTAGAGATACACACTGCATTGGAGCAATATTCTTCTGAATAGCTTACTTGAATTTGTTTGTACTTGTATAAACAGATGTATATCTGAGGGATTTTTCAGACAAAGATTGTATAAGATCTTAATGACAAAGGTCTCTATTTTTTACATTACATTCCGATCCAGATAATCCCTATTTTTTTTTCTTTATTCCTTGTGCTTCAGGTTGAAATCAACAAACAGTAACACAACGAATTCCCACTGGATAGTGAATACTCCATGCTGACGTATATCCTAGAAACCACACATAGATGTCTTTGAACAAAGCCTTGGGGAAGACAGGACGAAGAAAACAAATAAGTGAGCTTGCAAATGGGGCACCATGTTGCCACATGCCTATGAAATATAATGACCAGAATAAATAAATGTCTGCTTATTAACATAGTGTGGCATTACGCGGGGGCATGCCCAGTGTGGAGGCAGAGCCCGTATAGAAGGGCGACACCTTGCCTTTGTAGTCACAGCTGTCCTGGCTTTTAGATGATGAGCCACAGCTGGGCAGGTCCTATAAAGGCACACTGGACACCCCCAATGGGACGAGCAGGGTCAACCCTGGAAGGGGGCAGTTTACATCGACAGTCCCTGAGAAGATTGTACCCGCGTAAGGCGTTCTTTTTCTTTTTGGCCTGCCCTGTCATGTATTTTCACCGGAGCAGGCACACACACACACACACACACACACACTTTTTCATGCACCGAGTTTTTGTTCTGTTTTTGCCTTATGCACCCTGCTCCACCAGACGGGACCCCGCTAAATAGGGTACAGTAAGTCCAGTCTGGTCACCGCTGTGCTAGTGGTTCTTTTTTCCCAAGCTGGACCCCGTTAGATAGGGTAAGCCCTGCCTGAGGGTCTCAAGGAACAGCGGTACACCTTTCTTTTTGCCTTTTGTTTATTTTTCACCTCTTTTTGTGTTATTTTTGGTCCCCGCTAACCTCACACCGGTGATTCACCTGGTACATTGACTTTTTAACCAGTGCTCGCCATGGCGCCTCCAACTACACGCTGTCACAGGACTTTGTTTTTACCAATCCTAAATTTGCAGTGTGAGCTTAATCCCACCCCACATTCATTACAATTTCTAACAATGGTTGCACTACTATATTAAAGAATTATTACCAAGATGTGTCCTAATAGGCAAGCTAACATTTAGATGTCAAAGAAAAAATGTTTCCTTCTTAATTGCCAATTAATTACTTATGCTTTCCAAATACTGTTCTTGGATAAACTTCTATCACTGATATGTTTTTGAAGGAATAAGTAACAACAAGCTATAAACCAATCTGAGCAGAACTGCAACACCATTGCTCATACATTGCCGTATTTACATTTTGGTGCAACTAGATATAAAACACTTCATTTTTTATTTTGAGGGAATACTGTCAGCTACTTCACTTTCAGAATCTGTAAGAAATCTAAATATAACTTTTTTAATGTCTTGACAAAACACTGTGGATCGACCTATCCTACTAAAAATCTAAGCTGAAATGAATTTGTTAAAAGTGCTTAATTTTAAGAATGTGCTTGATCTGATTATATATATGTATTTAAAAGAACGTACACATTTGTTGTTTGGAAAGTAATTAACTTTTTGTATGTGTTTGATTTTGTCAAATGATTTACAGTATAGATGGAAGCTTACATTTGATTGTATTGTATTGTAAACATGCCCAATTCCAACACTGGAGAGATCCAGTCCAGTAGCTTTTACAGTTTTATTAAAATCAGCAGGATTTTAAGAACAAGGGGAAAACCTGTTACACTGTTTCAGTTCGTCCAGTAATTAGTTCAACTGGGTTGTTTAGATCTGAGCTGGAATAAAAATTGCAGACACAGCTGGCCTTCCTGGACTGGAGACAGGCATCCTTGATACAGAGATTAAAAGCTATGACATATCCATTGTTTCTCACCGAGACTGATTCTCCTCTTTTCTTGGAAAAGAATCCTCAAGAAACGAAGTTCAGGAGAATTATTCAGAGTCATTCTTTCAAACATACAGTATGTTTATGTGCCCTGAAACTGCCCTTACAGAACCAGAATGTCAATACTCTTATGAGCACCAAACAAAGTTAAGATGAAGCCTGTGATCCAGTGTGTCAGTGGTGATCACATCTCTGTAGAAAGCACAGAACTCTAGCAGCCTCCCACAGGCTGTCCTTATTTGACCCCTTTTTTGTCATATCTCTGCTGCAACATTTTTTGGTTGAATCGGGCATTAAATTAGCTAAAGAAAAGGACAAAAACAGCATACAATTTATCTGCTCTAAAGAAAATACATTTCAAATATTATTGAGCAAGAACTTTTAAATTGGTTAAAGAGAACATTTTTGTGCTAACTCAGTAGTATATTCCCTGCCTCCAGTAAACACCAGAAGGAATACACTGAAGACGTTAAGCGTACATAAAATAATCACTAAGTAGTTTGGACGCAATACAACTATATCACCTCCTTATGGGTATAGCACTTCTGATAATTTCTTCAGGAAACATTAAAAAAGTAAACTCAGATATGAAGAAAGTCCTATGTGAGGAGAGAGTAAGTATGACATTGATCAAATTTTCAATTTCTTATACATTTTCAAGTACGATTGCTTGAGAACTTAGGTACTTGCTGTGTAGTGGGGCTGCTGACACTGTTACTTGCCACACTGCAAGTATTATTAATTCATATGATCTTACAGGGTTTCACAATTGTTGTACCTTTAAATAAAGAGCAAATAAAATAATAGAGCATTTGTTCCTGAGCATGAAATTAATTTCTGTGAATGAAGCTTGGCTAATTTAAAGTTTGACAAGATAGTTAAGTGAATGTTAGCTCATAAAATATTATATATTACATGTAAACATAATAATTGTATTACATAAATAGTATAACAATTTTAAAGCATCTCAGATATATTGGAAAAATAACACATTTTTAAAATCATGTCTGCCCAACAAGGAAACTGAAGTCCAAAAAGGCTCATCCTAAGTATCTGTGGGATGAATGATTTTCCACAGTCATACACTTCATACATTAAATGAATCCTCTCTAGATTAGCAGGTCATTCCAATAATAACTAGATTACTGTACCAACTGTTAAGTTTAAGGGTCACACATACACACAGACATCTATTGACTATGTGGAATATGATAAGAAAAACCCAGTTAAATCACATATAAATCCTTTGAAAACCCTGGCTGCATTCTTCAGTCTTGAAATATTTAGCCCTGACCTGCAGGGAAATACATATGAATCAGAAGACAGAACAGCATTAAGGTTTGTCAATTACACAGCAGAAACAAATAGCTGAGAAAAACCAATTTCAAGTGACTCCCTAAGCCTGCCTGATACATTTTACAGTCTTAGGGACATATCAAGACAAAGATGAACCATCTCACAGAGATTATTACTTCTAACCAACAAAATAAGTATTTTGTTAAACTTCTGAACTTTTAATGTTACTATTTAATCTGATGACAGATTTTTATTTGAGTATAAAAAAGGTTTAAAGGTTTTGCCATTTGCAAAAGCGTTGGAAAACAAATGTGGAAAACATTTGGACAAAGGCAGGCATGACTTGGTTAACAACTGTTCAAGAAACTGATAAGGAGAGCTAACTGACAATTAACAAATTAGCTTGTTTCCTTTTTACCTCTGTGCCACAGACATCCCTAGAGATCTTCTGTTACTTCTCAGAATAGCAATAAGGGCTCTGTTCACTGATAATCTTGTTTGCCTGAACTGGTATCAAATGATAAGGTTTAAAAGGATAAAGGCTACCTAACATATCACAGTATTTTTTAATATAAAACAAAATATATGTAAATATAAAAGTTGTATGTAACATGAAAATTACAAAAGGCATTACATACAGTACATTCATAATTATAACCCTGTAAATCTGTGTTAGACTCCAGATTGTCATGACATTCATAGGGACAAGCAGTCTTCAGGTAATGGAAGAATGAATGGATTAATGGAAAATAGAAATCTTGCAGATTCCACCAGGTAGACTTGTGTATTTCTGAATTTTTAACATTAAACTATTTTTTGGTAGTAAATAATATAATCATGCTTAATTGTTTCCCATTTCAAATATATACTGGTCCAAGTCAACTTGAAAAAATAGTCTGAGAGTGAGAGAGCCGCCAGTAAGTTTCTTATCTATATTTAATACATCTTTGATTAAGGAGTCAAACTATTCGCAAGAACAATTTGTATCATCGAACATGAGCTTAATCTTTAATGTTACATTTGCTGCATACAGATGTTATCTAATGTTCCTGGTCCTGTTGGTTTAAAATTTTATGGACTACAAGATAAGGTAGCAGTCAGTACAATCCCAAAGAACAAAAAGAGGTATTGCAATCACATTCTGTTTTTAGTTTAATACTGTTTTCATTGAAGTGAGTGATGTGTCCAAATTGACCGAATTTGCTTTGTGATTGAAAGAGATCCAACAGATCAAGGACAGGATACTTGTGCTCCTGAGAAGAAGGCTAATGCATTTCTTGTGTTCACCTTCAATGTGTTTCTCATGAGGGGAAAATATGTAGGTAAGCTTTCTGAAATGCTGAGGTAGGAATTGTGCTGGTTTTCTGTTTTTTCAAATGGTCATTCTTTTAGATTAAAACAATGCAATATCAAGGAACTACATATTCAAACAGGGAACAGTAAGAGTGATGTACAGTATGTAGCCCTTATAGGTATCTTAAAATGCAGGTGACAAGAGTAATAAATTCTAATCAATGCCTTGAACTCATACTGGTTTTGTACTGTTAGGCAAAGGACACATGAAACACTGGTCCACCAAAGGGATGACCTCTTCACAATACAGGTATTCACTTATGAATACCTGTATTTAAGTGAACTGAGGTGTCTGTAAAGGAGAATTTGAATTTACAGGCTGTCACTTATGACCCCAAAGGCTTAACTACAATGTCCTGGCACCCCACACAGGTTTGAATTAGCCACACATAAGCATTTGACAGTCCCCATTTAAAGTACATGACAAAATCAATGAAAGATCCCTAACAACACCCATTTGAGAGTGAAAGTCATGTTTTGTTAACCTATCTTGTAGTGATTGAATGTATTAAAGGTTTATTTCTGATTTTTTTCAGAGGTTGTGTAGGTTGCCATATGTTGATGACAAGCTTTTTTGTAAAGAAAAATAATGGCTTAGGGTATAAATTGCAGTACAGATGCAGATATTTGTATTGTAGTACAGCTGCAATATTACTGCTGTCACTGCCCTGTATTTAATGTAGCTGGACTCCTACTGCCAGAAAAATGTACAGTATACTACTGTGAGAGCGTAATATTACTTTATTACATTAGTGCAGCACATTTGTGTGAGGTACTGTGTGTTACTTTTTGTGTTGCCTCACCACTGAATGGCCAATTAAGTAATCATTTCATCTTTATTGTGTTCATTTTAAAGTTAACAAGTTTCACTTTCAGTCTTTACAAATCCCATGTACTGAATATGATGTTCGACGTAAAGTCCTGTACCTTTAACTATATAGTACAGTATGTGACTAAGACAGCATATAGCATACTGTATCTCACTGTTTTCCACTGGATTAATCACTACTGAAAATAGTGTCTCCTGGGGGTATTTTTTAAGTGGAAAAAACTTTCATAAGTATGTCGCAAGAAAAAAAGCAAAGAAGCCTCAAAGGCAAAGACTGGCAGTGAATCTGAAACAAATAATCCAGGGCATTCGGTGTACAATATTTTTTAAAAACATACCAGAACCGCAATATTATCAGGTAGCCAGAAATAAATTCACCAGGCAAATTCCACAGGTTTAGAAAATTTGAGAGAAAGAAAATGTATTTTATCTTTAAAAAAATAATATTTTCAGATTAACAGTACATCTTGGGTCACTTTACTTCAGAATGTACGCAATCTGTTAAGTATAGCAAACTGCAATGTATAGTATTTACCATAGCTTGCTCTGTATGTCCTCTAGATTTAGATTAAAAGGCAGCAATAGGTCAATAATTTGGCCAGAAAAATAAGGATGACTTGTTTTTTATGTCATTGTTGCACATTAAATGGTTGTAAACCACATAACAAACAAAAAAGACCTAGAGCTGCATAGAATAAACCATACAGAACTAGTGTAGTGGTTACTTGAACATTAGAAAAGCAGTGAGAGTGAAAATCAAAAGAATGCAGCATAAGCTAATGACATGGAGAATGATTTCTGAACAAAAGGACCTGCAAATATGGGTGACGTTTTTTTCACATTCCTAGTGATACCAAATGGCTGACTATACTCTCTAAAAGGATGTTATGGCAGAAGAAGGAATGAAGCATCGGTGTTTAAATTTTAATCTCCATGCCCTGCATTTTTAATGTACAGTAGGATTATATTGTTTAATTATACGGGTTTCTTAGATTTTAGGTGAAACCCCACATAATTTTTACTTTCTATTGTAAAGCCTTGTCTACAAAACACACAAGGTCTTCATTATTTCTGTTGCATACATAGTATTAAAAACAAGTTAAAATTAGGTTTACCATATGTTCTAGCCTTTTAAATAGTGAATATATACTATATGGTGCAAATACAGTATATTATTAAACAACAACTGCAACCAATTCATGACGTTATTGTCAAGAAAGTCACAAAACTATTGAACAGCTGCCTTTTTATTGAACACACATGACAAATTCATCATGCTGATTAACATTTATTAACAACGGGCCTGATCAACAGGGAGTGTATTGTGAAAGACACATGATATCAATGTGTGTGATCCCTGTTGGAAGTAACAAAATAATATTAGTGTATGCAACAACAGTAGAGCTGTAATGATTATATTGCACCATGTTGAGCATGCTCTCTTTATGATCTCTTCCATTCCTTTTGTGGAGCCTGGACAAGGCTATTTACTGGTGTCTGAACCCAATAAAATCTTTGACTAATGTACTAATTCAGTGCTAATACAAAAGTCAAAGACTGTGTATCAGAATCTGTCGTAAATGATCAGTTTAAGCAATACTGTCCATCTTTAATCTTCTTTTCTAAAAACCTAACTCTGCATGCAAAGATAGAGTGATACGTTTCTTTGATAGTTAGAATATACAGTATGTGATGTAAAAAGTGACAGTAAGTACAGTATGTTCTCATACAGAAAGGTCTCTGAGTGAAAATATATAGATTGAAAGCTTCAACAAGCTGTGTTATAACTATGATATAGAGGGATGCTGTGGTACAGAAAAGAAATCCTTCTTACAGTATTTATTATATACAGATACAGTACAGTACGTGCAATATTTTCTGGTTCTAGTGGTGTATTGAGTGCAGCTTGTGTGTTTCTTTGAGTCATTACGACCAGGATCTGTCAATCTGAGGATCCCGAAGCTAAAATTTTAATTTGCAATGTACTCCTTCCTAGAGCAAATTATTAAATTATGATAATTAACACTGATTTCCTTTCAAGTTCTTCTGCAAACATAAAATATTTACAACTAAACATAAATACATTTGTCAATCAACATATCATTCGTAAATCATATAGGGATATTCCCAAACAAGACAACAAACAAAACGACCCATTAATATTGTTAAAATCAATGCTACAGTATATAATGATTTGTTAATTGGCACTAATTTTACTATTTACTATTACTATTTTATAAAACTGAAAATTGTATTTGTAGGCTTAACTGCATCGCGGCGGGGGGGGGGGATCAGATCATTTTAAAGCATTTTGTTACATAAGATGTAGACAATGTCATGCTTTTTATGATGGTAACCTGCTGTTTGTAATAGCTTTCACCTGTTTGAACAAAGCACTCACTGTAGATTTCTAACAGATTATTGTGAAAGCCATCCTCACTTACAAAATTTGATCTAATGTGTTTCTGAAATGTAGTAACATTTTACCCCCTTAAAAATTAATGCAATATTCTCAGTAGTCACTTAAGCCCCGCAGGTATAAAATTAGTGAACAAGCCTGCACACGTCTCTGTGTTTTTCATCATATATAGCATGGGTTGAGCGAAGAGAGAACATAGAGGCTGAATTGAATTAGACACTGAAACCATCTGTTAATTCTTGAAAGTCCATTTAATAAGGACAATGTATATAGTTCATTTGCCTTTTGTGACAAACATGTGGTATTTGATATATGTAACCTTGCTTTTTTTGTCCAGATCCAGTAATGGAATTCTACTGGGTTACCTGAGAGCCTTTTGAGATGTTGTCTCCTGCCCAGTGATCTGGCAGTCAGCCGTAATGACTTACACTACTAAAGATCACTTTTTTTACAAACATTTTGAAGAAAGGTTGCCAACTTGCAAACAAGCATGATGAATATTTAAATGTGAAAAAGCCTGAAGAATGTTCCTGTGCAGCTTGGACTGTATTTTCTGATGTACAGTATGATGGTAATAAAGAACTTTGGAAGTCTTGTTACAGATGCCTTATTATGAATATTATTTCTTGTTTTTTCTTGCAATAAGAGAAACACAACACACTGATTGAGGTGTCCCGTGAAAATTGTTAGAAGTAAAAATGAATTGGGTGCACACTCATTCTACTCTATTAAAGCTTCACATCAGGACATGTGATTAACCTAAGTGCTTCTAAAACTTGCAACATTCCTGCCTATTCTACATTAAAAAAAATAAATTTAGAACTTTGTCTTTTCCCAGGCTGAAGCATGTGCTGTATATTTCTCCCATGATAAATCCCATATGAAATATTCATAATATTAGCTATTCCCATTTTATTCTTTAAAGGTTTCCTTTTTGGAAACACATTACTTTAACTTTTGCTGTTCTTTTGCTCCTGTAATACTGAAAAAAACTTGTATTTTTACTCTCTTTTAGTCTCTGTTTATTCTTGCAACATTCTTTTTAAAATCATTTTAGAAAAAGCTTTCTTTCTCCTTTCATTTTTGCTACAAGTAGTCATGATTAACTTACTCATGAGATAAATCAGCTCTGTGCTTCAAGCAGAATAAATGTAAGTTGTTGCCAACCAATTTCTCCAGATTTCATATCTATCCTATCTCAATGTAGATCTCATAAGCTCTGTCTCATTCTTTCATATTCTGCTTTACTGAAATTGTTAACCCCTATCATGGATTCTGTTTTTCCTCTGCAGTTTCAACAAAGGTAAATTGAAAATGAGACCGGCTATACAATACATGAATAGTACGGATTGTCAGTGTTACAAAAACAACATGCATTAATATGTACAATTTAGCATTACCATTCATACAGTTTGAGCTCAAAACATAATGTACTGTAAGATAGATGTAGAACAGGAATGAACCATTCTTAGAAGGATTCTCATGGTTTCAGTTGTACAGTATCTACCAAGATGATACAGTGGTTCGGACATTTCATTTTAATGAAAGGTGTGTATTTACAATAAAATACAAAACAAAACTGAACAGCTAGAAATATTGTAGGGTCTTCCTCTGTGGTATTATTTTGCAAAAAGTGGGGACTTGTATACAGTAAATATAAAAATAGACTTTTCTTAAAATGCATTTTCTGACCCCCATATTGGCAGTTTCTTAATATTAATTCAATACATTTGAATGACTGTGAAATGCATTATTTTGTTTACATTTTAATTGAAACATCACTCTGTGTGGAATGTTTAATACAGTATCTGCAGTTAAATTTTCAAGACGACAAAGTGCAGTCAAATGTAAAATATTCAGTATCTTCTTATCACAGGGTTTCATTTTGATTAACCTTTGTGTCTAGCCAGATGTTTTTACTTTCCCCTGAGATATTCAAAATCTTTATAATTCAGTGTTACATTTTACTCCGTCATTTCTTTGAACATTGCATAAAACAAATCCTTGGTACACAAGATGAACACCTTGTTCTTATACCAATAAAAAACAGAAAGGAAGAGAAATTAAACTTGATTTGACAAGGAAACAAGATGTGGTAAGTCGTCTTTAACGAATTAGTGTCAAAAACATGTGGAGGTCTGGCTGCTATCAAAACAGTTGGACCATTTAGCCTTTTCTGAATAAAAAGTCCAACACTGGACATAAAGTTAACACAGTTTTTAAATTTGTACTCCACATTATCTATAGGCTTCAGGACACCCTTCTGTTTTCTTACAGCTTTATCCAATACAAGGTCACCTGGGAGATGGAGTCTATCCCGACAGGCAATTTTAAATTTATTTTGTATATATATTTATTGACTTTACAGTATATGGACATCTGTGTAGTTTCCCAAAATATTACTTTAAAGCCATTTTAATTTAGAAATTATATATATATATACAGTATAATCACAATATACTGTATATATATAATACAGTATACAGTATTACACCTAATACACAATACAGTATAATCACACCTGAAGAAGGCTCCACGGCCGAAACGTTGTGTTCTCTTTCTTCTTTTTTTCAGCATGGAATAAACCTATTACTTGTTCCTATACAGTATAATATAGCCTTTCATGATTACAAATTAACTTTGAGTGGGTTGAAGTTTTTGCTGGCTTCTAAAGTAAACCAGCTTAGAGTAATACTGTAGGTTTGCCCTTTCCACTTGAAAGGGCGCACTCACCACCAGGACTTCCAACCGCAGCACTCACTTCTGTCACATGCAGTTCATTGTTCAGTAGTCCTTTCCTTGGTAAATTTGTACTCTGTCTCATCAGGTCCTGCTTGATTCACACAACCTTCTCCTTGATTAGTCCTCTGACAACATATGAGTGTTGCCAAGCTATTGCCATTTACACAGAAACTATGCAATTAACACATCAATTATCACCTCATTTAAATAATCAAATATCCTCATTGAGAACAGATATCTGTGTTTTGTACTGCTAATTAACACATGGAAATCTCTTCCTACTCTAATCAAGCCAGCAGATTCCTCTCTCTGCAGAGCCACACCGGGTCCTAGTGCCTGATTGAGTGACAGTATCTGTCAAAGATCTTAATCTGTTACAAAACACTGAGTATCTTATGCAAATATTAAGCAATCTAAGCAGTTTCAAAATCGAATCTAGTTTTTTTTTTCAAATATCAAAAGATATTCATAAGCATGTCAGGATTATGCTGACAGAACATTTCTTGGAGACTGAATCTTTAGAGGTACACCTCAGCTGATGCTGGTGTAGTTTACTCACCACTGTGAAGGACTGTTTCAGTGGTTTGGTTAGATTCCAATGAATGCAATAGAGGGGTGAAACATGTATAGGGAGTACCTGGCATGACTTGCCTAGCTGAGAGAATGGGAGCTTAACAATGTGGATAGGCCAGACAAATTGCCCCCCTATTGCGAAGAATGAGGTAGGGAATTGTCTTAATGTTGCCAATGGGATAGTAAGAGACTGTCCTGGGTGAGAGACTTAAATACAGTATATAGGCCAGCATAAGTGTGCAAGGATCTAACCTTCCTCCCGAACCTCTGTTATAAGTTCCATGTTACTGTACATGTACTGTATGAAGAACATTGCCTTACGAGATTGCAGGCTTTTGCTAAATATTTCTTTGTCATGGTTCAGTGTTGTGTGGTTAAAACATTAAACATACCAAGGAAACAAGATACGGATGGCTTTTTAATTTGGTTATTGACGGTTCAGCTCTGCAAGCATTCTAGAGCAACCCTGTAACTGTTCTCCTACAACAACCCACGTAAATATTTAAAAATGACTCATTATAGCTTTGACTAGTAGATAAATAGATGTATTCTGTATATTCCTCCTATAATGATGTAATATTTTGCTTACATTGGTTTGCTGTTTACTTTTAAAAAGTTTGATAAATAAAAAATAACATATTCACGTCACATAGAAAGCTATTCTTTAGGGCTTGAAAAATGTAAATGTACAAGGGAGATACTGTTTACATTGAATGACTAAGCCAGGAGAAATCCATTTGGGGTATTTTTTATTTTTCCTTGCATGAATAGCTTCTCTGAGGAGACTAATGATATGGTGCATGTTGTTTTCCCAGGGAAAAGGAGAAAACAGAGATTAAAGACCTGTTTGACTAACCTTTACAACTGCTAAAGTCACTACATGACAACAAATTCTGTTAATATGGCAATGCATTACTGTTAAAATCATAGGAAATTGTGTTCCATCAGCCTGTGCAAATTCCTGTGAAATGCATACGTTTATTTAAAGGCACTGAAGATAAAAATACCTTTTTCATTTAGATGAAGGTAAATTAAAGCTTATTAATGAACCTCATTAAGTCTTAAATGGACATCTTATAATGGTTGCCCTTGAATTGCTTTATCTCAGAAACCAGATGGCTAGAGCTTCAGAAACAGGTCAATTTGGAGGGATAAAGAAAAGAATATTGAGTGATGTAAATAAAATAAGTTTTTCCATCACTCTTGACTGATTTTTTTTTTTCTGCTAATGAATTGTCATAGGATTGTTAAGTACAAATGTGGCATTATACAGATCAATCTCTTGTGTAAGTTTAATATTTGGAATTTATTGTTTTGGTATTCAATGGGTGGCTGTAAATGTGTTAAGGGGATTTGTGGGATAACTAACATATTAGGCACTTTCCTCAAAGGAAGAGCCTTCTTAATCATTGTCAGAATTAAGCTTAATCTGTTCTCATGTGATGACATGGCTGTGTTACTCAAGACCATAAGGTTCGGAAAGCTGACTTTGTACAAGATGTTGTTTTATGACACAATTTTGATTCCAATTGAAGCATCATTTTGTGCTAGGAGTGATCCAATCTATGTGCTGTCTAAACATTATAAACATGTAGAGGAGAAATCACTTTGATTTACATCAGCACCATTCTTGAATTTTCTACAGACAGGGACCATCTGTTTTTCTTCATCTCCTAAAGGATTCCTGTAAGCACTTAGCATAAAGATGAAATGGTAATTTGGATATGACACTTATATTATGATGTTATCAAATCAAAAATTACCCTGGACATAAATACTACAAAACGATTAAAACTTATTTTACATACATTAATTGAAGGATCAACAGAGTTAAGAGGATAGCTAACCCAGAAAAACAGGAAAAAAAAACATAAAAACTGTAAGAATTTACTCTAATGGTCAATAAATACCCAGGGGAAAACTATGTCAGGATCTCTAAAGCATTTTAAGTGTACTCTGACAAAAGTAGACCTATTGATCAGACAATATGCTGCCTATAAAGATTTAAAAGGATTTCCAATGTGGTGATCAAAACAGCTTGACACCATGTGCCAGTAAGAATTAAAGGTTTACTTATTCATTGATTACAAAGACATGTTATTTGCAAATCTATTCAACTTGCTTCATTATTTTCCCCTTTCCAGAAGCTCACATTGCATGTTTTGTGGTATTCAAGGATGCAGAGTGTCATAATGGTATCCTTAAATAGGTGGGTCTGCAGTGTAGGTAAAGTCAGGACAACCGCAGCGATGATATCGATGATACCAAAATCATAGAACAAAAGCCTAGCTGTTCTTCTGAGCACTGATTCTTTTTCTTCTATAGTTCCTTTCTAATAATAACTGGGCAGCTAAGTTAAAAAATACATTTCCCCAAAACACTACTTTTCTATCAACTCAGACTCTGTCCGAGATTCTCTGTCCGAGACTCTCACTACTTTTCTATCAACTCAGACTCTGTCCGAGACTCTCACAAAAACTCCTGAAATCCACCAGTTATTCTCTCAAATCCTTCTCCCACTCGTGCCTCTCACTGCAGTGAATCTAGCCTCTTTAAATTGTCACCCGACCAATTGACTTGCACCAATAGATCAGGTAACTGAGGGTGGCATGTAATTTCCCATGGTGATACTATTATGTACTGTATACTATTAGATACCATACATAGTTAAACTGTGAGTGTAAAGTAGTACAGTTGTCCTTAATCATACTATTCCCTGTCTGGGACGTGATAGAAGGTACCAAATTCCTTTGTTAAAAAAAATGATAAACAGAGTAGAATACAATGAGAAATCCATCTCTCATGAGAACATATACTCCACCCACCAAGGGACCTCAATCTCCAGATAAAGTAATTCAGAATTCACAAAGATTGTGCTAACAGCTCCGGAAATCATTCAAATATGCACACCAATCCCACATAATCACCTTACTGATACTGTGGAACTTAGGTGTGGACAGCTTCATGTGGATGACATCAAGGAAGCAGAAGATTCATTAAGAACAGTAAAGGGTAAGGTGTGGCCCTCACCACTGGGCAGTCACCTTTTTAGCCAGCAATATTCTCCTGCTGTAAGTAAAGATCAAGAGAAGCTTTTGTTTTGATTTTTCAATTAATATTAATTTTGCACATTTCATGAAAGAAATTCCCAGCATATACTGTATATATTGCTAGTGAAACAGTGAAAAGGAAATGTTCTGTTTCTAATCAAAATTAGAGGGTGCGGTGATATGTTGTAATAATGGTACCATTGTATCAAGTAGTTTCCTTGGGTCCCTTACTTACAACTATACACACACATTAAGCCAATAGTGAGTAACTAAGGTTTGTTTCATCATCAATCCTCACCTCATGTTTTGCCTGTCTCATGGGTCAATGTCATCTCACAATCACAACAACCAAGGCCAGCCATGCATTTCCAAAAATTACAGCAGGTTATTTGAAAGGTCTTGTCTTTTGGCTGTTGTTTCTTTTCTCCTTTTTGTTGGCAATGTCAATGCACTGTAATGGACAACAGCCAATACGATGACTGATTACAATTCAATTGTAATGTATTCTGTCTACGCCATGCAAGGAGACAAATAAATACTTGTCCTTACTTCAGTTGTGGTTACTTATCCATTTCATAATTACAGCATCATATTTGCTGTCATTTATTGTCAGTTTCATTGTGTTCCCTGGATAAAACTGATTCTGGGGATTCCAGAAATTATTCTCAATATAGTTATTTATTGTACCTGTTTTCATTACTATCATTTTTTAGGCAAGAGATAGTCCTCATATTTCTATCGATTCAACAAAAGTGTATCTCTGAATTAGTTTCAAATGAGATAAATGTCTTCTAAATATTAAAGCTAATAATATTTAATAATAACATAAAATTATGGTGTGCAGGATAATGTAGTATGTGCGCCTCTGTTTTGAATTATATCCAAGTACAATAGATGTTGTGTCACACATGCACAATCTGCATGAATGACAAATCACTTTCTGTTTTCATTCACTGTCCAAACTTGTCTCTACAGTTGTTTTTTGTCATCCTTATCCATGAAGAAAATCACTAGCCAGCAGCAAATGCACATAGGGTTGACAAAGACACTTGCTAATCATTTAAATAATGGATCCTAGCATAGCTGTAATTTCTCTGGAGAAGGATGATTATAATCTCTGCTGATTATGAACAGAATAATTCATAATTCTGAGGGTGAATGGTCTTGAAATGTTTTATACACATTCTAATAGGTCTGAAGAAAAAAGAAAACTATAATATTTTAAAATATTTTATAAAGTAATTTCATCTTCCTTAAGGGGGCTATTTATTTTAAGATTTTTTTTTTATTTTAGAAAAGATTAACTGCACATTAGAAAACTGAAAAGGCATGAAACATCAAATGCATTACATCAGTTTGCTTTCAAGCACAAAATGTATTTTTATGTAAAAACAAAAACTTTGTATTGTGTAGCACCATTTAACATCATTTATGCTGTGATGGACTTGGAAGCAAATAACCTGGAATAGCGCCATATGCATTCTAATATTCCTGTAAATATTTAAGATTTACACTGTAATGTAAATTTACATTCCTGACTGCCACTTTTCTTAGGTTGAAAGAATCTTGTGACATTAATAGCAAGACAAAATAATATATTGTTAATTCCCTATCTGAATGCTGTTGCCTGCTTTCAATATTACTACTCTCTAAACCTGAAATGTTGTCCTCCAAGAATTTCGTAAGGCAGGTCAGAAACATTTTTGCAGTTTAGGTGGATATACAGTACTGTAATACAATCTGTTGGGTTTCGGAGGACAGCATATTTCATTATGTTTAATTACTTATTCATCCATTCTTGCCTCAAGGCTTTAAGGTCTTTTATATAGTATGTTACCTGTTAATAGTTTCATGGTCTTGACGAGGTGATAGACAGAAATGCAACCTAAAAGGAAAGGAGCACCTTGGCATTAAGTTAGCACTAATGGAGAGAGGAATCAGGCATTCCTACATTGATGTCTTCAAAGAAATATCTGAACTCTAAGTTAAAGAGACCTGGAGCAGTCAGGCCTGGAGACACAATTGGCCTGCCTTACATCCCCCTGATTTCCATATGGATTGTGGAGAGAGAAGAGTTCTCTTTCACCCAGAAGGTGATTAAATGATTCTGAAACCCTGGAGAGGTCCATGGTATCAGATCTAAAACAACAAGCAGCCAACCAAAGTAAAGGAATATACCCTTCTGCAGTACAAATTCTCTGGTCGCAGAGAAAAGCAATAGATTTCTAGGGATTTCTCCCAAGAACAGAAGCAGGGGAAATGGACAGATCCCAGAAGCTGTCCTGTGGAAAAAGGAAGCCCTGTCTTGGTGGAAAACTGAGAAACCTCCCTTCCAGTGATCGTGTAGCAGATTTATTAGATTACTGTAGCAAGTTCATGATAATTACAATCTCTCCATAGACCAGTCTGTGACACATTGAGCCCCGATTTGATTAAAGATCCCTAGTGAATAATGTTTTTTTCTGTTCAGCCTGATGTCTGCACACAAGACTTTTTTTATTTGCCAATAAAACATTTCAGTAGCTTTAGAAAATTAAACTTAGATGGAAGAATTATACATGTCGTTAATCCCACCCATGTTGAAAATGTTTTAATTAACATGTCTTTCATCTGTGGCATCACAACGCAGTCCTGTGTCCTTTTGGTTAGACTTTTAATAACATGCCATCTCCATTTTGCACAAATCGTTAAATGTGGATTCTCTACAAAAATCTCTGACATCCACAAAACTTTTGAGTTGTTTCCAAAGAGCTTCTGTCTTATCCTCTTGTCTGTAGTGATCAGCCCAATAAACAAGAGGCAAGCACGTTTTGTTTCTGACATTGCCATTATTGTAATCCCATCATGCATGGCCTTACACTCACTAAGCATCTAGTTTGCAGCTAGACCTGCTCACTTATTGATCTTCCTTCATGCAGCTTGGAAGTCCATTTGCAGTTTACTTAAATTTTTCATCTGAGAAAACTAAGCCTCATGAATTCTGTAATGAGTTCAATATAATAAGGAGCATGTGTTACCCAAGGAAAAAGCAGTGAAATGAAAAAAAATCAGGAAATAGCCGGGTTCTTCATTCCTCAAACCCGGAAATGTACTACCACGGGTGCTGCTATAATGACGCTTATTCCAAAGCACCTTTGTATTTAGTGTACAGTATATTTTTACTATTTAATAAATAGTACTAAACATTGCTGAAAATGATTTGATAAACTTTAGAACTCAAGTCTCTGACGATGACAATGTAGACAGAAACACTATCTACAACTTTATGCTGTTTTTTAATTCAGTTACAAAATCAATTTGAGTAGCACTGTGCAAAAAGATGAGTTATTTAGGGTAAATATTGATCACAAATGGAAAACAATGCACATTGAGCAGCTCCGTATTAAATAATTAAATATTAAGCTCCATATTAAATAAATCATCTTGTTTTAAGATTAAATACAAGACAGCCATCACAGAAGTATTTTATTAAAACAAATCCAATGATAGTTGAATAATTGTTTAGCTCTTGTGATACAGAAGTCTCTTCAAAATATAAAAAATGTACATCATATTTTCTATGCAGCAATGCTATCTACTGTAGAGTATATGAGTAGGTTTTGCGTGTTATTAGGCTTGAGGGATCTTTCTTAAAGTTAAATCTGGAACAATTTTTTGTTTCTTCAGTTTTAAGTTGTTTTACTGAAAGTGTGTTAAATTATTAAGGAAAGTGCACAGTGTTGCCCCAAAATGAGGATGTTTATGTTCAGAAAATGATTATTTTAAGTTACATCCTATTCTCATAATAATGTCAAAGTGATTTGGAATGAAATTGAATTATATATTATGTAAAGAAAGCGAAATGTTAATAAAAACTAAAAACGTGGCATTTCATAACTTTTAAAAATAACACATATATTTTCTGAACACCTAGAACACCATTTATGCTCCACATACAACTTTATCTTTCTTGTAATGCTGTGCCACACTATTCCGTCTGTGAACAATCTAGAGTTGTATTATGAGCAATTAGAGTAGGAGAATATTAAAACCCAACATACAGCACTGATACTGCATGTCTATTTGTTATGAGGCCATATTTCCCATCAAGGGAAGGCAGCAGCAGTTCTATACAATTGTATTCAGTATTTAGATCATAATTGCCATCATTTAGAAATGGGATTTAGAGCTGGGCTGAGGTAATGTCTGTGCCACTCTCATATAAATTCTCATACAAAATCTCATATAACAACAGCAATTAACAGAGATTTATTGAGAAATAAATTTATTTTTCAGTTAACAAAACATCAATAGAATATGTATAATGTATACTGTACATACAGTATAAATGTAAAAAAATAATAAACTATTTTCATACATAGTCTCCTATCAGAAGTTTAAGGGAAAGGAAAATTATGCTCCAGTCTGACAGCTGTTACAAGTATTGAAGAACTGTAATGGACTTTTGTGAATGAGCGTTTGCCTTTTTGATCAATTTTAGATCATCTGATAAAATTTACATGGAGTACAAAAGGCATTTTAAAATCTTTTACTTTTTAGCGCATTGATTCAATTAATAATTTACAACTTAGTTAAGGATTTTACCAAGGATATGTTAATATAATATGGCATTTAATCACTCTGTCACACTTTTCCCTTTTTTGAAATGACTTTAGCATAGATTAGACTTTTCATCATTTTCATGTGTCATAGAAAGTAAAAAGAAGGGAAGCCGTTGGAACTGGTTGAATTCTAAAGAGCCAGGAATTTGTAAAGACAGTTCCTGTCCTTAAACTATAAAAATGGGGGAGAAAAAAGCCACAATAGATTCATAAAAGATGAATGACCTTGGGATAAAGACAGAAGTGAAATGAAAAATAGCTTCTTTTTAACTTATATCATGGGAATTTGTGAGTATCAAGTAATGACTCAAAACCCATGGATTGAATAAAGGATAACATGTCAGCAGAGAGTGTCTGACAAACGTGAAGGACAAATTTAACATTTTTTTGTTTAAAGGCAAAAGTAAATTATACTTTGGGACATTCTCTTCCATAATGTGGTACTACTGAACGTCTTCCAAGAGTTTTTTTATTGGTTGTTGTGGTAGTGATGGCAAATCATTGAAATTAAAAACAAATATTATTTCTTGTTACCTTATTGAACTTTCTGCACCACTAAGAAGGAAAATGCTGTGCTTACCAATTTCCAAAACATGTTCTAAACTCTACTAAAGTAGGAGTAAATCTTATGTGACTAATATTTTGACTAGATTACTGACAGTACCCATTTTAACAAAGCATACAGTGCAGACACAAGGTAAGAAGATAAACATCTACTCTTTCTATAGATTTTTATACAGTTTTACTCCACGGTATATAGTATATACCTTTAATTCTGATTGCTGGCAGTATGGGTGAAGCTATTTTTAAAACATGTGGGTTCTACACTAAGTATCACATGCTTACATTATACAGGGAAAAAGTAGTGCCTAGACAATGTGATAAGATGTACAATGCTCTTGTTGAAGGGTACAATAGATACTTATTATATGTTACTGGAAACAATGTACATGTAGTTTATGAACAGTATGAATCCAGTAAGCAATAAGCACAAATTGATGTATTTGATATATCTGAATATGCTAACTCAATCTCTAGACTAGCTTTCCACTACCTTTAAAGGTTTCTTTGTAGTGTACTTTACACTGCTTTAAATTATGTCAAAAATAATTTCACTGTTAACTTCCTGTGCATATTGCGTTAAAAGCATTTTTTTTAAATCACTACTTTGAAGATGAATTGATATTGTGCAATGAATCATTTTATTCGGAAAAATTATAAACAATTTTGATGGCTGATTTTCATTTGAGCAGAGTTTTGTTTTAAATGGAGTATTTTTTTACATCACTACTAGAAAAATATTTCTAATAACTACTGTATATACAATGATTAACAAAGACTTCCAAAACAACACCTTGGTGTAAGGGGAGCTGGTCCAGGCTCCCGCGAAGCATAGTTCAGGACCCTGTGCAGACGGTATAAACTGGAAGTAAGTGGAGAAGGACAACAGGGGAGAAGACTAAGAGGATCAGGACGGGTTGACAGACAGGGGGGCGTGACTATGGTGATCCGGTGCTCTGTGGGCGGTGTAGCGATGGGAAACAGGTCCAGACAGTCCAAAAAGGGGGAATCCGGGCCCAGTCTAAAGTCCAAAACCAGGAAATCCATCTGAGACCAGATGATTAAAAAACAGGGACAGGGACATGGTACAAGGAGATGAGAAACAGAGTGACGAGGCCAGGCTCTGAGGCCCGGACTCAGCTTTGTCAGGATGCTGTTAGGAAAGCCTATGCCTTGAAGCCGCGGACATAGGGCGACTGGATGGTAGATGGGCCTCCGGGAGTCCGTCTTCCAATGTAGAACCAAGAATAGCGAGAGCGCTAGGCTTAAATAAGGAGAGACAAACAGAGGTGCAGGTGCACATAATCAACTAAAATACAAAAGGGCCAGAGCGACACTTGGGCTCCGATCATAGCAAAAACACATTTAATTTAAAGGTGTATGTATCAATTAAGTATACCATCCTAAACCAAGGTCAGAAGGCACGTTGAATATTCTATCCTTGAACAATTATCAGGCCTGGATTAATTTTGTCTTTGTGTTTCTCCTTTGTCAGTGCCTTGGAAGTTTGTTTCTTGAAAACTCTAAAGCCAGAATACAATACTGAAGTGGGTTATCAGCAAATTGTGATTGCATCCATTTGTCTCAATTACATTTAACAAGTTCTTCTTTTTAGTGTTTTAGTCCAGCATGGTTACCACCAGGTGTGTATGTTAAATATTTAGCTAGCCAAGGATTTTGTTTCCTGATATTGCCTGAGGCTAATGATTTCCCCTCGCCGGCCATTGTCAGTCCCACAACACTAAGCTCTGACTGGCTATAAATAAATGCACCTTTACAAAGCATGTTATCTTCAAGCAATTACACTTTTACTCCTTCTGCAATTAACAAGCATCCCAGACCTTCTGAATTTTCCCAGGGTGCCTCGCAAATGAGGAAGGTAATGTCTCCAATCCCTGTCTCCATCTGCTTTATGCTCATGTTCCACTTGTAAGCAAGCATGGTGATACAAACATCTATTGTATTTTTAAGGTCACACAAGAGTTTAAATGTGTCTTTCTTATGTTGTCAAGTGATTTTATACCCTATAGTGTGTTTATATATACAGTACAATGGATTGAGCATAAAAGCAAACAAAATGAAACAAATTAGTTTTAAAGCCAATAACATCTGTGTTTTAACGCCTTTAAGTATACAGTATATGCAGTACATTATAAAATATTGCATTATTAACATTGTACTTTTACTGTAATTTGGTACATTTTTAACACATTCCATACGTTTTTTATGAACTAGCTTAATATTACCTGGAAATACACTATTTAATGACTAAGAAAAAATGTCAAACTGACACTGCGGATCTTAACATCAGAGAGGAATGGTTTCTTTGTTGTAAATATTTTTCATATTTCCAGAGCTGGCTTTACAACTTTTCATGTTGGGAAAGTTTAGTGAGTCAGCACTACAGTAAGTGGCATTATGGAGTTCCAGTTTTCTTTTTTGGACTGATGCAGTGATACTGATTTGCAGAAGGTTTCCATGACAACAAGCAGATTGTGATTCACCCCAGGAAGTAGTTTGTGGTGTACTTCTTTTTGGGAAAGGAGTTTTTTTTTTTACTTTGCTGACAGACTAGCAGTATTTTTGGAATTTTACAATGAGTGCACTGAAAAAGAAAGAAAAATGAAAAGCAGAGCAATGCAAAAAAAAAAGTCTTTTTGAATCAGTCTCTGTTGCCATAGTGACAATTCTACAGCCACAATACAAAATTAAGGAAAACCAATGCAGTTCAGAAATGTCTTCTCATCTCTCTTCACAAAGCTGCCTGTACTATAACATACAATAACATAGCTGTTGTCCCTGACTGCCACAACCCTTTGGGTAATGAAGTACAGTACCTCCTGTTCTCAGTTTTAAATGCACTGCTATGTTCTGTAGTTTCCACTTGCAACCTCTGGTTCATGTTTCACTGTTCATTCTAAAGAAAATGTACTTAATATAAGAGGATTTTCACTTTTATGCCAAATTAAAGAATACATTGAAATGCAATGGAGGCTTGGAGGCTCTGTTTATGAAATATGTTGGGTATGTTTGTTAAATTTTAAATATATAAGTGCAATTAATTTTAACTCTTACTATTTTTTAGCCAAATACTAGTCATACAGCACTAGTTTAATTGATTAAACATTTCCAAGTCCCACCTGACATACCGTACTAAAACATTTTGAGTTTTTCTAGTTAAGCATGGTACTATATTAAAAAATTCAGTGGTTTTACCATTAGTCTTTCGAGACATCTTCGTGCTGCTTATTAATTAGAAAGAACAACTATTTATATAACTCTATTCAATCTGTACTTTAAATAATTATTTATTTATGTAGCCGAGGAAGCACCTCTTTTTAAAATGTGGATAAAGTACATAAAGAACATATGAACATTTTTTCCATCAGAAAAAAATCTATTGAGAACTAAGACTTGTTTTGAAATTTAAAATGCAGCTCTGAAAATAAAATGATAACAGATGCATTTGCATAAGAACAATTAGAAGGGTGATATTTGAATAATTTTGAAACGAGCCTGTTAGAATTTGCTAAGGGGTAATGTTAATGAACACATCTGTGCATAGTCTGAAACAGATAAACAATCATTTGGTTTCCCTATATACAGAACAACAGCAGATAAAGTCAGTATCATGTCTTCCCTTAATCCTTCGCAACGGCAATTACACCAACAGCCATAAAAGAGAATTACTGTATTGTCCTTCTTTGTGAATGAAACAGTCAAAATTGATTACTTTAAAATATACAGCTAACAGTTTAAATGTTTGAAATACCAGCATAGTGTACAAACTGCTGCAACTTCTCAAACAAACAACAAATAAACAATGGTAGACAGATGGTAGACATTTATTCACTTTAGACAAAGGCATTAGCTAAATGATGTAATAGTAATACAGTATTGAATAATTAGGAAAAAATGATCAACAGATTGTATTTGTTTAAAAATATAGAGATATAATAAAGTCCTTGTCTTTTGTAGAAGAAAATATTTAAGATACATTATATGAAATACTGTATGTAAAGATACATATTGTTTGTGTATCTAGTTCTGTGAGTGTTATATTTATTAATGGGTTTCTTCCTGCTTGAGTGCCAGGCTCTGCAATGGCAGTTATTGATTTGGAAAGCTACTTTGCTGTTATATTTTACTCACATGTTAACCAATTTGGATGTCTTTGCTTGATTGATTTCAGAAAGAGTTGCACCAAAAAGATTTTTTACTGTAACTGTTTACACTAGAGATTCCTTTATAATTAGCAATGCAGATATATTCAGTTAAAACAATAATTGGTAATTATTTTACACCCCTATTTTTAACCTTATTTTTTCTCATTTTGTAAAAGTAATTAGTCGCCTCAGACTGGTCAATCAAAGCAATTTTCTTATCAAAAATTATTGCAATGGGCAACACACTACCAATTTACTCAAATTGGACAGTTTTATGCTGTAGAGCAGAAAACTAAGAAAATTAGACAGCAATATGGATTTCACATTTCAGAGTTACCATTACCTTAATGATTCATTTCAATTATGAGTTAAGCCTTTCATCTACACAGCAAACTAATTAAATCCTTAATTATCAGTAACACAGCATTGGCAAATTACATCACACACACAGCAAACTGTGATTCGATTACATGTTCCAATGAGTGCACTCTCTTAAATAGTGCATAATAAGCAAAAAAGCAAACAAACCTGAAAAAAATCGCACAAAGGTATGAGTGAAATAGCATTAACTTAAGGTTCTGTAACATTAAGCTAACTGATAGTAAAATCTAAAGGTGTGTTACAACTCTATGTTTGCATTGATGTGTAGCACAAAACATATAATATTGAATAAACAAATAAACTCTCCATTTATATTTTAACTATAGTGTTATTGTAAAAATCTCTGTGTTTCCAGACATCCTCCTGTACTTTATAGCCTTTCCTGGCTTTGCTAACAAAAATATACTGCATACAGATTCACAGGTTCCCTTGTTTATTTTAGAAATCTGTATTGCACCAAAATGAAAAAAAATCGAATATTCAAACTACAGAGTGAAAATAGGCAGTAGCACGTATGGCGTTTCTTAAAATAGAATTAGAGATGAGCAATTAGCCTGTTAATACACAAATTGTCCTCCTTTTCTCTGTGTATCATTATCTGCAAAAGGCTCTTTTCACTCTGCAGTGCAGAAGAGTTTCGGATCATAACAAAATTAGGAGCTCTCTCTTGGGTTTATATAAGGACCCTTGTTGGTTATAAAAATATGATAAAGGCCAGGTAGAGCGATCAAAAGAGAACCCTGCTAGTGGGCTGTTCTGTCCCAAGAGGGCAGACTCAAAGCAGATGCATTTGCTCTCGGTTCCTATTTTACTGTGCTGCCTCGTTCATTCCGCCCATAAAAGATATTTCTCTGCTGCAGAGTACTGCAATATATCAGATTGTGACACCTGAGTAATGTTAAGAAATATACTAATTACTGTGTAGGTGTTATAAACAAAATGGAGAACTTACAATGCTGTGGCTTCTCATTCATGTAGTATATATTTTCATGTATACATTAGCATAAATGTACATGTAATGTAATACAATATGAATATATTATATAATATACATGTATATATAATTAAATCTAGCCAGTTCTGCTCAGTCTGTGTTGCTGTTGTGCTTCAGAAAGCAAGAAGATGAAGTCTGCAAATGAAAAGAGGTCATTTAGCCAATCCTGGCTGTCTGGTTTTTAGTAGTGAAATGAACTGAGTATCTCATTCAGCCATTTTCTCAAATAAAGTTGTTGCAGACTCCCACAGCCTTTTTTGTAGAGTCCTTCCTTCGGTTTTCCATTTTAAATGCACTTCCCCCAAACTAATGCAAGGCCTAAAGGGTTTGCTGTATGAGGACAGGCTGAAAGACGTGGATCTGATTAGCCTGGAGCAATGAAGGCTTTATTGAGATTTGATTGAGGAACTAGAAATCCCCAAAAGGATTCACCAAGTCAATAAAAACTCATAAATGGGAAATAGGTAAGTTTAGAACTGAGAAGTGCAGGCATACTTCTACACGAACAAACAGTGCAGAATAAGCTGTTAGTTCATGTCATGGACAGTGATCCTCTAGAATTCTTGTAAGAAATGGCTTGAAGATTATGATTAACAAGACAACAAAACTGGTAAAGCAACATCTTATTTCTTACCTTTATTACAAACCTATTTCCTTCATCCAAAGGTATTTGCAATACATGTAAATAATTCATGATAAATCAATTAATTATTTTTCATTTGAATAGCACTTCCCATCCTAACAAGTCCCAAAGTGTTTATACATAAGAGAGAACCCACTTCATCTATCACTGAACACCCAGTGGAGTGTCTAGCAATAGCCATTAAGCACTGGGAGCCTCAGTACACAGCAGATCAGGCAGACAGGTGAGACATCGCTTCATGAATTGAATTAAGGGGGAACTTTACATTGTAAAATGTAAAAAGTAGGATTTAGGTAGGGCGTAAGGGTTAACACCCTTATTATTTCAACAATACCATAAGATCATTAATGACCAATTAGTTATCAATGGATCTTTGTTAATGTTTCATGTGAAGGACTGTAGTTCCTACAGTACTGTATTGCAGTCCCATATTGGGGCACTGATTTTTAGAAATGCTGGTAAAGATGAAATTGTGGCACGTATTGCTTCAGCAACACAACTTATACAACCTAGTTCTCCTTCAGGGGTATATTACTGGTCTACTACTCCTGCCCAGCCTTGCTTAGTCACTGAGATCTGACAAGGCTGGTCTAGAAAATGGCACCACTACTGTCAAGTTTAGCAGTGTTAGTAGGGGTCATTGTAGTAATAATACTTACAATGCTTCTTATTTCTAAACACACTTTTAAAAAACAGAAAATATGTAATACACATAAAAGAAATAAAGAATAATAGAAAAAATAATGTGGTTAATTGACTAAATACAGGCAAGAGTAAAGTTAAATTTCACATTAAGCAGAGATTTATAAGGGTATAAGGGGATTTGTAAGGGTATGGCAGTTCTGGTATTAGGCAGCTTGGATATTATCTTCTTGAATACTTTCTTTGTCATAAGAAAAAGACAGAGCAAGTGCGATCCTCTCCTTCAGTTCCTGAAAGTGATACTGGATTGTCTGCAAAATTGCGCAGCATTAAACAGCATTAAACAATAAGTGAAGAGATCAGTTTTCAGACTGATCCCCACAGTGAAATCCCTCACTGAACAGTACTGAACATCAGGGAGCTAAGTAATTCCCCGGTCAGCTCTTGCAAGAAAGTGTGGTGTCTGCAGATATGACCTGAGAAATAAAAACATCATGGTGACTACTTTCCCATTTGTTTTATACGAAAGAGGTTAAATACAATCTGATCTTCACAAGGGTAGCTGTTATGAAGCCTCCCATAACTAAAATTTAAGTTTGTGTAAAACAACTGCCAAATTTGGAACCAAATGCCAAATATGGAACCACTTGATTAAGCTGTCATCTTGAGAGAGAACCACCAGTAATTCTAAGCAAAGTACAGAGTAGTGCACTACAGGCCATTGATGACCAATGGAGCTCCACCACCCAAAGGCTTCATTATTTCTGCTTATTGCATACAGTTCACTTATTGTGATTGAGAGTTAAATGACTGAAATGTGAATGTTCATATGGTGTTTGGCTCTATATAAAAGGATGTGTAAAACTGGCAGACAAAAAAAAAGATTGAGAGCAGTATTATCAACACATTAGAAGTCTGTTAAGTCTACTATTTATAGTGAGGGTATTGTCTCCAGTCCAGTTAACATGTGGATCTTTGCTTTGCTATTAAATTGAAATGTAGTGTTTTCATATCTAAACAGTTATCCTAAATCAGAAAACTCCACAAGCGAGATGCTTTTTTATTCAATATATTGCCCAATATTCTTTTATTCAGACCTGCAAAGATACACTCACACATACAAGATATGTAGAAATGTAATGTAGATTCGTTAGTACAGAGTAGGATAATACGGTATAAAAACTGAAAATACTTCTTGTCAAATGTAAATAGTGTAAATGTAACAATTGTCTGTAGAAATGTAATTGACTTTAATACAAAATGTTTAATCTTTCATTCCAGGAACAAATTAAACTACTTTCCTCACATACGAGTGTATCAAGTAAAGAAATTAGATTAATTTTACAATTACACCTACTGTATTGTAATACTTTAATGCAATAGTAAAATAGGAATAAATTAATTAATGAACCGTTTTATATATTCTCTCTATCAAATACGTTATGCAATAAAATTTCACTTAATAAGTTTGGTCATATAATGGATTCACAAATTGACTTTTTAAAGTGCTGTGCTTAGAAGACTGGAAAACAAATATCACAGTTCAATAATGAATCAAACCTTTCTGCTTTAAAGATCCATGATAGTGATTTAGGTCAGGTTACAGCCACTGACAATTGATTTGTTTCAATTCACTTTATTTCACTTCTAAAGAATAAGTTGATTTGAATTGATTGTAGTCAGGGCCTTTGGTGAACTCTTTGCCAGAGCCGGGTGGACTGATATTCAGCAGCACGGCTGTCCTAATCTGAAAATAAATTAAACTAGTCACTTTTAAAAAAAAATCTGTTTGGGGGATTTATTTCTATCCATTGTGGATAGAAAGGACAATGCAATAAGAGAAAATCAGACGGACTGCCCGAGAAACAGGGTGATGAAGCCTATTTTTATCATATATGACAAAAAATCCACCATTTATTGACAGTTAAAATAAGAATATGGGTTAGGGACCCAGTTTCCAGAGATGACAAAGTACTAAGGAAAGCTCCATTGTTGTATAAAATAGTAGAATTAGGGGAGTTGAAATGTAATTTGAAAAATTGTGGAGCACATAAGAGTTTCCTGAGAGGAATGCACAGAATATTTCCTTTGTCCTTGTGACTTTATTCTGTTCCTGTTTCTATTCTTATCCCCATTTTATTACTGTCCTGCTTAACACGGCAGTTACTGATGAGTTACAGTACGTTAAAATTGTCTGGTCAAATCCTAATGCAGTCCAGTGACAAACAGTATTAGAATAATGCATTTAAAGCATGTTTTTCAGAATTTTCCTGGCGCTGGAAATGGCTGCCCAGTATTCCCTCATGAGCCAATGAGCCAGGATGGCACTGCAAGGTTGAAGATGGAGTGGAAGGAAGGGTGTGAGAAAAGATGCAAAAAGGAAGATGAGATATACAATAGCTAATGTTGTCAAGATTAGAATTTGGCATTCTTCCGAGCTTCTATTTAAAAACTGTTTGTTATGACATTTTGTACCACCTTTCTGTATCTTGAAGGATTGCTAATGGTACCTATTCCATTTTATTTGTTCATGACCTTCAAGTCTGTAGCATAAGCACACAATACCAAAGCAAATCGGGAGTGAATTAGGTACAAAAGTTAATTTGACATTGGGAATAAGAAAATTAATTGTATTTTTTTTTCATAACCTTGCCAAGGAAACAAAAACTGAATGTCACAGCTTGAATTAATCATTTCTTCCCTAACAATGGGAAAAAACACTACTTTAGCTTAATACAATGTCACTTCAATACAGTTATGAATATGCGCAGTAATGGTAGCACACACCAGTCACACCTTTAAAATGCATTTCTCTCACTCTTTATAATAGGTAAACAGAGCAGTGGTCTAAAAGAAAATAAGCTTATAAACAGTATGTATAAATGTAGAGAGAGAACGATTAGTAAATAGATCCTTTATGCCAGATCTTGTTTCAAGCAGGTATTACACTTCCTACTGGCACAATCAACTTTGACTATCCATTGGCCCATATTGCTCCAGAGTCACAGATCTGCTATGCATTCAAAGAACACATGGATGAGGTATCCTTGAGTCTCAGTGTATCATTTATTTCTTTGTTGTTTCTTTGTCACTCTAGAAATATGTTCCTTCTTTTTCTCTCGTTCCTAGACCTTGCTTGTAAAACTGAAACATTAATATCAAATCACAATCCTCTGGTGGGGTGGTTTTTGTGAGATATGTGGTCTATAATTGCATGGGCTAAAAAATAGTACATTTTTTCCCTTTTTTTCTCAAGTGCCTGCAGAATGAATGTTTTGATGCATGGTCACATTTCAGCCTTTGGCACATCCTGCATTTTTATTTACCATGTTCTTTGAAATATTCCTGCAAATGTGTGAATGTCACATTGCGTATTACATATGGCCTCTCTTGGGAAACTGTTTGTAACAACAGCTAATTATGGTGCAAAGGGTATATCGATATTATCACTGAGAAAAAATGTGACTTTTCTACAGGAAATGTAAAAGTCACAAGTCACAGGTTTACATTCTGCCAGGCAGGAGTTTGCAATAGTTTTTTTCCATAAAATTTCATTTAAAGTCTATGCCACATTGTGGACTGAGAATTGAAGGCTTTACATTTAAGAAATAAAGGAAGTTTCTCCACTTGCTGTAAATGCTTCAGCAATCTTTGAGCTTCTTATGTAAAATAGCATGGGCATTATCAAGTTTTCTCTTTGCCTGGTGAACTTGTTCTTAAATTAAAGCTGCAGCTGAGTAACATTTGTTATGAAGGACCCACCTACACTATGGCACCTCCTCAAGCATGGACAGTAATGCATGTTTGAATCCCTTCAGTTGCCTCCAAGCATGCCTATATCCGTCCCCAAGGTTATGAGAAATCATCCGTTTGTGTCAGAAAGCTGCAGCAACAGCTAGGTAAGAAGATTCATCAGTGAAGAAGAGAGCTGGGAGAAAATCAACAAGAACCCGAATCATAGAAATAATAGGAGATGTAGGAAGCTGTATACTGCTTGTGCTTCCTCAGGCAATGTTCTATTAAGAGCTCTCCTTGGTGTTGGAGGATAATGCTTGTCAACATGTGTATATTTTTACACTGTGTGTTTACTGTACATGTCTTTTCTGCAAATAAAGATGTCTAGTAATATAGCACACAGAAGAAGCTGCCATTCCCTTTTTTATATACTGTTTATATACTCTGCTGCTGCTTTGCAGATTTGTTATAAAGTTATGCACAGGAGTTATTAACTGCAGAGGTACTTACTTCCCTTTATTGTTCCAGATGGGAAATTTGCTTCACAGGCAAACACAATACAAAATACATTTAAGACTATATGAAGCCATTAAACAATAACAAAAAATAGAGTACTTTTTATCATGCGAAAGGAAAAAAAAACATATGAAGTAAAAAAATATAATCAATTGTCCAAATTAAGCAAGTTAATAGCTATGGGAAAACAAGTATAATCTATTACACTTGAATCTGGATCGTCTTAATCAATACCCAGATGGAAGGAGCTCAAATTCAGTGTGCAAAGGGTGGTCATGATAGTCAGTGATTATCCTGGCCTTCCACACTATTTGTTTGATGTAGATTTCTGACAGCTGTAGAGTACTGTACCTGTCAAATCCATCGAAATTTTGCTGACTACCTTTACTATTTTGCCTGTCTTTATTGCATGTATTAAGGTTACCAAGCCAGGCCACTGCAGTGAATGTCAGGACAGGTTTAAAAGATAGAACTTCTTTAGAATAAAGTCATCATTGTACTACATACATTAAAAGAGAAGAGTTTTCTCAGGAAGAACAATCACTGTTGGATCTGTTTTACATACTGTATGGCATCCTTTTCCTCAAAGGTTAGCATGTAATCAACAATAGTGCAAAGACATTTGTATTCAGTTTCTTGCCCTTGAATGACTGTTGGTTTGGCAACTGGTGGTTGCTTTAAATGAATGTGGATCATATCTTTGCTGTTCTACACATTACGGTGTAGGAAGGAGTTGCTACACAATTCAACAACATAATCCACCACAGGCCCATGATCAATGTCTACATCATACAGTAGAATGACAATGGCAGAGGCATTAGAAAACGTAATGACATGTCTGTCCTCAAAAGGGCTACTTCAGCTGTCTGTATAAACAATGTATAGTGTAGGGGTTAGCACACAGTTCGGAGGAGACTAGCTACTCTGAAAAGAGATTGTTTACCCTCACTCTTTGTGACCTGTTGGTCAAAAAGTCCAAGATCAAACCTATAATATTGAAGTCTAGATTAAAATTTAGGAGAAATCTTTCCTCTAACAAGTGTGGTTAAATGGTGTTAAAGGCTAATGAGATATTTATCAATTAAAGCCTGGCATACATCTGGCACCTTCTAGATGTGAATATACAGTAAGAGATTCAGTAATGTGAGGGTAGTGTCTTTGACTCCTCTTTTAACCCTTTGGGCTGTTTGTTTGTTCAGTGGCTTAGACAAGTTAAGTCACAATGAACATGCACATTTTAAACATCTGTTTCTTTTTCTTTTTAGGCATTGGTTAACGGTATCTTTAGTGAAAAAATCTCATGAAATGTTATGCTGACCCACACTTATACATGCACAGAGACCTGTGTTGTTCCCAAAGCCCCTGACAATAAATTGTTAAATTCATGGCAAAAGGGATGAAAGGAGAATTTATGCAGTGAGAGTACGCAGCACATTCATTAAACTGAGATAAAGTCAAGTGGACAGTATTTCACATTGTTCTGAAGGCATGACAGAAAATTTGTGATCATTTAATTGGACTGTCCAAAATAAAATTACAGATTTTCATAATTATGACTATGAAAAGAAATAGAAAATTGAGATGATTCTTTTGGATTAGGTAGTGTAGTATGGAAAAGCCTGTTAATTATCATGATACAGAAAATGACATAAATGATTTTTAAAAAATAATTTTCCTGTTGTGTTTCAGTCTTTCATGCACTGAACCAAATGCATGCTTCATCACAATTGTGCTACAAGTAATAAACTGAAAATAAAAAGAATCATAGCATGGAGAGTCCTAGCTTTGTAAATGACCTGCAGATACTACTACATTTCCACCTCTTTATGCATCTTTATATTTTCTAAGTCTTGTGTACAGCATCCAGTAACATTGTATTATTCACCACCACTCATACCAAGAGCTGTGGGAAATTTGAATCTGTTTCTTATGCAAGGTGTGCTGGTTATGTCAATGTGATCTAGTGTGTCGTAGTTCAGGTGGGTAACTGCATCAGCATGCGTAGGCCGCAAAGGAAAAAGTAATAGCACCTGAAGAAGGCTCCACGGCCAAAACGTTGTGTTTTCTTTCTTCTTTTTTTTCAGCATGGAATAAACCTATTACTTGTTCCTTTGTGATCTGGTGTGGTCAACCAATCCGGTTCTTCGCCTACACTAAGAGTTGTCTGTTCTTTGGATGGTGGTAGCCCCTTTGGCTCCAGGGAACAGTATAGTGTTCTTGAATCTGGGTCCGAGCTGTTAAACACACTTGCAGTATTCCATCAACCAATGCCTCTCTTTTTCTTAAAATTATGGTACAGTATAGTGGAGCAAACATTTTTGGGTATGTGATGTCAGGTGACTTGGTCAGAGTAGGAAGCACTATTTGCATCCTATGCAGGACCTGATAGGCTCCCAAAGGAGGGTTGAGGTTTTCAAAATCTTTAACAACACTGACAAACTCAGCAATAAAACACCAGAGGACACAAGTTTTAAGTATGGGAAAGTGTGTTTAAAAAGAGACATTTTACACAAAGTTTTGTGGGAGACCGGAAAAAAGCTGTTAAAACTGACACCCTGTATTCTTGTAGGAAATGGCTGTATGAAATACTAGGATCATTGGGACATGAGCAATCAAATGAACTAGACGAGCTCAACAGCCCCCTCTCTTTTAGAAGATTTCTTTATTTTGATGACAATTTCTGCCCTTTCAAATCTTGACTCTTTGTTCCAGTGCATTTGTTTACTAACAATATAAAAATAATTGCAAGCATTCTATTGAACGGTAGGTTTCACTTTTACAGTATGTGCAATTTCTATCCAGCTTCTTACTTAATACTTAACTCTTTCATTGTTTGGTCAATCTGAATTATGAATGTCTCCTTTAAAAAACATTTTCTACTTTACAAATATGGGGAACAATAACATTAAAAGTAGCCTCAACGTGACTAACATCATACTGTATTTACTGTATGTAACAGGTCACAATCATAATAAACTATGAAATGTTTACCATAGAGAAGAATTCTAAAACACTAAATAGATATTTTCTGTATGTAATTTGCAAAATTGCTAATTTGATCTTCAGGCGGAGCCTGAGCAGCCTGCTGCGTTTGACAAAGTGAACGTCTTTGGGCAACTGGAAGAGTAGTTTGATGTTGAAGCAGGAAGGGGGCTACTGGTGAGTAGGTTGTCTTAGTAACTAGTTTGCTATTGGTACTCTGTAATGGACAGTTGCGAGAAGAGTGCTGAGGCCTGGAAGTGGAGGCTTGCAGAATGTACTGTAGGTGGATGATAAGAACTAAGAACTTAGGTTAACCTGAATCCCAGAAAAGAGACGGAACATTGGCTGTATGTGAAGCTGGAAACCTTGGCAGGAGGAACTGTCAAAAGATGATACTGACCAGTAGGATGCCAGCCGAAAGGAAGGGTGGATGGGGAAAGGAACCCAACATTGTAGGTGCCTGGGCCCACGCTAGGGACAGGGTGGGTGTGAGTGAGGAAGCCCCGATCTGGTGCAGCCTGATGCCATGCAAGCACAGGGGTGGGTTGGAGTGGGAGTGGGCGACTGGGGTCACCTGCGATGGACAGCAAAAAGAAGGAGTGGGACGGGGAAGAAGCCAAACAACATACAGGTATATAGTCCATAGGTGCGGTAGGGTGGAGCTGTCTGTTCTTTGGATGGTGAACAGACCAGAAACCAAAACCAGTTTCCAAAACCAGAAACTACAGACATAGAAGGTTAGGGGAGGAGAAGTGCAAACTTAGAACTTGACCTCTCCACAACCTTCATTTCAATGACACCATTTTATACAAATTCCAAAGTGAAAGGCTGTAGTCTATTAATTTACAATAAGGTATGTGCATTCATTTATGTTTATACAGTATAAAGGATTTTCCAGTCACAGCTTGCTTTCTAAAACTGTGACAAGTAAAGTAAAGTAATTCTCTGTCCAATTAAAGGTGTAAAATTTAGCATAGCTAAATTTTCTGTCTTCGCTACTAAATAAGACCATTGACTTTATAAAATACTTTTTCAGTGACTTTTCATTTCACATAATAAGCTGAACTGTCAGTGTTACACCTGGTAACCTTCGAATTCTCAGATTACATTTTGCAGCCAGGCATAGTTGTTTTACAGTGGCAGCAATCCATAGTTTGCCTGAGGGATGTCTTTAATCTACTATTTTCTGCACTGAAAACTAAATCTATAACTAATAATATAGTCGTGCTTGTAAAAGAAAAGACACCACTGCATTGAAACTTTTATCTTCTGTGAGACAGTTTTGGTTTACATTAGGATAGGTTCTGTAACCCCTTACTTTTTTCAAAAGGTATTTGCAAAAAATCATCTTCAAATACAGATGGGTTTTAAAGTTGCAAAAGTCATCTTAATTTGATTCAGACTGAAAGATTAGAGATTTAATTAACCATTTAGTGAATTTGGAAGTGACTGCTTTCTAAATAACATTGCCATGGCAGAATATTGACTGAATTAAGGGAAGAAATATAATAAGCAACTTAATTGCATCGCTCCTAACACAATTAAGGTTGTTTAGATGGTATATTTTTCCTCTAAGTCATGAGACTTTTGAATAGCTTGCTTAATAACACAGTATCACTCAGAGCTCCAGAGATTGTTATATTTAGACATAATTAATATCCATTATTATCTGTGAGCAAGTCAGCACAAGAGTAGACCTTTGCTACTCTTTGTACTAGTGAACCAGCAGGAATTCCCAGTTACCTCCTATTGGGGGGTGATCGATGGAAAAATGGGGGGAGGGGGGGTTACGTTAAAGAGGCAAAATTGTATAAATAAGTCACTAGCTCAACTAGCTCAGTGTTCATCTTATTAGAGAGTTCAGTTACTGACCTCTTTGGCTGCATTTCAAACGATTTTGAGTTGCCCAAGCTCTAGGACTTTTTAAATAGCTGTATTATATACCAAGAGGCATTAATAAACAAAAGATACATTTTTCCTGTGTTTGTTGCATTTTTAATACTTCTTAGTATGTATTCCTCGATTGTTTGAAGGTTACCCCGATAACATCATTTTAAAGACAGCAGTTCAGTTTTGAAAGGTCAGGGTTTTTTTCATCGACAATAGGACTGAACATCTGAGGATGATTTTGATTAAACGGGTGTATTGCTGTCTAACTTCAAGGCCTTGCTTTTAACCAGACTATGCCTGCCATACTTTCTCAATTGTTTAATTTTTTTAAATGTTTTTTGTCAGCAGAATTATTACTTTCTAATCTTATCTTACGAAATTGAATTCAGATGCTCAGGTGAAGCAAGGCTGAGCCTGGTCAGTACTATTACAGTCTCTCTCTCATCCTAGCATTAATCCCGCATCAGCAGGGTCCGCTTGTCGGCACGCCCGTCTCCATTTGGTGATTTGAACCAAATCTTTGAGCTGACATTGCCGTTAAATGCGACCGAGAACACTCCAACTGGCGCGTCGCTCTGCCTGCGGTCAGAGTTGGGGGAGGGGGAGGAAAGAACAAAGTAATGTAGCCAATTCATAGAGGGGGATTATTAGGAGGCATGGGAAATTTGGCCAGGACGCCGGGGTTACACCCCTACTCTTTTTGAGAAACACCCTGGGATTTTTGTCAGTACTACTACAGTATATGCAGACATATACAGAAAGGAAAACAGGTTGCTGCTGTAGGTGCTGTTGGTGGACAAGTAGCTATCTTCTGGACCATCATTTCTAAACTAATTCCACAGTATAGGGACCAGGGACACCGTGTTGTATGAATTTCCACAACTGGATAAGAATTTAAACAGAGGATCAAATCACTTGAGCTCACTAAAAACCCATGACAATTCTGTAAAAGTATGAATGTTAACCACTACATGTGGCTATATTTTTCTTTGGGCGTGCACTATCAGGTCTTCTTGAAGTACCCCTTTATTTCAATTGGTGATGCAATTTCTCATTTCTCTACCTAGTCTGCAGTACTGAGTAGTGGGGCTGCTGCTATCGGTGTTGGCAACGATATCATGTGTCACCCAAACAGATGGCATACGTCACTAATGGATATAGAGGGTCTCCTTCTATGCTGTACGTAATGTGTTTTAAGAGTTTTAGGGATGAAAACAAAGTTAGTATTATTTTCTATAAGTCTATTGCTAAAAATTCTCAAACAATGATCTCATGTTCAAATTGATGAGAAGGTACAGTACATGTACTGTATATTCTATTAAATGGATTAGTAAAAGGGAAAAGGAACTATTGCATGTTTTGACAAGATGAGAACCAAGTTGCATAACCAAGACCTTTAAAGAGATAAGTTGCATTTGTATTACTTTAATGAATGTTATATGGAGTGTCTAATAGGTTGTGTATATAACAGATATTAAATGCTACTTTAAAAAGTGTCATGATTGTAAGCTTTAAAGGAATAAAACCTGAAATATGCGCAAGTGTCTCAATGCTTCTGCAAGGTGAGATTTTTTTGTTTGACAGACTGAAAGTATTTGCTCAGGAAATTCATCAATGTTTGCTCATTATAGTCACAATGTGGTCTAAGTGACATGTTAGGTCATATGATTTGTATTAATTACAACATGATCTTGCTTTGATCTTAGAAATAGTTATGAAACATTTCTTGAAGATACGTGACTAGGCTTTGAAATAAACGTAAAATAAAATGCTGTCTTAGATAATAATAATAATAATTGCTTACACTTATATAGCGCTTTTCTGGACACTCCACTCAAAGCGCTTTACAGGTAATGGGGACTCCCCTCCACCACCAATGTGCAGCATCCACCTGGATGATGCGACGGCAGCCATAGTGCGCCAGAACGCTCCCCACACACCAGCTATCAGTGGGGAGGAGGGCAGAGTAATATAGCCAATTCATAGAGGGGGATTATTAGGAGGCCATGTTTGGTAAGGGCCAATTGGAAATTTGGCCAGGACGCCCGGGTTGCACCCCTACGCTTTTCGAGAAGCGCCCTGGGATTTTTAATGACCACAGAGAGTCAGGACCTCGGTTTTACGTCTCATTCGAAGGACAGATAGGTATCAAATGACCACTGTACAGTATATTAGTTCCCTCAGAATTAGCTTTAAAAATTCCATGATGGAAATTCAAAAATGCCTTTTGTTACTTTACATAAATCCCAGTTTAATAACAGCTGTAATATGTTAAATTAATTTTTTACACCTAAGAAATCCAAATCCAGTATCCATGTGATACTAATTAGCTAATTTGCAAAAATGTCTCAATATGTCAAGATTTTGAATGAGCTAGCAGATTTAAAATGACCTCTAAGAAACTTAAAGGAGTTTTTTCAGATTTATAGTGAATGAGTAGGATTATTATTCTGGCAGGAATACCTCAGTAAACGTTAGCATACTTCCTGTTTTCTTTTAATAGTTTCCCACAATCCTGTTACACAAATAAAGTAACTTATTAATACAGTATTTAGAACAAAGCTGAACAATAAGACTCTTCTTATTTCAAATTTTGAATTCTGACCCCTTAATCTTAGTGCTTTTTGGACCTGAAACTGTGTATTTTGCTATCTGGATCTGAAATCTGAATCTAAACTAACATCTAGTTACAGTAAATATCTGCTTCCAGATATTTACCTAAAAAGTAAAATACCAATATTTAAGAGCTGACCTTTAAAATCTGCAAAATGAACTGACAGACTAAACTCAAAATAGTTTCATAAGTGCTTCCACAACTGAAAGGATAAACCTAAAATATTTATTATTTAAAATATAAAATATTTTATTGTCTTTGCAGCTGTTAATATCTATTTTGTACACTGGAATTTTTAATCTTCAAATGTCAATGCAATGTGCTACTGTACATCATCATTAAATGGTCATTAACCTAACCAGTCTTAATTGCTTCATCACATACAAATAAAAAATTAAAATGCTGTATACCCAGATTTATTTTGTAGTAGAAGAACCCTTATTTTTCATAAAGTGATCATTGTAATAATAATCATACATACAAGTGTCCTGACCTAATAAATAATGATTAATTTACCCATTGGTAGAGATTAACAATTTTCAAAGCTTTCTCCTTTGCAGTCTGAAGAGAGAAAAGACAAAAAGTGATCAACAACTAGAAAAATAAAACCCTTAACATTAAAAAATGAAATCATTAAATATGAAGCATCCTGTGCTGATATTCCAGGCATTGCAAATGTCACTGTGACTGACTATGAGATGTACAGTATCGCGACTTCTGTTCATATTTGAGATTTCTGTTGAGGGTAAAAAAAAACATTTTCTACTGTTCTAAAGCATTCCTCTCTAGTATGAGTGGGTGATTATGTTTGGTGCATTTGCATTATGTACAGTACCTGTACATGTGTGGGGGGAGGGGTCTTCAACAGGTATTGTTTTTTGTTTTAAATCTGATTGTGTTCAATATAAGGTTTTCTATCGTTTCTGACCCATTACATTACAGTTTAAAAATTACTACAATGGATGACATTATTTTTTTAATAGAGCAGCAGTTCTTTGTGAATCCACTGTGGATTCCCCAGTGTCCTGTTCAGTATTGACTGATAACTGCGACCTTCTGACACTCTGAGTGTTACTCAATGAAGTTTGTGAATACAGATTTATGAAACAAAACTCTATAAGACCATCTGATAACCTTTGTGGTCTGGACATTCTGCTCAGAGAACCATGAAGAGAATGAGCTTCTAAGGAAACATTTAGTGGCACTGGAAAGCTGCCTCCCACAAGACTTCATCTTTTACTTTTAACAGAACAAGTGACCAAAATAACTGAGGTCCCGTGTTGTTTTTAGTGTGTTTTTTTCTCAATCAAAAACCTTAAGAACGTTTTTTCCGGAACCTTACTATTTATTCACAGCTTACATAATATTAACTCCATGTTCTCTACCCTGTGACTATGCAGGTTTAATATTCAGCTGATCCTGCAGAACAATGTTATTATATAATCTTATATTAGTTTAAAAGAAGCTTTTCAATTTCATTAAATAAAACATAAAGGTTCAAAATAATGGAAAATTGTGTACGCTATATTTATAAGCATTTGTTAAAGAAAATCATGTTTTTTAAAACATAATAAGGTATTTGTAATTTCTTAAATACAAATTAAAAGCATGAAGAATGTGTGAAAACAGTCAATTGCAAGAATAGACTGTCTGGTATTATTTACTTCGTTGAAATTTCAACCAAGCAGCTACTACTTTTGTAAAAACATTTTATTTTTTTTATAAAATATAAAATAAAAGCAAAACATCACAGTAAGAACAACATGGAAATAATAACATGATTCATCCAAATAAAGATTAAAGAAAATAGCCAGCTTGTATAATACCTAATTAACCTTTTACCTTTTGAAATACTGTACCTTTTACCTAATACCTGTATACTGGATATGCAGATACCCAAAGTATGTTAAATTACTTAAAGTTCAAAATCTGAAAACAACTTTCATATAAAGTAACAATATTTTTTTATTTATTTTATAAAAAAGGAATCAATAACAATAATTAGTAATGCAAATAAATACCAGAGCACATCTTATTCAATTTAAATAAAGATGCTTCTCTAATTATAAGTGGGACTTACTGTTTCCAGACTCTATTGATTAGGTATTCTCTGAAGGTTTTCCGTCTCCTTTCATCAGATTATGAAGTACGAGGCTTACATCAGTTAGAAAGCTATTCTCCATTTCAGCTGTCACATTGAAGATTAGTAATTATACTCAGATCTCATCTTCAATGCAAGTGAGACAATAACAAGAGCCACATTATTGCACCAAGGCACTAAGTATTAATTGCCATTATGAAGAAATGAAGAGAAACATTATTTAAGCTTCCTCAACAGCCAAAATTTCTAAGAAGTGCAGTGTGGTATTATTGAATCGGGCCCCTGTAAATTGAAAACGATTCATTTTCAACTACCTATTTTTTTAAACACGGGTTTACCTCCTATGATTGTGTTGCCCTTTTGTTCAGTTATCTCTAATATAGGTACTTGACCACAGTGGCATGAAATATTTATTGTGTTAGAGTGCTCTTTTTATTTCCCTTTTGAATGTCGACACTCCTGTAGAGTGCTCTCCATATGGTCTTCACTTGAAAAAGTAACAGAATTGCACAGGGGGTGGGCAACAGGAGCTTTGTTCAACATGATACCACACTGCAGTAATCTGATAGTAGCTGTCTCAGTTTACCTGGGAAGCCATGAAACATCAATACAGAGAAACCAAAATGTCCCAAAGCCCCCTCAACATACAGTACAAGCATACTGTAAGTGTGAGGTTATGAAGGCTTAGAAATTCAGTACAAGTTCTTGTACTGCGACGATTCATGTATTGCTTCTTCTGCTAATACTGTAATTATTAGTATATAATTAAGTCGCATATAAAAGGTCAAAGCTTGTTCTAATCGGTTTCAGAAAAAAATTACCCTTTTTGCTATACTTTTGTGGCATGATAGAGCAAATCTCCCAAGGACAAGTTATAATGCTGTCTCACCATCCAGGGTGTATCCTGCTTTACACCTGCTGCTTGCCAGGGTAGGCTCTGGCTCCTCCACTATTCTGTGGATGGAAACTATGAAACTGTCCTCTGTTAATAAAAAAACAGGTTATGTACTGTATGATATGTTATGCCTTCTGTGTTCAATAGACAAGCAACTCTATCCTATCTACTGTAGCAGGTTACTGAAAACGACAGTGTATGAAATCGTGACAACAGATGAAGTGTTGACAAGTAATTTGAACACATTTAAAGGGGGCAGAGAGGAGGGAATGCCATTCTGTATGGAAAGCAAACCTCCTCCAGAAAGAGCTGACAGCCTGAAGATGCATGCAGCAGTGGTGCCAACTGGTGATCCTGCATTCCGCTTACTGGAAAAAACAGTTCTGAGAACGACTGATAGAATTATGTAATGACCTTCAACTTCACAGACTTAGCAACTGTCAAAACTACACTTGACCAACTCTTAAGAAATACTGTATGTCATAGGTCTTGAGTTAAATGTGTGTCAGCTATAAAAAGGATAAAAAAAAGAAAGTTGCCTGCTTCAAGCACAGATTGCTGTATTTAAAGTATTCAAACACCTTATAGTTTTAAACTGACTGTGAGAATCAACACAAAGAAGGCTGTCTGATCTTAAGAAAGAATAATCTGTACAATTGTAATGATAAATGTGAATTACACACTTTAACTTAGTAAATTCAGTAAAGATGTTGTTGTTCAGGTCTAGCAGAATTTTTCTGTTTCCATGATCCATAGCATTTCCTTATACTGTGAGGGGATAGATGGATTTATCGACATAATTGAAATAGAATAGTCCAATTGAAGACTGGATCCTGTAAGGAATTGAAATATGTAGCATGAAAAGTAGAGTTACAAGGAGTGTTTTGCCATACAAAGGCTGTCTTTAAAAAGTGTTTTGGATTACATTTCCATTTGAGTTATTTGCTTAGCAACGGACAACACTATTCTGGTGCATTTACTTGCCATAGTAACCACTGAACAAAACCACTACTAGGGTTAATTAGCATCAAAATGTATGTTAAAGAACTAATTGTTATTATTATTATTAAGCGTATTGTCGATTTACACACTAAAAAGCAGAAAGAAAATATATATCTGAACAGGCTTCACAGCCGAAACGTTTACTTACCTTTTTTCTACTTTTCAGGATAGAATGAACCTCTACTTGTTCACTTGAAGCTCACAAGCTGTCATAGCTCTCCACCCAGATATCGTACTATTATCTATTACTATTATCTTACTATTATTTTAAATAATAATATTGCTGATGCTGCTGTTATTGCAATTCATTTCTTTAATTTCTCCGAGAAATTTCTCTAACTAAAATATCTCAATTGCAACAGTTTAGTTTTAATATTTCAATATGAGATAATAAAAACATTTAGCACTTATTACAGTATGATCTTCGGTGTCACATGGTTATTTGTTTACTATTAGTCGCTATATGATAACTGTGCAATCTCAAACGTAAGATAATTACTTCATAACTTTATAACAACATTACTAAAATCACAAATACAATTAATAAGCTTTTTAAAATCTTATTAGCTATATTTATGCATCAAATATATTTTGACCATTCCCCTCTAGTAATCCAACATAAGAGAATATGTAATTTAAATATGTCAAGTGTAGCTTCAATTTTCTTCATTCAATAAATACCAATTTAGTTTGACCTTTTGCATGTTATACTTCATGTTAATGAAAATGGCTTTTATATTTCAGATTTTTTTAGTATTCTCAAGCTTGTCAATTATTAGCAGATCAAGTTAGCACAGCAGGGAAATATCCAACTCATTCTGTCACTAATAGGATAGAAGCAAAGTTAATTTTATTTGACTAAATATAATGTTATATAACACATTTCCAGCTTTCTTTTAATCTCTTCAGTTAAATTGGACTTATTCCCTATAGCTGTAACATAGCTACTAATTGTAACTTATATGTACGAATTGTAAAAAATAACTCATTAATATTATGGTATTAAAATATCACACTTTTTTAGGCTGATACAATACTAGTTTTAAATTGCACCATAATTAATCCTACAGTACCTCTTGTAAGAATTACGTGGCAACAGCCCATGCTTCATATACCATTTCACAACTTTTAATTTCAAAACAATGTCAATGACCTAAACCTTTTTTCACGTATTCACGTTGGTGTAATAGGCCTAACAGATGTAAAATTCACAGTCAGATAATATTTTCATAGACTTTAATAGAAACTTTAATGAAAGAATACCATCACCAAGGAAGTTTCAGTTGTTACTTTAATAACGATTACTTTACTTGTGTGTTTTGCATTTCTTTATTTCTGTTTGTAGGTTTCTATTTCACCATTTCTTTATATTTTAAAGTAATTTTGCAGTTAACAGCCATAAACTAGATTCAGCAGCTGGATGGTGGCATTAAGGAGGCTGGAGATAGAAGTCTTAGTTTCAACATCAGGGGGTTTATTGCCCTGTAGGTTTCAGGGGGCATGCTGGTCACAAGGGGAGAGAGAGGAAGGGGAATACAGAGTCATTTAAGTTTCATTTGTAAGACATTTGGCAAAAGAAAAAGAGAAGATGAAGGAGACCCCTTATATAGGGCAATACAGGAGGAAACAGACACAGTCAGAGTCAAGGCTGAGAGGCAAGAGGGACTGATCAGCACTGGGATGATGAGGAACTTTACAATATTTTTTGCAGCTTCACATTTTTCAGGTTAAACATTCAAAAGGTTTATTGCTCCCCTTAACACATAACAGCATTGATGTTTTGATTTATTTGATTATTTCCTATTCAAGACAGCAGTTCGGGATTGTGGATTGGGTTCTGGGCTCATAAATGGAAGTTCTTAAATGAACTTCCTGGGAGAAAAGTACAATCATTACTGAATTTCCCTATACAGGATAAACTATATATATAAAACCTTGCACAAACCTCTTCTTGCAAAAAAATAGAAATATACTTCTTATTTCACATTCATCTCACATTTTTATTGCATTTTTTCACATTCAGTTTGTGGACTGAGCTTCAGGTAACAGGCAGGAAAGGGAATACAAGTCAAGAGAGAAGAGAAAAAATGTGCTACTTGTTCTCATCAATTCTTATCACATTAATTGTATACACAGACCACTCTTTAAAAAGGCAAGAATGGGGAAAAAAATATATGCTACTTGTTTCTCATTCGCCTCACTTTTGTTGCATTCATTATATTCATGAACCGTGATTCAGACAACAAGCAGGAACATGAAAACAAGACAGAACAAGAGAGAAAAACATGGCACTTGTTTTGTGTTTGCCTCAATTTTTATTGCCTTTCTTGCATTTGCTACAGTATGTGGACTGTGCTTAAACACCAGGCAGGAAAGAGAAAAAAAGAAAGAACGAATAAAAAATATGTCTCAAAGTGAAGAACATGGCCCTCTTAGGACAAACACTGGGTAGATACCACACCTGTATCTACGATTTAAAGGGAGGCCCTAAAAAACTGGATATGAAATTAAATACAGCTATTTCCGGAACAAGCCCTGGGTGCCGGTTGTGACTCCTGTGGAGAACGTTATTAAAGACCCTATGCGGACGGTATAATCCATAGAAGACGATGAAGGAAGGTACAATGTGGTAAGGATGGGTTGACAAGACGGGGGGCAGTGACTGTAGTGCAGGTGCACGGGGAAATGCGGAAGAAACCAAGTCCAAGGAAATCCAAAAGGGAAATCGGGGCGCAGTCCGTAATCCAAGAGCCAGAAGATCCGTCCAAGACAATCGGAAACGGCAACGGAACTAAAAACATAACAGGACCAGGTGCTCTGAATCCCGGACCCAGGCGGTCAGGACAGCGGGGAAAAGGCCTGCCTTCGCGCAACCCGGAAAAAAGGCATACCGTACTTCGTGGCGTCCGTCTTCCAATACTGAGCCAGGAACTGCAGAGGCGCTAGGCGTTTAACCAAAAACCAAACGAGACGCACTGGGAAATAATGATAACTAATCATAACTGAAAGGGGGGGATATGGAACATAACAAGGGACCTGCGAAGGATGAGTTAACAGCCCTTGTAAAGAAAGCTTCAAAAAGCCTCAGTCAACACAGAATGGAGAACTTTTTGGAGAAGGAAGGAATGAGAGTCTACAACAGTTGGAACCAGGAAGACTCAACTTAGACACCAGGGACTCAGAGGAGTGGAGGAAGCTAAAACTGGACTCTGAGAAACACAGGGTGGACGGGGGAACACCAGATCGGGACGCCGGTATTGAAGAGAATGCCTGAAACTTCACTGTGTCTTTACTGGGACATACTGTAAGTGGGTACTCAGGTAAGCGACTGGAGCTGATTTCGTAGAGTAACTTTTGGGGATTTCAACAAAAGACAGCAAGGAGAAAACAAGTCAGAAAAAAAATGCTTCTGGTTTCATGTTCACCTCTTTTTTCACAGTCTATAAGTTGACCGCATGTTCTTCTGTGCTCTCTTCTGCTTCTGTTCCCCAGTTTCTGGCTCAACCCCAGGTTCCTTGCTGCTTCTGATACCATCTCCTCAGCCCCAGGTCTGTGTGGTGTCCTACCATCAGCTCATACAGCAGGTGTCACACACTCTATACTATGGAACAAGTAATAGGTTTATTCCACGCTGAAAAAAAGAAGAAAGAAAAGACAATGTTTTGGCCATGGAGCCTTCTTCATGTGTGAGAAAGACAAGGCAGTAGGCAAAGGTAATGTAGTGGGAGAACAAAGACTGGGAGAGAGGAGGAGCGAGAGGCGGGAGCATGGGACAGAAAGAGAGGCCAATCAAGAGGTGTGAAGTCAGGATAGGTGTAGAGAGGTGTGAAATGAAACTTCAACCCACTTGAACAACTACACTCTATACTGTGTCTGCCTTCTGTTTTAATTGTCCACATTTCAATACTGTGCCTGCAGTATTGTCCTTCCACCTCTCTTTCTGCATTGGTGGTTTTGGGGATTGCTTGTTTCTTTTTGGTGGTTGAGTCCCCTTGTCCCACAATCAGGATGCTACCCGTTAATCAAGCAGGTTAAGCAAAAATATTATATTTAAATATTCAATTAGCATTTACATATGATTCTTGGATGTGATTAATCCTTGAGAACTGGAGGTTGTGAGTTTAAATCACAAATTTCTTACTTTTAACTCGTACTCTAAAATAGAATAAGTACAGACTGCAAGAAATAAATACTATAGGTGTACTGTATAGGCAATTACACTTAGAATACCCTTTTAAAAAATCACAAATCGGCAGGTTGCAGAAAAACAAAGTCTTAATTTATGCACTTAAAATCTGCAAGAAGTGTAGTGTTTGTTAGTAACATTGGATTTAATTTAGATATTGATATTATTTAGCCAAGTAACCACCACACAAAAATAATAAATACAGTGCTGCAAATGTAAGGAAAGTACCATCTGAGGCTTCCCTCTGCTGCACCTGTACCTCAGTTATTCTACCTCTGAAGGGTTTTGTACCATCTGTTGTTTACATTATGGATGCATTCATCACACTCATAGTGTGTTGCACTTGGGCAGTGTGTCGGCAAATCATTCCAAGAGCTGTTTAAAACCAAGAGCGTATAGCAATGATGCATTAAATGAAATAATTTGACGTTTTTAAGCAATTTTGTTAATAATGTGGTTTAAAATTATTATGCACAGAAATCTGCAGGAAGAAAAAACAAAATAAACAAGACAACAACATAGAGATTAGGAAGTTCCTGTCATCAGTAGGAGCCCTGATACTGTATGTGTAACAACAAGATGATATACTGTAGTAAACATCTTTGTTTTTCTGATATACATTGGTTTCATAGTGTTTTCAATCCATCATTAAAACATTTTCAAGTAAATAAAATATAATGAACATTCAATAAATCAATAATATTCAAGGAAATAAAGACACTTAAAGTCATCTTGTGGGTATTCCATCCTTTAATACTCAACTGGCTTTAACTGGTTAGAACATCCAGAGACTTCAGACTTCAATCAGTTACAATTAGTGCTAAAATACCCAATATTTATATTTCTAAAAATCTGTTTTTCTTGTGTAATATAATTGATTTGGCATCTGCCCTTCTTCCCTTTATTGCTCTGTATGTAGAAAGAAAACGAGCGGACACCTTTAGATAATCATATGATGGAGTGTTACAACACTGAGATGCATTACACATGTGACAAATGAAGTAAAACAAATAGTTGTGTTTTAATGCCTTTTAATTTGTGTGAAAGAGCATGTTAATCACAAAATTCAGTACGTACTGACATGTCCATGCATTCAATGGATTTTCTTTCTGCTTCTGAACAGAGAGAACATGGTCAGGCTTTTCTGTTGCATGGTATCATAACTTAGCAGATAACAAAATATCTTCAGCCTGAAGTCTGAAGTCACAAGAAACAATGCATGGAATTTAGTTTCTCTGGCTTAATTCAATAACTGTTTAATTTAAAGAAAAATGCCAGTTTTGTTCCACGTCTAATAGTTATGATATCTAAATGTAGGATAGGTATTTTTAATTAAAATGAAAGGCTTTCTCTTTCTGATGATAACATACTGTATTAAGTGATATTTGTCAGCATGTTGATAGTTGGATTAGAAGAACGCAGTGCATGCTCTATAAGTTTATTCAAAATACCAGCCGCTCCACAGGAATAGTCTAACTAATAGATCAATGACACTTCTGCTTTGCAGGAAAAAAACGGGTCCAGAGTAGAAAAGTCTGTGCAGCCATCTGTAATGTATTAGCTGTCCTGTCATACGAGACAGAAAGATTTATATGTTCCATCCAGAGTTACCCTCAAAGCAATCACAACAGAACACTCATCCACGCTTTCAATGGATACCTTCAAGAAAATTATGCACACACACTAATAAGAGTCAATGAAAAGTTGTGTTTATTTAACTTTTGTTAAATATTTTAGCAAATCATTTGACAATGAAAAAGTCTTTCAATTTCAAAGAAATGTCGAACCTTCTAATTCTTTGGTCCCTGCTGTGTGTACCTTTTGGGGAAGCTAAGGCTAGATTAAATCAAAACATAAAATGGTACAAGAAAAAGTTACCAGGTGAGTACAGCTTTGAAATACTGTGGGTCCTCGTTCGAAAAATGACATGGATATAAAGCATTGCTGTGTTAAACAATGCTTTACAATCTGGCTAAACGTACAGATGGCCAGGGAACGGGCCCTGTGCAGGAACCCACAGACTAGGAACTAAAATAACAACCAGAAGACAAAATCCACAGACAAAGCTAAAATCAGAAACCAGGAAGACAGTATGTGAAAAAACAAAACAAGAAGTGGAAGCATGAAAATAAATGAAATGAGGATCCAGGAGAAAACAATGGAAGAAAGAAGAAGAAAAAGTGGGGAAAGAGCTGAAGCAGGGCAAGGCCAAGGAACAATGCAAGAAACAGGATCCTAGAATCAGCAAAAACAGGTGCAGAGCTCAAGACAGAGGTTACAAGACTAAACACTGAAGTTAATTAGAGCACAAATACATACTGTACTGTAGAGCTGATGAAGGGAGGCGTGGAGTCCTAGGTACACTGCTTAGTCTGTGATTGGCTGGGAGTTAATGCAGCTGTCTGCGTGGTTTGTAACGGACATCTCCATGAGTGATTTAAGGAATGATATCAATCATTTCAAACTTTCTTTGAACAAAGCATTTATTTATGTGCTCTATCTTCATATATGATAGAAATAAACATACACAGTTTACTGTAATGATCATTCATTCAAGGAGGAACGTGTAGAACACTGAAGCTCTGGGATTGGGTGTGACCTGTGAAAGATGACTGGAAGGAAATTTCTTCAAGCACATGAAGACACTGCGCTGCTGGCCATGAGCTAAGGCTGCTGGATTCCTCCAGAGATGTCATGTCACAAATAACTTACTGTATAACGTCATCATTTGTGCAACATATAATCTGGTCAATTCAAGTGGGCACCCACATGTGGGTTTTGGCATTGGAGTCTGGAGTAACTCAAATGATCTGTAATCCTGTTCTGGTCACAAACAGAGTGTTACTTCTCTTCTCAAAAACTATTGGGCTATAGCTCATCTAATCCCATCTGTCTGCTCTCCCTTAAACATCTTAGAACCCCCTGAAAAGACATGTTTACAACAATACAGTACCATTTGAAAGCATTTTTCACCTCAATGCAAATTTGCCTAAAGATAACAGATTCTTAAAGATGATACATTTCCAATAGGTTTTGAAAACCGTTTGGGTTGTTTGAGACTCATATTTTTGGGTTTGAGGAAAAAATTCAAATCTCATGATTGGAGGGCTTCTGAGACACCCTGCAGGAATGTAAACTTTTCAACCCTAGCTAGGAAAAGGGTTAGCGATCCCACACGACGTAGAAGTTTTTTACTGTCAGTGCTGCATTCCGGGCCCCCAGTTAACTTTAGGATGAGTGATAATTTGCTCCTATCTGCACTTTTAGTTTTCGGACACTTTTGGCCACCTTTCAGTATATTGCCCCATTCACTGATTTTATCCCAAAAGTGAGCCAGATGAAAAGTGTGAAGAATACCTGTTCTAAGGGGTAAACTCTCTTCATTTTGTCATTTAAAGTGCAGCTAGAAGTGTAACTTTGGGCATAATTCTATGTTTCTTTTAACCCTAACCCTAGCCAGGCATTAAAAGCATGCCGATATATGTACCATCTGAAAGCATTTTTCACCTCAATGAAAATTTGCCTAAAGATGACAGATTATTAAAGAAGATACATTTCCAAGAGGTTTCGAAAACCGTTTGGGTTGTTTGAGACTCATATTTTTGGGTTTGAGGAAAAAATTCAAATCTCATGATAGGAGGGCTTCTGAAACACCCTGCAGGAATGTACACTTTTCAACGCTAGCTAGGGTTAGGGTTAGCGATCCCACACGACGTATACGTTTTTTACTGTCAGTGCTGCATTCCGGGCCCCCAGTTAACTTTAGGATGAGTGATAATTTGCTCCTATCTGCACTTTTAGTTTTCGGACACTTTTGGCCACCTTTCAGTATATTGCCCCATTCACTGATTTTATCCCAAAAGTGAGCCAGATGAAAAGTGTGAAGAATACCTGTTCTAAAGGGTAAACTCTCTTCATTTTGTCATTTAAAGTGCAGCAAGAAGTGTAACTTTGGGCAAAATTCTATGGTTCTTTTAACCCTAACCCTAGCCAGGCATCAAAAGCTTGCCGATGTATGTCCCATTTGAAAGCATTTTTTAATCTCAATGAAAATTTGCCTAAAGAAGACAGATTATTAAAGAAGATACATTTCCAAGAGGTTTTGAAAACCGTTTGGGTAGTTTGAGAATCATATTTTTGGGTTTGAGGAAAATATTCAAATCTCATGATTGCAGGGCTTATGAGACACCCTGCAGGAATGTACACTTTTCAACCCTAGCTAGGGTTAGGGTTAGCGATCCCACACGACGTAGAAGTTTTTTAGTGTCAGTGCTGCATTCCGGGCCCCCAGTTAACTTTAGGATGAGTGATAATTTGTTCCTATCTGCACTTTTACTTTTCGGACACTTTTGGCCACCTTTCAGTATGTTGCCCTATCACTGATTTTATCCCAAAAGTGAGCCAGATGAAAAGTTTGAAGAATACCTGCTTTAAGGGGTAAACTCTCTTGATTTTGTCATTTAAAGTGCAGCTAGAAGTGTAACTTTGGGCAAAATTCTATGGTTCTTTTAACCCTAACCCTAGCCAGGCATCAAAAGCTTGCCGATGTATGTACCATTTGAAAGCATTTTTCACCTCAATGAAAATTTGCCTAAAGAAGACAGATTATTAAGGAAGATACATTTCCAAGAGGTTTTGAAAACCGTTTGGGTTGTTTTAGACTCATATTTTTTGGTTTGAGGAAAAAATTCCAATCTCATGATTGGAGGGCTTCTGAGACACCCTGCAGGAATGTACACTTTTCAACCCTAGTTAGGGTTAGGGTTAGCGATCCCACACGACATAGAATTTTTTTACTGTCAGTGCTGCATTCCGGGCCCCCAGTTAACTTTAGGATGAGTGATAATTTGCTCCTATCTGCACTTTTAGTTTTCGGACACTTTTGGCCACCTTTCAGTATATTGCCCCATTCACTGATTTTATCCCAAAAGTGAGCCAGATGAAAAGTGTGAAGAATACCTGTTCTAAGGGGTAAACTCTCTTCATTTTGTCATTTAAAGTGCAGCTAGAAGTGTAACTTTGGGCAGAATTCGATGGTTCTTTTAACCCTAACCCTAGTCAGGCATCAAAAGCTTGCCGGTGTATGTACCATTTGAAAGCATTTTTCACCTCAATGAAAATTTGCCTAAAGATGACAGATTATTAAAGAAGATACATTACCAAGAGGTTTCGAAAACCGTTTGGGTTGTTTGAGACTCATATTTTTGGGTTTGAGGAAAATATTCAAATCTCATGATTGCAGGGCTTATGAGACACCCTGCAGGAATGTACACTTTTCAACCCTAGCTAGGGTTAGGGTTAGCGATCCCACACGACGTAGAAGTTTTTTAGTGTCAGTGCTGCATTCCGGGCCCCCAGTTAACTTTAGGATGAGTGATAATTTGTTCCTATCTGCACTTTTACTTTTCGGACACTTTTGGCCACCTTTCAGTATGGTGCCCTATCACTGATTTTATCCCAAAAGTGAGCCAGATGAAAAGTTTGAAGAATACCTGCTTTAAGGGGTAAACTCTCTTGATTTTGTCATTTAAAGTGCAGCTAGAAGTGTAACTTTGGGCAAAATTCTATGGTTCTTTTAACCCTAACACTAGCCAGGCATCAAAAGCTTGCCAATGTATGTACCATTTGAAAGCATTTTTCACCTCAATGAAAATTTGCCTAAAGATGACAGATTATTAAGGAAGATACATTTCCAAGAGGTTTCGAAAACCGTTTGGGTTGTTTGAGACTCATATTTTTGAGTTTGAGGCAAAAATTCAAATCTCATGATTGGAGGGCTTCTGAGACACCCTGCAGGAATGTACACTTTTCAACCCTAGCTAGGGTTAGGGTTAGCGATCCCACACGACGTAGAAGTTTTTTACTGTCAGTGCTGCATTCCGGGCCCCCAGTTAACTTTAGGATGAGTGATAATTTGCTCCTATCTGCACTTTTAGTTTTCGGACACTTTTGGCCACCTTTCAGTATATTGCCCCATTCACTGATTTTATCCCAAAAGTGAGCCAGATGAAAAGTGTGAAAAATACCTGTTCTAAGGGGTAAACTCCCTTCATTTTGTCATTTAAAGTGCAGCTAGAAGTGTAACTTTGGGCAGAATTCTATGGTTCTTTTAACCCTAACCCTAGTCAGGCATCAAAAGCTTGCCGGTGTATGTACCATTTGAAAGCATTTTTCACCTCAATGAAAATTTGCCTAAAGATGACAGATTATTAAAGAAGATACATTACCAAGAGGTTTCGAAAACCGTTTGGGTTGTTTGAGACTCATATTTTTGAGTTTGAGGAAAAAATTCAAATCTCATGATTGGAGGGCTTCTGAGACACCCTGCAGGAATGTACACTTTTCAACCCTAGCTAGGGTTAGGGTTAGCGATCCCACACGACGTAGAAGTTTTTTAGTGTCAGTGCTGCATTCCGGTCCACCAGTTAACTTTAGGATGAGTGATAATTTGCTCCTATCTGCACTTTTAGTTTTCGGACACTTTTGGCCACCTTTCAGTATATTGCCCCATTCACTGATTTTATCCCAAAAGTGAGCCAGATGAAAAGTGTGAAGAATACCTGTTCTAAGGGGTAAACTCTCTTCATTTTGTCATTTAAAGTGCAGCTAGAAGTGTAACTTTGGGCAAAATTCTATGGTTCTTTTAACCCTAACCCTAGCCAGGCATCAAAAGCTTGCCGGTGTATGTACCATTTGAAAGCATTTTTCACCTCAATGAAAATTTCCCTAAAGATGACAGATTATTAAAGAAGATACATTACCAAGAGGTTTCGAAAACCGTTTGGGTTGTTTGAGACTCATATTTTTGAGTTTGAGGAAAAAATTCAAATCTCATGATTGGAGGGCTTCTGAGACACCCTGCAGGAATGTACACTTTTCAACCCTAGCTAGGGTTAGGGTTAGCGATCCCACACAACGTAGAAGTTTTTTACTGTCAGTGCTGCATTTCGGGCCCCCAGTTAACTTTAGGATGAGTGATAATTTGCTCCTATCTGCACTTTTAGTTTTCGGACACTTTTGGCCACCTTTCAGTATATTGCCCCATTCACTGATTTTATCCCAAAAGTGAGCCAGATGAAAAGTGTGAAGAATACCTGTTCTAAGGGGTAAACTCTCTTCATTTTGTCATTTAAAGTGCAGCTAGAAGTGTAACTTTGGGCAAAATTCTATGGTTCTTTTAACCCTAACCCTAGCCAGGCATCAAAAGCTTGCCGGTGTATGTACCATTTGAAAGCATTTTTCACCTCAATGAAAATTTGCCTAAAGATGACAGATTATTAAAGAAGATACATTACCAAGAGGTTTCGAAAACCGTTTGGGTTGTTTGAGACTCATATTTTTGAGTTTGAGGAAAAAATTCAAATCTCATGATTGGAGGGCTTCTGAGACACCCTGCAGGAATGTACACTTTTCAACCCTAGCTAGGGTTAGGGTTAGCGATCCCACACAACGTAGAAGTTTTTTACTGTCAATGCTGCATTTCGGGCCCCCAGTTAACTTTAGGATGAGTGATAATTTGCTCCTATCTGCACTTTTAGTTTTCGGACACTTTTGGCCACCTTTCAGTATATTGCCCCATTCTTTGATTTTATCCCAAAAGTGAGCCAGATGAAAAGTGTGAAGAATACCTGTTCTAAGGGGTAAACTCTCTTCATTTTGTCATTTAAAGTGCAGCTAGAAGTGTAACTTTGGGCAAAATTCTATGGTTCTTTTAACCTTAACCCTAGCCAGGCATCAAAAGCTTGCCGATGTATGTACCATTTGAAAGCATTTTTCATCTCAATGAAAATTTGCCTAAAGAAGACAGATTATTAAAGAAGATACATTTCCAAGAGGTTTTGAAAACCGTTTGGGTAGTTTGAGACTCATTTTTTTGGGTTTGAGGAAAATATTCAAATCTCATGATTGGAGGGCTTCTGAGACACCCTGCAGGAATGTACACTTTTCAACCCTAGCTAGGGTTAGGGTTAGCGATCCCACATGACGTAGAAGTTTTTTACTGTCAGAGCTGCATTCCGGGCCCCCAGTTAACTTTAGGATGAGTGATAATTTGCTCCTATCTGCACTTTTAGTTTTCGGACACTTTTGGCCACCTTTCAGTATATTGCCCCATTCACTGATTTTATCCCAAAAGTGAGCCAGATGAAAAGTTTGAAGAATACCTGTTCTAAGGGGTAAACTCTCTTCATTTTGTCATTTAAAGTGCAGCTAGAAGTGTAACTTTGGGCAAAATTCTATGGTTCTTTTAACCCTAACCCTAGCCAGGCATCAAAAGCTTGCCGGTGTATGTACCATTTGAAAGCATTTTTCACCTCAATGAAAATTTGCCTAAAGAAGACAGATTATTAAAGAAGATACATTACCAAGAGGTTTCGAAAACCGTTTGGGTTGTTTGAGACTCATATTTTTGAGTTTGAGGAAAAAATTCAAATCTCATGATTGGAGGGCTTCTGAGACACCCTGCAGGAATGTACACTTTTCAACCCTAGCTAGGGTTAGGGTTAGCGATCCCACACAACGTAGAAGTTTTTTACTGTCAGTGCTGCATTTCGGGCCCCCAGTTAACTTTAGGATGAGTGATAATTTGCTCCTATCTGCACTTTTAGTTTTCGGACACTTTTGGCCACCTTTCAGTATATTGCCCCATTCACTGATTTTATCCCAAAAGTGAGCCAGATGAAAAGTGTGAAGAATACCTGTTCTAAGGGGTAAACTCTCTTCATTTTGTCATTTAAAGTGCAGCTAGAAGTGTAACTTTGGGCAAAATTCTATGGTTCTTTTAACCCTAACCCTAGCCAGGCATCAAAAGCTTGCCCGTGTATGTACCATTTGAAAGCATTTTTCACCTCAATGAAAATTTCCCTAAAGATGACAGATTATTAAAGAAGATACATTACCAAGAGGTTTCGAAAACCGTTTGGGTTGTTTGAGACTCATATTTTTGAGTTTGAGGAAAAAATTCAAATCTCATGATTGGAGGGCTTCTGAGACACCCTGCAGAAATGTACACTTTTCAACCCTAGCTAGGGTTAGGGTTAGCGATCCCACACAACGTAGAAGTTTTTTACTGTCAGTGCTGCATTTCGGGCCCCCAGTTAACTTTAGGATGAGTGATAATTTGCTCCTATCTGCACTTTTAGTTTTCGGACACTTTTGGCCACCTTTCAGTATATTGCCCCATTCACTGATTTTATCCCAAAAGTGAGCCAGATGAAAAGTGTGAAGAATACCTGTTCTAAGGGGTAAACTCTCTTCATTTTGTCATTTAAAGTGCAGCTAGAAGTGTAACTTTGGGCAAAATTCTATGGTTCTTTTAACCCTAACCCTAGCCAGGCATCAAAAGCTTGCCGGTGTGTGTACCATTTGAAAGCATTTCTCACCTCAATGAAAATTTGCCTAAAGAAGACAGATTATTAAAGAAGATACATTACCAAGAGGTTTCGAAAACCGTTTGGGTTGTTTGAGACTCATATTTTTGAGTTTGAGGAAAAAATTCAAATCTCATGATTGGAGGGCTTCTGAGACACCCTGCAGGAATGTACACTTTTCAACCCTAGCTAGGGTTAGGGTTAGCGATCCCACACAACGTAGAAGTTTTTTACTGTCAATGCTGCATTTCGGGCCCCCAGTTAACTTTAGGATGAGTGATAATTTGCTCCTATCTGCACTTTTAGTTTTCGGACACTTTTGGCCACCTTTCAGTATATTGCCCCATTCTTTGATTTTATTCCAAAAGTGAGCCAGATGAAAAGTGTGAAGAATACCTGTTCTAAGGGGTAAACTCTCTTCATTTTGTCATTTAAAGTGCAGCTAGAAGTGTAACTTTGGGCAAAATTCTATGGTTCTTTTAACCTTAACCCTAGCCAGGCATCAAAAGCTTGCCGATGTATGTACCATTTGAAAGCATTTTTCATCTCAATGAAAATTTGCCTAAAGAAGACAGATTATTAAAGAAGATACATTTCCAAGAGGTTTTGAAAACCGTTTGGGTAGTTTGAGACTCATTTTTTTGGGTTTGAGGAAAATATTCAAATCTCATGATTGGAGGACTTATGAGACACCCTGCAGGAATGTACACTTTTCAACCCTAGCTAGGGTTAGGGTTAGCGATCCCAAATGACGTAGAAGTTTTTTACTGTCAGAGCTGAATTCCGGGCCCCCAGTTAACTTTAGGATGAGTGATAATTTGCTCCTATCTGCACTTTTAGTTTTCGGACACTTTTGGCCACCTTTCAGTATATTGCCCCATTCACTGATTTTATCCCAAAAGTGAGCCAGATGAAAAGTTTGAAGAATACCTGTTCTAAGGGGTAAACTCTCTTCATTTTGTCATTTAAAGTGCAGCTAGAAGTGTAACTTTGGGCAAAATTCTATGGTTCTTTTAACCCTAACCCTAGCCAGGCATCAAAAGCTTGCCGGTGTATGTACCATTTGAAAGCATTTTTCACCTCAATGAAAATTTGCCTAAAGAAGACAGATTATTAAAGAAGATACATTACCAAGAGGTTTCGAAAATCGTTTGGGTTGTTTGAGACTCATATTTTTGAGTTTGAGGAAAAAATTCAAATCTCATGATTGGAGGGCTTCTGAGACACCCTGCAGGAATGTACACTTTTCAACCCTAGCTAGGGTTAGGGTTAGCGATCCCACACAACGTAGAAGTTTTTTACTGTCAGTGCTGCATTTCGGGCCCCCAGTTAACTTTAGGATGAGTGATAATTTGCTCCTATCTGCACTTTTAGTTTTCGGACACTAGGGTTGAAAAGTGTACATTCCTGCCACCTTTCAGTATATTGCCCCATTCATTTATTTTATCCCAAAAGTGAGCCAGATGAAAAGTTTGAAGAATACCTGCTTTAAGGGGTAAACTCCCATGATTTTGTCATTTAAAGTGCAGCTAGAAGTGTAACTTTGGGCAAAATTCTATGGTTCTTTTAACCCTAACCCTAGCCAGGCATCAAAAGCTTGCCGATGTATGTACCATTTGAAAGCATTTTTCACCTCAATGAAAATTTGCCTAAAGAAGACAGATTATTAAGGAAGATACATTTCCAAGAGGTTTTGAAAACCGTTTGGGGTGTTTTAGACTCATATTTTTTGGTTTGAGGAAAAAATTCCAATCTCATGATTGGAGGGCTTCTGAGACACCCTGCAGGAATGTACACTTTTCAACCCTAGTTAGGGTTAGGGTTAGCGATCCCACACGACATAGAATTTTTTTACTGTCAGTGCTGCATTCCGGGCCCCCAGTTAACTTTAGGATGAGTGATAATTTGCTCCTATCTGCACTTTTAGTTTTCGGACACTTTTGGCCACCTTTCAGTATATTGCCCCATTCACTGATTTTATCCCAAAAGTGAGCCAGATGAAAAGTGTGAAGAATACCTGTTCTAAGGGGTAAACTCTCTTCATTTTGTCATTTAAAGTGCAGCTAGAAGTGTAACTTTGGGCAGAATTCTATGGTTCTTTTAACCCTAACCCTAGTCAGGCATCAAAAGCTTGCCGGTGTATGTACCATTTGAAAGCATTTTTCACCTCAATGAAAATTTGCCTAAAGATGACAGATTATTAAAGAAGATACATTACCAAGAGGTTTCGAAAACCGTTTGGGTTGTTTGAGACTCATATTTTTGAGTTTGAGGAAAAAATTCAAATCTCATGATTGGAGGGCTTCTGAGACACCCTGCAGGAATTTACACTTTTCAACCCTAGCTAGGGTTAGGGTTAGCGATCCCACACAACGTAGAAGTTTTTTACTGTCAATGCTGCATTTCGGGCCCCCAGTTAACTTTAGGATGAGTGATAATTTGCTCCTATCTGCACTTTTAGTTTTCGGACACTTTTGGCCACCTTTCAGTATATTGCCCCATTCTTTGATTTTATCCCAAAAGTGAGCCAGATGAAAAGTGTGAAGAATATCTGTTCTAAGGGGTAAACTCTCTTCATTTTGTCATTTAAAGTGCAGCTAGAAGTGTAACTTTGGGCAAAATTCTATGGTTCTTTTAACCTTAACCCTAGCCAGGCATCAAAAGCTTGCCGATGTATGTCCCATTTGAAAGCATTTTTCATCTCAATGAAAATTTGCCTAAAGAAGACAGATTATTAAAGAAGATACATTTCCAAGAGGTTTTGAAAACCGTTTGGGTAGTTTGAGACTCATTTTTTTGGGTTTGAGGAAAATATTCAAATCTCATGATTGGAGGGCTTATGAGACACCCTGCAGGAATGTACACTTTTCAACCCTAGCTAGGGTTAGGGTTAGCGATCCCACATGACGTAGAAGTTTTTTACTGTCAGAGCTGCATTCCGGGCCCCCAGTTAACTTTAGGATGAGTGATAATTTGCTCCTATCTGCACTTTTAGTTTTCGGACACTTTTGGCCACCTTTCAGTATATTGCCCCATTCACTGATTTTATCCCAAAAGTGAGCCAGATGAAAAGTTTGAAGAATACCTGTTCTAAGGGGTAAACTCTCTTCATTTTGTCATTTAAAGTGCAGCTAGAAGTGTAACTTTGGGCAAAATTCTATGGTTCTTTTAACCCTAACCCTAGCCAGGCATCAATAGCTTGCCGGTGTATGTACCATTTGAAAGCATTTTTCACCTCAATGAAAATTTGCCTAAAGAAGACAGATTATTAAAGAAGATACATTACCAAGAGGTTTCGAAAACCGTTTGGGTTGTTTGAGACTCATATTTTTGAGTTTGAGGAAAAAATTCAAATCTCATGATTGGAGGGCTTCTGAGACACCCTGCAGGAATGTACACTTTTCAACCCTAGCTAGGGTTAGGGTTAGCGATCCCACACAACGTAGAAGTTTTTTACTGTCAGTGCTGCATTTCGGGCCCCCAGTTAACTTTAGGATGAGTGATAATTTGCTCCTATCTGCACTTTTAGTTTTCGGACACTTTTGGCCACCTTTCAGTATATTGCCCCATTCATTTATTTTATCCCAAAAGTGAGCCAGATGAAAAGTTTGAAGAATACCTGCTTTAAGGGGTAAACTTTCTTCATTTTGTCATTTAAAGTGCAGCTAGAAGTGTAACTTTGGGCAAAATTCTATGGTTCTTTTAACCCTAACCCTAGTCAGGCATCAAAAGCTTGCCGATGTATGTACCATTTGAAAGCATTTTTCACCTCAATGAAAATTTGCCTAAAGAAGACAGATTATTAAGGAAGATACATTTCCAAGAGGTTTTGAAAACCGTTTGGGTTGTTTTAGACTCATATTTTTTGGTTTGAGGAAAAAATTCCAATCTCATGATTGGAGGGCTTCTGAGACACCCTGCAGGAATGTACACTTTTCAACCCTAGTTAGGGTTAGGGTTAGCGATCCCACACGACATAGAATTTTTTTACTGTCAGTGCTGCATTCCGGGCCCCCAGTTAACTTTAGGATGAGTGATAATTTGCTCCTATCTGCACTTTTAGTTTTCGGACACTTTTGGCCACTTTTCAGTATATTGCCCCATTCACTGATTTTATCCCAAAAGTGAGCCAGATGAAAAGTGTGAAGAATACCTGTTCTAAGGGGTAAACTCTCTTCATTTTGTCATTTAAAGTGCAGCTAGAAGTGTAACTTTGGGCAGAATTCTATGGTTTTTTTAACCCTAACCCTAGTCAGGCATCAAAAGCTTGCCGGTGTATGTACCATTTGAAAGCATTTTTCACCTCAATGAAAATTTGCCTAAAGATGACAGATTATTAAAGAAGATACATTACCAAGAGGTTTCGAAAACCGTTTGGGTTGTTTGAGACTCATATTTTTGAGTTTGAGGAAAAAATTCAAATCTCATGATTGGAGGGCTTCTGAGACACCCTGCAGGAATGTACACTTTTCAACCCTAACTAGGGTTAGGGTTAGCTATCCCACACGACGTATACGTTTTTTACTGTCAGTGCTGCATTCCGGGGGCCCAGTTAACTTTAGGATGAGTGATAATTTGCTCCTATCTGCACTTTTAGTTTTCGGACACTTTTGGCCACCTTTCAGTATATTGCCCCATTCACTGATTTTATCCCAAAAGTGAGCCAGATGAAAAGTGTGAAGAATACCTGTTCTAAGGGGTAAACTCTCTTCATTTTGTCATTTAAAGTGCAGCTAGAAGTGTAACCTTGGGCAGAATTCTATGGTTCTTTTAACCCTAACCCTTGTCAGGCATCAAAAGCTTGCCGGTGTATGTACCATTTGAAAGCATTTTTCACCTCAATGAAAATTTGCCTAAAGATGACAGATTATTAAAGAAGATACATTACCAAGAGGTTTCGAAAACCGTTTGGGTTGTTTGAGACTCATATTTTTGAGTTTGAGGAAAAAATTCAAATCTCATGATTGGAGGGCTTCTGAGACACCCTGCAGGAATGTACACTTTTCAACCCTAGCTAGGGTTAGGGTTAGCTATCCCACACGACGTATACGTTTTTTACTGTCAGTGCTGCATTCCGGGTCCCCAGTTAACTTTAGGATGAGTGATAATTTGCTCCTATCTGCACTTTTAGTTTTCGGACACTTTTGGCCACCTTTCAGTATATTGCCGCATTCACTGATTTTATCCCAAAAGTGAGCCAGATGAAAAGTATGAAGAATACCTGTTCTAAGGGGTAAACTCTCTTCATTTTGTCATTTAAAGTGCAGCTAGAAGTGTAACTTTGGGCAAAATTCTATGGTTCTTTTAACCCTAACCCTAGCCAGGCATCAAAAGCTTGCCGGTGTATGTACCATTTGAAAGCATTTTTCACCTCAATGAAAATTTGCCTAAAGATGACAGATTATTAAAGAAGATACATTACCAAGAGGTTTCGAAAACCGTTTGGGTTGTTTGAGACTCATATTTTTGAGTTTGAGGAAAAAATTCAAATCTCATGATTGGAGGGCTTCTGAGACACCCTGCAGGAATGTACACTTTTCAACCCTAGCTAGGGTTAGGGTTAGCGATCCCACACAACGTAGAAGTTTTTTACTGTCAATGCTGCATTTCGGGCCCCCAGTTAACTTTAGGATGAGTGATAATTTGCTCCTATCTGCACTTTTAGTTTTCGGACACTTTTGGCCACCTTTCAGTATATTGCCCCATTCATTTATTTTATCCCAAAAGTGAGCCAGATGAAAAGTTTGAAGAATACCTGCTTTAAGGGGTAAACTCTCTTGATTTTGTCATTTAAAGTGCAGCTAGAAGTGTAACTTTGGGCAAAATTCTATGGTTCTTTTAACCCTAACCCTAGCCAGGCATCAAAAGCTTGCCGATGTATGTACCATTTGAAAGCATTTTTCACCTAAATGAAAATTTGCCTAAAGAAGACAGATTATTAAGGAAGATACATTTCCAAGAGGTTTTGAAAACCGTTTGGGTTGTTTGAGACTCATATTTTTTGGTTTGAGGAAAAAATTCCAATCTCATGATTGGAGGGCTTCTGAGACACCCTGCAGGAATGTACACTTTTCAACCATAGCTAGGGTTAGGGTTAGCGATCCCACACAACGTAGAAGTTTTTTACTGTCAGTGCTGCATTTCGGGCCCCCAGTTAACTTTAGGATGAGTGATAATTTGCTCCTATCTGCACTTTTAGTTTTCGGACACTTTTGGCCACCTTTCAGTATATTGCCCCATTCATTTATTTTATCCCAAAAGTGAGCCAGATGAAAAGTTTGAAGAATACCTGCTTTAAGGGGTAAACTCTCTTCATTTTGTCATTTAAAGTGCAGCTAGAAGTGTAACTTTGGGCAAAATTCTATGGTTCTTTTAACCCTAACCCTAGCCAGGCATCAAAAGCTTGCCGATGTATGTACCATTTGAAAGCATTTTTCACCTAAATGAAAATTTGCCTAAAGAAGACAGATTATTAAGGAAGATACATTTCCAAGAGGTTTTGAAAACCGTTTGGGTTGTTTTAGACTCATATTTTTTGGTTTGAGGAAAAAATTCCAATCTCATGATTGGAGGGCTTCTGAGACACCCTGCAGGAATGTACACTTTTCAACCCTAGTTAGGGTTAGGGTTAGCGATCCCACACGACATAGAATTTTTTTACTGTCAGTGCTGCATTCCGGGCCCCCAGTTAACTTTAGGATGAGTGATAATTTGCTCCTATCTGCACTTTTACTTTTCGGACACTTTTGGCGACCTTTCAGTATATTGCCCCATTCACTGATTTTATCCCAAAAGTGAGCCAGATGAAAAGTGTGAAGAATACCTGTTCTAAGGGGTAAACTCTCTTCATTTTGTCATTTAAAGTGCAGCTAGAAGTGTAACTTTGGGCAAAATTCTATGGTTCTTTTAACCCTAACCCTAGCCAGGCATCAAAAGCTTGCCGATGTATGTACCATTTGAAAGCATTTTTTACCTCAATGAAAATTTGCCTAAAGAAGACAGATTATTAAAGAAGATACATTTCCAAGAGGTTTCGAAAACCGTTTGGGTTGTTTGAGACTCATATTTTTGAGTTTGAGGAAAAAATTCAAATCTCATGATTGGAGGGCTTCTGAGACACCCTGCAGAAATGTACACTTTTCAACCCTAGCTATGGTTAGGGTTAGCTATCCCACACGACGTATACGTTTTTTACTGTCAGTGCTGCATTCCGGGACCCCAGTTAACTTTAGGATGAGTGATAATTTGCTCCTATCTGCACTTTTAGTTTTCGGACACTTTTGGCCACCTTTCAGTATATTGCCCCATTCACTGATTTTATCCCAAAAGTGAGCCAGATGAAAAGTATGAAGAATACCTGTTCTAAGGGGTAAACTCTCTTGATTTTGTCATTTAAAGTGCAGCTAGAAGTGTAACTTTGGTCAAAATTCTATGGTTCTTTTAACCCTAACCCTAGCCAGGCATCAAAAGCTTGCCGATGTATGTACCATTTGAAAGCATTTTTCACCTCAATGAAAATTTGCCTAAAGAAGACAGATTATAAAGGAAGAAACATTTCCAAGAGGTTTCGAAAACCGTTTGGGTTGTTTGAGACTCATATTTTTGAGTTTGAGGAAAAAATTCAAATCTCATGATTGGAGGGCTTCTGAAACACCCTGCAGGAATGTACACTTTTCAACCCTAGCTAGGGTTTGGGTAAGCGATAAAACACGACGTATACGTTTTTTACTGTCAGTGCTGCATTCCGGGCCCCCAGTTAACTTTAGGATGAGTGATAATTTGCTCCTATCTGCACTTTTAGTTTTCGGACACTTTTGGCCACCTTTCAGTATATTGCCCCATTCACTGATTTTATCCCAAAAGTGAGCCAGATGAAAAGTGTGAAGAATACCCGTTCTAAGGGGTAAACTCTCTTCATTTTGTCATTTAAAGTGCAGCTAGAAGTGTAACTTTGGGCAAAATTCTATGGTTCTTTTTACCCTAACCCTAGCCAGGCATCAAAAGCTTGCCGATGTATGTACCATTTGAAAGCATTTTTCACCTCAATGAAAATTTGCCTAAAGATGACAGATTATTAAAGAAGATACATTTCCAAGAGGTTTTGAAAACCGTTTGGGTAGTTTGAGACTCATATTTTTGGGTTTGAGGAAAATATTCAAATCTCATGATTGGAGGGCTTATGAGACACCCTGCAGGAATGTACACTTTTCAACCCTAGCTATGGTTAGGGTTAGCTATCCCACACGACGTATACGTTTTTTACAGTCAGTGCTGCATTCCGGGCCCCCAGTTAACTTTAGGATGAGTGATAATTTGCTCATATCTGCACTTTTATTTTTCGGACACTTTTGGCCACCTTTCAGTATATTGCCCCATTCACTGATTTTATCCCAAAAGTGAGCCAGATGAAAAGTATGAAGAATACCTGTTCTATGGGGTAAACTCTCTTGATTTTGTCATTTAAAGTGCAGCTAGAAGTGTAACTTTGGGCAAAATTCTATGGTTCTTTTAACCCTAACCCTAGCCAGGCATCAAAAGCTTGCCGATGTATGTACCATTTGAAAGCATTTTTCACCTCAATGAAAATTTGCCTAAAGAAGACAGATTATTAAGGAAGATAGATTTCCAACAGGTTTCGAAAACCGTTTGGGTTGTTTGAGACTCATATTTTTGAGTTTGAGGAAAAAATTCAAATCTCATGATTGGAGGGCTTCTGAGACACCCTGCAGGAATGTACACTTTTCAACCCTAGCTAGGGTTAGGGTTAGCTATCCCACACGACGTATACGTTTTTTACTGTCAGTGCTGCATTCCGGGGCCCCAGTTAACTTTAGGATGAGTGATAATTTGCTCCTATCTGCACTTTTAGTTTTCGGACACTTTTGGCCACCTTTCAGTATATTGCCCCATTCACTGATTTTATCCCAAAAGTGAGCCAGATGAAAAGTATGAAGAATACCTGTTCTAAGGGGTAAACTCTCTTCATTTTGTCATTTAAAGTGCAGCTAGAAGTGTAACTTTGGGCAAAATTCTATGGTTCTTTTAACCCTAACCCTAGCCAGGCATCAAAAGCTTGCCGGTGTATGTACCATTTGAAAGCATTTTTCACCTCAATGAAAATTTGCCTAAAGAAGACAGATTATTAAAGAAGATACATTACCAAGAGGTTTCGAAAATCGTTTGGGTTGTTTGAGACTCATATTTTTGAGTTTGAGGAAAAAATTCAAATCTCATGATTGGAGGGCTTCTGAGACACCCTGCAGGAATGTACACTTTTCAACCCTAGCTAGGGTTAGGGTTAGCGATCCCACACAACGTAGAAGTTTTTTACTGTCAGTGCTGCATTTCGGGCCCCCAGTTAACTTTAGGATGAGTGATAATTTGCTCCTATCTGCACTTTTAGTTTTCGGACACTTTTGGCCACCTTTCAGTATATTGCCCCATTCACTGATTTTATCCCAAAAGTGAGCCAGATGAAAAGTGTGAAGAATACCTGTTCTAAGGGGTAAACTCTCTTCATTTTGTCATTTAAAGTGCAGCTAGAAGTGTAACTTTGGGCAAAATTCTATGGTTCTTTTAACCCTAACCCTAGCCAGGCATCAAAAGCTTGCCCGTGTATGTACCATTTGAAAGCATTTTTCACCTCAATGATAATTTCCCTAAAGATGACAGATTATTAAAGAAGATACATTACCAAGAGGTTTCGAAAACCGTTTGGGTTGTTTGAGACTCATATTTTTGAGTTTGAGGAAAAAATTCAAATCTCATGATTGGAGGGCTTCTGAGACACCCTGCAGAAATGTACACTTTTCAACCCTAGCTAGGGTTAGGGTTAGCGATCCCACACAACGTAGAAGTTTTTTACTGTCAGTGCTGCATTTCGGGCCCCCAGTTAACTTTAGGATGAGTGATAATTTGCTCCTATCTGCACTTTTAGTTTTCGGACACTTTTGGCCACCTTTCAGTATATTGCCCCATTCACTGATTTTATCCCAAAAGTGAGCCAGATGAAAAGTGTGAAGAATACCTGTTCTAAGGGGTAAACTCTCTTCATTTTGTCATTTAAAGTGCAGCTAGAAGTGTAACTTTGGGCAAAATTCTATGGTTCTTTTAACCCTAACCCTAGCCAGGCATCAAAAGCTTGCCGGTGTGTGTACCATTTGAAAGCATTTCTCACCTCAATGAAAATTTGCCTAAAGAAGACAGATTATTAAAGAAGATACATTACCAAGAGGTTTCGAAAACCGTTTGGGTTGTTTGAGACTCATATTTTTGAGTTTGAGGAAAAAATTCAAATCTCATGATTGGAGGGCTTCTGAGACACCCTGCAGGAATGTACACTTTTCAACCCTAGCTAGGGTTAGGGTTAGCGATCCCACACAACGTAGAAGTTTTTTACTGTCAATGCTGCATTTCGGGCCCCCAGTTAACTTTAGGATGAGTGATAATTTGCTCCTATCTGCACTTTTAGTTTTCGGACACTTTTGGCCACCTTTCAGTATATTGCCCCATTCTTTGATTTTATTCCAAAAGTGAGCCAGATGAAAAGTGTGAAGAATACCTGTTCTAAGGGGTAAACTCTCTTCATTTTGTCATTTAAAGTGCAGCTAGAAGTGTAACTTTGGGCAAAATTCTATGGTTCTTTTAACCTTAACCCTAGCCAGGCATCAAAAGCTTGCCGATGTATGTACCATTTGAAAGCATTTTTCATCTCAATGAAAATTTGCCTAAAGAAGACAGATTATTAAAGAAGATACATTTCCAAGAGGTTTTGAAAACCGTTTGGGTAGTTTGAGACTCATTTTTTTGGGTTTGAGGAAAATATTCAAATCTCATGATTGGAGGACTTATGAGACACCCTGCAGGAATGTACACTTTTCAACCCTAGCTAGGGTTAGGGTTAGCGATCCCAAATGACGTAGAAGTTTTTTACTGTCAGAGCTGAATTCCGGGCCCCCAGTTAACTTTAGGATGAGTGATAATTTGCTCCTATCTGCACTTTTAGTTTTCGGACACTTTTGGCCACCTTTCAGTATATTGCCCCATTCACTGATTTTATCCCAAAAGTGAGCCAGATGAAAAGTTTGAAGAATACCTGTTCTAAGGGGTAAACTCTCTTCATTTTGTCATTTAAAGTGCAGCTAGAAGTGTAACTTTGGGCAAAATTCTATGGTTCTTTTAACCCTAACCCTAGCCAGGCATCAAAAGCTTGCCGGTGTATGTACCATTTGAAAGCATTTTTCACCTCAATGAAAATTTGCCTAAAGAAGACAGATTATTAAAGAAGATACATTACCAAGAGGTTTCGAAAATCGTTTGGGTTGTTTGAGACTCATATTTTTGAGTTTGAGGAAAAAATTCAAATCTCATGATTGGAGGGCTTCTGAGACACCCTGCAGGAATGTACACTTTTCAACCCTAGCTAGGGTTAGGGTTAGCGATCCCACACAACGTAGAAGTTTTTTACTGTCAGTGCTGCATTTCGGGCCCCCAGTTAACTTTAGGATGAGTGATAATTTGCTCCTATCTGCACTTTTAGTTTTCGGACACTAGGGTTGAAAAGTGTACATTCCTGCCACCTTTCAGTATATTGCCCCATTCATTTATTTTATCCCAAAAGTGAGCCAGATGAAAAGTTTGAAGAATACCTGCTTTAAGGGGTAAACTCCCATGATTTTGTCATTTAAAGTGCAGCTAGAAGTGTAACTTTGGGCAAAATTCTATGGTTCTTTTAACCCTAACCCTAGCCAGGCATCAAAAGCTTGCCGATGTATGTACCATTTGAAAGCATTTTTCACCTCAATGAAAATTTGCCTAAAGAAGACAGATTATTAAGGAAGATACATTTCCAAGAGGTTTTGAAAACCGTTTGGGTTGTTTTAGACTCATATTTTTTGGTTTGAGGAAAAAATTCCAATCTCATGATTGGAGGGCTTCTGAGACACCCTGCAGGAATGTACACTTTTCAACCCTAGTTAGGGTTAGGGTTAGCGATCCCACACGACATAGAATTTTTTTACTGTCAGTGCTGCATTCCGGGCCCCCAGTTAACTTTAGGATGAGTGATAATTTGCTCCTATCTGCACTTTTAGTTTTCGGACACTTTTGGCCACCTTTCAGTATATTGCCCCATTCTTTGATTTTATCCCAAAAGTGAGCCAGATGAAAAGTGTGAAGAATATCTGTTCTAAGGGGTAAACTCTCTTCATTTTGTCATTTAAAGTGCAGCTAGAAGTGTAACTTTGGGCAAAATTCTATGGTTCTTTTAACCTTAACCCTAGCCAGGCATCAAAAGCTTGCCGATGTATGTCCCATTTGAAAGCATTTTTCATCTCAATGAAAATTTGCCTAAAGAAGACAGATTATTAAAGAAGATACATTTCCAAGAGGTTTTGAAAACCGTTTGGGTAGTTTGAGACTCATTTTTTTGGGTTTGAGGAAAATATTCAAATCTCATGATTGGAGGGCTTATGAGACACCCTGCAGGAATGTACACTTTTCAACCCTAGCTAGGGTTAGGGTTAGCGATCCCACATGACGTAGAAGTTTTTTACTGTCAGAGCTGCATTCCGGGCCCCCAGTTAACTTTAGGATGAGTGATAATTTGCTCCTATCTGCACTTTTAGTTTTCGGACACTTTTGGCCACCTTTCAGTATATTGCCCCATTCACTGATTTTATCCCAAAAGTGAGCCAGATGAAAAGTTTGAAGAATACCTGTTCTAAGGGGTAAACTCTCTTCATTTTGTCATTTAAAGTGCAGCTAGAAGTGTAACTTTGGGCAAAATTCTATGGTTCTTTTAACCCTAACCCTAGCCAGGCATCAAAAGCTTGCCGGTGTATGTACCATTTGAAAGCATTTTTCACCTCAATGAAAATTTGCCTAAAGAAGACAGATTATTAAAGAAGATACATTACCAAGAGGTTTCGAAAACCGTTTGGGTTGTTTGAGACTCATATTTTTGAGTTTGAGGAAAAAATTCAAATCTCATGATTGGAGGGCTTCTGAGACACCCTGCAGGAATGTACACTTTTCAACCCTAGCTAGGGTTAGGGTTAGCGATCCCACACAACGTAGAAGTTTTTTACTGTCAGTGCTGCATTTCGGGCCCCCAGTTAACTTTAGGATGAGTGATAATTTGCTCCTATCTGCACTTTTAGCTTTCGGACACTTTTGGCCACCTTTCAGTATATTGCCCCATTCATTTATTTTATCCCAAAAGTGAGCCAGATGAAAAGTTTGAAGAATACCTGCTTTAAGGGGTAAACTTTCTTCATTTTGTCATTTAAAGTGCAGCTAGAAGTGTAACTTTGGGCAAAATTCTATGGTTCTTTTAACCCTAACCCTAGTCAGGCATCAAAAGCTTGCCGATGTATGTACCATTTGAAAGCATTTTTCACCTCAATGAAAATTTGCCTAAAGAAGACAGATTATTAAGGAAGATACATTTCCAAGAGGTTTTGAAAACCGTTTGGGTTGTTTTAGACTCATATTTTTTGGTTTGAGGAAAAAATTCCAATCTCATGATTGGAGGGCTTCTGAGACACCCTGCAGGAATGTACACTTTTCAACCCTAGTTAGGGTTAGGGTTAGCGATCCCACACGACATAGAATTTTTTTACTGTCAGTGCTGCATTCCGGGCCCCCAGTTAACTTTAGGATGAGTGATAATTTGCTCCTATCTGCACTTTTAGTTTTCGGACACTTTTGGCCACCTTTCAGTATATTGCCCCATTCACTGATTTTATCCCAAAAGTGAGCCAGATGAAAAGTGTGAAGAATACCTGTTCTAAGGGGTAAACTCTCTTCATTTTGTCATTTAAAGTGCAGCTAGAAGTGTAACTTTGGGCAGAATTCTATGGTTTTTTTAACCCTAACCCTAGTCAGGCATCAAAAGCTTGCCGGTGTATGTACCATTTGAAAGCATTTTTCACCTCAATGAAAATTTGCCTAAAGATGACAGATTATTAAAGAAGATACATTACCAAGAGGTTTCGAAAACCGTTTGGGTTGTTTGAGACTCATATTTTTGAGTTTGAGGAAAAAATTCAAATCTCATGATTGGAGGGCTTCTGAGACACCCTGCAGGAATGTACACTTTTCAACCCTAGCTAGGGTTAGGGTTAGCGATCCCACACGACGTATACGTTTTTTACTGTCAGTGCTGCATTCCGGGGCCCCAGTTAACTTTAGGATGAGTGATAATTTGCTCCTATCTGCACTTTTAGTTTTCGGACACTTTTGGCCACCTTTCAGTATATTGCCCCATTCACTGATTTTATCCCAAAAGTGAGCCAGATGAAAAGTGTGAAGAATACCTGTTCTAAGGGGTAAACTCTCTTCATTTTGTCATTTAAAGTGCAGCTAGAAGTGTAACCTTGGGCAGAATTCTATGGTTCTTTTAACCCTAACCCTAGTCAGGCATCAAAAGCTTGCCGGTGTATGTACCATTTGAAAGCATTTTTCACCTCAATGAAAATTTGCCTAAAGATGACAGATTATTAAAGAAGATACATTACCAAGAGGTTTCGAAAACCGTTTGGGTTGTTTGAGACTCATATTTTTGAGTTTGAGGAAAAAATTCAAATCTCATGATTGGAGGGCTTCTGAGACACCCTGCAGGAATGTACACTTTTCAACCCTAGCTAGGGTTAAGGTTAGCTATCCCACACGACGTATACGTTTTTTACTGTCAGTGCTGCATTCCGGGGCCCCAGTTAACTTTAGGATGAGTGATAATTTGCTCCTATCTGCACTTTTAGTTTTCGGACACTTTTGGCCACCTTTCAGTATATTGCCCCATTCACTGATTTTATCCCAAAAGTGAGCCAGATGAAAAGTATGAAGAATACCTGTTCTAAGGGGTAAACTCTCTTCATTTTGTCATTTAAAGTGCAGCTAGAAGTGTAACTTTGGGCAAAATTCTATGGTTCTTTTAACCCTAACCCTAGCCAGGCATCAAAAGCTTGCCGGTGTATGTACCATTTGAAAGCATTTTTCACCTAAATGAAAATTTGCCTAAAGAAGACAGATTATTAAGGAAGATACATTTCCAAGAGGTTTTGAAAACCGTTTGGGTTGTTTGAGACTCATATTTTTTGGTTTGAGGAAAAAATTCCAATCTCATGATTGGAGGGCTTCTGAGACACCCTGCAGGAATGTACACTTTTCAACCATAGCTAGGGTTAGGGTTAGCGATCCCACACAACGTAGAAGTTTTTTACTGTCAGTGCTGCATTTCGGGCCCCCAGTTAACTTTAGGATGAGTGATAATTTGCTCCTATCTGCACTTTTAGTTTTCGGACACTTTTGGCCACCTTTCAGTATATTGCCCCATTCATTTATTTTATCCCAAAAGTGAGCCAGATGAAAAGTTTGAAGAATACCTGCTTTAAGGGGTAAACTCTCTTCATTTTGTCATTTAAAGTGCAGCTAGAAGTGTAACTTTGGGCAAAATTCTATGGTTCTTTTAACCCTAACCCTAGCCAGGCATCAAAAGCTTGCCGATGTATGTACCATTTGAAAGCATTTTTCACCTAAATGAAAATTTGCCTAAAGAAGACAGATTATTAAGGAAGATACATTTCCAAGAGGTTTTGAAAACCGTTTGGGTTGTTTTAGACTCATATTTTTTGGTTTGAGGAAAAAATTCCAATCTCATGATTGGAGGGCTTCTGAGACACCCTGCAGGAATGTACACTTTTCAACCCTAGTTAGGGTTAGGGTTAGCGATCCCACACGACATAGAATTTTTTTACTGTCAGTGCTGCATTCCGGGCCCCCAGTTAACTTTAGGATGAGTGATAATTTGCTCCTATCTGCACTTTTACTTTTCGGACACTTTTGGCGACCTTTCAGTATATTGCCCCATTCACTGATTTTATCCCAAAAGTGAGCCAGATGAAAAGTGTGAAGAATACCTGTTCTAAGGGGTAAACTCTCTTCATTTTGTCATTTAAAGTGCAGCTAGAAGTGTAACTTTGGGCAAAATTCTATGGTTCTTTTAACCCTAACCCTAGCCAGGCATCAAAAGCTTGCCGATGTATGTACCATTTGAAAGCATTTTTTACCTCAATGAAAATTTGCCTAAAGAAGACAGATTATTAAAGAAGATACATTTCCAAGAGGTTTCGAAAACCGTTTGGGTTGTTTGAGACTCATATTTTTGAGTTTGAGGAAAAAATTCAAATCTCATGATTGGAGGGCTTCTGAGACACCCTGCAGAAATGTACACTTTTCAACCCTAGCTATGGTTAGGGTTAGCTATCCCACACGACGTATACGTTTTTTACTGTCAGTGCTGCATTCCGGGCCCCCAGTTAACTTTAGGATGAGTGATAATTTGCTCCTATCTGCACTTTTAGTTTTCGGACACTTTTGGCCACCTTTCAGTATATTGCCCCATTCACTGATTTTATCCCAAAAGTGAGCCAGATGAAAAGTATGAAGAATACCTGTTCTAAGGGGTAAACTCTCTTGATTTTGTCATTTAAAGTGCAGCTAGAAGTGTAACTTTGGTCAAAATTCTATGGTTCTTTTAACCCTAACCCTAGCCAGGCATCAAAAGCTTGCCGATGTATGTACCATTTGAAAGCATTTTTCACCTCAATGAAAATTTGCCTAAAGAAGACAGATTATAAAGGAAGATACATTTCCAAGAGGTTTCGAAAACCGTTTGGGTTGTTTGAGACTCATATTTTTGAGTTTGAGGAAAAAATTCAAATCTCATGATTGGAGGGCTTCTGAAACACCCTGCAGGAATGTACACTTTTCAACCCTAGCTAGGGTTTGGGTAAGCGATAAAACACGACGTATACGTTTTTTACTGTCAGTGCTGCATTCCGGGCCCCCAGTTAACTTTAGGATGAGTGATAATTTGCTCCTATCTGCACTTTTAGTTTTCGGACACTTTTGGCCACCTTTCAGTATATTGCCCCATTCACTGATTTTATCCCAAAAGTGAGCCAGATGAAAAGTGTGAAGAATACCCGTTCTAAGGGGTAAACTCTCTTCATTTTGTCATTTAAAGTGCAGCTAGAAGTGTAACTTTGGGCAAAATTCTATGGTTCTTTTTACCCTAACCCTAGCCAGGCATCAAAAGCTTGCCGATGTATGTCCCATTTGAAAGCATTTTTCATCTCAATGAAAATTTGCCTGAAGAAGACAGATTATTAAAGAAGATACATTTCCAAGAGGTTTTGAAAACCGTTTGGGTAGTTTGAGACTCATATTTTTGGGTTTGAGGAAAATATTCAAATCTCATGATTGGAGGGCTTATGAGACACCCTGCAGGAATGTACACTTTTCAACCCTAGATAGGGTTAGGGTTAGCGATCCCACATGACGTAGAAGTTTTTTACTGTCAGTGCTGCATTTCGGGCCCCCAGTTAACTTTAGGATGAGTGATAATTTGCTCCTATCTGCACTTTTAGTTTTCGGACACTTTTGGCCACCTTTCAGTATATTGCCCCATTCATTTATTTTATCCCAAAAGTGAGCCAGATGAAAAGTTTGAAGAATACCTGCTTTAAGGGGTAAACTCTCTTCATTTTGTCATTTAAAGTGCAGCTAGAAGTGTAACTTTGGGCAAAATTCTATGGTTCTTTTAACCCTAACCCTAGCCAGGCATCAAAAGCTTGCCGATGTATGTACCATTTGAAAGCATTTTTCACCTAAATGAAAATTTGCCTAAAGAAGACAGATTATTAAGGAAGATACATTTCCAAGAGGTTTTGAAAACCGTTTGGGTTGTTTTAGACTCATATTTTTTGGTTTGAGGAAAAAATTCCAATCTCATGATTGGAGGGCTTCTGAGACACCCTGCAGGAATGTACACTTTTCAACCCTAGTTAGGGTTAGGGTTAGCGATCCCACACGACATAGAATTTTTTTACTGTCAGTGCTGCATTCCGGGCCCCCAGTTAACTTTAGGATGAGTGATAATTTGCTCCTATCTGCACTTTTACTTTTCGGACACTTTTGGCGACCTTTCAGTATATTGCCCCATTCACTGATTTTATCCCAAAAGTGAGCCAGATGAAAAGTGTGAAGAATACCTGTTCTAAGGGGTAAACTCTCTTCATTTTGTCATTTAAAGTGCAGCTAGAAGTGTAACTTTGGGCAAAATTCTATGGTTCTTTTAACCCTAACCCTAGCCAGGCATCAAAAGCTTGCCGATGTATGTACCATTTGAAAGCATTTTTTACCTCAATGAAAATTTGCCTAAAGAAGACAGATTATTAAAGAAGATACATTTCCAAGAGGTTTCGAAAACCGTTTGGGTTGTTTGAGACTCATATTTTTGAGTTTGAGGAAAAAATTCAAATCTCATGATTGGAGGGCTTCTGAGACACCCTGCAGAAATGTACACTTTTCAACCCTAGCTATGGTTAGGGTTAGCTATCCCACACGACGTATACGTTTTTTACTGTCAGTGCTGCATTCCGGGCCCCCAGTTAACTTTAGGATGAGTGATAATTTGCTCCTATCTGCACTTTTAGTTTTCGGACACTTTTGGCCACCTTTCAGTATATTGCCCCATTCACTGATTTTATCCCAAAAGTGAGCCAGATGAAAAGTATGAAGAATACCTGTTCTAAGGGGTAAACTCTCTTGATTTTGTCATTTAAAGTGCAGCTAGAAGTGTAACTTTGGTCAAAATTCTATGGTTCTTTTAACCCTAACCCTAGCCAGGCATCAAAAGCTTGCCGATGTATGTACCATTTGAAAGCATTTTTCACCTCAATGAAAATTTGCCTAAAGAAGACAGATTATAAAGGAAGATACATTTCCAAGAGGTTTCGAAAACCGTTTGGGTTGTTTGAGACTCATATTTTTGAGTTTGAGGAAAAAATTCAAATCTCATGATTGGAGGGCTTCTGAAACACCCTGCAGGAATGTACACTTTTCAACCCTAGATAGGGTTAGGGTTAGCGATCCCACATGACGTAGAAGTTTTTTACTGTCAGAGCTGCATTCTGGGCCCCCAGTTAACTTTAGGATGAGTGATAATTTGCTCCTATCTGCACTTTTAGTTTTCGGACACTTTTGGCCACCTTTCAGTATATTGCCCCATTCACTGATTTTATCCCAAAAGTGAGCCAGATGAAAAGTTTGAAGAATACCTGTTCTAAGGGGTAAACTCTCTTCATTTTGTCATTTAAAGTGCAGCTAGAAGTGTAACTTTGGGCAATATTCTATGGTTCTTTTAACCCTAACCCTAGCCAGGCATCAAAAGCTTGCCGGTGTATGTACCATTTGAAAGCATTTTTCACCTCAATGAAAATTTGCCTAAAGATGACAGATTATTAAAGAAGATACATTTCCAAGAGGTTTTGAAAACCGTTTGGGTAGTTTGAGACTCATATTTTTGGGTTTGAGGAAAATATTCAAATCTCATGATTGGAGGGCTTATGAGACACCCTGCAGGAATGTACACTTTTCAACCCTAGCTATGGTTAGGGTTAGCTATCCCACACGACGTATACGTTTTTTACAGTCAGTGCTGCATTCCGGGCCCCCAGTTAACTTTAGGATGAGTGATAATTTGCTCATATCTGCACTTTTATTTTTCGGACACTTTTGGCCACCTTTCAGTATATTGCCCCATTCACTGATTTTATCCCAAAAGTGAGCCAGATGAAAAGTATGAAGAATACCTGTTCTATGGGGTAAACTCTCTTGATTTTGTCATTTAAAGTGCAGCTAGAAGTGTAACTTTGGGCAAAATTCTATGGTTCTTTTAACCCTAACCCTAGCCAGGCATCAAAAGCTTGCCGATGTATGTACCATTTGAAAGCATTTTTCACCTCAATGAAAATTTGCCTAAAGAAGACAGATTATTAAGGAAGATAGATTTCCAACAGGTTTCGAAAACCGTTTGGGTTGTTTGAGACTCATATTTTTGAGTTTGAGGAAAAAATTCAAATCTCATGATTTTAGGGCTTCTGAGACACCCTGCAGGAATGTACACTTTTCAACCCTAGCTAGGGTTAGGGTTAGCTATCCCACACGACGTATACGTTTTTTACTGTCAGTGCTGCATTCCGGGGCCCCAGTTAACTTTAGGATGAGTGATAATTTGCTCCTATCTGCACTTTTAGTTTTCGGACACTTTTGGCCACCTTTCAGTATATTGCCCCATTCACTGATTTTATCCCAAAAGTGAGCCAGATGAAAAGTATGAAGAATACCTGTTCTAAGGGGTAAACTCTCTTCATTTTGTCATTTAAAGTGCAGCTAGAAGTGTAACTTTGGGCAAAATTCTATGGTTCTTTTAACCCTAACCCTAGCCAGGCATCAAAAGCTTGCCGGTGTATGTACCATTTGAAAGCATTTTTCACCTCAATGAAAATTTGCCTAAAGATGACAGATTATTAAAGAAGATACATTACCAAGAGGTTTCGAAAACCGTTTGGGTTGTTTGAGACTCATATTTTTGAGTTTGAGGAAAAAATTCAAATCTCATGATTGGAGGGCTTCTGAGACACCCTGCAGGAATGTACACTTTTCAACCCTAGCTAGGGTTAGGGTTAGCTATCCCACACGACGTATACGTTTTTTACTGTCAGTGCTGCATTCCGGGGCCCCAGTTAACTTTAGGATGAGTGATAATTTGCTCCTATCTGCACTTTTAGTTTTCGGACACTTTTGGCCACCTTTCAGTATATTGCCCCATTCACTGATTTTATCCCAAAAGTGAGCCAGATGAAAAGTGTGAAGAATACCTGTTCTAAGGGGTAAACTCTCTTCATTTTGTCATTTAAAGTGCAGCTAGAAGTGTAACCTTGGGCAGAATTCTATGGTTCTTTTAACCCTAACCCTAGTCAGGCATCAAAAGCTTGCCGGTGTATGTACCATTTGAAAGCATTTTTCACCTCAATGAAAATTTGCCTAAAGATGACAGATTATTAAAGAAGATACATTACCAAGAGGTTTCGAAAACCGTTTGGGTTGTTTGAGACTCATATTTTTGAGTTTGAGGAAAAAATTCAAATCTCATGATTGGAGGGCTTCTGAGACACCCTGCAGGAATGTACACTTTTCAACCCTAGCTAGGGTTAGGGTTAGCTATCCCACACGACGTATACGTTTTTTACTGTCAGTGCTGCATTCCGGGGCCCCAGTTAACTTTAGGATGAGTGATAATTTGCTCCTATCTGCACTTTTAGTTTTCGGACACTTTTGGCCACCTTTCAGTATATTGCCCCATTCACTGATTTTATCCCAAAAGTGAGCCAGATGAAAAGTATGAAGAATACCTGTTCTAAGGGGTAAACTCTCTTCATTTTGTCATTTAAAGTGCAGCTAGAAGTGTAACTTTGGGCAAAATTCTATGGTTCTTTTAACCCTAACCCTAGCCAGGCATCAAAAGCTTGCCGATGTATGTACCATTTGAAAGCATTTTTCACCTAAATGAAAATTTGCCTAAAGAAGACAGATTATTAAGGAAGATACATTTCCAAGAGGTTTTGAAAACCGTTTGGGTTGTTTGAGACTCATATTTTTTGGTTTGAGGAAAAAATTCCAATCTCATGATTGGAGGGCTTCTGAGACACCCTGCAGGAATGTACACTTTTCAACCATAGCTAGGGTTAGGGTTAGCGATCCCACACAACGTAGAAGTTTTTTACTGTCAGTGCTGCATTTCGGGCCCCCAGTTAACTTTAGGATGAGTGATAATTTGCTCCTATCTGCACTTTTAGTTTTCGGACACTTTTGGCCACCTTTCAGTATATTGCCCCATTCATTTATTTTATCCCAAAAGTGAGCCAGATGAAAAGTTTGAAGAATACCTGCTTTAAGGGGTAAACTCTCTTCATTTTGTCATTTAAAGTGCAGCTAGAAGTGTAACTTTGGGCAAAATTCTATGGTTCTTTTAACCCTAACCCTAGCCAGGCATCAAAAGCTTGCCGATGTATGTACCATTTGAAAGCATTTTTCACCTAAATGAAAATTTGCCTAAAGAAGACAGATTATTAAGGAAGATACATTTCCAAGAGGTTTTGAAAACCGTTTGGGTTGTTTTAGACTCATATTTTTTGGTTTGAGGAAAAAATTCCAATCTCATGATTGGAGGGCTTCTGAGACACCCTGCAGGAATGTACACTTTTCAACCCTAGTTAGGGTTAGGGTTAGCGATCCCACACGACGTAGAAGTTTTTTACTGTCAGTGCTGCATTCCGGGCCCCCAGTTAACTTTAGGATGAGTGATAATTTGCTCCTATCTGCACTTTTACTTTTCGGACACTTTTGGCGACCTTTCAGTATATTGCCCCATTCACTGATTTTATCCCAAAAGTGAGCCAGATGAAAAGTGTGAAGAATACCTGTTCTAAGGGGTAAACTCTCTTCATTTTGTCATTTAAAGTGCAGCTAGAAGTGTAACTTTGGGCAAAATTCTATGGTTCTTTTAACCCTAACCCTAGCCAGGCATCAAAAGCTTGCCGATGTATGTACCATTTGAAAGCATTTTTTACCTCAATGAAAATTTGCCTAAAGAAGACAGATTATTAAAGAAGATACATTTCCAAGAGGTTTCGAAAACCGTTTGGGTTGTTTGAGACTCATATTTTTGAGTTTGAGGAAAAAATTCAAATCTCATGATTGGAGGGCTTCTGAGACACCCTGCAGAAATGTACACTTTTCAACCCTAGCTATGGTTAGGGTTAGCTATCCCACACGACGTATACGTTTTTTATTGTCAGTGCTGCATTCCGGGCCCCCAGTTAACTTTAGGATGAGTGATAATTTGCTCCTATCTGCACTTTTAGTTTTCGGACACTTTTGGCCACCTTTCAGTATATTGCCCCATTCACTGATTTTATCCCAAAAGTGAGCCAGATGAAAAGTATGAAGAATACCTGTTCTAAGGGGTAAACTCTCTTGATTTTGTCATTTAAAGTGCAGCTAGAAGTGTAACTTTGGTCAAAATTCTATGGTTCTTTTAACCCTAACCCTAGCCAGGCATCAAAAGCTTGCCGATGTATGTACCATTTGAAAGCATTTTTCACCTCAATGAAAATTTGCCTAAAGAAGACAGATTATAAAGGAAGATACATTTCCAAGAGGTTTCGAAAACCGTTTGGGTTGTTTGAGACTCATATTTTTGAGTTTGAGGAAAAAATTCAAATCTCATGATTGGAGGGCTTCTGAAACACCCTGCAGGAATGTACACTTTTCAACCCTAGCTAGGGTTTGGGTAAGCGATAAAACACGACGTATACGTTTTTTACTGTCAGTGCTGCATTCCGGGCCCCCAGTTAACTTTAGGATGAGTGATAATTTGCTCCTATCTGCACTTTTAGTTTTCGGACACTTTTGGCCACCTTTCAGTATATTGCCCCATTCACTGATTTTATCCCAAAAGTGAGCCAGATGAAAAGTGTGAAGAATACCCGTTCTAAGGGGTAAACTCTCTTCATTTTGTCATTTAAAGTGCAGCTAGAAGTGTAACTTTGGGCAAAATTCTATGGTTCTTTTTACCCTAACCCTAGCCAGGCATCAAAAGCTTGCCGATGTATGTCCCATTTGAAAGCATTTTTCATCTCAATGAAAATTTGCCTGAAGAAGACAGATTATTAAAGAAGATACATTTCCAAGAGGTTTTGAAAACCGTTTGGGTAGTTTGAGACTCATATTTTTGGTTTGAGGAAAATATTCAAATCTCATGATTGGAGGGCTTATGAGACACCCTGCAGGAATGTACACTTTTCAACCCTAGATAGGGTTAGGGTTAGCGATCCCACATGACGTAGAAGTTTTTTACTGTCAGAGCTGCATTCTGGGCCCCCAGTTAACTTTAGGATGAGTGATAATTTGCTCCTATCTGCACTTTTAGTTTTCGGACACTTTTGGCCACCTTTCAGTATATTGCCCCATTCACTGATTTTATCCCAAAAGTGAGCCAGATGAAAAGTTTGAAGAATACCTGTTCTAAGGGGTAAACTCTCTTCATTTTGTCATTTAAAGTGCAGCTAGAAGTGTAACTTTGGGCAATATTCTATGGTTCTTTTAACCCTAACCCTAGCCAGGCATCAAAAGCTTGCCGGTGTATGTACCATTTGAAAGCATTTTTCACCTCAATGAAAATTTGCCTAAAGATGACAGATTATTAAAGAAGATACATTTCCAAGAGGTTTTGAAAACCGTTTGGGTAGTTTGAGACTCATATTTTTGGGTTTGAGGAAAATATTCAAATCTCATGATTGGAGGGCTTATGAGACACCCTGCAGGAATGTACACTTTTCAACCCTAGCTATGGTTAGGGTTAGCTATCCCACACGACGTATACGTTTTTTACAGTCAGTGCTGCATTCCGGGCCCCCAGTTAACTTTAGGATGAGTGATAATTTGCTCATATCTGCACTTTTATTTTTCGGACACTTTTGGCCACCTTTCAGTATATTGCCCCATTCACTGATTTTATCCCAAAAGTGAGCCAGATGAAAAGTATGAAGAATACCTGTTCTATGGGGTAAACTCTCTTGATTTTGTCATTTAAAGTGCAGCTAGAAGTGTAACTTTGGGCAAAATTCTATGGTTCTTTTAACCCTAACCCTAGCCAGGCATCAAAAGCTTGCCGATGTATGTACCATTTGAAAGCATTTTTCACCTCAATGAAAATTTGCCTAAAGAAGACAGATTATTAAGGAAGATAGATTTCCAACAGGTTTCGAAAACCGTTTGGGTTGTTTGAGACTCATATTTTTGAGTTTGAGGAAAAAATTCAAATCTCATGATTGGAGGGCTTCTGAGACACCCTGCAGGAATGTACACTTTTCAACCCTAGCTAGGGTTAGGGTTAGCTATCCCACACGACGTATACGTTTTTTACTGTCAGTGCTGCATTCCGGGGCCCCAGTTAACTTTAGGATGAGTGATAATTTGCTCCTATCTGCACTTTTAGTTTTCGGACACTTTTGGCCACCTTTCAGTATATTGCCCCATTCACTGATTTTATCCCAAAAGTGAGCCAGATGAAAAGTATGAAGAATACCTGTTCTAAGGGGTAAACTCTCTTCATTTTGTCATTTAAAGTGCAGCTAGAAGTGTAACTTTGGGCAAAATTCTATGGTTCTTTTAACCCTAACCCTAGCCAGGCATCAAAAGCTTGCCGGTGTATGTACCATTTGAAAGCATTTTTCACCTCAATGAAAATTTGCCTAAAGATGACAGATTATTAAGGAAGATACATTTCCAAGAGGTTTTGAAAACCGTTTGGGTTGTTTGAGACTCATATTTTTTGGTTTGAGGAAAAAATTCCAATCTCATGATTGGAGGGCTTCTGAGACACCCTGCAGGAATGTACACTTTTCAACCATAGCTAGGGTTAGGGTTAGCGATCCCACACAACGTAGAAGTTTTTTACTGTCAGTGCTGCATTTCGGGCCCCCAGTTAACTTTAGGATGAGTGATAATTTGCTCCTATCTGCACTTTTAGTTTTCGGACACTTTTGGCCACCTTTCAGTATATTGCCCCATTCATTTATTTTATCCCAAAAGTGAGCCAGATGAAAAGTTTGAAGAATACCTGCTTTAAGGGGTAAACTCTCTTGATTTTGTCATTTAAAGTGCAGCTAGAAGTGTAACTTTGGGCAAAATTCTATGGTTCTTTTAACCCTAACCCTAGCCAGGCATCAAAAGCTTGCCGATGTATGTACCATTTGAAAGCATTTTTCACCTAAATGAAAATTTGCCTAAAGAAGACAGATTATTAAGGAAGATACATTTCCAAGAGGTTTTGAAAACCGTTTGGGTTGTTTGAGACTCATATTTTTTGGTTTGAGGAAAAAATTCCAATCTCATGATTGGAGGGCTTCTGAGACACCCTGCAGGAATGTACACTTTTCAACCATAGCTAGGGTTAGGGTTAGCGATCCCACACAACGTAGAAGTTTTTTACTGTCAGTGCTGCATTTCGGGCCCCCAGTTAACTTTAGGATGAGTGATAATTTGCTCCTATCTGCACTTTTAGTTTTCGGACACTTTTGGCCACCTTTCAGTATATTGCCCCATTCATTTATTTTATCCCAAAAGTGAGCCAGATGAAAAGTTTGAAGAATACCTGCTTTAAGGGGTAAACTCTCTTCATTTTGTCATTTAAAGTGCAGCTAGAAGTGTAACTTTGGGCAAAATTCTATGGTTCTTTTAACCCTAACCCTAGCCAGGCATCAAAAGCTTGCCGATGTATGTACCATTTGAAAGCATTTTTCACCTAAATGAAAATTTGCCTAAAGAAGACAGATTATTAAGGAAGATACATTTCCAAGAGCTTTTGAAAACCGTTTGGGTTGTTTTAGACTCATATTTTCTGGTTTGAGGAAAAAATTCCAATCTCATGATTGGAGGGCTTCTGAGACACCCTGCAGGAATGTACACTTTTCAACCCTAGTTAGGGTTAGGGTTAGCGATCCCACACGACATAGAATTTTTTTACTGTCAGTGCTGCATTCCGGGCCCCCAGTTAACTTTAGGATGAGTGATAATTTGCTCCTATCTGCACTTTTAGTTTTCGGACACTTTTGGCCACCTTTCAGTATATTGCCCCATTCACTGATTTTATCCCAAAAGTGAGCCAGATGAAAAGTGTGAAGAATACCTGTTCTAAGGGGTAAACTCTCTTCATTTTGTCATTTAAAGTGCAGCTAGAAGTGTAACTTTGGGCAGAATTCTATGGTTCTTTTAACCCTAACCCTAGTCAGGCATCAAAAGCTTGCCGGTGTATGTACCATTTGAAAGCATTTTTCACCTCAATGAAAATTTGCCTAAAGATGACAGATTATTAAAGAAGATACATTACCAAGAGGTTTCGAAAACCGTTTGGGTTGTTTGAGACTCATATTTTGAGTTTGAGGAAAAAATTCAAATCTCATGATTGGAGGGCTTCTGAGACACCCTGCAGGAATGTACACTTTTCAACCCTAGCTAGGGTTAGGGTTAGCGATCCCACACAAAGTAGAAGTTTTTTACTGTCAGTGCTGCATTTCGGGCCCCCAGTTAACTTTAGGATGAGTGATAATTTGCTCCTATCTGCACTTTTAGTTTTCGGACACTTTTGGCCACCTTTCAGTATATTGCCCCATTCACTGATTTTATCCCAAAAGTGAGCCAGATGAAAAGTGTGAAGAATACCTGTTCTAAGGGGTAAACTCTCTTCATTTTGTCATTTAAAGTGCAGCTAGAAGTGTAACTTTTGGCAAAATTCTATGGTTCTTTTAACCCTAACCCTAGCCAGGCATCAAAAGCTTGCCGGTGTATTTAACATTTGAAAGCATTTTTCACCTCAATGAAAATTTGCCTAAAGAAGACAGATTATTAAAGAAGATACATTACCAAGAGGTTTCGAAAACCGTTTGGGTTGTTTGAGACTCATATTTTTGAGTTTGAGGAAAAATTCAAATCTCATGATTGGAGGGCTTCTGAGACACCCTGCAGGAATGTACACTTTTCAACTCTAGCTAGGGTTAGGGTTAGCAATCCCACACTACGTAGAAGATTTCTACTGTCAGTCCTGCATTCCGGGCCCCCAGTTATCTTTTGGATGAGTGATAATTTGTTCCTATCTGCACTTTTACTTTTCGGACACTTTTGGCCACCTTTCAGTATATTGCCCCATTCACTGATTTTATCCCAAAAGTGAGCCAGATGAAAAGTGTGAAGAATACCTGTTCTAAGGGGTAAACTCTCTTCATTTTGTCATTTAAAGTGCAGCTAGAAGTGTAACTTTGGGCAAAATTCTATGGTTCTTTTAACCCTAACCCTAGCCAGGCATCAAAAGCTTGCCGATGTATGTACCATTTGAAAGCATTTTTTACCTCAATGAAAATTTGCCTAAAGAAGACAGATTATTAAAGAAGATACATTTCCAAGAGGTTTCGAAAACCGTTTGGGTTGTTTGAGACTCATATTGTTGAGTTTGAGGAAAAAATTCAAATCTCATGATTGGAGGGCTTCTGAGACACCCTGCAGAAATGTACACTTTTCAACCCTAGCTATGGTTAGGGTTAGCTATCCCACACGACGTATACGTTTTTTAATGTCAGTGCTGCATTCCGGGCCCCCAGTTAACTTTAGGATGAGTGATAATTTGCTCCTATCTGCACTTTTAGTTTTCGGACACTTTTGGCCACCTTTCAGTATATTGCCCCATTCACTGATTTTATCCCAAAAGTGAGCCAGATGAAAAGTATGAAGAATACCTGTTCTAAGGGGTAAACTCTCTTGATTTTGTCATTTAAAGTGCAGCTAGAAGTGTAACTTTGGTCAAAATTCTATGGTTCTTTTAACCCTAACCCTAGCCAGGCATCAAAAGCTTGCCGATGTATGTAGCATTTGAAAGCATTTTTCACCTCAATGAAAATTTGCCTAAAGAAGACAGATTATAAAGGAAGATACATTTCCAAGAGGTTTCGAAAACCGTTTGGGTTGTTTGAGACTCATATTTTTGAGTTTGAGGAAAAAATTCAAATCTTATGATTGGAGGGCTTCTGAAACACCCTGCAGGAATGTACACTTTTCAACCCTAGCTAGGGTTAGGGTTAGCGATCCCACACGACGTAGAAGTTTTTTAGTGTCAGTGCTGCATTCCAGGCCCCCAGTTAACTTTAGGATGAGTGATAATTTGCTCCTATCTGCACTTTTAGTTTTCTGACACTTTTGGCCACCTTTCAGTATATTGCCCCATTCACTGATTTTATCCCAAAAGTGAGCCAGATGAAAAGTGTGAAGAATACCTGTTCTAAGGGGTAAACTCTCTTCATTTTGTCATTTAAAGTGCAGCTAGAAGTGTAACTTTGGGCAAAATTCTATGGTTCTTTTAACCCTAACCCTAGTCAGGCCTCAAAAGCTTGCCGGTGTATGTACCATTTGAAAGCATTTTTCACCTCAATGAAAATTTGCCTAAAGATGACAGATTTTTAAAGAAGATACATTACCAAGAGGTTTCGAAAACCGTTTGGGTTGTTTGAGACTCATATTTTTGACTTTGAGGAAAAAATTCAAATCTCATGATTGGAGGGCTTCTGAGACACCCTGCAGGAATGTACACTTTTCAACCCTAGCTAGGGTTAGGGTTAGCGATCCCACACAACGTAGAAGTTTTTTACTGTCAATGCTGCATTTCGGGCCCCCAGTTAACTTTAGGATGAGTGATAATTTGCTCCTATCTGCACTTTTAGTTTTCGGACACTTTTGGCCAGCTTTCAGTATATTGCCCCATTCATTTATTTTATCCCAAAAGTGAGCCAGATGAAAAGTTTGAAGAATACCTGCTTTAAGGGGTAAACTCTCTTGATTTTGTCATTTAAAGTGCAGCTAGAAGTGTAACTTTGGGCAAAATTCTATGGTTCTTTTAACCCTAACCCTAGCCAGGCATCAAAAGCTTGCCGATGTATGTACCATTTGAAAGCATTTTTCACCTCAATGAAAATTTGCCTAAAGAAGACAGATTATTAAGGAAGATACATTTCCAAGAGGTTTTGAAAACCGTTTGTGTTGTTTTAGACTCATATTTTTGGGTTTGAGGAAAAAATTCCAATCTCATGATTATAGGGCTTCTGAGACACCCTGCAGAAATGTACACTTTTCAACCCTAGTTAGGGTTAGGGTTAGCGATCCCACACGACGTAGAATTTTTTTACTGTCAGTGCTGCATTCCGGGCCCCCAGTTAACTTTAGGATGAGTGATAATTTGCTCCTATCAGCACTTTTAGTTTTCAGACACTTTTGGCCACCTTTCAGTATGTTGCCCCATCATTGATTTTATCCCAAAAGTGAGCCAGATGAAAAGTGTGAAGAATACCTGTTCTAAGGGGTAAACTCTCTTCATTTTGTCATTTAAAGTGCAGCTAGAAGTGTAACTTTGGGCAAAATTCTATGGTTCTTTTAACCCTAACCCTAGCCAGGCATCAAAAGCTTGCCGGTGTATGTACCATTTGAAAGCATTTTTCACCTCAATGAAAATTTGCCTAAAGATGACAGATTATTAAAGAAGATACATTTCCAAGAGGTTTCGAAAACCGTTTGGGTTGTTTGAGACTCATATTTTTGAGTTTGAGGAAAAAATTCAAATCTCATGATTGGAGGGCTTCTGAGACACCCTGCAGAAATGTACACTTTTCAACCCTAGCTATGGTTAGGGTTAGCTATCCCACACGACATAGAATTTTTTTACTGTCAGTGCTGCATTCCGGGCCCCCAGTTAACTGTAGGATGAGTGATAATTTGCTCCTATCTGCACTTTTAGTTTTCGGACACTTTTGGCCACCTTTCAGTATATTGCCCCATTCACTGATTTTATCCCAAAAGTGAGCCAGATGAAAAGTGTGAAGAATACCCGTTCTAAGGGGTAAACTCTCTTCATTTTGTCATTTAAAGTGCAGCTAGAAGTGTAACTTTGGGCAAAATTCTATGGTTCTTTTAACCCTAACCCTAGCCAGGCATCAAAAGCTTGCCGGTGTATGTACCATTTGAAAGCATTTTTCACCTCAATGAAAATTTGCCTAAAGATGACAGATTATTAAAGAAGATACATTACCAAGAGGTTTCGAAAACCGTTTGGGTTGTTTGAGACTCATATTTTTGAGTTTGAGGAATAAATTCAAATCTCATGATTGGAGGGCTTCTGAGACACCCTGCAGGAATGTACACTTTTCAACTGTAGCTAGGGTTAGGGTTAGCGATCCCACACAACGTAGAAGTTTTTTATTGTCAGTGCTGCATTTCGGGCCCCCAGTTAACTTTAGGATGAGTGATAATTTGCTCTTATCTGCACTTTTAGTTTTCGGACACTTTTGGCCACCTTTCAGTATATTGCCCCATTCATTTATTTTATCCCAAAAGTGAGCCAGATGAAAAATTTGAAGAATACCTGCTTTAAGGGTTAAACTCTCTTGATTTTGTCATTTAAAGTGCAGCTAGAAGTGTAACTTTGGGCAAAATTCTATGGTTCTTTTAACCCTAACCCTAGCCAGGCATCAAAAGCTTGCCGATGTATGTACCATTTGAAAGCATTTTTCACCTCAATGAAAATTTGCCTAAAGAAGACAGATTATTAAGGAAGATACATTTCCAAGAGGTTTTGAAAACCGTTTGGGTTGTTATAGACTCAAATTTTTGGGTTTGAGGAAAAAATTCCAATCTCATGATTGGAGGGCGTCTGAAACACCCTGCAGGAATGTACACTTTTCAACCATAGTAAGGGTTAGGGTTAGCGATCCCACATGACGTAGAAGTTTTTTACTGTCAGTGCTGAATTCCGGGCCCCTAGTTAACTTTAGGATGAGTGATAATTTGCTCCTATCTGCACTTTTAGTTTTCGGACACTTTTGGCCACCTTTCAGTATATTGCCCCGTTCACTTATTTTATCCCAAAAGTGAGCCAGATGAAAAGTGTGAAGAATACCTGTTCTAAGGGGTAAACTCTCTTCATTTTGTCATTTAAAGTGCAGCTAGAAGTGTAACTTTGGGCAAAATTCTATGGTTCTTTTAACCCTAACCCTAGCCAGGCATCAAAAGCTTGCCGATGTATGTACCATTTGAAAGCATTTTTCACCTCAATGAAAATTTGCCTAAAGAAGACAGATTATTAAAGAAGATACATTTCCAAGAGGTTTTGAAAACCGTTTGGGTAGTTTGAGACTCATATTTTTGGGTTTGAGGAAAAAATTCAAATCTCATGATTGGAGGGCTTCTGAGACACCCTGCAGGAATGTACACTTTTCAACCCTAGCTAGGGTTAGGTTTAGCGATCCCACACGACGTAGAAGTTTTTTACTGTCAGTGCTGCATTCCGGGCCCCCAGTTAACTTTAGGATGAGTGATAATTTGTTCTTATCTGCACTTTTAGTTTTCGGACACTTTTGGCCAACTTTCAGAATATTGCCCCATTCACTGATTTTATCCCAAAAGTGAGCCAGATGAAAAGTGTGAAGAATACCTGTTCTAAGGGGTAAACTCTCTTCATTTTGTCATTTAAAGTGCAGCTAGAAGTGTAACTTTGGGCAAAATTCTATGGTTCTTTTAACCCTAACCCTAGCCAGGCATCAAAAGCTTGCCGGTGTATGTACCATTTGAAAGCATTTTTCACCTCAATGAAAATTTGCCTAAAGAAGACAGATTATTAAGGAAGATACATTTCCAAGAGGTTTCGAAAACCGTTTGGGTAGTTTGAGACTCATATTTTTGGGTTTGAGGAAAAAATTCAAATCTCATGATTGGAGGGCTCATGAGACACCATGCAGGAATGTACACTTTTCAACCCTAGCTAGGGATAGGTTTAGCGATCCCACACGACGTAGAAGTTTTTTACTGTCAGTGCTGCATTCCGGGCCCCCAGTTAACTTTAGGATGAGTGATAATTTGTTCTTATCTGCACTTTTAGTTTTCGGACACTTTTGGCCACCTTTCAGAATATTGCCCCATTCACTGATTTTATCCCAAAAGTGAGCCAGATGAAAAGTGTGAAGAATACCTGTTCTAAGGGGTAAACTCTCTTCATTTTGTCATTTAAAGTGCAGCTAGAAGTGTAACTTTGGGCAAAATTCTATGGTTCTTTTAACCCTACCCCTAGCCAGGCATCAAAAGCTTGCCGGTGTATGTACCATTTGAAAGCATTTTTCACCTCAATGAAAATTTGCCTAAAGAAGACAGATTATTAAGGAAGATACATTTCCAAGAGGTTTCGAATACCGTTTGGGTAGTTTGAGACTCATATTTTTGGGTTTGAGGAAAAAATTCAAATCTCATGATTGGAGGGCTTCTGAGACACCCTGCAGGAATGTACACTTTTCAACCCTAGCTAGGGTTAGGGTTAGCGATCCCACACGACGTAGAATTTTTTTACTGTCAGTGCTGCATTCCGGGCCCCCAGTTAACTGTAGGATGAGTGATAATTTGCTCCTATCTGCACTTTTAGTTTTCGGACACTTTTGGCCACCTTTCAGTATATTGCCCCATTCACTGATTTTATCCCAAAAGTGAGCCAGATGAAAAGTGTGAAGAATACCTGTTCTAAGGGGTAAACTCTCTTCATTTTGTCATTTAAAGTGCAGCTAGAAGTGTAACCTTGGGCAGAATTCTATGGTTCTTTTAACCCTAACCCTAGTCAGGCATCAAAAGCTTGCCGGTGTATGTACCATTTGAAAGCATTTTTCACCTCAATGAAAATTTGCCTAAAGATGACAGATTATTAAAGAAGATACATTACCAAGAGGTTTCGAAAACCGTTTGGGTTGTTTGAGACTCATATTTTTGAGTTTGAGGAAAAAATTCAAATCTCATGATTGGAGGGCTTCTGAGACACCCTGCAGGAATGTACACTTTTCAACCCTAGCTAGGGTTAGGGTTAGCGATCCAACACAACGTATACGTTTTTTACTGTCAGTGCTGCATTCCGGGCCCCCAGTTAACTTTAGGATGAGTGATAATTTGCTCCTATCTGCACTTTTAGTTTTCGGACACTTTTGGCCACCTTTCAGTATATTGCCCCATTCACTGATTTTATCCCAAAAGTGAGCCAGATGAAAAGTGTGAAGAATACCTGTTCTAAGGGGTAAACTCTCTTAATTTTGTCATTTAAAGTGCAGCGAGAAGTGTAACTTTGGGCAAAATTCTATGGTTCTTTTAACCCTAACCCTAGCCAGGCATCAAAAGCTTGCCGATGTATGTACCATTTGAAAGCATTTTTCACCTCAATGAAAATTTGCCTAAAGAAGACAGATTATTAAAGAAGATACATTTCCAAGAGGTTTTGAAAACCGTTTGGGTAGTTTGAGACTCATATTTTTGGGTTTGAGGAAAAAATTCAAATCTCATGATTGGAGGGCTTCTGAGACACCATGCAGGAATGTACACTTTTCAACCCTAGCTAGGGTTAGATTTAGCGATCCCACACGACATAGAAGTTTTTTACTGTCAGTGCTGCATTCCGGGCCCCTAGTTAACTTTAGGATGAGTGATAATTTGCTCCTATCTGCACTTTTAGTTTTCGGACACTTTTGGCCACCTTTCAGTATATTGCCCCATTCACTGATTTTATCCCAAAAGTGAGCCAGATGAAAAGTGTGAAGAATACCTGTTCTAAGGGGTAAACTCTCTTCATTTTCTCATTTAAAGTGTAGCTAGAAGTGTAACTTCGGGCATAATTCTATGTTTCTTTTAATCCTAACCCTAGCCAGGCATCAAAAGCTTGCCGGTGTATGTACCATTTGAAAGCATTTTTCACCTCAATGAAAATTTGCCTAAAGAAGACAGATTATTAAGGAAGATACATTTCCAAGAGGTTTTGAAAACCGTTTGGGTTGTTTGAATCTCATATTTTTGGGATTGAGGAAAAAATTCAAATCTCATGATTGGAGGGCTTCTGAGACACCATGCAGAAATGTACACTTTTCAACCCTAGATAGGGTTAGGGTTAGCGATCCAACACGACGTATACGTTTTTTACTGTCAGTGCTGCATTCCGGGCCCCCAGTTAACTTTAGGATGAGTGCTAATTTGCTCCTATCTGCACTTTTAGTTTTCGGACACTTTTGGCCACCTTTCAGTATATTGCCCCATTCACTGATTTTATCCCAAAAGTGAGCCAGATGAAAAGTGTGAAGAATACCCGTTCTAAGGGGTAAACTCTCTTCATTTTGTCATTTAAAGTGCAGCTAGAAGTGTAACTTTGGGCAAAATACTATGGTTCTTTTAACCCTAACCATAGCCAGGCATCAAAAGTTTGCCGATGTATGTACCATTTGAAAGCATTTTTCACCTCAATGAAAATTTGCCTAAAGAAGACAGATTATTAAGGAAGATACATTTCCAAGAGGTTTTGAAAACTGTTTGGGTTGTTTGAGACTCATATTTTTGGGTTTGAGGAAAAAATTCAAATCTCATGATTGGAGGGCTTCTGAGACACCATGCAGGAATGTACACTTTTCAACCCTAGCTAGGGTTAGGGTTAGCGATCCAACACAACGTAGAAGTTTTTTACTGTCAGTGCTGCATTCCGGGCCCTCAGTTAACTTTAGGATGAGTGATAATTTGCTCCTATCTGCACTTTTAGTTTTCGGACACTTTTGGCCACCTTTCAGTGTATTGCCCCATTCACTGATTTTATCCCAAAAGTGAGCCAGATGAAAAGTGTGAAGAATACCTGTTCTAAGGGGTAAAGTCTCTTCATTTTGTCATTTAAAGTGCAGCTAGAAATGTAACTTTGGGCAAAATTCTATGGTTCTTTTAACCCTAACCCTAGCCAGGCATCAAAAGCTTGCCGATGTATGTACCATTTGAAAGCATTTTTCATCTCAATGAAAATTTGACTAAAGAAGACAGATTATTAAAGAAGATACATTTCCAAGAGGTTTTGAAAACTTTTTGGGTTGTTTGAGACTCATATTTTTGGGTTTGAGGAAAAAATTTAAATATCATGATTGGAGGGCTTCTGAGACACCATGCAGAAATGTACACTTTTCAACCCTAGATAGGGTTAGGTTTAGCGATCCAACACGACGTATACGTTTTTTACTGTCAGTGCTGCATTCCGGGCCCCCAGTTAACTTTAGGATGAGTGATAATTTGCTCCTATCTGCACTTTTAGTTTTCGGACACTTTTGGCCACCTTTCAGTATATTGCCCCATTCACTGATTTTATCCCAAAAGTGAGCCAGATGAAAAGTGTGAAGAATACCCGTTCTAAGGGGTAAACTCTCTTCATTTTGTCATTTAAAGTGCAGCTAGAAGTGTAACTTTGGGCAAAATACTATGGTTCTTTTAACCCTAACCATAGCCAGGCATCAAAAGCTTGCCGATGTATGTACCATTTGAAAGCATTTTTCATCTCAATGAAAATTTGCCTAAAGAAGACAGATTATTAAGGAAGATACATTTCCAAGAGGTTTTGAAAACCGTTTGGGTTGTTTGAATTTCATATTTTTGGGTTTGAGGAAAAAATTCAAATCTCATGATTGGAGGGCTTCTGAGACACCATGCAGGAATGTACACTTTTCAACCCTAGCTAGGGTTAGGGTTAGCGATCCCACACGACGTATACGTTTTTTACTGTCAGTGCTGCATTCCGGGCCCCCAGTTAACTTTAGGATGAGTGATAATTTGCTCCTATCTGCACTTTTAGTTTTCGGACACTTTTGGCCACCTTTCAGTATATTGCCCCATTCACTGATTTTATCCCAAAAGTGAGTCAGATGAAAAGTGTGAAGAATACCCGTTCTAAGGGGTAAACTCTCTTCATTTTGTCATTTAAAGTGCAGCTAGAAGTGTAACTCTGGGCAAAATTCTATGGTTCTTTTAACCCTAACCCTAGCCATGCATCAAAAGCTTGCCGATGTATGTCCCATTTGAAAGCATTTTTCATCTCAATGAAAATTTGACTAAAGAAGACAGATTATTAAAGAAGATACATTTCCAAGAGGTTTTGAAAACTGTTTGGGTTGTTTGTGACTCATATTTTTGGGTTTGAGGAAAAAATTCAAATATCATGATTGGAGGGCTTCTGAGACACCATGCAGGAATGTACACTTTTCAACCCTAGCTAGGGTTAGGGTTAGCGATCCAACACAACGTATACGTTTTTTACTGTCAGTGCTGCAATCCGGGCCCCCAGTTAACTTTAGGATGAGTGATAATTTGCTCCTATCTGCACTTTTAGTTTTCGGACACTTTTGGCCACCTTTCAGTGTATTGCCCCATTCACTGATTTTATCCCAAAAGTGAGCCAGATGAAAAGTGTGAAGAATACCTGTTCTAAGGGGTAAACTCTCTTCATTTTGTCATTTAAAGTGCAGCTAGAAATGTAACTTTGGGCAAAATTCTATGGTTCTTTTAACCCTAACCCTAGCCAGGCATCAAAAGCTTGCCGATGTATGTACCATTTGAAAGCATTTTTCATCTCAATGAAAATTTGACTAAAGAAGACAGATTATTAAAGAAGATACATTTCCAAGAGGTTTTGAAAACTTTTTGGGTTGTTTGAGACTCATATTTTTGGGTTTGAGGAAAAAATTTAAATATCATGATTGGAGGGCTTCTGAGACACCATGCAGAAATGTACACTTTTCAACCATAGATAGGGTTAGGTTTAGCGATCCAACACGACGTATACGTTTTTTACTGTCAGTGCTGCATTCCGGGCCCCCAGTTAACTTTAGGATGAGTGATAATTTGCTCCTATCTGCACTTTTAGTTTTCGGACACTTTTGGCCACCTTTCAGTATATTACCCCATTCACTGATTTTATCCCAAAAGTGAGCCAGATGAAAAGTGTGATGAATACCCGTTCTAAGGGGTAAACTCTCTTCATTTTGTCATTTAAAGTGCAGCTAGAAGTGTAACTTTGGGCAAAATACTATGGTTCTTTTAACCCTAACCATAGCCAGGCATCAAAAGCTTGCCGATGTATGTACCATTTGAAAGCATTTTTCATCTCAATGAAAATTTGCCTAAAGAAGACAGATTATTAAGGAAGATACATTTCCAAGAGGTTTTGAAAACCGTTTGGGTTGTTTGAATTTCATATTTTTGGGTTTGAGAAAAAAATTCAAATCTCATGATTGGAGGGCTTCTGAGACACCATGCAGGAATGTACACTTTTCAACCCTAGCTAGGGTTAGGGTTAGCGATCCCAAACGACGTAGAAGTTTTTTACTGTCAGTGCTGCATTCCGGGCCCCCAGTTAACTTTAGGATGAGTGATAATTTGCTCCTATCTGCACTTTTAGTTTTCGGACACTTTTGGCCACCTTTCAGTATATTGCCCCATTCACTGATTTTATCCCAAAAGTGAGCCAGATGAAAAGTGTGAAGAATACCCGTTCTAAGGGGTAAACTCTCTTCATTTTGTCATTTAAAGTGCAGCTAAAAGTGTAACTTTGGGCAAAATTCTATGGTTCTTTTAACCCTAACCCTAGCCAGGCATCAAAAGCTTGCCGATGTATGTACCATTTGAAAGCATTTTTCATCTCAATGAAAATTTGCCTAAAGAAGACAGATTATTAAGGAAGATACATTTCCAAGAGGTTTTGAAAACTGTTTGGGTTGTTTGAGACTCATATTTTTGGGTTTGAGGAAAAAATTCAAATATCATGATTGGAGGGCTTCTGAGACACCATGCAGGAATGTACACTTTTCAACCCTAGCTAGGGTTAGGGTTAGCGATCCAACACGACGTAGAAGTTTTTTACTGTCAGTGCTGCATTCCGGGCCCCCAGTTAACTTTAGGATGAGTGATAATTTAATCCTATCTGCACTTTTAGTTTTCGGACACTTTTGGCCACCTTTCAGTATATTGCCCCATTCACTGATTTTATCCCAAAAGTGAGTCAGATGAAAAGTGTGAAGAATACCTGTTCTAAGGGGTAAACTCTCTTCATTTTGTCATTTAAAGTGCAGCTAGAAGTGTAACTTTGGGCAAAATTCTATGGTTCTTTTAACCCTAACCCTAGCCAGGCATCAAAAGCTTGCCGATGTATGTACCAATTGAAAGCATTTTTCACCTCAATGAAAATTTGCCTAAAGAAGACAGATTATTAAGGAAGATACATTTCCAAGAGGTTTTGAAAACCGTTTGGGTTGTTTGAATTTCATATTTTTGGGTTTGAGGAAAAAATTCAAATCTCATGATTGGAGGGCTTCTGAGACACCATGCAGGAATGTACACTTTTCAACCCTAGCTAGGGTTAGGGTTAGCGATCCAACACAACGTATACGTTTTTTACTGTCAGTGCTGCATTCCGGGCCCCCAGTTAACTTTAGGATGAGTGATAATTTGCTCCTATCTGCACTTTTAGTTTTCGGACACTTTTGGCCACCTTTCAGTATATTGCCCCATTCACTGATTTTATCCCAAAAGTGAGCCAGATGAAAAGTGCGAAGAATACCTGGTCTAAGGGCTAAACTCTCTTCATTTTCTCATTTAAAGTGCAGCTAGAAGTGTAACTTTGGGCAAAATTCTATGGTTCTTTTAACCCTAACCCTAGCCAAGCATTAAAGCATGCCGATATATGTACCATTTGACAGCATTTTTCACCTCAATGAAAATTTGCCTAAAGAAGACAGATTCTTAAAGATGATACATTTCCAAGAGGTTTCGAAAACCATTTGGGTTGTTTGAAACTCATATTTTTGGGTTAGAGGAAAAAATTTAAATCTCATGATTGGAGGGCTTCTGAGACACCCTGCAGGAATGTACTCTTTTCCACCCTAGCTAGGTTAAGGTTAGCGATCCCACATGACTTATGCGTTTTTTACTGTCAGTGCTGCATTCCGGGCCCCCAGTTAACTTTAGGATGAGTGATAATTTGCTCCTATCTGCACTTTTACTTTTCGGACACTTTTGACCACCTTTCAGTATATTGCCCCATTCACTGATTTTATCCCAAAAGTGAGCCAGATGAAAAGTGTGAAGAATACCTGTTCTAAGGGGTAAACTCTCTTCATTTTGTCATTTAAGGTGTAGCTAGAAGTGTAACTTCGGGCATAATTCTATGTTTCTTTTAACCCTAACCCTAGCCAGGCATTAAAAGCATGCCGATATATGTACCATTTGACAGCATTTTTCACCTCAATAAAAATTTGCCTAAAGAAGACAGATTCTTAAAGATGATACATATCCAAAAGGTTTCGAAAACCGTTTGGGTTGTTTGAGACTCATATTTTTGGGTTTGAGGAAAAAATTCAAATCTCATGATTGGAGGGCTTCTGAGACACCCTGCAGGAATGTACACTTTTCAACCCTAGCTAGGGTTAGGGTTAGCGATAAAACACGACGTATACATTTTTTACTGTCAGTGCTGCATTCCGGGCCCCCAGTTAACTTTAGGATGAGTGATAATTTGCTCCTATCTGCACTTTTAGTTTTCGGACACTTTTGGCCACCTTTCAGTATATTGCCCCATTCACTGATTTTATCCCAAAAGTGAGCCAGATGAAAAGTGTGAAGAATACCCGTTCTAAGGGGTAAACTCTCTTCATTTTGTCATTTAAAGTGCAGCTAGAAGTGTAACTTTGGGCAAAATTCTATGGTTCTTTTTACCCTAACCCTAGCCAGGCATCAAAAGCTTGCCGATGTATGTCCCATTTGAAAGCATTTTTCATCTCAATGAAAATTTGCCTAAAGAAGACAGATTATTAAAGAAGATACATTTCCAAGAGGTTTTGAAAACTGTTTGGGTTGTTTGAGACTCATATTTTTGGGTTTGAGGAAAAAATTCAAATATCATGATTGGAGGGCTTCTGAGACACCATGCAGCAATGTACACTTTTCAACCCTAGCTAGGGTTAGGGTTAGCGATCCAACACAACGTATACGTTTTTTACTGTCAGTGCTGCATTCCGGGCCCCCAGTTAACTTTAGGATGAGTGATAATTTGCTCCTATCTGCACTTTTAGTTTTCGGACACTTTTGGCCACCTTTCAGTATATTGCCCCATTCACTGATTTTATCCCAAAAGTGAGCCAGATGAAAAGTGTGAAGAATACCTGTTCTAAGGGGTAAACTCTCTTCATTTTGTCATTTAAAGTGCAGCTAGAAGTGTAACTCTGGGCAAAATTCTATGGTTCTTTTAACCCTAACCCTAGCCATGCATCAAAAGCTTGCCGATGTATGTCCCATTTGAAAGCATTTTTCATCTCAATGAAAATTTGACTAAAGAAGACAGATTATTAAAGAAGATTCATTTCCAAGAGGTTTTGAAAACTGTTTGGGTTGTTTGTGACTCATATTTTTGGGTTTGAGGAAAAAATTCAAATATCATGATTGGAGGGCTTCTGAGACACCATGCAGGAATGTACACTTTTCAACCCTAGCTAGGGTTAGGGTTAGCGATCCAACACAACGTATACGTTTTTTACTGTCAGTGCTGCATTCCGGGCCCCCAGTTAACTTTAGGATGAGTGATAATTTGCTCCTATCTGCACTTTTAGTTTTCGGACACTTTTGGCCACCTTTCAGTATATTGCCCCATTCACTGATTTTATCCCAAAAGTGAGCCAGATGAAAAGTGTGAAGAATACCTGTTCTAAGGGGTAAACTCTCTTCATTTTGTCATTTAAAGTGCAGCTAGAAGTGTAACTTTGGGCAAAATTCTATGGTTCTTTTAACCCTAACCCTAGCCAGGCATCAAAAGCTTGCCGATGTATGTACCATTTGAAAGCATTTTTCATCTCAATGAAAATTTTACTAAAGAAGACAGATTATTAAAGAAGATACATTTCCAAGAGGTTTTGAAAACTGTTTGGGTTGTTTGAGACTCATATTTTTGGGTTTGAGGAAAAAATTCAAATATCATGATTGGAGGGCTTCTGAGACATGATGCAGAAATGTACACTTTTCAACCCAAGATAGGGTTAGGTTTAGCGATCCAACACGACGTATACGTTTTTTACTGTCAGTGCTGCATTCCGGGCCCCCAGTTAACTTTAGGATGAGTGATAATTTGCTCCTATCTGCACTTTTAGCTTTCAGACACTTTTGGCCACCTTTCAGTATATTGCCCCATTCACTGATTTTATCCCAAAAGTGAGCCAGATGAAAAGTGTGAAGAATACCCGTTCTAAGGGGTAAACTCTCTTCATTTTGTCATTTAAAGTGCAGCTAAAAGTGTAACTTTGGGCAAAATTCTATGGTTCTTTTAACCCTAACCCTAGCCAGGCATCAAAAGCTTGCCGATGTATGTACCATTTGAAAGCATTTTTCATCTCAATGAAAATTTGCCTAAAGAAGACAGATTATTAAGGAAGATACATTTCCAAGAGGTTTTGAAAACTGTTTGGGTTGTTTGAGACTCATATTTTTGGGTTTGAGGAAAAAATTCAAATATCATGATTGGAGGGCTTCTGAGACACCATGCAGGAATGTACACTTTTCAACCCTAGCTAGGGTTAGGGTTAGCGATCCAACACGACGTAGAAGTTTTTTACTGTCAGTGCTGCATTCCGGGCCCCCAGTTAACTTTAGGATGAGTGATAATTTGCTCCTATCTGCACTTTTAGTTTTCGGACACTTTTGGCCACCTTTCAGTATATTGCCCCATTCACTGATTTTATCCCAAAAGTGAGTCAGATGAAAAGTGTGAAGAATACCTGTTCTAAGGGGTAAACTCTCTTCATTTTGTCATTTAAAGTGCAGCTAGAAGTGTAACTTTGGGCAAAATTCTATGGTTCTTTTAACCCTAACCCTAGCCAGGCATCAAAAGCTTGCCGATGTATGTACCAATTGAAAGCATTTTTCACCTCAATGAAAATTTGCCTAAAGAAGACAGATTATTAAGGAAGATACATTTCCAAGAGGTTTTGAAAACCGTTTGGGTTGTTTGAATTTCATATTTTTGGGTTTGAGGAAAAAATTCAAATCTCATGATTGGAGGGCTTCTGAGACACCATGCAGGAATGTACACTTTTCAACCCTAGCTAGGGTTAGGGTTAGCGATCCAACACAACGTATACGTTTTTTACTGTCAGTGCTGCATTCCGGGCCCCCAGTTAACTTTAGGATGAGTGATAATTTGCTCCTATCTGCACTTTTAGTTTTCGGACACTTTTGGCCACCTTTCAGTATATTGCCCCATTCACTGATTTTATCCCAAAAGTGAGCCAGATGAAAAGTGCGAAGAATACCTGGTCTAAGGGCTAAACTCTCTTCATTTTCTCATTTAAAGTGCAGCTAGAAGTGTAACTTTGGGCAAAATTCTATGGTTCTTTTAACCCTAACCCTAGCCAAGCATTAAAGCATGCCGATATATGTACCATTTGACAGCATTTTTCACCTCAATGAAAATTTGCCTAAAGAAGACAGATTCTTAAAGATGATACATTTCCAAGAGGTTTCGAAAACCATTTGGGTTGTTTGAAACTCATATTTTTGGGTTAGAGGAAAAAATTTAAATCTCATGATTGGAGGGCTTCTGAGACACCCTGCAGGAATGTACTCTTTTCCACCCTAGCTAGGTTAAGGTTAGCGATCCCACATGACTTATGCGTTTTTTACTGTCAGTGCTGCATTCCGGGCCCCCAGTTAACTTTAGGATGAGTGATAATTTGCTCCTATCTGCACTTTTACTTTTCGGACACTTTTGACCACCTTTCAGTATATTGCCCCATTCACTGATTTTATCCCAAAAGTGAGCCAGATGAAAAGTGTGAAGAATACCTGTTCTAAGGGGTAAACTCTCTTCATTTTGTCATTTAAGGTGTAGCTAGAAGTGTAACTTCGGGCATAATTCTATGTTTCTTTTAACCCTAACCCTAGCCAGGCATTAAAAGCATGCCGATATATGTACCATTTGACAGCATTTTTCACCTCAATAAAAATTTGCCTAAAGAAGACAGATTCTTAAAGATGATACATATCCAAAAGGTTTCGAAAACCGTTTGGGTTGTTTGAGACTCATATTTTTGGGTTTGAGGAAAAAATTCAAATCTCATGATTGGAGGGCTTCTGAGACACCCTGCAGGAATGTACACTTTTCAACCCTAGCTAGGGTTAGGGTTAGCGATAAAACACGACGTATACATTTTTTACTGTCAGTGCTGCATTCCGGGCCCCCAGTTAACTTTAGGATGAGTGATAATTTGCTCCTATCTGCACTTTTAGTTTTCGGACACTTTTGGCCACCTTTCAGTATATTGCCCCATTCACTGATTTTATCCCAAAAGTGAGCCAGATGAAAAGTGTGAAGAATACCCGTTCTAAGGGGTAAACTCTCTTCATTTTGTCATTTAAAGTGCAGCTAGAAGTGTAACTTTGGGCAAAATTCTATGGTTCTTTTTACCCTAACCCTAGCCAGGCATCAAAAGCTTGCCGATGTATGTCCCATTTGAAAGCATTTTTCATCTCAATGAAAATTTGCCTAAAGAAGACAGATTATTAAAGAAGATACATTTCCAAGAGGTTTTGAAAACTGTTTGGGTTGTTTGAGACTCATATTTTTGGGTTTGAGGAAAAAATTCAAATATCATGATTGGAGGGCTTCTGAGACACCATGCAGCAATGTACACTTTTCAACCCTAGCTAGGGTTAGGGTTAGCGATCCAACACAACGTATACGTTTTTTACTGTCAGTGCTGCATTCCGGGCCCCCAGTTAACTTTAGGATGAGTGATAATTTGCTCCTATCTGCACTTTTAGTTTTCGGACACTTTTGGCCACCTTTCAGTATATTGCCCCATTCACTGATTTTATCCCAAAAGTGAGCCAGATGAAAAGTGTGAAGAATACCTGTTCTAAGGGGTAAACTCTCTTCATTTTGTCATTTAAAGTGCAGCTAGAAGTGTAACTCTGGGCAAAATTCTATGGTTCTTTTAACCCTAACCCTAGCCATGCATCAAAAGCTTGCCGATGTATGTCCCATTTGAAAGCATTTTTCATCTCAATGAAAATTTGACTAAAGAAGACAGATTATTAAAGAAGATTCATTTCCAAGAGGTTTTGAAAACTGTTTGGGTTGTTTGTGACTCATATTTTTGGGTTTGAGGAAAAAATTCAAATATCATGATTGGAGGGCTTCTGAGACACCATGCAGGAATGTACACTTTTCAACCCTAGCTAGGGTTAGGGTTAGCGATCCAACACAACGTATACGTTTTTTACTGTCAGTGCTGCATTCCGGGCCCCCAGTTAACTTTAGGATGAGTGATAATTTGCTCCTATCTGCACTTTTAGTTTTCGGACACTTTTGGCCACCTTTCAGTATATTGCCCCATTCACTGATTTTATCCCAAAAGTGAGCCAGATGAAAAGTGTGAAGAATACCTGTTCTAAGGGGTAAACTCTCTTCATTTTGTCATTTAAAGTGCAGCTAGAAGTGTAACTTTGGGCAAAATTCTATGGTTCTTTTAACCCTAACCCTAGCCAGGCATCAAAAGCTTGCCGATGTATGTACCATTTGAAAGCATTTTTCATCTCAATGAAAATTTTACTAAAGAAGACAGATTATTAAAGAAGATACATTTCCAAGAGGTTTTGAAAACTGTTTGGGTTGTTTGAGACTCATATTTTTGGGTTTGAGGAAAAAATTCAAATATCATGATTGGAGGGCTTCTGAGACATGATGCAGAAATGTACACTTTTCAACCCAAGATAGGGTTAGGTTTAGCGATCCAACACGACGTATACGTTTTTTACTGTCAGTGCTGCATTCCGGGCCCCCAGTTAACTTTAGGATGAGTGATAATTTGCTCCTATCTGCACTTTTAGCTTTCAGACACTTTTGGCCACCTTTCAGTATATTGCCCCATTCACTGATTTTATCCCAAAAGTGAGCCAGATGAAAAGTGTGAAGAATACCCGTTCTAAGGGGTAAACTCTCTTCATTTTGTCATTTAAAGTGCAGCTAAAAGTGTAACTTTGGGCAAAATTCTATGGTTCTTTTAACCCTAACCCTAGCCAGGCATCAAAAGCTTGCCGATGTATGTACCATTTGAAAGCATTTTTCATCTCAATGAAAATTTGCCTAAAGAAGACAGATTATTAAGGAAGATACATTTCCAAGAGGTTTTGAAAACTGTTTGGGTTGTTTGAGACTCATATTTTTGGGTTTGAGGAAAAAATTCAAATATCATGATTGGAGGGCTTCTGAGACACCATGCAGGAATGTACACTTTTCAACCCTAGCTAGGGTTAGGGTTAGCGATCCAACACGACGTAGAAGTTTTTTTACTGTCAGTGCTGCATTCCGGGCCCCCAGTTAACTTTAGGATGAGTGATAATTTGCTCCTATCTGCACTTTTAGTTTTCGGACACTTTTGGCCACCTTTCAGTATATTGCCCCATTCACTGATTTTATCCCAAAAGTGAGTCAGATGAAAAGTGTGAAGAATACCTGTTCTAAGGGGTAAACTCTCTTCATTTTGTCATTTAAAGTGCAGCTAGAAGTGTAACTTTGGGCAAAATTCTATGGTTCTTTTAACCCTAACCCTAGCCAGGCATCAAAAGCTTGCCGATGTATGTACCAATTGAAAGCATTTTTCACCTCAATGAAAATTTGCCTAAAGAAGACAGATTATTAAGGAAGATACATTTCCAAGAGGTTTTGAAAACCGTTTGGGTTGTTTGAATTTCATATTTTTGGGTTTGAGGAAAAAATTCAAATCTCATGATTGGAGGGCTTCTGAGACACCATGCAGGAATGTACACTTTTCAACCCTAGCTAGGGTTAGGGTTAGCGATCCAACACAACGTATACGTTTTTTACTGTCAGTGCTGCATTCCGGGCCCCCAGTTAACTTTAGGATGAGTGATAATTTGCTCCTATCTGCACTTTTAGTTTTCGGACACTTTTGGCCACCTTTCAGTATATTGCCCCATTCACTGATTTTATCCCAAAAGTGAGCCAGATGAAAAGTGCGAAGAATACCTGGTCTAAGGGCTAAACTCTCTTCATTTTCTCATTTAAAGTGCAGCTAGAAGTGTAACTTTGGGCAAAATTCTATGGTTCTTTTAACCCTAACCCTAGCCAAGCATTAAAGCATGCCGATATATGTCCCATTTGAAAGCATTTTTCATCTCAATGAAAATTTGCCTAAAGAAGACAGATTATTAAAGAAGATACATTTCCAAGAGGTTTTGAAAACTGTTTGGGTTGTTTGAGACTCATATTTTTGGGTTTGAGGAAAAAATTCAAATATCATGATTGGAGGGCTTCTGAGACACCATGCAGCAATGTACACTTTTCAACCCTAGCTAGGGTTAGGGTTAGCGATCCAACACAACGTATACGTTTTTTACTGTCAGTGCTGCATTCCGGGCCCCCAGTTAACTTTAGGATGAGTGATAATTTGCTCCTATCTGCACTTTTAGTTTTCGGACACTTTTGGCCACCTTTCAGTATATTGCCCCATTCACTGATTTTATCCCAAAAGTGAGCCAGATGAAAAGTGTGAAGAATACCTGTTCTAAGGGGTAAACTCTCTTCATTTTGTCATTTAAAGTGCAGCTAGAAGTGTAACTTTGGGCAAAATTCTATGGTTCTTTTAACCCTAACCCTAGCCAGGCATCAAAAGCTTGCCGATGTATGTACCATTTGAAAGCATTTTTCATCTCAATGAAAATTTTACTAAAGAAGACAGATTATTAAAGAAGATACATTTCCAAGAGGTTTTGAAAACTGTTTGGGTTGTTTGAGACTCATATTTTTGGGTTTGAGGAAAAAATTCAAATATCATGATTGGAGGGCTTCTGAGACACCATGCAGAAATGTACACTTTTCAACCCAAGATAGGGTTAGGTTTAGCGATCCAACACGACGTATACGTTTTTTACTGTCAGTGCTGCATTCCGGGCCCCCAGTTAACTTTAGGATGAGTGATAATTTGCTCCTATCTGCACTTTTAGCTTTCAGACACTTTTGGCCACCTTTCAGTATATTGCCCCATTCACTGATTTTATCCCAAAAGTGAGCCAGATGAAAAGTGTGAAGAATACCCGTTCTAAGGGGTAAACTCTCTTCATTTTGTCATTTAAAGTGCAGCTAAAAGTGTAACTTTGGGCAAAATTCTATGGTTCTTTTAACCCTAACCCTAGCCAGGCATCAAAAGCTTGCCGATGTATGTACCATTTGAAAGCATTTTTCATCTCAATGAAAATTTGCCTAAAGAAGACAGATTATTAAGGAAGATACATTTCCAAGAGGTTTTGAAAACTGTTTGGGTTGTTTGAGACTCATATTTTTGGGTTTGAGGAAAAAATTCAAATATCATGATTGGAGGGCTTCTGAGACACCATGCAGGAATGTACACTTTTCAACCCTAGCTAGGGTTAGGGTTAGCGATCCAACACGACGTAGAAGTTTTTTACTGTCAGTGCTGCATTCCGGGCCCCCAGTTAACTTTAGGATGAGTGATAATTTAATCCTATCTGCACTTTTAGTTTTCGGACACTTTTGGCCACCTTTCAGTATATTGCCCCATTCACTGATTTTATCCCAAAAGTGAGTCAGATGAAAAGTGTGAAGAATACCTGTTCTAAGGGGTAAACTCTCTTCATTTTGTCATTTAAAGTGCAGCTAGAAGTGTAACTTTGGGCAAAATTCTATGGTTCTTTTAACCCTAACCCTAGCCAGGCATCAAAAGCTTGCCGATGTATGTACCAATTGAAAGCATTTTTCACCTCAATGAAAATTTGCCTAAAGAAGACAGATTATTAAGGAAGATACATTTCCAAGAGGTTTTGAAAACCGTTTGGGTTGTTTGAATTTCATATTTTTGGGTTTGAGAAAAAAATTCAAATCTCATGATTGGAGGGCTTCTGAGACACCATGCAGGAATGTACACTTTTCAACCCTAGCTAGGGTTAGGGTTAGCGATCCAACACAACGTATACGTTTTTTACTGTCAGTGCTGCATTCCGGGCCCCCAGTTAACTTTAGGATGAGTGATAATTTGCTCCTATCTGCACTTTTAGTTTTCGGACACTTTTGGCCACCTTTCAGTATATTGCCCCATTCACTGATTTTATCCCAAAAGTGAGCCAGATGAAAAGTGCGAAGAATACCTGGTCTAAGGGCTAAACTCTCTTCATTTTCTCATTTAAAGTGCAGCTAGAAGTGTAACTTTGGGCAAAATTCTATGGTTCTTTTAACCCTAACCCTAGCCAAGCATTAAAGCATGCCGATATATGTACCATTTGACAGCATTTTTCACCTCAATGAAAATTTGCCTAAAGAAGACAGATTCTTAAAGATGATACATTTCCAAGAGGTTTCGAAAACCATTTGGGTTGTTTGAAACTCATATTTTTGGGTTAGAGGAAAAAATTTAAATCTCATGATTGGAGGGCTTCTGAGACACCCTGCAGGAATGTACTCTTTTCCACCCTAGCTAGGTTAAGGTTAGCGATCCCACATGACTTATGCGTTTTTTACTGTCAGTGCTGCATTCCGGGCCCCCAGTTAACTTTAGGATGAGTGATAATTTGCTCCTATCTGCACCTTTACTTTTCGGACACTTTTGACCACCTTTCAGTATATTGCCCCATTCACTGATTTTATCCCAAAAGTGAGCCAGATGAAAAGTGTGAAGAATACCTGTTCTAAGGGGTAAACTCTCTTCATTTTGTCATTTAAGGTGTAGCTAGAAGTGTAACTTCGGGCATAATTCTATGTTTCTTTTAACCCTAACCCTAGCCAGGCATTAAAAGCATGCCGATATATGTACCATTTGACAGCATTTTTCACCTCAATAAAAATTTGCCTAAAGAAGACAGATTCTTAAAGATGATACATATCCAAAAGGTTTCGAAAACCGTTTGGGTTGTTTGAGACTCATATTTTTGGGTTTGAGGAAAAAATTCAAATCTCATGATTGGAGGGCCTCTGAGACACCCTGCAGGAATGTACACTTTTCAACCCTAGCTAGGGTTAGGGTTAGCGATAAAACACGACGTATACATTTTTTACTGTCAGTGCTGCATTCCGGGCCCCCAGTTAACTTTAGGATGAGTGATAATTTGCTCCTATCTGCACTTTTAGTTTTCGGACACTTTTGGCCACCTTTCAGTATATTGCCCCATTCACTGATTTTATCCCAAAAGTGAGCCAGATGAAAAGTGTGAAGAATACCCGTTCTAAGGGGTAAACTCTCTTCATTTTGTCATTTAAAGTGCAGCTAGAAGTGTAACTTTGGGCAAAATTCTATGTTTCTTTTAACCCTAACCCTAGCCAGGCATCAAAAGCTTGCCGATGTATGTACCATTTTAAAGCATTTTTCATCTCAATGAAAATTTGACTAAAGAAGACAGATTATTAAAGAAGATACATTTCCAAGAGGTTTTGAAAACTGTTTGGGTTGTTTGAGACTCATATTTTTGGGTTTGAGGAAAAAATTCAAATATCATGATTGGAGGGCTTCTGAGACACCATGCAGGAATGTACACTTTTCAACCCTAGCTAGGGTTAGGGTTAGCGATCCAACACGACGTAGAAGATTTTTACTGTCAGTGCTGCATTCCGGGCCCCCAGTTAACTTTAGGATGAGTAATAATTTGCTCCTATCTGCACTTTTAGTTTTCTGACAATTTTGGCCACCTTTCAGTATATTGCCCCATTCACTGATTTTATCCCAAAAGTGAGCCAGATGAAAAGTGTGAAGAATACCCGTTCTAAGGGGTAAACTCTCTTCATTTTGTCATTTAAAGTGCAGCTAGAAGTGTAACTTTGGGCAAAATTCTATGGTTCTTTTAACCCTAACCCTAGCCAGGCATCAAAAGCTTGCCGATGTATGTCCCATTTGAAAGCATTTTTCATCTCAATGAAAATTTGACTAAAGAAGACAGATTATTAAAGAAGATACATTTCCAAGAGGTTTTGAAAACCGTTTGGGTTGTTTGAGACTCAGATTTTTGGGTTTGAGGAAAAAATTCAAATCTCATGATTGGAGGGCTTCTGAGACACCCTGCAGGAATGTACACTTTTCAACCCTAGCTAGGGTTAGGGTTAGCAATAAAACACGACGTATACGTTTTTTACTGTCAGTGCTGCATTCCGGGCCCCCAGTTAACTTTAGGATGAGTGATAATTTGCTCCTATCTGCACTTTTAGTTTTCGGACACTTTTGGCCACCTTTCAGTATATTGCCCCATTCACTGATTTTATCCCAAAAGTGAGCCAGATGAAAAGTGTGAAGAATACCCGTTCTAAGGGGTAAACTCTCTTCATTTTGTCATTTAAAGTGCAGCTAGAAGTGTAACTTTGGGCAAAATTCTATGGTTCTTTTTACCCTAACCCTAGCCAGGCATCAAAAGCTTGCCGATGTATGTCCCATTTGAAAACATTTTTCATCTCAATGAAAATTTGCCTAAAGCAGACAGATTATTAAAGAAGATACATTTCCAAGAGGTTTTGAAAACTGTTTGGGTTGTTTGAGACTCATATTTTTGGGTTTGAGGAAAAAATTCAAATATTATGATTGGAGGGCTTCTGAGACACCATGCAGAAATGTACACTTTTCAACCCTAGCTAGGGTTAGGTTTAGCGATCCAACACGACGTATACGTTTTTTACTGTCAGTTCTGCATTCCGGGCCCCCAGTTAACTTTAGGATGAGTGATAATTTGCTCCTATCTGCACTTTTAGTTTTCGGACACTTTTGGCCACCTTTCAGTATATTGCCCCATTCACTGATTTTATCCCAAAAGTGAGCCAGATGAAAAGTGTGAAGAATACCCGTTCTAAGGGGTAAACTCTCTTTATTTTGTCATTTAAAGTGCAGCTAGAAGTGTAACTTTGGGGAAAATTCTATGGTTCTTTTAACCCTAACCCTAGCCAGGCATCAAAAGCTTGCCGATGTATGTCCCATTTGAAAGCATTTTTCATCTCAATGAAAATTTGACTAAAGAAGACAGATTATTAAAGAAGATACATTTCCAAGAGGTTTTGAAAACCGTTTGGGTTGTTTGAGACTCAGATTTTTGGGTTTGAGGAAAAAATTCAAATCTCATGATTGGAGGGCTTCTGAGACACCCTGCAGGAATGTACACTTTTCAACCCTAGCTAGGGTTAGGTTTAGCGATCCAACACGACGTATACGTTTTTTACTGTCAGTGCTGCATTCCGGGCCCCCAGTTAACTTTAGGATGAGTGATAATTTGCTCCTATCTGCACTTTTAGTTTTCGGACACTTTTGGCCACCTTTCAGTATATTGCCCCATTCACTGATTTTATCCCAAAAGTGAGCCAGATGAAAAGTGTGAAGAATACCTGTTCTAAGGGGTAAACTCTCTTCATTTTGTCATTTAAAGTGCAGCTAGAAGTGAAACTTTGGGCAAAATTCTATGGTTCTTTTAACCCTAACCCTAGCCAGGCATCAAAAGCTTGCCGATGTATGTCCCATTTGAAAGCATTTTTCATCTCAATGAAAATTTGACTAAAGAAGACAGATTATTAAAGAAGATACATTTCCAAGAGGTTTTGAAAACCGTTTGGGTTGTTTGAGACTCAGATTTTTGGGTTTGAGGAAAAAATTCAAATCTCATGATTGGAGGGCTTCTGAGACACCCTGCAGGAATGTACACTTTTCAACCCTAGCTAGGGTTAGGGTTAGCGATAAAGCACGACGTATACGTTTTTTACTGTCAGTGCTGCATTCCGGGCCCCCAGTTAACTTTAGGATGAGTGATAATTTGCTCCTATCTGCACTTTTAGTTTTCGGACACTTTTGGCCACCTTTCAGTATATTGCCCCATTCACTGATTTTATCCCAAAAGTGAGCCAGATGAAAAGTGTGAAGAATACCCGTTCTAAGGGGTAAACTCTCTTCATTTTGTCATTTAAAGTGCAGCTAGAAGTGTAACTTTGGGCAAAATTCTATGGTTCTTTTTACCCTAACCCTAGCCAGGCATCAAAAGCTTGCCGATGTATGTCCCATTTGAAAACATTTTTCATCTCAATGAAAATTTGACTAAAGAAGACAGATTATTAAAGAAGATACATTTCCAAGAGGTTTTGAAAACTGTTTGGGTTGTTTGAGACTCATATTTTTGGGTTTGAGGAAAAAATTCAAATCTCATGATTGGAGGGCTTCTGAGACACCCTGCAGGAATGTACACTTTTCAACCCTAGCTAGGGTTTGGGTAAGCGATAAAACACGACGTATACGTTTTTTACTGTCAGTGCTGCATTCCGGGCCCCCAGTTAACTTTAGGATGAGTGATAATTTGCTCCTATCTGCACTTTTAGTTTTCGGACACTTTTGGCCACCTTTCAGTATATTGCCCCATTCACTGATTTTATCCCAAAAGTGAGCCAGATGAAAAGTGTGAAGAATACCCGTTCTAAGGGGTAAACTCTCTTTATTTTGTCATTTAAAGTGCAGCTAGAAGTGTAACTTTGGGGAAAATTCTATGGTTCTTTTAACCCTAACCCTAGCCAGGCATCAAAAGCTTGCCGATGTATGTCCCATTTGAAAGCATTTTTCATCTCAATGAAAATTTGACTAAAGAAGACAGATTATTAAAGAAGATATATTTCCAAGAGGTTTTGAGAACCGTTTGGGTTGTTTGAGACTCAGATTTTTGGGTTTGAGGAAAAAATTCAAATCTCATGATTGGAGGGCTTCTGAGACACCCTGCAGGAATGTACACTTTTCAACCCTAGCTAGGGTTAGGGTTAGCGATAAAGCACGACGTATACGTTTTTTACTGTCAGTGCTGCATTCTGGGCCCCCAGTTAACTTTAGGATGAGTGATAATTTGCTCCTATCTGCACTTTTAGTTTTCGGACACTTTTGGCCACCTTTCAGTATATTGCCCCATTCTTTGATTTTATCCCAAAAGTGAGCCAGATGAAAAGTGTGAAGAATACCTGTTCTAAGGGGTAAACTCTCTTCATTTTGTCATTTAAAGTGCAGCTAGTAGTGTAACTTTGGGCAAAATTCTATGGTTCTTTTAACCCTAACCCTAGCCAGGCATCAAAAGGTTGCCGATGTATGTACCATTTGAAAGCATTTTTCATCTCAATGAAAATTTGACTAAAGAAGACAGATTATTAAAGAAGATACATTTCCAAGAGGTTTTGAAAACTGTTTGGGTTGTTTGAGACTCAGATTTTTGGGTTTGAGGAAAAAATTCAAATCTCATGATTGGAGGGCTTCTGAGACACCCTGCAGGAATGTACACTTTTCAACCCTAGCTAGGGTTAGGGTAAGCGATAAAACACGACGTATACGTTTTTTACTGTCAGTGCTGCATTCCGGGCCCCCAGTTAACTTTAGGATGAGTGATAATTTGCTCCTATCTGCACTTTTAGTTTTCGGACACTTTTGGCCACCTTTCAGTATATTGCCCCATTCACTGATTTTATCCCAAAAGTGAGCCAGATGAAAAGTGTGAAGAATACCCGTTCTAAGGGGTAAACTCTCTTCATTTTGTCATTTAAAGTGCAGCTAGAAGTGTAACTCTGGGCAAAATTCTATGGTTCTTTTAACCCTAACCCTAGCCATGCATCAAAAGCTTGCCGATGTATGTCCCATTTGAAAGCATTTTTCATCTCAATGAAAATTTGACTAAAGAAGACAGATTATTAAAGAAGATTCATTTCCAAGAGGTTTTGAAAACTGTTTGGGTTGTTTGTGACTCATATTTTTGGGTTTGAGGAAAAAATTCAAATATCATGATTGGAGGGCTTCTGAGACACCATGCAGGAATGTACACTTTTCAACCCTAGCTAGGGTTAGGGTTAGCGATCCAACACAACGTATACGTTTTTTACTGTCAGTGCTGCATTCCGGGCCCCCAGTTAACTTTAGGATGAGTGATAATTTGCTCCTATCTGCACTTTTAGTTTTCGGACACTTTTGGCCACCTTTCAGTATATTGCCCCATTCACTGATTTTATCCCAAAAGTGAGCCAGATGAAAAGTGTGAAGAATACCTGTTCTAAGGGGTAAACTCTCTTCATTTTGTCATTTAAAGTGCAGCTAGAAGTGTAACTTTGGGCAAAATTCTATGGTTCTTTTAACCCTAACCCTAGCCAGGCATCAAAAGCTTGCCGATGTATGTACCATTTGAAAGCATTTTTCATCTCAATGAAAATTTTACTAAAGAAGACAGATTATTAAAGAAGATACATTTCCAAGAGGTTTTGAAAACTGTTTGGGTTGTTTGAGACTCATATTTTTGGGTTTGAGGAAAAAATTCAAATATCATGATTGGAGGGCTTCTGAGACACCATGCAGAAATGTACACTTTTCAACCCAAGATAGGGTTAGGTTTAGCGATCCAACACGACGTATACGTTTTTTACTGTCAGTGCTGCATTCCGGGCCCCCAGTTAACTTTAGGATGAGTGATAATTTGCTCCTATCTGCACTTTTAGCTTTCAGACACTTTTGGCCACCTTTCAGTATATTGCCCCATTCACTGATTTTATCCCAAAAGTGAGCCAGATGAAAAGTGTGAAGAATACCCGTTCTAAGGGGTAAACTCTCTTCATTTTGTCATTTAAAGTGCAGCTAAAAGTGTAACTTTGGGCAAAATTCTATGGTTCTTTTAACCCTAACCCTAGCCAGGCATCAAAAGCTTGCCGATGTATGTACCATTTGAAAGCATTTTTCATCTCAATGAAAATTTGCCTAAAGAAGACAGATTATTAAGGAAGATACATTTCCAAGAGGTTTTGAAAACTGTTTGGGTTGTTTGAGACTCATATTTTTGGGTTTGAGGAAAAAATTCAAATATCATGATTGGAGGGCTTCTGAGACACCATGCAGGAATGTACACTTTTCAACCCTAGCTAGGGTTAGGGTTAGCGATCCAACACGACGTAGAAGTTTTTTACTGTCAGTGCTGCATTCCGGGCCCCCAGTTAACTTTAGGATGAGTGATAATTTGCTCCTATCTGCACTTTTAGTTTTCGGACACTTTTGGCCACCTTTCAGTATATTGCCCCATTCACTGATTTTATCCCAAAAGTGAGTCAGATGAAAAGTGTGAAGAATACCTGTTCTAAGGGGTAAACTCTCTTCATTTTGTCATTTAAAGTGCAGCTAGAAGTGTAACTTTGGGCAAAATTCTATGGTTCTTTTAACCCTAACCCTAGCCAGGCATCAAAAGCTTGCCGATGTATGTACCAATTGAAAGCATTTTTCACCTCAATGAAAATTTGCCTAAAGAAGACAGATTATTAAGGAAGATACATTTCCAAGAGGTTTTGAAAACCGTTTGGGTTGTTTGAATTTCATATTTTTGGGTTTGAGAAAAAAATTCAAATCTCATGATTGGAGGGCTTCTGAGACACCATGCAGGAATGTACACTTTTCAACCCTAGCTAGGGTTAGGGTTAGCGATCCAACACAACGTATACGTTTTTTACTGTCAGTGCTGCATTCCGGGCCCCCAGTTAACTTTAGGATGAGTGATAATTTGCTCCTATCTGCACTTTTAGTTTTCGGACACTTTTGGCCACCTTTCAGTATATTGCCCCATTCACTGATTTTATCCCAAAAGTGAGCCAGATGAAAAGTGCGAAGAATACCTGGTCTAAGGGCTAAACTCTCTTCATTTTCTCATTTAAAGTGCAGCTAGAAGTGTAACTTTGGGCAAAATTCTATGGTTCTTTTAACCCTAACCCTAGCCAAGCATTAAAGCATGCCGATATATGTACCATTTGACAGCATTTTTCACCTCAATGAAAATTTGCCTAAAGAAGACAGATTCTTAAAGATGATACATTTCCAAGAGGTTTCGAAAACCATTTGGGTTGTTTGAAACTCATATTTTTGGGTTAGAGGAAAAAATTTAAATCTCATGATTGGAGGGCTTCTGAGACACCCTGCAGGAATGTACTCTTTTCCACCCTAGCTAGGTTAAGGTTAGCGATCCCACATGACTTATGCGTTTTTTACTGTCAGTGCTGCATTCCGGGCCCCCAGTTAACTTTAGGATGAGTGATAATTTGCTCCTATCTGCACCTTTACTTTTCGGACACTTTTGACCACCTTTCAGTATATTGCCCCATTCACTGATTTTATCCCAAAAGTGAGCCAGATGAAAAGTGTGAAGAATACCTGTTCTAAGGGGTAAACTCTCTTCATTTTGTCATTTAAGGTGTAGCTAGAAGTGTAACTTCGGGCATAATTCTATGTTTCTTTTAACCCTAACCCTAGCCAGGCATTAAAAGCATGCCGATATATGTACCATTTGACAGCATTTTTCACCTCAATAAAAATTTGCCTAAAGAAGACAGATTCTTAAAGATGATACATATCCAAAAGGTTTCGAAAACCGTTTGGGTTGTTTGAGACTCATATTTTTGGGTTTGAGGAAAAAATTCAAATCTCATGATTGGAGGGCTTCTGAGACACCCTGCAGGAATGTACACTTTTCAACCCTAGCTAGGGTTAGGGTTAGCGATAAAACACGACGTATACATTTTTTACTGTCAGTGCTGCATTCCGGGCCCCCAGTTAACTTTAGGATGAGTGATAATTTGCTCCTATCTGCACTTTTAGTTTTCGGACACTTTTGGCCACCTTTCAGTATATTGCCCCATTCACTGATTTTATCCCAAAAGTGAGCCAGATGAAAAGTGTGAAGAATACCCGTTCTAAGGGGTAAACTCTCTTCATTTTGTCATTTAAAGTGCAGCTAGAAGTGTAACTTTGGGCAAAATTCTATGGTTCTTTTTACCCTAACCCTAGCCAGGCATCAAAAGCTTGCCGATGTATGTCCCATTTGAAAGCATTTTTCATCTCAATGAAAATTTGCCTAAAGAAGACAGATTATTAAGGAAGATACATTTCCAAGAGGTTTTGAAAACTGTTTGGGTTGTTTGAGACTCATATTTTTGGGTTTGAGGAAAAAATTCAAATATCATGATTGGAGGGCTTCTGAGACACCATGCAGGAATGTACACTTTTCAACCCTAGCTAGGGTTAGGGTTAGCGATCCAACACGACGTAGAAGTTTTTTACTGTCAGTGCTGCATTCCGGGCCCCCAGTTAACTTTAGGATGAGTGATAATTTGCTCCTATCTGCACTTTTAGTTTTCGGACACTTTTGGCCACCTTTCAGTATATTGCCCCATTCACTGATTTTATCCCAAAAGTGAGTCAGATGAAAAGTGTGAAGAATACCTGTTCTAAGGGGTAAACTCTCTTCATTTTGTCATTTAAAGTGCAGCTAGAAGTGTAACTTTGGGCAAAATTCTATGGTTCTTTTAACCCTAACCCTAGCCAGGCATCAAAAGCTTGCCGATGTATGTACCAATTGAAAGCATTTTTCACCTCAATGAAAATTTGCCTAAAGAAGACAGATTATTAAGGAAGATACATTTCCAAGAGGTTTTGAAAACCGTTTGGGTTGTTTGAATTTCATATTTTTGGGTTTGAGAAAAAAATTCAAATCTCATGATTGGAGGGCTTCTGAGACACCATGCAGGAATGTACACTTTTCAACCCTAGCTAGGGTTAGGGTTAGCGATCCAACACAACGTATACGTTTTTTACTGTCAGTGCTGCATTCCGGGCCCCCAGTTAACTTTAGGATGAGTGATAATTTGCTCCTATCTGCACTTTTAGTTTTCGGACACTTTTGGCCACCTTTCAGTATATTGCCCCATTCACTGATTTTATCCCAAAAGTGAGCCAGATGAAAAGTGCGAAGAATACCTGGTCTAAGGGCTAAACTCTCTTCATTTTCTCATTTAAAGTGCAGCTAGAAGTGTAACTTTGGGCAAAATTCTATGGTTCTTTTAACCCTAACCCTAGCCAAGCATTAAAGCATGCCGATATATGTACCATTTGACAGCATTTTTCACCTCAATGAAAATTTGCCTAAAGAAGACAGATTCTTAAAGATGATACATTTCCAAGAGGTTTCGAAAACCATTTGGGTTGTTTGAAACTCATATTTTTGGGTTAGAGGAAAAAATTTAAATCTCATGATTGGAGGGCTTCTGAGACACCCTGCAGGAATGTACTCTTTTCCACCCTAGCTAGGTTAAGGTTAGCGATCCCACATGACTTATGCGTTTTTTACTGTCAGTGCTGCATTCCGGGCCCCCAGTTAACTTTAGGATGAGTGATAATTTGCTCCTATCTGCACCTTTACTTTTCGGACACTTTTGACCACCTTTCAGTATATTGCCCCATTCACTGATTTTATCCCAAAAGTGAGCCAGATGAAAAGTGTGAAGAATACCTGTTCTAAGGGGTAAACTCTCTTCATTTTGTCATTTAAGGTGTAGCTAGAAGTGTAACTTCGGGCATAATTCTATGTTTCTTTTAACCCTAACCCTAGCCAGGCATTAAAAGCATGCCGATATATGTACCATTTGACAGCATTTTTCACCTCAATAAAAATTTGCCTAAAGAAGACAGATTCTTAAAGATGATACATATCCAAAAGGTTTCGAAAACCGTTTGGGTTGTTTGAGACTCATATTTTTGGGTTTGAGGAAAAAATTCAAATCTCATGATTGGAGGGCTTCTGAGACACCCTGCAGGAATGTACACTTTTCAACCCTAGCTAGGGTTAGGGTTAGCGATAAAACACGACGTATACATTTTTTACTGTCAGTGCTGCATTCCGGGCCCCCAGTTAACTTTAGGATGAGTGATAATTTGCTCCTATCTGCACTTTTAGTTTTCGGACACTTTTGGCCACCTTTCAGTATATTGCCCCATTCACTGATTTTATCCCAAAAGTGAGCCAGATGAAAAGTGTGAAGAATACCCGTTCTAAGGGGTAAACTCTCTTCATTTTGTCATTTAAAGTGCAGCTAGAAGTGTAACTTTGGGCAAAATTCTATGGTTCTTTTTACCCTAACCCTAGCCAGGCATCAAAAGCTTGCCGATGTATGTCCCATTTGAAAGCATTTTTCATCTCAATGAAAATTTGCCTAAAGAAGACAGATTATTAAAGAAGATACATTTCCAAGAGGTTTTGAAAACTGTTTGGGTTGTTTGAGACTCATATTTTTGGGTTTGAGGAAAAAATTCAAATATCATGATTGGAGGGCTTCTGAGACACCATGCAGCAATGTACACTTTTCAACCCTAGCTAGGGTTAGGGTTAGCGATCCAACACGACGTAGAAGATTTTTACTGTCAGTGCTGCATTCCGGGCCCCCAGTTAACTTTAGGATGAGTGATAATTTGCTCCTATCTGCACTTTTAGTTTTCGGACACTTTTGGCCACCTTTCAGTATATTGCCCCATTCACTGATTTTATCCCAAAAGTGAGCCAGATGAAAAGTGTGAAGAATACCTGTTCTAAGGGGTAAACTCTCTTCATTTTGTCATTTAAAGTGCAGCTAGAAGTGTAACTTTGGGCAAAATTCTATGTTTCTTTTAACCCTAACCCTAGCCAGGCATCAAAAGCTTGCCGATGTATGTCCCATTTGAAAGCATTTTTCATCTCAATGAAAATTTGACTAAAGAAGACAGATTATTAAAGAAGATACATTTCCAAGAGGTTTTGAAAACCGTTTGGGTTGTTTGAGACTCAGATTTTTGGGTTTGAGGAAAAAATTCAAATCTCATGATTGGAGGGCTTCTGAGACACCCTGCAGGAATGTACACTTTTCAACCCTAGCTAGGGTTAGGGTTAGCGATAAAACACGACGTATACGTTTTTTACTGTCAGTGCTGCATTCCGGGCCCCCAGTTAACTTTAGGATGAGTGATAATTTGCTCCTATCTGCACTTTTAGTTTTCGGACACTTTTGGCCACCTTTCAGTATATTGCCCCATTCACTGATTTTATCCCAAAAGTGAGCCAGATGAAAAGTGTGAAGAATACCCGTTCTAAGGGGTAAACTCTCTTCATTTTGTCATTTAAAGTGCAGCTAGAAGTGTAACTTTGGGCAAAATTCTATGGTTCTTTTTACCCTAACCCTAGCCAGGCATCAAAAGCTTGCCGATGTATGTCCCATTTGAAAACATTTTTCATCTCAATGAAAATTTGCCTAAAGCAGACAGATTATTAAAGAAGATACATTTCCAAGAGGTTTTGAAAACTGTTTGGGTTGTTTGAGACTCATATTTTTGGGTTTGAGGAAAAAATTCAAATATTATGATTGGAGGGCTTCTGAGACACCATGCAGAAATGTACACTTTTCAACCCTAGCTAGGGTTAGGTTTAGCGATCCAACACGACGTATACGTTTTTTACTGTCAGTTCTGCATTCCGGGCCCCCAGTTAACTTTAGGATGAGTGATAATTTGCTCCTATCTGCACTTTTAGTTTTCGGACACTTTTGGCCACCTTTCAGTATATTGCCCCATTCACTGATTTTATCCCAAAAGTGAGCCAGATGAAAAGTGTGAAGAATACCCGTTCTAAGGGGTAAACTCTCTTTATTTTGTCATTTAAAGTGCAGCTAGAAGTGTAACTTTGGGGAAAATTCTATGGTTCTTTTAACCCTAACCCTAGCCAGGCATCAAAAGCTTGCCGATGTATGTCCCATTTGAAAGCATTTTTCATCTCAATGAAAATTTGACTAAAGAAGACAGATTATTAAAGAAGATACATTTCCAAGAGGTTTTGAAAACCGTTTGGGTTGTTTGAGACTCAGATTTTTGGGTTTGAGGAAAAAATTCAAATCTCATGATTGGAGGGCTTCTGAGACACCCTGCAGGAATGTACACTTTTCAACCCTAGCTAGGGTTAGGTTTAGCGATCCAACACGACGTATACGTTTTTTACTGTCAGTGCTGCATTCCGGGCCCCCAGTTAACTTTAGGATGAGTGATAATTTGCTCCTATCTGCACTTTTAGTTTTCGGACACTTTTGGCCACCTTTCAGTATATTGCCCCATTCACTGATTTTATCCCAAAAGTGAGCCAGATGAAAAGTGTGAAGAATACCTGTTCTAAGGGGTAAACTCTCTTCATTTTGTCATTTAAAGTGCAGCTAGAAGTGTAACTTTGGGCAAAATTCTATGGTTCTTTTTACCCTAACCCTAGCCAGGCATCAAAAGCTTGCCGATGTATGTCCCATTTGAAAGCATTTTTCATCTCAATGAAAATTTGCCTAAAGAAGACAGATTATTAAAGGAGATACATTTCCAAGAGGTTTTGAAAACTGTTTGGGTTGTTTGAGACTCATATTTTTGGGTTTGAGGAAAAAATTCAAATCTCATGATTGGAGGGCTTCTGAGACACCATGCAGCAATGTACACTTTTCAACCCTAGCTAGGGTTAGGGTTAGCGATCCAACACAACGTATACGTTTTTTACTGTCAGTGCTGCATTCTGGGCCCCCAGTTAACTTTAGGATGAGTGATAATTTGCTCCTATCTGCACTTTTAATTTTCGGACACTTTTGGCCACCTTTCAGTATATTGCCCCATTCTTTGATTTTATCCCAAAAGTGAGCCAGATGAAAAGTGTGAAGAATACCTGTTCTAAGGGGTAAACTCTCTTCATTTTGTCATTTAAAGTGCAGCTAGTAGTGTAACTTTGGGCAAAATTCTATGGTTCTTTTAACCCTAACCCTAGCCAGGCATCAAAAGCTTGCCGATGTATGTACCATTTGAAAGCATTTTTCATCTCAATGAAAATTTGACTAAAGAAGACAGATTATTAAAGAAGATACATTTCCAAGAGGTTTTGAAAACTGTTTGGGTTGTTTGAGACTCAGATTTTTGGGTTTGAGGAAAAAATTCAAATCTCATGATTGGAGGGCTTCTGAGACACCCTGCAGGAATGTACACTTTTCAACCCTAGCTAGGGTTAGGGTAAGCGATAAAACACGACGTATACGTTTTTTACTGTCAGTGCTGCATTCCGGGCCCCCAGTTAACTTTAGGATGAGTGATAATTTGCTCCTATCTGCACTTTTAGTTTTCGGACACTTTTGGCCACCTTTCAGTATATTGCCCCATTCACTGATTTTATCCCAAAAGTGAGCCAGATGAAAAGTGTGAAGAATACCCGTTCTAAGGGGTAAACTCTCTTCATTTTGTCATTTAAAGTGCAGCTAGAAGTGTAACTTTGGGCAAAATTCTATGGTTCTTTTTACCCTAACCCTAGCCAGGCATCAAAAGCTTGCCGATGTATGTCCCATTTGAAAGCATTTTTCATCTCAATGAAAATTTGCCTAAAGAAGACAGATTATTAAAGAAGATACATTTCCAAGAGGTTTTGAAAACCGTTTGGGTTGTTTGAGACTCATATTTTTGGGTTTGAGGAAAAAATTCAAATCTCATGATTGGAGGGCTTCTGAGACACCATGCAGCAATGTACACTTTTCAACCCTAGCTAGGGTTAGGGTAAGCGATAAAACACGACGTATACGTTTTTTACTGTCAGTGCTGCATTCCGGGCCCCCAGTTAACTTTAGGATGAGTGATAATTTGCTCCTATCTGCACTTTTAGTTTTCGGACACTTTTGGCCACCTTTCAGTATATTGCCCCATTCACTGATTTTATCCCAAAAGTGAGCCAGATGAAAAGTGTGAAGAATACCTGTTCTAAGGGGTAAACTCTCTTCATTTTGTCATTTAAAGTGCAGCTAGAAGTGTAACTTTGGGCAAAATTCTATGGTTCTTTTAACCCTAACCCTAGCCAGGCATCAAAAGCTTGCCGATGTATGTCCCATTTGAAAGCATTTTTCATCTCAATGAAAATTTGACTAAAGAAGACAGATTATTAAAGAAGATACATTTCCAAGAGGTTTTGAAAACCGTTTGGGTTGTTTGAGACTCAGATTTTTGGGTTTGAGGAAAAAATTCAAATCTCATGATTGGAGGGCTTCTGAGACACCCTGCAGGAATGTACACTTTTCAACCCTAGCTAGGGTTAGGGTTAGCGATAAAGCACGACGTATACGTTTTTTACTGTCAGTGCTGCATTCCGGGCCCCCAGTTAACTTTAGGATGAGTGATAATTTGCTCCTATCTGCACTTTTAGTTTTCGGACACTTTTGGCCACCTTTCAGTATATTGCCCCATTCACTGATTTTATCCCAAAAGTGAGCCAGATGAAAAGTGTGAAGAATACCCGTTCTAAGGGGTAAACTCTCTTCATTTTGTTATTTAAAGTGCAGCTAGAAGTGTAACTTTGGGCAAAATTCTATGGTTCTTTTTACCCTAACCCTAGCAAGGCATCAAAAGCTTGCCGATGTATGTCCCATTTGAAAACATTTTTCATCTCAATGAAAATTTGACTAAAGAAGACAGATTATTAAAGAAGATACATTTCCAAGAGGTTTTGAAAACTGTTTGGGTTGTTTGAGACTCAGATTTTTGGGTTTGAGGAAAAAATTCAAATCTCATGATTGGAGGGCTTCTGAGACACCCTGCAGGAATGTACACTTTTCAACCCTAGCTAGGGTTTGGGTAAGCGATAAAACACGACGTATACGTTTTTTACTGTCAGTGCTGAATTCCGGGCCCCCAGTTAACTTTAGGATGAGTGATAATTTGCTCCTATCTGCACTTTTAGTTTTCGGACACTTTTGGCCACCTTTCAGTATATTGCCCCATTCACTGATATTATCCCAAAAGTGAGCCAGATGAAAAGTGTGAAGAATACCCGTTCTAAGGGGTAAACTCTCTTCATTTTGTCATTTAAAGTGCAGCTAGAAGTGTAACTTTGGGCAAAATTCTATGGTTCTTTTTACCCTAACCCTAGCCAGGCATCAAAAGCTTGCCGATGTATGTCCCATTTGAAAGCATTTTTCATCTCAATGAAAATTTGCCTAAAGAAGACAGATTATTAAAGGAGATACATTTCCAAGAGGTTTTGAAAACTGTTTGGGTTGTTTGAGACTCAGATTTTTGGGTTTGAGGAAAAAATTCAAATCTCATGATTGGAGGGCTTCTGAGACACCATGCAGCAATGTACACTTTTCAACCCTAGCTAGGGTTAGGGTTAGCGATCCAACACAACGTATACGTTTTTTACTGTCAGTGCTGCATTCTGGGCCCCCAGTTAACTTTAGGATGAGTGATAATTTGCTCCTATCTGCACTTTTAGTTTTCGGACACTTTTGGCCACCTTTCAGTATATTGCCCCATTCACTGATTTTATCCCAAAAGTGAGCCAGATGAAAAGTGTGAAGAATACCTGTTCTAAGGGGTAAACTCTCTTCATTTTGTCATTTAAAGTGCAGCTAGTAGTGTAACTTTGGGCAAAATTCTATGGTTCTTTTAACCCTAACCCTAGCCAGGCATCAAAAGCTTGCCGATGTATGTACCATTTGAAAGCATTTTTCATCTCAATGAAAATTTGACTAAAGAAGACAGATTATTAAAGAAGATACATTTCCAAGAGGTTTTGAAAACCGTTTGGGTTGTTTGAGACTCAGATTTTTGGGTTTGAGGAAAAAATTCAAATCTCATGATTGGAGGGCTTCTGAGACACCCTGCAGGAATGTACACTTTTCAACCCTAGCTAGGGTTAGGGTTAGCGATAAAGCACGACGTATACGTTTTTTACTGTCAGTGCTGCATTCCGGGCCCCCAGTTAACTTTAGGATGAGTGATAATTTGCTCCTATCTGCACTTTTAGTTTTCGGACACTTTTGGCCACCTTTCAGTATATTGCCCCATTCACTGATTTTATCCCAAAAGTGAGCCAGATGAAAAGTGTGAAGAATACCCGTTCTAAGGGGTAAACTCTCTTCATTTTGTCATTTAAAGTGCAGCTAGAAGTGTAACTTTGGGCAAAATTCTATGGTTCTTTTTACCCTAACCCTAGCAAGGCATCAAAAGCTTGCCGATGTATGTCCCATTTGAAAACATTTTTCATCTCAATGAAAATTTGACTAAAGAAGACAGATTATTAAAGAAGATACATTTCCAAGAGGTTTTGAAAACTGTTTGGGTTGTTTGAGACTCAGATTTTTGGGTTTTAGGAAAAAATTCAAATCTCATGATTGGAGGGCTTCTGAGACACCATGCAGCAATGTACACTTTTCAACCCTAGCTAGGGTTAGGGTTAGCGATCCAACACAACGTATACGTTTTTTACTGTCAGTGCTGCATTCTGGGCCCCCAGTTAACTTTAGGATGAGTGATAATTTGCTCCTATCTGCACTTTTAGTTTTCGGACACTTTTGGCCACCTTTCAGTATATTGCCCCATTCACTGATTTTATCCCAAAAGTGAGCCAGATGAAAAGTGTGAAGAATACCTGTTCTAAGGGGTAAACTCTCTTCATTTTGTCATTTAAAGTGCAGCTAGTAGTGTAACTTTGGGCAAAATTCTATGGTTCTTTTAACCCTAACCCTAGCCAGGCATCAAAAGCTTGCCGATGTATGTACCATTTGAAAGCATTTTTCATCTCAATGAAAATTTGACTAAAGAAGACAGATTATTAAAGAAGATACATTTCCAAGAGGTTTTGAAAACTGTTTGGGTTGTTTGAGACTCAGATTTTTGGGTTTGAGGAAAAAATTCAAATCTCATGATTGGAGGGCTTCTGAGACACCCTGCAGGAATGTACACTTTTCAACCCTAGCTAGGGTTAGGGTTAGCGATCCAACACAACGTATACGTTTTTTACTGTCAGTGCTGCATTCTGGGCCCCCAGTTAACTTTAGGATGAGTGATAATTTGCTCCTATCTGCACTTTTAGTTTTCGGACACTTTTGGCCACCTTTCAGTATATTGCCCCATTCACTGATTTTATCCCAAAAGTGAGCCAGATGAAAAGTGTGAAGAATACCTGTTCTAAGGGGTAAACTCTCTTCATTTTGTCATTTAAAGTGCAGCTAGTAGTGTAACTTTGGGCAAAATTCTATGGTTCTTTTAACCCTAACCCTAGCCAGGCATCAAAAGCTTGCCGATGTATGTACCATTTGAAAGCATTTTTCATCTCAATGAAAATTTGACTAAAGAAGACAGATTATTAAAGAAGATACATTTCCAAGAGGTTTTGAAAACTGTTTGGGTTGTTTGAGACTCAGATTTTTGGGTTTGAGGAAAAAATTCAAATCTCATGATTGGAGGGCTTCTGAGACACCCTGCAGGAATGTACACTTTTCAACCCTAGCTAGGGTTAGGGTAAGCGATAAAACACGACGTATACGTTTTTTACTGTCAGTGCTGCATTCCGGGCCCCCAGTTAACTTTAGGATGAGTGATAATTTGCTCCTATCTGCACTTTTAGTTTTCGGACACTTTTGGCCACCTTTCAGTATATTGCCCCATTCACTGATTTTATCCCAAAAGTGAGCCAGATGAAAAGTGTGAAGAATACCTGTTCTAAGGGGTAAACTCTCTTCATTTTGTCATTTAAAGTGCAGCTAGTAGTGTAACTTTGGGCAAAATTCTATGGTTCTTTTAACCCTAACCCTAGCCATGCATCAAAAGCTTGCCGATGTATGTCCCATTTGAAAGCATTTTTCATCTCAATGAAAATTTGCCTAAAGAAGACAGATTATTAAAGAAGATACATTTCCAAGAGGTTTTGAAAACTGTTTGGGTTGTTTGAGACTCATATTTTTGGGTTTGAGGAAAAAATTCAAATCTCATGATTGGAGGGCTTCTGAGACACCATGCAGCAATGTACACTTTTCAACCCTAGCTAGGGTTAGGGTAAGCGATAAAACACGACGTATACGTTTTTTACTGTCAGTGCTGCATTCCGGGCCCCCAGTTAACTTTAGGATGAGTGATAATTTGCTCCTATCTGCACTTTTAGTTTTCGGACACTTTTGGCCACCTTTCAGTATATTGCCCCATTCACTGATTTTATCCCAAAAGTGAGCCAGATGAAAAGTGTGAAGAATACCTGTTATAAGGGGTAAACTCTCTTCATTTTGTCATTTAAAGTGCAGCTAGAAGTGTAACTTTGGGCAAAATTCTATGGTTCTTTTAACCCTAACCCTAGCCAGGCATCAAAAGCTTGCCGATGTATGTACCATTTTAAAGCATTTTTCATCTCAATGAAAATTTGACTAAAGAAGACAGATTATTAAAGAAGATACATTTCCAAGAGGTTTTGAAAACTGTTTGGGTTGTTTGAGACTCATATTTTTGGGTTTGAGGAAAAAATTCAAATATCATGATTGGAGGGCTTCTGAGACACCATGCAGGAATGTACACTTTTCAACCCTAGCTAGGGTTAGGGTTAGCGATCCAACACGACGTAGAAGTTTTTTACTGTCAGTGCTGCATTCCGGGCCCCCAGTTAACTTTAGGATGAGTGATAATTTGCTCCTATCTGCACTTTTAGTTTTCGGACACTTTTGGCCACCTTTCAGTATATTGCCCCATTCACTGATTTTATCCCAAAAGTGAGCCAGATGAAAAGTGTGAAGAATACCCGTTCTAAGGGGTAAACTCTCTTCATTTTGTCATTTAAAGTGCAGCTAGAAGTGTAACTTTGGGCAAAATTCTATGGTTCTTTTTACCCTAACCCTAGCCAGGCATCAAAAGCTTGCCGATGTATGTCCCATTTGAAAGCATTTTTCATCTCAATGAAAATTTGACTAAAGAAGACAGATTATTAAAGAAGATACATTTCCAAGAGGTTTTGAAAACTGTTTGGGTTGTTTGAGACTCAGATTTTTGGGTTTGAGGAAAAAATTCAAATCTCATGATTGGAGGGCTTCTGAGACACCATGCAGCAATGTACACTTTTCAACCCTAGCTAGGGTTAGGGTTAGCGATCCAACACAACGTATACGTTTTTTACTGTCAGTGCTGCATTCTGGGCCCCCAGTTAACTTTAGGATGAGTGATAATTTGCTCCTATCTGCACTTTTAGTTTTCGGACACTTTTGGCCACCTTTCAGTATATTGCCCCATTCACTGATTTTATCCCAAAAGTGAGCCAGATGAAAAGTGTGAAGAATACCTGTTCTAAGGGTTAAACTCTCTTCATTTTGTCATTTAAAGTGCAGCTAGTAGTGTAACTTTGGGCAAAATTCTATGGTTCTTTTAACCCTAACCCTAGCCAGGCATCAAAAGCTTGCCGATGTATGTACCATTTGAAAGCATTTTTCATCTCAATGAAAATTTGACTAAAGAAGACAGATTATTAAAGAAGATACATTTCCAAGAGGTTTTGAAAACTGTTTGGGTTGTTTGAGACTCATATTTTTGGGTTTGAGGAAAAAATTCAAATATCATGATTGGAGGGCTTCTGAGACACCATGCAGGAATGTACACTTTTCAACCCTAGCTAGGGTTAGGGTTAGCGATCCAACACGACGTAGAAGTTTTTTACTGTCAGTGCTGCATTCCGGGCCCCCAGTTAACTTTAGGATGAGTGATAATTTGCTCCTCTCTGCACTTTTAGTTTTCGGACACTTTTGGCCACCTTTCAGTATATTGCCCCATTCACTGATTTTATCCCAAAAGTGAGCCAGATGAAAAGTGTGAAGAATACCCGTTCTAAGGGGTAAACTCTCTTCATTTTGTCATTTAAAGTGCAGCTAGAAGTGTAACTTTGGGCAAAATTCTATGGTTCTTTTAACCCTAACCCTAGCCAGGCATCAAAAGCTTGCCGATGTATGTCCCATTTGAAAGCATTTTTCATCTCAATGAAAATTTGACTAAAGAAGACAGATTATTAAAGAAGATACATTTCCAATAGGTTTTGAAAACCGTTTGGGTTGTTTGAGACTCAGATTTTTGGGTTTGAGGAAAAAATTCAAATCTCATGATTGGAGGGCTTCTGAGGCACCCTGCAGGAATGTACACTTTTCAACCCTAGCTAGGGTTAGGATTAGCGATAAAACACGACGTATACGTTTTTTACTGTCAGTGCTGCATTCCGGGCCCCCAGTTTACTTTAGGATGAGTGATAATTTGCTCCTATCTGCACTTTTAGTTTTCGGACACTTTTGGCCACCTTTCAGTATATTGCCCCATTCACTGATTTTATCCCAAAAGTGAGCCAGATGAAAAGTGTGAAGAATACCCGTTCTAAGGGGTAAACTCTCTTCATTTTGTCATTTAAAGTGCAGCTAGAAGTGTAACTTTGGGCAAAATTCTATGGTTCTTTTTACCCTAACCCTAGCCAGGCATCAAAAGCTTGCCGATGTATGTCCCATTTGAAAGCATTTTTCATCTCAATGAAAATTTGCCTAAAGAAGACAGATTATTAAAGAAGATACATTTCCAAGAGGTTTTGAAAACTGTTTGGGTTGTTTGAGACTCATATTTTTGGGTTTGAGGAAAAAATTCAAATCTCATGATTGGAGGGCTTCTGAGACACCATGCAGCAATGTACACTTTTCAACCCTAGCTAGGGTTAGGGTAAGCGATAAAACACGACGTATACATTTTTTACTGTCAGTGCTGCATTCCGGGCCCCCAGTTAACTTTAGGATGAGTGATAATTTGCTCCTATCTGCACTTTTAGTTTTCGGACACTTTTGGCCACCTTTCAGTATATTGCCCCATTCACTGATTTTATCCCAAAAGTGAGCCAGATGAAAAGTGTGAAGAATACCTGTTATAAGGGGTAAACTCTCTTCATTTTGTCATTTAAAGTGCAGCTAGAAGTGTAACTTTGGGCAAAATTCTATGGTTCTTTTAACCCTAACCCTAGCCAGGCATCAAAAGCTTGCCGATGTATGTACCATTTTAAAGCATTTTTCATCTCAATGAAAATTTGACTAAAGAAGACAGATTATTAAAGAAGATACATTTCCAAGAGGTTTTGAAAACTGTTTGGGTTGTTTGAGACTCATATTTTTGGGTTTGAGGAAAAAATTCAAATATCATGATTGGAGGGCTTCTGAGACACCATGCAGGAATGTACACTTTTCAACCCTAGCTAGGGTTAGGGTTAGCGATCCAACACGACGTAGAAGTTTTTTACTGTCAGTGCTGCATTCCGGGCCCCCAGTTAACTTTAGGATGAGTGATAATTTGCTCCTCTCTGCACTTTTAGTTTTCGGACACTTTTGGCCACCTTTCAGTATATTGCCCCATTCACTGATTTTATCCCAAAAGTGAGCCAGATGAAAAGTGTGAAGAATACCCGTTCTAAGGGGTAAACTCTCTTCATTTTGTCATTTAAAGTGCAGCTAGAAGTGTAACTTTGGGCAAAATTCTATGGTTCTTTTAACCCTAACCCTAGCCAGGCATCAAAAGCTTGCCGATGTATGTCCCATTTGAAAGCATTTTTCATCTCAATGAAAATTTGACTAAAGAAGACAGATTATTAAAGAAGATACATTTCCAAGAGGTTTTGAAAACTGTTTGGGTTGTTTGAGACTCATATTTTTGGGTTTGAGGAAAAAATTCAAATATCATGATTGGAGGGCTTCTGAGACACCATGCAGAAATGTACACTTTTCAACCCTAGCTAGGGTTAGGTTTAGCGATCCAACACGACGTATACGTTTTTTACTGTCAGTGCTGCATTCCGGGCCCCCAGTTAACTTTAGGATGAGTGATATTTTGCTCCTATCTGCACTTTTAGTTTTCGGACACTTTTGGCCACCTTTCAGTATATTGCCCCATTCACTGATTTTATCCCAAAAGTGAGCCAGATGAAAAGTGTGAAGAATACCCGTTCTAAGGGGTAAACTCTCTTCATTTTGTCATTTAAAGTGCAGCTAGAAGTGTAACTTTGGGCAAAATTCTATGGTTCTTTTTACCCTAACCCTAGCCAGGCATCAAAAGCTTGCCGATGTATGTACCATTTGAAAGCATTTTTCATCTCAATGAAAATTTGCCTAAAGAAGACAGATTATTAAAGGAGATACATTTCCAAGAGGTTTTGAAAACTGTTTGGGTTGTTTGAGACTCATATTTTTGGGTTTGAGATAAAAATTCAAATATCATGATTGGAGGGCTTCTGAGACACCATGCAGCAATGTACACTTTTCAACCCTAGCTAGGGTTAGGGTTAGCGATCCAACACAACGTATACGTTTTTTACTGTCAGTGCTGCATTCCGGGCCCCCAGTTAACTTTAGGATGAGTGATAATTTGCTCCTATCTGCACTTTTAGTTTTCGGACACTTTTGGCCACCTTTCAGTATATTGCCCCATTCACTGATTTTATCCCAAAAGTGAGCCAGATGAAAAGTGTGAAGAATACCTGTTCTAAGGGGTAAACTCTCTTCATTTTGTCATTTAAAGTGCAGCTAGAAGTGTAACTTTGGGCAAAATTCTATGGTTCTTTTAACCCTAACCCTAGCCAGGCATCAAAAGCTTGCCGATGTATGTCCCATTTGAAAGCATTTTTCATCTCAATGAAAATTTGACTAAAGAAGACAGATTATTAAAGAAGATACATTTCCAAGAGGTTTTGAAAACTGTTTGGGTTGTTTGAGACTCAGATTTTTGGGTTTGAGGAAAAAATTCAAATCTCATGATTGGAGGGCTTCTGAGACACCATGCAGCAATGTACACTTTTCAACCCTAGCTAGGGTTAGGGTTAGCGATCCAACACAACGTATACGTTTTTTACTGTCAGTGCTGCATTCTGGGCCCCCAGTTAACTTTAGGATGAGTGATAATTTGCTCCTATCTGCACTTTTAGTTTTCGGACACTTTTGGCCACCTTTCAGTATATTGCCCCATTCACTGATTTTATCCCAAAAGTGAGCCAGATGAAAAGTGTGAAGAATACCTGTTCTAAGGGTTAAACTCTCTTCATTTTGTCATTTAAAGTGCAGCTAGTAGTGTAACTTTGGGCAAAATTCTATGGTTCTTTTAACCCTAACCCTAGCCATGCATCAAAAGCTTGCCGATGTATGTCCCATTTGAAAGCATTTTTCATCTCAATGAAAATTTGCCTAAAGAAGACAGATTATTAAAGAAGATACATTTCCAAGAGGTTTTGAAAACTGTTTGGGTTGTTTGAGACTCATATTTTTGGGTTTGAGGAAAAAATTCAAATCTCATGATTGGAGGGCTTCTGAGACACCATGCAGCAATGTACACTTTTCAACCCTAGCTAGGGTTAGGGTTAGCGATCCAACACAACGTATACGTTTTTTACTGTCAGTGCTGCATTCTGGGCCCCCAGTTAACTTTAGGATGAGTGATAATTTGCTCCTATCTGCACTTTTAGTTTTCGGACACTTTTGGCCACCTTTCAGTATATTGCCCCATTCACTGATTTTATCCCAAAAGTGAGCCAGATGAAAAGTGTGAAGAATACCTGTTCTAAGGGGTAAACTCTCTTCATTTTGTCATTTAAAGTGCAGCTAGTAGTGTAACTTTGGGCAAAATTCTATGGTTCTTTTAACCCTAACCCTAGCCATGCATCAAAAGCTTGCCGATGTATGTCCCATTTGAAAGCATTTTTCATCTCAATGAAAATTTGCCTAAAGAAGACAGATTATTAAAGAAGATACATTTCCAAGAGGTTTTGAAAACTGTTTGGGTTGTTTGAGACTCATATTTTTGGGTTTGAGGAAAAAATTCAAATCTCATGATTGGAGGGCTTCTGAGACACCATGCAGCAATGTACACTTTTCAACCCTAGCTAGGGTTAGGGTTAGCGATCCAACACAACGTATACGTTTTTTACTGTCAGTGCTGCATTCTGGGCCCCCAGTTAACTTTAGGATGAGTGATAATTTGCTCCTATCTGCACTTTTAGTTTTCGGACACTTTTGGCCACCTTTCAGTATATTGCCCCATTCACTGATTTTATCCCAAAAGTGAGCCAGATGAAAAGTGTGAAGAATACCTGTTCTAAGGGGTAAACTCTCTTCATTTTGTCATTTAAAGTGCAGCTAGTAGTGTAACTTTGGGCAAAATTCTATGGTTCTTTTAACCCTAACCCTAGCCAGGCATCAAAAGCTTGCCGATGTATGTACCATTTGAAAGCATTTTTCATCTCAATGAAAATTTGACTAAAGAAGACAGATTATTAAAGAAGATACATTTCCAAGAGGTTTTGAAAACTGTTTGGGTTGTTTGAGACTCAGATTTTTGGGTTTGAGGAAAAAATTCAAATCTCATGATTGGAGGGCTTCTGAGACACCCTGCAGGAATGTACACTTTTCAACCCTAGCTAGGGTTAGGGTTAGCGATCCAACACAACGTATACGTTTTTTACTGTCAGTGCTGCATTCCGGGCCCCCAGTTAACTTTAGGATGAGTGATAATTTGCTCCTATCTGCACTTTTAGTTTTCGGACACTTTTGGCCACCTTTCAGTATATTGCCCCATTCACTGATTTTATCCCAAAAGTGAGCCAGATGAAAAGTGTGAAGAATACCTGTTATAAGGGGTAAACTCTCTTCATTTTGTCATTTAAAGTGCAGCTAGAAGTGTAACTTTGGGCAAAATTCTATGGTTCTTTTAACCCTAACCCTAGCCAGGCATCAAAAGCTTGCCGATGTATGTACCATTTTAAAGCATTTTTCATCTCAATGAAAATTTGACTAAAGAAGACAGATTATTAAAGAAGATACATTTCCAAGAGGTTTTGAAAACTGTTTGGGTTGTTTGAGACTCATATTTTTGGGTTTGAGGAAAAAATTCAAATATCATGATTGGAGGGCTTCTGAGACACCATGCAGGAATGTACACTTTTCAACCCTAGCTAGGGTTAGGGTTAGCGATCCAACACGACGTAGAAGTTTTTTACTGTCAGTGCTGCATTCCGGGCCCCCAGTTAACTTTAGGATGAGTGATAATTTGCTCCTATCTGCACTTTTAGTTTTCGGACACTTTTGGCCACCTTTCAGTATATTGCCCCATTCACTGATTTTATCCCAAAAGTGAGCCAGATGAAAAGTGTGAAGAATACCCGTTCTAAGGGGTAAACTCTCTTCATTTTGTCATTTAAAGTGCAGCTAGAAGTGTAACTTTGGGCAAAATTCTATGGTTCTTTTTACCCTAACCCTAGCCAGGCATCAAAAGCTTGCCGATGTATGTCCCATTTGAAAGCATTTTTCATCTCAATGAAAATTTGACTAAAGAAGACAGATTATTAAAGAAGATACATTTCCAAGAGGTTTTGAAAACTGTTTGGGTTGTTTGAGACTCAGATTTTTGGGTTTGAGGAAAAAATTCAAATCTCATGATTGGAGGGCTTCTGAGACACCATGCAGCAATGTACACTTTTCAACCCTAGCTAGGGTTAGGGTTAGCGATCCAACACAACGTATACGTTTTTTACTGTCAGTGCTGCATTCTGGGCCCCCAGTTAACTTTAGGATGAGTGATAATTTGCTCCTATCTGCACTTTTAGTTTTCGGACACTTTTGGCCACCTTTCAGTATATTGCCCCATTCACTGATTTTATCCCAAAAGTGAGCCAGATGAAAAGTGTGAAGAATACCTGTTCTAAGGGGTAAACTCTCTTCATTTTGTCATTTAAAGTGCAGCTAGTAGTGTAACTTTGGGCAAAATTCTATGGTTCTTTTAACCCTAACCCTAGCCAGGCATCAAAAGCTTGCCGATGTATGTACCATTTGAAAGCATTTTTCATCTCAATGAAAATTTGACTAAAGAAGACAGATTATTAAAGAAGATACATTTCCAAGAGGTTTTGAAAACTGTTTGGGTTGTTTGAGACTCAGATTTTTGGGTTTGAGGAAAAAATTCAAATCTCATGATTGGAGGGCTTCTGAGACACCCTGCAGGAATGTACACTTTTCAACCCTAGCTAGGGTTAGGGTAAGCGATAAAACACGACGTATACGTTTTTTACTGTCAGTGCTGCATTCCGGGCCCCCAGTTAACTTTAGGATGAGTGATAATTTGCTCCTATCTGCACTTTTAGTTTTCGGACACTTTTGGCCACCTTTCAGTATATTGCCCCATTCACTGATTTTATCCCAAAAGTGAGCCAGATGAAAAGTGTGAAGAATACCTGTTCTAAGGGGTAAACTCTCTTCATTTTGTCATTTAAAGTGCAGCTAGTAGTGTAACTTTGGGCAAAATTCTATGGTTCTTTTAACCCTAACCCTAGCCATGCATCAAAAGCTTGCCGATGTATGTCCCATTTGAAAGCATTTTTCATCTCAATGAAAATTTGCCTAAAGAAGACAGATTATTAAAGAAGATACATTTCCAAGAGGTTTTGAAAACTGTTTGGGTTGTTTGAGACTCATATTTTTGGGTTTGAGGAAAAAATTCAAATCTCATGATTGGAGGGCTTCTGAGACACCATGCAGCAATGTACACTTTTCAACCCTAGCTAGGGTTAGGGTAAGCGATAAAACACGACGTATACGTTTTTTACTGTCAGTGCTGCATTCCGGGCCCCCAGTTAACTTTAGGATGAGTGATAATTTGCTCCTATCTGCACTTTTAGTTTTCGGACACTTTTGGCCACCTTTCAGTATATTGCCCCATTCACTGATTTTATCCCAAAAGTGAGCCAGATGAAAAGTGTGAAGAATACCTGTTATAAGGGGTAAACTCTCTTCATTTTGTCATTTAAAGTGCAGCTAGAAGTGTAACTTTGGGCAAAATTCTATGGTTCTTTTAACCCTAACCCTAGCCAGGCATCAAAAGCTTGCCGATGTATGTACCATTTTAAAGCATTTTTCATCTCAATGAAAATTTGACTAAAGAAGACAGATTATTAAAGAAGATACATTTCCAAGAGGTTTTGAAAACTGTTTGGGTTGTTTGAGACTCATATTTTTGGGTTTGAGGAAAAAATTCAAATATCATGATTGGAGGGCTTCTGAGACACCATGCAGGAATGTACACTTTTCAACCCTAGCTAGGGTTAGGGTTAGCGATCCAACACGACGTAGAAGTTTTTTACTGTCAGTGCTGCATTCCGGGCCCCCAGTTAACTTTAGGATGAGTGATAATTTGCTCCTATCTGCACTTTTAGTTTTCGGACACTTTTGGCCACCTTTCAGTATATTGCCCCATTCACTGATTTTATCCCAAAAGTGAGCCAGATGAAAAGTGTGAAGAATACCCGTTCTAAGGGGTAAACTCTCTTCATTTTGTCATTTAAAGTGCAGCTAGAAGTGTAACTTTGGGCAAAATTCTATGGTTCTTTTTACCCTAACCCTAGCCAGGCATCAAAAGCTTGCCGATGTATGTCCCATTTGAAAGCATTTTTCATCTCAATGAAAATTTGACTAAAGAAGACAGATTATTAAAGAAGATACATTTCCAAGAGGTTTTGAAAACTGTTTGGGTTGTTTGAGACTCAGATTTTTGGGTTTGAGGAAAAAATTCAAATCTCATGATTGGAGGGCTTCTGAGACACCATGCAGCAATGTACACTTTTCAACCCTAGCTAGGGTTAGGGTTAGCGATCCAACACAACGTATACGTTTTTTACTGTCAGTGCTGCATTCTGGGCCCCCAGTTAACTTTAGGATGAGTGATAATTTGCTCCTATCTGCACTTTTAGTTTTCGGACACTTTTGGCCACCTTTCAGTATATTGCCCCATTCACTGATTTTATCCCAAAAGTGAGCCAGATGAAAAGTGTGAAGAATACCTGTTCTAAGGGTTAAACTCTCTTCATTTTGTCATTTAAAGTGCAGCTAGTAGTGTAACTTTGGGCAAAATTCTATGGTTCTTTTAACCCTAACCCTAGCCAGGCATCAAAAGCTTGCCGATGTATGTACCATTTGAAAGCATTTTTCATCTCAATGAAAATTTGACTAAAGAAGACAGATTATTAAAGAAGATACATTTCCAAGAGGTTTTGAAAACTGTTTGGGTTGTTTGAGACTCATATTTTTGGGTTTGAGGAAAAAATTCAAATATCATGATTGGAGGGCTTCTGAGACACCATGCAGGAATGTACACTTTCCAACCCTAGCTAGGGTTAGGGTTAGCGATCCAACACGACGTAGAAGTTTTTTACTGTCAGTGCTGCATTCCGGGCCCCCAGTTAACTTTAGGATGAGTGATAATTTGCTCCTATCTGCACTTTTAGTTTTCGGACACTTTTGGCCACCTTTCAGTATATTGCCCCATTCACTGATTTTATCCCAAAAGTGAGCCAGATGAAAAGTGTGAAGAATACCCGTTCTAAGGGGTAAACTCTCTTCATTTTGTCATTTAAAGTGCAGCTAGAAGTGTAACTTTGGGCAAAATTCTATGGTTCTTTTAACCCTAACCCTAGCCAGGCATCAAAAGCTTGCCGATGTATGTCCCATTTGAAAGCATTTTTCATCTCAATGAAAATTTGACTAAAGAAGACAGATTATTAAAGAAGATACATTTCCAATAGGTTTTGAAAACCGTTTGGGTTGTTTGAGACTCAGATTTTTGGGTTTGAGGAAAAAATTCAAATCTCATGATTGGAGGGCTTCTGAGACACCCTGCAGGAATGTACACTTTTCAACCCTAGCTAGGGTTAGGGTTAGCGATAAAACACGACGTATACGTTTTTTACTGTCAGTGCTGCATTCCGGGCCCCCAGTTTACTTTAGGATGAGTGATAATTTGCTCCTATCTGCACTTTTAGTTTTCGGACACTTTTGGCCACCTTTCAGTATATTGCCCCATTCACTGATTTTATCCCAAAAGTGAGCCAGATGAAAAGTGTGAAGAATACCCGTTCTAAGGGGTAAACTCTCTTCATTTTGTCATTTAAAGTGCAGCTAGAAGTGTAACTTTGGGCAAAATTCTATGGTTCTTTTTACCCTAACCCTAGCCAGGCATCAAAAGCTTGCCGATGTATGTCCCATTTGAAAGCATTTTTCATCTCAATGAAAATTTGCCTAAAGAAGACAGATTATTAAAGAAGATACATTTCCAAGAGGTTTTGAAAACTGTTTGGGTTGTTTGAGACTCATATTTTTGGGTTTGAGGAAAAAATTCAAATCTCATGATTGGAGGGCTTCTGAGACACCATGCAGCAATGTACACTTTTCAACCCTAGCTAGGGTTAGGGTAAGCGATAAAACACGACGTATACGTTTTTTACTGTCAGTGCTGCATTCCGGGCCCCCAGTTAACTTTAGGATGAGTGATAATTTGCTCCTATCTGCACTTTTAGTTTTCGGACACTTTTGGCCACCTTTCAGTATATTGCCCCATTCACTGATTTTATCCCAAAAGTGAGCCAGATGAAAAGTGTGAAGAATACCTGTTATAAGGGGTAAACTCTCTTCATTTTGTCATTTAAAGTGCAGCTAGAAGTGTAACTTTGGGCAAAATTCTATGGTTCTTTTAACCCTAACCCTAGCCAGGCATCAAAAGCTTGCCGATGTATGTACCATTTTAAAGCATTTTTCATCTCAATGAAAATTTGACTAAAGAAGACAGATTATTAAAGAAGATACATTTCCAAGAGGTTTTGAAAACTGTTTGGGTTGTTTGAGACTCATATTTTTGGGTTTGAGGAAAAAATTCAAATATCATGATTGGAGGGCTTCTGAGACACCATGCAGGAATGTACACTTTTCAACCCTAGCTAGGGTTAGGGTTAGCGATCCAACACGACGTAGAAGTTTTTTACTGTCAGTGCTGCATTCCGGGCCCCCAGTTAACTTTAGGATGAGTGATAATTTGCTCCTCTCTGCACTTTTAGTTTTCGGACACTTTTGGCCACCTTTCAGTATATTGCCCCATTCACTGATTTTATCCCAAAAGTGAGCCAGATGAAAAGTGTGAAGAATACCCGTTCTAAGGGGTAAACTCTCTTCATTTTGTCATTTAAAGTGCAGCTAGAAGTGTAACTTTGGGCAAAATTCTATGGTTCTTTTAACCCTAACCCTAGCCAGGCATCAAAAGCTTGCCGATGTATGTCCCATTTGAAAGCATTTTTCATCTCAATGAAAATTTGACTAAAGAAGACAGATTATTAAAGAAGATACATTTCCAAGAGGTTTTGAAAACTGTTTGGGTTGTTTGAGACTCATATTTTTGGGTTTGAGGAAAAAATTCAAATATCATGATTGGAGGGCTTCTGAGACACCATGCAGAAATGTACACTTTTCAACCCTAGCTAGGGTTAGGTTTAGCGATCCAACACGACGTATACGTTTTTTACTGTCAGTGCTGCATTCCGGGCCCCCAGTTAACTTTAGGATGAGTGATAATTTGCTCCTATCTGCACTTTTAGTTTTCGGACACTTTTGGCCACCTTTCAGTATATTGCCCCATTCACTGATTTTATCCCAAAAGTGAGCCAGATGAAAAGTGTGAAGAATACCCGTTCTAAGGGGTAAACTCTCTTCATTTTGTCATTTAAAGTGCAGCTAGAAGTGTAACTTTGGGCAAAATTCTATGGTTCTTTTTACCCTAACCCTAGCCAGGCATCAAAAGCTTGCCGATGTATGTACCATTTGAAAGCATTTTTCATCTCAATGAAAATTTGCCTAAAGAAGACAGATTATTAAAGGAGATACATTTCCAAGAGGTTTTGAAAACTGTTTGGGTTGTTTGAGACTCATATTTTTGGGTTTGAGATAAAAATTCAAATATCATGATTGGAGGGCTTCTGAGACACCATGCAGCAATGTACACTTTTCAACCCTAGCTAGGGTTAGGGTTAGCGATCCAACACAACGTATACGTTTTTTACTGTCAGTGCTGCATTCCGGGCCCCCAGTTAACTTTAGGATGAGTGATAATTTGCTCCTATCTGCACTTTTAGTTTTCGGACACTTTAGGCCACCTTTCAGTATATTGCCCCATTCACTGATTTTATCCCAAAAGTGAGCCAGATGAAAAGTGTGAAGAATACCTGTTCTAAGGGTTAAACTCTCTTCATTTTGTCATTTAAAGTGCAGCTAGTAGTGTAACTTTGGGCAAAATTCTATGGTTCTTTTAACCCTAACCCTAGCCATGCATCAAAAGCTTGCCGATGTATGTCCCATTTGAAAGCATTTTTCATCTCAATGAAAATTTGCCTAAAGAAGACAGATTATTAAAGAAGATACATTTCCAAGAGGTTTTGAAAACTGTTTGGGTTGTTTGAGACTCATATTTTTGGGTTTGAGGAAAAAATTCAAATCTCATGATTGGAGGGCTTCTGAGACACCATGCAGCAATGTACACTTTTCAACCCTAGCTAGGGTTAGGGTAAGCGATAAAACACGACGTATACGTTTTTTACTGTCAGTGCTGCATTCCGGGCCCCCAGTTAACTTTAGGATGAGTGATAATTTGCTCCTATCTGCACTTTTAGTTTTCGGACACTTTTGGCCACCTTTCAGTATATTGCCCCATTCACTGATTTTATCCCAAAAGTGAGCCAGATGAAAAGTGTGAAGAATACCTGTTATAAGGGGTAAACTCTCTTCATTTTGTCATTTAAAGTGCAGCTAGAAGTGTAACTTTGGGCAAAATTCTATGGTTCTTTTAACCCTAACCCTAGCCAGGCATCAAAAGCTTGCCGATGTATGTACCATTTTAAAGCATTTTTCATCTCAATGAAAATTTGACTAAAGAAGACAGATTATTAAAGAAGATACATTTCCAAGAGGTTTTGAAAACTGTTTGGGTTGTTTGAGACTCATATTTTTGGGTTTGAGGAAAAAATTCAAATATCATGATTGGAGGGCTTCTGAGACACCATGCAGGAATGTACACTTTTCAACCCTAGCTAGGGTTAGGGTTAGCGATCCAACACGACGTAGAAGTTTTTTACTGTCAGTGCTGCATTCCGGGCCCCCAGTTAACTTTAGGATGAGTGATAATTTGCTCCTATCTGCACTTTTAGTTTTCGGACACTTTTGGCCACCTTTCAGTATATTGCCCCATTCACTGATTTTATCCCAAAAGTGAGCCAGATGAAAAGTGTGAAGAATACCCGTTCTAAGGGGTAAACTCTCTTCATTTTGTCATTTAAAGTGCAGCTAGAAGTGTAACTTTGGGCAAAATTCTATGGTTCTTTTTACCCTAACCCTAGCCAGGCATCAAAAGCTTGCCGATGTATGTCCCATTTGAAAGCATTTTTCATCTCAATGAAAATTTGACTAAAGAAGACAGATTATTAAAGAAGATACATTTCCAAGAGGTTTTGAAAACTGTTTGGGTTGTTTGAGACTCAGATTTTTGGATTTGAGGAAAAAATTCAAATCTCATGATTGGAGGGCTTCTGAGACACCATGCAGCAATGTACACTTTTCAACCCTAGCTAGGGTTAGGGTTAGCGATCCAACACAACGTATACGTTTTTTACTGTCAGTGCTGCATTCTGGGCCCCCAGTTAACTTTAGGATGAGTGATAATTTGCTCCTATCTGCACTTTTAGTTTTCGGACACTTTTGGCCACCTTTCAGTATATTGCCCCATTCACTGATTTTATCCCAAAAGTGAGCCAGATGAAAAGTGTGAAGAATACCTGTTCTAAGGGTTAAACTCTCTTCATTTTGTCATTTAAAGTGCAGCTAGTAGTGTAACTTTGGGCAAAATTCTATGGTTCTTTTAACCCTAACCCTAGCCAGGCATCAAAAGCTTGCCGATGTATGTACCATTTGAAAGCATTTTTCATCTCAATGAAAATTTGACTAAAGAAGACAGATTATTAAAGAAGATACATTTCCAAGAGGTTTTGAAAACTGTTTGGGTTGTTTGAGACTCATATTTTTGGGTTTGAGGAAAAAATTCAAATATCATGATTGGAGGGCTTCTGAGACACCATGCAGGAATGTACACTTTTCAACCCTAGCTAGGGTTAGGGTTAGCGATCCAACACGACGTAGAAGTTTTTTACTGTCAGTGCTGCATTCCGGGCCCCCAGTTAACTTTAGGATGAGTGATAATTTGCTCCTATCTGCACTTTTAGTTTTCGGACACTTTTGGCCACCTTTCAGTATATTGCCCCATTCACTGATTTTATCCCAAAAGTGAGCCAGATGAAAAGTGTGAAGAATACCCGTTCTAAGGGGTAAACTCTCTTCATTTTGTCATTTAAAGTGCAGCTAGAAGTGTAACTTTGGGCAAAATTCTATGGTTCTTTTAACCCTAACCCTAGCCAGGCATCAAAAGCTTGCCGATGTATGTCCCATTTGAAAGCATTTTTCATCTCAATGAAAATTTGACTAAAGAAGACAGATTATTAAAGAAGATACATTTCCAATAGGTTTTGAAAACCGTTTGGGTTGTTTGAGACTCAGATTTTTGGGTTTGAGGAAAAAATTCAAATCTCATGATTGGAGGGCTTCTGAGACACCCTGCAGGAATGTACACTTTTCAACCCTAGCTAGGGTTAGGGTTAGCGATAAAACACGACGTATACGTTTTTTACTGTCAGTGCTGCATTCCGGGCCCCCAGTTTACTTTAGGATGAGTGATAATTTGCTCCTATCTGCACTTTTAGTTTTCGGACACTTTTGGCCACCTTTCAGTATATTGCCCCATTCACTGATTTTATCCCAAAAGTGAGCCAGATGAAAAGTGTGAAGAATACCCGTTCTAAGGGGTAAACTCTCTTCATTTTGTCATTTAAAGTGCAGCTAGAAGTGTAACTTTGGGCAAAATTCTATGGTTCTTTTTACCCTAACCCTAGCCAGGCATCAAAAGCTTGCCGATGTATGTCCCATTTGAAAGCATTTTTCATCTCAATGAAAATTTGCCTAAAGAAGACAGATTATTAAAGAAGATACATTTCCAAGAGGTATTGAAAACTGTTTGGGTTGTTTGAGACTCATATTTTTGGGTTTGAGGAAAAAATTCAAATCTCATGATTGGAGGGCTTCTGAGACACCATGCAGCAATGTACACTTTTCAACCCTAGCTAGGGTTAGGGTAAGCGATAAAACACGACGTATACGTTTTTTACTGTCAGTGCTGCATTCCGGGCCCCCAGTTAACTTTAGGATGAGTGATAATTTGCTCCTATCTGCACTTTTAGTTTTCGGACACTTTTGGCCACCTTTCAGTATATTGCCCCATTCACTGATTTTATCCCAAAAGTGAGCCAGATGAAAAGTGTGAAGAATACCTGTTATAAGGGGTAAACTCTCTTCATTTTGTCATTTAAAGTGCAGCTAGAAGTGTAACTTTGGGCAAAATTCTATGGTTCTTTTAACCCTAACCCTAGCCAGGCATCAAAAGCTTGCCGATGTATGTACCATTTTAAAGCATTTTTCATCTCAATGAAAATTTGACTAAAGAAGACAGATTATTAAAGAAGATACATTTCCAAGAGGTTTTGAAAACTGTTTGGGTTGTTTGAGACTCATATTTTTGGGTTTGAGGAAAAAATTCAAATATCATGATTGGAGGGCTTCTGAGACACCATGCAGGAATGTACACTTTTCAACCCTAGCTAGGGTTAGGGTTAGCGATCCAACACGACGTAGAAGTTTTTTACTGTCAGTGCTGCATTCCGGGCCCCCAGTTAACTTTAGGATGAGTGATAATTTGCTCCTCTCTGCACTTTTAGTTTTCGGACACTTTTGGCCACCTTTCAGTATATTGCCCCATTCACTGATTTTATCCCAAAAGTGAGCCAGATGAAAAGTGTGAAGAATACCCGTTCTAAGGGGTAAACTCTCTTCATTTTGTCATTTAAAGTGCAGCTAGAAGTGTAACTTTGGGCAAAATTCTATGGTTCTTTTAACCCTAACCCTAGCCAGGCATCAAAAGCTTGCCGATGTATGTCCCATTTGAAAGCATTTTTCATCTCAATGAAAATTTGACTAAAGAAGACAGATTATTAAAGAAGATACATTTCCAAGAGGTTTTGAAAACTGTTTGGGTTGTTTGAGACTCATATTTTTGGGTTTGAGGAAAAAATTCAAATATCATGATTGGAGGGCTTCTGAGACACCATGCAGAAATGTACACTTTTCAACCCTAGCTAGGGTTAGGTTTAGCGATCCAACACGACGTATACGTTTTTTACTGTCAGTGCTGCATTCCGGGCCCCCAGTTAACTTTAGGATGAGTGATAATTTGCTCCTATCTGCACTTTTAGTTTTCGGACACTTTTGGCCACCTTTCAGTATATTGCCCCATTCACTGATTTTATCCCAAAAGTGAGCCAGATGAAAAGTGTGAAGAATACCCGTTCTAAGGGGTAAACTCTCTTCATTTTGTCATTTAAAGTGCAGCTAGAAGTGTAACTTTGGGCAAAATTCTATGGTTCTTTTTACCCTAACCCTAGCCAGGCATCAAAAGCTTGCCGATGTATGTACCATTTGAAAGCATTTTTCATCTCAATGAAAATTTGCCTAAAGAAGACAGATTATTAAAGGAGATACATTTCCAAGAGGTTTTGAAAACTGTTTGGGTTGTTTGAGACTCATATTTTTGGGTTTGAGATAAAAATTCAAATATCATGATTGGAGGGCTTCTGAGACACCATGCAGCAATGTACACTTTTCAACCCTAGCTAGGGTTAGGGTTAGCGATCCAACACAACGTATACGTTTTTTACTGTCAGTGCTGCATTCCGGGCCCCCAGTTAACTTTAGGATGAGTGATAATTTGCTCCTATCTGCACTTTTAGTTTTCGGACACTTTTGGCCACCTTTCAGTATATTGCCCCATTCACTGATTTTATCCCAAAAGTGAGCCAGATGAAAAGTGTGAAGAATACCTGTTCTAAGGGGTAAACTCTCTTCATTTTGTCATTTAAAGTGCAGCTAGAAGTGTAACTTTGGGCAAAATTCTATGGTTCTTTTAACCCTAACCCTAGCCAGGCATCAAAAGCTTGCCGATGTATGTCCCATTTGAAAGCATTTTTCATCTCAATGAAAATTTGACTAAAGAAGACAGATTATTAAAGAAGATACATTTCCAAGAGGTTTTGAAAACTGTTTGGGTTGTTTGAGACTCAGATTTTTGGGTTTGAGGAAAAAATTCAAATCTCATGATTGGAGGGCTTCTGAGACACCATGCAGCAATGTACACTTTTCAACCCTAGCTAGGGTTAGGGTTAGCGATCCAACACAACGTATACGTTTTTTACTGTCAGTGCTGCATTCTGGGCCCCCAGTTAACTTTAGGATGAGTGATAATTTGCTCCTATCTGCACTTTTAGTTTTCGGACACTTTTGGCCACCTTTCAGTATATTGCCCCATTCACTGATTTTATCCCAAAAGTGAGCCAGATGAAAAGTGTGAAGAATACCCGTTCTAAGGGGTAAACTCTCTTCATTTTGTCATTTAAAGTGCAGCTAGAAGTGTAACTTTGGGCAAAATTCTATGGTTCTTTTTACCCTAACCCTAGCCAGGCATCAAAAGCTTGCCGATGTATGTACCATTTGAAAGCATTTTTCATCTCAATGAAAATTTGCCTAAAGAAGACAGATTATTAAAGGAGATACATTTCCAAGAGGTTTTGAAAACTGTTTGGGTTGTTTGAGACTCATATTTTTGGGTTTGAGATAAAAATTCAAATATCATGATTGGAGGGCTTCTGAGACACCATGCAGCAATGTACACTTTTCAACCCTAGCTAGGGTTAGGGTTAGCGATCCAACACAACGTATACGTTTTTTACTGTCAGTGCTGCATTCCGGGCCCCCAGTTAACTTTAGGATGAGTGATAATTTGCTCCTATCTGCACTTTTAGTTTTCGGACACTTTTGGCCACCTTTCAGTATATTGCCCCATTCACTGATTTTATCCCAAAAGTGAGCCAGATGAAAAGTGTGAAGAATACCTGTTCTAAGGGGTAAACTCTCTTCATTTTGTCATTTAAAGTGCAGCTAGAAGTGTAACTTTGGGCAAAATTCTATGGTTCTTTTAACCCTAACCCTAGCCAGGCATCAAAAGCTTGCCGATGTATGTCCCATTTGAAAGCATTTTTCATCTCAATGAAAATTTGACTAAAGAAGACAGATTATTAAAGAAGATACATTTCCAAGAGGTTTTGAAAACTGTTTGGGTTGTTTGAGACTCAGATTTTTGGGTTTGAGGAAAAAATTCAAATCTCATGATTGGAGGGCTTCTGAGACACCATGCAGCAATGTACACTTTTCAACCCTAGCTAGGGTTAGGGTTAGCGATCCAACACAACGTATACGTTTTTTACTGTCAGTGCTGCATTCTGGGCCCCCAGTTAACTTTAGGATGAGTGATAATTTGCTCCTATCTGCACTTTTAGTTTTCGGACACTTTTGGCCACCTTTCAGTATATTGCCCCATTCACTGATTTTATCCCAAAAGTGAGCCAGATGAAAAGTGTGAAGAATACCTGTTCTAAGGGTTAAACTCTCTTCATTTTGTCATTTAAAGTGCAGCTAGTAGTGTAACTTTGGGCAAAATTCTATGGTTCTTTTAACCCTAACCCTAGCCATGCATCAAAAGCTTGCCGATGTATGTCCCATTTGAAAGCATTTTTCATCTCAATGAAAATTTGCCTAAAGAAGACAGATTATTAAAGAAGATACATTTCCAAGAGGTTTTGAAAACTGTTTGGGTTGTTTGAGACTCATATTTTTGGGTTTGAGGAAAAAATTCAAATCTCATGATTGGAGGGCTTCTGAGACACCATGCAGCAATGTACACTTTTCAACCCTAGCTAGGGTTAGGGTAAGCGATAAAACACGACGTATACGTTTTTTACTGTCAGTGCTGCATTCCGGGCCCCCAGTTAACTTTAGGATGAGTGATAATTTGCTCCTATCTGCACTTTTAGTTTTCGGACACTTTTGGCCACCTTTCAGTATATTGCCCCATTCACTGATTTTATCCCAAAAGTGAGCCAGATGAAAAGTGTGAAGAATACCTGTTATAAGGGGTAAACTCTCTTCATTTTGTCATTTAAAGTGCAGCTAGAAGTGTAACTTTGGGCAAAATTCTATGGTTCTTTTAACCCTAACCCTAGCCAGGCATCAAAAGCTTGCCGATGTATGTACCATTTTAAAGCATTTTTCATCTCAATGAAAATTTGACTAAAGAAGACAGATTATTAAAGAAGATACATTTCCAAGAGGTTTTGAAAACTGTTTGGGTTGTTTGAGACTCATATTTTTGGGTTTGAGGAAAAAATTCAAATATCATGATTGGAGGGCTTCTGAGACACCATGCAGGAATGTACACTTTTCAACCCTAGCTAGGGTTAGGGTTAGCGATCCAACACGACGTAGAAGTTTTTTACTGTCAGTGCTGCATTCCGGGCCCCCAGTTAACTTTAGGATGAGTGATAATTTGCTCCTATCTGCACTTTTAGTTTTCGGACACTTTTGGCCACCTTTCAGTATATTGCCCCATTCACTGATTTTATCCCAAAAGTGAGCCAGATGAAAAGTGTGAAGAATACCCGTTCTAAGGGGTAAACTCTCTTCATTTTGTCATTTAAAGTGCAGCTAGAAGTGTAACTTTGGGCAAAATTCTATGGTTCTTTTTACCCTAACCCTAGCCAGGCATCAAAAGCTTGCCGATGTATGTCCCATTTGAAAGCATTTTTCATCTCAATGAAAATTTGACTAAAGAAGACAGATTATTAAAGAAGATACATTTCCAAGAGGTTTTGAAAACTGTTTGGGTTGTTTGAGACTCAGATTTTTGGGTTTGAGGAAAAAATTCAAATCTCATGATTGGAGGGCTTCTGAGACACCATGCAGCAATGTACACTTTTCAACCCTAGCTAGGGTTAGGGTTAGCGATCCAACACAACGTATACGTTTTTTACTGTCAGTGCTGCATTCTGGGCCCCCAGTTAACTTTAGGATGAGTGATAATTTGCTCCTATCTGCACTTTTAGTTTTCGGACACTTTTGGCCACCTTTCAGTATATTGCCCCATTCACTGATTTTATCCCAAAAGTGAGCCAGATGAAAAGTGTGAAGAATACCTGTTCTAAGGGTTAAACTCTCTTCATTTTGTCATTTAAAGTGCAGCTAGTAGTGTAACTTTGGGCAAAATTCTATGGTTCTTTTAACCCTAACCCTAGCCAGGCATCAAAAGCTTGCCGATGTATGTACCATTTGAAAGCATTTTTCATCTCAATGAAAATTTGACTAAAGAAGACAGATTATTAAAGAAGATACATTTCCAAGAGGTTTTGAAAACTGTTTGGGTTGTTTGAGACTCATATTTTTGGGTTTGAGGAAAAAATTCAAATATCATGATTGGAGGGCTTCTGAGACACCATGCAGGAATGTACACTTTTCAACCCTAGCTAGGGTTAGGGTTAGCGATCCAACACGACGTAGAAGTTTTTTACTGTCAGTGCTGCATTCCGGGCCCCCAGTTAACTTTAGGATGAGTGATAATTTGCTCCTATCTGCACTTTTAGTTTTCGGACACTTTTGGCCACCTTTCAGTATATTGCCCCATTCACTGATTTTATCCCAAAAGAGAGCCAGATGAAAAGTGTGAAGAATACCCGTTCTAAGGGGTAAACTCTCTTCATTTTGTCATTTAAAGTGCAGCTAGAAGTGTAACTTTGGGCAAAATTCTATGGTTCTTTTAACCCTAACCCTAGCCAGGCATCAAAAGCTTGCCGATGTATGTCCCATTTGAAAGCATTTTTCATCTCAATGAAAATTTGACTAAAGAAGACAGATTATTAAAGAAGATACATTTCCAATAGGTTTTGAAAACCGTTTGGGTTGTTTGAGACTCAGATTTTTGGGTTTGAGGAAAAAATTCAAATCTCATGATTGGAGGGCTTCTGAGACACCCTGCAGGAATGTACACTTTTCAACCCTAGCTAGGGTTAGGGTTAGCGATAAAACACGACGTATACGTTTTTTACTGTCAGTGCTGCATTCCGGGCCCCCAGTTTACTTTAGGATGAGTGATAATTTGCTCCTATCTGCACTTTTAGTTTTCGGACACTTTTGGCCACCTTTCAGTATATTGCCCCATTCACTGATTTTATCCCAAAAGTGAGCCAGATGAAAAGTGTGAAGAATACCCGTTCTAAGGGGTAAACTCTCTTCATTTTGTCATTTAAAGTGCAGCTAGAAGTGTAACTTTGGGCAAAATTCTATGGTTCTTTTTACCCTAACCCTAGCCAGGCATCAAAAGCTTGCCGATGTATGTCCCATTTGAAAGCATTTTTCATCTCAATGAAAATTTGCCTAAAGAAGACAGATTATTAAAGAAGATACATTTCCAAGAGGTTTTGAAAACTGTTTGGGTTGTTTGAGACTCATATTTTTGGGTTTGAGGAAAAAATTCAAATCTCATGATTGGAGGGCTTCTGAGACACCATGCAGCAATGTACACTTTTCAACCCTAGCTAGGGTTAGGGTAAGCGATAAAACACGACGTATACGTTTTTTACTGTCAGTGCTGCATTCCGGGCCCCCAGTTAACTTTAGGATGAGTGATAATTTGCTCCTATCTGCACTTTTAGTTTTCGGACACTTTTGGCCACCTTTCAGTATATTGCCCCATTCACTGATTTTATCCCAAAAGTGAGCCAGATGAAAAGTGTGAAGAATACCTGTTATAAGGGGTAAACTCTCTTCATTTTGTCATTTAAAGTGCAGCTAGAAGTGTAACTTTGGGCAAAATTCTATGGTTCTTTTAACCCTAACCCTAGCCAGGCATCAAAAGCTTGCCGATGTATGTACCATTTTAAAGCATTTTTCATCTCAATGAAAATTTGACTAAAGAAGACAGATTATTAAAGAAGATACATTTCCAAGAGGTTTTGAAAACTGTTTGGGTTGTTTGAGACTCATATTTTTGGGTTTGAGGAAAAAATTCAAATATCATGATTGGAGGGCTTCTGAGACACCATGCAGGAATGTACACTTTTCAACCCTAGCTAGGGTTAGGGTTAGCGATCCAACACGACGTAGAAGTTTTTTACTGTCAGTGCTGCATTCCGGGCCCCCAGTTAACTTTAGGATGAGTGATAATTTGCTCCTCTCTGCACTTTTAGTTTTCGGACACTTTTGGCCACCTTTCAGTATATTGCCCCATTCACTGATTTTATCCCAAAAGTGAGCCAGATGAAAAGTGTGAAGAATACCCGTTCTAAGGGGTAAACTCTCTTCATTTTGTCATTTAAAGTGCAGCTAGAAGTGTAACTTTGGGCAAAATTCTATGGTTCTTTTAACCCTAACCCTAGCCAGGCATCAAAAGCTTGCCGATGTATGTCCCATTTGAAAGCATTTTTCATCTCAATGAAAATTTGACTAAAGAAGACAGATTATTAAAGAAGATACATTTCCAAGAGGTTTTGAAAACTGTTTGGGTTGTTTGAGACTCATATTTTTGGGTTTGAGGAAAAAATTCAAATATCATGATTGGAGGGCTTCTGAGACACCATGCAGAAATGTACACTTTTCAACCCTAGCTAGGGTTAGGTTTAGCGATCCAACACGACGTATACGTTTTTTACTGTCAGTGCTGCATTCCGGGCCCCCAGTTAACTTTAGGATGAGTGATAATTTGCTCCTATCTGCACTTTTAGTTTTCGGACACTTTTGGCCACCTTTCAGTATATTGCCCCATTCACTGATTTTATCCCAAAAGTGAGCCAGATGAAAAGTGTGAAGAATACCCGTTCTAAGGGGTAAACTCTCTTCATTTTGTCATTTAAAGTGCAGCTAGAAGTGTAACTTTGGGCAAAATTCTATGGTTCTTTTTACCCTAACCCTAGCCAGGCATCAAAAGCTTGCCGATGTATGTACCATTTGAAAGCATTTTTCATCTCAATGAAAATTTGCCTAAAGAAGACAGATTATTAAAGGAGATACATTTCCAAGAGGTTTTGAAAACTGTTTGGGTTGTTTGAGACTCATATTTTTGGGTTTGAGATAAAAATTCAAATATCATGATTGGAGGGCTTCTGAGACACCATGCAGCAATGTACACTTTTCAACCCTAGCTAGGGTTAGGGTTAGCGATCCAACACAACGTATACGTTTTTTACTGTCAGTGCTGCATTCCGGGCCCCCAGTTAACTTTAGGATGAGTGATAATTTGCTCCTATCTGCACTTTTAGTTTTCGGACACTTTTGGCCACCTTTCAGTATATTGCCCCATTCACTGATTTTATCCCAAAAGTGAGCCAGATGAAAAGTGTGAAGAATACCTGTTCTAAGGGGTAAACTCTCTTCATTTTGTCATTTAAAGTGCAGCTAGAAGTGTAACTTTGGGCAAAATTCTATGGTTCTTTTAACCCTAACCCTAGCCAGGCATCAAAAGCTTGCCGATGTATGTCCCATTTGAAAGCATTTTTCATCTCAATGAAAATTTGACTAAAGAAGACAGATTATTAAAGAAGATACATTTCCAAGAGGTTTTGAAAACTGTTTGGGTTGTTTGAGACTCAGATTTTTGGGTTTGAGGAAAAAATTCAAATCTCATGATTGGAGGGCTTCTGAGACACCATGCAGCAATGTACACTTTTCAACCCTAGCTAGGGTTAGGGTTAGCGATCCAACACAACGTATACGTTTTTTACTGTCAGTGCTGCATTCTGGGCCCCCAGTTAACTTTAGGATGAGTGATAATTTGCTCCTATCTGCACTTTTAGTTTTCGGACACTTTTGGCCACCTTTCAGTATATTGCCCCATTCACTGATTTTATCCCAAAAGTGAGCCAGATGAAAAGTGTGAAGAATACCTGTTCTAAGGGTTAAACTCTCTTCATTTTGTCATTTAAAGTGCAGCTAGTAGTGTAACTTTGGGCAAAATTCTATGGTTCTTTTAACCCTAACCCTAGCCAGGCATCAAAAGCTTGCCGATGTATGTACCATTTGAAAGCATTTTTCATCTCAATGAAAATTTGACAAAGAAGACAGATTATTAAAGAAGATACATTTCCAAGAGGTTTTGAAAACTGTTTGGGTTGTTTGAGACTCAGATTTTTGGGTTTGAGGAAAAAATTCAAATCTCATGATTGGAGGGCTTCTGAGACACCCTGCAGGAATGTACACTTTTCAACCCTAGCTAGGGTTAGGGTTAGCGATAAAACACGACGTATACGTTTTTTACTGTCAGTGCTGCATTCCGGGCCCCCAGTTAACTTTAGGATGAGTGATAATTTGCTCCTATCTGCACTTTTAGTTTTCGGACACTTTTGGCCACCTTTCAGTATATTGCCCCATTCACTGATTTTATCCCAAAAGTGAGCCAGATGAAAAGTGTGAAGAATACCTGTTATAAGGGGTAAACTCTCTTCATTTTGTCATTTAAAGTGCAGCTAGAAGTGTAACTTTGGGCAAAATTCTATGGTTCTTTTAACCCTAACCCTAGCCAGGCATCAAAAGCTTGCCGATGTATGTACCATTTTAAAGCATTTTTCATCTCAATGAAAATTTGACTAAAGAAGACAGATTATTAAAGAAGATACATTTCCAAGAGGTTTTGAAAACTGTTTGGGTTGTTTGAGACTCATATTTTTGGGTTTGAGGAAAAAATTCAAATATCATGATTGGAGGGCTTCTGAGACACCATGCAGGAATGTACACTTTTCAACCCTAGCTAGGGTTAGGGTTAGCGATCCAACACGACGTAGAAGTTTTTTACTGTCAGTGCTGCATTCCGGGCCCCCAGTTAACTTTAGGATGAGTGATAATTTGCTCCTATCTGCACTTTTAGTTTTCGGACACTTTTGGCCACCTTTCAGTATATTGCCCCATTCACTGATTTTATCCCAAAAGTGAGCCAGATGAAAAGTGTGAAGAATACCCGTTCTAAGGGGTAAACTCTCTTCATTTTGTCATTTAAAGTGCAGCTAGAAGTGTAACTTTGGGCAAAATTCTATGGTTCTTTTAACCCTAACCCTAGCCAGGCATCAAAAGCTTGCCGATGTATGTCCCATTTGAAAGCATTTTTCATCTCAATGAAAATTTGACTAAAGAAGACAGATTATTAAAGAAGATACATTTCCAATAGGTTTTGAAAACCGTTTGGGTTGTTTGAGACTCAGATTTTTGGGTTTGAGGAAAAAATTCAAATCTCATGATTGGAGGGCTTCTGAGACACCCTGCAGGAATGTACACTTTTAAACCCTAGCTAGGGTTAGGGTTAGCGATAAAACACGACGTATACGTTTTTTACTGTCAGTGCTGCATTCCGGGCCCCCAGTTTACTTTAGGATGAGTGATAATTTGCTCCTATCTGCACTTTTAGTTTTCGGACACTTTTGGCTACCTTTCAGTATATTGCCCCATTCACTGATTTTATCCCAAAAGTGAGCCAGATGAAAAGTGTGAAGAATACCCGTTCTAAGGGGTAAACTCTCTTCATTTTGTCATTTAAAGTGCAGCTAGAAGTGTAACTTTGGGCAAAATTCTATGGTTCTTTTTACCCTAACCCTAGCCAGGCATCAAAAGCTTGCCGATGTATGTCCCATTTGAAAGCATTTTTCATCTCAATGAAAATTTGCCTAAAGAAGACAGATTATTAAAGAAGATACATTTCCAAGAGGTTTTGAAAACTGTTTGGGTTGTTTGAGACTCATATTTTTGGGTTTGAGGAAAAAATTCAAATCTCATGATTGGAGGGCTTCTGAGACACCATGCAGCAATGTACACTTTTCAACCCTAGCTAGGGTTAGGGTAAGCGATAAAACACGACGTATACGTTTTTTACTGTCAGTGCTGCATTCCGGGCCCCCAGTTAACTTTAGGATGAGTGATAATTTGCTCCTATCTGCACTTTTAGTTTTCGGACACTTTTGGCCACCTTTCAGTATATTGCCCCATTCACTGATTTTATCCCAAAAGTGAGCCAGATGAAAAGTGTGAAGAATACCTGTTATAAGGGGTAAACTCTCTTCATTTTGTCATTTAAAGTGCAGCTAGAAGTGTAACTTTGGGCAAAATTCTATGGTTCTTTTAACCCTAACCCTAGCCAGGCATCAAAAGCTTGCCGATGTATGTCCCATTTGAAAGCATTTTTCATCTCAATGAAAATTTGACTAAAGAAGACAGATTATTAAAGAAGATACATTTCCAAGAGGTTTTGAAAACTGTTTGGGTTGTTTGAGACTCATATTTTTGGGTTTGAGGAAAAAATTCAAATATCATGATTGGAGGGCTTCTGAGACACCATGCAGGAATGTACACTTTTCAACCCTAGCTAGGGTTAGGGTTAGCGACCCAACACGACGTAGAAGTTTTTTACTGTCAGTGCTGCATTCCGGGCCCCCAGTTAACTTTAGGATGAGTGATAATTTGCTCCTATCTGCACTTTTAGTTTTCGGACACTTTTGGCCACCTTTCAGTATATTGCCCCATTCACTGATTTTATCCCAAAAGTGAGCCAGATGAAAAGTGTGAAGAATACCCGTTCTAAGGGGTAAACTCTCTTCATTTTGTCATTTAAAGTGCAGCTAGAAGTGTAACTTTGGGCAAAATTCTATGGTTCTTTTAACCCTAACCCTAGCCAGGCATCAAAAGCTTGCCGATGTATGTCCCATTTGAAAGCATTTTTCATCTCAATGAAAATTTGACTAAAGAAGACAGATTATTAAAGAAGACACATTTCCAAGAGGTTTTGAAAACTGTTTGGGTTGTTTGAGACTCAGATTTTTGGGTTTGAGGAAAAAATTCAAATCTCATGATTGGAGGGCTTCTGAGACACCATGCAGAAATGTACACTTTTCAACCCTAGCTAGGGTTAGGTTTAGCGATCCAACACGACGTATACGTTTTTTACTGTCAGTGCTGCATTCCGGGCCCCCAGTTAACTTTAGGATGAGTGATAATTTGCTCCTATCTGCACTTTTAGTTTTCGGACACTTTTGGCCACCTTTCAGTATATTGCCCCATTCACTGATTTTATCCCAAAAGTGAGCCAGATGAAAAGTGTGAAGAATACCCGTTCTAAGGGGTAAACTCTCTTCATTTTGTCATTTAAAGTGCAGCTAGAAGTGTAACTTTGGGCAAAATTCTATGGTTCTTTTAACCCTAACCCTAGCCAGGCATCAAAAGCTTGCCGATGTATGTACCATTTTAAAGCATTTTTCATCTCAATGAAAATTTGACTAAAGAAGACAGATTATTAAAGAAGATACATTTCCAAGAGGTTTTGAAAACTGTTTGGGTTGTTTGAGACTCATATTTTTGGGTTTGAGGAAAAAATTCAAATATCATGATTGGAGGGCTTCTGAGACACCATGCAGGAATGTACACTTTTCAACCCTAGCTAGGGTTAGGGTTAGCGATCCAACACGACGTAGAAGTTTTTTACTGTCAGTGCTGCATTCCGGGCCCCCAGTTAACTTTAGGATGAGTGATAATTTGCTCCTATCTGCACTTTTAGTTTTCGGACACTTTTGGCCACCTTTCAGTATATTGCCCCATTCACTGATTTTATCCCAAAAGTGAGCCAGATGAAAAGTGTGAAGAATACCCGTTCTAAGGGGTAAACTCTCTTCATTTTGTCATTTAAAGTGCAGCTAGAAGTGTAACTTTGGGCAAAATTCTATGGTTCTTTTTACCCTAACCCTAGCCAGGCATCAAAAGCTTGCCGATGTATGTCCCATTTGAAAGCATTTTTCATCTCAATGAAAATTTGCCTAAAGAAGACAGATTATTAAAGAAGATACATTTCCAAGAGGTTTTGAAAACTGTTTGGGTTGTTTGAGACTCATATTTTTGGGTTTGAGGAAAAAATTCAAATCTCATGATTGGAGGGCTTCTGAGACACCATGCAGCAATGTACACTTTTCAACCCTAGCTAGGGTTAGGGTAAGCGATAAAACACGACGTATACGTTTTTTACTGTCAGTGCTGCATTCCGGGCCCCCAGTTAACTTTAGGATGAGTGATAATTTGCTCCTATCTGCACTTTTAGTTTTCGGACACTTTTGGCCACCTTTCAGTATATTGCCCCATTCACTGATTTTATCCCAAAAGTGAGCCAGATGAAAAGTGTGAAGAATACCCGTTCTAAGGGGTAAACTCTCTTCATTTTGTCATTTAAAGTGCAGCTAGAAGTGTAACTTTGGGCAAAATTCTATGGTTCTTTTTACTCTAACCCTAGCCAGGCATCAAAATCTTGCCGATGTATGTCCCATTTGAAAGCATTTTTCATCTCAATGAAAATTTGCCTAAAGAAGACAGATTATTAAAGAAGATACATTTCCAAGAGGTTTTGAAAACTGTTTGGGTTGTTTGAGACTCATATTTTTGGGTTTGAGGAAAAAATTCAAATATCATGATTGGAGGGCTTCTGAGACACCATGCAGCAATGTACACTTTTCAACCCTAGCTAGGGTTAGGGTTAGCGATCCAACACAACGTATACGTTTTTTACTGTCAGTGCTGCATTCCGGGCCCCCAGTTAACTTTAGGATGAGTGATAATTTGCTCCTATCTGCACTTTTAGTTTTCGGACACTTTTGGCCACCTTTCAGTATATTGCCCCATTCACTGATTTTATCCCAAAAGTGAGCCAGATGAAAAGTGTGAAGAATACCCGTTCTAAGGGGTAAACTCTCTTCATTTTGTCATTTAAAGTGCAGCTAGAAGTGTAACTTTGGGCAAAATTCTATGGTTCTTTTAACCCTAACCCTAGCCAGGCATCAAAAGCTTGCCGATGTATGTCCCATTTGAAAGCATTTTTCATCTCAATGAAAATTTGACTAAAGAAGACAGATTATTAAAGAAGATACATTTCCAAGAGGTTTTGAAAACCGTTTGGGTTGTTTGAGACTCAGATTTTTGGGTTTGAGGAAAAAATTCAAATCTCATGATTGGAGGGCTTCTGAGACACCATGCAGAAATGTACACTTTTCAACCCTAGCTAGGGTTAGGTTTAGCGATCCAACACGACGTATACGTTTTTTACTGTCAGTGCTGCATTCCGGGCCCCCAGTTAACTTTAGGATGAGTGATAATTTGCTCCTATCTGCACTTTTAGTTTTCGGACACTTTTGGCCACCTTTCAGTATATTGCCCCATTCACTGATTTTATCCCAAAAGTGAGCCAGATGAAAAGTGTGAAGAATACCCGTTCTAAGGGGTAAACTCTCTTCATTTTGTCATTTAAAGTGCAGCTAGAAGTGTAACTTTGGGCAAAATTCTATGGTTCTTTTAACCCTAACCCTAGCCAGGCATCAAAAGCTTGCCGATGTATGTCCCATTTGAAAGCATTTTTCATCTCAATGAAAATTTGACTAAAGAAGACAGGTTATTAAAGAAGATACATTTCCAAGAGGTTTTGAAAACCGTTTGGGTTGTTTGAGACTCAGATTTTTGGGTTTGAGGAAAAAATTCAAATCTCATGATTGGAGGGCTTCTGAGACACCATGCAGAAATGTACACTTTTCAACCCTAGCTAGGGTTAGGTTTAGCGATCCAACACGACGTATACGTTTTTTACTGTCAGTGCTGCATTCCGGGCCCCCAGTTAACTTTAGGATGAGTGATAATTTGCTCCTATCTGCACTTTTAGTTTTCGGACACTTTTGGCCACCTTTCAGTATATTGCCCCATTCACTGATTTTATCCCAAAAGTGAGCCAGATGAAAAGTGTGAAGAATACCCGTTCTAAGGGGTAAACTCTCTTCATTTTGTCATTTAAAGTGCAGCTAGTAGTGTAACTTTGGGCAAAATTCTATGGTTCTTTTAACCCTAACCCTAGCCAGGCATCAAAAGCTTGCCGATGTATGTACCATTTGAAAGCATTTTTCATCTCAATGAAAATTTGACTAAAGAAGACAGATTATTAAAGAAGATACATTTCCAAGAGGTTTTGAAAACTGTTTGGGTTGTTTGAAACTCATATTTTTGGGTTTGAGGAAAAAATTCAAATATCATGATTGGAGGGCTTCTGAGACACCATGCAGCAATGTACACTTTTCAACCCTAGCTAGGGTTAGGGTTAGCGATCCAACACAACGTATACGTTTTTTACTGTCAGTGCTGCATTCCGGGCCCCCAGTTAACTTTAGGATGAGTGATAATTTGTTCCTATCTGCACTTTTAGTTTTCGGACACTTTTGGCCACCTTTCAGTATATTGCCCCATTCACTGATTTTATCCCAAAAGTGAGCCATATGAAAAGTGTGAAGAATACCCGTTCTAAGGGGTAAACTCTCTTCATTTTGTCATTTAAAGTGCAGCTAGAAGTGTAACTTTGGGCAAAATTCTATGGTTCTTTTTACCCTAACCCTAGCCAGGCATCAAAATCTTGCCGATGTATGTCCCATTTGAAAGCATTTTTCATCTCAATGAAAATTTGCCTAAAGAAGACAGATTATTAAAGAAGATACATTTCCAAGAGGTTTTGAAAACTGTTTGGGTTGTTTGAGACTCATATTTTTGGGTTTGAGGAAAAAATTCAAATATCATGATTGGAGGGCTTCTGAGACACCATGCAGCAATGTACACTTTTCAACCCTAGCTAGGGTTAGGGTTAGCGATCCAACACAACGTATACGTTTTTTACTGTCAGTGCTGCATTCCGGGCCCCCAGTTAACTTTAGGATGAGTGATAATTTGCTCCTATCTGCACTTTTAGTTTTCGGACACTTTTGGCCACCTTTCAGTATATTGCCCCATTCACTGATTTTATCCCAAAAGTGAGCCAGATGAAAAGTGTGAAGAATACCCGTTCTAAGGGGTAAACTCTCTTCATTTTGTCATTTAAAGTGCAGCTAGAAGTGTAACTTTGGGCAAAATTCTATGGTTCTTTTAACCCTAACCCTAGCCAGGCATCAAAAGCTTGCCGATGTATGTACCATTTGAAAGCATTTTTCATCTCAATGAAAATTTGACTAAAGAAGACAGATTATTAAAGAAGATACATTTCCAAGAGGTTTTGAAAACTGTTTGGGTTGTTTGAGACTCATATTTTTGGGTTTGAGGAAAAAATTCAAATATCATGATTGGAGGGCTTCTGAGACACCATGCAGAAATGTACACTTTTCAACCCTAGCTAGGGTTAGGTTTAGCGATCCAACACGACGTATACGTTTTTTACTGTCAGTGCTGCATTCCGGGCCCCCAGTTAACTTTAGGATGAGTGATAATTTGCTCCTATCTGCACTTTTAGTTTTCGGACACTTTTGGCCACCTTTCAGTATATTGCCCCATTCACTGATTTTATCCCAAAAGTGAGCCATATGAAAAGTGTGAAGAATACCCGTTCTAAGGGGTAAACTCTCTTCATTTTGTCATTTAAAGTGCAGCTAGAAGTGTAACTTTGGGCAAAATTCTATGGTTCTTTTTACCCTAACCCTAGCCAGGCATCAAAATCTTGCCGATGTATGTCCCATTTGAAAGCATTTTTCATCTCAATGAAAATTTGCCTAAAGAAGACAGATTATTAAAGAAGATACATTTCCAAGAGGTTTTGAAAACTGTTTGGGTTGTTTGAGACTCATATTTTTGGGTTTGAGGAAAAAATTCAAATATCATGATTGGAGGGCTTCTGAGACACCATGCAGCAATGTACACTTTTCAACCCTAGCTAGGGTTAGGGTTAGCGATCCAACACAACGTATACGTTTTTTACTGTCAGTGCTGCATTCCGGGCCCCCAGTTAACTTTAGGATGAGTGATAATTTGCTCCTATCTGCACTTTTAGTTTTCGGACACTTTTGGCCACCTTTCAGTATATTGCCCCATTCACTGATTTTATCCCAAAAGTGAGCCAGATGAAAAGTGTGAAGAATACCCGTTCTAAGGGGTAAACTCTCTTCATTTTGTCATTTAAAGTGCAGCTAGAAGTGTAACTTTGGGCAAAATTCTATGGTTCTTTTAACCCTAACCCTAGCCAGGCATCAAAAGCTTGCCGATGTATGTACCATTTGAAAGCATTTTTCATCTCAATGAAAATTTGACTAAAGAAGACAGATTATTAAAGAAGATACATTTCCAAGAGGTTTTGAAAACTGTTTGGGTTGTTTGAGACTCATATTTTTGGGTTTGAGGAAAAAATTCAAATATCATGATTGGAGGGCTTCTGAGACACCATACAGAAATGTACACTTTTCAACCCTAGCTAGGGTTAGGTTTAGCAATCCAACACGACGTATACGTTTTTTACTGTCAGTGCTGCATTCCGGGCCCCCAGTTAACTTTAGGATGAGTGATAATTTGCTCCTATCTGCACTTTTAGTTTTCGGACACTTTTGGCCACCTTTCAGTATATTGCCCCATTCACTGATTTTATCCCAAAAGTGAGCCAGATGAAAAGTGTGAAGAATACCTGTTCTAAGGGGTAAACTCTCTTCATTTTGTCATTTAAAGTGCAGCTAGAAGTGTAACTTTGGGCAAAATTCTATGGTTCTTTTAACCCTAACCCTAGCCAGGCATCAAAAGCTTGCCGATGTATGTACCATTTGAAAGCATTTTTCATCTCAATGAAAATTTGACTAAAGAAGACAGATTCTTAAAGAAGATACATTTCCAAGAGGTTTTGAAAACTGTTTGGGTTGTTTGAAACTCAGATTTTTGGGTTTGAGGAAAAAATTCAAATCTCATGATTGGAGGGCTTCTGAGACACCCTGCAGCAATGTACACTTTTCAACCCTAGCTAGGGTTAGGGTTAGCGATCCAACACGACGTATACGTTTTTTACTGTCAGTGCTGCATTCCGGGCCCCCAGTTAACTTTAGGATGAGTGATAATTTGCTCCTATCTGCACTTTTAGTTTTCGGACACTTTTGGCCACCTTTCAGTATATTGCCCCATTCACTGATTTTATCCCAAAAGTGAACCAGATGAAAAGTGTGAAGAATACCCGTTCTAAGGGGTAAACTCTCTTCATTTTGTCATTTAAAGTGCAGCTAGAAGTGTAACTTTGGGCAAAATTCTATGGTTCTTTTAACCCTAACCCTAGCCAGGCATCAAAAGCTTGCCGATGTATGTCCCATTTGAAAGCATTTTTCATCTCAATGAAAATTTGACTAAAGAAGACAGATTATTAAAGAAGATACATTTCCAAGAGGTTTTGAAAACTGTTTGGGTTGTTTGAGACTCATATTTTTGGGTTTGAGGAAAAAATTCAAATATCATGATTGGAGGGCTTCTGAGACACCATGCAGAAATGTACACTTTTCAACCCTAGCTAGGGTTAGGTTTAGCGATCCAACACGACGTATACGTTTTTTACTGTCAGTGCTGCATTCCGGGCCCCCAGTTAACTTTAGGATGAGTGATAATTTGCTCCTATCTGCACTTTTAGTTTTCGGACACTTTTGGCCACCTTTCAGTATATTGCCCCATTCACTGATTTTATCCCAAAAGTGAGCCAGATGAAAAGTGTGAAGAATACCCGTTCTAAGGTGTAAACTCTCTTCATTTTGTCATTTAAAGTGCAGCTAGAAGTGTAACTTTGGGCAAAATTCTATGGTTCTTTTAACCCTAACCCTAGCCAGGCATCAAAAGCTTGCCGATGTATGTCCCATTTGAAAGCATTTTTCATCTCAATGAAAATTTGACTAAAGAAGACAGATTATTAAAGAAGATACATTTCCAAGAGGTTTTGAAAACTGTTTGGGTTGTTTGAGACTCATATTTTTGGGTTTGAGGAAAAAATTCAAATATCATGAATGGAGGGCTTCTGAGACACCATGCAGAAATGTACACTTTTCAACCCTAGCTAGGGTTAGGTTTAGCGATCCAACACGACGTATACGTTTTTTACTGTCAGTGCTGCATTCCGGGCCCCCAGTTAACTTTAGGATGAGTGATAATTTGCTCCTATCTGCACTTTTAGTTTTCGGACACTTTTGGCCACCTTTCAGTATATTGCCCCATTCACTGATTTTATCCCAAAAGTGAACCAGATGAAAAGTGTGAAGAATACCCGTTCTAAGGGGTAAACTCTCTTCATTTTGTCATTTAAAGTGCAGCTAGAAGTGTAACTTTGGGCAAAATTCTATGGTTCTTTTAACCCTAACCCTAGCCAGGCATCAAAAGCTTGCCGATGTATGTCCCATTTGAAAGCATTTTTCATCTCAATGAAAATTTGACTAAAGAAGACAGATTATTAAAGAAGATACATTTCCAAGAGGTTTTGAAAACTGTTTGGGTTGTTTGAGACTCATATTTTTGGGTTTGAGGAAAAAATTCAAATATCATGATTGGAGGGCTTCTGAGACACCATGCAGAAATGTACACTTTTCAACCCTAGCTAGGGTTAGGTTTAGCGATCCAACACGACGTATACGTTTTTTACTGTCAGTGCTGCATTCCGGGCCCCCAGTTAACTTTAGGATGAGTGATAATTTGCTCCTATCTGCACTTTTAGTTTTCGGACACTTTTGGCCACCTTTCAGTATATTGCCCCATTCACTGATTTTATCCCAAAAGTGAGCCAGATGAAAAGTGTGAAGAATACCCGTTCTAAGGGGTAAACTCTCTTCATTTTGTCATTTAAAGTGCAGCTAGAAGTGTAACTTTGGGCAAAATTCTATGGTTCTTTTTACCCTAACCCTAGCCAGGCATCAAAAGCTTGCCGATGTATGTCCCATTTGAAAGCATTTTTCATCTCAATGAAAATTTGCCTAAAGAAGACAGATTATTAAAGAAGATACATTTCCAAGAGGTTTTGAAAACTGTTTGGGTTGTTTGAGACTCAGATTTTTGGGTTTGAGGAAAAAATTCAAATCTTATGATTGGAGGGCTTCTGAGACACCCTGCAGCAATGTACACTTTTCAACCCTAGCTAGGGTTAGGGTTAGCGATAAAACACGACGTATACGTTTTTTACTGTCAGTGCTGCATTCCGGGCCCCCAGTTAACTTTAGGATGAGTGATAATTTGCTCCTATCTGCACTTTTAGTTTTCGGACACTTTTGGCCACCTTTCAGTATATTGCCCCATTCACTGATTTTATCCCAAAAGTGAGCCAGATGAAAAGTGTGAAGAATACCCGTTCTAAGGGGTAAACTCTCTTCATTTTGTCATTTAAAGTGCAGCTAGAAGTGTAACTTTGGGCAAAATTCTATGGTTCTTTTTACCCTAACCCTAGCCAGGCATCAAAAGCTTGCCGATGTATGTCCCATTTGAAAGCATTTTTCATCTCAATGAAAATTTGCCTAAAGAAGACAGATTATTAAAGAAGATACATTTCCAAGAGGTTTTGAAAACTGTTTGGGTTGTTTGAGACTCATATTTTTGGGTTTGAGGAAAAAATTCAAATATCATGATTGGAGGGCTTCTGAGACACCATGCAGCAATGTACACTTTTCAACCCTAGCTAGGGTTAGGGTTAGCGATCCAACACAACGTATACGTTTTTTACTGTCAGTGCTGCATTCCGGGCCCCCAGTTAACTTTAGGATGAGTGATAATTTGCTCCTATCTGCACTTTTAGTTTTCGGACACTTTTGGCCACCTTTCAGTATATTGCCCCATTCACTGATTTTATCCCAAAAGTGAGCCAGATGAAAAGTGTGAAGAATACCCGTTCTAAGGGGTAAACTCTCTTCATTTTGTCATTTAAAGTGCAGCTAGAAGTGTAACTTTGGGCAAAATTCTATGGTTCTTTTAACCCTAACCCTAGCCAGGCATCAAAAGCTTGCCGATGTATGTCCCATTTGAAAGCATTTTTCATCTCAATGAAAATTTGACTAAAGAAGACAGATTATTAAAGAAGATACATTTCCAAGAGGTTTTGAAAACTGTTTGGGTTGTTTGAGACTCATATTTTTGGGTTTGAGGAAAAAATTCAAATATCATGAATGGAGGGCTTCTGAGACACCATGCAGAAATGTACACTTTTCAACCCTAGCTAGGTTTAGGTTTAGCGATCCAACACGACGTATACGTTTTTTACTGTCAGTGCTGCATTCCGGGCCCCCAGTTAACTTTAGGATGAGTGATAATTTGCTCCTATCTGCACTTTTAGTTTTCGGACACTTTTGGCCACCTTTCAGTATATTGCCCCATTCACTGATTTTATCCCAAAAGTGAACCAGATGAAAAGTGTGAAGAATACCCGTTCTAAGGGGTAAACTCTCTTCATTTTGTCATTTAAAGTGCAGCTAGAAGTGTAACTTTGGGCAAAATTCTATGGTTCTTTTAACCCTAACCCTAGCCAGGCATCAAAAGCTTGCCGATGTATGTCCCATTTGAAAGCATTTTTCATCTCAATGAAAATTTGACTAAAGAAGACAGATTATTAAAGAAGATACATTTCCAAGAGGTTTTGAAAACTGTTTGGGTTGTTTGAGACTCATATTTTTGGGTTTGAGGAAAAAATTCAAATATCATGATTGGAGGGCTTCTGAGACACCATGCAGAAATGTACACTTTTCAACCCTAGCTAGGGTTAGGTTTAGCGATCCAACACGACGTATACGTTTTTTACTGTCAGTGCTGCATTCCGGGCCCCCAGTTAACTTTAGGATGAGTGATAATTTGCTCCTATCTGCACTTTTAGTTTTCGGACACTTTTGGCCACCTTTCAGTATATTGCCCCATTCACTGATTTTATCCCAAAAGTGAGCCAGATGAAAAGTGTGAAGAATACCCGTTCTAAGGTGTAAACTCTCTTCATTTTGTCATTTAAAGTGCAGCTAGAAGTGTAACTTTGGGCAAAATTCTATGGTTCTTTTAACCCTAACCCTAGCCAGGCATCAAAAGCTTGCCGATGTATGTCCCATTTGAAAGCATTTTTCATCTCAATGAAAATTTGACTAAAGAAGACAGATTATTAAAGAAGATACATTTCCAAGAGGTTTTGAAAACTGTTTGGGTTGTTTGAGACTCATATTTTTGGGTTTGAGGAAAAAATTCAAATATCATGAATGGAGGGCTTCTGAGACACCATGCAGAAATGTACACTTTTCAACCCTAGCTAGGGTTAGGTTTAGCGATCCAACACGACGTATACGTTTTTTACTGTCAGTGCTGCATTCCGGGCCCCCAGTTAACTTTAGGATGAGTGATAATTTGCTCCTATCTGCACTTTTAGTTTTCGGACACTTTTGGCCACCTTTCAGTATATTGCCCCATTCACTGATTTTATCCCAAAAGTGAACCAGATGAAAAGTGTGAAGAATACCCGTTCTAAGGGGTAAACTCTCTTCATTTTGTCATTTAAAGTGCAGCTAGAAGTGTAACTTTGGGCAAAATTCTATGGTTCTTTTAACCCTAACCCTAGCCAGGCATCAAAAGCTTGCCGATGTATGTCCCATTTGAAAGCATTTTTCATCTCAATGAAAATTTGACTAAAGAAGACAGATTATTAAAGAAGATACATTTCCAAGAGGTTTTGAAAACTGTTTGGGTTGTTTGAGACTCATATTTTTGGGTTTGAGGAAAAAATTCAAATATCATGATTGGAGGGCTTCTGAGACACCATGCAGAAATGTACACTTTTCAACCCTAGCTAGGGTTAGGTTTAGCGATCCAACACGACGTATACGTTTTTTACTGTCAGTGCTGCATTCCGGGCCCCCAGTTAACTTTAGGATGAGTGATAATTTGCTCCTATCTGCACTTTTAGTTTTCGGACACTTTTGGCCACCTTTCAGTATATTGCCCCATTCACTGATTTTATCCCAAAAGTGAGCCAGATGAAAAGTGTGAAGAATACCCGTTCTAAGGGGTAAACTCTCTTCATTTTGTCATTTAAAGTGCAGCTAGAAGTGTAACTTTGGGCAAAATTCTATGGTTCTTTTTACCCTAACCCTAGCCAGGCATCAAAAGCTTGCCGATGTATGTCCCATTTGAAAGCATTTTTCATCTCAATGAAAATTTGCCTAAAGAAGACAGATTATTAAAGAAGATACATTTCCAAGAGGTTTTGAAAACTGTTTGGGTTGTTTGAGACTCAGATTTTTGGGTTTGAGGAAAAAATTCAAATCTTATGATTGGAGGGCTTCTGAGACACCCTGCAGCAATGTACACTTTTCAACCCTAGCTAGGGTTAGGGTTAGCGATAAAACACGACGTATACGTTTTTTACTGTCAGTGCTGCATTCCGGGCCCCCAGTTAACTTTAGGATGAGTGATAATTTGCTCATATCTGCACTTTTAGTTTTCGGACACTTTTGGCCACCTTTCAGTATATTGCCCCATTCACTGATTTTATCCCAAAAGTGAGCCAGATGAAAAGTGTGAAGAATACCCGTTCTAAGGGGTAAACTCTCTTCATTTTGTCATTTAAAGTGCAGCTAGAAGTGTAACTTTGGGCAAAATTCTATGGTTCTTTTTACCCTAACCCTAGCCAGGCATCAAAAGCTTGCCGATGTATGTCCCATTTGAAAGCATTTTTCATCTCAATGAAAATTTGCCTAAAGAAGACAGATTATTAAAGAAGATACATTTCCAAGAGGTTTTGAAAACTGTTTGGGTTGTTTGAGACTCATATTTTTGGGTTTGAGGAAAAAATTCAAATATCATGATTGGAGGGCTTCTGAGACACCATGCAGCAATGTACACTTTTCAACCCTAGCTAGGGTTAGGGTTAGCGATCCAACACAACGTATACGTTTTTTACTGTCAGTGCTGCATTCCGGGCCCCCAGTTAACTTTAGGATGAGTGATAATTTGCTCCTATCTGCACTTTTAGTTTTCGGACACTTTTGGCCACCTTTCAGTATATTGCCCCATTCACTGATTTTATCCCAAAAGTGAGCCAGATGAAAAGTGTGAAGAATACCCGTTCTAAGGGGTAAACTCTCTTCATTTTGTCATTTAAAGTGCAGCTAGAAGTGTAACTTTGGGCAAAATTCTATGGTTCTTTTAACCCTAACCCTAGCCAGGCATCAAAAGCTTGCCGATGTATGTACCATTTGAAAGCATTTTTCATCTCAATGAAAATTTGACTAAAGAAGACAGATTATTAAAGAAGATACATTTCCAAGAGGTTTTGAAAACTGTTTGGGTTGTTTGAGACTCATATTTTTGGGTTTGAGGAAAAAATTCAAATATCATGATTGGAGGGCTTCTGAGACACCATGCAGAAATGTACACTTTTCAACCCTAGCTAGGGTTAGGTTTAGCGATCCAACACGACGTATACGTTTTTTACTGTCAGTGCTGCATTCCGGGCCCCCAGTTAACTTTAGGATGAGTGATAATTTGCTCCTATCTGCACTTTTAGTTTTCGGACACTTTTGGCCACCTTTCAGTATATTGCCCCATTCACTGATTTTATCCCAAAAGTGAGCCAGATGAAAAGTGTGAAGAATACCCGTTCTAAGGGGTAAACTCTCTTCATTTTGTCATTTAAAGTGCAGCTAGAAGTGTAACTTTGGGCAAAATTCTATGGTTCTTTTAACCCTAACCCTAGCCAGGCATCAAAAGCTTGCCGATGTATGTCCCATTTGAAAGCATTTTTCATCTCAATGAAAATTTGACTAAAGAAGACAGATTATTAAAGAAGATACATTTCCAAGAGGTTTTGAAAACTGTTTGGGTTGTTTGAGACTCATATTTTTGGGTTTGAGGAAAAAATTCAAATATCATGATTGGAGGGCTTCTGAGACACCATGCAGAAATGTACACTTTTCAACCCTAGCTAGGGTTAGGTTTAGCGATCCAACACGACGTATACGTTTTTTACTGTCAGTGCTGCATTCCGGGCCCCCAGTTAACTTTAGGATGAGTGATAATTTGCTCCTATCTGCACTTTTAGTTTTCGGACACTTTTGGCCACCTTTCAGTATATTGCCCCATTCACTGATTTTATCCCAAAAGTGAACCAGATGAAAAGTGTGAAGAATACCCGTTCTAAGGGGTAAACTCTCTTCATTTTGTCATTTAAAGTGCAGCTAGAAGTGTAACTTTGGGCAAAATTCTATGGTTCTTTTAACCCTAACCCTAGCCAGGCATCAAAAGCTTGCCGATGTATGTCCCATTTGAAAGCATTTTTCATCTCAATGAAAATTTGACTAAAGAAGACAGATTATTAAAGAAGATACATTTCCAAGAGGTTTTGAAAACCGTTTGGGTTGTTTGAGACTCAGATTTTTGGGTTTGAGGAAAAAATTCAAATCTCATGATTGGAGGGCTTCTGAGACACCCTGCAGGAATGTACACTTTTCAACCCTAGCTAGGGTTAGGGTTAGCGATAAAGCACGAAGTATACGTTTTTTACTGTCAGTGCTGCATTCCGGGCCCCCAGTTAACTTTAGGATGAGTGATAATTTGCTCCTATCTGCACTTTTAGTTTTCGGACACTTTTGGCCACCTTTCAGTATATTGCCCCATTCACTGATTTTATCCCAAAAGTGAGCCAGATGAAAAGTGTGAAGAATACCCGTTCTAAGGGGTAAACTCTCTTCATTTTGTCATTTAAAGTGCAGCTAGAAGTGTAACTTTGGGCAAAATTCTATGGTTCTTTTTACCCTAACCCTAGCCAGGCATCAAAAGCTTGCCGATGTATGTCCCATTTGAAAACATTTTTCATCTCAATGAAAATTTGCCTAAAGCAGACAGATTATTAAAGAAGATACATTTCCAAGAGGTTTTGAAAACTGTTTGGGTTGTTTGAGACTCATATTTTTGGGTTTGAGGAAAAAATTCAAATATTATGATTGGAGGGCTTCTGAGACACCATGCAGAAATGTACACTTTTCAACCCTAGCTAGGGTTAGGTTTAGCGACCAACACGACGTATACGTTTTTTACTGTCAGTGCTGCATTCCGGGCCCCCAGTTAACTTTAGGATGAGTAATAATTTGCTCCTATCTGCACTTTTAGTTTTCGGACAATTTTGGCCACCTTTCAGTATATTGCCCCATTCACTGATTTTATCCCAAAAGTGAGCCAGATGAAAAGTGTGAAGAATACCTGTTCTAAGGGGTAAACTCTCTTCATTTTGTCATTTAAAGTGCAGCTAGTAGTGTAACTTTGGGCAAAATTCTATGGTTCTTTTAACCCTAACCCTAGCCAGGCATCAAAAGCTTGCCGATGTATGTACCATTTGAAAGCATTTTTCATCTCAATGAAAATTTGACTAAAGAAGACAGATTATTAAAGAAGATACATTTCCAAGAGGTTTTGAAAACTGTTTGGGTTGTTTGAGACTCATATTTTTGGGTTTGAGGAAAAAATTCAAATATCATGATTGGAGGGCTTCTGAGACACCATACAGAAATGTACACTTTTCAACCCTAGCTAGGGTTAGGTTTAGCAATCCAACACGACGTATACGTTTTTTACTGTCAGTGCTGCATTCCGGGCCCCCAGTTAACTTTAGGATGAGTGATAATTTGCTCCTATCTGCACTTTTAGTTTTCGGACACTTTTGGCCACCTTTCAGTATATTGCCCCATTCACTGATTTTATCCCAAAAGTGAGCCAGATGAAAAGTGTGAAGAATACCCGTTCTAAGGGGTAAACTCTCTTCATTTTGTCATTTAAAGTGCAGCTAGAAGTGTAACTTTGAGCAAAATTCTATGGTTCTTTTTACCCTAACCCTAGCCAGGCATCAAAAGCTTGCCGATGTATGTCCCATTTGAAAGCATTTTTCATCTCAATGAAAATTTGCCTAAAGAAGACAGATTATTAAAGAAGATACATTTCCAAGAGGTTTTGAAAACTGTTTGGGTTGTTTGAGACTCATATTTTTGGGTTTGAGGAAAAAATTCAAATATCATGATTGGAGGGCTTCTGAGACACCATGCAGCAATGTACACTTTTCAACCCTAGCTAGGGTTAGGGTTAGCGATCCAACACAACGTATACGTTTTTTACTGTCAGTGCTGCATTCCGGGCCCCCAGTTAACTTTAGGATGAGTGATAATTTGCTCCTATCTGCACTTTTAGTTTTCGGACACTTTTGGCCACCTTTCAGTATATTGCCCCATTCACTGATTTTATCCCAAAAGTGAGCCAGATGAAAAGTGTGAAGAATACCCGTTCTAAGGGGTAAACTCTCTTCATTTTGTCATTTAAAGTGCAGCTAGAAGTGTAACGTTGGGCAAAATTCTATGGTTCTTTTAACCCTAACCCTAGCCAGGCATCAAAAGCTTGCCGATGTATGTACCATTTGAAAGCATTTTTCATCTCAATGAAAATTTGACTAAAGAAGACAGATTATTAAAGAAGATACATTTCCAAGAGGTTTTGAAAACTGTTTGGGTTGTTTGAGACTCATATTTTTGGGTTTGAGGAAAAAATTCAAATATCATGATTGGAGGGCTTCTGAGATACCATGCAGGAATGTACACTTTTCAACCCTAGCTAGGGTTAGGGTTAGCGATCCAACACGACGTAGAAGTTTTTTACTGTCAGTGCTGCATTCCGGGCCCCCAGTTAACTTTAGGATGAGTAATAATTTGCTCCTATCTGCACTTTTAGTTTTCGGACACTTTTGGCCACCTTTCAGTATATTGCCCCATTCACTGATTTTATCCCAAAAGTGAGCCAGATGAAAAGTGTGAAGAATACCCGTTCTAAGGGGTAAACTCTCTTCATTTTGTCATTTAAAGTGCAGCTAGAAGTGTAACTTTGGGCAAAATTCTATGGTTCTTTTTACCCTAACCCTAGCCAGGCATCAAAAGCTTGCCGATGTATGTCCCATTTGAAAGCATTTTTCATCTCAATGAAAATTTGCCTAAAGAAGACAGATTATTAAAGAAGATACATTTCCAAGAGGTTTTGAAAACTGTTTAGGTTGTTTGAGACTCATATTTTTGGGTTTGAGGAAAAAATTCAAATATCATGATTGGAGGGCTTCTGAGACACCATGCAGCAATGTACACTTTTCAACCCTAGCTAGGGTTAGGGTTAGCGATCCAACACGACGTATACGTTTTTTACTGTCAGTGCTGCATTCCGGGCCCCCAGTTAACTTTAGGATGAGTGATAATTTGCTCCTATCTGCACTTTTAGTTTTCGGACACTTTTGGCCACCTTTCAGTATATTGCCCCATTCACTGATTTTATCCCAAAAGTGAGCCAGATGAAAAGTGTGAAGAATACCTGTTCTAAGGGGTAAACTCTCTTCATTTTGTCATTTAAAGTGCAGCTAGAAGTGTAACTTTGGGCAAAATTCTATGGTTCTTTTAACCCTAACCCTAGCCAGGCATCAAAAGCTTGCCGATGTATGTACCATTTGAAAGCATTTTTCATCTCATTGAAAATTTGACTAAAGAAGACAGATTATTAAAGAAGATACATTTCCAAGAGGTTTTGAAAACTGTTTGGGTTTTTTGAGACTCATATTTTTGGGTTTGAGGAAAAAATTCAAATATCATGATTGGAGTGCTTCTGAGACACCATACAGAAATGTACACTTTTCAACCCTAGCTAGGGTTAGGTTTAGCGATCCAACACGACGTATACGTTTTTTACTGTCAGTGCTGCATTCCGGGCCCCCAGTTAACTTTAGGATGAGTGATAATTTGCTCCTATCTGCACTTTTAGTTTTCGGACACTTTTGGCCACCTTTCAGTATATTGCCCCATTCACTGATTTTATCCCAAAAGTGAGCCAGATGAAAAGTGTGAAGAATACCCGTTCTAAGGGGTAAACTCTCTTCATTTTGTCATTTAAAGTGCAGCTAGAAGTGTAACTTTGAGCAAAATTCTATGGTTCTTTTTACCCTAACCCTAGCCAGGCATCAAAAGCTTGCCGATGTATGTCCCATTTGAAAGCATTTTTCATCTCAATGAAAATTTGCCTAAAGAAGACAGATTATTAAAGAAGATACATTTCCAAGAGGTTTTGAAAACTGTTTGGGTTGTTTGAGACTCATATTTTTGGGTTTGAGGAAAAAATTCAAATATCATGATTGGAGGGCTTCTGAGACACCATGCAGCAATGTACACTTTTCAACCCTAGCTAGGGTTAGGGTTAGCGATCCAACACAACGTATACGTTTTTTACTGTCAGTGCTGCATTCCGGGCCCCCAGTTAACTTTAGGATGAGTGATAATTTGCTCCTATCTGCACTTTTAGTTTTCGGACACTTTTGGCCACCTTTCAGTATATTGCCCCATTCACTGATTTTATCCCAAAAGTGAGCCAGATGAAAAGTGTGAAGAATACCCGTTCTAAGGGGTAAACTCTCTTCATTTTGTCATTTAAAGTGCAGCTAGAAGTGTAACTTTGAGCAAAATTCTATGGTTCTTTTTACCCTAACCCTAGCCAGGCATCAAAAGCTTGCCGATGTATGTCCCATTTGAAAGCATTTTTCATCTCAATGAAAATTTGCCTAAAGAAGACAGATTATTAAAGAAGATACATTTCCAAGAGGTTTTGAAAACTGTTTGGGTTGTTTGAGACTCATATTTTTGGGTTTGAGGAAAAAATTCAAATATCATGATTGGAGGGCTTCTGAGACACCATGCAGCAATGTACACTTTTCAACCCTAGCTAGGGTTAGGGTTAGCGATCCAACACGACGTAGAAGTTTTTTACTGTCAGTGCTGCATTCCGGGCCCCCAGTTAACTTTAGGATGAGTAATAATTTGCTCCTATCTGCACTTTTAGTTTTCGGACACTTTTGGCCACCTTTCAGTATATTGCCCCATTCACTGATTTTATCCCAAAAGTGAGCCAGATGAAAAGTGTGAAGAATACCCGTTCTAAGGGGTAAACTCTCTTCATTTTGTCATTTAAAGTGCAGCTAGAAGTGTAACTTTGGGCAAAATTCTATGGTTCTTTTTACCCTAACCCTAGCCAGGCATCAAAAGCTTGCCGATGTATGTCCCATTTGAAAGCATTTTTCATCTCAATGAAAATTTGCCTAAAGAAGACAGATTATTAAAGAAGATACATTTCCAAGAGGTTTTGAAAACTGTTTAGGTTGTTTGAGACTCATATTTTTGGGTTTGAGGAAAAAATTCAAATATCATGATTGGAGGGCTTCTGAGACAACATGCAGCAATGTACACTTCTCAACCCTAGCTAGGGTTAGGTTTAGCAATCCAACACGACGTATACGTTTTTTACTGTCAGTGCTGCATTCCGGGCCCCCAGTTAACTTTAGGATGAGTGATAATTTGCTCCTATCTGCACTTTTAGTTTTCGGACACTTTTGGCCACCTTTCAGTATATTGCCCCATTCACTGATTTTATCCCAAAAGTGAGCCAGATGAAAAGTGTGAAGAATACCCGTTCTAAGGGGTAAACTCTCTTCATTTTGTCATTTAAAGTGCAGCTAGAAGTGTAACTTTGGGCAAAATTCTATGGTTCTTTTAACCCTAACCCTAGCCAGGCATCAAAAGCTTGCCGATGTATGTACCATTTGAAAGCATTTTTCATCTCAATGAAAATTTGACTAAAGAAGACAGATTATTAAAGAAGATACATTTCCAAGAGGTTTTGAAAACTGTTTGGGTTGTTTGAGACTCATATTTTTGGGTTTGAGGAAAAAATTCAAATATCATGATTGGAGGGCTTCTGAGACACCATACAGAAATGTACACTTTTCAACCCTAGCTAGGGTTAGGTTTAGCAATCCAACACGACGTATACGTTTTTTACTGTCAGTGCTGCATTCCGGGCCCCCAGTTAACTTTAGGATGAGTGATAATTTGCTCCTATCTGCACTTTTAGTTTTCGGACACTTTTGGCCACCTTTCAGTATATTGCCCCATTCACTGATTTTATCCCAAAAGTGAGCCAGATGAAAAGTGGGAAGAATACCTGTTCTAAGGGGTAAACTCTCTTCATTTTGTCATTTAAAGTGCAGCTAGAAGTGTAACTTTGGGCAAAATTCTATGGTTCTTTTAACCCTAACCCTAGCCAGGCATCAAAAGCTTGCCGATGTATGTACCATTTGAAAGCATTTTTCATCTCAATGAAAATTTGACTAAAGAAGACAGATTATTAAAGAAGATACATTTCCAAGAGGTTTTGAAAACTGTTTGGGTTGTTTGAAACTCAGATTTTTGGGTTTGAGGAAAAAATTCAAATCTCATGATTGGAGGGCTTCTGAGACACCCTGCAGCAATGTACACTTTTCAACCCTAGCTAGGGTTAGGGTTAGCGATCCAACACAACGTATACGTTTTTTACTGTCAGTGCTGCATTCCGGGCCCACAGTTAACTTTAGGATGAGTGATAATTTGCTCCTATCTGCACTTTTAGTTTTCGGACACTTTTGGCCACCTTTCAGTATATTGCCCCATTCACTGATTTTATCCCAAAAGTGAGCCAGATGAAAAGTGTGAAGAATACCTGTTCAAAGGGGTAAACTTTCTTCATTTTGTCATTTAAATTGCAGCTAGAAGTGTAACTTTGGGCAAAATTCTATGGTTCTTTTTACCCTAACCCTAGCCAGGCATCAAAAGCTTGCCGATGTATGTCCCATTTGAAAACATTTTTCATCTCAATGAAAATTTGCCTAAAGAAGACAGATTATTAAAGAAGATACATTTCCAAGAGGTTTTGAAAACTGTTTGGGTTGTTTGAGACTCAGATTTTTGGGTTTGAGGAAAAAATTCAAATCTCATGATTGGAGGGCTTCTGAGACACCCTGCAGGAATGTACACTTTTCAACCCTAGCTAGGGTTAGGGTTAGCGATAAAACACGACGTATACGTTTTTTACTGTCAGTGCTGCATTCCGGGCCCCCAGTTAACTTTAGGATGAGTGATAATTTGCTCCTATCTGCACGTTTAGTTTTCGGACACTTTTGGCCACCTTTCAGTATATTGCCCCATTCACTGATTTTATCCCAAAAGTGAGCCAGATGAAAAGTGTGAAGAATACCCGTTCTAAGGGGTAAACTCTCTTCATTTTGTCATTTAAAGTGCAGCTAGAAGTGTAACTTTGGGCAAAATTCTATGGTTCTTTTTACCCTAACCCTAGCCAGGCATCAAAAGCTTGCCGATGTATGTCCCATTTGAAAGCATTTTTCATCTCAATGAAAATTTGCCTAAAGAAGACAGATTATTAAAGAAGATACATTTCCAAGAGGTTTTGAAAACTGTTTGGGTTGTTTGAGACTCATATTTTTGGGTTTGAGGAAGAAATTCAAATATCATGATTGGAGGGCTTCTGAGACACCATGCAGCAATGTACACTTTTCAACCCTAGCTAGGGTTAGGGTTAGCGATCCAACACAACGTATACGTTTTTTACTGTCAGTGCTGCATTCCGGGCCCACAGTTAACTTTAGGATGAGTGATAATTTGCTCCTATCTGCACTTTTAGTTTTCGGACACTTTTGGCCACCTTTCAGTATATTGCCCCATTCACTGATTTTATCCCAAAAGTGAGCCAGATGAAAAGTGTGAAGAATACCCGTTCTAAGGGGTAAACTCTCTTCATTTTGTCATTTAAAGTGCAGCTAGAAGTGTAACTTTGGGCAAAATTCTATGGTTCTTTTAACCCTAACCCTAGCCAGGCATCAAAAGCTTGCCGATGTATGTACCATTTGAAAGCATTTTTCATCTCAATGAAAATTTGACTAAAGAAGACAGATTATTAAAGAAGATACATTTCCAAGAGGTTTTGAAAACCGTTTGGGTTGTTTGAGACTCAGATTTTTGGGTTTGAAGAAAAAATTCAAATCTCATGATTGGAGGGCTTCTGAGACGCCCTGCAGGAATGTACACTTTTCAACCCTAGCTAGGGTTAGGGTTAGCGATAAAACACGACGTATACGTTTTTTACTGTCAGTGCTGCATTCCGGGCCCCCAGTTAACTTTAGGATGAGTGATAATTTGCTCCTATCTGCACTTTTAGTTTTCGGACACTTTTGGCCACCTTTCAGTATATTGCCCCATTCACTGATTTTATCCCAAAAGTGAGCCAGATGAAAAGTGTGAAGAATACCTGTTCTAAGGGGTAAACTCTCTTCATTTTGTCATTTAAAGTGCAGCTAGAAGTGTAACTTTGGGCAAAATTCTATGGTTCTTTTAACCCTAACCCTAGCCAGGCATCAAAAGCTTGCCGATGTATGTACCATTTTAAAGCATTTTTCATCTCAATGAAAATTTGCCTAAAGAAGACAGATTATTAAAGAAGATACATTTCCAAGAGGTTTTGAAAACTGTTTGGGTTGTTTGAGACTCATATTTTTGGGTTTGAGGAAAAAATTCAAATATCATGATTGGAGGGCTTCTGAGACACCATGCAGGAATGTACACTTTTCAACCCTAGCTAGGGTTAGGGTTAGCGATCCAACACGACGTAGAAGTTTTTTACTGTCAGTGCTGCATTCCGGGCCCCCAGTTAACTTTAGGATGAGTAATAATTTGCTCCTCTCTGCACTTTTAGTTTTCGGACAATTTTGGCCACCTTTCAGTATATTGCCCCATTCACTGATTTTATCCCAAAAGTGAGCCAGATGAAAAGTGTGAAGAATACCTGTTCTAAGGGGTAAACTCTCTTCATTTTGTCATTTAAAGTGCAGCTAGTAGTGTAACTTTGGGCAAAATTCTATGGTTCTTTTAACCCTAACCCTAGCCAGGCATCAAAAGCTTGCCGATGTATGTACCATTTGAAAGCATTTTTCATCTCAATGAAAATTTGACTAAAGAAGACAGATTATTAAAGAAGATACATTTCCAAGAGGTTTTGAAAACTGTTTGGGTTGTTTGAGACTCATATTTTTGGGTTTGAGGAAAAAATTCAAATATCATGATTGGAGGGCTTCTGAGACACCATGCAGAAATGTACACTTTTCAACCCTAGCTAGGGTTAGGTTTAGCGATCCAACACGACGTATACGTTTTTTACTGTCAGTGCTGCATTCCGGGCCCCCAGTTAACTTTAGGATGAGTGATAATTTGCTTCTATCTGCACATTTAGTTTTTGGACACTTTTGGCCACCTTTCAGTATATTGCCCCATTCACTGATTTTATCCCAAAAGTGAGCCAGATGAAAAGTGTGAAGAATACCCGTTCTAAGGGGTAAACTCTCTTCATTTTGTCATTTAAAGTGCAGCTAGAAGTGTAAATTTGGGCAAAATTCTATGGTTCTTTTAACCCTAACCCTAGCCAGGCATCAAAAGCTTGCCGATGTATGTACCATTTGAAAGAATTTTTCATCTTAATGAAAATTTGCCTAAAGAAGACAGATTATTAAGGAAGATACATTTCCAAGAGGTTTTGAAAACCGTTTGGGTTGTTTGAGACTCATATTTTTGGGTTTGAGAAAAAAATTCAAATATCATGATTGGAGGGCTTCTGAGACACCATGCAGGAATGTACACTTTTTAACCCTAGCTAGGGTTAGGGTTAGCGATCCCACACGACGTAGAAGTTTTTTAATGTCAGTGCTGCGTTCCGGGCCCCCAGTTAACTTTAGGATGAGTGATAATTTGCTCCTATCTGCACTTTTAGTTTTCGGACACTTTTGGCCACCTTTCAGTATATTGCCCCATTCACTGATTTTATCCCAAAAGTGAGCCAGATGAAAAGTGTGAAGAATACCTGTTCTAAGGGGTAAACTCTCTTCATTTTGTCATTTAAAGTGCAGCTAGTAGTGTAACTTTGGGCAAAATTCTATGGTTCTTTTAACCCTAACCCTAGCCAGGCATCAAAAGCTTGCCGATGTATGTACCATTTGAAAGCATTTTTCATCTCAATGAAAATTTGACTAAAGAAGACAGATTATTAAAGAAGATACATTTCCAAGAGGTTTTGAAAACTGTTTGGGTTGTTTGAGACTCATATTTTTGGGTTTGAGGAAAAAATTCAAATCTCATGATAGGAGGGCTTCTGAGACACCCTGCAGGAATGTACACTTTTCAACCCTAGCTAGGGTTAGGTTTAGCGATCCCAGACGACGTATACGTTTTTTACTGTCAGTGCTGCATTCCGGGCCCCCAGTTAACTTTAGGATGAGTGATAATTTGCTCCTATCTGCACTTTTAGTTTTCGGACACTTTTGGCCACCTTTTAGTATATTGCCCCATTCATTTATTTTATCCCAAAAGTGAGCCAGATGAAAAGTGTGAAGAATACCTGTTCTAAGGGGTAAACTCTCTTCATTTTGTCATTTAAAGTGTAGCTAGAAGTGTAACTTCGGGCATAATTCTATGTTTCTTTTAACCCTAACCCTAGCCAGGCATTAAAAGCATGCTGATAAATGTACCATTTGAAAGCATTTTTCACCTCAATGAAAATTTGCCTAAAGAAGACAGATTCTTAAAGATGATACATTACCATTAGGTTTCGAAAACCGTTTGGGTTGTTTGAGACTCATATTTTTGGGTTTGAGGAAAAAATTCAAATCTCATGATTGGAGGGCTTCTGTGACACCCTGCAGGAATGTACTCTTTTCAACCCTAGCTAGGGTTAGGGTTCGCGATCCCACACGACGTAGAAGTTTTTTACTGTCAGTGCTGCATTCCGGGCCCCCAGTTAACTTTAGGATGAGTGATAATTTGCTCCTATCTGCACTTTTAGTTTTCGGACACTTTTGGCCACCTTTCAGTATATTGCCCCATTCACTGATTTTATCCCAAAAGTGAGCCAGATGAAAAGTGTGAAGAATACCTGTTCTAAGGGGTAAACTCTCTTCATTTTGTCATTTAAAGTGCAGCTAGAAGTGTAACTTTGGGCAAAATTCTATGGTTCTTTTAACCCTAACCCTAGCCAGGCATCAAAAGCTTGCCGATGTATGTACCATTTTAAAGCATTTTTCATCTCAATGAAAATTTGCCTAAAGAAGACAGATTATTAAAGAAGATACATTTCCAAGAGGTTTTGAAAACTGTTTGGGTTGTTTGAGACTCATATTTTTGGGTTTGAGGAAAAAATTCAAATATCATGATTGGAGGGCTTCTGAGACACCATGCAGGAATGTACACTTTTCAACCCTAGCTAGGGTTAGGGTTAGCGATCCAACACGACGTAGAAGTTTTTTACTGTCAGTGCTGCATTCCGGGCCCCCAGTTAACTTTAGGATGAGTAATAATTTGCTCCTCTCTGCACTTTTAGTTTTCGGACAATTTTGGCCACCTTTCAGTATATTGCCCCATTCACTGATTTTATCCCAAAAGTGAGCCAGATGAAAAGTGTGAAGAATACCTGTTCTAAGGGGTAAACTCTCTTCATTTTGTCATTTAAAGTGCAGCTAGTAGTGTAACTTTGGGCAAAATTCTATGGTTCTTTTAACCCTAACCCTAGCCAGGCATCAAAAGCTTGCCGATGTATGTACCATTTGAAAGCATTTTTCATCTCAATGAAAATTTGACTAAAGAAGACAGATTATTAAAGAAGATACATTTCCAAGAGGTTTTGAAAACTGTTTGGGTTGTTTGAGACTCATATTTTTGGGTTTGAGGAAAAAATTCAAATATCATGATTGGAGGGCTTCTGAGACACCATGCAGAAATGTACACTTTTCAACCCTAGCTAGGGTTAGGTTTAGCGATCCAACACGACGTATACGTTTTTTACTGTCAGTGCTGCATTCCGGGCCCCCAGTTAACTTTAGGATGAGTGATAATTTGCTTCTATCTGCACATTTAGTTTTTGGACACTTTTGGCCACCTTTCAGTATATTGCCCCATTCACTGATTTTATCCCAAAAGTGAGCCAGATGAAAAGTGTGAAGAATACCCGTTCTAAGGGGTAAACTCTCTTCATTTTGTCATTTAAAGTGCAGCTAGAAGTGTAAATTTGGGCAAAATTCTATGGTTCTTTTAACCCTAACCCTAGCCAGGCATCAAAAGCTTGCCGATGTATGTACCATTTGAAAGAATTTTTCATCTTAATGAAAATTTGCCTAAAGAAGACAGATTATTAAGGAAGATACATTTCCAAGAGGTTTTGAAAACCGTTTGGGTTGTTTGAGACTCATATTTTTGGGTTTGAGAAAAAAATTCAAATATCATGATTGGAGGGCTTCTGAGACACCATGCAGGAATGTACACTTTTTAACCATAGCTAGGGTTAGGGTTAGCGATCCCACACGACGTAGAAGTTTTTTAATGTCAGTGCTGCGTTCCGGGCCCCCAGTTAACTTTAGGATGAGTGATAATTTGCTCCTATCTGCACTTTTAGTTTTCGGACACTTTTGGCCACCTTTCAGTATATTGCCCCATTCACTGATTTTATCCCAAAAGTGAGCCAGATGAAAAGTGTGAAGAATACCTGTTCTAAGGGGTAAACTCTCTTCATTTTGTCATTTAAAGTGCAGCTAGTAGTGTAACTTTGGGCAAAATTCTATGGTTCTTTTAACCCTAACCCTAGCCAGGCATCAAAAGCTTGCCGATGTATGTACCATTTGAAAGCATTTTTCATCTCAATGAAAATTTGACTAAAGAAGACAGATTATTAAAGAAGATACATTTCCAAGAGGTTTTGAAAACTGTTTGGGTTGTTTGAGACTCATATTTTTGGGTTTGAGGAAAAAATTCAAATCTCATGATAGGAGGGCTTCTGAGACACCCTGCAGGAATGTACACTTTTCAACCCTAGCTAGGGTTAGGTTTAGCGATCCCAGACGACGTATACGTTTTTTACTGTCAGTGCTGCATTCCGGGCCCCCAGTTAACTTTAGGATGAGTGATAATTTGCTCCTATCTGCACTTTTAGTTTTCGGACACTTTTGGCCACCTTTTAGTATATTGCCCCATTCATTTATTTTATCCCAAAAGTGAGCCAGATGAAAAGTGTGAAGAATACCTGTTCTAAGGGGTAAACTCTCTTCATTTTGTCATTTAAAGTGTAGCTAGAAGTGTAACTTCGGGCATAATTCTATGTTTCTTTTAACCCTAACCCTAGCCAGGCATTAAAAGCATGCTGATAAATGTACCATTTGAAAGCATTTTTCACCTCAATGAAAATTTGCCTAAAGAAGACAGATTCTTAAAGATGATACATTACCATTAGGTTTCGAAAACCGTTTGGGTTGTTTGAGACTCATATTTTTGGGTTTGAGGAAAAAATTCAAATCTCATGATTGGAGGGCTTCTGTGACACCCTGCAGGAATGTACTCTTTTCAACCCTAGCTAGGGTTAGGGTTCGCGATCCCACACGACGTAGAAGTTTTTTACTGTCAGTGCTGCATTCCGGGCCCCCAGTTAACTTTAGGATGAGTGATAATTTGCTCCTATCTGCACTTTTAGTTTTCGGACACTTTTGGCCACCTTTCAGTATATTGCCCCATTCACTGGTTTTATCCCAAAAGTGAGCCAGATGAAAAGTGTGAGGAATACCTGTTCTAAGGGGTAAACTCTCTTCATTTTGTCATTTAAAGTGTAGCTAGAAGTGTAACTTTGGGCAAAGTTCTATGTTTCTTTTAACCCTAACCCTAGCCAAGCATTAAAGCATGCCGATATATGTACCATTTGACAGCATTTTTCACCTCAATGAAAATTTCCCTAAAGAAGACAGATTCTTAAAGATGATACATTTCCAAGAGGTTTCGAAAACCATTTGGGTTGTTTGAAACTCATATTTTTGGGTTAGAGGAAAAAATTTAAATCTCATGATTGGAGGGCTTCTGAGACACCCTGCAGAAATGTACTCTTTTCAACCCTAGCTAGGTTAAGGTTAGCGATCCCACATGACTTATGCGTTTTTTACTGTCAGTGCTGCATTCCGGGCCCCCAGTTAACTTTAGGATGAGTGATAATTTGTTCCTATCTGCACTTTTACTTTTCGAACACTTTTGACCACCTTTCAGTATATTGCCCCATTCACTGATTTTATCCCAAAAGTGAGCCAGATGAAAAGTGTGAAGAATACCTGTTCTAAGGGGTAAACTCTCTTCATTTTGTAATTTAAAGTGCAGCTAGAAGTGTAACTTTTGTTAAAATTCTATGGTTCTTTTAATCCTAACCCTAGCCAGGCATCAAAAGCTTGCCGATGTATGTACCATTTGAAAGCATTTTTTACCTCAATGAAAATTTGCCTAAAGAAGACAGATTATTAAAGAAGATCCATTTCCAAGAGGTTTCGAAAACCGTTTGGGTAGTCTGAGACTCATATTTTTGGGTTTGAGGAAAAAATTCAAATCTCATGATTGGAGGGCTTCTGAGACACCTTGCAGGAATGTACACTTTTCAACCCTAGCTAGGGTTAGGGTTAGCGATCCCACACGACGTAGAAGTTTTTTACTGTCAGTGCTGCATTCCGGGCCCCCAGTTAACTTTAGGATGAGTGATAATTTGCTCCTATCTGCACTTTTAGTTTTCGGACACTTTTGGCCACCTTTCAGCATATTGCCCCATTCACTGATTTTATCCCAGAAGTGAGCCAGATGAAAAGTGTGAAGAATACCTGTTCAAAGGGGTAAAATCTCTTCATTTTGTCATTTAAAGTGCAGCTAGAAATGTAACTTTGGGCAAAATTCTATGGTTCTTTTAACCCTAACCCTAGCCAGGCATCAAAAGCTTGCCGATGTATGTACCATTTGAAAGCATTTTTCATCTCAATGAAAATTTGCCTAAAGAAGACAGATTATTAAGGAAGATACATTTCCAAGAGGTTTTGAAAACTGTTTGGGTTGTTTGAGACTCATATTTTTGGGTTTGAGGAAAAAATTCAAATATCATGATTGGAGGGCTTCTGAGACTCCATGCAGAAATGTACACTTTTCAACCCTAGCTAGGGTTAGGGTTAGCGATAAAACACGACGTATACGTTTTTTACTGTCAGTGCTGCATTCCGGGCCCCCAGTTAACTTTAGGATGAGTGATAATTTGCTCCTATCTGCACTTTTAGTTTTCGGACACTTTTGGCCACCTTTCAGTATATTGCCCCATTCACTGATTTTATCCCAAAAGTGAGCCAGATGAAAAGTGTGAAGAATACCCGTTCTAAGGGGTAAACTCTCTTCATTTTGTCATTTAAAGTGCAGCTAGTAGTGTAACTTTGGGCAAAATTCTATGGTTCTTTTAACCCTAACCCTAGCCAGGCATCAAAAGCTTGCCGATGTATGTACCATTTGAAAGCATTTTTCATCTCAATGAAAATTTGACTAAAGAAGACAGATTATTAAAGAAGATACATTTCCAAGAGGTTTTGAAAACTGTTTGGGTTGTTTGAGACTCATATTTTTGGGTTTGAGGAAAAAATTCAAATATCATGATTGGAGGGCTTCTGAGACACCATGCAGAAATGTACACTTTTCAACCCTAGCTAGGGTTAGGTTTAGCGATCCAACACGACGTATACGTTTTTTACTGTCAGTGCTGCATTCCGGGCCCCCAGTTAACTTTAGGATGAGTGATAATTTGCTCCTATCTGCACTTTTAGTTTTCGGACACTTTTGGCCACCTTTCAGTATATTGCCCCATTCACTGATTTTATCCCAAAAGTGAGCCAGATGAAAAGTGTGAAGAATACCTGTTCTAAGGGGTAAACTCTCTTCATTTTGTCATTTAAAGTGTAGCTAGAAGTGTAACTTCGGGCATAATTCTATGTTTCTTTTAACCCTAACCCTAGCCAGGCATTAAAAGCATGCTGATAAATGTACCATTTGAAAGCATTTTTCACCTCAATGAAAATTTGCCTAAAGAAGACAGATTCTTAAAGATGATACATTACCATTAGGTTTCGAAAACCGTTTGGGTTGTTTGAGACTCATATTTTTGGGTTTGAGGAAAAAATTCAAATCTCATGATTGGAGGGCTTCTGTGACACCCTGCAGGAATGTACTCTTTTCAACCCTAGCTAGGGTTAGGGTTCGCGATCCCACACGACGTAGAAGTTTTTTACTGTCAGTGCTGCATTCCGGGCCCCCAGTTAACTTTAGGATGAGTGATAATTTGCTCCTATCTGCACTTTTAGTTTTCGGACACTTTTGGCCACCTTTCAGTATATTGCCCCATTCACTGATTTTATCCCAAAAGTGAGCCAGATGAAAAGTGTGAAGAATACCCGTTCTAAGGGGTAAACTCTCTTCATTTTGTCATTTAAAGTGCAGCTAGAAGTGTAACTTTGAGCAAAATTCTATGGTTCTTTTTACCCTAACCCTAGCCAGGCATCAAAAGCTTGCCGATGTATGTCCCATTTGAAAGCATTTTTCATCTCAATGAAAATTTGCCTAAAGAAGACAGATTATTAAAGAAGATACATTTCCAAGAGGTTTTGAAAACTGTTTGGGTTGTTTGAGACTCATATTTTTGGGTTTGAGGAAAAAATTCAAATATCATGATTGGAGGGCTTCTGAGACACCATGCAGCAATGTACACTTTTCAACCCTAGCTAGGGTTAGGGTTAGCGATCCAACACGACGTAGAAGTTTTTTACTGTCAGTGCTGCATTCCGGGCCCCCAGTTAACTTTAGGATGAGTAATAATTTGCTCCTATCTGCACTTTTAGTTTTCGGACACTTTTGGCCACCTTTCAGTATATTGCCCCATTCACTGATTTTATCCCAAAAGTGAGCCAGATGAAAAGTGTGAAGAATACCCGTTCTAAGGGGTAAACTCTCTTCATTTTGTCATTTAAAGTGCAGCTAGAAGTGTAACTTTGGGCAAAATTCTATGGTTCTTTTTACCCTAACCCTAGCCAGGCATCAAAAGCTTGCCGATGTATGTCCCATTTGAAAGCATTTTTCATCTCAATGAAAATTTGCCTAAAGAAGACAGATTATTAAAGAAGATACATTTCCAAGAGGTTTTGAAAACTGTTTAGGTTGTTTGAGACTCATATTTTTGGGTTTGAGGAAAAAATTCAAATATCATGATTGGAGGGCTTCTGAGACAACATGCAGCAATGTACACTTCTCAACCCTAGCTAGGGTTAGGTTTAGCAATCCAACACGACGTATACGTTTTTTACTGTCAGTGCTGCATTCCGGGCCCCCAGTTAACTTTAGGATGAGTGATAATTTGCTCCTATCTGCACTTTTAGTTTTCGGACACTTTTGGCCACCTTTCAGTATATTGCCCCATTCACTGATTTTATCCCAAAAGTGAGCCAGATGAAAAGTGTGAAGAATACCCGTTCTAAGGGGTAAACTCTCTTCATTTTGTCATTTAAAGTGCAGCTAGAAGTGTAACTTTGGGCAAAATTCTATGGTTCTTTTAACCCTAACCCTAGCCAGGCATCAAAAGCTTGCCGATGTATGTACCATTTGAAAGCATTTTTCATCTCAATGAAAATTTGACTAAAGAAGACAGATTATTAAAGAAGATACATTTCCAAGAGGTTTTGAAAACTGTTTGGGTTGTTTGAGACTCATATTTTTGGGTTTGAGGAAAAAATTCAAATATCATGATTGGAGGGCTTCTGAGACACCATACAGAAATGTACACTTTTCAACCCTAGCTAGGGTTAGGTTTAGCAATCCAACACGACGTATACGTTTTTTACTGTCAGTGCTGCATTCCGGGCCCCCAGTTAACTTTAGGATGAGTGATAATTTGCTCCTATCTGCACTTTTAGTTTTCGGACACTTTTGGCCACCTTTCAGTATATTGCCCCATTCACTGATTTTATCCCAAAAGTGAGCCAGATGAAAAGTGTGAAGAATACCTGTTCTAAGGGGTAAACTCTCTTCATTTTGTCATTTAAAGTGCAGCTAGAAGTGTAACTTTGGGCAAAATTCTATGGTTCTTTTAACCCTAACCCTAGCCAGGCATCAAAAGCTTGCCGATGTATGTACCATTTGAAAGCATTTTTCATCTCAATGAAAATTTGACTAAAGAAGACAGATTCTTAAAGAAGATACATTTCCAAGAGGTTTTGAAAACTGTTTGGGTTGTTTGAAACTCAGATTTTTGGGTTTGAGGAAAAAATTCAAATCTCATGATTGGAGGGCTTCTGAGACACCCTGCAGCAATGTACACTTTTCAACCCTAGCTAGGGTTAGGGTTAGCGATCCAACACAACGTATACGTTTTTTACTGTCAGTGCTGCATTCCGGGCCCACAGTTAACTTTAGGATGAGTGATAATTTGCTCCTATCTGCACTTTTAGTTTTCGGACACTTTTGGCCACCTTTCAGTATATTGCCCCATTCACTGATTTTATCCCAAAAGTGAGCCAGATGAAAAGTGTGAAGAATACCTGTTCAAAGGGGTAAACTTTCTTCATTTTGTCATTTAAATTGCAGCTAGAAGTGTAACTTTGGGCAAAATTCTATGGTTCTTTTTACCCTAACCCTAGCCAGGCATCAAAAGCTTGCCGATGTATGTCCCATTTGAAAACATTTTTCATCTCAATGAAAATTTGCCTAAAGAAGACAGATTATTAAAGAAGATACATTTCCAAGAGGTTTTGAAAACTGTTTGGGTTGTTTGAGACTCAGATTTTTGGGTTTGAGGAAAAAATTCAAATCTCATGATTGGAGGGCTTCTGAGACACCCTGCAGGAATGTACACTTTTCAACCCTAGCTAGGGTTAGGGTTAGCGATAAAACACGACGTATACGTTTTTTACTGTCAGTGCTGCATTCCGGGCCCCCAGTTAACTTTAGGATGAGTGATAATTTGCTCCTATCTGCACGTTTAGTTTTCGGACACTTTTGGCCACCTTTCAGTATATTGCCCCATTCACTGATTTTATCCCAAAAGTGAGCCAGATGAAAAGTGTGAAGAATACCCGTTCTAAGGGGTAAACTCTCTTCATTTTGTCATTTAAAGTGCAGCTAGAAGTGTAACTTTGGGCAAAATTCTATGGTTCTTTTTACCCTAACCCTAGCCAGGCATCAAAAGCTTGCCGATGTATGTCCCATTTGAAAGCATTTTTCATCTCAATGAAAATTTGCCTAAAGAAGACAGATTATTAAAGAAGATACATTTCCAAGAGGTTTTGAAAACTGTTTGGGTTGTTTGAGACTCATATTTTTGGGTTTGAGGAAGAAATTCAAATATCATGATTGGAGGGCTTCTGAGACACCATGCAGCAATGTACACTTTTCAACCCTAGCTAGGGTTAGGGTTAGCGATCCAACACAACGTATACGTTTTTTACTGTCAGTGCTGCATTCCGGGCCCACAGTTAACTTTAGGATGAGTGATAATTTGCTCCTATCTGCACTTTTAGTTTTCGGACACTTTTGGCCACCTTTCAGTATATTGCCCCATTCACTGATTTTATCCCAAAAGTGAGCCAGATGAAAAGTGTGAAGAATACCCGTTCTAAGGGGTAAACTCTCTTCATTTTGTCATTTAAAGTGCAGCTAGAAGTGTAACTTTGGGCAAAATTCTATGGTTCTTTTAACCCTAACCCTAGCCAGGCATCAAAAGCTTGCCGATGTATGTACCATTTGAAAGCATTTTTCATCTCAATGAAAATTTGACTAAAGAAGACAGATTATTAAAGAAGATACATTTCCAAGAGGTTTTGAAAACCGTTTGGGTTGTTTGAGACTCAGATTTTTGGGTTTGAAGAAAAAATTCAAATCTCATGATTGGAGGGCTTCTGAGACGCCCTGCAGGAATGTACACTTTTCAACCCTAGCTAGGGTTAGGGTTAGCGATAAAACACGACGTATACGTTTTTTACTGTCAGTGCTGCATTCCGGGCCCCCAGTTAACTTTAGGATGAGTGATAATTTGCTCCTATCTGCACTTTTAGTTTTCGGACACTTTTGGCCACCTTTCAGTATATTGCCCCATTCACTGATTTTATCCCAAAAGTGAGCCAGATGAAAAGTGTGAAGAATACCTGTTCTAAGGGGTAAACTCTCTTCATTTTGTCATTTAAAGTGCAGCTAGAAGTGTAACTTTGGGCAAAATTCTATGGTTCTTTTAACCCTAACCCTAGCCAGGCATCAAAAGCTTGCCGATGTATGTACCATTTTAAAGCATTTTTCATCTCAATGAAAATTTGCCTAAAGAAGACAGATTATTAAAGAAGATACATTTCCAAGAGGTTTTGAAAACTGTTTGGGTTGTTTGAGACTCATATTTTTGGGTTTGAGGAAAAAATTCAAATATCATGATTGGAGGGCTTCTGAGACACCATGCAGGAATGTACACTTTTCAACCCTAGCTAGGGTTAGGGTTAGCGATCCAACACGACGTAGAAGTTTTTTACTGTCAGTGCTGCATTCCGGGCCCCCAGTTAACTTTAGGATGAGTAATAATTTGCTCCTCTCTGCACTTTTAGTTTTCGGACAATTTTGGCCACCTTTCAGTATATTGCCCCATTCACTGATTTTATCCCAAAAGTGAGCCAGATGAAAAGTGTGAAGAATACCTGTTCTAAGGGGTAAACTCTCTTCATTTTGTCATTTAAAGTGCAGCTAGTAGTGTAACTTTGGGCAAAATTCTATGGTTCTTTTAACCCTAACCCTAGCCAGGCATCAAAAGCTTGCCGATGTATGTACCATTTGAAAGCATTTTTCATCTCAATGAAAATTTGACTAAAGAAGACAGATTATTAAAGAAGATACATTTCCAAGAGGTTTTGAAAACTGTTTGGGTTGTTTGAGACTCATATTTTTGGGTTTGAGGAAAAAATTCAAATATCATGATTGGAGGGCTTCTGAGACACCATGCAGAAATGTACACTTTTCAACCCTAGCTAGGGTTAGGTTTAGCGATCCAACACGACGTATACGTTTTTTACTGTCAGTGCTGCATTCCGGGCCCCCAGTTAACTTTAGGATGAGTGATAATTTGCTTCTATCTGCACATTTAGTTTTTGGACACTTTTGGCCACCTTTCAGTATATTGCCCCATTCACTGATTTTATCCCAAAAGTGAGCCAGATGAAAAGTGTGAAGAATACCCGTTCTAAGGGGTAAACTCTCTTCATTTTGTCATTTAAAGTGCAGCTAGAAGTGTAAATTTGGGCAAAATTCTATGGTTCTTTTAACCCTAACCCTAGCCAGGCATCAAAAGCTTGCCGATGTATGTACCATTTGAAAGAATTTTTCATCTTAATGAAAATTTGCCTAAAGAAGACAGATTATTAAGGAAGATACATTTCCAAGAGGTTTTGAAAACCGTTTGGGTTGTTTGAGACTCATATTTTTGGGTTTGAGAAAAAAATTCAAATATCATGATTGGAGGGCTTCTGAGACACCATGCAGGAATGTACACTTTTTAACCCTAGCTAGGGTTAGGGTTAGCGATCCCACACGACGTAGAAGTTTTTTAATGTCAGTGCTGCGTTCCGGGCCCCCAGTTAACTTTAGGATGAGTGATAATTTGCTCCTATCTGCACTTTTAGTTTTCGGACACTTTTGGCCACCTTTCAGTATATTGCCCCATTCACTGATTTTATCCCAAAAGTGAGCCAGATGAAAAGTGTGAAGAATACCTGTTCTAAGGGGTAAACTCTCTTCATTTTGTCATTTAAAGTGCAGCTAGTAGTGTAACTTTGGGCAAAATTCTATGGTTCTTTTAACCCTAACCCTAGCCAGGCATCAAAAGCTTGCCGATGTATGTACCATTTGAAAGCATTTTTCATCTCAATGAAAATTTGACTAAAGAAGACAGATTATTAAAGAAGATACATTTCCAAGAGGTTTTGAAAACTGTTTGGGTTGTTTGAGACTCATATTTTTGGGTTTGAGGAAAAAATTCAAATCTCATGATAGGAGGGCTTCTGAGACACCCTGCAGGAATGTACACTTTTCAACCCTAGCTAGGGTTAGGTTTAGCGATCCCAGACGACGTATACGTTTTTTACTGTCAGTGCTGCATTCCGGGCCCCCAGTTAACTTTAGGATGAGTGATAATTTGCTCCTATCTGCACTTTTAGTTTTCGGACACTTTTGGCCACCTTTTAGTATATTGCCCCATTCATTTATTTTATCCCAAAAGTGAGCCAGATGAAAAGTGTGAAGAATACCTGTTCTAAGGGGTAAACTCTCTTCATTTTGTCATTTAAAGTGTAGCTAGAAGTGTAACTTCGGGCATAATTCTATGTTTCTTTTAACCCTAACCCTAGCCAGGCATTAAAAGCATGCTGATAAATGTACCATTTGAAAGCATTTTTCACCTCAATGAAAATTTGCCTAAAGAAGACAGATTCTTAAAGATGATACATTACCATTAGGTTTCGAAAACCGTTTGGGTTGTTTGAGACTCATATTTTTGGGTTTGAGGAAAAAATTCAAATCTCATGATTGGAGGGCTTCTGTGACACCCTGCAGGAATGTACTCTTTTCAACCCTAGCTAGGGTTAGGGTTCGCGATCCCACACGACGTAGAAGTTTTTTACTGTCAGTGCTGCATTCCGGGCCCCCAGTTAACTTTAGGATGAGTGATAATTTGCTCCTATCTGCACTTTTAGTTTTCGGACACTTTTGGCCACCTTTCAGTATATTGCCCCATTCACTGGTTTTATCCCAAAAGTGAGCCAGATGAAAAGTGTGAGGAATACCTGTTCTAAGGGGTAAACTCTCTTCATTTTGTCATTTAAAGTGTAGCTAGAAGTGTAACTTTGGGCAAAGTTCTATGTTTCTTTTAACCCTAACCCTAGCCAAGCATTAAAGCATGCCGATATATGTACCATTTGACAGCATTTTTCACCTCAATGAAAATTTCCCTAAAGAAGACAGATTCTTAAAGATGATACATTTCCAAGAGGTTTCGAAAACCATTTGGGTTGTTTGAAACTCATATTTTTGGGTTAGAGGAAAAAATTTAAATCTCATGATTGGAGGGCTTCTGAGACACCCTGCAGGAATGTACTCTTTTCAACCCTAGCTAGGTTAAGGTTAGCGATCCCACATGACTTATGCGTTTTTTACTGTCAGTGCTGCATTCCGGGCCCCCAGTTAACTTTAGGATGAGTGATAATTTGTTCCTATCTGCACTTTTACTTTTCGAACACTTTTGACCACCTTTCAGTATATTGCCCCATTCACTGATTTTATCCCAAAAGTGAGCCAGATGAAAAGTGTGAAGAATACCTGTTCTAAGGGGTAAACTCTCTTCATTTTGTAATTTAAAGTGCAGCTAGAAGTGTAACTTTTGTTAAAATTCTATGGTTCTTTTAATCCTAACCCTAGCCAGGCATCAAAAGCTTGCCGATGTATGTACCATTTGAAAGCATTTTTTACCTCAATGAAAATTTGCCTAAAGAAGACAGATTATTAAAGAAGATCCATTTCCAAGAGGTTTCGAAAACCGTTTGGGTAGTCTGAGACTCATATTTTTGGGTTTGAGGAAAAAATTCAAATCTCATGATTGGAGGGCTTCTGAGACACCTTGCAGGAATGTACACTTTTCAACCCTAGCTAGGGTTAGGGTTAGCGATCCCACACGACGTAGAAGTTTTTTACTGTCAGTGCTGCATTCCGGGCCCCCAGTTAACTTTAGGATGAGTGATAATTTGCTCCTATCTGCACTTTTAGTTTTCGGACACTTTTGGCCACCTTTCAGCATATTGCCCCATTCACTGATTTTATCCCAGAAGTGAGCCAGATGAAAAGTGTGAAGAATACCTGTTCAAAGGGGTAAAATCTCTTCATTTTGTCATTTAAAGTGCAGCTAGAAATGTAACTTTGGGCAAAATTCTATGGTTCTTTTAACCCTAACCCTAGCCAGGCATCAAAAGCTTGCCGATGTATGTACCATTTGAAAGCATTTTTCATCTCAATGAAAATTTGCCTAAAGAAGACAGATTATTAAGGAAGATACATTTCCAAGAGGTTTTGAAAACTGTTTGGGTTGTTTGAGACTCATATTTTTGGGTTTGAGGAAAAAATTCAAATATCATGATTGGAGGGCTTCTGAGACTCCATGCAGAAATGTACACTTTTCAACCCTAGCTAGGGTTAGGGTTAGCGATAAAACACGACGTATACGTTTTTTACTGTCAGTGCTGCATTCCGGGCCCCCAGTTAACTTTAGGATGAGTGATAATTTGCTCCTATCTGCACTTTTAGTTTTCGGACACTTTTGGCCACCTTTCAGTATATTGCCCCATTCACTGATTTTATCCCAAAAGTGAGCCAGATGAAAAGTGTGAAGAATACCCGTTCTAAGGGGTAAACTCTCTTCATTTTGTCATTTAAAGTGCAGCTAGTAGTGTAACTTTGGGCAAAATTCTATGGTTCTTTTAACCCTAACCCTAGCCAGGCATCAAAAGCTTGCCGATGTATGTACCATTTGAAAGCATTTTTCATCTCAATGAAAATTTGACTAAAGAAGACAGATTATTAAAGAAGATACATTTCCAAGAGGTTTTGAAAACTGTTTGGGTTGTTTGAGACTCATATTTTTGGGTTTGAGGAAAAAATTCAAATATCATGATTGGAGGGCTTCTGAGACACCATGCAGAAATGTACACTTTTCAACCCTAGCTAGGGTTAGGTTTAGCGATCCAACACGACGTATACGTTTTTTACTGTCAGTGCTGCATTCCGGGCCCCCAGTTAACTTTAGGATGAGTGATAATTTGCTCCTATCTGCACTTTTAGTTTTCGGACACTTTTGGCCACCTTTCAGTATATTGCCCCATTCACTGATTTTATCCCAAAAGTGAGCCAGATGAAAAGTGTGAAGAATACCCGTTCTAAGGGGTAAACTCTCTTCATTTTGTCATTTAAAGTGCAGCTAGAAGTGTAACTTTGGGCAAAATTCTATGGTTCTTTTTACCCTAACCCTAGCCAGGCATCAAAAGCTTGCCGATGTATGTACCATTTGAAAGCATTTTTCATCTCAATGAAAATTTGCCTAAAGAAGACAGATTATTAAGGAAGATACATTTCCAAGAGGTTTTGAAAACTGTTTGGGTTGTTTGAGACTCATATTTTTGGGTTTGAGAAAAAAATTCAAATATCATGATTGGAGGGCTTCTGAGACACCATGCAGGAATGTACACTTTTTAACCCTAGCTAGGGTTAGGGTTAGCGATCCCACACGACGTTGAAGTTTTTTACTGTCAGTGCTGCATTCCGGGCCCCCAGTTAACTTTAGGATGAGTGATAATTTGCTCCTATCTGCACTTTTAGTTTTCGGACACTTTTGGCCACCTTTCAGTATATTGCCCCATTCACTGATATTATCCCAAAAGTGAGCCAGATGAAAAGTGTGAAGAATACCTGTTCTAAGGGGTAAACTCTCTTCATTTTGTCATTTAAAGTGCAGCTAGTAGTGTAACTTTGTGCAAAATTCTATGGTTCTTTTAACCCTAACCCTAGCCAGGCATCAAAAGCTTGCCGATGTATGTACCATTTGAAAGCATTTTTCATCTCAATGAAAATTTGACTAAAGAAGACAGATTATTAAAGAAGATACATTTCCAAGAGGTTTTGAAAACTGTTTGGGTTGTTTGAGACTCATATTTTTGGGTTTGAGGAAAAAATTCAAATCTCATGATAGGAGGGCTTCTGAGACACCCTGCAGGATTGTACACTTTTCAACCCTAGCTAGGGTTAGGTTTAGCGATCCCAGACGACGTATACGTTTTTTACTGTCAGTGCTGCATTCCGGGCCCCCAGTTAACTTTAGGATGAGTGATAATTTGCTCCTATCTGCACTTTTAGTTTTCGGACACTTTTGGCCACCTTTTAGTATATTGCCCCATTCATTTATTTTATCCCAAAAGTGAGCCAGATGAAAAGTGTGAAGAATACCTGTTCTAAGGGGTAAACTCTCTTCATTTTGTCATTTAAAGTGTAGCTAGAAGTGTAACTTCGGGCATAATTCTATGTTTCTTTTAACCCTAACCCTAGCCAGGCATTAAACTCATGCCGATAAATGTACCATTTGAAAGCATTTTTTACCTCAATGAAAATTTGCCTAAAGAAGACAGATTCTTAAAGATGATACATTACCATTAGGTTTCGAAAACCGTTTGGGTTGTTTGAGACTCATATTTTTGGGTTTGAGGAAAAAATTCAAATCTCATGATTGGAGGGCTTCTGAGACACCCTGCAGGAATGTACTCTTTTCAACCCTAGCTAGGGTTAGGGTTCGCGATCCCACACGACGTAGAAGTTTTTTACTGTCAGTGCTGCATTCCGGGCCCCCAGTTAACTTTAGGATGAGTGATAATTTGCTCCTATCTGCACCTTTACTTTTCGGACACTTTTGACCACCTTTCAGTATATTGCCCCATTCACTGATTTTATCCCAAAAGTGAGCCAGATGAAAAGTGTGAAGAATACCTGTTCTAAGGGGTAAACTCTCTTCATTTTGTCATTTAAGGTGTAGCTAGAAGTGTAACTTCGGGCATAATTCTATGTTTCTTTTAACCCTAACCCTAGCCAGGCATTAAAAGCATGCCGATATATGTACCATTTGACAGCATTTTTCACCTCAATAAAAATTTGCCTAAAGAAGACAGATTCTTAAAGATGATACATATCCAAAAGGTTTCGAAAACCGTTTGGGTTGTTTGAGACTCATATTTTTGGGTTTCAGGAAAAAATTCAAATCTCATGATTGGAGGGCTTCTGAGACACCCTGCAGGAATGTACACTTTTCAACCCTAGCTAGGGTTAGGGTTAGCGATCCCACACGACGTAGAAGTTTTTTACTGTCAGTGCTGCATTCCGGGCCCCCAGTTAACTTTAGGATGAGTGATAATTTGTTCCTATCTGCACTTTTACTTTTCGAACACTTTTGACCACCTTTCAGTATATTGCCCCATTCACTGATTTTATCCCAAAATTTAGCCAGATGAAAAGTGTGAAGAATACCTGTTCTAAGGGGTAAACTCTCTTCATTTTGTAATTTAAAGTGCAGCTAGAAGTGTAACTTTTGTTAAAATTCTATGGTTCTTTTAATCCTAACCCTAGCCAGGCATCAAAAGCTTGCCGATATATGTACCATTTGATAGCATTTTTTACCTCAATGAAAATTTGCCTAAAGAAGACAGATTATTAAAGAAGATCCATTTCCAAGAGGTTTCGAAAACCGTTTGGGTAGTTTGAGGCTCATATTTTTGGGTTTGAGGAAAGAATTCAAATCTCATGATTGGAGGGCTTCTGAGACACCTTGCAGGAATGTACACTTTTCAACCCTAGCTAGGGTTAGGGTTAGCGATCCCACACGACGTAGAAGTTTTTTACTGTCAGTGCTGCATTCCGGGCCCCCAGTTAACTTTAGGATGAGTGATAATTTGCTCCTATCTGCACTTTTAGTTTTCGGACACTTTTGGCCACCTTTCAGTATATTGCCCCATTCACTGATTTTATCCCAGAAGTGAGTCAGATGAAAAGTGTGAAGAATACCTGTTCAAAGGGGTAAACTTTCTTCATTTTGTCATTTAAATTGCAGCTAGAAGTGTAACTTTGGGCAAAATTCTATGGTTCTTTTAACCCTAACCCTAGCCAGGCATCAAAAGCTTGCCGATGTATGTACCATTTGAAAGCATTTTTCACCTCAATGAAAATTTGCCTAAAGAAGACAGATTATTAAAGAAGATACATTTCCAAGAGGTTTCGAAAACCGTTTGGGTTGTTTGAGACTCATATTTTTGAGTTTGAGGAAAAAATTCAAATCTCATGATTGGAGGGCTTCTGAGACACCCTGCAGGAATGTACTCTTTTCAACCCTAGCTAGGGTTAGGGTTCGCGATCCCACACGACGTAGAAGTTTTTTACTGTCAGTGCTGCATTCCGGGCCCCCAGTTAACTTTAGGAAGAGTGATAATTTGCTCCTATCTGCACTTTTAGTTTTCGGACACTTTTGGCCACCTTTCAGTATATTGCCCCATTCATTTATTTTATCCCAAAAGTGAGCCAGATGAAAAGTTTGAAGAATACCTGTTCTAAGGGGTAAACTCTCTTCATTTTGTCATTTAAATTGCAGCTAGAAGTGTAACTTTGGGCAAAATTCTATGGTTCTTTTAACCCTAACCCTAGCCAGGCATCAAAAGCTTGCCGATGTATGTACCATTTGAAAGCATTTTTCACCTCAATGAAAATTTGCCTAAAGAAGACAGATTATTAAAGAAGATACATTTCCAAGAGGTTTCGAAAACCGTTTGGGTTGTTTGAGACTCATATTTTTGAGTTTGAGGAAAAAATTCAAATCTCATGATTGGAGGGCTTCTGAGACACCCTGCAGGAATGTACTCTTTTCAACCCTAGCTAGGGTTAGGGTTCGCGATCCCACACGACGTAGAAGTTTTTTACTGTCAGTGCTGCATTCCGGGCCCCCAGTTAACTTTAGGAAGAGTGATAATTTGCTCCTATCTGCACTTTTAGTTTTCGGACACTTTTGGCCACCTTTCAGTATATTGCCCCATTCACTGATTTTATCCCAAAAGTGAGCCAGATGAAAAGTGTGAAGAATACCTGTTCTAAGGGGTAAACTCTCTTCATTTTGTCATTTAAAGTGCAGCTAGAAGTGTAACTTTGGGCAAAATTCTATGGTTCTTTTTACCCTAACCCTAGCCAGGCATCAAAAGCTTGCCGATGTATGTACCATTTGAAAGCATTTTTCACCTCAATGATAATTTGCCTAAAGAAGACAGATTCTTAAAGAAGATACATTTGCAAGAGGTTTTGAAAACCGTTTGGGTTGTTTGAGACTCATATTTTTGGGTTTGAGGAAAAAAATCAAATCTCATGATTGGATGGCTTCTGAGACACCCTGCAGGAATGTACACTTTTCAACCCTAGCTAGGGTTAGGGTTAGCGATCCCACACGACGTATACGTTTTTTACTGTCAGTGCTGCATTCCGGGCCCCCAGTTAACTTTAGGATGAGTGATAATTTGCTCCTACAGATGCAGCCATTCAAAGTGCGCGGTACAGATACCGCAGGTATGATGACACGGGGTACCGCGGTGCATGATTGGTTGACCGACAGGGGCACTCGTGGTCCGTTGGTCTGTCGTAGAAAGACTTACTGTAAACGTCTTTACTGTGCCCGTTGTAGATATTGAATTTTACCACTGATGGGAAATCTTAGTAGCTGAGCATAAAAAGAATAGGAGCATACTGTAACGCGTGTGAAGGCCATAAACGATATTAATTTTGGAACGTAAACATAGAGTATATAGCTGGTCTTGGTACTTTAAAGAAATAAATACACACCGGTATTCCATTTCTCCCTAAACATTGTAAGCTTCGAAGTCTTTAACTAACGTGATACCGGAGTCAACAAGCATACTTTTAGAATTTGATTAAAAGGGAATATAATATGGAATCGCGTATCTAAAGAATTTAATAACGGTATAATTATATTCATGTTGCAAAAGAACTGCAACGGACATAAAAACTCCCTTGCATGGTTTCATTACGACCAGAATCGGTCTTGAGATATTTTTAACTTGATTTACAGTATTTGAGAGGTATGTCTTAACACCGATACTACAGTGCTTAAGTACTGCTCACGTATATGTTTCTAGGTTTATATTATGCATTTCATACGGTCAAGTTACTTTTGAGCAACTAATAAGAAGCGCGAAACGGTATGCGTTTTACTTTCGTTTTGTGCTGGGACCCGTGGATTGATTAGAGATATCAAGTACATACAAGTCATTTTTTAAATGTTGTAGTTTGTCTTGAAAAAATGTTACGAGTACATCATCTATCAACAATTACACAGGTTCTGTTTCCATATTGCGGATTTTGGTTACGTAATATTATTTTCTAGATTTCACGTTGTCTGATGGGATGTCTGATGGGATGTCTGATGGGATGTTTCTAAAAATCCATCCTCTGTAAAACGTCTTCTCTAGTTGTCCTGCATATGTATTCGCTAATGAAGCTGTGTGTTCTGAGCCTGGATCTCTACATTTCTGTATGAACCAGCTTAGAGGGCTAAAGACAGCTTGTGTTTAAATTGAGTGTAAGGTAATTTATGCTTCTAAAGTCATGGTCAGTATTATTGTACTGTGCTGTACTGTGTCACATTATTTTATAGCGTTTTTATTGCGTTATTAAATACGGTGTTACTGTAGTTTACTGAGTCCCATGTCACATGGTCTGTGATTGAAACCTTTAAAACCGGTTTAATTTGTCACAGCCAGCACTCTTCAGGTGTGAGGGTCTTCTGCTCAGAATGAAACGCTAAAATGTTTGTGAATATTCTAATGGTAGTGGGGGCGGGGTGTGTGGGAACAGGTTTGGTTGAAATCGCATTGGAGATCTATGTTCTTCACACCTGAAACATTTTCTCTGAAAGCATTTTCTTCGCAGTTTAACCGATCTTGTTACAGCATGTTACAGTTTACTATTATTAAACATATTAATTTTAAGTGCTCAATGTAAAATCTTGTAAAAATATATTTTCATTGTTCAAATATACATTAAGTCTGACTATCATATAATAAGTTAAATACAAAACTAAAGAAAAAATAGGGTTAAATATAATTCAAAATATTTTGCTAACAATGTTAACTGTTTATGAATAATAAAATGTATTAACTAAGGAGTAGGATGGCACAGTTGTTAGTATGTTTTTTGTTTTGTTTCTTTTTCATAAATACAACAGTAGTACCTGATGTCTCAGTGGCTTTCAAAATTAAATAATGCATGCAAACCTGTGAACTAGAAAGATAACTAAGATATCCATCCATTATATTCCGTAATATCCATGAAATATATGGCGTTGAAATACAGTATGTGTGACGCATAAAAGACACCAAGGGATTGGGTGAGCTCCCATCACAAAAAAAACTGCGAACCTGCACTACAGCGACCATAGTACAGTATGGAGACCAAGGCGTTTTACGGGAAGAGACGGGGTGCTACTGCCGCCCCAGCTTCCAAAGAGCGAAGGGTAAGCAAATACAGCAGACTTCATCTGAAATACGCGATTACAGCGCATATTACAAGGTATTATTGCCGTTTTGAATTTTAAATTCAATAATAATTATTTCTTCGTAGCCTGTTCTTCAAGAAAACACCGCACGGGCGAAACGATCTACCACCAGGACAGTAAAAAAGAAAGTGGTAAGACGGAAAAAAAGAAAAGTTTATTTTGACTTCTGTTCCGCGACTGATGAATACTACTGTGTGACTTTATTTCTTACATGAATTATGTTATTTTGCCACAGGCCGTGGGTCTCTGCTCTCGGCCACTGGCCAGGGTGCCAACCTGTAGAAGCAGCACCTGTATGGAGACATTTCGGCAGCAGCGGGAGCATTACGATGCATTACTGGGGAGGATTGGGAGGCTAGAGTTCCAGCAGTCAAACAGTTGAGCAGCTGTCTCCCGAAAAGTGCCTCTCCCCGCCGCGCAGGCCATATACTGTATGTTTATGTTAAGATTTCCCTTCAGTGGTAAAATTAGATATGAATATTCAATACTTAAACGGACACAGTTAAGACATTAAATTTACATATACATACTGTATACAGTACAGTTTGCATATGGTAATATGTTTATGTTACGCGATTAAAAAATAAATAAATAAAAATGAAAAGTCCAGCACCAGCTGGATTCGAACACACAACCTGCCAGCTGGTAGTCACGCACCTAGACCAGTAGGCTACAAGACAGCTCACATGATCAGGTAGGCGAAACAGCCCTACACAGCCCTGCCACAGTACACGGATATAATCGCACCGTTATTAAATTCTTTAGATACGCGATTCCATATTATATTCCCTTTTGATCAAATTTTAAAAGTATGCTTGTTGACTCCGGTATCACGTTAGTTAAAGACTTCGAAGCTTACAATGTTTAGGGAGAAATGGAATACCGGTGTGTATTTTTCCTTGTGATATTTTAAGCTCTAGTTGAATGATAGGTGTCGCATTTTAAATCATTTTCGTAGCTAGAAATTATGAAACGCCCTGTTAAAAGCAAGGAAGTTTTTATGCCCGTTGAAGTAAAACAAAATGCCTGACAAAGTATGGCTTGGACAGATTCCAAGTGCTTGTACAAATGTGCTAAAGAAATTATACTTTGAGTATACAGCTTGTCCAAAGTCATCCATTATTAATACTATTAGTAATATCTTCAGTAAAGGCTTTGATGCATTAATATTTCTGATAAAGGTAGGTTGTGTACTTTTGTCCAACTGAGCAATCTTGCTTTCATAAAATATACCAACATTTTAATGACTGATGATTATCATGCTGTAATACACAGTTCAAAATTAAAGGCTCAAATGCTGTACATGAGAGGTTAAGCTCCCCCTGGCGGTTTTACAAGGCGACGCCGGATAGTTAGTCACGTGACACACGTGAAATGCGTGATACCGCGTGATACCGTGACACGCCCACCGGGGTATGCCGCGAAATACCTCACCCATTTTGAATGGCTGCATCTGTATGTTGCAGGAACAATTTAGTTGCTCACTAACAATTACTGTATGCTCTTTCAGTATGATATTGCAGTCTGTAGAATACATTAGACAGGAGGGAGTTGCTTGATTATCCCTAATGAGGACCAGAAGCAGGCTATTACAGAAGGTTTACTTCATAGACAGTTAATTCCTGTCAAAGTGGCAGGTCTTTCTGCACTTTAATGTTTAATACTGAGATGCTTTATGTTACAAAGTAGTGATGAGAGACTGAACCAGTTGCTGCTAACCGTGCTATTGATTTGCGAAGATTCAAGCTGTCCATCTTACTCACCAGATTGTCTAAACCCTTTACTTTCATTGCCACAAGAAATATGTGGTGGAAGGCCAACGGAGAAAACAAATTATTCAGACACCAACAAATATAACAACATCTCAAGGCTTTCCTTGTATTAAAAAGTGTCCTCTGAAATATAGTGTGATTAATGACAGCAGCCTCAAGATCTCTTTACTGTCTTCAAAATGTAACATTCAATAATTGCAAACTTTGAAAATGTAGAAATAATGTAGTTTAAGTTCTACAGTAAATGTAATGTATATTATAAAACGTAATATGAAAACGTATAGAACTGATCATATGTTAAACACGATCACTTCTACATATGGTAAAAGATTATCTGGATTACAATTTTCATACTTACATTACAATTTTTGTTTCTGCATACACTAATGCTCTTCACTTTTTGTTCAGTTCCGATTAAAGATCTGACCTAACAACAAACAATAATTTAACATGCTATCATTAGGAGAGAAGAAAACAACATATTTACATTTCTTTGACCATCAAAGAAAATAAGTAACTATGAAGTAACAAAACATGTCACTGCTAGCACTAATTTACTATTTTTCTGTTGGAATTTATTTTTGCAATTTGAACTATTATAAAACCTGGACAGTGCAGATAGAATGAATCACAGCTGGCATTACTGTACTTTTTTTTTACAGAGTCTGCATGTCAGCAATGTGATATAAAATATGCTAATGACCATAAATTAATCTAATTATTTCTATATACAGCCTCTGTAACATTGCCTCCAGTGGGGGTATTAATCAAAGCCTAGTAATTCTGATTGTTGTCTAGACTGAGGAACCATTTATTTAACACATAGAACAGTTTTAATAAGCTAAACTTAGGGTAATTTCTGTGAAAGCTTAGTGCATTGAATTACTGTGTACTGTATGCAGCTTTTAGGACAACACAAGTAATTGGTGAAGGGGTAGCTTTTAAAACTTATCTGAAAAGTGTTTGATCTCAGCAAATACACCGATAAAAAAAATAAATGATGTGGGGGAAATGAAGTACGAATATCATTTTTTTAATGGCCAAAAAATAAAATTAAGCAGCTTTATTGAAATGTTGAACTCAATTATTTTAATAGGAGTTTTTTTCTACTGCAAAGCAATTGCAGATTTAGGCATCAAAATGCAAGCAAAAAGCAATTAAACAGACAGTAAATGTGAATATTTTCTTGTTTACATATCAAAATATACTGCTAATATACTAAATTGAATCTTGGCATATCAAAAGACTTTTTCTAGAAAACTAAACAGTTTTGGCAAAATTTAATTTACATGGTTTGTTGCCTTAAACTATTCATATTCAAACTAATCTCTTAATTAAAATGAGTGAATGTGTTTTGCAATACTATGAAGCATACATGCATTAATTTTGGGTCATTTTGTATAGAGATGTTAAAAAAAACTTCTCGAACATTTACTCTAACACTTTTTCTACAGTTGGCCTAATAAATGTGTACTGTATATTATGATTTTTCTACCTACAAAGCTCTGTTGCTTCCCAAGACAGACAATTTGACAAACTGTTTTCTGTGCCTGTGCCTGTGGTTATATATTTATATTCAGAAATCAGAATGTGGTGTGGCTCTATAAGATAAGGGAAGCACAATACAGCAGATACCAGACATTTCAAGAGTTCTGTTCTTAATGGCTCCATTTTAAACAAGAAGACCATTTCATTCAGACTTTATCTCAGTTAAAACTCTAAATTAAGAATCAAACAAATTATTTAGTCCCATTTTAATTTTAGACTCTTTGTAGGTGAAAATAGCCATCTTTACCAATGGATTACCCAGCCCTGAAGTTTAGACTTGCCTACAAAATGTATACTAAAGCTAAGTGAAAGTATGAGTATGGGTGATATATTGTAGGGCACTCTGTTCAGTCTCCTAAGGTAATTTGTTTTATATATAGTTTCTTTCAAAGGTTCATGTGATTCTCTTAAAGGATTCCTCCACTTTCAATGTGCACAGAAAGTTAATAAAGAGATTCTAATTGTGCTGTATATCAAAATGTAATATGAAGCAATTATCAAAGAAGCCAAGCACCAACTGAACTCCCATAACTACCAACATTTTTTCTTTAAAAAATGGAAAAATGACTTAATAATGTACAGGAAATACACCAAATGCAGAAATTGCTGCTTCAGTTGTACACACTTCTCCAGTGACAATCATTTATATGGCAATACCAGCAAAGCAATAGGCTACTATTTCATATAAAGCACAAAAAGAAAATAGTGAAAAAGACAACCATATTACAGCACAAAATAAATTTCTGCAATATTACACAATAGCAAATTAGTTGAAAGGCAGATAAACAATATTGCATGAGTGTAGTGAGGAAGCATTGTAATAGAAGAAGGTTAATACCACAATAACTTTACAAAGAATGATGAAAGCAATAGCCTGACATAAGACCAATCAAGGTCATTACATACTGTATGTGTTTCATGGCATGAGGTCAAAGCATATATGATCAAATATGTAATACACCTACCTGTTCAGCTGTACTGCTTAGTCTTAGACAGGATAGGAAAACCTGCAGTCTGAGAGAGCAAACCGCACAAGAAGGGTAGGAAATAATTTGATAACAACAGCCATGAAAGAATATTAACATAAAAAAGGCAGCAAATTGATCCAATGAGGGGTTTTCAATACATTTTTGTATATTTCTGTTCCATATTGAATTACTCCAATTTTATTTTTTAATTTCATGCTTGTTTTGTAACTTGTGTTTTAGGTTTGTACTGTAAGTACATTGGCAGCATATGGATGTCAAAATACAATATTTAGACTAAGGAATGACTTTTCAATCTGTGGAATTGCCTACCTTTGTCATTTTTTTTTTTTAATTAATCTCTCAAACATCCCTTAAATGAGCCAGGGCTCTTGTCCATTTCCAGTGTGCCTCCTCCACTCTTTCTGTTACTACTGTAATGGTGATCTCCTCTTGAGGAATAGCTATGTTGGCAGTCCTGCCTTAAGGGGTTTGTCATCATAGCCTCACCTCTAAGGTGCTGTCCCCTATTGTGCAGGAGAGGACTTTCTTTAAAACAAAGTTTAATATATGGTCAGTGTTCCTAACCTGTCTAATATATTGGCTTTATTTTGATTGTGCTTGACTGTATGGGTTTCCTCCGGAAGCTCTGGTTTCCTTCCACAGTCCAAAACCATACTGGTAAGTTACAGTAGGTGTCACGATTGTAGTCCCTTCCCCTTAAGGGCACTCCAACTTGTTCACTTTTTAGTTGATTTTGTGCACCTGTTCCCCGTTCCTGCCTTCCTACAAAAGCCAGACGCTCACTCTGTCCCTTCCAGATTGTGTCCTCTGCATAGGGTCCTGAAAGAACACTTCGTAACATTAACCTTCTGAGAAAATTAGCTCTAGCTGTGAGTGTGTGCCTATCTCCCCTGCCATGGGCTGGTGTCCCATACACTCTGTACACTGTCTCACACCTCTTGTTTGCTGGGTCGGGCTCTGGGTCCCTTCTGACCCTGAATTGGAGGAAGCAGAAATTGGATGGATGTACAAGGACATCTGTCTGTCTCATTAAGATTCTAATACTATAAATTTTTCAGTACATTTGAAACAACAAAGAGACATGATAACCAAGAGTTACACCCAAAGATGGATTAACAGCCAATACGTAGGTTATTTTTTCCACTTTTCTGCATGGAATTATCTTTACTTCTTCTGAAGAATCTAATTTAAATTCAGTTATTTTTTCTTTTGTTTTAGATTCCTCGAGAACTGCAGAGCTCTTAAGAGTTGTCTACATAAAAACCTTAATTGATTCCATTAAGTAAGGTAATTAAGTCCTTAAGTTAATTGTGCATTTGTGCATATCTTTATATATATATATATTTTATTTTAAGAACAGAAAGAACAGTGTCTTTGTTTAAGCCTTCACTCGGTTATAGGTCTATACTCCAGGTGTTCAGAAAACGTCCCACCAGTTTCTGTGCAGATTCTATGTTGAAATCAATTGCTTGAGCCAAGCCAAGAGTGGAATGTGCAGTTTGCTGGATTAAGTGTTAAAATTTTAAATATTGAAAAGAATGGCACAAGCCCACAGCCACGTTTTTAATCTCCTAGGGTCCCTAGGTAGCTGTGTTCAGATCACAGAACCATGAAACGAAATAAATTGAACTGAAATGAAATAAAAAGCTGCTTCAGAAAAGGTCACAATGGCTCTGCTAATGACTCCTCTTGTGCTTGAATTATACATGGGTTTATTGTTTACTCTAATAGAAATAGATGCCTCACAGTTGTTTCAGTGCTATTTATTGTATTCAAAGAACCATTCATGAAAAGAGACTGGAAAGATGGTTGTATCAGGGCCAGTGGGTCAGAAACCACACGTCTAAAGGTGGCTTTTGGGTGATGCTGAGGAATGATTTTAAGACTTCAGATGGCTTTAGATCTGTGGAACTACTGAAAAAGAAGTAGAGAGCTAAGGAATGATCATCTTCAGTAAAGACCGATTATGCTTTTTTTACAATGAATACTGAAAGTCAGTCCCAAGAATAAACAAGAAATTAAGCTTCACAAGACAATGAAAATTCAGCCTCTGGTATTTTTAAGTGTCATGACACTTCTTTTGTTTTTGGTTTTAGATGTTAGCAGTAGCTACATACTTTGTAGCTGGCATGTTCAATTAAATTGCTTTACTCACTAGATACGCTTTTTTGAATTTGTAATGTTGAAAACTGAACCTGAAGAATTTCAGATTGAAACTGTTAAAAAGTAAAGAGTATTTTGGTGATCACTTTTTAGAAAACCATAAAATGTATTTGCGGTTTAAATGGAATTAAGAAAATTCATTTTCTAAAAAACAAGAATGTAAATAATGTAACTAAAAGATTTTTCTATCGTGTTTTTCAATTAGTTAATAAACAAGAACTTGAAAAATTAATTATTAAGACAAAGTCAACCACCTGTCCACTAGATCCCATCCCCACTCAGCTAGTCAAAATTCCCTCGAAGTACAGGCAGGACCTATAATTAGTACGATGAACACGTCCCTTGCATCAGGCATTGTACCTGATCAATTTAAGGTAGCGGTTGTTAGACCACTCTTTAAGAAGTCAAATTTGGATCCACAAGTTCTTAAAGACTACAGGCCTGTGTAGCGGCGAGGCTTATTAAAGTACTGAAATTAAGTTTTCTGCTCCCTTGCCATTCCCCCTCTCCTTCATCTCAGTGGTGTTTGATACAGAGAGGCCATTCCATTTGGTTCACAATTAAGGTGTTTTTCTATCTGATAGAGTGTCCTGATAAGGAACAACTCCCCAATGCTGAGATTCTCCAGCAACCCTAACAAATGGTTATCTGGCACCTTACAGTCTGAGATTCCAAGGGAGGGTCTGATTCAAAGTTTGTTTACAACTCTAAGGTCAGAGTGCATGGTTACTCATCATCAGCCAATCAGGAACTGGTAGGGCAGGTTAACCCCACGTTCCTCATCTGCTGGGACCCGTAGTCACTTTTCTCCTGTGCACAAACTTTGCTAGTTTCAGCAAAAACTAACTAGCCAGTCTTTAGAGAGCATCAGCAGCACATCGCAACAGGAATCTTATCTCACCACGTCGCAAGCCACAACACAGAGCGCCGATTGGACAGCAACAAGCCTGCCACTGTTCTTTGTGTCTGCAGGAGATCTGGATCCACACAGACTGGATCAGTATTCAACATTCTGCATTACAACTCGATAATTCACTTTTTATCCCAACCAGTTGATACCAATTTAATTCCTAAAGTTACTTAGTTACTGTACTTGCTTTTTACAAAATGGTCTAAATGGATGATATACTGAACGTATGTCCCTCTTTGGTAATTGTAACTCTTCGTGACTGAATACTACAGTGCCTTGCGAAAGTATTCGGCCCCCTTGAACTTTTCAACCTTTTGCCACATTTCAGGCTTCAAACATAAAGATATAAATTTTTTATTTTATGTGAAGAATCACCAACAAGTGGGACACAATTGTGAAGTGGAACTCCGGATATCCACTCCGGATTGTGTCATCCGCATAGGGTCTGGAAAGAACTGTTCCGTTACATACATCTGTTCTGACCAAACTATCCTATTCTCCTCCCCACATGGGAACCATCTGGGTTGGATGCTGCATCACTGCCATGGATCCAAGAGGGACATTGTGGATATAGCTATCGTTTAGAAGGAATTTACTGGTCTACAGCGATCTGCATGTAGTACTAACACACAGAAGACATGATGGAAGGATGGATTAATTCCTTCATTATTTCCTTTTTTTAATTATATAATGTAAGCATGCCCAAAGGGGTTGGGCAAGCAGTTGACCTTGGACCCCTAGAGGTTTATTTTCTCCTTACTAAGGAGTTTTTGGTTCCTCTCCTCCGTCTTCTGTTCTACTATTCTGTATTAACAAAATGTATGGTCAATTGCAATGTAAAGCGCCTTGGGGCAACCTTGTTGTGAAAGGCTTTATATAAAAATACATTGAATTGAACTGAATATGATTAAAATGTATTTTTTCATAATTTTAATTATAAATGGTTAGGAGGTAAAGGTAAGGAGTACAATTCACATCAGATGTTTGAAATATCACTAAAGCTGAAACTGCCTTAATGTGTTAGAGAAGCTACCTAAATGAAACGTAAAATTTCAAACTCTGAGTAATTATCTTAAGGTGCAGCTAAGCACTTCACAATCCATAAAATTGCAAAGCATTAGGAAAGCCTCAGTAATGATGAACGTAGAACACAGAACTAAAATAATATTATAATATAAAGGAAAACTGCCAACATTTTTCCAGGATTTTCTCATAGTTTAGTTTGTAGCACACTGTGTGACATACAGTATTTGCTCTGAATTGGCTCTCATTCAGACAAGCATTTTTTCTTAAGTCTGTGTTTCATCTACTACATCTGTGTTTAGTTTATGTTTAGAGAATAAACATCCTGTTTAAAGGACTTTACTATTGCAGTTTGCCAAAATGTCTCATTATTGGAACCTTTTTATTTTTTTTACAGGTTGTCAGAAATGTGGAGTTTAACTTATTGATCTGTGTTGTAGTAGTGATTAGATAGTAAAAAGCTCTTCTTTTTCAGAAGACACTACAAGAACTTAAATGTCAAGACCTAAGAGACGAATGTACTGTGTGTCAGGATCAAGTCTTCCTATTAGCTTGTGTTTGTTTTATGTTTGTGTTAGATTTAGACATCTTAAATATGGATCACTGGGCAGAAAGTGCCTCTGTCCTTAATTGCAAAGCAATATGAAACTCAGAGGCAAAATGCAGGGGTATTCTATTATGCCCAGCCAGCCTTATTTGGGCCTTCAGATATTCTCATTTCACTTTTTATTAGATTGATCAAAGCTTATTATGTTTCAGCTGAGCCTTACTTGTTTATTCACTGGTGAAAAACAATACATAGATTGATGCCCTCAATCAGTTTCTACAAAGTTGTCATTTACCCATTAAAAGACTGGTCTGTCCATAGTCCTGGTAGATTGCCTTCTTTATTTTAATTTAATTGCATTAAATAACTATTTAAATATCCATTATGTACATTTATCCATAGCCTTAGTATAATACAGTAAATAATTAATTTTGAAACATATGCTGAAAAATATTAGATCTTGATTAAAAATAATAAATTAATAGCTATGCTTTAACTTGATCACCAGAAAAAATCATTTTGCCCAGGGCAATAATATTTAGCAACACATTTACTCATATCTGAATGATGGTATTCAAGGAAAAAAAAATTTTTCTCTTATTTGCATTGCAGAAAAGGATTTGCATCTTTATTTGTAGGTTTGCCAAATATTTTTTTGCCTTAAAAGTTGGGGTTTTGTTTCATTTCCATTTGATTTTTTTCTTGTTAAGCAGCTTAAGCCCCTTCTCAGTCTCCTTGTGTCAGGATTTAACTTTTGTGTGTGCTTTTTGTACGGGTTCTGAATTAAATAGGGCTTCTTTAATATCGGGTAGTTGAGTGATCAATCCTGTAAGTGCTGCACAGTCATAGCTATGAGTTTTATCTGTGCAGTGTCAGCATATATAGCACAAACAGCCATCATTCACATAGAAATACCCAAAGCAAGATAGTTTCTGAATGATTTCTGAAAAATAAAAACTCAAGTTTCATATTGATTCCTTTTAGACAACAAAACATATTAAATTGTGAACAAACATTCTGCAGTAATTCATAATATAATTCATTTTATTTAATTGTTTTGAATATTGCCTCAATTAAAGTACAAATTGTTTACTGTTGTTAGACAGATGTATTGTACTTGCATACATCTTGGATTCAGAAATGCTCTTAATCAAGCTATGTGCAATTATTTTGTTATTTCACAGAAAGTGGTGGACTTGAACTAACCAAGTTCAAGTGCTACCAGGACTAACCAATTTCTCCCGATCTGTCTATTTTGTGTCCGGACCCCAAAAAGACAAACTGTGCACAGACTGTTGTACGGACTGTTATTTTAAGATAAAACTTCAGCCATGCTGTCTTTGGCATAGCTTCCCAGCAACTCCGCTCTTTTGAGACATGCCCAGCATAGAGAAAGCAGCTGCCAAGCATGGACCAACCACAAGCTGTGTCTTGATAGCGGGAAGGACATGATAATTCATGAAGGACATTTGATCAATAGATCTTTGAGTAAAAAACTCTTTTATTCGCCTTATAATTCTCGAGAGTTGAACCATTATTCCAAACACATTTGATGTAACTGCATATTGTCACACCCTGTACTCCTAGAGGGCGCTCTACTTCTGTCCTGTTCCTAGTTCCCTGTGATTATTCATGTTTTCTGGTGTGTCTTGTTGTGTAGCCTTTTTACTTCCTGTGTCTGCTCTGCTCCTCGCTCAGCATTGAGGTTACGGATGTCGTGAGACCTACTTATTACAAGGTCACCTCATATCCGTCACCTGAGGGCGGTTTCTATACCGACATCATCCGACCCCTGAACCTTGGCTAACGTCCGTGTTGCCCCTTTTACCACTACGCATAGGGTCTCTACTGCTCACCTAGTCTTTCCACGGCATGCTCTTTCCGACATCTGTGAGAGAATGCTGAGCCATAACTTGACGCCGCGAGCGATGTTTTTTTTTCTATTTTTGTAGAAAATCCGTGCCTGTGAGCGGGTCATTCAGCAGTATGCCTTCCCAACATCTGCGACAATATTTACTTGTATCTGACAATGAGAATGTGATTTAATTGTATGAGTTTGGTAAAACCTATGAGGCAGAGCATAACAAGTTACAGTTGACATATTTTAATACTAAAGTAATTAATTTTCAACCTTTTGTATCACAGCAGATCAGTCCAAATATATTATATTACATTTGTTGTTTGTTGTGTTGTTTGTTATGCATGTTTTTGGTTGTATCAATACATTGTATATTGTATATTCAGAATCTCTGTGTGAGACTGTAAGTGCTGTAATGCTTGATTGATTCCTAAAAGGCGTCAAGTACTTTCGCAGTTTGCCTTTACAATTTCTAATTATTACAGTGAATTAAAACTCCACATCACCTATAACAACAAACTTAGCACTGTAGCTCCATCTCAGAGCTACACTCGGCAGCTTGATTGGAAGATTGGCTGCCTGATTGAAAGACAGCTGGATGGACAAAAAAACACCCTGATCTCATCCTCACAGGGTCGGCTGGAAGGCAAGAGCTCATGAGAATGCTGCGGTTACCCTTGGAAACAGCAGGTAGCAAACTGCTCCAGCCCAAGCATGACAATAATATTAAATAAACAAGATGGATTTTGATTGCTATTCCCCTTTCTACAAAATGTCCCAGAGCAAGTTAATGCAAAGCAAAATGTTGATCAAAGAGGTCTGGGGAAGAATTAATTACCCCATTGATTGTGGTTCTCAAACAAAATTGTTCCCTGCTTATTTTGAAACATATTGCAATATTATTTCATAATATAATTTAAATATTCTGATCATTTTCTAATGACTTTGATACATTGGTACATTGGTCCCTGGGGCATGAAACCGGACTTTCTGGAACATCTTGTTCTTAATAATATGCTGTATTAGCCACTTCAGAAAGTTTTTATTTGAATGAACACAGGAGAAATGTGGTAGATTGCCGTAAGGCCTCTTTAGTCCAGAAACTAGTTTTCAGATACAGTAGACTATGCTCAGACTAGGCAGTGGTTATATGTTTATTTCCCAATACTGAATCCTAAACATCTATTAAAACAAGTACTTAGAAATGGATAATTTTACCTTGGAGACAGTTATCAAAGATCAGTACACTATCGAATATTAAATATTTCTAAAGTAAACATTTTTGCCTTGTTATTTGTAATAAAGCTCAAATCATGAACCAATCTGAGTTTGTTATACAGTAACTACTGTTTGTGTGGTGTCAATGCTCTTGTTACAAAATGAATGTAGTGTGAAAAATTTTATTTGCATTGAGTTTTACTAATATATTTCATTATAACACCAATATAACACCAATCTTGAATTATTGATATGTTTGCACATCTTATTGAATATCTCATAAAAAATAAGTTCGGGAAAGATTGTAAAGCAGGAATCTGCAACAAGAGACAAGTGAGAGTCTCTGTAAGAATGACAACAGCTGAACAGGACAGAGTTGCAGCAATACAAGCTGGTTGTGTAGGTGATTAAATGCCAGATGGAATGTGGGTGGTTGACAGTTTCATGGTTGACTTCAGTCCTAGGCAGAAGACACCGTGCACATAGCAACGTTGGCCTTGGTTATGGTGCAGAAAACTGAGATGATGTTAATACCGAAAGGTTGCTGACAGAAAATGAGAATGTAATGTTTCTCACATTAATACCTGTGCCCCAAATCTTCTCCTTGTCAAAACAATTACATTACCAACACAATCTACAGCACAGATTCAGCACCACAGGTCTTTTGCTTCTGGTTTGAAGCTGGAAACTTTTACTTTTTGTCAGTTGTTTTGTAGATAGATACTTCATTGTGTCTTTTGAGGAATTTTCAAGTGGTGTGGTTTACTGTCATTCACTACTTATGAAATGTACAATTCAATCAATTCTATAGACTTAACTAATCACAATAAAAATCATGATATATTCAAACAGATTCATTCACTGTAAGTCTTCTAGCAAATTAATTATAGGCTTTTGTGCCATGGTCTAAATATTTTTTTGCCTCCCACCCTCCCTTGAGCTTCCAAATAAACTTAATAACATGATTTATGTTAATTAAAATAAAACACAAATGGCTCTGCCATCATGGCTGTATTCTTTAGTAATGATTGTATTATTTTGTCCTGCAAATAAACTTCAGATCGAAGCATTTCAGCTTTGTCTTATTCCTTTATGTTTTGTAAATGTACAGTAGCTGACGTGCCTCTAATTTATTCAATTGCAGTTTGTTGAATGAATCCTCATGTCAAAATTCAATATAGAATGCTATCTCTCTCATCTAGACCACGTTGTGAAAATTTTGCTGTGTCTTTTCTTAAAGAAACATATAAAGTAATGAGAATTAGGAGCACAGAGGACCAAAACAGCACACCTACAGTATCTGAAGGCCTCAGTGCAGGCAATATAAAATTGGAAAAGAAAGAAAAAGCAAAACCTGCAGATTGAGCCTAACTAAACCAAATCATTCTTAAGTCTTTCACTGTTTCAGTTTGAGTGACTGTGGAAAATAGACAGACACAAAGCTATTTGCTATGTCATCCACCCCTTTAAATCTGATTTGCCAATGACTTCCACATCATTACAGGCATAATTTAATTCGCAGTTGTATCCATGCAGCTGAATTCTTTAAAAAGATTTGGAACCATTTTTTCAACAGCTCGATATTTCCTCACAGCATAAATTGAATTACAGGGCTGGATTTAATAAAACAGTGTAGATAAAAAATAAAACAGTCCATTTAGTACAATGGTGATATGATCTCTCATAGGTAATTTATGTTGTAATTCTCCATTTTAAACAACATTTTTATGTAAAATCAATTATAATAATATTTAATGGTGGATATTATTATGAATTTAAGTGAACTCCAAACAATATACTTTATTCCAATAATCTAGTGCCTCACAAAATTGCAGCAAATTATGAAAGCAAAGTGGTTAAAAAACCTAAAGTAAAATGTTTCTTTGTGACTGGAAAATGTTTGAAAGAAGTGTATAAAATAAAAAATGGACTATACACAAAAAGGAAGCATTTTGAGCATTCCTGGGATTCAATAGTCTATTAGCAACCTGACACAACTGAGTGCAACCTAACTGTCATGTGGAATACACTTTCTGTGAAAATGTGAACATTTTTAATGTAAATAGAACCTTTCGACTACTGCCACTAAAGGTCACTGAAGGAAGATAGTGTTTTTTCAAGAAACAGAATTGATTTGAACACCCATGGAAAGTAAGCACAATGAAATAATTACCAAACAAATCTCACCAAAGGGCTTTTTTAGAGAGGTCCAAGACTGGGTGCATAATCAAGGATCTTCCAGTCTATGGAGATTGACGAGAAAGGTAATCCAACTACTAATAGCGTGCAGTAGTCGATTTGGACTGTGACAAATGCAAGCTCCAAGGGTATTGCTGCTTATGTAGTCAATTAATTCCTGTGTCCTGCCTAATTCCAAAGGCATAGAAAGCTGATGTTGAGGTAGACTAAATTGCAATTGTTGACACATGGTTCAGCATGTTGGGGGGAGCTATGCTTCAAAAAAGACAGCACCTTTTACAATTAAAAAATGGAAAATGAGGAGCAGACAATCTGACCCATGGTTTATTCATGCTCAGTAAAACAAAAAAGTCATTAATTGTGGGTTTAATATCCCTGAGCCTGCCGAACAGTTTTCACTCCATTGCAAGCTTATGGCTCCAAAGGCAGAAGACAGCTGTTTATAACTTATGATGGATATAGAAGTGAAAACCAAGACTCTGACTACAATTGACTCAGTCCAATGTATTAAAGCAAGCAAAGAAGTGATGCACTAAGAATAGTTCTTGGTGGAAAATGTATGAAAATACAAAATATATCTTATATTAATTTTATGGTTCTTTGTTGCCATTGCATTTTTATTAACACTATATCCTTAACTCTATGCAGTTTAATCTGCCAGGGTTGTGATATGGTACACCCCTCATCGTTAATGTAAATCTTATGTATGAAAGTGGACAGTAGTTTTGGAGAGTGAAGTCTTCTTCTGTAGCTAATGAAATATTATGGAGAACAGCAAAACTCTCGGCGCATTTTCACACCGTATTGGAGGAACATTTACGGTCTTTGTTCAATTAAGCTATACACTAACATCCTATGAGTATTTAAGATTTTGTTCCTGTAAATGTAGATACATTATTGTGGACAAAAGTCTTCCATATGTTCCTTTGTTTTCTATTGCTTTACAGTAATTCACTGATTTTATCACTCGGGAAATATATGTATGCTGTAGGATTCTGAAGTGCTTATTATTTTTGTCCTAAACCCTCAGTTTCCAGTCAGTAGTTGATACTGAGATAAACACCTGCTGGAACACTACACTTCCACAGGGAATCCATAATATAAGTCAGCACTGCTTCATAACACCTGCTGGGTGGACACAGATGATGTGGCAGAGACAAAGACAGCAGCTGAGCAGCGTTTTCCAACCACATTCCAGTGGTGCTCTGCCAAGTTTTTTGTCACCACTGTGGCCTGCAGCAGCACAGCTTGGATTTGAACTTGGAATCTGCAGTCTTGAGGGCTCAACCCATACTTATAAGGGAGGTTTTTTCACCACCTGAGCCACTCTGGGATCCATGCCAGTACAGCATACAATATATTTGCACTGTGGTTTTTCTCTCTTGCTATTGTTCTGGATTACAGAATGGAAAGATAGAAGGATGACTGTTTTTTTATTTGTTCAAATATAAATTATATACATTTATTCAAAACCAACCAATCTAGCTGTAGGGTGTTGATGGACTCAGTACTTCAGTTTCATATAATAGAATCTTCTCCAGCCATGCTTGTTTGTCATAGACCATTTACAAAAATGAAAACCCAGCTTCCCAATCTTAAACATGATATATCTCCCTGGGACTATACTGCCTTTATTCAGCAGAGCTTCATAAGAATTCCAAACGGAAAACAGCAACACAAACTACAGTTCAGGCAGCTGTGAAGCATGATGTGGGAGGAACATATTGGTACCTAGTGGCACAAAGGCACTTGTACAGAATTGCTTCCTTAATTTTGCACCAGATGTCATATCTTTCAAATGAGCTTTGTGTTTCTGCTGCCTTTTCCCCTACAAAGACATACTACTGTACATCATCAGTATTTTAATCGTTCATTTTAATAAGGTTAATAATGACTTTTGAAGAAGAACATTTAAGACAGGTGATCATTCACATGGATTATTGAAAGAAAAGTCATTGATTTCTACAATAATGGAGGCAAGACAGTTTCTCAGAAATGTGCACCTGAGGGATATTAATAAGATCAAATAAATCGAACGCCAAGCTTTCTTATGATGTGGTGGTGACAGTGAAGAGAAGGGGGTGCGCATCTACAAAGACAGCACATCCGTATTATTTTACAATTTACTGTATACTTATCACTTGCAGGAGGAGTTAGCCTGGTGTTTTGAACAGACAGATAAAAATAGAAATTATTTGTTTTCCTTTCTCTTCCTGAACAGACTGTCAGAGTGAGCTGTCAGTATTTTTTTTCTTTATAAACCAGATCTGCTTAGTTACATTAATTTCTTTACTTTATGCTGAAAAAAAATAGTGCTCACAATGGTTTTATTCTTAAAATACATAACTACTGTACTTCCCGGTCACCATACTAAAACACTGCAGCATTTTCTTAAATCAGTAAGTTATTTGATTCTATAGTGGTGACTGAATAACACATTCTGAGAATGTGGTCTTTGAGGACAGCAGATGTGTAACAAAGTACAACAGCTTTCAATGTTCAGCATTAAAGTGTTTTGTTATTTTGTTTTTGTTTTTAATATTATTGGTTTACACTCAATTTTTTAAACAGTGTTGGGTAATAAAGAAAGCAATTAGCACTGTCAATATTTGCTTCCTTTTATGTTATATTTAATGTTATTATAAGTTTTATTATTACTGGCTGGAGATAATAGCCTGTTTAATTTGGCCAAAATCTTCTGAGCCTTTTTGAAGAAAGGATCACACCAATATCTGGTCTAATGAATCATACAGTACAGAGGTAATACTATCCAGGTTTACTTTTGGAGCTGGAATCATGCTTGTTGGCCATGATATTGCTAGTCCCTAAGGCAGGCAAGTATCAACAGCAGGAATGCCTGGAGTTCACAGATTTTTCTTTTTATCTGTGCCTTGGATTTTCCATGACAGCTCATTAAGTCATGCTGAAATCAAAGCTACTGAGTCCAGTAGGATTACAATGCAACATAAAGCATTATAAACCTCATCAGTTTCCAGCCATCCACCCATTCCTCCGAAAGCCTCTTGTGTTGGTAGGCAGGATCATATGAATTTGAAGGTTATCCTGGATTCACAGGGCAGCACTGTACAAAGGGCGAACTCACATACAAAGTCAGTATAATTTATTTGGGACCAACAGTGAAACAAAAGTCAGAGGACACAAGTGACAGCTATAAGGAAGTGCATTTAAAACAAAACTATTTTGCTGAAGCTGATACGTTGGCTTATTTCAGCAAAGTTGCACTGGGTCCCTAGATCAGTAAGATACTAGCAACTGAACAAGCTAGATGAGCCTTCATTCAGTAATCTTTCTTATGTTGTCATGTACTGTACATAGAGTTCAAGAGACTTGAAAAACAAAAAACAAGGGAGCTTATCAAATAAACATAAGACCAAAAGCATAATCATCTAAGGCAATCTTGAGCATGTTATTATACATATATAATACGGTGGTAAAAACAGCCTATAGTCTTCAAATGACTTTTTCTGCATTTTGATTTTAATCTGTGGAATGCCAGAGATTATTATTGAGGTGATTTGTGCAAAGCAGAAAATGTGTTGAACAGTGACTGTGTTGCCATGTATTTGTCCAATATATGACTTTATTAAAGAGGAAACATGTCTGCTACTTCTTCTCTTTGGCTGGTGCATTCCATTCAAACTTGCTCCTTATCTGTATCCTTAAGCAGCAAAATCCCAAATGTTGTGCTATATCTGTCACCAATTTGATTTTGTCTGGTAATTACGAAGGGAAACAATAGCAGATATCCTCTCTGACTCTATTACTCTTTGTTTTATAACAAAGCCTAAACACAATGATCCCAGGAGGAGGTTATAGCGCAGCATGTCTGCTTCAGGCCCAAACTATCATGTTCCTAATCCTATTACCTGTAGAAAGTTGCAATCAGTTCCAGAACTGTCAGGTGCTATTAAGGAGACTGACAGTTCTAGGGTTAAGAGGTTACTGTATCTAATTCCCAATGCTGTAAATTATCTGGAGTGAGCAAAAAAGTCCTACGGCTGTTGCAGTAATAACTTTCAAGGTTAATTTGTAAGGAGCTAAGGACTTGTACTTCTAAATATGCAAAAAGGGTAAAGGTCTTCTTCCTATGACCCTCTCAACTTAATAAGTCTCCATGCAGCTTTATCTCTATTAAATTCCATCAATTTAGGGCTTTGAATGGGACCTTTCATGTGCACTATTTCATACTTTCTTGTCAGCCTTGTTTGCATAAAATAATTTAACACAGGGTGGGCAATAATGTACATTCATGATAAATCTAAAACAGCTCTTTAATTTGAGTTTTCATCTATCTCATTATTAATTCCTTATTAATGAAGAATGAGATGATCATTAAACCATTACATTTGAAAATCAAACTAAGATTTGCAGATTTAAGAACTCAGAACTATATTTTGCGATAAATGCTGTGGAAAGGCTAGCTTTCTATACCTTCTTTCTGAAAATCTTTTTCTGTGAGTTTTATTCTGTGGTTTTATCATAGTAGAAAAGCAAATCAATTAATATGTAAATTATTCAATATATTAAAAATTAAAAATATATATTTTCTTTGTCCTACAGAAAGGGTCAAACTGGATTTGCAAACAATAGAATAATCGATGTGATTTTTGTAGTGTAACAACCAGAAATGTTGCTGCTTTGTTAATTTTGTTTGCACATAAATTACTTTCCTGCAATACGAGCTAAAACACGTAAAACTCTAATGACATCACAGTCACAATTCTGAGAGACTGTTACAGTAATGACACTTACTGCAACTATGCAGTTAATATTAATAAATACATGTACAACAGTACATTATGCAGATAGTACTAAAAAACAATTTGAAAAGCAATCAATTTTAATTAAGTGGTGCTGTGTTAAAACTGAACGATGCAATAGTAAGACCTTGTTAAGAATGAAAAATGTGGGTCAACATGTTATAAAAAAATATGTTTCTGCTGTAGACCCCACACACAGAAGAGCAACTACTGTATATGCTTTTCAAGAGTTAAGGAAATGTCCTACATTTATGGGCTGGGGGCAGAGCGGTGGCACTGTGGCTCAGGATCTGCGCCTGTGGCTGGAAGGTTGCCGGTTTGTAGCCCGCAGCTGGCAGAGGAATCCTACTCTGTTGGGCCCCTGAGCAAGGCCCTTAACCCCAGCTGCTCCAGGGGTGCCATCTGAATGGTTGACCCCGTGCTCTGACCCCCAGCTTCTCTCTGTCTACCTGTGTGTCTCATGGAGAGCAAGCTGGGGTATGCGAAAAGACAACCTCCTAATGCAAGAAATTGTATATGGCAAATAAAGTGATCTTACGTTATCTCGTCTTTAAGAAACTTGTTTAGTGTTGAACACATTAAAGATTAAACTATGACTTGGGTCCTTAATCGGTGCATTCAAAATCTGCAAAAGCACTGAAAAAGTCAACCGATGTATAGCAGAGGAGTTCCTGTGAATAAACAATGAAATGCAAATTAGAGGATATGTGGATAGTAAGTGCATTTAAAACTGAGAGCAAGAGACATTTTTCACACAAAGGGCTATGGGAGTATGGAACAAGCTTCCCAGCCATGTTATTGAAGCCAATACAATTAGCTACTAACTACCAAATCTACCCTAACTAATGGTCTCTTTCCATTTGTAATTCATTTATAACTTTTTTATGTTCTGCATATAGAGCAAAGGTGACACAAAGGACATGTACAGCACTCAGGTTGTTCAGTTTACCAGCCCACAAAATAAATAATGAACAATATTCTTGTAATACAATGTAATTAACAAATGTAATAGTCACCATTAATTTATCATACTTTAATTTAACCATTATAAAAAATACAGTATATACTGTATATATTTTTAAGAAGGCTCCAAAGCCGAAATGTTGTGTTTTCTTTCTTCTCTTTTCAGCATGGAAACCTTTAACTTATTCCTAAAAAAAAATTATACATTAAAGGAGAGCATAAATTATTTTCCAAAACAATTATTAGTAAATAATATCTTACGCAATGATACTGTCAAAAGTTTCATAAGTGGATCATAAAAATGTTTTAAAAAAGAGTGACATTGGAATTACTGTTTTGAATAGAAATTCCAGGCTTCATTCAGTTTAAAAGTATTTCCCTTTTTAATTATGTAAATTTGAATAAAGATCACAGCTCAGGAGTTTAGACAGAATTTACCAATTCAATACATTTTTAAAAATGTCTTCTTCCTTTAAGAACAAAAAAAAAACTTTTGATACTTAAACATTACAATACAACTCTAAGTGACTCTGTGTCACTTGAACAGGAGTAGAAATCAAAGTGGCATTTTCTAAAGTTACCAAATTCTACTTGGACACATGATGTGCATTTAAAGTGCTTTTTATTGACTTAGCACATTACTTGATGTTGTAAAATAAAGCCAGCTATGCATAAACCATTTTTTATCTATGTAATTATACAAAACATAATTATGCAAGTATTTAAATTACAAAGGCATGTGTACCCCAAAAATATTCCCCAGGAACTGATGGATTACTATCTAGGAGGGCATTAAATCACATTCTGCATACCAAGAAAATACTTTTATGAAAAAATGAATAATTTATTTTTAAATACTACAAAGCATTCCTAAAAACAGTAATTACCATATCAGTTCAGTCATTACCAGAACAAAAATGTCATGTTTTGACTGCAATGGTAATGAGCATTTCAGACATTTTCATGAATTAATAGAAAACTAATGCATTTGACCTTTCCAGCCTTTTAACACCTATGTCTTTAAATAATCCAAACCTATAAGCATTTGTTTAGTAAAATATTCAAGCAATGGCAGAATTCATTTATAGAATGAATATTAATTTATATATTGATTAAAAACAACTTAGTCAGTGGTCTTCTGACACTTAAAGTGATGTTTTTAAATCATGTATGCAAAAAGTTGGGAATAGTAGGAAATAGTCACATCATGAAAGGTACGATGTGGCATATGATTACAATATACACACTGTATTAAAAAAACATTAGGCTTGAGATAATTGTATTCAATGTATTTGATTGAATTGGAAAATATGTTAATTAAAATTAGTAAAAAATCAGATTTACTTCATCAGGCAAAACATTAAAAAACATGTTACTTTGAGGCAGGAACGCAATTTATCCAGTTTTTGGAGAACGACCCTTCTGTTTTGCATACGATTTGATGAGAAAATAAACACAAAATGACAAGACCTTTCAAAGGCAATTAAATGCCAGCATGCAGTTTTGGTAGGCTTCAAAGCCTGTCAGTACTTTGAATAGATTGGTAGAAAGCACAATATCAGCCCCATTATTTCTGTAGTGATGTAGATTATAGTATGAAAATACAACCCCCTTCATAGTTTTTTTTCTCAACTAAAAGACAGGGGTTTTTGCTTTCTAGTGTTTATGTTTTGTCTTAACTTGTCTGCATTCCTAAGATATAATAATGCACAATGTTGTAAAGAGCCTTATCAAAAATATGGAATTTGTGTTTACTACGAAACAAACAGCCATTGTCCCTAATATATCGAATTGGTATTAATTATTGGACTGTACCACATTGAAAGGTAAGAGTCAGCAGACATAAAGAACAGAAACTATTCCAACTTATGGCTTCAGCCTTGTGCCCTGCTGTGTCACATTTCTTCACCATTTCTCACTGTCCTCCTTACTAATGAGTTTTATTTAAAAAATGTTGCTACAAGTCTGATTAAGACAATTAAACAGCTAAACAGTTTAGGAATTTAGTGTACATCACAAATGTACAAACTATATTAAAAAACAGAATCTATGCCATCACATTGTTTTACTTAAATACTTGAATTAAAATCTTATTTACAATTATTTAAAAACATAGCACTTTGTGAAATGTTTTGGAAGATACAGTTCTCTTTACCTAGCATTATAACTTCCAGAGAGTAATTTATTATAATTAAATGTGCTCCTCCATTTTGGTGAAACTGTGACTGTTTATTGGCAATTAGGACTTGGAGTTAAACTAGCAAAATGTATATTTTTCTGTTGAGTTCATGATAGCAATTAATATTGTAAAGCTATACTTGAGTTAATGGCTGCAAAAGCCAGGGAAAAAAAAATGCAGTTATATTTAGGATCTAAATTATCTTGTAAATTAAATGATTTCTTCAGTTTTTTACATTGTTATCTGTCAGGGTTTAAATAATTGAATTTCTGCAGTGCCATTGAAGGCATTCATTTTATAAACTCAGTAGTTTGTAAAGGATCACAGTGGCATGGAAGACCATCATTGTGATTTATTTTAAAAGCATATAAAGGAACACAATATAAATTGGGTGTATATGTGCATTTTCAAAATTTGTTATGTTTCTTCATGCATTATTTGATGTCCCTTATGCATAATAACTGTTAGCTTTATTACATTTATAATATATTAACAATGACCTCATGTACATTAAGTACTAAATAAAGAATAACTCTCTCACTCAAGATTCAGCTTTATTTGCAGATACTGTATACTGTTCTTCCAGTGTTTGTCTTTGTATTAGACCACACTGACATGTGAAATTGTATAAGGGATACTTACTGTAGCACTTAGCATTAGTTGCAAAACTGCTAGTACTGATGTGAGCCAAACTGAGTAACATGAAATATGAAGCACTAAATCTAAGTCTTCAAAAGTCCGTATGTTTGTGTCCAATTTGAGGTGCACAGCATCAGAGGTCATTGTTTATGTTGTGATGTACATGACCTAAATATTTTAGCAGGCTTCTGTAAGTTCCAGGTGCAAGGGGAGATATGAAGGGAACAGAGAGCCAGCAACCTGGAGTAGTCTACAATATCAGCAAAACAGGAATGTGATTAATGCTGAGCTACAATGGATCCATCTCATCACCATTTCAGAATTCTGACAGGGCTCTCTGTGCATTTGGACTACTTAGCAGAGCTGAAAGAAGATTATAGACAACCAACCGCTGAAGGATGCATACCACCTCTTTTGCATCTGAATGTTGCTGAAGCTTAGGTGAATAGTGTCAAGTGACAAAATCGGTGGAGATAAAGCAGAAGAAAAAGGACTTTGGTAAATACTGCACATTGAAATTTTAAATACGGGCATATAGAAAGTGCTCAATATTTTATCTTCAAAAACATTATATAAAGGAATTCTTTTATGACTCTTAATAAATCAAGAAAGCATTTTTAGCACACTTTCATTTGATGCATGCCACAGAAACACCAAAACCTCATAAGCAAACTTAATATTTACAAAACTAACAACATGTTAAATGAAGACAAACATTTCTACAAAATTAGTTCAGGTGGGTAGCTGTGTCAGCATGCGTAGGCTGCAAAGGAACAAGTAATAGGTTTATTCCATGCTGAAAAAAAGAAGAGAGAAAAAACACAACGTATCGGCCGTGGAACCTTCATCAGGTGTGAGAAGATTAAATTTCTACGAAATATTCACAAGCCTCAAAGGAGAAACATCATCCCAGAGTGCAGCTGTTAAGATTTTCTTGACCAAATATTTTTCCTTATATGAAGTAAAGTAATTTTGTGTTAGAATGATATCAATGAATCACCACAAAGAAACATTTTAGGTATGATTTCTGCTGACTAAATTAAAAGTTAATGTTAAGAGATATTCAAACACTAGAGGGATTCTAATTCTATACATGCTTAGGGGAGATATCTATTCAGGTCATTGCAATTTGCATTTCTGTCTCACTTTCAAAAGGAGATGTGGATCTATCTGTAGAATTCTACTGCTCAGAGAAGGCAAATATGGTAAATATTCTGCAACTCTCTTATACAAACTCCTGCTGTTCCAGCGGTGCCAGCAGAGAACGGGAAGACCGTGATTCAGATTTCTTATATCTTATACCTGTTATGCAGAGAAGATAAAATATTCACCCGGACATGCTGGATTTGAAAGGATGTAACTCAAAGATATCCACAATCCACAGAAGGGCAAAAATAATTTCAGTAAAGAAAGAAGAAAAAAATTCAATATACAACAACCCATGCAAATAGTACTGTATATACTACTTATTTAATTTTGTGAGGATAAAAGAGCATGCACCTTTCTCCAAATTACAGAACCTAACAAATGACCTACGAGTAAAAACACAGTGTGCATTTTTCTTACTCCTTTTCAACTTCGGTACGACTATTTTTGTTGGAGCTAAATACGTTTTCTATCCAGTCCAAATACATTATCTCAATATATTAAAACCATTTCAGTTTCTTGTCTGCTGAGGTTAGCATGGCAGATTTATCAAATCTGATATAAAGTTAAGAAAGATTCCTAAAATCAATGAACGTGATGTTAAATAATTCTTACACTATTGTGATCTATCTGGAGAGATTCTAAAAGCTTACAGCTAGCTACTAGCAATAGATCAATTATTTTAAAAAATGAAGCTCCAGGTCAAGCAGATTTAACTTAGAAGTGTCCTGCTTTAGTCTAAAAGTCAGCCATCTGGATTTCTTGTGACACACTCCCTGAGAATGTGTTCAGCTGTTTAAAATAAGAAAAGGATTAACAGAGACTGCAATGCTATTTGTTCCACTTCATTTTCCTGCCATGAAAAAAATGCTGTTTAGCTACAAAGCTTGAGTCAGCCTCTACAGACTTGCAGTGTAAGTGAAACAACTGAATCCGTGTAGTGATGTCTCCAGTGAAACTGGCCAAGACAAGCCATAAACACAATTTAATGATATCAAGAAACATTAAAACTTTTTTTCAAAGAAAGAAAATCTGAAATACTAAAAACTTTGCACAATTAAAATTATTTTAGGATTAGCTTTTCAAATGTATGTATTGCCCATTCATGAAAATGTTCACGATATTAGTTCCCCCTCCTTAAGGGTGCTCCAGCCCTTTTACTTAAGACTTTATTCTCTGCACCTGTTCCCTATTCCCAGCCCACCTTAAAAGCCAGGTGCTGACGCTCATCCGGGCTCTGCATCTGATTTCCATATCGTGCGAGTTCGGGACCAGGAAGCGCCTGGTCCCGTTAAGGTTTTAACCTCTGTTCCCCGTCCGCCGGTTCCGACCCGGCCTTCGTGGTTTTTTTTTAATTCTTGCTCTGATGGATCTCCTGGTTTTGGACTTACCCTTGCGTTTTGGATTTTCCCTAAGGACTACTCTCGGATTGTTCGCCTCGGCCACGCCTCCCCCGTGCACCAGCGCACCTTGGACACGCCCCCCTGTCTTCAGCCCCATATTCCTGCATGACGTTTCCCCAGTGTTTCCCCACTCCGTCGGACTGTGTCGTCCGCATAGGGTCCGGAAAGAACTGTTCGTTACAAAAATAGTCTCCCTTATTTTTGTAGCTGGATTATTGTATTTAGAGAATAATCCATCTATACTGTTAATTTGATGTTAATGTAAGATGTAAGATATACTGTAGGTAGTCAGTCAGATTCACCTATGTGGTGATTGTTCCTAATCATAGTTTTGTGAGGAACACCTTTGTCTTTGCGTTGTTATATCTGTGCATGTTTTATGTTTGAAGTCAAGTTTTTTACCATGGTCATGCTTAAGCTGATTAAGAAAGATCATGGTGACCTTTTACCAGGACATATTTATCTGGTGGTGAAAGAACATTTGAAAATCCTAATTCCTGACCTCATCAGAATGTCTTTTGCTGTCACGCCTGTCTCTATAACCTATCATGTTCTACTGGTGTGTGTCACATCAGTGTAATTGTCCTGTCTATCTTTCTGTCGCTGTGAAGCTAGTGCAATGAAGTCATCTGCAGGGATCCTGTGGGCAGCGCCAAAGACAGAGCCCTAATTGTCTGTCGATAGGGCTCAGTTAAAACGTGTGGCTTATCTTCCGTGTCTTTTATGACTGACTTAAATTCCCTTAGAAATGGAAGGTCCTTTAAGCAGACCTTGAAACATTGATCCTGTTTTATTGATGTATGTGTCTGTTATGGAATTATACCAGCCAAGCTTGGCTGTGCTAAAATTGTAACTAAACCTCTAACACTTTCTGCCTTATCTGATTATGCAACATCCTTAATCCATACTGATTCTTTTAAGGTGAGAGAAGGTCTGTGAAATACAGATCTTTTTAATTTTCCTCATTACCCACTGCAAGGTTTTCATATTTGTAATAATTGCAAATTGTTTTAATTCTAATTAAATCTGAAAGAAATTATATGAATTTCATAGTTTTGTGATTTGCAACAACAACAAACATAAAAAGATAAACCCACAATTCAGATTACACATTAACACTCGGCTTTTACAATTACAGTCAATGCATGTGCTTTTGCTGTGCAACGATGAAAGTCCCTCCTCAGCATGAGTGATTTCCATATGTTGCACTATAAAATATGTTTTAGAGTCTACATAAAAATTTCGAGGAAAAGCTCACATGTGTCTGCACCCTAGGGGGTACTCTGGAGAAATGTGTAATCTGAGGATTTAAAATGAACAAACTATTTGAAATAGTTCTGTATCTTACCAATTAATATCCCAACGTTCTGATCTGTATATAATGTTTTAAATATTTACTTTTAAATATTTTAAATAGAAAATTGAGCAGATATCAAGACTAAACAGTATGACATATTGTCAAGATTATAGTCCCCCCTCCTTAAGGGTGCTCCAGCCCTTTCACTTGAGACTTTATTCTGTGCACCTGATTCCCATTCCCAGCCCACCTTAAAAGCCAGGCGCTGACGCTCATCCGGGCTCTGCATCTGATTTCCGTATCGTGCGAGTCCGGGACCTGGAAGCGCCTGGTCCCGTTAAGGTTTTAATCTCTGTTCCCGTTCCTGTTCCCTGTCCGCTGGTTCCGACCCGGCCTTCGTGTTTTAATTCCGCGTTTTGATGGATCTCCTGGTTTTGGACTTCCCTTTGTGTTTTGGATTCTCTCTATGGACTACTCTTTTGGATTGTTCGCCTCAGCCACACCTCCCCCGTGCACCAGCGCACCTTGGACACGCCCCCCTGTCTTTAGCCCTGTATTCCTGCATGACGTTTCCCTAGTGTTTCCCCCACTTCTTCGGATTGTGTCGTCCGCATGGGGTCCGGAAAGAACTGTTCGTTACACATATCCATTATCACTTTAGTTTCTTATAACAATAATACAAATTACTAGCTTTCTGACTGCAAGTTGAGGTATAGTAGGTTTTGTTTAACAAATTTAAGGCACAGTTCAAGCAGTTACCTTAACTACTCAACCATTTGTATTTTTAGGACCAACCAGGCAAATTGGACTTCCTATTGTACTTTTATACAGTATATATTGTGAGCCTTCTGTCACGCCCTCTGCAGCCAGATTGCGCTCCTTCTCCGTCCTGTCCCTCGTTTCCAGTCTGCTGTCCTTCCTGTCCCTCTCTTTCCCTTGGGCTATATATTTCCGGGTCTTGCACTCTGTCCTCGCTCAGCATTGACGTTCGGATGTCCTGAGACCCGCCTAGCACCAGGGCGCCCCACGTCCGCTCCCTGAGGGCATAGGTTTCTATACGGCATTACTGAACTCTTTGCACTAATGAGCCCGGGCCTTTTTCCCGTCTCGCCATTACACATATGGGTCTTTTTCCGCTCTCCTGCTCCCCACGTTTAGTCCCTTTGGACGTCCGTGACACCTTCTAGTGTCAATCCCAGAATACAACTGTTTTTCATTGTCAGACGTCTTCTGCTTTGGTGATCAGTGATGCCTGCAGAAAAAGCTTTTAATGCATGCCATAAACAAAATCACTTTTAAATTAAAATTTGAACCAATTCCTGCGTACAATACAATTGGACAATCTACTATGTCAACATACAACATACACAAGAAGCTAGAATTTCACAGAAATAAAAATGTCGAGCATAGCATTGGCTAAATATGGCTTTCCTTGTTTTTACGCAAAAAAGACCTTCCTGTGACTCCATATGACTCCATATGACACTGCCTCTGGCATGCTCCAAGACATCTCATATTTTAAATACAATTTACAAAATACCTTCCCATTCCTCTTAATTAGCATGCAAGGTGGAGTTATCATCAACATGTATGAAAGAGAATATCTAATTTAATGCCATTTGAGCCTCTGTAGAACATTAAAGGTGTCTGCAAAATATGTAACAAATACTTATACAAAAGCCGTTAATTAAAATCAAAGCACAGATTACTTAACCCCGGGGGTGATTTTCTAAACTGGGACAAGCCTTGAAAGCTAACACTATCCCCCAACTGTCATTTTTTGAATAATTTTGTTATGAGTTACTCCATTGAAAAGATTTCACTGCTATACATGCAAGATATAATAAGAAAGAAATATTGCAGTAAATCATAGTTATTTCAGAAAAGACAAGGGATCTTAAAAAAAGATTTTAAAACGTGGTATTTCCCGATAACAGGTAAAAATCCTCTAAGGTACAATTACTGAACATTTCACTTGGGAAGTTTTTGATTGCTTTATTAACTCAAAGTAAAATTCCCCACTGTCTCATTTCTTGACAAAAGATAGGAATGTGGGTAAAGGTTTTATTGCTATATTCTCTGGGCTTTAAATTAAATCTGTTAAAACACTGTTTCAGAAATCTGCCTTAGTGCAAGACACTATATTGGTATCAGGAGGAAAGAGGGAAAGACACCAATTAGTACTTTGGCTCTGCATGTGGGTGGGATGGGGTTGTGCAGAACAGCACATGTTAGGGATATGAAATTTCACCAAGTGTCACAGAGGCAAGAGCTCCACTATGCACAATAGAGGCTTAGTGTCTAAGGGGTGATGTTTATTCCTGGACTACTGCACTGGCCCTAAGGCAATTTTCTGTCTGATAAACTGCTCTTGTGTTGAGTTTTTCCCTGATGGCACTATAATACTTGCATTTCTGTTTGTACAAGAACATGAGGGTAGATGTGTCACAATGCACACAGACCATCCTTTTTTATAAGAGTAAAAGCATTTGACGCTAAATTAACTCTCATTTTTAGTTTGCTGTATCATGGAGGTCTTTGGCATTCTGAGGCCACTTTAGTCTTTCCTCTGATCCTTTCATATTGTATATCTTACATCACTGACAGAGAAGTTTTATACCACTGCAACAGTAAACTATGTGCAAGGAAGACAGTAGAGATGTTGATTCTTAATATTAAGGTAATTTTCCATTTAGTAGGTTTATTGAACACTGAAACCATTTTATTCCTGTGTGAGATGTCTGTGTCAGGTTGGAAAAAGCATACAGCATCAAATGTAAAAAAAATATGTATCCTTTTTCCCTCAGGCAACAGATTTTGAAATAGGACTGGTTCATTCTAAAACAAATTAATTGATTGCATTGCTAAAACGTATTACAATAACCCTATGCAAACATACCCAGGGCTTCCAAGCATAATATACTGTATGAAGAGGAAGACACATGCATTTGAAATGTGATGACATTGTCAAAGTTACAGTATGTCAAAGTTAGAAATCGCATATGTTTCACTCATACAAGTCTTACTCTTTGGCCTTGAACTTCACTTTTTCTGAGATTAAATGTCACTCTTAAGGAAAGCTGAACCATGAAAGCACTGCATGCACCTACACGGGAATGTCAAATTACCAGTTGACTTTGGAATAACTACACTACCATTTTATCTGTGAAGATGTAATCTTTAAGTCGACTACCATCTATCCATCCATTTTCTAACTACTTAATCCAATTCAGGTTTGTGTCACAATCTTAATCCTTCCTATTAAGGGCGCTCAGGCCCTTTCGTATTTAAGTTGAGTACATGCTCCTGGAACCGAACATGAGCTGGAAGCGATCCCAGCAAGCAACAGGAGCAAGGCAGGGTACAACCTGTTCTGGATATCTGCCCATCACAGGACACAAACAAACACAAATATGCACACACTCACATCAGAGCCGATTTTCTGGAAGCCAATTAACCAACCACCATGTCTTTGGATTGTGGGAGGAAACCAGAGCACCCAGAAGAAACCCACTTAAACAAGTGGAGAACAGACAAAATCCACATGAATAGCACTCTAGGTCTGGAATAGAAGCCAGGGCCCCAGTGCTGTGAAGAAGTAATTGTAACCACTGCGTCACCATGCCAACAATTGAAAGATAATCAACTTGTGTGTTGTAGCAGGATACCATGGCTTGGTACAGACTTACCTTCTCAGTCCATAGTGTGTTCGCTTTGCCACCTTTTTTGTTTGTGTTTTTTTTTATCTGTGAATACATGGCTGATATTAGACATTTTAAATAAAGTATGTGGCAAACTGAGTATAACAAATGTGATTAGGTGTATAACACAGGGTTGACTGGAGCATGACTCATTCGGAGAACATATTGCTAAAAATAACAGCCAGTTGAAATTTCATCATATAAAAATCGTTACCCCCAAAAATGCTGTTTCATGCAGAGCTACTGTACATTCTTAAGGTGGCATTTTTCCTGCTGCACGGTAAAATAGCAAAAATATATATTTCTGTACTAGACTGGATCTGTGTGTTTCTTTTGATTAATCTGTATTTTATCTACTTTAATTTTATGAGAAAGGTTACAATTTAACTAGGTCACCAAAGAGAGAAAAAAAGGTGTACTTTTCAAATTTTGAAGAACATAAAAAGCCTTCCTTGTTGTTCATCCATTAAAAAAAACATTAACATTTTATTTCAGAAAGAATGGGAGAGAATAATTTTCAAATAAAAGTGTTACATGTGTAGGATGTGCCCCCGTTTTGTGTTTCAAATCAAGTTGAAAATTACTACAGTAAACAACTCGTTTAAACAAAATACATGAGTATACACACACTCCCTTATTATAAGGGATTTGCATTTTAGAAATGATTATTTTTAAGAAAAAATACGATTTTTTTAAAATGCAATTTTTAAAAATATAACTGAAATAATGTTTAACAATTAAACATATTTGGTAGTATTAACAGAGTGCTCCAGTTTCAAACACCCAACACCATCTTTCATCTACACCTTTTCTCTTTTCAGTGAAAAAAAATTACACTAATCCAGCATAACACACCACATTTGCTTATTCCCTTTGTAAGAGAATGTAATGAAGACATGCCACTTGTCAACAGCTCTATACACTACTGATCTCTGAAAACTTGTGTCTGTTTGGAGTTAATATTCTCATAAGCTTTACTGCTAACTGAACATATAATGACTTAATTTCATTTCAGACAAAGCATTTAATTTGATCTCAGAAAACACGAAGGATGCACAACCAAAGTAAAATCTTTGTATCCTGTCTCTAGCTCCTAGTTGCGATTAAACACATAGGATTTAAAGATAAGGACACAGAAAGAAATTCCATTACCACGTTGCTGCCTATCAAGATCTTCTGCAGCATGGGTTAGGAATCCAGGCATCTTGTTTTTCAAGTGCTGGCAACGAAGGACTCGTTAAAGCCATAAATTAAACAGGAACACCGAGACAAAACTACGCAAGACTATAAATGACAAGCGTGAATAAAGCAGTATTGGTAGCTAAATCCTGAAGCACAATAAATCTTTATCTTTTGCAAATAGTATAAATGTTTTCATCTGTAGTCCATTCCAATTTCTGTGTAATACAAGACATAGAAAACTAAGACTGTAACATGCGATGCTATTTATGTTCATAATAAAGACTTTCTTGAACCAAACATGGCAGGGGAGATGAGCGCTTTTCCTAGAGACCAGAGTCTTACAGGTTTTATAGATCACCTGTACTGTATATCATCAAGTTCTAAACACATGGAAGATTTTTGTTTTGCCCTTTATCTGAAGTAGAGAAAGTGTTTACTGAAATAGTTCAGATATCTGAAAAATACCAACAAGTTGTAGTTTTCAGGGAACTCATACTCCTAACTGAAATTAATAATGTAATACTAAAGAGAAAGGTATTTACTGTAGTGTATTATGTATACTAATGCACCCCACATCACTGCAATGATGTTACTTTTTTAAAACCATTCAGGTATTGTCACCTCCATGACAGACACAATAATGACAATTATTGGAAAACATGCAGCAGTCTTCTTTGTTATTTTTTACCAACAGGTGAAGAAGCATTTACAGTATAATACTTTTGAAAAATGTGTATGGCATGTGTATTTGGACTACATGTAGATTTTTTTCTTTCCTTGTGGATCTAAGAGGTTGATAGGATACAATGAGGCCGTATTTGTATGCTTGCCTGAGTTTAGCGAGGGGGTGGTTGTACAAGGAAAAAAGACATGTTTAAAAAGACATGGAGAAGGTAGAGTAAGGGTTATTAAAAAAAGTTTTAGTGTTTTAGGTTTATATCAAGAATATAATGCTGTTGAGGAATGATTATTTGTTTCAGAGTGCATTTGCAATTAAGTGGTATCATATTAGTTTCTGCTTTTGATTTAAAGAGTTATGTCTCAAATTCTCAACTCCACTGGGCTATACGAAAAATCACTGTGTTGTATAATATTAATTATTAATAGTAAAAATGAAAAAAATGTATTCCTTGGACAGAAATGCATCAAAAATAGAAAATAGCAATAAAAATAACACAAACGTTACATGCCTTGAAGTTATAAAGGAGTAAGACATTAAATGAAAATAGCTTCACAATGGAACATGAAGGTTTGGCTAAGTTTTTTATGAGGTTTTGAATATTATCTGAACATTTTAAAGCTCCGGGAGCCAATCTGAGTTCAAACACTTAATGATAGTAAAAGCATGCGACAACTGTGTGCAAGCACAACTGGGATAAGAGAAAGAAAAAAACCACCCTGTGCCAGATCCTTAGCTAACAAAGGATAACACACACACACACACACACACACACACACACACACACAGAGCTATCAGCATATAAAAATAAAAAATAAACAGCACAAGAAAGAATCTATATAAAACATTTGAAAGTATTAAAAACAATTATTCATGTCCAAGTTTTTCAGTGATTCCTATGTCAAAGTATTTTTTTACTTTGTTCTAAAGAGAAAAAAATACCTTACACAATTTAATAAGGGAGTAATATTATTAATCTGACCCCAACACCCCCTTCCCCTCCCATATTAGTCCATCTCTCATGTCTTCAAGCAGGCAGAGTTATTTTTCTTGACATTAAATAATAAAACAAACTCACATCATTCACAATATCTACAATACTGTGACCATTTAAACTCCATCTTCAATTAATCACCTTTATATTGCATTGATATATTGTCAACCCAATGTATACCAAAACACTTCACATATGGAAGGAAATGCACTCTGGCCACTGCATCCCCTCCACTAGTGATCCACAGCTCACATTGCTAGTGGCACAGCACCACTAGTCCAAATACAGAGCAGATTAGGTGGACATTCAGTAGTTGAATTAAAGGGGAACTTTAAGAAGGTCAGATTATAAAAGCAAATTGTGAAACTTAAATTGGACACCTAAGCACATACTGTACACAAATTGTTATGAAAAGGTCCAATGAAATCTTTAATGGCCAACTAGTCTGGATCTAAGCTTTATTTCCTCATCCAAAGAGTAGCACATTGTCTGAACTGTACCACCATAATAACAGACTGGGTTTTGAAACTTCTTTTCCAGAATAAAAGAGTGCCTCCTTCTGATCCACCAAACCAAATAGTTATTTAAAAATGTTTTTTTTTTTCTTTGGAGGTCTCCCAGCCCAGTACTGATTGGGCCAAACCTTACTTAGCCTCTAAGATCTGATGAGTTCAGGTTCGAAGGTGGTAATATTGCTGTTGGAGTTGATTGTTTTAAACTGAAGCATGGAATATGCTGTGCTCTTTTTATTAACATAATGTGATAAACTTGTCTGTGCAGATGCACAAGATTTCATATGCTAATAAATCAAACATTCATATTGTACTGTATATCAAGAGAAAAGTCTATATGCATAAAGCTTTTTACGACAGACACAGCACTGTATCTAAATATATCCCTCCAGTGCATTGTAATAGACCATTAGAAGCCTATCGTACTTCAGGCTATTAGATCAAGTAGTGATGAACAGTCTTAATAAGACAAGCCTCTAAAAGGTGCACAATAATTTGTCAAAGGCAAAGAGGGAGACATTAAAAGAACTAGGAGATGTTATGTTAATTATAAAATTGGCAGATAAAGGAGGCTTTATTGTCTTTTGGACTGACTCTATGAGCAAGAGATTTATGTCTGCATAGGTCTTAATCGTCTCTACTTTCTGTTTTGGAAGGTCAATCAGGAAAGAGCTGTCAAAAGACAGGGATGTCTTAGTGTTGAAGACAAATTGTGTTCCTGGAGATTCTGTGAAGAATATGGTCCCACCCAGAGAATACAAAAAAGGATCTTCTTGGAAAGAACATCAGCAATGTGATTCTTCATACAGTTTTGAAACGTCTCGGAAAATCTCCATGGTGAGGCTACAGGTGAGGCTTTCACTACAGGTGAGGCTTTAACTCATTCTAAATGTGAGGGTTACACTTACAGCATTAGTGTAAGATGCTTCAATAAATGCCACCACTCAGATAAAATGCACCGTTCTTCAGAAAAATACAGCAGATTTTTCTACCATTGATCCAGATCAAAATGTCACGATCTTAGTTGAATTAAACACATGAAAAGTATTTAAGGCTGAAAAAATATCCACCCCCTGACATTCTGCCACACACATTTAGAACTGTATGCTGATTTGTGTAATCAACTGGCCTTAATGTCTAGATATTCATGATCAGGATTGGAAATTATGATAATTAAAAAGACTTGGATGTTATTATCATACTGTAAATTGCGATTTTGGGGTCTGAACACTTTGTGTTGGTTAACAAATAATGAATGAAAGGTTAATTTGAAGAATCATCAGCTACTTCTTGCTGGCTGTTTATTATTCGGGTGATAGTTGCATAATTATCTACTTGTTCTGTACCTTTTGGATGATAATTGATTTCTATCAAGTGGAGAAACATTAAACAGTTTTGGAAGCTAAGATCCACAATGTCGTACCAAAAACCTGATTTTATCTTTATGAATTTGGTCTTTTTACGGCATTTGGTTTTCAGTCACAATACCATGTTCAGTCTTCATTATTAAATAATGGCTAACAGCAAATATATGTGGGCTCAGATTAAATCAAAACTCCATTCTCCTGATAACATTCAATTTCAAACCCTGTTTTCCAGTAGACATCTTCTACAGTTTTTAGGAAAAATGAGAATCTTCTAACAACCAGAAATCCACCACTCAACTACCTGATATTAACAATCTAGTGATAGGTTTGGAGTTTTAAACTGTCAGACGGGTAAAGTTTTAATTTAGTGTAGGTTCTGATTTCATTTACATGATTTTTTCAAGGTGTGTCACCAATGTCAGCAAATGTAAAGTTTTTGTTTTAACTTTCATCTTTCAAAATTAAGCCATAATGAAATGCTAGATCATCACAGAAAAAAAGAAAGAAAGAAAACCTTGACAACTCTTATGTTCATTTGGTATATAGACTATTAAGACAATTCTTAAACATTACATAATGTACAGTAGCACATGTAAGCATGGAAAAATCTATAATTCTTGGGTTTGCATTTGGTATGGTCCTGTTTACACACATTCCTAATTGCACTCGCATATACAGTTTGGAGATCATAGCTGCGATAAACCTTGTGGGAAAACTGGGAAGAAGCCAAAAGCACAGTGCAAAGCAGGTGGACATCTAACAAATACAGATGTTAGAATGTTATCATTTTTAAAAAACAAGACAAGTTAATTTCAGGAAGAGTAAAAAGAATACACAGATTATAAAAATCATTTTTTGAATTTGAAAATATAAGAGAGAAATACCTTAAAATATGAAAACTGATAAAAAAAGAACAAGTAATAGGTTTATTGCATGATGAAAAGAGAAGAAAGAAAACACGTTTCAGCCGTGGAGCCTTCTTCTTCACACCTGAAGAAGGCTCCATGGCCAAAACGTTGTGTTTTCTTTCTTCTCTTTTCAGCATGCAATAAACCTATTGCTTGTTCCTTTACAATAAAAAGATTCACGTTTGGAAACAAATTTAGGTGTGCACCTTTCATCTTTACAAGGTACACTGCATGTCTTGTGAGAAAGGAAAAAAACAGTATTTAAATAGCTTACAGCTAAAAATCTGTTTTTAACATGTCGGAACTGAAAATGGGGAACATTTTGCAAATGCAAAAAAAGCAAAATGAATGCTTACCACAGTATGTACAGTATAGCCCTATTCTCTTGAAAAGAAACCAAGTGGCTGGGAAGCAATAGAGCAGCTTTAGGGAGTGTTGAGCCTTACAGTTCTGTGAAATTAAAGCCCAGGAGAACACGTATTATCTGAATACTAAAGAGCAGTCAATTATTGCTAAGCACCCCAGAAATCTCATAAGTAATTATTATAATTGGAACCACACCATGTGGATTTCAATGTGAAAATGTGGAGACAGGGGTTGTACAGTCACATGTCTGTTACAAAAGACAGGCCATAAACAATTACTTTCAGCATCCAGAAAGAATCTTTTATGATAAGTGGTAAAAATATATATATACCCCTCCTGGAAAATAATGTGATACCTGAAATTACAGAAAATGCATTTATATAACCCAAAGAAAAGGCACATTGTGTTACCGTTTTCAGAATAACTATCCGAACATGTCAAATCTAGTAAATTAAATTTGCTGAGAAATAGAAGAATGTGATTTTTAATTTATAAAAGATTACATATTTCAATATTTTAACATACTGGTATTCTGCTTCTCACATTCAAGAACTGTTCACCTGGCATATCCTTTCAGAGTTCTGCACTAAATGAGCATTTATCTCACTTATTTCCCCTCTGTTTTGTCTGAATATTACTGATTATACAGTAATAATGAAGAAACTGAGGCCTAGAAGAACTAATCATGCATCATTTTAATTTTCTCAAGCTAGTGTATGCAGATGCGAATTGATCGCAATGGATCAGACATTCGTTCTCAAAGGTCGGTGTTTAATGTGCACTGACAGAAAATCCTTTCAGGTGAGATGAATGAAAAGAGGAATGGCTGGCTCTCACATGTGTAACTCTTGTCTTCTCCTGTTATAGGCTTCTTTGTAACAGAGAGCAGGATGCTAATATCTTCTGAAGGTTCCTCAAATTCCTTATTTGTGCCTCAACATCAACAAATAGTTCATAGTATTTCTAATTATTATTATTATTAATTCAGAGAGAGAAAAAAATAGCACAGCTAACAAGTGCAATTGCCAAGCATGTTTGCCAAACATGAAGCTATTATTAATGAAAGGAATTAAATGACCATATTAGTGAGATAACTGAGTGGTCACAGTTGATGAGGCGATTGAACCTGTTGAATGCCAAGCCTGTTAAAAAGCAAGTAAAATCACAGAAAGGAATGAAAATGCCTCGCTTATTAGGAGAACAACACTTTTGTGCTATAGATGTTTTTGAGCAACACCTCCAATGTACTCTCCAGCAGTGAGGGCAAGTCCTGATGACACTACCTTAGTGAATGGCATTGAGTGTGGTACAGATATACAGAATGACATGCTAATTGTTCTGTACAACATGCTGGTGAGCAGGTCAAAGTGTGGTCAGTTAGATGCAAGTGTCTACTCATTACAGAATTCCACCTGTAACAACTGAACACATCCTGACTGCAATGTGTTGGTGTCACCACGTCTTGTGACCTCAACTTGCTGCCCTGTCTGCAGACCTACCCTGACAAGTAAAAATTCCAGCATTACAACACATGTCCTCCTGTAGATCGTAGAACAACACTATTGCAAGATAAGAATGCCACACTCATCAGACTAGAGCCCCAAGGCACATTTGTGAGATGAGCTGGGATAGCATGTGGCATCTCGGGCTCATAGGACAGTGAGCGGGCAGAATCTGGAATAGGAAAAAAACCCACAGGACAACATCTGCAGCCAACGTTCAAAACACATGCCGCAGATGTACAATTTGTATTGCTTCTAACACAAGCATAATTAGTTAGTGTACCTGCTACCTGTTACATTCTATTATTTCAATTTCACTTTGTGAATGTGTTGGAGTTATCAGTAGTGTTTTTTTATGTTATGCGAATTCTGGATTTTTAGAATTAAACTCCTAATCCGATTTGCTGCATTTTGCTACCGTATCTTCATACAGTATTTACCTATCAGTAGAAAAGTAGGTTGACTGTAACACTATGTCTATCACTTTGCAGTCAAGGTCCATAGCTTCCATTATGGACACAGTTCACATTTATGAACATGTAGGAGAAAGCTGGTTTGAGTGTACTTTTTGTTTTGTGTGTGTGAATGTAGAGTTGTTTTAAAGATAGGGTGGGGATTCAATTTGTCTTTGGATGAAATCCACATATAGTGGTGCTTCTGACAACAACTTGAACAAAGTAAATTAAATGCAAAAATTGTATTGCAAATTCTAAAAATGTTTTCTTACTTCAAAGGCCAAGTAGCTACCATTAAATATGACTGGACTTCATGAAGCCACCTACTTTCTGAGTTATGTAGATAAAAGAGGTTTGACAGCATGTCTTTAAATGTTGAATACAGACCTGCTAAAATGCTCTGTGTGCAAGAATATGGTTAGTACTGCACTTTCGGCACAACCCTTAACTCCCCCGGTATCGCCTGTCATACAGTAACTTTCTCTGTTCTTTTGCTGAGTTCAGTATTAAATGTTTTTTGCTTACTTTATATTAAATAAAGTAAAAGAAATAAAAAAAATCTTCCTCTAGTAAGATTACAGTATTACCTCTACAAATGTAAAGTCAGGTTCTCATACTTAATGATTATAAGTTAGTGCCGAAATAATATAAATGAAAAAAGGTTGCGATCACTTTGAAGGCTTAAAATTCATTTTGAAAGATTTCATGCAGTACTGTAGTTATTAAAAATATTCAATTCAGTGCTTGTATATGTTCTTGTAAAGACCCATATTGATCTAAAACTCATTCTCATAAGACAAAAAATCTATACACAAGTGTAAGAGCTAAATATGTAGTTTGGTCACAAAGTAAATCATTTTGCTTCATTACATGCATATAAAATATTATTGACATTCAAATTGAATTTCATAGAATTTGTAATGCACAAGCTGATAAAAACAAATAATTTAAGGTGATGGTACTTACATCAGCCTATTTAATTTGAAAGGAAGCAGGAAAGTTCTAACAATATATAGAGCAGGCCTTTCTGGTCAATACAGACCATTTATTTACTCATTTGTCAACTACCGTGAAACCTGCTTTCTGGATTTTCATGCAAGATGTTTTGATATCAGGCATAACTGACTGATTTACATCATAAACACTGGTACATAATGAAGTAATTGCAAAATGAATAAGCCTTTGGAAAATCTGATTATGCCTATATAAAGCCTTATATACTGGAAATATAGCTGTACTGCAGAATTTCCAGTACAGTACTGTTCATAAAGTATAAAAGTATCACAGGATTACAAAGGGATTCATCAAAAGCAAATAGCCACCCTCAGGTGGCTTGTGATCTGTGTCTGAAGCGACATAATAAAACTATTTTTTACACATTGTTTCATGCCAAAAGAGCAGGGACCATGTCGAAAGCCATATCCACCCTTGCCACACACATTGCAGTGGGAAGCTGGACAGGAGTAGTCTCTCCACATGGGCCAAGATCCACCGTGCCCCATTCAAACAGTTTAATACAGCCTCCATAATGCTGGGTATTTTAGGAAGGCTGTCTGACACAGACAGCTTCTCTTCGTTCAGAATATATTCTGAGGAAACCCCTAAACATTTCACATTGTCTCTGTGTGCTTCTAGGCATTTTTGTCCTTTCCCACAAATTGTTGAAGAATTTCTCACATCCAGTAACCTGATTGTTTGTCCAATCGAGGTGCTTAGCGTACAACAGCAGCCCATTATATCCCAGTATTCATTTCTGGTGCTGGCAAAAGCTTTTTTATGGGCTTTCACTTATCATGAAACCCAACAAAGCAATGACCATACAGAACTCACACATAAAAAATAAAATCTCAAAGGTTTCCATGTTTCAAAGGCTCCCTGTATGTGGAACATTATATGCATGAACCTTTAATCTAAATTTGTCTCTTAAGGTAAGTTTTTGGTATAAGATACCAAGGTATAAGGTATAAGACAGCCCTGTAATCAATGTTTCATGAATTTCATAAATTCATATTGTCACGATCGTCATCCGTCCTCTAAAGGGCGCTCCGACCCTTTCATATTTTGGTTGATTATGTGCATCTGCCCCGTGTTTTGTCTGTCATTTTGCATGGCTCTCCCGCTATTCCTGGCTCAGCACTGGAAGATGGGCGCCCAGAAGTCCGCCTACCAGCGGGCCCAGGAGAGACCTGATGGCATAGGCTTCATCACGGTGTCCTGACCATCTGAGTCCTGGGCTCGGCGCGCCTGGGCTCGTTACCCTGGTTTTAACTCTTTGTTCCTGTTCCGGATCCGGTTCAGGATTTTAACCTTCATATGTCTTGGATGGATTTCCCATTACCCTTACCCTGGACTGCACCCTGGATTCCCCCTTGGACTCTTTGGACTTATTTTTCTTCGCCACGCCCCCCAAGCACCGGATCACTGTTGTCACTCCCTCCAGTTTCTCAACCCCTCCCGATCCTCTACTACAGTACGTCTTCTTCCTGTTGTCCTTCTCCACTTACTTCCCGATTAAACCATCTGCATAGGGTCCTAAACTACACTTCACGGGACAAGGGATACATACTGTATAATGACATACAGTACTGTATCATACCATAACATGCGTCTTATGAAATAAGAGCGGAGCTTCAGTGTTTGTTTATAGAGGTCTCATATTTCATCTTGAGATCAGGATTAACTTTACCAGGTCTGTATTGTTTACTTGAAAATGGCATCTTTTTTCACATACAGGTACAGTAACTGACTCACAGTTGTAATTAGGTCTTTCATTGCTATTGCTTAAAACCTCTTTTTTTCTAATTTATAAAGGTGACCATTCCATACTTCACTCTCAAGCCCAGAAGCATATTAGGAAACTAGGGCAATGTGAATTATTGCTATAATAAAACCAGTGCTTGCTTCAAATGTACACTACCAATAAAATCTCTATTGGTATATATGTCAGAGCTTTAAATGGTATGTTATACAAATAAATGTGCTAAGGCAAAATGGGTAAATTTCCCGGTTCCTGTTCTTTGCCTTCCTAAATTCCTAAATGACTATTGTAAAAATGTATGTTTTCTGAAAAAAAAACTTACACACATGCTGAAAATAGTTGAGTATCCTACTGAGTTCAATGTCTTCTATGCATTTGTTTTGCCCCTTTCTCTTTATTAAGGTGAAACACATTAATTGCAACAGGGAACATACTGTAAACCAACTTAAAACTATCAACATCTAAGATGAATTTAAGGTTTGATCTTTAAAGGAAGAAAAGCAATACAGGAGTTCATTAGGTCAGTTTTACAGATTATTCATATAATGATGAAACTGAAGCTTATATGAGCCCAGTATGCTAGCAGATTAAGAATAAAAATCAAAATTTTCAATCAATAAAATACAGTAGTTAAAGTGAGAGACAAAACTTCAATAACATTACATTGCACAAATAAGAAAAATTAATACTATGTATTAAATATACATGGATGGACACACTCAAATAGTCTTTTGAATGTTTGTTTTCCTTTCATCCCATACTTATTTGTATAGAAGAAATAGGGGGTCAGGTCATATAAATATGTACTGTATGGATGAAACTCAAACATTCTCACACTGTTGCATTAGTGTTTTAAAGGCTTTAAGCAGTTGGGTAGTTTTCTCTGGGTGTTTCAATTTCAGGTAAACTGGCATGTCAAATTTGTGTGTGAGTGCATGCTCTGCAATAAACTGGCATCCCACTCAGGATGAATAAAGCAGCAAGCAGATGGAAAGACCTTAAGAAGTGTAATATAACATATAGACCTCTTTTAGACAAATTTTGAACAGCTTCTAATCATAGAATGTACAGTATGTTACAAATCTAACTTTGTACAACATCACCACATGTTTAAACAATGAAATCAAAAGACTGAAACCCCCCTTTCTAGAGCAGTGAAGTGCAGATCTTGCAGAAACCCGTTCAGAAAGACTTCACAGAGTGAGATCCATGACGAACAGCTGTTGTTTTTTTGAGTAAGAGTTTTTACACATTTCACCAGTGAAAATCACATTTGCAGCAAGGAATTCCTGGGCAAGTGCCAGGAAGTTTAAGATATGCATTTTACTTCACTACTTTTCTGACAGATGTGATAGGTCTTGCGTAGTATATGTTTCTTCTGTTTTTCAGAGTTAGCATGCTTTTTATTTGGTAGAAAGAGCAAGCTTCATAAAAAAGTAAAAACAAAGATGTCATAATTTCATCCCAATCGTTATTGCTTGTATAAAACCTTTGAAAGTAAGATATTCATGGACCATAATATTGCTCAACATAAAGTTTGTATTTAGTAGTTATTACTGGTCATAACCACCCAATAAAGCAGTAGTAATTTGTGCTAGAAAATACAACAGCTTGAACAAATGTGTTTTTTTTTACATTGCTGTAAATTACCTATTTTATGTAAATCACTATAGGTTTAGGGTCACCTTCTTTAAAAAGCTTCAAGTTTCCCTTTCTGTTGTGTTAATTTTTCAGTCATTTATTTTCATTAAGGTATGTTTCAGTTCATTTCCAAGATGATGACAGCTTTAGATCTCCCAAGGGAAGTGTAGTGCTCTGACGATTTTCTGAGCACCCCCTGAATTCACACTATATGCAAAAGTTTATATTGTGATAGAAATACCGTCTAGGCTTTTAGTAGAAACAATTATTACAGATTCAAGATACAGTACAGGTGTCACCAAATTTATTCAAACCCTTGCTGAACTGTAATTAAAAGATTTAAATTAGTGACTGTACATAAAGATTGTTCAACGTTTCAGATATCAAATAGGATGCCAAAATAGTACTGCCAAAGAAGTACTGAATATATCAGCATGACTATAGAAACTACATATCCCTACATATTGCAGAGGAAAATCATATTTTCACACTTAGAATGAAGTGTTATTAAAGATTTCTTACAATTTTTGTGCTGTCTTGACCAAGCAGCCTGGTGCCTCTCTCAAAATGTACAGGAATTTGGTTAAGGAGGCTCCTCTGATAAGAGACATCGTAAAACTGTATCGGCGCTGGACAGTGAAATGATATATACTGTAGCACAGACATACCCCATCGACTCTGTATTTATTCTTATTGTACTTATTCCAAACACGTTTGATGTTTAGTTCACAATAGTAAATGCATATTTACCTGTATCTGAGAGTAAATGTGATACATTTATATGAGACTGATAGAACCTACTAGTTAGAATGTAACACATTATAGTCAATATATTTTAGCTCTGAAGTTATTGACTCTGATCTTTGTCATCCCTGAGTGAAGGATCAGCCTTGCGTATCACAGTATATCATTCACAAATACACAGTAATATAGTAAGAAGGTATGTTGCTTGTTATGCTGGTGTTGGTGTGATGTTGGTGTTATATCGATAAACTGTATATAGTATATTTAAAACTGTGTGACTGGTGCAAAATGTTGGCAAGTACTTTTGCAATTTATTGTCTCAGTTTCTGATTGTTACAGTAAATTAAAATCCCCATCACCTACAAAATACAAAATACAATGCTAATCATCTTTTGCCATTTGTTATTAAGGAAGACTAAACAAAGAAGCAAATCATTAATGTCAAGTCACCAGTAGGAAGGTCAAAGAGCTGCTTGAAGTTCTCTGCTAAGGTAGAGATGATCAACCTCAACAACTCTAGGCTTCGGTACTGTATGTACAAAATCAATAAGACACCTGAGTTTTGACAATGTTGTCCATTACCAAGAAATTCAAGGGTAAAGTGATGACAGCTCACCCAACAGGAAGAAGATGCAAGACAGTCTTGCCCATATGTGTGGTCAGGAAAGTGGTCTGGGTGATAACACACATTCAAGAACAACAACTGAAAATGTTCAGAAAACTCTGATGTCACACTCTTTGGAACAGTGATTTCGGTATTATAAACGAAGACATTTCCTAACACCTTTAAAACCATGTTGTGGAAGTTTCCAGATGGGGCTAATGCCGATATGGGGGCTGGATTCTTCATCTCTGTTCACTATTTAACAACAAAAAAAGAATATTCCTTGCTCTCAACTGGTGCTCCTGTTGAACGATGACTCCAGCCTTTTCAGAGCAGCAGAAACTGATCTGGGTCGGCCTCACTGTGATGTATTAATGTTGACACTTCATTGGGAACCTATGCACTCCCTCCTCTGGCATTGTTGGATCCTGGTTTTTTTTTTTACATTATTTATATGGAACTTTCTGGCAGTCAGATTTATAGTTCTATTGCTGCTGCTAATGTGGTCAGGTCCTGACTGCACTCATGGCACTCATGTGTCATGGTCGTACGATTTAATTTCCAGGGTTCCATGACAGGATACTAGGGAGAGTGCGGAAGAGGCTGGAGAATTTGGGGTAAGATGGTGGGAGTGCATCCAAGAGCAGGTGGCTTTGATGCGGGGCAGACGATCAGGGTGGGGGAAAAGACAAGTTTTATCCAAAGATTGTGTCTGCAACTTTGGGTTCCTTTTTTGGCACACTGCCCTTTCTGTTTTAAATGAATCAGATGGAGATTTCCATTTCACATTCCAAAAAAAAAAAAAGAAAGTTAAAGAAACTGTCATTTTAAAACCCAACTTCATTGTGTGGAAATTGAGCACTATTTTCAATTCACGAGGAATGAAAGCAGCCGAAAGCTTGGGCGAAATTAGAATCGTGACCCGCTTGGCTGAGGGCCAACCTCCCGGCCGTTGGACGGGGAGGATAAGGACCCCCATGCGACCAATTGGGTAGCTGCAAAGGTGGAGATGGGGTGGAGGAGGGATGTAGAAAACGAACGAGGAAGAGGAGAGGGTGACATTTGATATATATGGAGCCTGGTTGCTTACGTCAGGATTAGTGAGAATTGCAGCAGCCGTGTCGAACGAGCGCGACTACCTTCATTCCTCCCCTGCATTTGGTCTCCAATTTCTTGATTTTTGGATATATATTCACACAAAAAAATGTAATGTTCAACGCCCTCGGCAAGATTTGATTCTAAAAAAGAACTTTGAATGAAAAAATGCTAAATGTAATGAAAAATGCATAATGTTCAACTTCAGACTTATTGCTGTCATTATACTCTCTTTTTACTTTTCAGTGTACTGTATGTCTGCTGCTGTGGAGACAATGGCCATCACTGTAAATGTACGGTATAGCTTTTGTCAGGATAGACTGCGGCACCCTTTATTGACCCTCTGGACACAGCCGTTAGAAAATGGATGGAAAAGTGTATAGCAAATCTGCACCATCTGTTTTGAGAAAATGTCAGCAGTCCCCACATTTATATAGAATTTAACGAAGGCCAGTCTCACTGAATAAAATATGTAAGTTTAAATGGTGATGGCATACATATAATATGAATGTGCTATTAGACTGGAGAAACTCCAAACTCTGAAACCCTCTGTCCTAGCAGACTAATAGTAACAAGTCTTTGTTATGCAATTTCTTTTATTTTCCAATTTTGTAGCACTCCTACATGTATTGAATTTTTGACATAATGCCTTCTTAATGAAAATTATTTTCACATTTCATTACAAAATCCATGTAGAGAGTGTGCAAATGTGAGAGTTAAAATGTCAATGTGATTTTTTATATCTTTGTGTCTGGGAAAAAAAAAGAAAAACAAAAAGGAAGAAAACGTGCTCTTTACTTCACTTGCATTTCCCAGATTGGGCTCTTTCCAAGAAGGTGGAGGAAAAAAAATCTGCTTACAAAAGCAAAGTTATATTGTTACAACTTCATCATTAAAACCAGCACCGGCAGGCATTTAGAAGCACAATTAATTGGCTAGTCTGTTGGTTACGGAAATGTGTACATCCAGTCGTAAAACAGATTCAAAGTGGCAAACAAAGCTGGACATGTTACACCTCTGATTTTTCATACACATACTGTAAGCGCAGTCACAGTAGGTTTTAATAAAAGGTCTCCTCAATTAGCCAACTGATACAAACATGAAGAAGAGCCTTAGAAGTGGTAAAAAGGGCAGAGTGGGGATTACACAGCAGAATTATTTTGTGTTTCATGACAGACAAATGCTTAATATTGTAACGAATATGCCCCTGTGCATAACAGGGAGCTTGGCAGCCCAGGCTGAAGGAGCTTTTCTTTAGCTCACGTTCTCTGTTGGGTGAAACCAGAAACCCGGGTTCAAGCCCCAGCGGTGGAGTACCGCCCTGAGGTAGGGAGCGGCGAGGGCACATGCCCAGCGAACCCGAATCCGCTACAATATGTTATACTTGCAATTCGTCAGAACACCTCTGATGATGTACAGTACAGTATATGATTGAATCACAGAGGCCAATGTTATCAGATGAAAACAAGATAACTGGGTTTTTGAAGACCCCAAGCAAAAGTAACCAGAACTAGGAAAAGGTTTAAAAATGAAACAGATGGCCTCCGCTGCTAAACACAATGTGTAAGCTGTACCTCTGACATTTTTGTATGCATCAGTGGCTGCTTCTGAAGGGCTGAAAGGCTAAATTATCCAAGTTCATTTTATTGTCTGTTAATGAAAGGTTAATGTATGTATGACTCATTTAGAGTTATCACATTACTATTTAAATATTGCCAGCCTAAAATAATTTATCATTATGCAAGATTTATAGATCTGGGGTTGCAATTCACTGAGTTCTAAATTCCAAGGACATACAGAGCAGTGTGATGTAACAGTGCTTTGCATACGCCGCTGAGGATAAATCGATCCATTGGCTTTTATTTGCGTAGTAGCAACTACCACAGAGAAGGCAGCCTTAATGGGTTTTCAGATAACACATACAGTATGAAGGAAGGAACAAGACCCACTGAGAATAAGGGAAAAGAAAAAATATCCAGTGACGGACCACTCGTCTCAGATTTGTTTGATGAATGTAATTTTATTTCAGGCAGCAGCATTTTAAACTCGGTTTGCAGTGCTTCAATGAAATGTAAATGTTTCATATGTTGGATATATTTAAGATTTGAACCATACATTCTTTGTACAGTAAGCAATGCCACTTTTGATAGATTTGTACAATTACTAATTTTAAGGGAGTGAAGAGTTTTGGGGGGTTATTTTTTACACCATTAAATGAAAACGACCACAGGATTAGGATGCTGGTACACATTTGGTCTTGTGGGCCTGATCCAAAACCCATATACAGCACATACATTTTGTCTTTAGTGCCCTTTACTGCGCAGCCTTTGAAATGTTTCCTATTGGATGCATCCGATAGCTTCAACAGCTTCTTTCCTTGCCCTGTGTGTTAATTCTGCTAATGCCTGCTGATTGCGGCCAAGATGTAGCAATTCCACAGCTGACTTTTTTACGCTTTAAAATCTGCTCCACTTCATGAGCATACTGTAGCTGGTTAGTGGAGGTTGGGCGCTGCCAAATTGGAAAATGATAATCGTGTTTAAAAGTAGACCATTTCTTAACTGGGCGACTCTGGAATACCGGAGTAGAGAAAAGGAAGTGTCCCATGTTAAACACTCGCGAGGTTTTCAGAGGGTTCAGCACAGTGCCAGTGGCGATAGCGCTGCTTGGTAACCGAGACAAAAGCAGTAGGAGTCAGTTTCATTAATAAGTACGGAAATAACCTAAAAGGGTTCTCTGCTGGAAGACCGAAAGAGAAAAAGAGAGATCGAACTATCAAAGCAGGTGAGAATATTACAAGTTATAAAGCTTCCATTGCAGTTATAATAAAAATTGCTGTACTGTGCGTACACAGTATGTGGCTCATATAGGGAAAGATAGAGGAAAGACTTGCTGAATCTTTCATTTCAGTATTTTGTCCTTCTGTTGTTTGGCTGCACGCCGTACTGTGATGCATTAAGTCCAGGAATATGGTGTATTTTTAGAATGTGCAAGTATCGCGTTTGAGTCCAAACGTGCACGTCCGAAATGTTAGGTTCCATTATCCTCATGATCGTGTTGCATGTACAGTACATGAAGATATGTTTCTTAAAAAGCATTTTAAGTATGTGTGAGAATGGTTGGGGTTGGGGAGTCATGAAGTTTTTGCGTCAGAAAGGTATTGTAGCAAATTCGTTACAGTATTATGTAATTAAACAATACGGTGCGTCTTTTCTCCATAGCAGGGCGCCTCTACAGTATCGTTTGTCGGTAGTTACCTTTTAAAGTCGCTCTTGACACGGTCTATAGTTAGAATTATTGATCTAATAATAGTAATATAGAACAAGTACCATTGTGACTGCAAGTTGTTTTTTTTTTGCTGTCGGGCCAGTTTCTCTATAGGAACCTCGTTTAGGGGGCATTGACTCAATCTGTCCCAGTTCCTTCCGACAGGTGAATATACAGGTCTGTTCCTGTAGGTCAGGGCGTGTCCTGGTTTTGTCTGTGTAGTAGCTCTGTAGTATAAACGGGTTAGCAGCGCCTTTTGAAATGTGAAAGGTGGCTGTCGGTTGCTCAAAAGACGTGCAAGTAAACTATGTGGAAACATGCATCTATATTCTAATAATGAAAAGAAGCACTAAAAAAACATGCCCGTGACAAACGTAATTGCACAGCTACGATATTCGATTTTTTGGGGGCTTTATCAAAAAGTTAAAAAAATATTCAGTGCAGGTGGCAAATTTGCTTAATATTACAGATGAAAACACCCAGTTTGGCACCCATTAACGTTTCAATGCAGTTTATTATTGGATTATTTTAGATAGTGCTTTTACCCAGTGGCCTACAGAAGGAAAAAGCACTTAGTGCAGTGCTAAGAGGAAGTTTCACCTACTGCATGATACTGCAAAAATTTAAACAGTGAAGAAGTACAATGAAATTACCTGTATTGGTAACTACAGCAAGTAAGATGCAGCAGAGTTACTTCACAATACGATTAAAAGAGGAATGTGCAGCAAATCGAAAGTTTGGCTCCTGAGAGCTCAGTAAAGGTATTTGCAAGCTGGTGATCTGTAGAAGGTTGTTTAAAGTAAAGCAGTGCCAATGGTAACAATTTACTGCCTGCCGAGGTAAGGAGACATATTTCGGGATCTATAGTGCAGAGTGTTGAAGAGTGTTTAGAAGGGGTGCAAGAAAGTTTTGGTGGTGCTGAAATCCTGTTTTTTTCTCAAATCCAGGTGGGTCAGGGGAGTGGATGTGGGGTTTAGGGACTTGTGGGGAAGAAACGAGGCGAAGAGGCAGGTTCAGGGGCAGTGGAAAAGCAGCCTCAGTCATAGGAGGTTTAGGATGAGACAAGGAAATAAAAATTAAGATGAGGGGAAGCCACAGAGAGCACAGACACACATTCTAATTGCACACTCCCAAAATATAAAAATGCCGTAACATACTGTAACGCTTACGGCCGACAAGCACTGTGTGTAAGAGCCGGCGTACCAGAGCGGGTGACGTCACCGCCCTTCCCTGTGATAGCAGGACCACAGCTACTGGGCTGTAGAGAGATCTCTCTTTAGCTCACGGGGCTGGGTCGCTGCAGAGAGACGCGGAAGTCCCGGGTTCGAGCCAGCTATACTTTGGGCCGACCAGATGCGGCAAGGGCGCCCGCCTGAGCCCCCGTTGCGTTACATTGGTGTCAGAAGCGGGGGCGGGATAGCCCTTCGCCGGGGACGGCGATTTAAGCGGGGGAGAGTGTAACGCTTACGGCCGACAAGCACTGTGTGTAAGAGCCGGCGTACCAGAGCGGGTGACGTCACCGCCCTTCCCTGTGATAGCAGGACCACAGCTACTGGGCTGTGGAGAGATCTCTCTTTAGCTCACGGGGCTAGGTCGCTGCAGAGAGACGCGGAAGTCCCGGGTTCGAGCCTCCAGTCGGGATGGGGCCGACCAGATGCGGCAAGGGCGCCCGCCTGAGCCCCCGTTGTGTTACAATATGTTGTTTTGAGATGAAGTGAGTGGAAAATGTAAAAATTAGCCCTGTGATTGTAGCCTTATAAATTATGCTTTTTAGATTTTACCAAGTGGCAGCACATTGGCATGATTATACATTCTAAAGAATCTGTGATGATGTAGAAATCCAAATATGAAAGCAACTGTTTTGGGAGTTCCCTGTTTTTTTAAATGCAATCCTGTACCAAATGTTTTTTATTTTTATTTTATTGTGGGGTGCAAGCAAATTTTATAGGGCACTTGAGACGGGTAAATCAATACAACTACATAAATAATCCCTCATCAAAGTCAGAAAGTGACATTGTGATGATGAAAGCTGTCTACAGAAGAAAGTAAATATCCAAGATGATGGAAAGTACTTGTTCATTGGTAGGAGGAAATGTTGCATATTAATACCCTTCCTCATATCTTATTGCTGATTAGGGACTTTCAAAACAGACTTCAGGTCTTTGGCATTACTGGAGTCTTTAGAGTTGTTTTTGCTTGCTGTAGCTGTCAGTCTATTGAGCAGCTCTGGTCAACTGGATCTCCTGTGGCTTTGTTCTCTTTGAGTTCTCCATTACTTATTTGAATTAGTCTGCTTAATAGGACACGTTTATCATTTTTAGATCTCGCTGATTTGGAAAAATCATTTTGGACTGTGTAGTAAAATCCAAATTAGTTTCTGTTTCAAACTTTTCCACTGCATTGTAAAGCCATCTCCCTCATCATATAATTGAACTTACTAATAATTAGTTAACTGAACATTTATAGTAGTGCTTTGTTCCAACATCCTGCATTTAAAGGAGCAGAATTTGACTTTCCCTTTAAAGTTTAATTGCTAAGTTATTTTTTAACATGGCTGAATACTGAGTTACATTTTTATTTATCCTAAGCTTCAGTTTAATACAACTACCCACTCCAGAGATATTGAACATGTTCATAGTTGGTTTTTTTAAATGTCTCATGCTGTGCAACTGTATCTTGAGGGACCTTTTTGGTTGGTACTCATTAACATGGTTTATGGTGGACTACTGGAAAGAATAGTGTATTATGAGTAGGCAAACTCATAAGTTCAGGAAAGAGTGCAAATACTATCTGGGACCATTATTCATATTTGCAAAGTCAATCATACTTCCTTTCTCTGTTATCAGTTATTTACACTGCCACAGTACAGCATTTTTTTTTTCGCTGTACCTACAGTATAAAAAAGCACACTTATTGATTTTGGTTTAGTTTTCAGAATGCTACTGTGCAGAGTTCAAAGGACATTGCCAAAATTAATACTTTTACAGTTATTTAGTTCTAAAAATGTAATCTTTTTTACAATCGTTCTCTATCTCTGAAATGTTCCCAATCATTATTTTCTTAGTTCGGAGAACTTATTACTTTATAGTAGCTGAGAATCCTGTTGAGACCAAAACAAGTCCACAGCTTGCATATGTATTCTGCTGGAACAGAATAAAACTGTGATGAAGACCACAATGTAATACTAGGTAAAAAAAAGCTAACTCTGGGATGTCAAAATATTTCCAATACTTTAGTTCATATTGATTTCCTATTGACATGTTCATTTTCTGTGTTTGGATTTCATTAATTATTAAACATGTAATATGCAAATACCATAGCTAGGAGTTTACCCCCTATGAGCAGTCTGTATTGAATCATTGTTTCTGTGAGTATTTTCACTCTGCATCAGCGCTCTGCACCCAGTAGATAAATACAGTAAGTGTGTACTGCATGTGTACCCCAGGCCACGTTCCCTGATACAAGAGTCTTTTCCATAGCTCGCCTTATTGTTTGTGAGCGTGCTAGAAAACACATAAAAATGTCTATTTTGAAAACTCATGCCTGGAAAGGTCCTTGAAAATGATGGAAACATTTATATTAGCTGAATGAATAAAGTGTGGGCTTGGGGGCTGAGTTCATGGCTGGCCAAAGCAGGGTGTTTAGCACTGTGTCACGTTTATCACAAGAATGTTCTGTTGCTGGGGTAGTTGATTGAATGTGCTGTTGTCTGAAAGTGTGAAAAATTCCTTGAATAAATATAATGGCAGATACTCTACCTAAATGAAGTTTTTAGTTTGAGCTAATTAAAGAGTTGAATAATGAATGCATTTAATTAAATGTGAAGGTTAATTGTATAGTTCTCTCTAAGTGTTATGAACTATTGAATTTTTAACCATAATGCCAGTTATTGGGATTATGTGTTCAGAATTTGATAAATGCAGTACTAAAATTAGAAACTAATACTATAAATCTCTAAGATGTATAATTTAATTTATTTGTAATTTAAAAAAATGGACTATAAAAAGCCTCTTACTCCTACATTCCAGCAATCTTCCATAATAGCTTAGTCCAATACAGAGTTACAGTGGGCTGGATCCTTTAATAGTTTATGTGGCTTATGCTTTTGTCTAAGTCATTTTATATATCCAGCTGGATATTTAACTGGCGCAATCTGAGTGAAGTACCTTATTCATGGACATAACAGCAGTGTCACACTTGGGATTTGAACCCATAACTTTCCAGTTACATCTCTAGCACCATAACCACTGCTCCACACTGCTGTCTTAACCTGGCAGGAGGTGGATGTGAGTCAGGAAACACAGTCCATCACTAGGCACACATGTACACGTGTACTCCAGTGCACTCAGACATTCATATGGGAGACAATTTAGAGAGACCAATGAACTAAGCTTGTCTACAAGCTATAGGAGAAAACCTTGAGTGAGTTACAGAAGTGATGTCACCCCCCTCTGGACCATGAAGATCTCAGCTGTGGAAGCAGTCAGACCATGATGGAGTTATCCTCTGTCCTAGGAGTGGAGCTGTACAGTATTTGTGTGGGTTTCACGAGCAACTGAGATTGAATCTCTGTCGAGGCAGGGAGAGCTGACCTCGTCACACTTGGGCTAGATTAATCAGAACATGTGTACAAGTCGAACCTTCCGAGTCTCTTGGTATGAAACAAGGTTGACCCCTGCTCATGCTTTATTTAACTCTTTTGTTTCCGAAGCTTCTGTTTTTGAAAATGTTGCTATATTAACCAATATCTGGGATAAACACAATTAACAACTGAATAAATTACTGCAACTAATGTTGCTTTCACTGTGGAGGATAGTTTAGAAATACACATTAACAGAAACAAATATAACAGGGCTTAAAACAGGCACAAAGATGGTTTGATGTCCACTTCCACTTTCAACATTTTCACGATGTTATTTTTTAATTTCTTCTGTAAAATGGTTAATATCCATAGGTAATACTTCAAACAGAAGCAGCTATATTAAAATGTTAATCATTTTTTATTCTTGAAACATTCTCTGCTGTGTCAATTGCTTTAAGTTCATTCTTTCAATTCCATTCTTTCAATGACATTATGGCCCACCTGTGTAATGTAGCATATAACACCTGTAATATTAAAACACATTTAGCCTGTCATATCTCATTTATTATTCTTTGTGTAGAAACAAATCTGTAAAATAGGTAGAGACATGATTGAATTCGGAGTGCTATAACATGATTTGTTGATGGTATTGTATCAAAACCTCAAATCGAAGACAGATTTTCAAGGAGCAATCGGGGAAAAAAAAACCCAATAGAATATGTAGTAAAGCAAATGTGTCTCCTAAACCATCTTTGATCCAAGGCTCGTGCAATCTTTGAATTAAAAAACTATATTAAATTTTAGTGTGAACCAGACTAATTTACTAAGTGCCCATGCATCCACTTCACTTTCAGGTTGTTTCCTGAACTAACTTTTTCTTATACACATAAACGCCCAGAGCAATTAAAGTCATAATGTCACATTAATTATTCACAATCATTAATCATGCAAAGAAAGTGCCAAAGCTGTTCTCCTGCTTCATTATTGGGATATTGCACAGCGGTTTTCTTGTAGAACAACATTTTGCTTACTTAGCTTACTCTAGTTTGGCACTGTATTTTAAGTAAAGGCTGACAGAAGATGTCAAATAGCCGTGTTGTGTATCATTTAATGAAAGTGGAATGAGTCTAAGAGTTTGACACCCTTTGATCCCAAAAAAATCATTACAGATCTCTATGAATAGTCCCAGAGCAACACCAGGAGTTCTAAAATATCGAGAGGAAGATAGGAACAAGGAGGACCCAGCACTACTGAATCTCATTAACCTAGAAAGCTGTGCCGTCCACATTGTTCATAGCAGTTCTAAAATAGTAAAATTATCGACACAAGCTGGGAAGCTATACAAAGCAATGAGTGTAATAAAATAACTTTGTTTTCTTCTAACAATTTGCCCTTGCAGATGAGTGGAAATGTAGTAGTAGAGCATGCACTTGAACTGTGGTCAGACATTTTCCAGGTCATTGACAGCTATAAGAATCTCCCCATCAGCACAGTTCTAGATTCACTGTTCCCTGGGAAATCAATCAACAGCCGACCTCCTTAATGAAGCAGAATTGTATTTTTCTGCTTCAGCTGCCAAACAACTCAAGCCATTCCTGAAATACATTCAGACCAGTGCATCTGTGGTGCTCTTTTTGCTAAGAAACACCTTACTCTTCTGCTATCACACATCATAAAGAAAGATGTGCTTGGAAATGAATCTGGACAAGACACTACATGTGACATTAAAACTTGGATTTTGACTTTGCTACAAAAGCAAGCACTGGAACAAGCATCTGAAAACTAGTGCACAATTGACTGAGATTAATGGAGTTTAAGTTAAAAGGCATTGTCTTTTTGATGCCACATGGAAAGATTGCTCCAGATTTTTCTGAATGTTAAATGGCATACTGTTCCACAGTGTAATGTGATCCTTAGAGTATGTAGATTTTCCTGAACAGAGTTGTTCAGAAATCACAAGATTCAATTCCATATATCTGGAGAAGATAATGTAGGACTGTGTGGAGATGCTTAATTCTTTGTCATGTTTTTCATTCATGTGGTAGTCCTGAATTTGACAAACTCTTGGGATTGGTTCAAATTCTTTTGACATTTTCCCTGTAGACATACAGCTGTTGGACAATGGTACCCTAAAGCAAAGACATACTTATTGAGCATCTAAAGGAAAAGACTTGTTCCGCAACATAGTTTGCAAGATTCCTTTTCATCATTTGGAATGAATTCATTCAGTCATTCATTCCAAAGTAGTTCCTGCGGTACTTAAAACACCTGTTTTTAACAAGTACCAAAAGTTTTAAAGAACCAAAATAAAACCACGATCTCCATTTATACAGGAGAGACACAAGATCTTGAAAAACAGTGATGCAAATGGATGAATTTTCAGCAAATGAATAAATGAATGAGTTGAAAAAAGGCAATACTTCATTTCTCTTGCCAAATGAAATGCTCATAGCAAAAAATCTCTGGAAATTGCTGAGTTGAACACAAGCTAAATAGATTATTTCATAGTTTTCATTATTCACGGAGCTTAGAATTGCCCAGTTTTTAGGACTGCATTTAAAGTAATTGGTCTCAGTATATTGTTGGCCCGTAAAAAACAAAACTTTAATGACTGCTCTCATGTAAACAGCATATTCCCCTATTTAGATGATACATTTGATTTCTTATAGTGGACATTTTTCAGTTTAGTAACAATTAAAGATTTATTCCCTTCTAAAAGAGAAGAAAGGAAACAACATTTCGATTGTAGAGCCTTCTTCGAGTGTGAAGTCAGTTTCAGTTTTTCAGTTCTTCTGAATTTTTCAGTTTAGATATCTTTTCGTGGTAAAAATTAGCATTCCATGGAATAGTGCTTATATAGGCAATACTTATGCTGCATGGTCAATTGTCTGTAAAATATACATTATTGTACTGGGAAGCCATGCATAACCCGAGCAGCATGAGTGATAGTGTGCTCTTGTAAAGCACAGGGCCTTGACTGATAAGTCAGTGTGTGCATACCAGTGCCGTTTGCTTACATCTAAAAAATGCAAAAAGGTCATCCAAAGGCAGTTTGATGTAAATTATCACAAACATGTTTAAATAACCACCCTTTTCTGATGTTAAAGTTTTTTATTCAATTAAAGCAAAAAAAATTACTAGCAATCAATCGATCAAAGTTTATATATCAAATGCACAACAGTACAGCGTGCAGCAGTAGTTGCTGGCAATTCAATTTCTTTTCTATGAGCTCACTGGGGGGAGGGGGGGATAAAAATAACAAAATTAAAGTAACAGAATAAGGTTAAATAATAATACATAAAAGTGAAATAGAAATTGAATAAAATAAACTCAGACAGAGCTCAATATAAATAGAGCTGCGATGTGTCCAGGGTGTATGCAATACATTATGTCCAAGTAGTGCAGTATGCCGAATACAATGAAAACTGTATGTCCATGTAGCCATTACTGGTGATTTGCTGAAGGAGCTGCAGCTTGGCTATTTAACAGTCTTATTGCCTGGAGGTAGAAGCTGTTCCGTAATCTGTTTGACTGAATGATTCAATACCATTTACCGGACAGTAGGAGAAAAAACAGTTTGTGCCTGGGATGAATAGGGTCCTTGAGAATTGACCTGGACTTCTTAAGACATCTAGCTGAGTAGGTATCCTGGATGTTTGGTAGCTCACAGCCGGTAATGAGCTGCGCTGACTTCACCACCCTCAGCAGTGCTTTGTGATCCCGGGCGGAGCAGCTCCCATACCAGGCAGTGATGCATCTATTCAGGATACTCTCAATAGCGCACCTGTAGAAGTTGGCCTGGATATGTGATGGCATGCCAAACCTCTTTAGCCTGTGGAGAAAGAACATTGCTGCTGTGCTGTTTTGATCATGATGTTGGTGTGGTGGGTCCAGGTTAAGTTATCTGTGACGTTAACTGCCAGGAACTTAAAACTGCTGACACTCTCCACTGAAGTCCAATCGATGTAAATGGGTGTGTGATCTCCTGCCTGACATTTCCTATAATCCACAATCATATCTTTAGTCTTATTGATGTTCAGAAAGAGGTTGTTCTCCTGGCACCATGCTGCCAGGGTTTCAACCTCCTCCCTGAACTCAGACTCTTCACCATCTATGATCAGGCTGATGACTGTTGTATCGTCCGCAAACTTAATGATGGAGTTTGAATTATGCCTGGCAGCACAATCATGGGTAAATTAGGAGTAGAGGACAGGGCTAAGCACACAGCCTTGGGGGGCTCCAGTGTTTAGAGTCAGGGTAGAGGATATGTTGGTGCACACCCTCACCACCTGCGAACGGTCCGTCAAGAAGTCCAGGATCCAATTACAAAGGGAGGTGTACAGTCCCAGGTCCTGGAGTTTGATGATGAGCTTTGAGGGCACTATGGTATTAAATACTGAGCTGTACAAAAAACAGAATTCTCACATATGTTCCTTTCTTATCCAGGTGTGAGAGGCAGTATGGAGGGCAGTGGCAATAGCAGCCTCTGTTTACCTGTTCTCGCGATACGCAAATTGTAGTGTGTCTAGGGTGTCAGGCAGTGAGGAGGTGATGTACTTCATGATAACTGATGTGAGTGCAACGGGGCGGTAGTCATTCAGGCAGCTGACTCTCGGTTTCTTAGGGACAGGGGTGATAGTGCTTTTCTTAAAGCAAGAAGGAACTACAGACTGAGCTAGAGAGAGATTGAATATGTCCGAGAAGACATCTGCCAGCTGGTCTGCACATGCCTTCAGAACACGGCCAGGGATAGCATCAGGGCCAGGAGCCTTGTGTAGATTGGTCTTTTTAAAAACTTTACACACATCCTCTCTGGATATGATCAGTAAGTTTTCATCTTGGATTTCTGGAATCCTCCTGGCTGGATCTGCGTTACTGGCCTTAAACCGGTCACAAATCGATGACAACTAAGCCTATTTGTCTTGTTTTGTTTTTTATCTCTGTGTGTATGATACTGTTACTGTGCGGGCAAAGTGCAAGAAACTCTCCCCACAAAGTTTATAGTTCCTGAGACACAGCTGATGGGGAGTCTTAATAATTAAAGATCTTAAGATTTAATTAACCAAATGTATGGTATATTCAGTATTTATTTATGAACAAGTAATAGGTTTATTCCATGCTGAAAAAAAGAAGAAAGAAAATGCAACATTTCGGCCGTGGAGCATGGAATACACCTATTACTTGTTCCTTTGCAGTCTACGCATGCTGACGCAACTACCCACCTGAACTACTGTATTTATTTATGTTTGTTACGGCAATAATATTTATGGTCTTTGAGTGGAGTTTCTTTTTAGTAGGGAATAGAATATAAAAATAGAACAGGGAATTCCAGCAAACAAATACAAATGTGTGTACTGTTATACTGTACAGTACATACTGTAACTTAGGCTGTGGTTATAAAAAAGGAAATTCTGCTTTTTATCTTTTAAATTTATATTCAAGGGTTCTCATCTATTCCCAATGTAATTTATGTTTTTCAGTGTTATTTTTAAAATTAAGAATAAGTACTGGAAAAACAAAATGTAAATCAGTAAAGTGATGTGTGAAGTCAGTTATGTATATTTATCGCTGGTGTATTTTAAACAGAACAGTCAACCTTGCCAGCAGCTTTTTGGTAGAAGCCAGAGTATTTTTAGATGGAGTTGAAGTTCTTTCAAGTCCTGTTGTGATATCATAGATATTCCTGCTGTGTGACTGTCATCGTCCAGAAAGAATACAGTGTTGATGAAGAAAAAATTGTTTCCATCTCGGTTATTGCAAAAAATGAAAACAAGAAATGTTCCCTGAATGCCAAATTTAAAAAAAGTAAATGCATTTCTGCTTAAAGTATGTCCTCAGTATGAGCTTCTTCTGAAATTATAAGTTTATATGGAGATGTTAAATCTCAGGTTTACATAAAGATTGAAGAGCACTGCGCAATTTATAGAGTGGGCAATGATTGTTGTTCTTAAGACCGAATGACACTCAAAGCTTTTCTTATGATGTAGTGTTCTTGGCCTACATTACAAAACCTGAACAACACTACAGCATTTTATAAGGATTGTTATCTGTAAACTCGTTTTTCCAGGCTTTCATTTTTTTCAAGAGCTATTGTTAATTATGAAATTCTGTAGTAATTTTAAAATATACATTCCATCTAAAATAGGATATAAAAAAGAAAAAGGCAATTGCTTGTTCTTTCAGTATTTCCTAGTGATTCATTGTTTTTTCTTGTCTGACTGTAATAAGAATAGACTTTGAATATTAATATACATAATTCAATTTAAATTCAGAATAATAATATATAATGCAGTTTAGGTTTTAGTTTTCCCTGCTCTGTGGTAAGTTTGGAAAAAGCCGCAGATCCAAATTAGATGCATATTGGAAACAAACATGCAACAAAAAGGAAGTGTTTCAGAGACGTTTGGTTTTGTGTCTGCTCTGGCAGCCAAGCAGCGGGGTGAGTTAACAGTGACACAGCAGCCATTTTTTTCACCATCCATCCGTCTCCCTGTGCCAGTTGCTGGGGAAACAATCACTTGGAGACTTGGAGTGCCTGGAGTCAGTTTACGACCATGCCCATTCCAGACCTGACACAGCATGGTGCTCTGTCATTGAGTTTCGGCTCTGAGCCAGTTCCTGAGTTTCTTCACTGAGCTCCCCTTCTCCGTTCCTGTGTTTCGCTTGCTTTCCACCTAATGCTTTGTTCCCCTGTGCTTCGTTAGATGCACTGACATCTACTTGCTTGGTACTTCCTCGCCCGGATCACCCCTCGGCTTTGTTTGCCTATAATGTGTTCCTTGGCTCTAACCCTTGCTTGTTTCTTCAACCTGTCTCTTGGGTTCCCCACAGCTTGTTACCACCCAGTCTCTGCCCTGCTTCGGGCTTGGGTTTGAAACTTGACAGAGAGTCTTGGATTCACTCTCCATTGCAAACTGGAGTTTGTCTGTGTCCCTAGCTAGCCACGGCAGCATGTCAGCTTGCTTGTCTGGCTACTCAGCTCATCAGTCAGCAATCAGCCTGCAGCTCATTTCCAGAGTGCACATTCCCCGCTCAGTCTGGTTCCTCATGCATAGCTCTTTACATTTCCCTCTGTGCCGCTTGCAGGTTCCCTGACCCAGCTGCCGGTCACCCAGCACCTGGGTCCTCTCCCGGACCACACTAATAGTCCCATCTCAGTAGCGCGCACGACATTACAGTTTGGATGATAAAATGCTTGAGTTGTTTTGCCACAATTTCTAATCTCTGCCTGAGCAGATCATTAACTACCAAGATAAGAATATTAGTAGTGGTTAAGAAATTAGACATGTCTCATATTTGTCTTTTTTTGAGGGTTTTGTACAGACTCCAAAACAGAAGTTATACTTGATTAATATCTGTTAAATACGGCACCATCCATTTTAGGTGCCCGTCAAACAACATTTGTTAAGGTGTGATCTCAGGACAAGACCTCATTGTTTTATTTAAAGATTTTACAGATGGTCTACTTGTCAATATGTACTGTGGACCCCCATTGACAGTAAAACCTTCTCCAGAAAAAAAAACACATAAAAAAGCATTGCATATTAGCTTTGGGACATTCATTTTGTCAGTCTTTTTTTAAGGCCTTCCCTGCTGTCGTCAATGGATCATTACTTTCTTGAAAAATGTTGACATGATTTTGTTGAGTCATTGCCTTTAAAGTAACAAAGGCAATAGAAGGTTGCAATGTCTGTCTGTCTGATGTGTTATGCTTACAGTATGATGTTTGTTTTTAAACCAATTCGCGTAATGTCGGCATTCTTAATATTTTTGGTTTCCTACCCATTAACATAGGAGAAGTGAACAATTTTTCGATTTATCAGAACGGGAAATTCCGTTATTGACCTGCCAGAGAGTTTCAGGTTTGCCTGAGAAAACATACTCATTATAGGAGCTCAGAGGTCATTTCAATTTTCCAGAGCCTGTTAATCAAGCAAGGCTGCTTTCACATACTGTATGCAGCTCTTGTGTTATCTAAGGCGAATGTTATAGCAATTGCTGCTCACTAAGCTACATCTGCTAACACTTTTTAGTGCACAAGTTCTTTTTCAGATTGACTTTAGTGGGTGTTGAAAATGTAACATCAAGCTCCCATCAAATCTTTGGTGTCAGAAAATGTTTTCAATATTTATTCTCAGAAGTCCTTTGGTCTCAGTGTTCTTTGGTGCCAGAAACATGGAGAGAGTTCGTGTATAGCTTGGTTTATGATTTTTGGAATCACAATAAACAACAAAGTACTGTGCCTTGGATTTTGAGTTTATTCTATGTGGCCTTTTTTTGTTTGTTGCAACAGCAGCAGTCTGTGTTTGTTTTTTTGAAGCCCAGTCTGAGCTGATCAAAGCTGGGAGGGTAAAATCAGTCTTAGTGATTTTATTAAAAAACTTACAGTACCCCTGCTACTGAATGGATTTAGAAAATTTGTATTGAATGAGTACTAACATTTGACTAAGGACTTAGGGCCAAAACAGCTCCTGAAAGCTGACAAATTGACTTATTGATCTTTTTACACACACACAAAGTAAACCTTAGGGATCCTAACTATACAGTATATACAGCAACCCAGCTCTGTGTGGGTACCTTTTATAAATGTAATAAACCTTCTTATCTTGTTTGAATAGTTTTTCTATGTGTGCTGGATAGCCACTATCCAGACAAGGGCTCTGAATTTCTAATTTTTAGAATTACAGTTTTTAAGACTAAGTAATCTCTCAGTGTGGTATGAAGTCTGAAAATGAATGTGAAACCTGTCAAAAGCTATGTATTTGTTGCATCTTTTCTATTCTTCTTTCAATTCACTGTATATTATGTGTAATTATTTCTTTCAGTACAGAACATTTTTATTTCCCTATAGGTTTAACATTGGCAGTTTTTTTTGTTTGTTTATGATCGGCAGAAAGAGATGAAGTGGGCATCATTTCTGTCATTGTTGTTCCATTTACCAAATGTGTTTCATGATATATAGTATATAACATCTATTTCTGTTGTACAAATAATTAACCATATGTGTAATTCCTGTCTTAAAAAGGATCTCACTGTATTTATTTTTCCTCTCAATAGGCTTGTGTTGAAGAGAACATGACAGTATCTTTCCTCTACTGCAGTGTGTTTCTTGTGGCTGTTGATCTGTTCTCCAGTTCACATGGTCAAGATGAGCTTGTGATTTTAACTAAAAAGGGGAAGGTCAGAGGAACACAAGTGTCCGTGCTCTCAGGATCCGTTACTGCTTTCTTGGGAATTCCTTATGGACAACCCCCAGTAGATAATCTCAGGTTCAAGAAGCCTGTACCTTCCAAGCCATGGACTGGTATCTTGGATGCGACAAAATACCCGAACACTTGCTACCAATATATTGATAAGGCTTTTCCAGGGTTTCCTGGAGCTGAAATGTGGAACCCCAATACCATGCTTAGTGAAGACTGTCTTTATTTAAACGTGTGGGTGCCCTCACCTAAGCCACGTGATGCAGCAGTGATGGTATGGATATACGGTGGGGGGTTTTCCACAGGAACGTCTTCACTAGATGTTTATGACGGGAAGTACTTGACCTACACGGAGAACGTAATCGTAGTGTCAATGAACTACCGAGTCGGGGCTCTGGGTTTCTTGTCTTTACCAGGGAACGATGAAGTGACTGGGAATGCAGGGCTGTTTGACCAGAGGCTGGCCCTCATGTGGGTCACAGGCAATATTGCGGCTTTTGGAGGGGATCCCAAAAGTGTCACGATTTTTGGCGAGAGCGCTGGCGGAGCTTCTGTGAACTTCCACATCCTTTCCCCAGGAAGCCATCCCTTCTTTTCGAGGGCAGTCATGGAGAGCGGCTCTATCAACTCTCCATGGGCAGCATTACCAGCCAGCATCTCACAAAACAGGTCTTTGACTTTGGCTGAACTCCTTGGATGCCCAGTTAAGGATGATGCCGATGTGATTGCTTGCCTCCGCAAGAAAGATCCGCAAGAAATTGTGGACAAGCAGTTTACTGTAATGAAGGAGTCGCCACTAGTAAGTACCTCGTTTGCCCCGACAATTGACGGTGATTTTCTCACCGATTCACCTGATGTTTTGATCTTTTCTGGACAGTTTAAAAAAACTGACATTCTGCTCGGAGTAAATAAAGATGAAGGGACTTATTTTTTAGTTTATGGGGTTCCAGGATTTAGCAAAGATAATGAAAGCCTAATCACAAGAGAGCAGTTCCTGTCGGGTGTGAAATTTGTTCTCCCACACTTCAGTGAAATTGGCCGAGAGGCTGCCATTTTCCAGTATACTAATTGGACGGATGAGTTCAATCCGGAAAATAATCGGGATGCTTTGAGTGGCATTGTTGGGGATTATAATTTTGTATGCCCACTGCTGGCGTTCACGCAGAAGTATGTCGAATTTGGAAACAAAGCTTTTTTGTACTTTTTTGATCACCGTTCTACAAGAGTTGCCTGGCCAGACTGGATGGGGGTGATTCATGGCTATGAAATAGAATTTGTATTCGGACTGCCCTTAAACAGAAGTTTGGGATACACCGGTGCAGAAGAAGCTTTGAGCAGAAGAGTCATGAACTATTGGGCGAATTTTGCAAAAACAGGGTAAGTACATTTGCACTTGAATACAAGTTTTTTTATAAGTGTCTCTACACTAAACGGATTACTAGGCTTCACAGTGTATTGGAGCAGTTAGGATTTTCACATTCAAGAATCTGTGAGGAAATTTAGCTCCATTGACAGAGGTTTAATATCTGTTTTCTTTCTAAGTTTTTGTCCCTATAGGTAACAAAGAAAATTTAACAGAATGTAAGAGAAAAAAATGCTATCATATTGTTTATATTGCGTATAAATCTATTTGGTAAAAAACTGATATGCCTGCTGTTCATTTGCATTACCTTTTTATTGTCAACAAAGATAAAGCATGTTTTTGTTTGTTGCATGATGTTGTGTTTGACAGGGATCCCAATGGGCAAAGCTCACAATGGCCAGCATTTTCCTCAAAAAGCCAAGAGTACATTACATTGAACACAAAGTCCCCACAAATCCATGGGATGCTACGTGTCCAGCTTTGCAAGTTCTGGAACAGTTTCCTCCCAAAACTCCTTGCAGTGACAGGTAAAGAATAAATATAACAAAATAACAATTTTTTTTTTTATTTTTCATTCAGGCTTTTACCTTTAAAAAGTCAAAATTGTAAAACATACACGTCGGTGGGAGTCCATGATTGCAATCAGAATAATACGACTTACTGTTTAAAGTGGTTTTGGAGTACAAATAAAGCTAGAGGATGCATTTAAAATTGTAAATATGTACTGAGGATCAAAGGATGTATCAGCTGTGCATGCGTATTTCAAATATTGATTTTGGCATTGTATTGATCACTCATGGCTGTAATTCATGTGACTTTGACTATTGCATAAGCACTAAATCACCACATTAGTATGAGCGTTGATTGGGCACAGGTGATAAGATGATCATGACCCGTTGAATGTAAAGCTTGTTGAAAATCAAGACAAGAAAACCCTGAAAGTGATTAATACAATCCCTTATCAAGAGAACAATGCCTTTGTACCATCAGTATGTAGGAGGATACCAGAAATGTCTAACCCGTGAAGACATTATGGCATAAAATAATATGTAGTTACCACAATCTTCATCTCACCAAGATCAATGGTCCAAATTTGATGCTTTGGTCTGGAGTATCCTTCATTACAGAACTATATCTTGAAGTAATTGATGGCAACAAGACTGTGGTATTACATCCTCATATTGCTCATTACGGTAGTATTCTTACATGCTGAGAATATGACAATTATACTGTCCATATAATGCTTGCCAGACTTAAGCCCTGTTGAACTTTTCTGGGATGAGCTGTGATGACATGTGCTCTCCAGAGTTACCTGTTTTGTAACCTGGAGCAAACCTTGCATCATTTCAAATGGTGGTCTCCATTGCAGTATATAAGGGATGTTTCTTTTCATGCCAGTACAGTTCTGCACTTTCTGAGACTTATTTATAACTTTACCCCGATGTTTAAGTAGAATAAAAACATTTGTAAAGGGAAAAAAGTTTACTTAGAGATCTACCAGTCTCTTATTTTTAATTTTTTTGTAATACCTCTTTTGTAAAGGTATAGTGTACCAGTATAACCTTTTTTGAACCTTTTATATATTTGATACACATCCTACAAATAATTTTTCAATGAATCATTCAAGAGTTCTGTAACACTCCCTCATGCCAGTACATGGTTTCCTTGGCAACCCATGCAACTTCATCTACCACCATAATTACAAGCTGTGGGTGAAAATCGATACTACCTGCTTGCAATTAAGGATCACTTAGCACCGGATATTGAAGACCAGTTTCCACACCACTTCCTCTGTTTAGTCTTAGAGCTTTGGTCTTGGCATTCCTCAGAATTAACGGTGGCTTAGTACTAGTGGACATTGCACATAAGAAGTCATTCTTTAAATGCTATGTTTAAAGTGGATGTACATCTTTAGTTTGGTAAGGTACAAGTCACTGTTGTTTTACAAAAGTAAAATAATTTAAAAAACGAGTATCTCGTTTGACCTGTGAGGTCTGTTGATGTAGGAGTTGATGTAGGAGTGTTCTTAATTTTTCTTGAAATACGCTATCCTGCAATATCTTCTAAAATATTCACTGTACTTCTCATTAGTTATGTGAAATTTTTACTTCAGTTTGTATTTGCTTCTGAGGCTGGACCACTGTAAATATGTTTCCTTCCTTTTTCTTGATAGAATAACCCACCAGTACACACACTATTCCACACTAAGCTTCAGGTCTCAAAGTATTAAATGTACCTCTGAGCTACTCTGTCCTCTCTTTCTCTTTGTGATAGCCCACCATGAGTTCACTTATATTTACTGCCATCTGAGGTAGCAACAGTTTCAGACAAAAGCAAGTCCTGAGTTAACTTGCCATGAAGGCAAGGGTAGTGAGCTAAAAATATGAAGTTGCAGACTTCAGTTCTTGAGCACCTGTACTTGCTTCTTATATACAGTAACAAACACCCAGAATATGTCAGGTGGTGACAGTGTATGCTGCAATTTCCATTGCACGAGTAGGAATGTTGCGATAGAGACTTGGAGGCAGTAAAACCGTCCCAACAATTGGGAGAGTTAATGGACAGTTTGCACTAGAGGGGGTACTTCATGTGTGAAGTGCTCTAGCAAGCACTTGTCTTTGGTAACAGTTGCCCAATCTTTTTCAAGCACATGACGTCTTTATATCTCTGTCTTCCTCCTAGTTTGTCTAATTCCATCATGCTAGCATTTTACACTGTTTGGGGTTACACATGAATAAATCAAGCGTGCTGACATTGGACAGAAATAACAAAACTGCTAGCATAGGAACTGACAAGATAGATATTTTGCTTAAGACTGATGTTTGGTTTTCTTTTTTTTCCCAGTGGACATTGAAGAAGCAGAACAACAGTGGAGGACAGAATTTCATCGATGGTATTCATATATGCTGGATTGGAAGAATCAGTTCAATGATTACAACAGTAGACAGCAACAATGTGAAGATCCCTGATTGTTTAAGATTTTTATTGTATTGTATTTTAAAAAGCATTATGCAAGAAATGGCTTTATATTTTTTAACCTTTTTTAAAAATATATATCAATTTTAGTGACTGTAAAAAAAATACCAATTCTTTGTTATTAATAAAAACACATTTTTATTACAGTTCTTACTGAGTGCCTTACACTGTATTCTTACAGAGGAGTCATACCAATGTTAAAGCATTTAATATGAAGGGAATGTTTTCTGAATACAAATATAAGATTCAGCTTTTCATTTTGATTGTTACAGATATTACCAATCGGTAGAAAATTAACATTTGTTTTTAAAAAAGAGTCTTTTCTTAGTGTATTTTGGAATAATCGTTACGTTTAAGCATTTAAGTTTAGACTGTAATAGGTCCTAAGTGACAACATATCACAGTCCCTTTGTCGTCTCTCTTGTAGACCAAAGTAAAGATTAATGTCTTGTCCGAAACAGTGTTCAAAAGAAAGCTGGCACATAATGAAAGATCTGTTTGTGCTCTATTTCATCCATTAGAGGAAAAACGGCCCTGTGCTATAAGACCAGAACTTGGAGCTATTGTATATAGATTCCCATCCTTTATCAGATAGCTGCTTATCCTGGTAAGGGTCACAGCAAGGGTGTCCCAGAAAAAGAAGATGCAGGGTGGGAATGAAGGAACATGATCTCCTGAGATGGGCCTTCAGTTGATTGAAACACTAAGGCAAAAGGAACAATTTAGCCTAGTGAGTCAGACTTAGTCTGCATGTGTTCTGGACATGGAAGAACACTGTGCATGTAATAAAAACCCATATGAACACGGAGAATGTGAACAGAATTAAGAATTTATTTTTGGTGTGCACTTTTTTTGAGGTGTCATAAAACAAATGCATAATGGTCTCTGACATAGTGATAGTCTGACATAGTGATTACCTTAATAATATAAATGTAAACTCTCTCATACTACACAATTCCCAAAGGTGTATAATAAATTTTAAATTCCTAGTGGAGTAAAAACTAGTTTTCTCGTTCTATTGTACTATACTGTATGTGATGATTTAAGTCCTCTTTGTTTTTCCCTTCTAGCATAAAATGTATGTTAGATTGCTGTTTTTTTATTTTTCTTTTATTAAAAAAAATGAAGTTCAATCTTAAATGTCATTCATTCATTTGCAAGTTAATCATTCATAAGTGGTTTTTATTGACCTTTTGAAAGTGATGCAGCAGAAAACAGCTTTTGGCACTTTGGGTCATGCATTGTTCTGCAGTGTATGCATCTTTTTTTTTTCTTTTAAAACCTTCCGAATTGTTTAGCATATCAAGAGACATATTTAAAGATACAATTTTAAAGCTATTTCGATAGAAAAGCAATACAGTCTGAATCCATAAATAATTTAGCAAATTATTGGGAGTACAAATTGGAGAGGTTATGGATAACAGTACTGAATATTTTGTTTATCATTTGAGACTGGGAAATTACAAACCAGTTAGACAATTTTTATGATCTTTGTAAAATACAGAAAAAAAACTTTTTTCAACGTGCATCTTTTCATAAGGATATATTTCAGATGATGTTTCTTTTGTAACCTGGTTAAACTGTTACTCTGACTCTTTGGTGAATTATGGATTAGGCCCTACAGTATGTATTTCACACAATGACAATAAGGTGGATGCAAACCTATTAAATTCAAACATGTTGCACTGCTAATACTCCAGCAAATAAAAAAAATAAAGGTCTTTAGAGTGCTGTACATTTTTTTCACTGCAGCATTTTTTGGTCATGGTGGACGTTGAGTGCTTTCATGAGTTTACTTTTGTGGCTGGAGTATTGGTTTCTGTGCAGTGCCTAATTGGCTGATCGGCATTAAAATGTAGGCTTGTGCCTCCCTCTTGTTGGCTAGGCAATCAACAAAAAGTATTCAAGTAACAGCCTTCAGTTTTTTAAAGGCTGGTAAGAAACTTGGCTCTAAGGGAAAAGAGATAAAGCAGGAGAAAGCAATTGGGTTTGAACTCAACTGCCGGCAGTGCTGAGTTGTTTTTTATTAAAGCTCTTCAGTGAATTTTAGACTTTTGCTTAAACATTTTGTTGGTTTTGTGTTATTTTATATGTTTGTGTTCTGCAACTATGCTTCTGCAGTTTCCAGTCATTTGTGGACAATCTAATCCCATCTGCCATAGTTTCAGTGCTTCAAAAAATCACTACATGGAGAATACGATTACATGTTTGCTATTAATAGACTAAAGAGCAGTGGTGTCCTCAGTCCTATCTTAGGGTCTTCTTTTTGTGGGATTAGAAGGCTTTTTTCATCATCCTTAGCCATCCTTCTCAACATTTTCCAATATTATATAATTATATTGTATGTTCTAAGTAATCAGAGCTCCTCCACATTCAGCTTTTTCTGAAATCTTTCAGTGCATGAAAAAAAACAGAAACAACGAAAACCACCATAATTTGATTCATTTTTAACTTAGCTGAGTGATGACCAACAACAGCTGAAAAGGGCTTGAAATTGTCATTTTTATTCTCCAAGAATATTAATACATTCAGATCATGTTTCATCACTGCTTGCTAATCTGCCTTGGTCTGCTTGGTTGCTATGAGGGCTTCTGGAGCATAAGAGAGTATGCAATCAATAAACTGATAACATTTCTTTTCTTTTGGAGCTTCCACTGTAGGCGTAGAATGTAAAAGGACAGTTTTAAGGTAAAACACCACTTATCTGACACTTTCCACTGCCAAAGAGACAGGTGATGCATTTGTCCTCATCCCCACAAGTTATACTATATGAATCTGGCATTTTCTGATTTCTGAGGGGAAATGGTCCAAAGTTGGACATATAGTCTACTGTGTTTCAGACAAGAAAGAAGTTATTAATGATGTTAGGTACAAGTTAAACTTCCTATGGTATATTGAAATTACCATATGTTATTTATGGTGCAAAATATTTGTTTCATATAAAAAAGCTGGATTGCTGCCTTGCAAAAAAAATCAATGTTATAACTATTGTTTGGATTGCATGTTTTTAATGAGAAAGGATGTCTTGGTACTGAACAAAAAACTGCTGACATTTCCTGTAAGCTTTCAGCTGAAGGATGGCAGATTGAAACTACCGTACTTTCTCATAGCTAAATTGGGTAGGTGTTTAATAACAAAAGTCCTTTGTGGATGTTTACATGCATGGATTTGCACTAACAATCCTGAATGTTAAAAAAAATGTGAGGTGAAGTTGAGGTGCTGATAAAGTTTTAAATTATGAGGATAACCACTTGAGAAACAGTATAAAATAATAATGTACACACAACGAATGTGTTGATGTAGGAGTGTTTATCTTATCTTATATACTGCCTCTCCTCCCACAAATATATGTAATATGGATGTGATGATCCCAACTTACATCCGAAAAGATGTACCACGCAATATACTGTATTCACGAGTGCAGAGCAGTCCAAATTGAAGTACAATTCAGTTGTTAATTCTGGAATAGAATACCTATTCTCCCTGTTTATTCAAGTCAATTCAAAATACTTTATTCATCCCCAGGGGGCAATTTAAGCAGCAAGTGGTGCAACATACAACACGAGACAAAAAAAAACATTGCAGCAAACAGACCGTAGAAGTGAATGAAAGACAGTGTATAGTACTTAGGAAGGTATTAGTACATGCACATTAGTGGGGATGTGGGTACCAATAGACATCAGGTTGATAAAACTTCTTTACAATAATCGTTTGCAAGCCAGATGGCTTCTGGACCGAAGTTAAGTTGTTTTTATCTGTCTTGCACTGTGGACAGCAAAAATGTCCTCCTGAAGGCAAAAGTTCAAAAGACTGATGAAGGATGTGAGATGGGTCTTCAGTGGTGGCTCAGGCCTTCCTCGGGATATGCTGGGCATACAGCTGTGCCAGGGGAGTCAAAGACTCGCCAACGATTTTAGACCTGAGGATTACAACCTTTTTTCTTTTTGTTTGACATATTCATCTCTAGGTAAGACGTATCACAGCAGTCGACAGATTTGTCCACAATGTGTTTGTCCAGGCTCTGAGAGGAGAGAGACTAGAACACTAGCAAACTTGATAATGTAATGATTTTCACAATTGCTTGGACAGTCATCAGTATATAAGAAGAAAAGGAGGGGAGAAAGTACACAACCTTGTGGTGAACCAGTAGAAGTGCAAATATCAGATGTCAAACCATTAATAATAATAATAATAATAAACTTTATTTTATATAGCGCCTTTAAAGGTGGCTTCTCAAAGCGCTTTACAGGATGACAATAACAATAAATAAGAAGACTACAACAATAAATAAGAAAATTTCACAAGACAGGACATAATTATAATTACAACAATACAACAATAACAATAGAGGAGACCGTGGAAGATGGTATTAAGAAGAGCAGAGGGGTGAAGAATGGAACCAGTTAAGTAAAGGCTTTACTGAAGAAGAAAGTTTTGAGTCTGGATTTGAAAGAGTTTAGAGAAGGTGACTCTCTAATATCCTTGGGTAAAGAGTTCCAGAGCTTGGGGGCATAGCAGGAGAAGGCCCTGTTATACATTTATACATTTTGTGTTATACATTGTGTTATACATTTTGTGTTCTATTAGTCAGAAAATGAGTGATATATGGAAAATATATTTTGTATTGTATGTGGCCTTGCTGCAATTTACATGTTGAAGAAAATATATATATTAATTAAATTATCCCTTTATATAAATGTTCATCTTCAACCACATAAAGTGATGCTAATATAAGTTATTGGGTGAATGCACCCTAAGAAGATGATAGGCTGCCTTTTCCCTGTGTGATTTCAAAATATGAAAGACTTACATAAATTCAAGTTCTATTTAGCAGCACAATCATCTAGTCGAGCTGTATCAAGCAGAGTGTTTAGAAAAGAGCTGAGCCCACTTCAAATGAAGATCGAGGACTACGAGTGATACAGTTCCTTCCTTTTCAAATGTAAATTTGGCAAATATGTTTGACTAGATTTTCTCGGCTGCAGTGGTGGTGACTGATCTTTTAGATTTATTAAGGAAAGCCTCCCTGTTCCATAGTCAGTTTTACATGAATGCACTGATTGTGGTAGGTCTTGGTTCTCTCCATTGTAAGCAGTAATAGCAACAGCTGCACCACTAGAGTTTATCACTATCCTGTACTGTGGTTAACAATGAGTGTAATTCTTGTCTATCTTTAGACATATATAGTCCGGTAACACAATGAACGCTCCCTGGTTTTGTGAAACAGAAATCTTTTTTGTCAAGGTAGCTATAAAAAAAATGTTTTGAAATTAAATGAATTTCAAACCACGATTCTCAAGAACGCATGAAGAAATAAGACAAAAACCCCAATAAGCTGATCCCTGTTATTTTCTATTAGTGTATATTGTATATTTAGTTTGGAACTGAAAGTCTCAGCAGTCTTTTAGATTAGGTTTGTGAATCACAACACCTTGCTGATTGCATTTACTACTGTGTTTTCACTTTGGTGGGCTTGCTATAGCAAGCTAGTACATGTGATGACAGCCATCCTAAACTGTTCCTGCAATGTATTTGTTGTGTATTTCAAGCTCCACCTCGTTCACTTATTATTTACAAAAATTATATATCCCCTTGTATTAGAACTTATAGTATATTTCACAATTATTCCTTAAGGAATTCATAACACTTGTATTGTTCTTGAAAAAAATGATAAATGTATTCAAAGGATGTTTTTTCTGTCCTTCACATTTGTAGAAGCAAATCAACAAGTAAATGTTTCTTTTTTTCATTTTATTTTTGGAAGCTTTTTGGCAGAGCAATAAAAGGTCATTTTGGTATTAATGCCTGCATTTGAAAATAGTTGAATAAGCACAACAGGAGTTTTCAAATTCTAACAGGTAGTGAGTTTCTCATGTGTCTGCATGTAAGGCATTCTATGTGGTTCATAATAATATTGAAGATGTATTGTGGTTTTAGTCTGATTTTCAATCACTTAAACCAGATCAAAGCTAATCCCTGCACTGTAAAAGTATACCATATTATGGTATTGCACAAAAACCTTGTTCAGATCATAAAAAAAAATCTTATAAGTGCCTCCATTTATTTGTTTTATGCTTATCAATTCTTGAAATGCAATACATCATTACTTTGTGAGTAACTTTGCTTTCTTACTTACAAGTCAATACTCCACATCGTGCTTTAGTTTGAACCATAAGAATCTTGTACAAGAAAGAAATTGAAATGCATGATCAAAGCATTTCTTAACTTCAGGAAAGCAACCAAGAGTCTTCAAATAGACCCATAATCCTTGACATCAGCAGAGAGAAATAAGCTGTCAATAACAGCTTCTTATTATGATTTGATATTATTTCTAATCTTAAAAAAGCGTACACTTTACTGTGAAGTCAGCTGAGTGTGGTGCTTTGCCCAGGCTTGCTTCAGAAGACCCAAATCTTAATCAGCTTAAATGTTGATGCATCAAATATTTACACTCAAATATTCAGCAGAGCTGTTTATAGTTAAGAAGCTTGAATAACCCTCTGCATGCTTATAGTGAAGATGTTATTATAGAAAACCTTATTTCCGGTCAATTTCAGTATCTAAAGATAAGTTCCAATGACATTATAAGAATGAATGAGGTGCTTTCGGCTCCAGGGACTCAAAGACAGAATAACGGTCATCCAATATAACATGTATAGTTAATATGGGATGCCTAGCTGAATCCTAAGTTGTGTTGTGGAGTCATAATGGCTTAATATTGATTTAAAGAGGTTATGTTTCCCTCATCTCTGAAACACTCATGTAATTCAAGAACAGTCTGCTAAATAAATCTATTTTAATTTCATTTTCAGTTAAACAAATCAAATTACTTATGACTAAGGAGGGCATAGTATATTTACTCTTGTAAAATAGAAGAAACAGCATTTACATCTGTATAAGTTGACCTTTAAGAGCACTTAAATAATAAATTAGGCTTCCGTGAATCATTTTGATATCCTAACAATAAATCATAACTGTAGTAATGTTCATGCACAGTGTGACTTTCTTTAAATTCACACCTGTTAAAGGAACATGATGGGACAACTTTATGAACCTTGGAAATCATGGCATTCTTTTCTTTTGTAAGACTAATATATTGTCTACTGTATGATGTTTAGTTACATTTAAATTGCATTATTCAGGATGATACAGCTATTTCTGTCCCCTGCAAGCCTTTTGAAACCCATTTACTTTCAATTAGAAAAGAATTGCAATTCTGAATTGCCCTCTGCAACTATGCAAGAACAGTTTATTACAAAAGAATGAAATGACAAGCAAAAGAACTGGAGAGAGATTAGTTTGGTTTGGGTTTAGAAATGTGTAAGTGATTTGCTTTTTTTCCTCTCAGAGGTTAAGCCTAGCAATTATCCAATCTTCAAATTAAAACTATGTAAATAATGGATTATGTATTTGGCCATGTATGGTGTAGTACGTGATGTATTTAGCTTGACTATAACCAATTAATTATTAAAAAGAAGCCAGCAATCAACAGTGTATGCATGTTACAGTCTTCTGGTTCATAAATATTCAACAAATGAAGTCCTTTTAAACTCACCCTGTAATCGTGTTCTGGTGAAAAGTTCTTATATCGTGAATTTTGTTTGTATCTACAAATAAAACAACTACAGTATGTTGACCCATTGGGTCAAGGCTAAACAGTTTTGAATACAAAATAATCAGAACTCCAATGCTGGTTGAAACTGTCTAGGCAATGTATGGTTAATTAGTGCAGCCATGTGTAAGAAAATGAAAGAGTATTTATATTTATCTAAATACCAGGGTTCATCCACTGTCCTTATTCCTTTTGGTTTGGTGGAACTTAAGACATTTTATGATCGGAAAATCTTTTTAATGGGCTTGTGTCTCCACTTATGACACTTTAACACAAAGAAGAAAACATACTGCAGAACTTCGATGTTTTATGGTTAGGCACAAAACTGTCTTTAAATGGCTGGGATTTTAATTGACACAATGCAACCACATTGTTTTCAAAAATATATGATAGGAAAATCAAGTACTTTATGCAATGCTGAGACAACATAATAGATTATTGTTCTAGAATCTTGTATTTTTATTGTAACAGTTACTACTCTTAAGCTACCATGTTTCCTTCTAGTCACAACATAGGAAATTTCTGATTTTAAGACCAAACAAAGGAAAATAGAGTTTAACATTCTGTTAAAGGTTTTGCCACCCTTATCTGGGTCAATATTAGCTGACGCTTCTCATCTAGAAATTGAAATCATGCACTGGAAACTGATATTGTGAGAAATTAATGGAAACATTAAGCAGAAGTCAATCTGAAAGACTACTGCAGTTCACTGGAAATGAGTAAGTCATTTATGACCTTGATATGTTAATTGCCTTTGGGTTTTCAAGATCTACGAGATATGCTACTGGTCCTTTATACATTTCTCAAAACTCGTGGTTCTTCACTGCGTCTTTGAAAATGACACTTCTAATTTTCAGCCCATTAGTGCACCATGCACATTTTACCTTAAGGTTAATTAATCCTAAGTGACCTTACACAGAGACACTTCGTTTCATTTTGGGCGTGGAAATATTAATGCATTTCTTTTACAAACTTACACTAATGTATGAACTACTCTATACCAGGATATGAATCTTGGGTAGAAAATTTTGAAGCAGGTAGTTTTCCATGAAAACCTTTTTAGAGGAAAGACTTTTATGTTAACATTTTCAGCTCTTTGTGGGCACGAAGTGGGCATTGTTAGGGAAACATTGCAAAATAACTTTCTAACGACAAAGGTTAGCGTGACACTTTCAATATTCCAACGCACATCACCTTAGTTAATATTTTGTATTTCATAACTGAATTTCCCTGCAGTCTGCTGATAAGCCTTGTCAAAACAAAAATGCATGCAGTGTCTGATGGGATAGGATTGGGAGGGGGTCAGAAATGGCTTCTCATATATTATAGTTTCAGTATTTTTTAGGAGTGCAGTACAGTATCATTTATTTTTATGTCCTCTGGTGAGCTCTTAAAGATTTTGCACAACTTTTCCTACAAAAAGCAAGAGCCCTAATTTTTTCTTACATCTTAGTTGATTTAGATGGAGTGTTCCGATCATTATTTCTTACTCAGAGGATCAGAGAAGTTCACCACTTAAAGCTTTCCGTTGCCTTAAATGTACATAGTAGTTCCATTGAAAGAGATTAAATACATAGTAAATTGGAAGATATGCTCATTTCCTACCGCGTAAGAGCATATTGAACAGTTTATGGTTCATTATTATTGGGTACAAGGTAGTTTTCCAGCATATTGCCATTCAGTGAGGACAATGTAACAAGATTTAAAGACAAAGGTACAGATGACAGCTTTTTCAAAAGGATGGCGTGTTGTGGACATTTATAATCATAAACTGCCAGACACTTGTTACCTCCAGAATTGCAATTCATTCGTTTTTATTTTTGTCTAATACAATTTTAATATACTTTATTAAGAAATATTTTAAAATAAGCAGTCTTTTGATACTCTATTGATTACAAAACAGCTGTCACCATTACAACAGCATACACAAGTGTATTTCTTCATGTTTTATATTTTAAACACTAAAAGTAGAAACAAGCTAAAACACTGGAGCTAATAGCCTGTCTTTTCTTCTTTAAAATACTTAACAAAGTCCCATTAATCATGATATCATAGGGATGCTTTTGAATTAAGTGTTTGTATTCAAGAACTCTTTTCCTCACGTCCCAGTAAGCCTATTATACAAACACCGTTCAAATGTAGATTGCAAGAGGATTTGTTTTATTTCTGCACAGCTTGAAAGCAGAGTGAAGGAGACCTGAAGATGCAAACATCAAAAGTCACTGTTGCTACAAAAAACTGGGTGCCTACTCAAACTCCTGTGATTTTTTTTTAATTTCATTATTTTGAATCTCAAAGAAAAAAAAACTCATCATGTCTTCCATTATTGGGTAATGCAGAGAGGATCTTCTGAGCTTCTATCTTGGCCTATGACTGGCAGAACACTTAGGAAAAATGATAATGACACTGCAACAAAGATGACATTTGATGGTATTGGGAATGATTGAAAGAAAGACCATTAACACCTCCCAAAATTGCAGAGATGATTGATTTTTAGGCACTTTCTATTGTAAAGAGCTCATACTACACATGACAGATGGAATGCCTGGAGCAGCATTCTAATATTTCTTTTGCTACAGTGTGTGGGCTTTTTATGTTTATGCTTAGGTTAAAACCTGTAACTTAAGATAACTAAAACTTGTAAAGGATAATAAGATGTTTTCTCTCTAAACCCTGTGTATTTCTTTTACGGACTTTTCTCTGAAAAAGATTATCATGGTTTGAAAATAGCTCATTTCAAACTTGCTACTAAGATTTTTTCATGCATAGTATTAGAGGCTAATAACAAAAAGAGAAGCAGCATACATCCTTTCCTCCACTAATATGTTTCAAATTAGATGAACTGACTTAAAGTGCTGGGTCTCGAACTTATAAAACAAATCTGTACTGTACATTTTTCTGCATAACCATTGGATTTTGTCTGTCAATGACTTTCTGTAATAGCTTCTTTAATTGCTCAATCTTTCAAAGAGTGGCATTTTGCCATAGTAATAAGTAAAACCTATTTGCCCCATCTCCTGTTGCAGCACTCCAAAAATGCTCATCAGCTGTTCACATTTCTGTTGTCTTCCCTAAAATGAGTGAGGGCTGCCAGTCATGCTGAAATGCTGATACAGACAACAGAGAAAATGCTTTGCTTCACAGTGCTCATTGAGTTCCAAGAAAGATTTTTACCTGACATGAGTTTGCCACTTGTCACTATAGAAAAATGTATATTTAGCTCAAAGCATTCTTTTGGAAAATGGTTGATGGAGTGTATAGAAGTCATTGAAATACCTTTGTAAACTCAGTAAATTTACTGCAGCTCCATTATTCTTATTATTTTTTAAAATGTGTTTTTTTTAAAGGAATAAGGTTTTCCCCAGTTTAGCATCATGGTTGGTAATACTCAAAGGATCACCCAAGGTCAAGAGCTGCTAAAGGTGAACACTGACAGACTGAATGGAAGGGGCCATGGATGACCAAATGCAATAAGCATTCAACCACAAAAACACAAAAACGTTACAATATGGAAGGATGACTATTTTTAAATATGAGTGTTAATAAGTTTGTATATTATATAGAAGTTCTCTTTTTTTGCGGTTTATATAAAGTTTAATTGATGTCACACAACCTGGAAAGCATTTATTAAGCTGTTGTGAACTGGGGCTCGAACTCCATGTGGTTTCAATGCAGAGCTATGGCCAAGACATGTCTGTTTGTGACAGCCCTGTGACAGTGTTTTTCCCTTAAGGACAGTGCCGGTCCTTTATTCTCAAATCAGTTAATTGTTAATTGACTCTTTTGGAGGACTGCCATTGCACATGCTTTCATCCCCTCTCACATGGTCTACCCAATCCCAGATATAATCAATCCGTGGCAGGGCAGCCTATCTTGGTTTCTTAACTCTCGCATAAAGACACAAGAAGGAGATGCAAGCAATTTTTTCAAGGATAAACATGCAGTTTTTCTTCAAGCAGAGTCCCTTTTCCCTGCCTAGAAACCACACAGAGTAGCAAGCTGCACTCACCCACTGTAGTAATTTCCATCTATTAATGAGAAAAAAAAGTGATGGTGACAAATTGCTTGATAGTTTGCCTTGCAGAATTTAGATAAACTGCGCTCTACATAAATTTGGGGTAGTGACTGATTTTGTTGGTACTGTTTTCCAGTAGATGACTTTCCATACTATGGGGAAAACTTTGTTGGTCAAATTTTGCAGCAATGAATATGCCAAATCTGTAGGAATAAAGAAGCCAAAACATTGACTTAAAGTAAAATAATTTACTGTTGTACCTTGTACACACATAAGAGCTTTAATTGTAGGTTGTTTGGATGCACTAGCTTAGTTTCAGCATAAAATATGACTTGCTTTCTGTGTCTAGTTTAAAAAGACAGGTTTATTTTGGTTTAATTGATTTTAGCAGCTTGAGTAAAAGTACAAACACTATGCCAAGTGCTATTTCCAGACTGTGAGATAGAGGACTGTAATCAAAAAGTAATTTTCGTTTCTCTTGCAGTACACAGTATGGAACTTCCATATGACATGCAAATATGTTGTCTGTATGTTTTTATATAGAACTGATATATTTGTTGCTTCATCTTCTTTTGTCGGTGACAGGGATGTACTGTATAGTCTTTTTAAGCTATTGAGACTGCAATAACTGTCCTGTACATTATTTGAAAATCATACAGAAGTGCGATCAGATTAAATTGTATTAACTTTTAATTTTCTAAAAGTGCTCTTTTACCTTGTTTTAAAAAATATTTTGGTCAAAAGTGTGTCATAGAGTCCATTGTATAGTCCACAATGCAGGTGCTTCACTTCCAGCAGTTGCCTGAAAAAGTATGTTTCCGCAGTGCTTGGTCATACATTTGTCTGCATCAATTATTTTTTACTTTGTTCTTTTGATTTTGTCAGAGCGAGTCTGTTCCAACGTTTATTGTAAGTGAAATAAAAAAGTTAAATTCTTTTAACGTGGTACAAACGCCTCAGTAATTTTTTCACAATAACCACAATATAAGCACGACGGATGTTCCTTGCTTTGAAAAATTCTGCTTAAAAAGAACAATGAGTAAATTATACAGTCTGTATCTGTCTATCCTGAATATATTAAGTGGTGTTTCTTTTAGATTTTTGCTCTTGGTCGTATGTCACAGTTTCAGTAAATGACACTGGGAAGTAATTGTGATTGAATATCATAATGATAGTGTAAAAGTATTCAGACATGAAATCATACTGTACAGTATTGCACATTGATTTATTCCAGATTTCATCAGATGTTTCATTTTTTTTTTCAAATTACATTTTGTTTTCTTGATTACTTTAAGTGGACTGCATAGTTCAGTGCTAAGACTTTCTAAAAATGTCCTTCCTATAGTAACTTTTACTTTTAGATATCATAACACAGTTTATAAAGACCTAAAGTGTCAATGTAAAGATCAAGATATAGAATCATTACCTTAAAATGGATAAATCAGTAAGGGCTTCCCCCTGTTATAATAGGTGGTGCTTAGTGTTTGGCCCAAGTGTTGCTCTCTTTTTCCCAGTGCCTTAATGAATAAATGTATGTAGATATCTGTATGTGTATGTGAACTACAAAGCTACATACACATGTAGTTCACATACACATATTGTTGTTACATGTAATTGTTTAAAACTATTTACAGCATCATATGGGCATTCCTAAACCAAGAGTTATACAATTAGACTGCATGGAATTGAGCACCACCTTAGGAGTAAGAAAAGAATTGGAAACAGTAGTATTGTACATTTGTACTATATACTTATTCTGGTGCCCAGTGCAGTTGAATCCTTCAAAGGAACTATTAACAGCCAGATATTGAAGCACCAAAATCTCATTTCAACACAATAAATAGTCTTCTGTAAGACTCCTGCAGTACTCCGTGTATTTAGCACTGTCTACTATTGGTACTACTTATTTGTTATTGGCTATGAAAGAGTATGAGATGAAGGGATGATATATGGTCTTATAGTGTGATGCAGTAACCTTGGCATGCTGTATAATTCTTCCGGGGATAGGTAAGCTTCAGCAAAACTACACAAGTTTCCTCATCTCTTCAGATTGTAATTTTACCTTTTGTTAATACTCAGTGATCAGCTTTTCCTGATAGTCCCGCAGAAAGAAATAAAAACATTTCATGATAATGAACAGAGCGGGAACTGGAAATTTACAATACAGTGCCTTATTTATACAAATCAAATGAATAGTTAACAGAGGATAAAAAGAAAAAGATACGCCCAAATATTTATTTTTTTTGCAATACAAATGCTCAAAAAATAAAATATAAAAGTTAAATTCTAAAAATACAGTAAGTCTTACACCTTGATTTAAAAATAGTTACTCAAGATGATTCTTTAACGTAGTACAGTGCTAGATTCCTTAGATGGAAAACTTGAGCACAACAAGCAATTTCTTCTTTCCTTCTGAGCCTCAAACTGGGAATACAGAGAAGGCCATTATTAGTTGACCTCAAACGACACTGTGGCTGACAGGGAGACAGCATCTCTGTGCATCTCTGACTCCTCTTCCATTCCATTAAGTGATTTGAACATAAGTAATCGGATTTTTAGCAATTCCATACTAAAGCCAATTGAATATCTAGTTTCCATTATGATGTACTGTACTGTAGATATATATATTATGTTCAGGTGGGTAGCTGCATCAGCATGCATATATATAGGTATATATGTGTATATATATTATGATCATTAACTATAATTCTAATTATATATGATGATTGTTTACATTAATTGGAACGAAAAAAAGAAAAAGTATGAATAGAAAATGGACAGTGGTAAAAACAAGGAAGTAATGTTAATAAGAAATTTCCTACAAGAATTCTTTAAATATAACACTTCCCTCATCAGTCACTGTGTGTTGATTTGGGTAATTAAAATGCAATCACATTGCTCCTTTACCTTTTTTTCAGTGTATCTCAGAAAGATTGCTTTAGTTGCCCATGAAATCCCATAACCAAAAGTCGTTCTAGGGGACAGAGGCCTCGAAGCCAGTCCACTCATGTGGAGGCTATGGGGTCCAGCTGCCTTCCTCATGGGGGTAAGTCTTTGGCAGTCACTTTAGTATTCGCTGTCAGACCTCGCCAGCATGCATCTGGCCAGGGGGAGAAACCTGGAGCACCTGGAGAAAATCCACGCAAACACACAGAGAACCTGCGAAATCCCCACGGGAGCCAAAGGCCAAAAATGAACAGAGCAGTGAAGCAGCAGTGATAACCACCCCACTGCCCCAGTCTTAACCAGGTAGAATTCCAGAAAAGCAAATGGTTATACATGGAAGTAAAACCCTTTCTTCTGGGTCCCTGAAGCATTTAAATTCTTAGGCTTACACACTGCATTATAATGGGCACAGCATGAAATACTGTAGTTAATTTTAGCATAACTGGTAATTGTTGCAAACAGTTTAAACTGTAGAAGTACAGGCAGCTTGAGGGGGAACTGCTGCCATCCAAATCTATGGTCCTGGACTTGTTTCAGAACGGAGATCCCTCCTTTGTAAAGTTCACACAATCTCATTGTGCCCACATGGGTTTTCTCCAGCTGATAGTTTCCCCCCACCTCCCAGAGACATTCTGTCTAGATTAACTAGTGTTTTGGAATCATCCCTGTGTGCTTGATTGTGTGTCTATCCTGATTTAGACTGGCATCCTTATCCATGGTGTAGTTCTTCCTTGCACCCCATTCTTCTGGGACAGCCTCTAAGATGCCGCGACCCTTATGCAGAAATAAGTGGTTTTATTATAGTGGCTTAATGGATAGTAATAAAGTCACATTCTGCTGAAGTACTGAAGGTACAATAAGGGTATTAAGTACAGATTGTAGATGTGGGTGGAGGGGAGCCCCTGCTGGTTATGCATCACTCACAACCCCCGTCCTTAACTTGCCTTAGTTTCCTTTCAGATGTGTGAATCAGTCAGTATCTCGGGAGTGACTTGTGGGAGGCAGTCCTGTTGCTCAAAACGACTTCCAAACAGGAGGAACAATCAAACGAGAAAAGCACAGAAATATGTTGCAGCAGCAGTGTAAAAAGACGAATGGTACCCTACCTAAAATTAAATCTAGTCTAAATAAAGTGGATAAATGTGTAGGATAGTGCAAACAGGATTCATTTCTAATTAATCATTCTGATAATTCATTCCAAACAATTCCTAAGTGTTTAACACCTAGGGAGTACCCACGACTTCACAGACCCACCTGGGTGACGTGTGGAAGTCATGCCAGTAGACCTGCTACACAGCATATCAAGTACAGAAGTGAGAACTTGTTTCACCAATCAAATCAAGGGAAGATTTTAGGCAAAACATCCGAGTCCTGAGCAGAATTTAGCCAGGGCACTGTGGATAAACATCCCTACTTGAAATAAACAGTTATAAACAGTGTCATAGGATCTTTGTTAACCAGGTAGTCAGGATATTGTCTAATCCGAATGACAGCACTGCCCACTCTTGCCTTAATGGGGCAACACTCGAGTTTGGAAAATGTAGTCAAGTGACAAAGAGTGCAACCTAATGTTCCACCAACTGCACTGACAGCAGAAAAACTGGAGGTCACTACACTCAGTACGTCCTAGGCCCACCCTGGCTTATCCTCAGAACTCGTCACTAATCAGTACGAATCAGTTACCACAAAGGTTTATAATACATGTACTGTGCTTCTTTAAAGGAAATGCTAAGCAAAATCACAGCCCTATCGGAGTCACAGTACCCATCAGCATCACATCAAATGGTGCTATGCTGTGCAATGCAAGAGGGGACATAGGGCATCAGGCTGTGTAGTGCTTTATGTTTGTGGATATACCTGCGTACTAGTTGCACAATGATGTGGTATCACCCCATCCGCTCTTCTTGTGGACTTCCTGCATTAACGTGCTTCAGCGTGTCTTGGACAAATGTCATTGTCATTGCATTTGCAATTCTCTTCACCAGTTTCTACAATCATCCCTTGCTATTCCCAGCAATCTGAAATCTACTTACCTTACCAGTTTGCCTATGAACAGGGGGACCTTTGGATGTCTCTTTCCTCCTCTTTGTTACTCTTTCCGCCAGAGCCATCTTTAAATACTGGCTGCAAGAGCAAATCTTTGCTGTTCAATGAATTCAAATGAAAACATTAAATAAAACTCACCTCTTCATCTTCCTTATGGTTTGGTGACATTAACCCAGTTATATGTAATATACAGTAAATGATGCGAAAAAAAACGTATTGAATTGACTTTTGAATAAGATGAAAACAGAACATTGCATTTTAAAAGATTTTTCATTTTTGTTAAAAAGCATGAATAGTATCCTTACACCAGTTTCTTCCAGTGAATTCACCAGATATCAAAATGGTTACATTCAGAGAAATAATTTTGTTGTGTCTCAAAAGACACACTGCTACCTCATTTTGAAACCTCATGTCACAAAAACTAAATGAAAGCTTATGGACGCTTTCATAAGATTTTTGAAAGTACTGTCCTGATGTCTTTTAGGTTGCCAGTTATACTGCAAGAGCCCTTTTAAAAATGATGATAGATGCCAAGTAGGCAAATGTCAGCAATGATAAAGTGACAGAGGATGTGAAATGTTTCTATCGAGCAAAAACTTTGGACAGATTTAAAATGTTTGAATAAAGATGAAATCACATTTTGGAAGTGACAGTTTTTGTAGCTGTTACTGGGTACACAGACTTTCCAGATTTCATTGTCAGTTGTCTCTTGTTGTCTCTTGGTCTAAATTTATATTTTTGTAGAACAGTTGATTGCTGAGTTAAAACATTGCATTTAGCAGTATTCTGGTTGGTTTTCCACAGAACATTTACCTTCCTCTATTACAATATTTCTTTGAAATAAATGGATGTATGGTGTTTTACTTAAACCAAGACTTGAGTAATCCAGGTAACTACCCCGTGATACAGTACACAGATACAGTGTGTTAGTATGAGCAATCTTTGTATTAGCAATGTAAAAAATAATTTTACCTCAGGGAGCAAGGTGCAAAAACACCTCCTTTATTTTCATTAAAAAATACTTTACTGACATCATCTAATTATTTTCTTTATCCAAACTCATAAAGCTTTTTGCAGGGTACAATCTCTGAGAAGGGTTGATCAATTTAAAATAGTTCAGTATGGCAAAAAACAAGAATCAGCATTTCTGTAGAATTTTTAAAATAATAGTCTTCTGCAATATGATAGGGTAATTGTGAAATAACACTATGTAGGGAGATTTTAATTGTCCACAAAGGAGTCTAGGTGTTTAGTTATAGGCATGTGGCAGATAGCCAGAAAATAGCATTGTCCTCACCCCTGTTCTGCGTTTAGATTGCTGATGTTATGTAAGAACAGTGGATTGAAGCTTAAAGGAAAAATACCCTGGGACATTTTCTTTTTCATACAAATTCTCTTTATTGGCCATTATTGTGGGACGTCACATATTTCAAGTGTGAAGTTGCTAGTAAAATGTACATTGAGCTTTTACACAGCATTGCCACATTTTAACTGTCAGAAAATCTATAGGACAAATAATAGTAATAAGAACATAAACCAAGGCTCCAAACTAGGTGCGCTTAGGAGCATACAGTGATAAAACAGTGCTTCCAATTTTGGTTTCATTATTGGAATAATATAAGAAATATATGAGCATGCCTTTCTTTAGTAGTTCAAGTACAGTAGGTACAGTAGCTGCATCAGCATGCATAGGCTGCAAAGGAACAATAAAGGTTTATTCCATGCTGAAAAGAGAAGAAGGAACGTTTCGGCTGTGGAGTGTTCTTCGGGTGTGAAGCACCAGTGTGAGGTTAGCAGGGACCAAAAATGATACAAAAAGAGTGAAAAACAAACAAAAAGAAAGTGTACTGCAGCAGAGCAGCGACCAGACTGGACTTACTGTACCCTATTTAACAGGGTCCAGTCTTGTAGAGCAGGGAACCTAAGGCAAGAATAAAACAAGATCTTAGTGCGAACAAAGAGTGTGTGTGTGTGTGTGTGTGTGTGTGTGTGTGTGTGTGTGTGTGTGTGAAAGTGTGTGATTGTTACGGCTGCTGCTGGCCCTAATTAACCCCTCATTACCTAATTTCCCTCACACACCCCTTCCTTCACTATTTAAACCCTCAGTTCACCTGGTAATACCGCTTGGTATTAGGAATCTATCTGTCACCTGAACTTGTGCTCAAATTTACTGAAATTTATACTCAAGCAATTAGGATTTTGGATAAAAAGATTAATATGAGGCAAAAGTAAAAAATGTCACCTTTTATTTCTGGGTATTCTGTGCTTATATGTTAGGTTGTTTTAGAATAAGAAGAAGGGTCCACAGCCGAAACGTTGTGTTTTCTTTCTTCTCTTTTCAGCATGGAATAAACCGATTACTTGTTCCTTTGCAGCCTACGCATGCTGAAGCATCCCACCTGTTTTAGAATAATACCACTTTTTGTGCTCAATACCCCCATTTCAGGTGAGCATAAGTATTGGGACAATTGGCTGCCAGGTGTTTCTTATTGGTCAACTGGTGTTTCTTATTGGTCAGCTGCACAAATAAAAGAGCTGTGAATGTGTAGTGATTTAGCCTTTACTCTTTCCTTTGGTGTTTGTCTCTGGAGTTAGTAGGTCTAAACCAACAGACTTCACTGTCCCAATGTTTGTGGAAGGCACTGTATATTTCATATTTACTATTATCAAATCATATCTTTATTTGCTTGTTTTGAAATGCAGTCACAGTTTGTAAGCCCCAAATGATTTTTTATGTTAGAAGGGTGGTTTTATTAATTCACTTTTAAAGAGAAAGCTAATGTTTTCACAACATCAGCATTAAAAAATGATCATAACATAAAGTAGGTTTCACTTGGCTTGGCTGCACCCTGATGCAATCATTTTCTTTTACTTTCTCCTGTATAGTTTTGGCAGAGGCGTTAAAGGGGTTAACAATGCAGCTATCAGTATTATATTAATTACCTTACTTTTTGGGATGATTAATAAAATCTGTTTTAAATGATTAATAAAAACAAACACAGTCCTGAAGACTACAGACTCTTCCTGTATGAACCAAATCCCTTCATGTTATTTAACCTGTAGTGGAAGTGCAACTAATTGAATTATTCAGCTGTTTAGAAAAATACACATTCTCACCAAAGAAAATAAGTGAAAAGAGCACATATATAGATGGCCTGTAATATTTGTTGACTGGATAATCACTTCACATTCACACTACAAGATTTGATCCTTTGAGGCAGAGCAGGAGATTGTAGCATGTGAAAAGACAATTGCATGTTTCTTTTATGAGTCACTGAGAATAAACCTTCAGAATACAAACATTTGGAATATGGTCAAACCATGTGAAATTTAACCTCACAGTTTTTGCATTTACTTATTTTTTTCTACTTCTGCTTTCTACATATTAACTTTATATATTATTGTCAATTTTGTAAAGTAATGTGAAATATATTATTACACACCTGAAGAAGGCTCCACAGCCGAAACGTTGTGTTTTCTTTCTTCTTTTTTTTCAGCATGGAATAAACCTATTACTTGTGCCTTTGCAGCCTACGCATGCTGACGCAGCTACCCACCTGAAATATATTATTATATTATAATTTAGTACAGTATAAGATATAGTATATATTAATATTTTATATTGATAATATCAACAAAGAAATATATCATATAACAGATAATTATCATTTGGGGATCCTGACAAGTAAAGGTACAGTATATAATGTTAAGACTCTTGCTTCTGTCTTTCTGTTATGAGGTTATCCATAGCATAATACAGTATAAGCAGACATTTTCTCTCTTTCTCAAACTTGGAAAGATAAGATGATTTACAGAGGCTGCTGTGACATCATGACTATTGTTATCTTGGTTAGACTTTTTCTAAAATGCTTTTGTTTTGTTTTTTTTTGCTTGTTGCTATTTAATTATTGCAGATTTTCATTAGCGCAACGTAAAGTATCGCATTGCTGTATTCTTACAAATGATTCAATGTCTAGCTGTTAACATGACCTTTAAAATAATTGCCTCCCACAGGGTAACTGTGGTTGTTATTTCTGCACTGCACTGAATGTGATGGTGCCTGAAAAATAATTTTAAAAAACATTAAATGAAAATGATCAGCGAAACTAGTTAACAACATCCCTTATAAGAATGGGGAGAATCTCTAAAGTAAACTAAATCTGTACCGGCACTGAACCCAAGATGGGCTAGCCTTTTTCCAGCTCCCCAAACACCCAATTAGGATCATTGTACAAGGAGTAAAGAAAATAACCAGCTCGTGGGGTAGTTTAAGGCTGGCACATGATTACAACCAGAGCAATTCCACTTCATCCTGCATCAGGCGGTACCCTGGTATCTCCAAACAGGAGAGGGAGAAAGAAAGTATTGATCTGAATAAAAAATAAAATATGCTTACTTACAGTATTTACTGTATAAACTACACCTGGACCTGGCTGTTATATTTTATCCAAGTCTTGTTACATAAAAAAATACTTTTTCCGAGCATGTGGAGAAAAGTTTGCTTCTTAATATTGTCCTGTAAAGCTGTAATTTATAAAATAGTATTGTATTCATTTTCTTTACTTACTTTAGTCGGAACTGATTAGTCGGTTATTTCTAAAAACGTAAATATTCTTAGTTACCCAACATGTATATGTAGTATGTTTATTTCATAGCTTTAGCAGTGTCATAGCTTTAGCAGTGAAAACAGGGACTGTGGAGAACTACGTGAGAGCTATGATGATAAATGTAATATGTGTTACTATATGTATGCATTAAAGTTATCAAACTGGTTCTGGAGTTTTTAATGAAAGTTCGGGAGGGTCAAAGGCAGCCGAACTAATTGAACTCGGCTGCCGCAACTTGCACTAATTCCCTCTGCTTTCCCTCCCTCGTTTTTCACGTCCCTCCTCCACCTTTCGCCACCTTGCAGTTCCCCTGTTGGCCACATGGGGGCCCTATCCTCCCTGTCCATTGGCCAGGAGGTTGGCCCTCAGATAAGCGGCCTAAATCATTTCTTCACTTCTCAATAAACAATTCTACTTTCTCCCAATCTTCAGCTGCTGTCATTCCTCATGAACTTGCCATTTTTCAGAGATATGAAGTGAGATGTAGTTGTTTCCATAAGTAATCTAGGTATTCTGAAATAAAAATAAAAGAAAAACTATGACAAACATACTCCATGCTGTCAAGTAGATGTTATAACATGTTAATCATACATATTGTTGTTGTTTTTATTATTTATTTTTTGAAAGGTAACAAATGTCGGTAATGTACATACCTTTTAGGGTGGGTCTCTCAGCTTTACTTGGAAAAAAAAACAGAGTAACTTTAAAAACTGTGAGCAAATGGGACAAGTTATAGTTCCCAGTTATTTTGAAACTAGGACACTTATCATTTGTCATTTTAGATTGGCGGAGCAGCAAATCTTTGTAATAAATTACTGTCTGTGCTTGCGCGTGGAGTACTCTTACCTCCTACACATCCCTAGTTACAGTAGCAGGTGTCAGTGACAAAGAATGGAAGTCTTCCAGTTTGCACAGTGACTCACATGTTTCCAAACTGTAACTTAAACAACCTGGAGACATGCCATGGGAAAAAAAAGAATGGTTGAACAAATATGAACTGTATTTATGCTGTTATAGTGTAATAAAGCATGTTGCTTGTTGAGATTACACGGAAACAAAGGTTCCAGTGTCCATAAAATTTATGGGGAGTGTGTTATTGCTACTTTGTTATTTTGATGGGATTCAGAAGGGGCAATCATACAGCTGTTAAGAAAAGATGGACTCTTTGAGGTTTTCAGTCTTTGTAGGGGTTCAGGAGCTAGTATATCCACACTGTGCTGGTGATACAGGTAGAGGTTTGAATTCCCCGAAAACTGTCTCTTCCACTCTTTAAAGCACATGTTGTAGCTTTCACCCATCATCATGGTCTTCAATCAAGTGGTGATGCTTGATGCTTGATGAATTACATTTTTAGGATGCATGAGTTGAAAAATGCAGTTGATACAAAATGAACATTGCTGTATTGCTATCTGTACATAAAAGCTATTCAATCCAAATGCTTTTCTTTGCTTCCTTACAGTATATTTAAATTTATTTCAAGAAGTGGCTGGATGAAAGCCTTGGATTAATTAGCTAAATGGGTTAGATTTGTCGAATGGCCTCTTCTCATTTGTAACCTTTATGTTCTCCTTCTTGTTCTTGTATTATTTTTCTTATTGCTAATAATAATAATAATAATAATAATAATAATTATTATTATTTTGCAAGCCATCACGATAGCTTATACTGACAAAGTAAATGAGTCTGCTGTCGCCATTTGTTTTTCTTAGTTTGGAAGAAGTGGTTTAGACATTTATGTCCTTATTGGGAAATGAAACATAACTCCTCACTTTTTGTTATACAGTATGTACTTCTTTGAACTGATGGTATACCTTGTTATTATGGCAAGTTCCTAGTGTTTGGATCCCAGGGAGAATTTTATGAAATATAACTAGTTTTACTGCCAGTAGGCATGCAACCTTAACAATATAATGAATTTTAATGTTCTTCAAAATATGTTTTTGGATTCACTGATAAGCTGCCAACGAGGTAAAAAAAAAGGAAGTACGAGAGGTTAATTCTGTGCTAAAAAGAAAGAAGAAAGAGAGGAGGATAAAACAACACTCTGACTGTATCTCCTTCTCACTCATATCCACATCTCATGAGCCACATCTCACTCTTCCCTTTTCTTTTACTTTTCAGCCTGGAATTAACCTCACTTGTCAGTTTTGCAGCCCATATGCTGACACCAACCCCAGTCTAGCCTCAAAAGAAAACAATTTAATAAAAAAAAATGGATATAACTTGAATTATGAAAAGTATAAACCGCACAGTAAGTGCTTTAAATTTTACTGTGTTCAGCATTACATTGTGAGAAATGATCTACTTGCTAGTTTAAGGTTAATGGACTATTGTTTATGTACTATCTGCTTAACAAAAGTAAAAAGTCTGTCTATAATATTATGTATATGTAAGAAAACATACTTTGCTTCTTGGCAATATAAATTGCATGTAATATGAAATAAGCAATTACCTAATCTTGCTCCCACAGGAGAAATTTACTTGTACATATTGGTGTATGTTTTTCATTTTCAATATTTATCTGGTTCATATAGTACAACGTCATTGCATCTTCTGAAAGAGAAGCAAACATTTCAATACAAGACTAAAAAAAGGCAAATCATTTCAATCAGTGCTGTGGGTACATTTCAACCTAGAAACCCTTTTTTCTAATGGTGCCACTGAATTAAATTCTTTGAAAACCTACCAGGGATTGTTATAAATATGCACTGAAACAACGACAACAACAAAAAGAATCTCTCTCGGGTTCAAAATTAATGAACACACAACAATCCATGAGAGGATTTTTTTTGAAAAGCTTGAGAAAGAAATATAAGTAAAAACACATCAAACCGATGTTAATTTATTTTCTAAAGAGGTGTTAACATATTTCTTACTTTTAAATATACTTTGAATTGATATACAGTCATCTGTAATATCATAGCTGTGTAAATGATATAGATTTATTACACATATATGTGTAAATTGAGCAAGCTAGAGTGCTGTAACTGATACCATTTTTTCATTTTACATTTTCTAAGAAAGTGAGCATCTGGGAGGATAGTGAGTTTTTTATTTCATAACTTTGGCTATGGTTCTAGCACAGGCATATTATTCAAAATGTCATGGCACATCTGCAATGGAAAATCCATTACTCAGAGAATATGCTGAATAATTTTCAAGAAATGATACAGATTTTTACATCTGAACCTTTTAACAGAGGTGGAAGATATCTGAAAAGGGCCAGTAACAAAGAAACAATGCAGGTGTTTTTTTATTTTTTATCGTTCTTCCATCTATTTTCTAATCATTTTATCCAATTCAGGGTCAAGGGGCAGCTGGAGCCTATCCCAGCGAGCCACAGGCACAAGGCAAGATACACTTTGGACAGGATGCCAGTCTATCTCAGGCCTCAAATAAAGACACACATACTCCAATTCTGGGGCCAATTAACCTACCAGTATGTCTTTGGACTTTGGGAGGAAACAGGAGCACCCAGAGAAAACCCACCCAAACCAGTGAAGACCACACAACCTTCATACAGATAGCACCACAGGTCCAGAATTGAACCCAGGACCCCAGTGCTGTGGGGCAGCACTGGTAACTATTGTGTCAGCTTGCCACTCTAATTCATTGAAGTGAAAATATATAGTTGGTGTTTCTTTGCTTTTTTTCTCTTAATCCCAAGTCTCAACTCCAAACCATACTCGAGAGCTCTCTGAGAATTTCCAGAGCTTCTGGGAACGTGGTCATATACTGTTCTCCAGATGACAGTGGGATGGAAATCTACTCCACTGCTCCTGTTTCCTAAGGCCTGATGCTAATGGCAGCAAATCACTTTAATTCAACATTTAGGGGCCGATGTCATCCCAGAGCTCTCTTTTGCATTGTGTTTCCTAGTGACCATAGTCTCCCAGTTGTGATCACAACCTCACAGGGGAATCTCTGAGTGCAAGCGTGATTTTTCTTTAATATTTGTGGGTGTTCAACTCAGAAGTATTTGCTGGAATGTTACAAGGATAGAAGAAAAAATGAAGTACCATGCCAACAAAATCCAAAGTGAATGAATGGGTTATTTGCTTGCAATCAGATTAAATTAGGTATTGGAATAAGAGACATATGTTTCTCATATCAGCTTTTTCCAAAAAAATGACTTATTTTCCTGTGCAAGGCTAGTGACTCTGTAGTGGAATGTCAGGAAGTTGAGAAGGAGGGATAAAGTGTGTGTGTTGGGGAGGGGGGGGATTCATTTGTGAATTAACATGGTGAGGTTGAATTTATGATGCCATAGTTTTAATGATCTTGAAGCATTATCACACTCTTTTCAAATGAACTTTTCACAGGGAAAAGCTAGATTTATGCACTTGTCACAGGGCACTGCACTGCTCCACACACACAGGCAAAGGTGAAAAGAACATCCACAGCCAGCATGGGTGAAATCACACCTCCCACTTCCACACTAACTGGATCTTACAGTAACTTACCATCCCAAAGTTTCGTCTGGATGACTTGATTAAAGGACGGGTAACGGAAGCTTTCCAATGTGTTTTAGGATTGCGGATAGTTTAGATCAATGCTTTAGGAAACAAGAAATTTAAACAAAGAATATAATTTAAAAATATGTGTTAATTATTATTGTATCATTTAAATGGGGGGGAGGGGGGGTAAAAATTAGATAAGGTAAAGGTAATAATTGAGTGAAGAGGCTAATGGGACCAGAGCTTCTCCAAGTTTCTGTAACATTGAGTCAAGTAAGAGCATGTGACACCCTCTAGATGGGACACTACGGTTGTGTTATCCTTTTATACAGCTGTCGGAACTGGAGCAATTGGGATACCTTGCTTGTAGTTAAGAGCCAAATGCCTTCTCCACTACTCTACACTTCAAAGGAATTACAAGGTAAGGCAGAAACAGGGTTCCTTTTTGGTTGGTGGTAAATATTGCTGCCTTTCAGTGGCCCTATGTTCAATTTCAAGGGGCTATCTACGTGGAGTTTGTATGCTCTCCCCATGTTTGCATGGGTTTTCATACAGAGTGCTTCGGTTTCCTCCCACAGTCCGTAGACATGATGGGAAAATTGGCTCTGTTGTGAGTGTGTGTACACACAGACAGTATTTGTGTCTGTGTGTACCCTGAAGTGGACTGGCATCCCATCCAGGGTGTGTCCTACCCTGGACTTTACCCTGTATTGGATAAAGCCGTTAGAAAATGGATGAATGTGTTTCCTTGCTTGTTCCTTATGTGTAACATAAAGGCATTGCCCTAGCCAGGGTAGACAGAATAAAAAGGAGTGGACTTGGAGACTTATCGAGCCAGTGATCTGTTGCATTAAGCAGGAAGAAATAGATGGATAAGTTAGAAAGAGCTCACTTTGATTTATATATGGAAAAGGTGCTGTGGGAAGTTGAGAGATGGTCCCATCTGCTGTAGTGTTGAGATTAGATACTAATTCACATTTGTACTGATTGCTTCTAAAACATTGCATCCGAACTATATTAAGTATTGTGACTGTCGCGGTTCCGTGCAGAGTCATGCCCTTGCCGATCCACCCCACTGGTTCATCCCGCAACACTTGAGTGCGAACCCAGGTCTCTGGCGTAACGCAACAGGGAACCAGCCGAGTGAGCTAAAGGAGACCTCCCCCAACCGGGGCGGCTGAGGTCCCTGATACGTGTAGGGAGGGCGATGACATCACCGTGGCCAAACTAGCTCCGCTACAGTATCATCATTTCTATACACATATTTGTACAAATGGTATATACAGTACATATATAACACAAGTGAATATGAATATCAAAGAATATGAAAATAAACAACAATAAGCAACAATAATTTAAAAGCTTGCTGTACTGGATGCATTTTTGTCTATGTTAAAATTAGAGATTTGGCTCAGGGGACTTACATAGTCTCTGGTCTTGAATATAACCAAGTAAGCAAGGTCAGCTTAAAAATGACACCATTTTTTACATTTTAAATATATCTGGTGGTGTATTCAGCTAAACGTTTTCTTGCTTAATTTGAGACTGAAAATGCACAGACGGTTATGTGCTTAATTTGCAAGAAATATATTTGCATTAAAATGAAAAGCAGTGGCTAATGGGACTGATCCATGAAAGAATCCAGGTTTGGCTACCAAGGCTGATCCAGGCAGTCTGGCTGCTAAGCCTTGCCACCGGTCCAGCATTTTGCGAATGTCACAGGGTGCAGACAAATAGAGCAGGTCACTGGCAGTGGAGGATGACCGGCCAAACTTCATAAGCTTTTTTTCAGCACTGTAGATACCGAGTCATGCAACAGTTATTCTCACTGATCCATAGCTTCACATTGAATTAAATTTGATGACAAGATATCTGGAAATGTTTGAGGACCTTGCAAGAGTAAATAGGACTCCAGTATTGTCAAGGACCAGTGATGGGTCCTGATTCTGCTGTGTAAGACATTGTAAAAATATGGTGGCTGATTGGTAGTGATCATAACATTTGAACATGATGGTGAAAATATTTTAAAAAGAGGGATCCTTGAAAAGACAGATGATGTGATAACCTTATGTGTACTGCCTGATCATTTATTATAACATTCAGACAGTCTTGATTTTTCCAGCATTTTGTCATGTACACCACGGATTCACAACTCCAGTGCTGGAGTGGTTTTCTTTATGCCTGAGCCCCTAAATTGTTTACTTAATTAAGCTCATTATTTGCTTAGTTGATACAGCTGAAGCCTATCCTTGTTCTTAAGAAGCTGGAGATTCAAAGACACATACAAAACCTGTTGGACAGTGGCCATTGAGGACAAACTGTAGTTTAATGTTATTTAGGATGACATTTTCAAGATCTAGAAATTGCAGTGTCAGCATATATCCACCTCATTGCTTACGCCAAACATTTAGTGCATTCCTTTGACCATGTTTCAAATGAGAATTGTATTTTACCGTCATAAAAATTAGAGGTAAGTGATATTATACATATCTCACATAAATTAATAACTAATTCCTTTCATTCCTTTCATTTAAAGTACTGTATAGAACTTTCCATCTAAAAGCATAACAAAGCACTTCTATACTTTATATAAAGGAGGAGATTCCCTTCAACCACCACTGAAATGCAGTACACAATCGAGTGACAGGCATTATGCACCAGCAGCCTCACTGAACACAGGTTAGGTGGAGACATGAGAAATTGCTTCAGCAGTTAAACTAAGGGGGATCTTTTTGTAGGCTCAATTGCACAGGCCCAGAGTGTAGTTTAGCCAGAACACTGGGGATAACACCCTTACTCTGGTGAGCATTAAAACACAGTCTTAGAAAAGTTTCAAAACAGAGCAGGTCATCCAAGAACATTTAACTAGTATGACTTAAATGAGCATTACACAAGCTATTATATTTCAATTTTCAGTCAAACTGGTTTACCCATACACCATTACCTGAACACAATGGCTAATGTTAAATATATTACCTTAAGTTTTTTGTAACAAGAAACTGAATAGACAATACTGCTACATTTGGCGTTATTTTAAATAGAATTTCACTAGTGCTATGGTTTTGTAAAAGCCTTAATTTTGTTACTTATGAAAAGTATAGTGGATATTTTAAGTTGTGTACTTTTCAGAATTTTAGTGAGATGAAAAAGAACAAATACATTATAAATTTAAATTATTTTACTGTAAAATGACAGTAACATTCTTTAAACATTCAATCAATTAAGTCAGATTTTTCCTGCGATGACAGTTGACCTTAGAGAGCAGTGCTTTATTTGAGTAGAGTTCTAAACTGCTTTCTAAGTTGTAGATGGCACTAATGATATACAGACTTGGATCTGAAGAAAGAAAACAACTTTGAAATTCTAACTGTAACTTGTTTTTCATACAGAAAAATACTGGAATCTAAAACAGGAATATTGTGCAGTAGACAGTCCTATTATTTCAGTCCCAAATTCATGGAAATGTAGACAAACAAACATCTGATTCCCATCACATATTAAGCACTTTATTATGTTCAACAGATTAGTAATTATTCTTTATTATGTTTAAATGATTGTAAAGTTTTTTACTTTATATTTTTTAATGTTATTTTACAATTACAGAAGAGTTAGCTTCGTGAGAAATATTTTGCACAGTTTATCCAAATCAGGATTCAATCTCTCAGGTCGCTCCTGCTCAGAAAGCGGTCAATCTCAGCAAGCAATGGGCGCATAGTAGGGTACATCCTGGAAGGGAAATCACTCCATCACAAGGCACACACAGATACACACTCACAACAGGGAGAACATAGAATTGAACCCAGGTCCCCATCGCTGTAAGGCAGCAATGACATGCCTCCCAGAATTTCAATTTAGCAGGTTTAAAAGATTCATCAACAGACTACCTCTACCATAGAGGTGTGCCATGTACTGTATATTACAAATATTATGATGACACCAAATAATGTTTTTTCAAAATGAACATTTAAAGTGACCATTCATAGACACAGACAGCTTACAATCATATGATTTAATTTAGCACAAGAAACTCCAATGTCAGACAATTTCATCCAATAGATCAGCAGAGTCTTTATCCAGATTAAAATGAAGTCCAAAGTGAACTGTCAAAAAAAATGCCTGATCACCTCCGATTAGAAGAATGAACATGGCTTTATTATGACAGCAGTTCATAGCTAGTGGCTTTGTGATGTGATTGTATCCTGTCCTTCAGGATACATCTAAAATTTAATCTTGCAGGTTCCTTACTGCAAGTATAAAGAAAAAAATGTCTATATACACATGTAAGGGCATTTAACTACCTATCTGTCCACTGATGACAGAACTCATTTTTAATCCTAAGGCATGAGTCACCTGTGCTTTGCCTGAAGAGAGCAAAGTGGCAATCAGCTTTCATAGATCATGATTTAAAATGCATGCTGACATTTCACACTTTAACTGACCATCCAACCTCCGGCAAACACCTAAATGAAGTCACTGTTGCTTTCATCTGTACTGATTTTCTCTGCATTCATCTACACCAGAGGTACAGTTTTTCACTATGCTGAAGTGTACTATACTGCTCTCAGCGTAGTAGTGTGCTACTACAGTATACACCACTATGCTGAAGGGTGGCATAGAAACCATCACGCTACTTAATAGGCTCAAGGATTTTATTTATGCATTTTTTTTACAGAAATTGTTCTGTTCCTCACTTGTACTGGGTTTCATTTTATTTATATGTTTTATTTATAAATGCTTTTCAAAAAACATGCAATGCATCAATAGCCCACCTGTTGAATGAGATATATTGAAGATGACAGAGAAAAAAGCAGAGCTTCAAACTTTGGCTTGACATATCACCTCATGCCATTTGCTGCTAGATGAGATATTTATTGGAAAACTCAAAATAGTTTCAAACTGAGTTGCATAGCTTTTTCAAGCGTAATGTTTTTTGTTGACCTTTATATATTTGGAAGGAGCTGTTACATAGAGTAAGAACAGAAGGCTTTCATTGAATTTCAGACAGCAAATGTTGTTTATGACTGAAACCAGCAGTTCCATGGGACTACAAACTCACCTGGGATGTGAAGGAATGGTGGTAGCAGAGGTAAGAAGAACTCATCCATTCTCAAATTATAGTTAAATGTTACACAGAGTAAGGACATAAGGCCTGCTTGTAATGTCAGACAGTAAATATCCAGATAACATTGGTTACTTATTCTAATAACATAACAACATGTGAAACTCTAAGAATACCAGGAATGTGTCTGTACCAGTGTCCTTCCTTGTCACCTTCAGCGCTTTAGGCAATGCAGTATGTTTGAATAAATGCTCTACATATCTGAAAAAATTGTAACAGTTTCCCATATGCTTAATGGACAATTAAAGACCACGTACCTCACAATGATTGACAAAACACCTCATTCATATATAAATACGGTTTCATATATATAAAGTGCAAAATGAAGCTCCTTTTCACGTATTTTCATGCAGAGAAAACTCCTCTTTGCTTTCAACACCATCATAGGAATATGAATTCATAACATTCAGGAGAATTAGAAAACAATGATCCTTGAAGTATTGTTACAGATGAAGCCTCCTGCTTTTACAGATTAGGTTCCTCTTAAGCAGCACAGGAGGTTACAGCGGCACAACAGCTGCTGTTTGTAAAGTCCTGGCCTAATGCAAAAAAAGGAATAACTAAACAAAATCTCCTAAAGTTCCTCCACTTTAAATAACCATTTTGGAGCTCCACTGAATTGGTAAACACAGTCCCACATTTATAGCTTAATCTGTCACTCTCGTTTTTTGTACATTGCTGAGAAAAGGATTGCTAACGCCCAACAAATTACGAACCAGACATTCACAGACATTTTTTAGCACTGTATTGCATAATAGTGAAGGGCTGGATGAGGTAACATCAATTAAATATTGTGAAGATGCTTTTACTGGCTGATTTTTGGCAGCGTGGCACAGAAGAGGGAAATATAGAGTTAAACACAGGAATCTGTAAGAAAAAGAAGTGTATATACTGTAGTAAGAACAAACATTCTTACAAAATTCTAACAGGGGTCCCCATCTGTATACAGTACGTGTTGAGCAGTGGTCAGTACAGCTACTGTAGATTCAGCTGAAGCTTTAAATGGCAGATGTTCAGCTGTTCACCTGCTACAGGGCAGGAACATTTGCACAGATGCAGAGAATATGTAACAAAAATGTGTAGTTCATATTGGGGCTCAGCACAGGGGTGGAAAATGTCCTCCTGAAGCAAAAGAATTGTCAAAAAGGAGTTGTGACAGGAATATGTACTCCATTTAACACAAGCCCTTAAGGGTGGGGATTGGAATATTTTTATCAAGAAAGCTTGGTATTGCAACAGAACGTATATGGGCAACTACATCATGACAAAAAATACAGAATAGAAGTCTAAATTAGTCAAATTAAATTCCATTCATTAGGAATAGCCCTTTTTTCTGTACATTTAGGTGACTGTTATTTGTTTAAACCAAGAGTAAACCTGCGAACAAATTTAATATATTCTAAGAAGCATATAAGGGAATCTTTGAGTTACCTTCAGTGCTTTATAGCATTTGGAGTAATGCAACATCATTAACATAAATATAACAAAATGTATATTGACAGAAGATGGGAGCAGTGGTAAGTGGCGGCTGAGAGAGCACTGGCATGTAAAATGTTTAAACAGCATTAGAATCAGTACATGTCTCAGCTCTTCTAATTTCCCCTGGGTATAGCTCCAGCAGAAGGAATACAGCAGCTGAATCCACTGAGCCCTGTGAACCTGGTCAACAACATCGCCCGGGTTCCTTACATGTTCTACACAAGAGACTCGCACTGACACAGTCTTTAATTAAATCAAAAGCTCCAGCTCTGCTCTGGTTTTACTTGACAGTGGCCTCCATGCTTGAAAGGTGTCAGTTTAAACCACAAACAGATGATTTTTTTCCCCCATGCAGGTCACTTCAAACATTTTTATTGTTGTTGAGAGATTTGGTGCCTCACGTCGCCACTTAATCAATTGCTGGTGAAAGAAGACGAGGTAGAAGAAGTGGTGGACTGTTACTGTCGGGGTCAGAGCCCTGGGTTATGGGTAGGGTGGCTCAGCTGGGATACAGGTATTTTGTTTCCTAGTGAAAGAATGGGGAGAGTGTCACTCACAAGCTTCTTGTTCTCTATCACTGTTCTAAAGGTTTTGCTACCAAGTTAAGGCTATTGTAAATCTTGTTTAAAACTGAATGGCTTTCTCTTCTGGGGGGAGCGTATTCTTTTAACTGGGAAGGCTCAAACTCCCCCCAAACCCCTATGTCAGAACTGCTGCTGGCTTTTGGCCTAGATGTGAGGTGGGTCTGTGAAGGAGACGCATCTTTGTAGATGATATGAACCGGTCCCTAGCAGTGCGTGCATAGTCTTGTTTGCACCGTGAATAATGTGAAGTGAATTTTCTTAAATTTAGAATGTACTGAAGTGCAGACAAAATCATGAGCAGAGCCTTAACGGTCGTACCCTCTTGAGTATATCGACTTCATATTTGCTTCCTTTCTATATTTACAATACCTGTCCCCCCAAAATAGAATGTATTCAACGTATGCAGCCACATATTACAAGCAACAGGCTTTGCGCGTAGCTTTTGGTGAACGAGGACTCCCCTGAAAAAGGTAAATTTCCAAAACAAAACCACTTTTTTCCCCGTCATGCCCCCCATTGCACAAAAAAGAAGAAGTGGCACCAGAGAAAGCCATCTCCAGAAGAAATTGATTTCTTTTTTGTTTTAATGTTGAAACCTTAGATGTAATAGCTGCAGTTTCATTCTCCATTGGGAGCAGATATAACTGCAGGTCTGAGATAATGCAGCAGCAGCTCGTGATCAGCCTCATTAGCTTAGACATAGGTTTCTATTTTGTTGCTGGTGTAATTTATTTCAGACTCCAATGCAGCATAATAAGAGCCCCATGACATGCATTGCAGTCTGTTGCCTCCTGCTGGCAGCTGTCATTCTTTTCTTCCATATTCTGTTTTTACCTTTTTTACCATAATGGAATCTTGCAATTAAGTTATTCTTTTTGGAATGGTGACCTTTTGCATAAACGTTGTTTTTTTTCTTTGTCTAAAACTTAATTATATGATTTTGAGAAAAAAAATACAAAAGCAAAAAGAATAAAAATTGATGTGTATCCATTCATTCAGTCTTTTAAAGTCACACATGTATTTTGTTTAAAAAAAAAAACAGGGCTATATTGAACTGTAGTTTCTGCCAGAAAAGGAAAAACAAAATCCCACTTGTAAATCATCCATCCTTGAGGGATGCAGATTTTTTTTGCTCAAAGCCCTTTTTAAATTGTATTGATCTTTTCTATAGCTGGAACAATTCTGCATAACTAAAGCTGATAATTTAAAGCTACAGTATAAGACAAGATTTTAGCCATTCAATGCATATGATATGTACTGTACCGTTCAACAATGCTGGAGAAGGAGAAATCAGGAAGTAATTTATTTAATAAGGTAGATTTTTGTTATGCAAGGTTTTGTGTCCTAATGCCCGTCCAGCTAAGAAATCAATGGGCTGAATTTTTTTTACGTTTGCTGTGCTTTTCAGCCTTTTTTTCAGCTTTACTGTACATTTAAGGATAAAGTACATAAAGCTTTGAGAAGACCTTAGATCATTTACATTTCACTTCATGTTTTGTTAATTTATGAAGACAAATGTTAACTATTCATCTCCAGAGCCCAGAGTGGTTATTAGTGAAAAACAGCTTCATCCTTTAAAAAAAATAATAAGTAATTAATTGTCAGCTGAGATTGATTTAACACAGTATAAGAGTAAGCACAGGGTAATGATTCATTTTGTGGTTGGGTGCCTTATAGTAGGGGGTGAGCTAGCTGAAAATTTGTACTGTATGTTTCTCCTTTAATTTTGAAGACAATTCACTCAAAAAAAATAAAGATTAGAAGCCGAGATAGATATGTGCTTTTAGCAATTGCAAACCCAACTCTTTAAAAAGAGTGTTATCCTATCACAAAAAATCTGTGAGGTATGTGCTCTGATTTTTAGAATTGTTACTTGTAATGCCATTAAAAGGGCTTAATGTTTCCATAATTGACATTAATTTAAGATGTTTCTGTCTATGATATCCATTGTAGTCCAAGTCCAGAAGCACTTTTTATTATGATTTAGTTATTTTAGAAAAGCTTTGTTTTTTAAGTGTGATATTAATATTTCTATAGACTGAATAGACTTGTCATTTGGCATTGAACTACATGAATGAGTTCTTATATCTCTGTTCACTAATAACACGATATGACAGGATCTTAGCACAATGGTCTGTTTTATTGTTTCACTGTTGGTCTCCATTTATTTAAAGAGCACAAGGCCCCATTTTCATTCCTTCTTGTTTTATTTGGTACATTTAGCTTCTTGGTACTACAAATTGGTATTACTATTTATTAAAATTATATTTTTTCAATGCAAATATGCTAGTATAACTATACAGTATATATATGAAAGACCCAGTTTATTCTTAATTCTCTATCAATGTTTGTCTGTTCACAATACTGTAATTTAGGTGAACTTAGGATAAATGTGAAAATAAAAAAAATGGTTAAAACTGAACTACAGGGGTGAATTATACCCACCTATAATTATGAAAATTGTCAAATTTTCCATAGACACAAAGTATTAAAAATAACACTAATTCAAACAATTTAATGAAATTGTTTTGGGAAACAAGGTTTTTGTGATAGAAATAAAAAAAATATTGACCATACTAATGAAAAGTTAATTAAAACCCTGAGTTTGTGATCTTCTGTTTTCAGCAAATAATCTGTCCTGTGGACCAGTGGCAGCCATGTTGGAAGAATAATGCAGAGGCTACATGTCATGAGCACTAACTAATTCATCTTTCAGCTTTGGTTAGAAAAAGACATTTTAGACATTTTTGTTATCATTTAATTAATATGCATGTGCATTTAATATTCTCTTAAAGAGGATCAGTACATTTTAAAGACCCCAAGACTTAGTCGACAAATGTTACTTATTTGTAAATACTGTAGATGACATAGACATTTGTCAGTACTCTGGGACAGAAGGAGGTTTATTTTGATCCCACAAGATAACTTTTTATTGTGTCCAGTAATAGGCTCATGTGCCAAAAGATATGAATTAGATATATGCTGAATCACTCCTGGGCTATATAATGTATTCTTTTCTGAAACGATGTCTAAACACCACTCTATTATAAAAAGATTGAGTTGGGAAACTAAAAAGAGTGATTAAATGAAAATCTATAACAGAGAGCATTAAGATTAACAGTTTTTTTTTCTGAAGGGTGCTTTAAGAAGGGTAATGCATGCACACAGCTTCTTCATTAGTACCAAATGGATTGATAACAATGAGCTGAATGGCCCGTTCTTTCCTGTATTCTTCAGTTCTTGATTTATTCCCCTGTAGTACATGAATTCATTTCAGACAGGCAGCGTGTCATCTCATTTGCCTCAGATTGTTCTTGTCAGAGCCCTTTTTTTCTAATTTTAATCAAAACACAATTTATGTGTTCCAGTAATGGTAACAAGATCACCATTATGACTTTTTACAGCTAAGGGTTGTCTCTTTTGCCACTTTTACCGCTGTTAAGGAGGAAGAAAAATTGTTCTGAATTAATGTGAGTAGATTACTAAGGCAAGATTAGAAAATATTTCTCATACTGTCGCTTTGTTAAGGCTTTCTCTGAAATAATGTACATCTTAATATGTAAATAACAATTTAAATAATATACTAAAAAAATACCCAGTACAATCTTGGTGTTCTTTGTAAAAAAAAAACCCTCATAGGATTCTTCAAGGGACAGAGTTGAAGAAAGCATGCATTCTCAAGATAACATGTTCCATTGAATTTGATTCAACAGTAATTTTGTTTCTCAAAGAAGAAAGAGCATGTTATTATGAGCTGTAAGGCTTATATTTCTTAGTTGATTGGTTTTTAAAGAAATTCATTTTGAAAAAGCTGGTCTTTTCTCTTTGGTTTCCCATGGAAACAAATATTCACTCCTATGTTGACAAAATCATGTTGAAGCCTAAAGGATCATCAGGCCAGACCACGTCCCAGTTTCTGCAGCATTAAGCAGATTAAGAGTATGTGAACCCCCTCCATTTATATTTAAAAAAAATGCACAGTTAACCCCAGCAATGCTAGGACCCATTTGGCAACTGTATTGAATAGTGTAAAAAGCAGTGCTGGTAGTTTTCTGCACTATTTTGCCAAATAAGATCATAACTGATCCTTTCTGCCACTTGGTATAAAGTGCATTTGCGTCCAATACAGGGTCACGGGGAAGCTGTAGCTTCCTGGACCAGAAAAAAGTGTTTTTTTTTTTGCTTTTGAAGGTAACGCTGGACCATTTATAAGTAATAACTTAAGTTTAAATTGTAAAGCTCTTACGTTCTGTTATCCTCTATTTTGTTAGTATTTACGATGGTGTACTACACATTGAAGATAAAGTAATCATTTTTAGGGGTTACTCAATGCCATGCAACAACTAGTTGCTGGTGCTAGTGCAAAGAAAGTGGTTGCTAGTGATGCCCCCGCACTCCCAACATTAAACTATACATAGGTAACGTTTGTAAGAAAAGAGCATTTGTTGAGTTTACTTCTTGGACTTATTAATTTATAAAGTGTATTGTTTCGAGGAGTTGAGGAATACTTGTCCTGTTAATGTAAAATATGATATGACCAAACAAAGATCTACTGTACTTTAGTATTGCTAGACTCAAAAGTGTATCATTGTTTAATGGAATCTTGTAGAGTTATCATTTATTAAACAACTTGCTGAGTAGAGTTCCAGTCAGTGCTTAATGTCACTTACCTCACCGTCTCCATAGTTACCATTATACAGTGAAGCTAGAAATTTAAGAAGCAAGTGTTAGATAAAATGCAATGCCTAAGTTGTTGTACCCTTCAAAGTCATAACACTGGTAATAGAAATGCTCCCCCTTGAAAAAAATAGATATAACCAATAAGTCCTCTTTTCTGCAGCAGACTGAGAAACCTGAAATCTTATCACAACATTTGTGGTTTAGGGAAGACATTAATCTCAGCCTAATTTATTGAGATAAAAAACACACATTTTGCATCATGGAGAAAAAGTCATGGCTAAGTACATAAATGAGCAATTGTTTTAAACCACTAAAAATAATGATGATTAAAGTTAAGGAGGCCGTCTGGATATACCAATGTTATGTACAGTATATATGAAATCCATATTTCTGCTCCTATCTGTAAATGTTATTCTTATGAAACATACATTTATATGAACATTTATTCTGCCCAAAAAAGCTTTGCCTCACTTGCTTTATATGGGATAAGACATTTAATATCTGTTGTAGCACCTGTTTATTATTTTGTGTTTAAGGTTCTAAATCCAAATATTGTAAAACTAAAAAATAACCTTTTGAGAAGTCAGACTTAAAACTACAATTTATGCTGAATTCATCAATCAATTCCCGTCTTTAGTTCACCAAAAACTATGGAGACCTTGCTCACTCTCTCTTATATAAATTGAAGCTATGATGATATTAAAGGTTTAAAGCTGATATCCTTTGCCATTAATATGTGAGTTTGACTGAAGCAAGCCTATGCTTCTGAAGCACAGCTTGTTTGTAGTGGGTGATCACACTGCACTGAATCATCAAAATGAACAGAAATAGCACCATCGATATAAGCATCAGTGTCGGCTTACCACATTCAACCCTCTGGATGTCAACATACAGTAACTGTTTACCCTCATTCTGCCAATTTAACACTGACTATTCTTTTCCATCTCGCCATGCACAAAAAGTAAATTTAGTCAGTGCTTAAGATATTTTGGTGTGGCAGCATCTGTACAAATCCAGATCATACAGTAACAGACTGCTCTTTTCACAAACTGTTTTTTTTCATGAAAGTTTAAACATTATTATTGAGAAATACTTTACATTTATCATTTTACGTAATGGCATAAGTATGCTTCAGCTGGTTTTACAACCATTTCCAAATGTGTCTTCTGCTACAAAAATAATAAAGTGAGAATTCTAAATTCTACAAATGATAACCTTGGTAAGCAGGAGCAGTTGATTTAATATTCTGTATAAGGCTTCACCATGAGCTGAAATTTTATCTTTCAGGAAAAGGTGAAGAATATTTCAACTGATGCAAAAAGCTAGGGAACCTGTAACTCTGTTCTTTCTGAAGGGAAGAGCTAGAAAAGAAAACATATAACCTTGTGCTATAAAGTTTACTCTAGAGAGATCTAGGAGTAGGATATCCTTATCAAAGGTTTTTCTTTGGCTGCTGTGAGCACAGTAAGGATTGCTGCCAAGAACTGAAACATGCAAACTCTACATGGAAATATTTCAACCCAGTGATACAAATCAATCCACGTAAACTGGACCAACAACTGCTATTGTCCTTAGTGCCGTAAAACACAACAAGGACGAAAGGCCGAAATGAAATCCTGCCAGCTACTGAAAAAAAAGTTCACAATGATATAGAAAATAATTACTAAGTAAAAAGAAGCTGTGATCTTCAAAATTAAAATTGGGAATTGAAGTGACTAACCCCAAATAGGACTGGAAAAGGTCTCAAAAGGCAAATATGTCCACTTCGATTTCCATGTTTTCAGAGCACTCTTATGCTTTAAGAGTTTAGGCTCAATGTGTTGATTGAGTAGTTAAGCATTTTATGTAGAAATGACCACAGGACAATGAATTCCGAGCACCTCTGAATACTACTTACACCTTCACCTCTCCTTTTGCTTACTCACTCTTTTCCATCCATATGCTGTATAATACATACTGTATGGGCTTTGAGCATTCTTCATCCGTGTGAAAGTGAGAGAGAGCAAGACAGAGCTGCAGATGGATAAGTCAACATTTGAGATCACTTTAACACATTTTAAATTGTTTAGTTTTTCTTGGTGGAATTGTGTTCTGATATAGCTTAGGAATATTTCTTGTTTTTGGAGTAATCGTTTTCTATTTTCAAAAAGTATTTTTCGCACAAGGTCCATATATTTGAGGTTGCATGAACATATATTTTGCAGTATATACCGTAAATAATAAGAAAATGGTGCTCAATAATTGTCACGAAGCTTTCTTTCCGGACCCTATGCAGACGACACAATCCGGGAATGAGTGAGGAAAACACGAGGAAAAAAGCATGCAGGAGTCGGGAATGTAAACAGGGGGCGTGTCCATAGTGCGCAGGAGTTCGGGGGGTGAGTCCGGGCAAACCATCTAAAACAGTGTCCAAAGGGAAATCCAAGAGGGAGGCAAAAGGTCCAAAGCCGGGCGGTCCATCCGAGACGAGGATAAACAGGATTAAAAACCGGAACGGGATCCGGTGGAGGGTCGGGAGGAAAAAGGGGGAACGAGACCAGACACTCAGATCCCAGACTCACCTGGTCCAGGAATCAGTGCAGAGCCCCAACTGACTGGGTGTCTGGTTTTTAAGGGGGGCTGGAAGGAGGCTGGAACAGGGGGCAGGTGCACAAAATCAAGTCCGAAGAGAAAGAGCCGGAGCGCCCTTAAGGGTAGGGACTACAATCGTGACAATCATCAAGATGTACAAAGGCATAAACACTGTGGGCACTGCACAGATGAACTGCAGTTTCTGTTTGTACAGTACATTTTCTGAGACTGTTTGGTGAAGCGTTAACACATTGTTATTTGTAAGACTAATTGTTTTCTTTATTATCGTCAAAAAATAATACCTGCTCAGATTTTAGGAACAAGAGCTTTCAAAGACAATCAACTTTAAAGTGATCCAGCTACCCTTCAAATAATTTTAAAAAGAAAATGGTGACATATCTTTTGATAGTATACATTTTCATTGGGAAAGAACCTGAAGAAAAATCTGTTTTTGAAATAATTAAAGATTCATTGAGTGTCAGCAATGGCATCTGAACAATGGATATAGGATATCAATGCAATTTCAAAATGTCTGTTTTTAATGCCAAAGTACAAATGATATAGCAGTTTAAGGAAGTGTACATGGTATTAGGTTTTCTCAAATTAACATGACATGACTTACATTTATGACCTAATTCTTAGATTTATTTTGAGTCTCATATAGTGTCCCACTTTTCATGACTGATACTGTATTTAGTCTTCCAAGTAATGAAAGCCAATAATGACTCTAAGGATTTTTTTCCACACTTTTGAAACGACATGTGTTTTAAGGCCTCCAACCTCATAAAAAGATGGCACAGTACTCTGGCGCATCTAACATATTATGTTTAAGACAAGATTGCGGTCTTGCGTCAATGATGGAGGTCGTGCATTTCTTTTTATTCAAACATCTTTTTGAAATCTTCCACTTATTTGCTATTGTAACAAATTAATTGAAACTTAAAAGCCTTACGTTTGAAATCAACAGCCAAATTGGCAAATTTACACCATAAAAGGTGCTGCAATAGTCATTATGCCCACATTGTGTCATAAACCATTTCAAGAAATGCGGTACAGTACATCACACAAGCTACCTTTATTCACAACCTGTTTAACCAATTAGCACCAGACTTTACAGTATGGGTATAATTCTACTATGAACAGGATGTAAAATGTGAAAGTGTGGATTATGAGCAAATCATAATGCAGTTTACTTTTGTTGTTTTGCAAACCAGAACACAAACTTTCATATAATTGGTGGATTTCAGAACAGCCAAAGCTACTCCTGTTTTGCACCTCATGTATTGATACAATTATTTTCCCACCTACAGCAGGTCAGCAACTGCTTGGCCGAAGATAGCCTCTAATGCAAATTGTAATGCAATCAACCTCCATGGTAATTATTGTTCTAGAGACAACAAACTCATCAGATGCTGAAATGGATTTCTGCATAAACAGCTATGGTTGCCTATTCTAACTGCCACGATCTTGGGAACCTACTCTGATTGGTTTAAAATCAGGTAAGTTTCATCACACCTACTGTACAGTATGTCTGCTTTAGAATTGGCCCTCGCAGGCTGTCGTGATACTTTACAACAGTTGTTCCCAATCCTTGTTTTGGGGATCCACTCCCCGGCTGCTTTTGGCTCTGCCCAAACACTCATTAAGAACCTCAATTAAATAATTGAACCCGTAATGTAATGTATAATAGGCTAACTTAAACATGTAATGTAGGAGGTTGCCTTTTAAATGTTCTGTTTAAGTACAGTAACTTAAAATCTCCTACTTTTGAATAGGAAAAAAACTTTAAAGGTTCTAACCAAGCAACTTGTTGATTTAGTTAAGGATTAACTTAAGTAAAGAACACAGCTGCTATGCAAACCAGTACGAACGTGGGTTCCCAGAACCAGGACAGGGAAACCCTGTTTCATATGACCACACCAAGGCATCATCTGCTTTGCAAGAACATGTTCCTCTTACAATTCAGAAAAGAGTAAAGAAGAAAACATCCTGATGGGTGTAGAAACATTAAACAACTAATCTCTATTTCTCTATGTAAGGTAAGCTATCAGATATGACCTTGTGAAAGCTTATCTTAATCTGTATATTAGCATATATTTCACACAGAACAGAAGTTTTCAACCCTGATCCTAGTGTACCCTTATGTATGCATGTTTTTGATCTGCCTCAGCTCTCAGTTGCATAATCGTTTACTTGATTAATCTATCCATTTACATATTCAGACATGATATAGTTGTTGAAATACTAGAGATTGCACACTTTTGTACTGTAAAACAACTAAAAGGCATAGTCCAGGGATGTACTGTATTCGCTCAAAAAACCCCGACAGGCAAAGGTGAAGTCCATGGCTATTATGCAGGGGACTTGTTTCCTAAAATGTGGAGAACAGAGGAACGCTCATGTGAGCAAACATGTACTGTACTACACTGCTCTTGACTTGAGATTTCCACGGTAATGGAGAATATTCAAGCACAACACTGTTTGTGTGGGCCTGTGTTTACACTGTTTCATAATGTATGAGCAAGCATTACAAAACTAAATGTGAGTTACTGAGTACTGGATCTTTTTTAAGGTTTCATGACTGTTTGTATCTCATTACTAAACCAAATGGAAAATGGAAATCAGCTACATACTGTATTAAACCGATTTCATCATAAGAAAGAGCTGATACACTGCAGTAGATGGGGTTACATGATAACATGACACTGTCACATCTGCAGCACAACAAGGTTATCATGCTAAATGAACTCTATCTACAGATCTTTATCTCCCATATAGCAAAAAGTTGTATATTGTCTTTAAATTATCACTCATAATTTTTAGAAATAACACTAAATTAAACAAACAAATATTGTTTTAACATGTAATTATTTTAACACAGTGAAAAATGAAAAGATAAGCTCTGCATTCTACTATTTTTATAGACATCAGCAATGCATTTATAATCATATTGTATAACCTCAAAGTGCCATCAGCCACAGCAGAACTGTCATACCTGATGAAGACACAATACTGCATATGTTTTCATGGCAGCTCTGGGTTTTATTTTTGGATTACAGTACTTAGATGTGTTAGGAAAGCATCTAAAACCAAGTTTCTGAGAAAGTCAGTACAGATGTTTAACAACTCTAAATAACTGCAACCCCTCACCCAATCCTCTGCCACCCTCAAAACACCAAAGCTTAGTTTTCTGTGCTATTGTGTACTCTGTACTTGAAGAACATTAATATACTGAACACTTGTCATATTTATTAAATATTCATATTTAAGAGATAACAGACATTTAATGACATTGAGGAAAGTTAACATGGCTAGCTGCAACTGAGACAAACTGAGAAGAATTTTACAGATCAAGAATGGCATTGTACCTGGGTAAGTGCATTGCTGCCTGTGTATTTCATGCAAACTACTGAATAATTTTACATGTTTTGGTATAAAACAAGACCGATGGACCTTACAGACAATATAAGTAATTTCATGACCCATGTAAGTGTTATCTGTCTCGCTAAACAAAACAAAACATATGTACTTTTTGGAACTGTAAGATGTCTCTTACTGAAACCTGATGTTTTTCTCTTCTTATTTTCTTCTTGGGAAATGTGTTATGGGAATTTTCAATAAATACAGTATATGTAGATGCAGCCATCTAGAATGTGTGTGGTGTCAACTGTTATACCTCTTTAGGCTTCTCACTATTACGGACAGAAACACATCATGGATTTTTTATTTTTTTCAAATAATCTGGTTGCACTACTCTGTAAAACTGCCTGGTTACGCACTGAATCCTTTAAGTATGGCAGCTGCATGTGGTTGTCAGACAAATCATTACAGTTTTAAAAGTATATTAACTCATTAGTGATTTCTTGTACTAATCATACTGTATGCATACTAGGGAAAGTTTAATTAAAAATAATTACATTGTTGATATAGGATGCTGTTACCATGTAGCTATCATAACTCCAAATGAGATTTGTCACAATACCATACAACACTAATAGAATTATTTTTAATTACATACATTATACAAATTATTAGTAATTGTGTATAAATAGTAATTAGAAAACATATAATTTTAGAATTTTAAATAGTAGTTTATAAAACATGTTACATTTAAAAGGAATTAAGCACATAAAAACAAAAGAGAGGCCAGATTAAAATAAATCTTTTGAGTAGTGATTTGAATGACTTTGTCACATACTGTAAAATGCATTGTAGCTGATAAAAGTCTGCACTATATTTAGATTAATATATCAAAATTGTTAATATTGCTGTTGCGGTACAGTATGCATTGCTCGAAACATTTTAATATAATTTTAATGATCGCTTGGAAAACAGTGGCATAAATAACGTCATCTAGATAAAGGCAGTATGAAAGAATGATGTTAATACTGTATTTTTAGGTACAGTATGGATACCTATGGATATTACGTCTCAGAATTATTTACCTTGTGTGGCATGTCAGGAAATGTAGTTCTTTTGTCCATGTATTCAACACATGTGCAATTAAAACTATGTACTGTGAAGGAGATACTATTCCATTAAAAAAACATTTAAAAATAAAGAATTCTTTAAATTTTAGGAATGTCAAATTAATAAATGCCACTCACAGAATCCAAAGGTTTTGTAAATGTTTGTTTTTTTTCTCCTCATGTCAGAGCTAGTGGTCACAATATATAATAAAGCCTGAGGGAGGATCTGAAGGACAACCGTGATTGAAAGACAGAATAGCATGTCTGTGCGAAACACTACGTAATAAAAGACCAGCAGAATGTCCCAATTTGGTGCACAGCACACACTGTAGGTACTATGGTGAATCAAAATTGAATGGTTATTAACCTGTTAGTATTGGTTTGAGTAGGTACTGTATCAACATGCATAGGCTGCAAAGGAACAAGGAAAGGTTTATTCCATGCTGAAAAGAGAAGAAAAGAAACACAACGTTTCGGCCTTGGAGCTTTCTTTAGGCTTCAGGTTTAAAATAAAAAAAAAACATCTTGCCGAGTTAACACCAGCAAGCTGCAGGCCCTTCACTGTCACCATCACTGTTTTGGCTGTGGAGACTTCTTCAGGTGCTTCTTCTCTTTTCAGCATGGAATAAACCTTTACTTGTTCCTGTTAGTATTAGTACTTCCATGCACTAATCATACATTAGCAGCATACAATTGGTCAAACAACATTGTACTGTACATACACTCCTTTTTAGCATCAATACCACAGTGACAATTCCAAACGTGAGTTATCACAATGTAACAATGATAATAAAATCACCAGTTTAATAAACACTATTTAATGTATACAGAAATTAATAATGTTTCTGTACATATAGTAATTAGGAAACCAGTCATATTGTTTTATGTCGTAATTACAGTATATTTTCTAATTTTCGGTGGCAAAATAAACCATATCTGTTAATACAATGGCAAATATAATTGTGATTCTACTGTTTATCACCTAATATTGTGAGTCATACACGTGTGTTGTACCAGTAATTTTGTATTTATAGTTCACATTTTTGCTACCTGCACGCAAAACCTGGCATTTACCTACAGTACATCACCTACTGTACCAACAGATGTGCATTATATCAAAATGTTTTTAAATTTCATTTTGTTTCTACAGTGCTGGCTAATCCTTCTAAATTAGTATAAACTTCAAAGATAATGAGTTTACTAGCTTTCATTTACTTTTGCATTTCAAAATGGTTAGCAGAGTTAACAGTTCACAAATTGCTTGCCTTAATCAGAATTACAATGTGTAGGCATGCAAGAAGTCACAGAGCAGTTCAATTAAGGTATGAAAAGTTTACACCTAGAGACACTGAGGTATTTCTCTCATGGGAGTAGTGTAAATTCAGTGGAGTAGTGGAGGACACTCCATTATGCTCTTGGCCTTCTTTAGAACCCTCTGTTGTTGGGTTCTGTTGGGTATTTAGGGCATTTAGACTTATTTGATTTGCTTCAATAATTTTGCTTCTTATCTTCATTAACTTTACCAACATATTACAATTAATGTTACTGATGTTGCCAAACAAAGAATTTAGGAAGTATTTCATAACACTTTTGAAAGGGGTTAAAATAGATTTGTTTATCTTAAAGATATCTTAAAGTTCCTGAAGAAAACTAGTCTGTTGACCTTTATTATACATGGTGTCACAACATTTGTCCCTGTTGTACATTGACAAAAAACAATAATGGGTTGATTTACATGATAAAGCCACATCTCTTGCAATTTAACTGCTTTCTGCCAACTGCTGGCAACATTTTAGAGTAGGGGCAGGGAAATGAATGCAAATGCTCTCTCCTTGAACTGCTGGGTGATTCTACAACTGCAGGGAAATTTGTAATATGTGAAAAGTTAAAAATCATAGACAATATTTGTTTTCAAAAACCCTTTATGTTTTATGATGCCATGGTTTAAAATATGTAGGAAAAGCACTTGGAGCAGCTTAATGGAAAAACCAAGCTATGTTATTTGCTACTATCATGAATGTAAATTGGTCTGTTTGGAAAGTTTGTTTTTATCTAAATGGGAATTTTGATTAAACATCTAATAAATATGAAATACTAAAAAATCCTCTGTGGTACTAAATTTTTGACACTAAGTTCACATTTAAAATGAAAATTTACATAAATTTGAGCTAATTAGATAATATTATGTTCTGTCTAATACAGTATAAACTGAACAAAATAGATGTTAATAAAATACCTTTTATGTTAGACAAATACATGAGAGCAACAAACTGTAGTTGACAATAGAAAAAATAATTGTAATTATTTAAAATTAATTAATATAATTTAATTTTAAAACATGCAACAAACCTTTGAGGAAAATCAAATTCTCATATTTGAGGGGATATGTATTTAAGAAGTTAATCAGTTAGAGAAGGGAAAAATAATTCCATACGAACACGTTGCCCTGGAGAAAATCAAATAGAAGAAGGCTGATAGATAAAACTGAAGTAATCACAGCCTGCAAAAACTACACCTCCCAGAAATCCACTGTTCTGTTTCTTTGGGTTCTGTAGTTCTTATAAGTACTTATGTAACTCATGTTTGTTCAATCATATGTTCTTTTGGAAAAAACATACCTTTAAACAGAAGCAATTAAGCAGCAGCCTTTTTTCAGGTAAGTTAAATGTTGTTTTTAAACCCATTACCCATTAACCCATGTTACATAACTTAAAGGATCTATCATTGAAATAAAAAAAAACAGATGCATCATGGACTTCTGAAAATATTGTATATTTGCAATCAAATCCTGTGATGAATCACTGCCTTACAAAATGAATCTTTTACAGTACATACAGTAGGACAGATTGAACCCACGTGTTTTCCCTGCATGGCTGAGAAATGGAACAGAATTGCAAAAGTTTGTTTTTCCTGCAGCATTTGAGATTTGAATTACATTTTGGTTATGATTTAAAAGGGACAAAAATGCAAAAAAATGTTTAAAAAAATGTTTCCAAAACTGGTGGATTTATTAAAAAGAGGAGATGTACAGTATATGGAGGTGAGGGTACAGAAATACCCAGTGACTTTTGTTGATGATAACTGCAAAACAACACTTTGTTATTTTACAAACCACTTTAAACTGGGCTACCAGTTGTCATGCCGAAGAGCACAGCTGCCTCCCAGTTCCCCACTCTCAGTCCTGCCTAGCATCCTGTAATTAATTATTAATTTATTTGAAAGATGTTTTTATTTAAGGCAACTTAATTTGTACATTTGTACCCATTTATACAGCTGGAGCAAACTGGGTGAAGTTCCTTACTCTAGGTTACAATACCAGTATCTCACCTGGAATTTGAGCCCACAACCTTCCAGCTACTGTACATGTTTAGATTCCTCACCACTGTCCTACACTGCTGCAGTGACCTGTCCATTGCCCTGGCTTGCTGTGACCCTTACCAGGATAAGTGATTTTGTGATAATGGATGGTGACAGCGAAAGGCCTGCAGCTTGCTGGGGTTAACTCTGCAAGATGTTTTTTTATTTTAGACCTGAAGCCTAAAGAAGGCTCCACGGCTGAAACGTTGTTTTCTTTCTTCTCTTTTCAGCATTGAACAAACCTACAGTATTACTTGTTCCTTTGCAGCCTACGCATGCTGACGCAGCTACTCACCTGAACTACTTTTATTATATTATATTTTTATTATTGATAAGTTACCAGAAACACATGAACAGTTCCTTAGAAAGTTACCTATTTTGTTTTATTTACCTATATTGTGAATACTGTGCACCCTGGAACAGTGATATTTGGTACATAGACAAATGATACAATGATGAATGTATTCCCCTACACAAAAAAAAATGTATACCAATAGGGCACTGCATTTGTGCACCTATTGGCAATTTTATACCCCAAGAGCAAACTGTCCTCCATGTGATGTTAGTGCCCTCTGGTGTTTACTGTTGTTGTCTATGGGTAGATATTCCATTTTGGTCCAAATTGGGCACGCACCACATGTCATTGCTTCATGATGCAGGTTTTGTCATGTAAATGGATCAACTTTTAATTGATCAACTTATGTAGGTAATGTATTGTAGTTTCTTAGATATTTTTTGAGAATATGACCATAAATACACATTTTGCCTGGCAGCCTGTATCTGTGCGTTCTTTTAGTGTGTTGCCTAACCTACTGTAGTTTAATGCAGTGTACCAGGGAATTAGTTTCTTAGGGAATAATCCTTGTGTAGCATTATGCTTTCATTTGTGTTTTTTCTTAGTGACCATTCAGAATCTCTGAGTAGTTGTTTAAAAATTAAAAAATGAAGATCTGAATGTCCTATATCATAAATGATTAATCTCCTCCATTTAGTTAATCTATATTCTGAATAATGGCTCTATAATGTAACTTCTGTGTTATTTTTTGTGTAATTTTGCAATAGAAGAGCAAAATTCTAATCTCAACATTAATTGTATTGTTTCCTATTTGTATACAGTAAATGTTAACGTAATTAACAGCATCTAAAAAAATAAACTGTGAGGTGCTGTTTAATTTGTAATCTTTTGTGATGACAGGAATATGTTCCCTGTTTAATAAGATCCACTAGACCATAAATTTCACACATTCACAGTTAATCTACTGATTGAGTTTTTCATTACAATTTAATAGGAAACTCCCTGAAATACATTCAGTTGCCAATGCTAAAAACGATGCCTACCAGACTCAAAGTCTTCACACTTGTTTTTCACATTCACAAGCAGAAAATCTACCTGCTTTTTCACACCTATTGCTTTTCCAGTGCAGTATCCTTAACAACATGCAAAGAAAAGGCTTGTGCACTGCCTGGTGCAGGTGAATGTATCTTTGGAAAGAGGTGTCACATGTAACACAGAAGAGCCGATTCAAGCCCATTTTTATACAAGTGCTTATTATGTAATGCTCTAAATGAAGAGCCTTAGTGCAAGAATTAGTGTAACAACAACAGTTGTCATAAGTAATTATTTATTTTTTATTGGTTTAGTGATGCTTGGAGGTATGTAGAGCACAATGATCTTTTCTTTTTACGTGACAGTGTACATTAAGAAAAAAATCACTATGTTCAGATAGGTAAGCTTTCACTTACAGTATCTGACGCTGAGCTGTATTGTGAATGTGAAACATTGTGCCTGTCAATTTGCAACTATGCAGAGTGTTCTGTGAAGGTATGGAGTAAATTTCCCACCTGCTATCAACTGAACCATTCAGATGGAGAGAAAAAATGATATTCCGATCAGCCTAGCGTGCTTCTTTGCTTTCCAGATTACTAAAAGCCCTGGTAAGGTATCACATTATATTTAAGATACCATTCTCAGAAGCAAAATAGGTTAATCTATTTCCTCTCAGACACCAATCTGACTGCTATGGAATTCCTTTAGAAATGCTGTGTCATATCTTCAAGGTACTTTAAATATATTCACAATATGTCTAACCTATGAGTAAAACCTCTTCAGCTGCATCTTCAGTAAAGTTATTTATATTATTAGCAGTAATGATAGCACTAGCAGAAGTAGTGATTAAGTAGTTTTTAAAATATGGAAAATAAAGTAACTACATACTGTACAAGCCACGTTGCTTTATTTTTTTCAGGGGTCTAAAAAGACCAACTGTAAACAGTTTGTTTCGCCTTCAGAGAAAGTTCAGAAGTGCAAGATTACTGCAGTTTTAGAAATACAGTAAAGTATGCTCACAGCTCTCTACGGTTTGAATGGTAAAGGTCTAATACTGATTAAATAAAAGGTGAAGTGGCCTGAATTGTCTCACTGATGTTGTGGCTGGAATGAAAAATCTGAGATTCCATGACTCACTCAAATTAGACGAGTGCACACTTGTATCATGGAAATAATAGACCCAACTCTATTGGTAAAGGTTGATGCAAGTTGAATGTAATATATTTCTTTGTTTTACTGTTCCAGTGTCATGACGTACATTACAGTATAGAAAAAATATATATCCAATATTATTGTATGTGTCTAAAATAAGTTATAAATTCAGCAAGTGTGATTCTTGCATTTTTTTCATGCCGGTGTATTAAAAATGGTGGAAAAAAGTTTCTGGAGCATTGTAATCAAAATGCATTTCCCAAAGCTGATGACAGAATATGCATGCACACTGTACATTCTCACCATTTTAGAACATTTCTATGCTTTTTAGAATAGTATGGTTTCTTTCGACACAAACAGAATATAACAACCCAGATGTTAGAGCAGAGCGCTCAAAATAGATATACTCCTGGTCTGTTCCATCTCAGCATGTGTACTTTATATCTGTTTGAGCAGAGGAGACCTCATCTTCTGGTAAATTGAAAATATAACCACCTTGAGTGGTTTCGAAGGCCATCTACCAGGTACCTGCAATGTCAGGTACCTTGACAGTGGGCAGACTTCGTTATTACCATTTCGCACTCACAGTATCCTCCGTCATACATAACTTTATCAACAGTGTTTTACCAACCTTTGCAAAGCCAGTAAAAAAAAAACACACAAAAATAATCCTTCTCAGTCGTGTATGAAAGAAATAAATTACATACAATACCATAGCGTTAATTCTACTGATTGACTGCCAGACGCTTAGCTCTTTGGGATAAAATCATTAATAAAAATTATAACATTTTGTTGTTGTTGTTGTTGTTGTTGTTGTTGTTATTATTATTATTATTATTATTATTATTATTATTATTATTATTATTATTATTATTATTATAATGTTAGACAAGGTTCCAAAGACGCGTTAATACCTGCAGTGTTGTACAGTACATGGTAATCAAAACGAGAATGTCTTTTTGAAAGCCAATAGCTGTAATCTCGATCGAGAGCGGCTGGAGTTAACGGGAGAGTACAGTCAACCCTCTCTACACGTGACAGACGTGAGAGCATCGTGCATCATACAAAAATTAGCTGTACAACCTTCTGAAAGGTTAGAATCCCGGAAAACGTGTGTTGTGTGAACATAACTTGTATTTGTCAGACTGTCTTTTACACGCCGAGAAACGATTTACAGCATGCTAAAGTTATAAGTAAAAACACCTTTAGTATGAGAGGACAGTGGAATTTATTATTATTATTATTATTATTATTATTATTATCCATTACTTTAAACAAACTGACTTCTTTATCTTCTAGAATTATTCTTTAGCTAGGTGACTTCTTATAACATCTTCATCTTATTAATAATATACAGTATTTTATTAAACATGTTCGGATAATTTGTAAAAACAATCTGTAATCCATTTCACTGTGATTTTTCCCCCAGATTTTATTAAACCAAAGCCCACCGTCGTGACTATTTCAATGGGGGAAAAAAGTTTGACATTAAGCTGAAAATAACCAGCTAATTTTATAATAACCCTCATCTTTCCCGTATCACTGCATACATCCATTTTTCATTCTCCTGAGTTTTTGTTTTATTAACAGCTTTAAAATAAGCTCATTGAATAAAATCGTATCTTTAAAAGTTGTTAATTATGCAATTATCGTACTCGTCCTCTGGTTGATATACTGTACAGTATGTTATCTGTAAAACCACAAAAGACGTTAAAATGTGATTTATCTATGTAACAGCAGAATGAAAAGAATGCACAACTACTCAAGTGTTTCCGATTCCCCTTCCCATGATTTCTGGTGTCTTATTATGGCAGGGAGAAGAGATGAGGCTAAATACAGATGAGTGTTACATACAGAGAAAACAGAGAAGCTTTTCTTCAAACCTTACTGCGGGGAGGTCGAAGCAAGATACAGTAGCTTTCCTCCGGCAAAAGTTGTTAAAGGGGATGTTGTCATGGCTTCTCTCCAAAACCAAGTGTTAGAAAAAAAAACATACCTTAAGGTTTTCATCGGCTGTGCTCGCTAAAAAAAAAAAACGTCACACGAACCTTTACTGAGACCGCTTTATGTAAATCGAGGTAAAAAATGAACATTTTAAAAAACATCAAACGGGGCTGTGACTAGTGACTCGCCGTTCCTTGCAATTTGAACCTCTCTCTCACACACACATATATATATGTGTGTGTTTAAACAGGTTCTGTCGCGTAAAGAGAATGAGGATTGCGTGTCGCTTCTGATATACAGTTCTGATCATCCAAGACAGATCTAAAAAATAATAATAAAAACAGACCAGATGAGAAAGCGCCCTGATGCGCGTCCCCGATGCAGTGCCAAGCGCGTCCCCGCCCCCACCAGTTCTGCTCCCTTTTCTTCAAGCTCATTTCCATGACGTCTAAAAAGACCTGATCTGGGGAAAACGATTCTTCGTTGTGATCCAGCATCCAAGTGATGTGTTGGTGCACTGAAAAGGCAGCATCAGGGCTCTAAGCAGCAGATTCTCCTGTTACTCCATTGAGCGTGCTTCGTAGCAGACCTGCATTCTAAGCAACCATATAGAAAAAAGGCTTCATTACATTCACATCACGTCTTCGGTTTTTTTTCCCCCTTTGCCTCAGCCACAGCAGGAGTAGAGAGAGAGGGAGAGGGAAAGGAGAGGGAGAGAGAGATCCAACAATCTTTAAACTCTAGTCTTTTTCAGACGGTCAAAAATTCCACCGCAAAAGGTGAGTAGAGCGGATTTGCTTCATTTGCTGCATAGTTTAAATTGTGAGAGAAAAACCCAGAAAATGAAACTGGTTTTCTCAAGAATGTAGCTTATGTATATATTTATTCAGCCTTATGTGATAATGAAAAACTGCAATATTGATAATTATTCAAATAATAGCCTGTAATAAAATGTCTTTAACGTATTTAACTTGACCCATAAAATGTCTCCTTAGGGCTGTTTTGACTTGTTTGGGGGTACTTGATCATTCTTCTGTACTCTTCCAATGTAAATGCCTTTTTCCCCCTCATATTATCATGTAGGTCGTTTTTCATTCCTTTGCAGGAATCAATCTGAAGCTAGTTGGGACCACCCGATTCTTCTTATTTCTCAGAGGCGATGTAAAGTTAGACCCCAGCAAAAACGAGTAGGTATTTGTTCTATTGATCGACTTCTTGAAAATAACGGATGGCAAAGTGTGGGAATTTATTTATTTTCGTTCCGTGTTTCAGCCTGCAGCAGTAATAGAATAGACCAGGACAGTTACGCAAAGTATGCTTTGCATTTAAATTTTCTGTCACTTTTAACCACTGACGGGTTGAGTCCAACTCGAAAATGCGTTTCATTCGTTTAATACCTGCTGACTCCTCGGTGAGGCTGACAATCCTATGTCAAACCTATTGATAATCAAGTAGACCTATATTCAAACATCAATGCGGGGCATTACCAGTCCTTTAAATCACTGTCCCTATCAGACTCAGCATCATTTGGCTTTTAGTTTCTCCTCAGATTTGCTGATAGCATAGAATTTGCAATCTGCGCTAATTAAGTTTATTTAAGATACGAAATGCAACCATTTCATGTAGATATCAAATTGCCTAGACGCAATAACCCCCGGAATGCATTTGGCATTTGCGTTTTAAAACACTAGCACTCACCAAGTCAGGTTCCCGGAGGGCGAATTGTACATAATGTAATACAGTAACGGAAACGTTTTAATATGCACAGAAATGCTGGCTGTAAATTATTAAATTACAGCAGATAAACATTGTTATCAAGCGTCTTATACAATGTTTTTTTTTTAATCTGAAATGTTGTATTTGTAAGCTACAGTCAGATGTATCTCTCTCCTGTTTTTTTTTACAAAGAGGGGTAGCATAATGGCTCAAGGAAACCACTGACACCGTCCAGCTGCATAACCGAACATTGTCTGAAAAATACCAACGGATAAATAAAACCCACATATGCTTATTATTATAGCAAGATGACGGCTTATATCGAACGTTTAAGTTCAACTTGGGTATATTATATAAACCTTGTTATTATTGTCATCGTCGCTATTATCAAGTACAAGTTAAACTGCAACGAATAAGAAGCCCCGATAACTGAACTGAATGCTGTTTAACTCTTCTGTGTTTTACAGTGCTGTGAACTGGCTTTCATTTATAACTTCATCCGGTCTACAAAGAAGGATGCTGTGGATAACTCTATTAAGCACAATAGCTTTAGGATGGACTACACCAATCCCCTTGCTGGAGGACTCAGAGGAAATAGATGAGCCTTGTTTTGACCCCTGCTACTGTGAAGTTAAGGAAAGTCTTTTCCACATACATTGCGACAGCAAAGGATTTACAAATATTAGCCAGATTTCACAGTCATGGACGAGGCCATTCAAACTTTACCTGCAAAGAAACTCCATGCGAAAGCTGTATTTTAACAGTTTTCTGCATCTGAACAATGCCGTGTCAATTAACTTGGGAAACAACGCGCTGCAGGACATCCACGCAGGTGCGTTTAACGGCTTAAGCGCTTTAAAACGACTGTATTTACACGAAAACAAGCTGGAAGTGTTTAGAAATGACACTTTTATGGGACTTGAGAGTCTGGAATACCTGCAGGCTGATTACAACGTCATCAAACGGATTGAAAGTGGAGCATTTAGAAACCTGAATAAACTGAGGGTACTTATTCTGAATGACAATTTGATCCCTTTGCTGCCGAACTTTCTGTTCAGGTCCGTGTCTTTAACACACCTTGACCTGAGGGGAAACAGATTAAAACATCTGCCTTACAGGGGCACGTTGGAATATATCGGCAGGAGTCTAATGGAGATTCAGCTGGAGGAAAATCCTTGGAACTGTATCTGTGACATTGTGCAGTTAAAAACCTGGCTGGAGAGAATTCCTTACACTGCTCTAGTTGGCGAAATAACGTGCGAATCCCCGTTCCATTTCCATGGCAAAGATCTGAGGGAAATTAAAAGGAGTGAGCTGTGCCCCTTGCTGTCTGACGCAGAGGTGGAAGCTAGTTTGGGAATTCCCCGTTTGCCGTTTAATAATGAGAATACGTGGCCCACAAAGCCGTCGTCGATGCTCTCCTCCTACCATAACACTGCCTCCTCAGTCGAATATAAGACACCGGATAAGCAGTCCAGGCCAACTAAAAGGCCAAGACTTCCGAAGATGCCACCCACTCCACGCACCATTTACCCTGGTAAAAATCTGCCTCCCATAGAACCGTACCAGACAAGACCGCCTATACCGATCATTTGTCCTACTGGATGTATGTGCAATTTACACATCAATGATTTAGGATTGACGGTCAATTGCAAAGAAAAGGGGTTTCATAACATATCAGAACTCCTTCCCAGACCGCTTAACGCAAAGAAGCTTTACTTAAGTGGAAATCTGATACAGAAAATATATAGGTCCGACTTCTGGAACTTCTCGAGTTTGGATTTACTGCATCTGGGTAACAACAGGATTTCTTATGTCCAAGAAGGGGCTTTCATTAATCTTCCCAATTTGAAAAGCCTGTACTTAAATGGGAACGATATTGAGAAACTCAGCCCTGGTATGTTTAGAGGGCTGCAGTCTTTACGGTATTTGTACTTTGAATATAACGTGATCAGAGAAATCCAGCCCGCTGCGTTTAGTTTAATGCCCAGTTTGCAGCTGGTGTTTCTCAATGACAACCTGCTCAGAACGCTGCCTGCTGACGCTTTTGCGGGCACTTCGCTTGCGAGGCTGAATCTCAGAAATAACTACTTTCTCTATTTGCCCGTGAGCGGGGTTCTTGAGCACCTTAACTCCATCGTGCAGATTGACCTGCACCAGAATCCCTGGGACTGCACGTGTGACATAATACCTCTCAAGCTATGGATGGAAAAGCTCAGTTCTGTTATAGTGGTAGGGGAGGTAATCTGTAAAACCCCCGAGTTCGTGTTTGGGAAGGATCTGAGGTCCCTAGACGCAGAACTCCTGTGCCCAGAGCTAAAGTACTCAGCACCATCACCGGCTCTGCCAGAGGACATGATTTCAACGAGTAATTCTGGTTTAGGGTTCTCTCCGACAAGGGGCGCTATTCCTCTGTCTGTGCTCATTCTCAGTCTCTTAATCTTATTTATCTCGGCCGTTTTCGTTGCTGCAGGACTTTTTGCTTTCGTGTTAAGGAGGCGCAAGAAACTGCCCTTCAGGAAAAGGCAAGAAGTAGACCTGACGGGCATTCAGATGCAATGTAGGATGTTTGAGGACCGGCAAAACGTCTCGCCGGAAAAAGCTCCCGGCCATGTGTATGATTATATTCCCCATCCCGTGACACAGATGTGCAACAATCCCATTTACAAACCGCGCGAGGGAGAAATTGAAGAGCAGTTTGCCGAGACTAAAGAAAACAACACAAACTATAGGACTTTAATAGAGAAGGAGAAGGAATGGACTATGGCATTGTCCACTTCCAAGCTCAACACTATAGTTGCCATCAACCAGTCAGGGGAAATGGGCGGTTTTCATGAAAATGGCGTTCTGTGTCCCACTGTTACAGACAGGGAGAGACCCGCGCCCACAGTGGGGTTTGTGGACTGTCTGTACGGCACAGTGCCCAAGTTAAAGGACTTGCACGCACACCCCCCAGGCATGCAATATCCCGATTTACAGCAAGACGCCAGACTGAAAGAAACTCTGCTTTTCACGACGGGAAAAGGATTGCCTGACCAAACCCAAAGCGAATACCTCGAGTTAAGGGCCAAACTCCAAACCAAGCCGGATTACCTCGAAGTCCTGGAGAAATCAACATATCGATTCTAACTACAGAGAAAACCTTTTTTTTTCATAGCCCAAAAAGCAGCATGATGATAACTAAATATTAAAAGATAAGAAATATTTTCCCCAAGTTGTTTTGGAGGAAAGGCCATACTCAGATATTCAATGAAGTGCCTTTTTACAGAGTAGCCAGCAATGTTGTCAATCATTATTTTTATACTGAACAGATTTGTTTGTGTCGACGCGGGCACGGGGAGCTCTTACTTCTAAATACTAGATGAAGCCTTCTTTCAGTGGGAAGACATCACTCGTACCTGAACGTGCGAGAAATATGATGTCTGTGTGGCTGTGTTATATGTAGAATTGCCCAAGGCACAGTTTGTAGATTAATGCAGTTTGCCGCATGTGTTCAACTGCTGGTGTGGGTATCGCTCAAAAGATCATTCACTTAATAATGGAGATACTGCAACGCATTACTGTTCAGTGTTCTATTTAATTTTATATATTCAAGGACACATGAGCTATGTATCAAGGACGCACCTAAGGATCATCATTTGTGAATATAATATGACGCTCAAGATTTTATGGAGGCCAACGCACTTTCTTAAAAGCTTCTGGATATTATCACTAACAGCTTTGTAGGAAGCACTTTTAATGTTTTCTCTCTCACAAAGATTTGAAAAAAAATGTGCATATATTTATTCTGTAATTTCAGTGAAAATTTAATTGTAAAGGTAATGTTAAATCAATGTATAGTGATTATGCGTCTGGTATAGCCTTCTTAATAAAACCTCTGAAATCAAATAAAGGGTGCTAAAAATATAAAATTTGTGACTAAATATCAAAGGTAAGGTAAATGACACTGGATCGTTATTATTGGGTATATAATATTTTGTAAAAATTCAATTCCACATATTTATGAATATACAGTACATACAGTATGAGCTTGTTGGAGGATATTAAAAGTCTTCAGATTCGGGTACAAAAAGCAATAGCGGTAGGTTTGGAATACCTCCTGATCTAGTAGATTTTGAATACTGCTGATTTCATGGTGTAAAAAAGAAAGGAAAACTTTTGCAGTCAAAACTGCTTCGTATTTCAATTCGTGAAATTGTTTTTTAACCTTGTTTAATTTTGAAATATCACAACCTAGATTTAACTGCATGTATCGATACTTACGGCAAGTGGTTTCATTTTGAGACAGTATCAAATTTACGTGTACTCCACGCACTGCAAACTGTTAGTTATTTCTTTCTCCACAAGAGGGCAACATTTAACATTGATTTTATGTGTGGGTTTGTTTATCCATGCACCACAATCGTGTAAATTGAGCAGTGCAGAAAGTATCAGATAATTAGAATATGCGGTTTTCTTTTTTTTAAGGGGAGAGATTTTAATTGATAAAATTCTTCGTTGTGCTTCTATAGAAGATAAGCAATGATTTTACTGTTTTTTGGGGGTATTTTTGTAGACATCGATTAATGTTTGCTTCAATATACAGTATTGTCAAACATTGAAAAGTTTAATTTTATTGCATTAATATAGGTCTGAAAGGGACATTCAGTCTGGGGTTGCAAACTTGCATAGAGTTTAAGACTTTAGAGGGTAAATGGTAGCATTTTAGTTTTTACTTTAGAAATAAGCAGCACTGTAATTTTAGGAGATTCTTTCTAAAGCCAAGTGGGGCTCTTGGGAGCACTACAGTTGCACTACTTTTATGCTTTTTATGGTACAAAACAGAACAATTTATAGATTTGCGCTCATATTTCCAAAGTATTTGGGAAATTAAATATTTTCCCTAAAATTAATTTAATCTTTCATAATAATATCAGAAACATAAATATATAGGCTTGTACAATACGCTACTGAGTAATCAGAACATCTTCCTGTCTGTTAGACATGTACCTCATGTAGCATTATTGTGAATAATTGTAGAATAATTCTGAATATTATATTTTTGCATTTAACATGAATGTTCATTGCTTTTTTTAAATTTAGTTTGACAATCATGTTGCAGAGATACCCACGGAGAACTACAATTATGCTTTCACTTATAATTTCAAAGAATCTTTCTATGCCAATGAGATTCTACAGTAGGTGCAAATATATAATTTTGAATCAAGCTTCCTCTACAGTATTTCATAATCATAGACAACAGTTCCTGTTCATCAGTAGCTTTCTGGTTTGCATGAACTCTGTAAAGTAGTGTTCAGCTTTAAAATATTAATTCTGCTGTTTAATATTATGTAAAATGATTTGCCAAAAATCCATCTTTATATTGCTGGTGATGTATAAGATGGACTTTAATATATCATTCTGAGTAATGTCTGAAATTTAGACAACTTTTAACTTTAGGAGTAAAGATCTTTAAATTAATCTGGTCAAATTTTTGTAAATCTTAATTCAACAAAAATATTTTTCTTTAATATTATATATGTAGCTGAGAAAATACTTTTTAATGTTGCTTATCAATACAATATAGTGTGTATGAGTTTTCCAAGTTAATAAATGTATTACTGATCTACCTGTACACTTTTTATTCTAAAGCAAGAACTAAGGTGTGCATTGTGATCTTTGCTCAAATGGAATTTAATGAATAGTTGTGCATTATAGCTGTGGATTTTAATTTTTAATTCAAAAGTGAAGGCAAGCAGGACTGTTGTGTTTCATTAATGTGTGAAAGACACTTTTACCATTTCATATAAACTCAGAGTTGGAAAACTGAAAAAAGCAAACTCAAATCTTCATGTTTTGTACATTTTTGTACTGTAATTTCATGAAAGAGAACACTTTAGGTCAGTAGTATGTATTATGTCTCTAATGCTTATGGTTTAAAACAGAGCCAACATTGCTATGTAGAATCTGCATCTTGATTTGATCCAGCTGTGAAAACGTCAGTGGAAGATAAGATTTCTAATAAAAGTTTGGTTATCACATGTGCAATACTACTATATAATCATCGCAGACTCTTGGAGTGCAGTTGTTGTCATTTACATTCAGATTAGAACCAACAAGAAGTCCTGGTTTATTCAAAACCTCCCTTGCCAAGACTTGATCCTAAATACTGTAACTAGACAACTGAAATCCCTGCACAAAAAGGTATTTCCAGGGGGTGAGAAAGCTATTAATAGAATTATTTGGGCAGAATTTTTTGAGAAAAACAACTTAAAGCTATCGCTCTACATCAGTGGTAAGTATATGATACTCTGCATTTCTTAGAGAGATTGTTCTTCAGCACTGAATAAATACCTATTTCTAAATCTCAAGATATTTAAGAGTAAGTATTTTCAATGGTAATGTTAGATGATAAATACAACAACCTCATAGCATATACTTGTATTCTTCTTCATGTCTTAAATATGTTGTCTTTTGTTCAAGCCTGTGATTCTGGAAACATTCACTTTGTAACCTCTGTGTTCTCTTCACTTTATTATTAGTGTGCTATATTTGTGAATGATGCAAAATGTTTTCCATTTGATAAAATGGTGCTCATTACACAATCTCATCATTATCTTTTTTTCAGTTATGAAATACAATTCCTTGTGGTTTGTGAACATTAAACATTTCTGGAATTAATACTGTGCAATGGCACATAAATGCAATTTCAAGCAACTGTTTCCTATGGATTCATCTAATTTTCATGTATATCAGACTAATTAAAATGCACCAAGTCAAAAGTAGTACACGTATTGATTATCAAACAGTGTCAGTGGTCAATACAAATAATGAATCGTGTTTTGTGAATGCATAAATGATAACTTACTAGCTCGATGATTGCAAATCTCTGTGCTGTCTTGGTTAGCAATCTCTTTTTTTCAAAAGAGAACTACACGCTTGTCCCTCAGCATTTAAAGATTGTGATCTTAAATTTTAAAATTCCCCATCCTTGTTTTAGACCATGTCATATTGGCTCTACGCAGTATTTATACGTGAAATATGCCTTGGAAGTCTGATAATGTTAGAAACAGTGTATTTTAGAATTGGTACATTCTCAATTCTTAAACATAAAATCTGGGTTTTCAGAACACGAAATCATAGCTATTTTAAATGCATAGCTTCTGTGATAGCTTTCACTGCTGCAGCCTGAGAAGAGGAGATTTTTTTATATTGTAGTTTGTGGCATAGGAAGTAGAACTCAGTCTGATCTGGCTAGGCATTAAGCTCTTCATCTGTATAATAAATGTTGATCTTTCTTCTTTAATGATAAAGACTGTTTAACAGGCGATTGAATAGCATTACTTTCAGTTGTGAAGTTTGATTCACAAAGTCTTGTGTTCAAATCATTAGTTTATCTTTGCCTCCTCTCCTCTATCTGACAGTACATCTTCCTCTCTCTAAATATACTCACACTGTTTGTATATATATATAAAGATACAAGTATTAGAATGTGCAGAGAAAGACTGAGGAGAGCAATAACATTAATTCTTTAAATCCAAGATTCACTAATATGTTTTTAAACCTCTGAACAAAAACACAGTTGATTCCGGTACACTGTGCTGTATACTGCAGGTTCTGATGTGCAAGTGTGATGGCAGCCTAATACATCCTCCTTGAGTAGAGGAAGCTTTACTGCTGGAGAGATCTTAAGTAAGCACCTGGGGTACCAAATATGCTCTAGACATACAGTACAGTATACTTCATCTGAAGTATTGAGAAGCTTTCAGGGGTTCACACACAGTATCTATTTATCCTGATTTATCACGCAATACACATGATCCCTAAATGCACAGCATTTTCTATTATAAGGAGGACAAATTTGGCTGTGATCACTCTTTGTGAGATAAAGACTTTGTCAATGTCAGCCATACATGTTTCAAGACTGGACAAAGGATTGCTCTGCAGTGAAAATATAACTCATAATAGTGTCCCTTAATATTTCTGTACATGTTACAATAATAGATAGAGAAAGTAACTGTTCAGACAAACCCATATCATTCATGTGCTGAGTCCTTAAGATGGGAACATACATATGCTTATACAGCACTTCAAGCAAATGGAGGACATATTGGGCTCCAATCACACCTTTCTCATCAAGACAACTTTCTCATCGATGTCTGCAGCATATGTTGACAGAGGAGACAGTTATCTCACGTGATGCAAAAATAATGATGAATTAAGATATTGTGGAGAGAAAGAATGAACAATGCCCCCCTTTTTGTACTGTTCTTTCTTTATGTGTGTTTGCACTTAATTAATGTATGTTGAAGCATACACAGTACCATAGAGGTTTAAAATAATTTCATACTCTACTTGATTTGCAAAAATAATTAATTTCTACACTGAATCTATCAATCAGTTAATGGTGATTTACTCATTTAAAATTCTCACCAGCTGTTTATTTTATAGCTTTTTTGCGAGGGAAAGGTATTAGCATCCATTGATTAATAAAGAAGCTTTTAATTTTCCACTTGGTTTTTGTATATTACCAATGTTTCAAAAACCAAATTATAACCATCTGCTTAAAACACCTGCTTGTTCATAGACAGTTAACAGGGTCTTCTCACTTGATGTAAATAGATGTAATTTGCACATGTATTGTGTTGATTGCTAAAGAAAAGTACATGACTGAATGTTGTGCATGAAGTTTCACCATTATGTGCATAAATTAGTTTCCTTCCATCTTTCTGTTTATCTTCCATGGTTATGTGCTTAGTGTTTATCCATAACAATTGTCAGTTTTTCACTTCTAGGTAAAAGAGAAATTAACAGCAAATGTATCTGTAGGTATAGTCAATCTCTCTAAAAGTGCATATTTGCTTTAAAATTTAGAAAAGTCTTTTTTATGTATTGTATTCTGAGACATTTACATTTCAAGGTGTGGTCAGTCTTTTGTAAATACCTTCAAGTTAACTGAATAAGACACATAAGTATGCCCCGTGATGTTTTAAATATATTGTGCTATGCTAAAGTGACTCATCAAAAAAAACTTATGTTAGAACAGATTGGGGGCGTGATAAATGAGTTCTGTGCTAAAGAAAACAATCAAAAAGAGGGTATTTAAAAATTCACAATGAAGCAGCATGCTTTTGCACACTGTAAATGTGTCTAGTTGAGTTTTCACCATTGCCCATTCCCCTTCTCCAACTCTTACAGTACATAGAGGACGGATATTAATATTCTGGTTCAGTGTTGTAATAGGCAGAAACAGTGGAAATGATGACACTTAAAAGCACTGGCTCCTTTGGAGTCTGGTTGTCAGGTTGAAATGTGTGTGTGTGTGTGTCACCATTTTTAAAAGGGAGAAACAAAAAAACCCCACCTCAATCTTAGCAGGGGCTCCAGTGAGAAATGTTAAGAAAACAACTATGGTATAGCATATTTCAAAATCACCAAGAATTTGACAAAAAATGTGAATCACTGATTCATAGTCTGTGTCTTTGCTAATAGATTACTGAAGTTGAATCTTGCTCCAGTGCAACATAACATAGTTTACCCAATAGAACTTGCATAGTGCCAGTTGCTTTCACTTTAATTCAGCATTTTCACCTCAGTTAAAAGACTCAGTGAAAACATACTGAATGGCTGCATGTAATTAAACATAAGATTTGTGAGGTTAATATTAATTAACATTGGTAATATGATTTCTATTCCAATACTGCACACCATAATCGGTTTCTGTATTGCAGGTACTGTAACTCTAGTTCTGTTGAGAGCGTGAGAACTGTGCTTTAATGCTGCACCGAAAATAATCTTTATTACTGTTTTTCCATATATTTGCAAGGTACACAAACATCGCTAAGAGACAATGTCAGCTTCTCAAAAGAAAATATTCCTTTGAAACAGAAAATAAATTGAAATAAGGTCTGCAGAATTCAGTGGGTTTGAGGGTGTACTGTCTGAGTGACTCTGATATCATCGAGAACACCCTCAACCTCTTTCGATTACTGTTTAGATGTGACAATGTGACTCTATTGTACACTCCTTCTTTTATGAGAAAACAAGTAAGTTTAAAGCCAGCGTACCACAGTTCTTAAAATCAAATACTGAAGAATCACACATTCATGTAAAATGAGAATAATAAAGCAGGATAAACTATTTGTCTAAAAGACTTTGAATTTGATAAATGTTTATTTACAGTCGTGGGATGGTTTTTTTAAAGAATAACACTTTTGTAAAATGGATTCTTCTGTGCATTTTCCCCTAAATAGTCAACCTTGTCTAATGTTTAAGTAGTACTATGGAAGTACTACTACCTTTTCTACCTCATGTTTGTAATTTGATATTTTCTTTTCTGGAAATACGTTCCAAAGTCTGACTTTAGGACTAACTGCTGTTTTTTGTCAAAATAGTGTTTAAGGCTTTTGTTACCCAAGCAAGTCACAAGAAAAAGTCATTGCCAGTTGTAAATAAAAGCAGCTCTGGAGCGTGTATATACTGTACTGTATATTGCATGCTGTAGTTCCAACATGCAGGGCTGTATTCTACTGGTTGGAAAATGGTTGCTTTAAAATATGAATCTCTGACTACAATTGTGAAAATCGAAAAGGCCTGGTGAGATACTGGAGATCATTAATAAACCCACACAATGTGGCATGTATACTTGTAATTGTAAGGAGGACAATAAACAGACTTATTCCATTGACTTTTAATGGATTGGTATTCAGTACAAACAGAGGTGATATAGAAAAAAAGATTACAAAATTATTGCTATACCCTGAACCTGCAAACCCTGGAATTATAATAAATTGAGCCTGGCAACCTTGGCAGTATCCATGCTGTCAGGATATAAGTGATTCATAGCTCTAACAGCCTCCTCTGACAGCCACTCTTACTAGGAGATGCTTTTTTTACTGTTGCCATTTCTGAAGGATTTTGACACAATGCAATACAATTTTCTATGCAGTTTGCAGTAATGGGGTCATGCCAGTTCCCACCAATAGCATTCTTATACCCAGAATGATAAATTACTCTGATATAATCATGGCCTTCCTATATTTGGAGTCTATTTGCTATGTGTTTGGATCTAGACAGCCTTTCACAATATGACCAAGCCTTGTGACAGGTCACTCCAAAACCCGAGAGAGATTACTGTTTCCCCTGTCCACATGAATGGATACTGCGATATTCTGCATTTTCTTCTTGATGCCGGGTTTTTTGATTCTTAAGAAAGTGCCAGACATGTCTCCGTCTAGATTCAAGATAATGTTTGACAACTAATCCAAAGTGAAAAGAAGCTGTGGTTGTTTATAGAGTATATATAATAGTGTGTGGTCTTCATTGAGAAATAGTCTACGGTTCACTATTTTACAAATAAAATGAAGTAGTATCACTTACAGTTGATATTTCCTTTTTTAAGTGTAATCTTAATATATCAATATATTCTTTCTGGATCTTTTCATTTTAATGTGCCTTCTGTACTAACATATCTTGTGCTCTCCTAAGAAAATTCAGCAGACACCACACTAACATTTTGTGATCACTAATACTTGAAGGTGTCCCATTTACAGCCACTTGTTATGATGTATGTCAAACCACACTACAGGATTGAATTGATTGTTTGCTTTGCAAATTTTAAGTACTGTTTTCAAAGCTGTGTTTATGATAATTTGTTACCTTAGCTACATGACATCAATCTCTGATCTCTGAAGACAGAACGGGATCTGCGATGTCCAGTGTTTAAGAGCACAGAAAGCAGATGAGCAGGGACAACAACAATAATAACACTTTTCTATTTCCAAGCAGTTTAAAAGAAACTCAAAGCCCATGATTTGATATACAGGCTGTGATTTGTTTCAAAGAGCCAACAGGAGAGTGACAGTAATGGAACAATACTTTCAAAGATGAAAGCTGTCATGCAAACACTGTTGATAATCAAAGCACTCCTTACATCTGCGTCATTTTTGTCATCATGGCTGAGAAGTTCTTTCCTTCTGTTTTTATAATTATTCATGTGTTCTGTTCGTTATGGGAATTATGAATATAGGAAGAAAATGAATGTGATACCTACCATAAATGTGTTTGAGAGAACTGGCATTTGTTACATCACAATCCTGTGGTTCTAGTTAACCTTTCCATATGCTTGTGACTTTTTACATTACTGCTCTCCTTTTAAGAATAAGCAATCCCTTTTTACTGCATTTGAGGGATCTCTTCACCTCATGCACTCACTCAAGTATTTCACAGGGATGTACTTCTATATTGTAGAAGGATTCTCTGCAATGGCTACTTGGACAGTTACAGAATTGAATGTGATGGCAGCCTTGATTCAGTATTTCTATCTTAAATTTCTTTTTTAAGAAATGAAAGAATTGCTGCAGCATACATAAGCCTATTAGTTACATAGGTTATATAGTATTCTAAGGGATTAGAATACTGTGTTCTTTAAATCCTTCATACCAAAGAAACAGGCTATGTTGCAAGGATTAGTGTCAGCAGCTCAACTTTTCTCATTATCTGGGTGAAGAAGGAACTAATCTTTACTGATATTCTTCCGGATAAAGATGATGTCCGGGTGTTTGAGATGTGGATATCATCTCCTGGTCTCTTGAAAACATTTGATAAGACAGTGAAGGTGAACCCTATGAGTGAGCAAGTGAAATAATCATGTGAAAACTGTGGAAAAAGGCTACAGATTTAGAAAGAATGAAAGGAGCACATCTATGTTCATGTATAATACAGAATATCCTGTATAAACATATGCTATATCAGCATTTGTATTGTGCTCTAGGGAAACAACTAATTCCATCATATGTTACAACATTTCAGAAATAATAGAAATGAAGTTAGGAATAAAGAAGATAAGGAATTCTTACCTGTAAATGCAGTTTTTCAATTTCTTGGGGTCTTTTGTGATCATAATGATATTAGTAGTGCAATATGACTTTCTTTACAGCTGAAACCCTGTTAGCTACTGTACTTACATTGTTATGTACATGTGATCACTTATTTCATACAAATCTTTCACAGCAAAGTTATAACACACAACATTAGGTAGACCTGAAAAAGTAGAGAAATATTTGTATACGTTTATTTCCATGTTGCTCTTGAACATTCTGCAATCATATTATTTGTTTCTGTATGCAATGAGTTGAGAGAGGTTTTTGCTTGGCATATGCTATTGACAGCTTGACTGTTGCTCAGAATGAAAAGATTCTAAGAAATATTGCAATGCACTGTATATCCTGTTTTATATTTTAAGGGCACAAAGGAAAAGCTGTAACAGTGCATAAGTGCTGCTGAGCAAGATGACTTATCAGTGTGTATCAAATTTTCTAACCTCAATAGGTCTCACCTCTCGGAGAGTAATAAGTGCTGTTCAGACTGCTGAAAAGTTGCACGCATTCATTTCTTACTTTCCAGAGATGTTAATGTGAAAGACTTGTAAAGGCTGAAGATGGACTGTCCCTGACATACAGTAAGCATGTGTCTCCTGTTTCATCTAATATATGGTAGAATCTAACAGCTGTAGAAAATCAAACTCAAATCTAATTTTAGCAAATGTCTCATTGCAATACGACACGCAAACCACTATGGTATTTAGGTTTGCAGATTCGATTTAACCTGTGTAGAAGCTTTAATTGTAGTTAAGTCTAGCAGCTTTGCTATTGTGGGGGTTTATGTACTGTATCTTTGTTTCTAAAAAAGGTCCTTTTCTAAGGTACTGTACTGTATATAGCTGTGCTTAACTTACAGATTCTTCTCATTCAGAAAGGCCACACAAGTTTTCAAGAAGGGTGCAATAAGTCAAGCATTACGGCTAAAGATACAGCAAAAATAAGTCGGGAGTGAAGGGTAAGTGAGATGGTTTCTGAGTGTAAAAGCAAAATTACTTGTTCTGAGAACTGTGCAGAAAAACATATCAGGGAAGGCTAGTTTAATTATTAACACCAGAAATAACAGGGAAAATATCCAAAGTCCAAATGGTTCTGTATTATTTTTTTATTTGTCATTAAATAACCCCCTACCTTAGTCTTCCTTGTTACATTTTTACAGGGCATTTGTTTGTTCTTAACCCTGTGAATATGAGCAGTGCTTGATAATCGGAAGCAAAGGCCGGAGATTACCGATTTAACCTCCGTAAATACTAGGGGATAGCTGATGATTTCATGGGTGGCCTTCCCTGATCATCCAAAGATTACAGCAGCAGTAACAGCAGGCAGTGCTCTTTGGAGGAAGGCAAGTAGACCTGTCTTGTGTGAAAGAGGGAACCCATTTTCTATAAAACTCTGGGAAATCTAAATGTCAATTGAACTAGGAATGTAACCAGTATTACCAAATGCCAAGAGTTGGGCACCAGAGGCCAAAGATTAGTTTCCCCACTTGTGATGGTATCCAACATAATTATGCTACACGGAAATGCAACTACAACTGAAATAATTAAAATAAGCAATTTTATTTTTTAGCTGGACTATTCAAATTTGTGTATGTGGGTGTGAGATGTTTTTTTATTCCTTAACATTTGAAAACAACTAGTAGCCAAGCTGCTGTCGCCAGAAATGTAAATGATGATAAACAGCATAATAACAGGGTTGACAAATACTGCCAAGCATATGGTAGATAGCTGTGGCTGTTATATCTCAGTTGCACCAAGCATATGTCCCCAGATCCTATGAAAATATCATTTAATGTTCTCTGGAAGGTGTAGAAAAGTTGGAATGGTATTTTACTTATGGAAGAAGTCAGCACTGGACATATGTTGGTAAACTGAAAAGTTTAGAGCTTTAACAGAATGAACAATTTTCGGTTCAGGGGAAAAAAAACTGTATTATTTTCCTTTTTAACATAATTCACAGCACTTCAGAAATCAGAGAAAAAAATAATCAATATTTCAGGGCTTAGAATAAGTATTTTAAATAACATCTTAGTTTAATAGTCTCCAGCTTTCATTTTCAATTCAGAGTTAGCACCAGCATATAGTTCCACTAGCTGAACACAGTGTTGCTATGGAAACTAGCACTCTGTCCACCAGAATGTGAACTAGGGCAGGGGAGATGGAAGGCAAAGACAAACGTACTGAACATCTTTCATTGTTTAAATAAAGACTGGTTTCCATCCTTTTCTGAGTACTGCCATCTGCAAATCAAGTTAGTAGAGTGACACCATGAGATCCACCTCCACTGCACACACTTCTGTGCGAAATACCTGTAAGTGAGTAGTTCTTACCTGACGTCTCTATTGTGATTTTAAGTACAGTTAAAATACTGTAACTTGTTATGAGAAAAATAATCCTGTGCTTTTTAAATCAGATCCCAAACACATTTGAAGGTTATAAATATATTCTTTTTTTTTTCATTTTTGCATTTCAGAATGTGAAGTAATCAAGATAATTTTAATTAACTAGCAAAGGCGGCTTTGATTTTTAAAATATTCATTTAAAAACTTAGAAGCCCGTTTTTTTTGTCACAAGATTATGGATGTGATGACTTTGCAAGTTACATTATTATTCACGGAGCTGGGACAGCTCAGAAGCAGGTGCTTGTTTGTGATTTGGTCTTCTATAGTGATTGCTGAAAGGTACTGTATCAACACAGTACTGGTGAAAACAGTCTGTAGATTGCAAGGCTGCCAAATTGTAAGATCTTCAGGTCCAGCTTAAATAATTGAGTTTCCTGGAGGTGCTGGTAGGCAGTCAGAGATGATGTGATCCTGATGTTCTCTGTAAACTAGTTGAGCCACAGGGGGGCAAGAGTGGAGAAACAGAGGTTGTTGGAGGGGAATAAGCATGGGTTAAGGTGCAACCAGCCAGTCAACAGAAATTGAATGAAGAGGATGAAAAGAGGGGTGGGTGTGTGAGAGATTAGAGACTGGAGACAGGAGGGAGTGGAGTGATATAGAAAATATTAAGCAATGCCATGAATTTCTGACGTGAATGCAAACAGGAAAAAGCAGCCAGTGAAGAGTCTACACACGGCGCACGTGAAGCAAAGAAATATGATGTGAGAAGTAGGGTTTTGGATGCATTGAAGAGGACTGTGTGCAGATGCAGGGAGCCGCAGCAGTCTGGGCTGGGAAACAAATTGCTCCTATCAGAGTAGCTGAGGAGAACAGGTCAGGAAAGAGCAGGGTCTGTAGATATTCATTAGAAAGAAAAGGCAAGAGCATGCCAGGGAAGAGAGAAGGATTGAGAGACGTTCTTCTTCTGGTGTCCTCTGCAAAAGTAGAGGAGGAGCAATGAGAGATTGTTAAAGACACAATGGGAATGAAGAGAGAGAGATTGCTGGAAAAGAAGGAGGGGAAAGCAATGTAGTCTAAGCTGGATATAGTAAAGGAGATGGTGGTGAGATGTGGTACAGTATGAAGATGTTCTAGGAAGGGAATGAGGAACAATAAACATGACTTATTGCATAATTGTAATGGAGGCCAAAATGCAAAAAGGTTTTTTTCTGTGACTGTGAAAGAACAGTAAAGGAAGGAGAAAAATTAATGTCACATTAATTTTTCATTCAGGTATATACCAAGGAATACGTTAACAACACACCACAGGCTGGGCAAGAGCAAAGCTGTGTATTAAATAGTTTTAACATAAAAGAGGCAGAAGTGTCACAGGAATTAGAAACATTTAAGACAGACAAATCTCTAGTTTCTGATATTATTCTACCAATTGTACTAAAGGAAACAAGATCTCACTTTTATACAAATAGGAGCCATAAATAGGACTGTATCAAGTAATGTAATATAATAATGTTTCTTTATTAGCCCTATACAATTTCTTGCATTAGGAATTTGTCTTTTTGCATACCCCAGCTTTTCTCCATGGAGACACAGACACAGAGACAAGCTTGGGGTCAGAGCACAGGGTCAGCCATTGTATGGCACCCCTGGAGCAGTTGGGGTTAAGGGCCTTGCTCAGGGGCCCAACAGAGTAGGATTCCTCTGCCAGCCACAGGATTTGAACCGGCAACCTTCCAGTCACAGACACAGATCCTGAGCCACAGAGCCACCACTCCACCCTTCTTTTTTTTGTAGATGGGAGATTTTTTAAAGTAATAGACCAATGACTTTTATTACTATAAACGTACATTTTTAAACAATGATCAGAACAAAAGAAAAAAGATATAAAAAATAAAATATGTTCAACATGAATTTGAAAAAATGGGTCTTGTTTAACTAACCTATTAGAGTTCTATGAACATGCAGCAGCAGTGATAGATACAGAGCGTATTTCTTGAAGGAGCCGATAAAGTCATGTCATGTCATTTGCCAAACCATTTTATACCATATGGTGTCATGGGAAAAGTCAGAGTCTACCCGGCAAGCAACAAAGCAGGGTGCACCCTAGATGGGGCGCCAGCCCATCGCAGGGCCAGTGCAAGCCAATTATACATGTGGACAATTTGGAGGCCACGGTAAAGGACAAGGGGGGAAATTTGGGCCAGACACCAGGATAACTCCCTACTCGTATTGAGAAATACCCAGGGGTCTTTAATGACCACTGAGAGTCAGGACCTCAATTTAACATCTCATCCGAAAGATGGCACCCACTACAGTATAGTGTCCCTTCCACTATACCGGGGCATTAGGACCCACACAGACCGCAGGATGGGCGCCCCCTGCTGGTCCCACTAACACCACTTCCAGCAGCAACCATAGCTTCCCAGGAGGTCTATCCCATCCAGGTACTGACCAGGCTTACACCTGTTGAGCTTCAGTGGGTAGCCAGTTGAGAGCTGCAGGGTGATATAGCTACTGGCAAGCAGTTGATAAAGTTCCTCATAAAAATAATTGCAGGTATTAAATGCATGTCCTTAGATCACAATCTTGTTAATCATTAGAAATAAGAGTGCAGATCAGGGTGAATGTGCAATTTGGGTGGTGTAAAAAACAGAGCAACCCTGGTATCTGTATTAGGGCCACTGCTCTTAATTTATATCTGTGATTTTGATTCTGAAACAGTTAGCAGAGTAAAGTTTGTTCACAAAGAACACCAAAATAGAATGATTAATAAACACTGTAGAAACTGCAGAAGAAGTTCAAAAAGACAAAATTCAAGATTGGGAACAATGCAAATGCATTAAATGTAGGCAAGTGCTGAGTTTTCTGTGCAGGCAATAGAAAGGTAATTTATAAAAAGATTTTGGAAAACATTGAACTTGGACAAGTTCCCGATATGAAAAAAGATAAAAAGACGATATAAAAAGAATCTGTGTTGACACATTTATTACAACTTCTTGACAACGTGGAAAAGCAATAAAAAAGAAAACAGACCATATAGGCTACATCTAAAAAAGAAATGTTATGCAAAAATGCTAAAATGTTCTAGTAAGGCTTCTTTCAGAACATGGTGTGCAATTTTGGTCACACAATTACAAAAATATATATCTTTGCTTTGGAATCAATGCAGTAAAGATAAACGACATACATTACTGTATATGCTTGATGACATTTTACAATTAGATAAAATAACTGCTGCTAAGTTTGACAGTAAAAAATTACACTTGCACAAAAAATGTAACTTTCTATCTATTGTAACTTTGGTCAGCTTACTCGTGATAAAAAAATGATAAAAAACAACAAATTGATTAATAAATAAATCTTGAACTCTGGGTAAATGTCATTGTATGTTTCCAAGAAATGATTATGCTGCTTTTACTTTTAATGAAAATGGAAAGTTAAAGGAATAGATAAGGTAATAATTTAATGCTTATAACTTAAGTCTAACACATTTTATATAATGTTATATAAAAAATCAAACAAAATGCTTGTATATCCGTGTTATGTTTTCACCCAAGATTGATCTGAAATCAATTCAGGTGTGAAATTAATGTTCAGACTTTAAATTGAAAATTCCAAGTTTCATCTCTTTGGCAATACTTCATGCAACAAAGCAAAAAGGAAATTCTACTATAGTTTTGAAAAATACTTAGACAAAGTATACACCTTAAAAAGTATTACTGCATGCTGTGCTTGTCACAACATTGCATTTTATATATTAAATAAATGTTTAACATTCTCTCAAAATTCTTACCTCGTTAAAAACATGAAGTGTTTCTTATCTGTTGAGAAGTTTGGAATTTTACAGTTCAGATTATCTGGTGTCTGTTGTAGGGTAAAAATCTTGCTCAACCTGAAGAAACGCATGAATCTGAAACTCTCATAAAAAAAGGAAGTGTTAATTATGTACTACAATGTAATGGAAGAACCCGTGGCAGGTAGATCATTTACAAGTGACAGAGTCAATTATAAAAGTGTGATCTCTTGATGAACCAGTCATTTTATAACTGATTATAAAAGAACTACTCTATTAGATACATCTAAAGGTTATTGCAGAATGCTTGAATCCAAAGCAATTCTATTCAAACTAATTACAAATGAAAATGGGATATGTTCACTGTTATACAGTTCGATTAAGGTACCATTTTAAGCAAACCAGGTGGTATTTATAGATTGTATAAATAGTAAAAGAAATCGAAGAGTTTGATTTTTCCCTTCTTCTTAAGCGTCATCGCTACAATGTTTTTTTAATTCAAGAACTTTAAATTATGTTTTGAATTTTAAAAATTGTATGTAAAAACGTTTTTTTTTGTGTGGTCAATACATGAGAGATCAGGATACTCTTCTGCCCACAGAAGTCAATGGATATTTGTCGAATAATCCTCAAGCCGAATTTGCAGTTTCCCCAAAACTGAGGGAGACTACACATTTGACAAGTACTTTGCTCAATCCATTTTTCCTTCAGTCTTAAGAAACTTTCCAGTCCCTGCTGAGGAGAAACAACCCCATCACCCCACTGTGGTGTTGCCACCACCATGCTTGACTGTATGGTATGGGACATTGGGAGACAGTGGAAATTGGACATAGTGAGATGTACTGTGTTGAGTCTATGCCAAACATGACATTTCCCATCTAGACCACAATGTACAAATTTGGTCTTATCTAACTGCTTTTTGCAACATTATTGTAGGATTGCCCTGGTGCTTTGTTGCAAACTCCGTGTGAGATCTGAAATGACTTGTCCGCTCTACAATACAGGCCAGGTTTGACTGATGCACATTTCCTCCCACCTTAGCCATTAAACTCTGTAGCTCTTTTTATAGTTGTCGTTAGCCTCACAGAGGCCTCCCACAACAGTTTACTCCTTCCCTGGTGCTCAGTTTGCAGCACAGTAGAGTGTGCTAATAGGGATATTTTGTGAGATTTTTATACTCTCCTGATCTGTACTTTTCAATTACTTTATCCCTGACTTGCAGGGAACCTCACGGAGAAAAGTGTTAAGGGTTTATTCTGAGCTAATTCTCAACTATTTGTGTGGCTCATTAAGGTCATTTTGTGCATCTAAATTAATGGAGGTTTGCCACAGAAAGGGGTCTGAATAATTCTATAATCATGATTTACTTCTTTCTTTCTGTTTTCTGCTTTATGTAATGTGTGGAGTAGGTTGTGTATACTGCATAACAAAGTGCCATGACTGCAAGCTTTGAAATAACATTTGAGAACTGTATAAGGGACTGAATACTTTCTCAAGGCCCATGTAGGTAGACTCCTACAAATTAACATTGAGACCTTAAGAAGAAACATGGTTTCAACTAAATTGTTCATCTGTATGGTCAAACCCAGTCTTCATGCTGCTGCGCTACAGTATGTCTTGAAATATGAAATACTGTATGAAATCCATTTCCACCTTTCCTTGAAAGCAAGATGTGGAAGCTAACAGCCTATTGCATGTAGCATGCAACACAGGAATGAAGCAGCTCTGGAAAACATTCCTGCCTTAAAGTGACAGTGACAGTCAGCTGGGGAGGGCCAAAAATTGCATAACGTAAAAATACAGTACAGTACCTTGGCAAAATATTTCAGACAGCACCATCTGTACATTTTAATACAGCATTGAAATGTTATGATATTTTTTGTTGTTTTTGAAAGTGGGTTGAATATATTTGATGGTGCAGTGGTTAGTATTGTTGCCTTGCAGTGCTGGGGCCTGGGTTCAGTTCTTGGGGTGCTAGCTGAGTTAAAGTTGGTGCCCTGGTTTCCTCCTGCAGTCCAAAAAGCATGCTGGGAGGGAAACTTCTAGGTGAAATTGGCCCTGGAAACATTGGTACTGGTTTGAGAGTGTGTACCCTGCAATGGACTGGTGTCCAGTCCAAGGTGTAAATTAGCTAAAATGGTTAAAAGATGGGTGAATGATTAAAAAAAAAATCTTTTTTTCAGCATGGAATAAACCTATTACTTGTTCCTTTAAGTCTTAACATAGCTCACGATGGAGACAGGACAAACAGGGAATACAGTATACAGGTTCCCTCTTTGTTCTTTCTTTTTAAATTGAATTAAAATAAACTTTGTGCTTCCCTCTGAAAACCCAAAGGAGCTCCTTCTTTGGTAATAAACTTATCTAGTTATTAACAGTTATCTGGCACTGTAATTATATCATAGGTTAATGGGAAAAAGAGATAAAGTTATCTTGCAGCGCTAATATGGCAAAGGTGTAACCATGTTACACAACATAACATTATGGCAAGAAACATCAACCAATGAGCTAAGGATCATTCCAAAATACATAGTGTATATGCAAAACTCAAAGGACTTTCACTCTACCATAAGCTGACAGCAAGCAGAACAGCAACATGGTAAGCTTTTTGGTCATCTATTGAGTGTACTGGAATCTATTGATAAAGAACAATGAAAAAATACCTATTGTTATTTTAATAATATACTACAGAAAAAAGACAATTTTACCTTTGTTTAATAAACAAAATGAAATATGCATATCTGTCTTTAACTTATTGTTACTGAGCATTTTAATTATTTCAATAGTAACACTTCTCTTATGTAACTTTCCTCTTATTAAATATACTGGTGGGAAGTGTGTTTATGATAGGATAAATACAATAACAGCAACAGCAGTTTACACACTTGCATGTTCTTTCAGACAGACTTTAGCATAGTTTGAGTCAACATGTCTTTAAATCTGAAATATTTTCCTAATCCTTCCCCAAAACAATGATTCAGTAGCACTGAAAGACCATTGTACTATATGATGTTGCTTCACATATATACTGTATTTACGTTTATTAATGAGGCATACCTGACTTGAGTTACGCTGCTTTTTGTATCAGAAAGGAACTTCAAAGATACTTTGAAGAGCAACCGATATTAGAAATGCAAGGTCTTTGAATAATTTAAGGCTTAAGAGCTTTTCAAATTAAATGAAAAAGAAGATTTAGTGTATCAAGTGAAGTACATTTCTTGATAAGGAAAGAAAAATGGGTATGGAGAAAATATAGTTTTTAAGAAATAAATGCAATTTCCCTAGAAAAGCAAAAAAATTAAGACAACTGCATATGGTTGATAATTTGAGAATTTGGACCTGTGATTTAAGGAACAGCTTACTATTAGATGAGTACCCTGGAGACTGGCTCTGTCATACAGTGAACTTGCAACAACAAGGGGCACCGCTACTGCACCTTATCCCATTCTCTTGGAAGAAACTGTGAATCGTTCACTATATTGCGGACCTGAATAGACTGCAAAGAGAAAGAACTGATGAAGGGGGTTTGAAGCTGAAGAAATGTTTCCTTGCAGATTCTTGAAACCAGAAGTGAAGCGTGCAAGAAGTAGTCAAAAACAATGCTATACCTTTCAGAGTTTGGAGAAGATTCTGAAAAAAATAAACTATTAAACTATGTGTTCATGATTTTCTGTAAATACCCAGGAAGATCTGATTAACATTTTACTTTTTTCATAGAGTGTTTTCTATTTTTTAGATAGAGTGTCATATTTCAACTAAAAAATAGAACTTCTCTTCCCTACATTTTACTATACATTTTCCATCAATTTGATATGTGTTTAAAATACTTGATCAAGGCTGCGGTTTTCATAGATTGTCTTCATGCATATACAGTACAGTATATAAATAATTTAATTTTATCTCTACACAGAGATGAAGACTATATATTTAAATGTAGTAATTGGGAAACATATGTAAACAAGTAAGGTTTGTACATTTATTTTCCAGAAAATGAAGAAAAAATTTTCAGGCTTGGAAGTTACACTGATTGTGCTGTTTCTGCTGGTCACAGTTGTGGCTCTTGCTCTTGTTATTCTTCTGGCCACTGGTGAACCAGCACTTATTAAGAACGGTAAGAAACAATAAGGTTTTCCTTGCCCAGTTTTACAGCTTTTCGATAAATTGTTTGAAATGGAAGAACTTCTGTATAAGAATGATTTTAGGAATAAAGACTTTGATTTTTCTTTAGGTAATGACAGCCTTTTTTTGGCTTATGTGTGGCGGAATTATAATTAAGCATTAAATAGCATTTATTAGGTTTATTCCATGCTGAAAAAAAAGAAGAAAGAGAACACAACATTTCGGCCGTGGAGCCTTCTTCAGGTGTCACCTTCTTCTTTTTTCAGCATGGAATAAACCTAATTTAGATATTTAGGTGCCAAAATTAGATTCATGTTTTTGCAAACTGGTATGTTATTAATCCTAAATGAGGTGCACCATTAAAGAGCCTTCCAGATTTCCCTTGACCTGAAACTAAACTTAAACATCTTTCATTAAATATATAGCGATTTATTTATTTAAATATTTATTTATTTGGATCATTTGTTTTTGCAGAAACTAACAACACACAACTGAACTTCACCCCAGAGTGTCCCAGTATTGCGCTATCAGAACGGATTGACTGTTTTTCGGATGGAGGAGTTTCAAAGGTTCGTTCTACATCTCCTGCTGGAGAAAATAAATTGCTGAGATATGCAGATATGTTTGCATTCTGCAAAAACAATTGGAAAATCCATTTAAGACAGTTTTCCCATTTTGGATCTTTGACATGTAGTTTGGTTTAAATTTGAATTTAATAGTCCTGTTTGCATCCTGTGTTTCTGGGGAAAACTCTATGTTGCCACAATGTTTATCCAGATTAAGCAGCTCTCTAAAAATGGTTAGCTGATTTTGTAGGGCAGAAGGTTCTTCCCTTAATGAAGCTTGAATTTGATGGGGAATCGTCTGAGGATATCAAATACTGTGTTGAAAATGCTGTCATGATATTGAATTTCGTAACCATATTCTCTTCTTTGGTTCTTGGATGTTGGCAGGATAAGTGTTCTGCACGTGGATGCTGTTGGCAGCCCTTGAATGAAACGTATGTGCCTTGGTGTTTCTTCCCCACAAATCATGGCTATGAAGTTGTGGATGGTCAGACTCCTGATCAGAAAGGTGAATCCTTTTAGGCTACGTAGTATCTGATTATGTTGCATAGACTCATACATGTCAAACCACTGTCAAAAAGGTAGAGTAATAGTGTATGGCACCTAGCTTCCTTGTGGAATGGACAATTTAAAGCCAGTCAGACTACTTACAGTACTACACTTTTGATAGACAGGGGGAACCCTATCAATCATAAACCAATGCCAGCATGAGATACCACACAAATTACTCACACATAGAAGCCCATGGCAGGAACCTCCGGAGCTGTGCGCAGGGTTATCAAGTTTCCGTTGACCAATAAACGGAAGTCAATTTGAAAACATGCAAAACCGGGATTACAGCAATTCCAGATCTTGAAAAAACAACAAACAACGCCAGCATATACTAACTGTGGGTTCGAAACATTAAGAAGTGATTCCAACAGAAACAGTTCTGTGGAATGCAAGCAGAATGTGCAACCCTGGAACTGAAGCAGGGATGGTTTCTACTAATTCACCATGCTGTCCCTTGATATGCTCTAGTTCTATTGAGCACTCTGAGCTCCCAGGGGACTTAGGATCCTACATGAGACCAGATGACTAACATCCCATAAAGGGGAAAGCATCCAGCTCTCAGAAGGATTGACTGGAGTGGGATGGCAGGGTTCCCTTTTGGATTGGGTTTCCTTGCTCATCCAAGGACACCCAAGTGCATGTTGTAAATTGCAACTTTTGTCTTTTTAAGGATTCACAGTGAAACTCAAGAGACAACCTGCCCCATCACTTTTTGGAAATGATATAGAGAATGCCAATTTCTTTGCAGAGATGCAGACACAGAACCGCTTTCGATTTAAGGTTTGTGCATGTTACATTGAAGAGTCCTTTTGCTCGGGTTCGGATATGGCCGTAGCTGTTGGTTTGATTTTCAATTAGTTTTGATTGTGTTTGAAATGGGCAGGATATTAACTTCATTGCGATTTAGGTTTTTAAAGTAATGGGATATGTCTCCAAGGAATTAAATAAAAGATAAAACTGCATTTTTAACTGGATATTTTCCAGTTAGACAAAACGAGACTTCCCAACTATTACCTGGCTCCTGTGTGATTTTTTTAAACATTTCATGTTTTTAAAATTTTTCTTGTGAGTTTTACATTTAGTATTTACATTGCTATTATAGATAACTGACTCCAACAAGGAAAGATTTGAAGTTCCACACGAGCATGTAAAACAATTTAATGGTCCACCAGCCTCCAACCCCAATTATGAGCTGGAGCTCGTGAATAACCCCTTTGGATTTAAACTTTTAAGAGCGTCTTCCAGAAAAGTTCTGTAAGTAAGAGCGAATGTCTCTCTCCTCTTTGTATTTTCTCCTTTCTTATGTGTCTTGGTGGATTTGTTTGATTGGTTGGCTGGGCTTAAGTAAAAGGCTGACATTTGTCTGTAAATATTGCTCTTATTGCTGTACAAAGGGACTCCCAAGAGGACCTGATTCTTCCTTTGAGAATTGATCTTGAAGAAATGGCATCCATCAGCACTGCAAAGAAATATAATTGAACTAGCTAGAGAGGAAAAATAAAACAAATGGCTTCTCGGATGAGAGTGGTAGTCTTGTGAGTAGTTAAGAGTTAGAGGATCAAAGTGTTATACTGTATAACACTTTATATTGTTACTTCGAAACATTAATAATCGATGACCAAGAGTTTCTATTGTGCCTGTTTGCTGTGCCTTTGAGAAAAGTTACAGTAAATGCCAAATACCCTGACATTCTTGAGAAATGAGTTGTTCACTAATGAGCTGACCTGTCATGGTCAGGTAATATTAGAAATTATTATGATTCTGCTGGGTTACAAAAATAAAGAGATAAAACTTGTTACTTCATTTAAGAATGTACAGTACATTTTATACACTTTATTAAGTAACACTAATACAGAATCGAAAGATTTATTTTGCTTTGACAAGAAAAATGAGCAGGGAAAATGCATATACTGTGTGACCAGCAATAGGTCAGTCATTGTATTAGCACTGGGAGATCCAGAAGTTGGCAGTGGGTTTCTACTCTGACCAGCATGTACAGTATATGGATAACTCAGTAGAGGCGATCAAGAAATCAAACTCTGGAGTCATTTGAAAGAGAATTTGACACTACAAGAGCTCTCTGTAGTTTTGTCTGGACTAATACCAAAAATCAACCAGGACCTGATGGATTGTTTTGCAAACATGTCATAACATATGTGAATACATTAAAATCACAAAAATGGCAGGTACTGTATTTAAAACTGAAACAATGAGATTTGGTAAGGACTTGTGCCATTAATACAAACAAAGCAACACTGGTAGAGATGTGCAATTGAAGACAGGCATCTAAAGGACTAGAGAATTTCAAGGGCTACAAAATAACTGTGTCAATTTGTAGGTTCATAGACTGTTGTTTCCAACAATAAAATGTTGTCAAGTAGGTAGTAGGCTGGTTGAAATAAGAATGCCTTCAAATTAACACTGATAATTTTATACTGAATCCTAAAATACACTCCTATACAATAATGATATATATTTTCCATATCCATGTCTATCAATTTCAACAAGTGGTGTAAATACCAATAGGGTTATATTATCAGAGGAAGCAAAAATGCTCATGAGAATGCACTCTCACACACGCTAGTTAAAACACAATAAAACATTTATTACTGCAGTCCCCCCTGCTCAACGGCTTGGATTAAAGATAATTTAAGAGTTGTAGTCTATAGTGTAACTGAGTTCAAAGCCCACGTTATCAAACAAATATGAGATTTATTTTAAAAATATTACACTCTTAACGATAACAATTCAACCATCCTATTACCTGATAAGTGCTAATGCATTTATAGAAAACTAACATTTTGTAATAGGTCACAAGGTTTTACAGATAATTTACTGCACATTAAATAGTTATCTTTATGACATTTCATGTATTTGGAATGTAATTATCAAATGATCTTGTACTTTGATGCTGCATGCTTCAAAGCAAAGATGATGCATGCCTGTGTTCAGACTTCAATCAGATGTTTTAAGCAAGTAATTTACTTAGATGTTCTAGGACTGAGTGTAAAAAATTAAATAGCCCACATTTATTGGATAGGTTCCAAATTGTCCCCTTTTTCAGTAATGTATGTTATTTGTCTGCTAAAAGTGTTGGCCAAATACAAAAAATATATATGTATTGTTACAAATGGGGGGTTACGAAAATGGCAATAATCAGTAACTGACAGAGCGGTTTAATCAATAAGTGAAATAAATATTCATAACCCAACTTGTAAGTGAATTCTCAATAATATACCCAAGCAGTTGGTATAATTATAGGCATGTGAATTCTTTGTTCTCTGGCATAGCCTTGATGAAAAAAGTAATAAACCAGGCACACTTGATTAAACAAATATTTATTAATGACAATACAAACTACACTACATACAACAAAACATACAACACACAAATTACTATATTAATCAGAGGCCTAACATCTTAATCACCCAGAAAACCAGGACTTCTACTAAGTATTAAACTCTTTATGCCTACAGAGGCCAAATAAGAGATAAGCTGCCTTTCTAAGTACAGTAAATGCAATACAACCTGCAGTTAAATCTCTCTGTCTGCACCCCGGATGCCACAAAATAAATGCAAGCCTATCTCCCTATTATAAAAATGCACTCTAAGCAGGAAAGACATCTTTAACTGAAGTATCTTTTACCCAGGAAACCCAAGTTTCCTAAAAACACAGAATAGCAAGGTCTCGCTAGCAAGGTTCAAATACTTAGCTCCAGTCAGGTTTTGTTCTTTTTTTTCTTGTTGTTTTGTCATGTGGTGGTATTGTGCTCTTATAAGGTGTGTTTCTGTACTGCTCATTGACAACCATTAACCCATGACTTAATTACCTAGGTAATTAACAAGGTAATCAAGGTACCAAGGTAAACCTTGTATTTGATGGGGGAACCCCCACATCTCAGCAAACATCCCTTTATTTGGATTAAAACTCTAAGAGATCCTTCCTAGTCACATAAAGCTGGAACAGTATAAACATAATATTTTTAATAGGAAATATTTGCAAACCTTTGGACTTTTCTGCAACCCCATTATTGTGTTTGCCAGGCTCTGTTTTATAAACAATAAAGCCAGTTTACACAGACGTGAGGTACAAGCTTGAAAAAACACTCTTTGCAATGTTAATATTCTTACTGTTTCTTTTCAATTAATATTAAAACTTCACATGGACAGAAAAGTGTTTTCTCCATCAGAAGTGTATAGGAATATGTATGGACAAAGATAAAGTCTCCTGCTACCGGTCTGTTCTACTCATCTCAGATACCTCAACTGGCTTCTCTTCACAGGTTTGATACAACAATTGGTCCTGTTGTGTTTGCTGATCAGTATTTACAGTTGTCTGCACGACTGCCCTCTCATACTATTTATGGTCTGGGAGAGCACATTCACCAGCATTTTCTTCATGATACTAACTGGAGAACATGGCCCATTTTTACAAGGGATGCCTTTCCCAATGGGGTAATATTCAGTTTCTTCTTTATTGATACAGTTGTGCTCTGTGTCTCACTTAATTTCCCAAATGAGACAGACAGAACACCTTGTCCCAGTGTTGCAAACAACTCAAACATACAATTCAATGTTACACTAACATTAGATACCATATATGCAAAGATGTACTGTAAGTCTCCTCCAACAGTTTAAACAACACACTCATGCATTAACATTAATTTGCACTACTGTATATCTACAGTGTTGGCTTGTTGAATGGAAAAAAAAGTGTTAAAAAAATTGTCCCTCCCCTTAACAATAAGTTGACAGTCAATGTTAAAAATCTAGCCCCTTAATTCAGATATGAGAGAAAGCCAAAATCTTATTGAACATGAAAGCATCAAAAGTGTATTCATACCATAGCTCTATCATGTTTTGCTATCCAAATTAAAAATAAAAATAAAAGATCTGACCTAGCAGAGGTTTCAGTAGTTCAGCCAAAACCTAATGTGACAACGAAGTGGAATGTATTGAAAGTTTGAAAATTTGTGAAGATGAGACTGAAAGAACCCAGCCCCGCCTCCCCTCCACGAGGAATGAGCAAGGGAGCTGCTGCAAGGGTGAATCTGGGGTGAAAACAGGGATATGAGAAAGAGGCTCAAAGGAGGTGCAAGGCAGCGAGATATTTATGTGTGGGAGCGTGGAAGTTGCCAAGATTAGGAATTTGATCTCCACCCACATTTCTTTTAAAAACACGTCCTAAAGTTCTAAAACATTTGAAGCAAATGCATTACTAGTTCTACCGTCTGTTATACATCATTCAAGTGATTATGTGTCATTCATTTTTCAATTCTTTGAAATTATGTCTTGTTGTAGTATTAGCGACACCACTCAAATGACACCACATAAAGAGACAGATATGATATTAAGAACATTGCCATGAGATAATATGTGCTAATATCCACAGAAAAATGTGTTTGTGTTTAGCTAAATAATGCTAGTAATAATACATTAGTTGAAAACAGTGCAGATTTCTTTTAAACATTTTCAGTTCATCTTTATTTAATACTGCATAGTGCACACAATGCTTTAGATTGTATGTAATTTCGCAAAAGTAAAATGACAGTGTTTTAAGGTGACCTACTGTATAATTTCAGGGAACACACAACCTATATGGGCACTATACCTTTTTCTTGTGCCTGGAAGATGAAACTGGGCAGTCCTTTGGTGTTTTCCTCATGAACAGCAATGCTATGGGTAAACATTTCCAGTCTGTGTATAATATTTTTCTTGTTCAAATTCTTTTTTTAGTTCGTATCATGTACTAAACTATTTTATACCACATGTAAATTTAAGAAAATATAGAGACACTTCTAATTTTGGATTGATACTGAAGGTATAGTTTAAACTATGTATAGAGAGTAATTTACATATGAAAAATCAGTTTAAGACCAGCACTTTCCATACAGTAAATAAGATGAATTAATTCTGAGGGTTCACGTATGTCTTTTTTTGTTTTATACAGTAGCATTCCTATTGTTCCCATTATTTACCTAAATGGTTCATGGATTAATATGAGAAGTAATTGTTTGGAAGTTCATATTGCAGTGCACTTTATTAAACTCTTAGAAAATTTCAAACTTTAGAGAGTAAAATATTTTATTTGTTTTAACAGAGGTTACTCTTCAACCTGCACCAGCTGTAACCTACAGGACAATTGGAGGTGTCCTAGACTTTTATATTTTCCTTGGAGATTCTCCAGAGGAAGTTGTCCGGGAATTTTTGGAGGTGAGAAATTTGCTTTCCTTAAAATAGTCGACAAGACGTACAGTACAGTATATATTGAATCTCCATCATAATGTATCAAAGGTAGAAACCATTCATTCAGAAACTTTTTCTCGGTACCCGACAGTGGTGATTTCTAACTTTGAGTCGATGGGAAGAGGATTAAGATCGGGGACTTTGGCCAAAACTTTATTGTCCTTTCTGTGTTTTGTTCAGCTCATCGGAAGACCAGTGTTGCTGCCCTACTGGTCCCTGGGTTTCCAGCTGTCACGCTGGGATTACGGAAGCCTAGAGGAAGTTAAGGCTACAGTGGACAGAAACAGAGCGATTGGACTTCCATATGTAAGTTTCAATCAAACCCTTAATTATTTCTTGTGTTGCTTTGCCTGGATGTAAACGATGTAGAAAACTAAATAGATTTGTATGTGGGGTATGAGAGGTAGTCTGGGGTTTGTGTAATGCATAAAACCATGACACCATTTTCATTCTAATATGGCTCTCCTACAAAATTTCAGTGACAATAATCAGTTATAAATAGGGTAGCATCTGAGTGATTTGATATTTGCTACTTAAACACAGAACCCTATAAATGAAATGTCCAATCAGGTGCCAAACCTAAGAATGTCTATAGCAGAGCATTTCAGTTATTGTTATAATTTATTATTACCTCTATGCAATCTTTGTATGTCTTAAAACAGCCATCTAAAATAGCTTCTGTATGTTTTAGCTAAATATAAACTAAATACAGGTATATACCTATATTTAGGGTGATGTAGCCAGCAGCTACAGTATATCACCCCACAACTCACAGCTGACAACCCACTGAAGCCAAGCAGGTGTGAGTCTGACCTTATATACAACTAATACAATGATTGTATATACAACAAAACCATTTAAGTAACCTTCTGTATTAAGATCTCACCAGAAGAAAAAAAAAGTATCATTAAACATAGTATGTCGATATTTAAATGTGAATACCGATTAAATATGAAGGAAAACATAATTAAGCTCCCTAATAAATGACTGATTAACATTATCTGGGAACTGGCAGGAGACATTACCATCTGGTAAATAACACTGTATTGGGAAGTCAATTAATGCAGATGAGAATGTGAATGTCCTTAGAATACTAGTATCATGGTAAAAAGGGAGAAAAAATCAATGTCACAAATGTTTACATAATTAGACAACTTTTATAAAAGACGTGCATGGAATTATTAAATAAAATAATGCATTAATATTTAACATTTCATAAGTGTTCTGCTTTGTATCCATATTTTTGTAGGAGATCCAATTCACTGACATTGACTACATGGAAAACAAGAAAATCTTTACATATGACCAAGAGAAATTCCGGGATCTACCTCAGTTTGCTGCTTATTTACATCAGGCTGGACAAAAATATGTACCTATATTAGTAAGTTTTTCTATATGGAATAAGAAAAATTACCCACTGTTTATGCCATTTTTTTTACCTTCTTTTTCATTTTGTTCACCTTCAACATTTTCTTCCACCGTGTTCAATGCTGAATCTCTGAAATAAATGGCTCTAATGGAAGAAAACTAACAAAGCAGGTCAAACACCAGGACATTCTAATGCTTCTTATTTTCTTCAGGATCCAGCTGTAGCCACCAGTCCCAGAATCAGTGGACCTTACCACAGTTATGAAAATGGGAATAAAATGAATGCATGGGTTACTCTGGCTGATGGAAGAACCCCGCTTGTTGGAGAGGTAACACGTAACACAATCTACAAGTGTGGAGAGACAAAGGTTTCAGCTACCCCTAAAAAAGTAAAGGCGGTACTATCATTTATTATCCCCCTACTGCTCAGGACTTAGCTTCATTTTAAGAGTTTGATAAAATCGTGTTTACATCATGGCACTGCTCCAAAATACACTGATAGACCGATAGAAATACACTTTGTATTTGCAGTATCTGGGAACACAAAGCTTTCACTTGCAGTAAGTACAAGCTGCAAAAAAAAATACAATATTGCTTTCCTGTATGTATAGTACAATATATTGCAATTATAATATTTTTTTATAAGTTCAGCTGCCCTAGGGAATTGAAATTTTATTCAGTAAAGATAGCCTAGGAGTGAAATATTTAAAACACATTTCTGATTTTCCTTGGTACTTTACCAAGGTTTTCTTCTTTCTTACTTCTTGAGATAAAGCTTCTACCACCATGCTAGTTCTGCCCTTTTTCTTACAACTACAGCAGTACTCTTACAACACAAAGAAGAGGCAACACGTCACATAAATCTTTTTACAGTGATCATTCACAAGGTCTTATAGGAAGTTCAGATGCTGTTTTTTTTTATTTGTGAGATAAGGGGCAAAAATGTCAGTAAGGTAGCGATATAGAAATTCTATATGCAAATGTAATGACCATACAAAACAATAATCCTAAGGTTCTGTAAAACAGAACTCTTGTTATTCTGAATAAGTAATCTTGAATAATCATTACATTTAACTATTTAAGTTTGGAAACATTTTAGCACAGTGCTTAACAGTACTGTCTTGCAACACAGGGGCCCAGGGATGATAGCTGTGTGGAGTTTTCATATTCTCCCCACGTTTGTGTGGTTTTCTTCCAGGTGCTACAGTTTCCTTCCACAGGCCAATAAAAAAAACATACTGTACTGGTGGGTTAATTGGCTTCTGGGAAAATTAGAACTGCGACAGAGTGGCATCCTGTCCAGGATGTACTCTGCTTTGCTTGTCAAGATAGGCTCAGGGTCCCCTGTGACCCTGAATTGGAAGTAAATACAAAAAGCATTTGCAATGATGATTAGTTTTACATTAAATACATATAGAGAAAATTAAGACATTTATTTTAAAAGAGCTGTGTTGGTAGTCACCTGTAACAAAGCTCGCTTGATGGTAGCCAAGTGTGGGAGAAATCTGCCACATTCATGTCTGTTTTAGCCACACTAAGGCAGTGCCCACACAATTTGTTTTCAGTCCATAACTGTGGGCCTAATTAAACCTGTAGTACCTTAGAGCTGAGTAGCAGTGGAATAACCTGCCCTGGTTGAATCTGTTTCGGCTGGTCCACTTTATAACCACCGTCTTACTTACCAGCAGGCAGACCAAGGCTTCTACTCTGTGAGCTTTCCTGCTCTTGATAAACATATATGCTTAGGAGTCTCCCTGCTCCGGGGTAGTTTACTCTTAACCTTGGGAGATTTCGTGACTAACCATGTCTCACTAAGACACTAGAGACTGATTTTGCCCTGAAGCTTTTATCTGAGCGGACACGATCCGAGGTCTCATTCCAAGATGGTCTTTTGCTCAGACATCCCTGTTCTCTTCCCCTAGAACAGGCTGCCTGTAGCAATGCTTAGTCCCCTCCGGCATTGCTCCTGGATCCCACCCCTTCCAGTGTTAGATGGTATCTCAGCACCTTGCTGTCCTCCTGACAGGGAGGCTATAGTTCTAGTTCCCCATGAGCTGAGCTTTAGAGACTCCCCGCGAGCTCTAATACTCACTGACACTGCCAGTGAGGGGTCAACTCCCCTGAGTGGACGAGGACTGTTTACTCACTAAATCTTATATACAGTAGCAAGACAGGCTTCATGCATGTGACACCAGCTCCCTTGTATGCAGTTTATTAAAGCATTTCTTCATAAATCTGGAGGGACTCTAGCCTTCCTTTGGTGATTTAACCCCTTATTTTACACTCCAGCTCCCTCTGCCCTCTAAAAGCACCACAAGTCCACTTTTCCAACATAACTCAAAGTCACTTCTCATTATTTAAGAAAATAAGATCAAGAAGTATCTATGTGGTAAAACAATACATATTTTTGAAATTGAAGACTTCTGTTGTTATGAAAAAAATCATCAACTGCCATGTGTGAATCTGTGGTAAGCTGGTGTGCCATGTTACTTAATGAGCCCTCCTGTTGTTTGGATCTCACAGTCAATAAGAATAAACATTGGGACAAGACCTATATATTTTATTCCTCTGCAAAAGATAACAAGGTCTTTCATTGCAAAAGCACAGATAAAAGAAAATAGTGTTGTATGAAGGCTGCAGTATTTCAACAACAGAATCTAGCTTCACCTCAAATTATCATATAGATTAGATGGCAAAACAATCTTGCTTTGAGACATTAGGGTTTTGCTTTTTTATTGTTAGTGTTGTTATTATTGATGAATGCCCTTGACACAAAACAGGACATAGTTGTTACAAGGTATTTTACAGCTGGGATAGGGCATTTAGTGTAAGCAAAAACATTAAAAGCATACAATCAATTAACTCTTGAGTGAATGAATAATATAACACAAATTTCGACTGAAAGAGGAGCTACTATCTCATTTACTATCTCAATAACAAGTTTATTTCAACAAGACTTGTTTGAAAAAAGCAGCGCTAGAAACGTTATGAAAATATAAGAGGTGTAAAACACTTTTATGAAGACAGTAGTCACTGCAAATGGATATATGAGGATAACTACAGAACTTTGAGGAAGAGCATTATTTAGCAACGCAAAATTGACATTTACAATATGGGTAATTTTCTTCATTTTGGTTCAGACAAAAACCTTTTCCTAATTGCTCTGTAAGCAATTTGTAAAGTTTAAAGTTATAAAAATGTCATGGAATGGCATGAGTATGAAGAATAGGCAATAAATGCCCTGTTTATTCATTTCGAAATTTTAAGTGGAAACTATTACTCTTTAAAAGGAGTTAAAAAAGCTTTTACCATCCTATTCTGGTAGAAGGATCCAGTTCATCAAAGGTGGTGTCTTTTAGATTTCAATCCATATTATTAGCCTTTCAAACTCTCAGATAACACCATTCTGTTACAGGACTTTTTACTATGCACTGGGATTCTGGAAAACTATAGATTTCTAAAGTGAAATTTCCTATATCAGCTAACAAATAGACCTTTCTATTCTGTCATGCATGAAAGCTTTGATCGTGGACAATAGGTCAAAAATACAATAACTATATACTGTATGGCTTCCAATGTAATTCCAATCAAAACTCTATAACATATTCTAAAATACCTACAGAGAATGATATAAGGAACAGGAAAATATATTGTATATTGACTGTTTTATAAACATATAAAGAAAAAAATAAAATGTATAAAATACACCTTTATCTTGTGCGTAATTGCAAGGTAAACATAACTGGGTAATAAGAGACATCAGCAAGATTCAAACTGTGATTGTTGTCAATCTTTAGCTAAATTCTCTTGCAATTTTATCTGTATATACATTAACTGAATGTTATTTCATTACCTTCTCTTTACCACAGCCTTTCATACCGAACAAACGTTTAGAATGCTAATCGAGCAATATGGCCAGCTGTCCATGTCTGTATCCTCACCTGACAACACCCCTTGTATTCTTACAGGAGAATGAGAAACCTCTCAATGACTATGTCTCAATGTCTATAGCATTGTCTTGTCGGTGCCTGTCTGTATTCACACTGTAGACCTGGAGAATGATATCTTGCTCCCCTGTATACTTGTATATGGCTGGACTGACAAATAAACTTGAACTTGAACTTGACACACTTATCCATGGCAGGAGCCACCTACTCCATGCCTTCCCTCCCTCCTCTAGTGAAATGCTTTTCCAAGGCAAAGCCGTTTCATGGAACGATGCACACCTCTGATTCATGGCTCCATTATTTTTCAATGTATGCTAACATCAATTCCATTTTCTTTTTAGAGTTTGAAGATATTCACCTAAACTAGGAAGCGACAGTCATACAATTCTGTCTTGTTTCTTTAAAACAAACTGTTGGTGTAAGATGTGAGATGATGCTGAGGAGGTTAAACAAATACACCGTGTAATATAGCTTTTGTTGACCACACTGCATTTTGAGCCTTACCTACTGTATAAAGGTGTTAGTTTTGTTTGACTAACTAGTTCTTAGCTCACAAGGACACCCCTGTATTAAGCTTAGTTGGGTTCTTTTACAAGGTATGTATTAGGCAACTTCTAGCATTCAACAATATATTTTACAGGCATAACATAGTAATACATGGCCATAAGTGAAATGTTCTGAATTGTAACCACTTTGTGTTTTCATAATTCTTTACGTTATCCATTTTTATCTTCCACTGTAATATTTTTTTCTTGTCTGATATTTTCTAGGTCTGGCCTGGAGAAACTGTGTTCCCTGATTACACTAATCCGTCATGCATTCAGTGGTGGGTTGATGAAGTTGAAAGCTTCTACAAACAAGTACCATTTGATGCCCTCTGGATTGTAGGTTTTTTTCCCCTTTTTTCCCTTTCTTGTTAAAGGCATGTATTGTAAGAATCCACATTACTGTAATCTCATTGTTTATTATCAGTGAAAAATAAATGTTTTTCAGGACAAAAAATGATCAGGAAAATGCTCATTTGAGTGTTAATTTGAATAAATGCAAAAAGGCAGCTGTGTGAATCTAAACTTGGTTTTAATACAGTTTATCAGTGTTCTATTTGAGGAACATATTTACTGTATGTACTTTAAAAAGATTTCTTAAGTTGTAAAAAACTGATGCTGTTCAAACTGCTTAGTAACAAGAGTCTTATCAGTTTCTTCTACCGAGTCGTATCATTATGGAGTGTTGTAAATACAAGAGAAAAATGCTGATGGTTTTATGATGAGTCACTGATTATCAGGTTTAGAACTCTTTTTACACACACCACCACTCTGCAAGTCAATGATCAAGGTCATGAAACCAACGTGTGATTGTGATTTGAAAGAAAGCCAAAGAATTACAGAGCAAAATGTATGTCATTTTCTGTGATTTGTACTGTGCAGAAATCAGGGATTAGCAAACTTCTCGCTTGCTGCTGAGATCCACCCATTGTGTGGCTCAATCCAACTGCCTTGTTGTGGTATTTCTTCAACCCTCGCTCTCTTTTTAAAGGACATGAATGAGGTGGCAAGCTTCAAGAAAGGTTCAGACAAAGGATGTGCCAACAATAATTTAAATTATCCCCCATTCACTCCAAGTAAGTTTACTTTATAAGCACTTCTATATATTATATGGCTGATAAATTATATGATTAATAAGTGATTTACCTAAATATTATAAACATCTTAGGAATTTTGCATTGTTCTACTCTTTTGACTCAATATGCATAGAAAATTCTATAGTGATCTTCTGTTACAACTGTAACCGTTTTGTTTGATTAATCATGATAGAACTGTAATTTTACAGTACAAAATGGAGCCGTTTAGCTCCATGGATATGTAGACAGCCATGAATGATCAGAAGTACCTAATAATGAAATGAACATAGCAGATTAGCAGCTACAAAATCTCATGTTCACTGCTCATATAGTTTCCCTTGTGCTGTTGTTATCACGTGTCTGAAGATTCTGATTAACCATGACTTGTTAAAAAGGCTGGGCACATACGAGTATAATAAACACAGTGTAACCTGATTTCTATTCTGAATGGACTAATGCAGTGCAAGCAATATATTTCCAGGAGAGAGAATAAAGAACTGAACTTCCCAATCAATTTGTTCAATAGCGTATACACAGAAACATTATACAGAGACATAGAGTATGAAGCATGAATATTAGATATCAGGCTAATAAAGTAAAACATTTTCAAGCAACATTTTTATTCCTGGAAAGAATAAGTCCTTCAAGTGTCTCTAAGATACTTTTTTCATTAGCTATGTATATGTACACATATATATAGTTTATATCAAGAAATTTGGCACTGAAAATGATTTATATAGAAAAATGTTTGTCTTCTGGTCTCTTTAATGTTGTTTAATTTTTTGTTGTTGTTGTTTTGTAGAAATTCTTGACAATCTTATGTACTCCAAGACACTTTGTATGGATTCCAAACATACTTGGGGAAACCATTATGATGTCCACAGCCTATATGGCTACTCAATGGTTTTGGCAACTGAAAAGTAAGACATGTTTTAGAATTATATTCTTTACTTACAAAAGATATTGTAAGATTTTAAAATGAAATACAGCTGCTGCTCATTTTGAAGTATTATGTTGTTTTATCATGAATTTATGAAATTTTACTTCCTAAGCTGTTCAGGGCACAAGCCAGAATCAATATTACAGTCACACCCTCTCAGTGTGCTAAACTTAGCTATGGAGGCTTTACTTGTCATGTTTTTTTCAGTTTTTGTATTTTTGTTGTTGTTTACATTCTCTTTACATCGTATTCCTGATTAATATTTAATTCTAAAAAAGATGATAGCTGCTACTTTTGGTCTAATTAATGCTGCTTCAAATGGTTCTGAAATACTGCTTTTGTGTGTCACAAAAAAACAAACAAATATCAACACAATGTTATTTAAAATTATCTAAAAGTTGAATGTGACTTTTTTGTGTTTTAGATGCTTTCTTGTAAAGTTGTTTTTTTGTAGTGGAGAGGTTTTCATTCATTAATTATTTTAAACATAAGTTATTTCAAAGCAACACTCAGTCTTGTAGAAGGTAAACAGATGATCACCTCTTTCCTGTGCACTGCATAAAGCACAATGAGACACAGCAAAGCACTGTGAAAGCATCTCAAAATCTATTGTTATGGCAAACTTGCATGAAAATCAGAAGAATAGAAAATACATGCTGAGGCTTGAGTAAGGTTCTCTTAAAGTGCAACAGTGTAGTTTCACATGTATCCAAAAAGTAGCACATTATTGTGATGTGAGAGAATGGGTTTTTGAGCAACCAAGTACATAATTAAATCAACAAATTACTCTAAGTACCACCCAAATGGAACACACACAAGACAAGCCCTGCTGTGATACTTTGGGTGAGTATTTGAGCAACAAAAAGCTGCTGAACAGTAGGCCTTCAATTCCATCTGGTCTCAGCGCAGTCTTCTCAGCAAAGCTACACTGTGGCACGGCGAAGCCATCATCCCTCTGCAGCTCCTCCGGTCTGATGCCTGGCAGGAAGTAACGGAAAAATCCCAACAATCTTTTTCATTTTATCAGGGCTCTTAACCGCGTCTTTCCTGGCAACAGAAGTTTCTTGTTTACAAGGTCTGCCTTTGCCGGGGCAGGGAAATATTCAGGGCACTGGCTCGGAGACAATGCTGCCAACTGGAATGACATCAAATGGGCAATTCCAGGGATGCTCGAATTTAATCTTTTTGGATTTCCTTATGTAAGTACTTTTTGCTCCAGTGACCTAAATACATTTTTTTGTATTGTTGGCCTTATTTTGGATCACCACACACACAAAAAATAAACACTTTACAATCAATTTAAAAAACAAAACCAAGGTGGGAGAAAAAGTTCAAAACACCTTTCTTAGGCAGGAGAAGGTGTTACAAAATACTTTTGTTTTACACAGATTACTTTGTGTTTGTACCCTATGCTTATAACATTACATTATTGGAACCTGAAATCATTTCCTTCTGAATGCAGCCTCAATTCCAGCAGGCATCTGAATATTTAGGGTCACCGTCCAAAAAAGGTTTCAGACTGACCTGTCTCTTTGTGCAGTATTTTGTGTTTTACATGAGCAGTTACTTGACAACCATAGAAGCTGTGACACGGATGACGTGAATTGGGCTTCTAAAAATAGTTACTGTACAAATGAAAAGATAGGAAATGAAATAGCCAGAATGTTGTTCTACTGGGGTGGTCTGGAAGGATGGTAGCCATCATTAATACCTCACAATACAAACTGTAGGTTCAAATTAGGTTAATTCCTGGGAAACCATCTACAGTATATGGAATTTGCATGTTCTCTTTGTGTCCACTTGGGTTTTCTCCAGATTCTTTGACTTTCTTCCACCTCTCAAAGACAAGGTTTTCTCTGAATTAGCGCTGTGTATGGATGTGGCCTGTGATGGACTGATCCTGCAATCAAAGTTTAGTCCTTCCTCATGCCCTGTATTTCAAGGCTAGACTCAAGGTTGCCATCATACCCGGATCAAGCAACTTTCTCCCAGTGGATGGATGGAAAAGCCCGGCTATATTATGTAGTACTGCTCTTTCAGTTCAAGACGTTTAGACTAAAGAACTGAATGTGAAAGTGAGAAAAGCTGTTCTTTCTAACCTTTTAAACAATACACATTAGCTGGGAGAAATGTGGCTGTGTCATCACACCTGTCACATTTGAAGGAAATTTAGGCATATTCTCTTCCGTGACTGTTTGACTCACTCCCTGTTGATTGATTCACTTTGTGGTCTTGTGCAGAAGGAAAGGATTTCATTGTCTCGCACATGTGCAATATTTTAACTGCCAAAGTTTATATTTGCCTATTCAACATTATTTTAAAGATGATTTAAGCTGCACTTTTCAGACTTGTATGATCATGTTTTACAACACATTATCTGCAAAGGTATTTCCCCTCTTCCAATGAAGCTCCTTTGTCTTCATGGTTGAATCTCTGCTTGAAATGTATTGATCGATGGAGCTAACCAATGGTGTATTTATTCTGAAATCATGCGAACTATTATTGCACACTGTCAGAATCCATTCAAATGTGTGACAAGGTAGTTTTCTGCACCTGAGCTAGTTTAAATGGGATGGATACTTATGCTATTCCCATAATTCATATTAATATTGCTATTGACATACAGGATTTTGTGTTTTAATTTTTCTGTGCAGTGTGATATTTAACTCTGTTCAAATTGTTTGAACATTCGAGTTTAGATTTAAAATATTCAACAAAATGGGACATCATGGAAGGGAGTGAATACTTTCGCAGTGCACGGTATCATTTGTTGTGATTAGAATTGAAAAATACAGTTTATTTGCTTCAGATTGGAGCAGATATCTGTGGCTTCTTTGATGATACTACAGAGGAACTGTGTGCACGATGGATGCAAGTTGGAGCTTTCTACCCTTTTAGCCGGAATCATAATGCGCAAGGATATAAAGTAGGTATTTCAATGAAAGGTGAAATATATTTTTAAAAAATTGTATGAAACTACAAATGTAGAGAAGGTCTGTGTACCAAGCATTTACCTGCATTTACAATATGACTACGCATTTCTTTATCTAGATCATTAACATATTTCTACTATCATTGTAAATCAACAAACATTGACCATTGTATCATTGTGCTTAATTATTTACTTGCCGCTTACATAACATATTCACAATCATATTATTGAATTGTAAGGTTTAGCCTTGAAAGGCTGTTTATTATATTGATTGCTCCGCATTTTAATCTTTATTGCATAGCACATCGTCTAGTTTGCACAGATTTACTGTACAACATAATATTAGGATTATTTGACCAAATTCATTGTTATTGAGTAAAGTCATGAACTTAAGCCACAGATTATCTTTGTCTATCTTTGAAAGTTGGGAAAGGTGAGAAATACTGCTCCTTTTGGTTTTAAAAAAAAGAAAATCTGACCTTTAAGTACTTTATACTGTACATTTTCAGCTGTGGCACATCTCTACCACCAAACTTACAAAGAAAGAACTGTTGGAGTTAAAAAGGAGTTACGAATCCTAATAACCCTCTTCCTTTTTTACAGCCACAAGATCCAGCATATTTTGGTTCCAGTTCCATCGTGGCACAGACCTCGAAGCACTATTTGAGCATCCGATATACCCTTTTGCCATACCTCTATACTCTCTTTTTCAAGGCTCACGTCAATGGGGACACTGTAGTCCGGCCCATGATGCACGAGTGAGTACAAAACTCTTCTGGAGTAGCATTGCATGTCATCAAAAGATCCGTGCTTTCGTTACGCAGAGTGTAAGGGCGGTGAATGGTATGAGCTAATAAAAACTTGAATAGTTGCAGGTTTTCTTTACAGGCATTACTTTGTATGACATTTTCCCCATTAAATCTTAATTGATCTATTTTTATATTTGATAATACTGTAAGTGTATTTAATTGCTTTCAGGTTTTACACAGATAAAGCAACATGGGGAGTTGACCGACAGTTCTTGTGGGGACCATCTCTTCTCATCACACCTGTTCTGGACCCTGTAAGCTGCTTTTTCTACTAGAGAATGAAAACATTATTTTATAAGGAGAGTAAAGTATTGATTAGTGTAGAGAATTATTAGCAAACAGTCATACGAGAAATAAAATCATAGTTATAACAGTAAAATGAAGACTGATAGCACTGAATGTTAATTACCAAATAAAATAAAAATTAATAACTATAACAATATATATAAAGCTAATACTTTATAAAAAATAAAAGGAAAATAGCTAGTTAACAGCTAGCATTTCATATTAAATTATACTGTAGGTCATAGATTGTATTGTACATAACAATATCTTCCTGGCGTGAATTAATTTAATGATTTTTATATTGTGCATGAATGGCAATTGGTTGGATGTGTTTCACAGTAATTAAAATTGTTTTTCCAAAGAAGAAAATACACAGACTAGAAAAAAACACTCTCTGTTAAACTAATCTCAACAGTTAGACTAATGAAATCCAAGATCTACCCAAAGATCAGAAAACTAAACCTTGATCTTTCTCACAGGATTGACTAGGGAAATGTATACCTCTTTTCAGCTTCTAATAAGATCTCGATAGCAGCAGCTCCCAGTTAAATTCACCTAATTATTTTATAATATAGACCTCTGTGACCATCAAAGAAGAGAGAGCTCTGCTTTCACATAAGGGATCTAAGGCTGCCTGACATCTCTTTGGAGCTTTCCAATTAGACCACATTTGTGCTGCTTTTGTTTGTGCTTCCTAAAGAAAAATAAAGGCCCCCACTTCACCTGAGTCTGACACAAAGTTAGACTATCTTCAGGGGATACGATATGTATTATTGTATCTCTGAGGAATTGGCAAGAAGACTCTGAAGTCAATATGAGTGATGTGTATGACCTAATGCCTCATCTTGGGCACAGTCTTTTGTATTGTTTATGCAGAATTCAAAAACACTGCAAATCATTAATTTTCTTTAATGTGTTCAACACATGTTCAATATTACAATAACATGGCTATGCTGGCATTAATGAGAGAACAAAAAACAACAGCCAAAATAAACATGCATTTCTTTTTAGAACAATGCAATTTGTTATGTCCCAGTGTGTTGTCTATGTGTGTTTTGTTTCTGTGTTCCACACTTCCTGACCTTGGTTGTTCTTCCTCCCCCATTGGTCCATCATTACACTATTGTTTCTGTATGATGTCATCATCAATCAGCTTCTCAGCCAATCAGAGTGCATCTTATTCAGTATATAACATGGAGGTTTTTCAGAAGGAGGAGGCCTTTTGTTTGACTTAAGTCCTGCTTGGCTTTGGTTTCGCTCCATGTCTTTGTATAGCTTCAGCTTTGTTGTTTTGTTGGTTTGTGTTCATCTCTTTGTATTTTCGTTTGTTTGTGTTTATCATTGTGTTTGCCATTACCTTGCCCAAACTTGTTATGTTCAACCTCTGTGTTCTTTTGTACCCTGTTACTTGTGCCACTCTCGTTTGTGTTTGTTGTTCAATTGTGTAAACTCTTGTGTATTAGGTTAGTTTGTTGGGTACACTTTACATATGTAGTTGATTCTTGTGTTAGTCACACTAGTTTAGTACGGGTGAGTGCCGTTTGTCTTGTTTGGTTTTGGGTAATCAGTGGAGGTTGGAGGTTATCAATTCAAATATTGATTTAAAGGAACATAATTTATTTTATATTTAGTGTTTTATCAATATAGAGAAGCATTGGGTGTCATATTTTCTCAGACTTATGTTGTATGTTTTTCCAGAACTTATCATTCTTGAATTGGCTAAAGAATGTTTCTGTTTGACTTACCATTAAAACACAATAAGCAAATACAATTATTCTAATGGAGGTAGAATAATGTCTAAGACAGATGCTGTGTATTCATGATTATGTTTATTCCTTTTATGAGCAACATCTGTATCTGTTAATAATTGAATTATTACTTTGATTCAATTGATTGGAATGAAAATACACATTTTCATTCTGCAATTTAAAATCTGGAATTTAAACTCCAAACTCTTAATGATATAGAGCTCCCAATTATTTTATCCTTCCTTAATTATTGTAGCACTTACTGTATATCAGATGAATTCTGGATTAAATGTCCACGAAAGGTCAAACTTTAGTTAGGCTTTGTATACAGACTTAGTGTGATGTTTAGTTCTCCCTGTGGGATATTTAATCTTTTAAGAGTAAGAAAGATTTAATTTAGAATCCCTGCTGTAGCAACATTGTACATTCAATGATTGGATTTTCTTATCAGACATAGTACATACAGAACGATGTGTGTCATTAGTGCTGCTTATCAGATAAAGAGTTACACATCTAATGAATAATTACTTCTTTCCAATTACACGGCAATTAAAGCATTTTATTTAGAGTCTTTAGAACCATTAAGACATACATAGCTGTCATTGCAAATTTTAAGGAAAAATTAATTGCTATTTTTCTATAGAATTTAAACAGTATATACAGGTGTTTTGTTTGTGTTTTTTACCTAGGGTGTTAACAGAGTGAGAGCTTACATGCCAGATGCAGTTTGGTATGACTATGAAACGGTAAGATTCACTTCTATAAACTTCAATAATATAACTTTGATCCTTCAATTTAATGAGTCAAACCTTTTAAAAAATCTCATTCTTGTAATCGCAGTGCTGCAGAATTCCTTATTGAATGGAGTGTGCTCTGTAAAGGTGGGATAGATGCAATATTTTACACACCTGGGAAAGTTTGACCTATTTGGGTAAAAAGGAACATACTGTGAGCACCTCTCGTGTAATGGGACTGAGCTTAGTCTTTGATCTGAGGGAGGTTAATAGAGTTTTGCGCCCACTATGTAGGTTCCTGTTTGATCTCTTCTCTTGATATTGTATATTTGAAATTTGGATTTCCTTCAAAATGTTCTAAATTCAGATTGTGACCGTTTTTATTACGTGGCCTCACCACTATGCAGATCCAAAGAGAATTCAGTCTGGATTTTTTCAGCTTTTACAGAATGTGAGATGATATGAATACAGTGTTTCATTAGCCTAGTTCATTTGTAATATGTAAAACCTAAGATTTTTTGTTTACCACCACACATTCCTGCCTTATTCTAGATATTTTATTTAAAGGTCAGTAATATTTATCTTATTTAAACTATTTTGTCTTTATTTAAATTTACTTCCTCATCACCTCCATGAACACCTAGAATCTGGAAAAGGATTGTATTTTGTTTACTCTCCTCTTTAGCAAAGGAGTTTGATCACAATTCTGCAATCAGAAATGTTTTAAATCCACAATTCACAATACCATTCTCAACAAACTAGCTGATAGCTGATACCAAACAAATCTTTGCATAATATAGCAGTATATGATAAAATGTTTACTGCTGTATGTAGAAACTTCCATATCTGCATTCTTCATTCAGGTCAGTAACAAATATGCCTTTTAGGTATGGCCAGATCTCCATTTCTGAAAGTAGATCTGTAGATTTTTAAATTGTCTTTTTCACAGAAAGTGACATTAGCACTTCATTCTAAAGGAGAGAGAATACAATTTTAAATGGATGATGGACAGTGAACTGCTGTGTGTCCATCAGAAAAAGTGGTGAAGTGTCTGTAGTCACAGTTGATTAAGGAAATACAATAGTTCCTTACAGACTTGACACAATTCTAAAATTGGGAGAGAAACATTATCAGGGCCAACAATGAAGTGTGATACAATCTGTAATTGCTTATAGTATTCTTTGGTGATTAAAGCATTTGACAAATCAAGCCTGTGAAAGGATACTCCAAAAAAAGTGTTTTAAATTCTTCCCCATTCTGTCAGATATTTCCTTTGGGAATTAAAATTAATTGTAGTGAAATTCATGTTTCAGCTGTATAATGTCCCCAAGCCCTTTTGCATTTATGTATGAAGTGCACACACAGGAAGGCAACTTGGGGAATGTTCAGATTGATAATGATGCCCACTCACTTGTCTGTGGCTAATTCCTTGGATTATTTGGAGGTCAGCCTGAAAAAAAAGCATACCTGTGAAACTTCTAATATTTGTTTTTCCAACATAAAAAAACTGGAAAAAAGTCCATTTTACCTGCAGGACATATTGAAATACTGTAAGAAGACATTTCATGTTATTGACCATTTTGTTTTTAATAATCAGGAGGAAAGACTTGCTGCCCGTAAACAAGAAACGGAATTGTTCCTTCCTATTGACAAAATAGGTATTCATGTCAGAGGTGGTGCTATCCTGCCAATTCAAGAGCCTGCTGTCACAACGGTTTACAGGTATTAAAGCTCTCCACGTGTCCAAACAGACTTGCATTTCTTTTACGTTTAACAGGCTTATTACAGTGGGTTTAATGGTCTCTGCCTTTTTCCACTGCTAATTCAACTAGCTTTTCACACTCCTTTTTCATAAGATTTGTAGACGATTATTTGAAATCTATAGATACAAACATATAAAACATATTATCCCAACTTTGAATACTGCAGACATGATCTTTTTTTAGATGTACATACAACATATTAACATTTTTTATGCATGCCATACATAATCAGATGTATCGCATTTTTATAGATGTTAGCTTTTTCTCTTCTAACTGTGGCAATCCACAGCTGTTACAATTGCCTTTGCATGCTTACTGTAGTTTATAGAACTCATAAATGCATCCTATGAAGGGAAGCCTGAAGTAGTAGTCAACAAATATCTTTGCATCACAAATCTTTTTCTTTAATGTTAAATGATGAAAGATGCAAGGACTGCTTGTCTTTTTTCCAGTCGCCGTAATCCTATGGGACTGATTATAGCACTGGATGACAGCGGCAATGCAGGTGGAGAGCTGTTCTGGGACGATGGAGACTCTCGAGGTATTCAGTGAAGCAGTGTTAATTAAAAGATTTTCAGAGGTGGATTGCTCATTTTAAGTCTATATTTTTGAGAGAGAATTTACCTGTAGTGGCGCTAAAATATTTTTCACTTTTCAGGCAGGTTTACAGTATCAGTGTTTTATCATTTTAGATTAAGTAGGTCACCTGAACCCTCCCTGTTATAATAGCATTGTCAAGGCAAAATGGTTTTTCTGGCTCATTAATAAAACACGTGCCTTAGGAGATAGGTCCCTGGTCAGTAATCAGGTCAGAGTTCAATTGATTTTTTTTTCTAGTTAAAAGCCTTTCTGTGTTTATGTGTTGTGTTTCTGATGACTGCACATCCACATCATCCTGTCTGTAATATGACACTAAGAGAACATATAATTAAATTTTAATATCTTCATAATTTTCAGACTCTGTGTCACGTGGAGCATATATTCATTACCAGTTCTCCGTTATTTCAGTGAGTACTTGTTAAAATCAATCAACTTTCCTATAAGAATCTGAAAATCCTTTGTTTTTAGAAATACATACCCCCCCCCAACCATGTTTATCAATTTCTAAATGTTTTGCTTTTCAGTTTTATAAATATTTTTATAAGCACGTCTGTACTTTAAAGTTTGTGAATCAGTTGAGTGAGCAAATGTTTCATGTACTGTATATGAAGATCTCATGGAAACCTTAAATTGCTTCTGAACTAGTGCCAATACACAATTAATGACATTCATTTTCAAACTTCACTGTATTCAAGAAAAAGAGACAAAAATAGAATCAGAGTGTTCCATGTTTTATATTAAAGCACTCAATGATGAATATTAATTTATGCATTTTATTTATTGCTCCACCAGGGACGTCTGAACATGCAGGTGTTGAAAAATGGCTACTCTGACCCAAATAATCTGAAGTTTGAAGAAATTAAAATACTGGGAGTGGCAAATCCCCCAACCTCTGTTGTTATCAAACAAGAACTAAATGTCATATCACTGCCAGCTCAAAACATTCAGTACAATAATGTTACCAAGGTAAATTATATGCTATGTCTAATCTGTCCATTATAAAATAGTTTTGTTATGTGTTATTAATTATTCTTTCACAAGGTAGATATTCCATTCCCTTTTGAACTTCTTGGAAATTAAATTGAATATGTCACATTTTCATTTATTTTGACAATTAAAGAAAAAAACTATTGTTTTCTTTGACAATGCTGCAAACATACTCCTTTTCAAAAATATAAAATTCTACAAATAGCCATCCATGGGCTTTGTAAATTAAATTATTTTGATTCACTTTTAAATAAGAGTTGTACTACTATTACAGATTAATATATTCGGAAATAGAACTAATAGGTTACTGTTTCCTACCAAGTTTAGGTAACTAAATGTGTTTTCCCACCATTATTGAACATTATTTGTTTCCAAATAAAATGTTTAATTAAAACTGACACATCACTTTTTGTGCTCTCATATGGATATAAAGTATTATGTCTTCTCCATCTCGGTGCAATGTAAAGCAAGGGTTTAAAATTGTTCTATTAAAATAAAGCTCGCCACAAAAGTAACAATCATTTTAAACAATCATTTTCTTTTTTCATTTTCATACATGTTGTATCAAATGTTAAAAAACTACAAAAGCCTAACTGAAATTCCTCCAGAAGACATTTTTAGTATAATGTATATTAGAACTGTATAATAATCTCTATATTGAATGTACTTCTAAAACCAAAGGGTGATTTCTTAAAATCAAATCTTAACTTGTTTGCAGAAGTATAAAGATGTTATTCACCCAATTATATCAGTCCTGCTAACATGTGAATTGTATTGAAAGTCAGGTTTGAAAAATTGCACCCATTCTTCTGATTCTGAACCTGAATAATTGCAAACTTATCAAAACACATGTTTAGATAGCAAAGCTTTATACGTCTAAAAGGTTTTTTAAATTTATCGTCTTACTCTTTTACTCTTTTTGCAGGTTCTTCACTTAACAGGTCTCCAGCTTGAACTAGGTCAGAGTTATTCTGTAGAATGGAATCAAGTATTAAATGAAAATGAAAGATTTGACTGTTATCCTGAGGAAGACAGCAATCAAGATAAATGTGAAGCTCGTGGCTGTCTTTGGGAGGTGATTATTATTTCTTGCAGATTCCAACGTAAAATTCAGATATATCGTGTTAAATGAGAATTGCATGCCATCTGCACTGTCATTTCCTACTTAATGGATGCTCTGATATGTCCAGCCATCTACAGTATGTTCCATTAGAACTGGTTTCTTAAAAGACTTCTCTAAGACGATAAGTGCCATGCTCTCTTTCTCAACATTTGCAATATATCATCTAAAACCCTTAGAGTTTTCATCAACATGTCCATTAGCCCATAAGCATTTTATACTTCAAGAACTAAGAACTAAGAACGGTCTGGACCTTTTGGGTTATTTGCAGCATCACTTAACACAACGCATGATTTTTCTACTACAACTATATGGTCTTTTTTCAGCCCTCAGACACTCCCAAGGTGCCTTGGTGTTTTTATCCTCATGACTTTGGGTACATTGCAGATACAATTACAAACACTTCATCCGGAATGTTATTTCAAATCAGAAGGAATAATAAATACCCTCTAAATCATAAAAGACAATCTGCTGACATTGAAAGACTTCAAGTTGAAATAAAGTACTTAAACCAACACCTGCTGCAATTTAAGGTAAGGTTGAGGACTGTCTTGAAAATAACTTTCTGATTTGTAAAGGGCATTTGAAGGATAATGTAGACATTTGCTTGACTTATTGACTGGAGATAGAAACTTAATTTTATAAAAAAATATATCATCTTTGTTGAATGGACTGAGGTTAAAAAGAGAAACTCATTAATGCACACTGTGATTTCATCTGTTTTTTTATTTTCTGTATGATAAAATGTTGGTGAGGGCATAAGAAGAGAATGTTACATTGTGTAAGTGATGCCCAAATTACTGTGGAATTGCTTATGCTTTAGCCAAAGTTCAGAAGAAAGCCCTTTCTATAAGAAATGTGTTCTCAAGAAAATATGTCAAGCAAGACAGGCACCAAATATTTAACATTTTGCACGGACAAAATTGGTCTTCTTTCAGATATATGACCCTAGTGCTAGACGATACGAAGTGCCTGTTCCTCTCAATATCCCCTCCACACCTGATCCAGTCAACCAGCTGTATGAAGTTACTGTGGAAAAAGAACCTTTTGGTATTAAGGTGAAAAGGAAAAGCACTGGAACTGTCATGTATGTTAAAACCTGATAACTAATTGCCCTCCTTTTGAAATTGTCATTGTAAGAGATGCTATATTCAAAGATAGATTTAGTTTAATAAAACTTTTGCCCTGCTTTCACAAAAAATATTTCGTTAACTGCATGTAATAGCCTGTTAGTACTGTTTATATGTATCAGATTATGAAGAGTTTATATATCTTTAACAAAGAGCATGTTGAACTTGACAGCATTTCGTAAAAACTACTCTTCCAGAATATATTTAATTAGTTATCACAAATAACCTAAGCTTTAATGTAGTTATGTTTTTTATGATATCCTAACTTTTGCTTTACCCAAGAGCCTTCATAGTGCAGAATAATGTAGATGTTTTAAAATGTCAGTTTGACATACCAATAACTGCTAGTTATCCTAAAGTAATGGAAATATTTGGGAAAATATTTCTAAATTGTCAAGGAAATCAATATTAGAATATTCTTACTTTATTGGTGACATGATGTACAAAGAAACTATTGCAATTTTAATGTTCCAGGTCATTAAATGCAAAATCTTTTCCTTATCTTCTTGAAGTCCAAGTACTGTATTTCGCATCTAATTGTCATCATTTTGGGAACTTGGGGTTTGTTTGATTTTTGCTGCAAAGACTGCCTGAATTCTATTTTTGGTAAATGATAATAAAAACAGTAATAGCCATAATAGCAATTTCCCCAACACGTAAATATAAAATTACTGTACCTTTTGTCCCTTTATCATTACCTGTGCCTTGATCAACTCTCAGCTAAATGAGTTTGAAATGAAGCCTTATGCCATCTTTGTAGCACACCTACTGTACTGAAAATACAATATCAGACACCCAAAGTACATCACATTCAGAGGCTGTGTTCTGTTTCCTGAAAACCTTTTCTGGTCCATTTATGCAGCTGGGATTCTCAGCTCCCTGGATTCACCTTCAGTGACATGTTCATTCAGATCTCCACTCGACTGTCTTCAAGCTATGTCTATGGTTTTGGAGAAACAGAGCATCCCACATTCCGTCATGACTTGAACTGGCACACTTGGGGAATGTTTAGTAAAGACCAGCCCCCTGGTGTAGGTATACCGTTCATCTTTCACAGTGATTTCAGTTTTTTTTAAATGAGCAGATTATAACGTAAAATTGAAGACAGTTAAAATGGAACATAAATGCAACATTTTCTTATGTAGTTACTCTATAGATGTTGTATGAATAAACATGAATAAACACATATAAAGAAAGGTTTACTGTCATCGATACCTGAAAGGAACTTTGCAAATTTTAAGTGTATATAACAAGATTAGTTTTCCATCGTGTTCCAGAGTAAGGACAGCAGATAAAAATGTGTTTTATTTTCTTTTATTGTTGTGTGCAATGGATCACGTTAATTGTTTTGACAACAAGCTATGTTAAAAACATACTGGATGGACATATATTGGCATGTTAATGCCTGACTGAAAGGTTATTGCAACTTGACAATTTTAGAATATTTCCCAAAAAGTTCATATACAATACTATCTGTTAATTATTCCTTGCCTGTAGGAGCCTGCTAAAAAGGAGGGAGAGCACAGGGAGTAAGTAGAATAAAAATTACTGTAAGTGCTAGAAGTTCTTGAAAATTAAGAAAACAAAACCAAAACAAATTAGATGGGCCTGTCATTCTGTCATTGACAAAAGTTGTAGACTTTCTTTGTTTACTTCATTGTATATCCCTTGTTTTTAAAATGTTAATATATGATACATATTTTTTTAACAGTACAAATTGAATTGCTATGGTGTTCACCCATTTTACATGGGTGTGGAAAAAACTACAGATGCACATGGAGTTCTCTTACTAAATAGCAATGCAATGGGTAAGGACCATGCTTTTTAGTGTTTACATTACTTTACATTTACTGTATATACAGTATTTCTTACAAGCAGTTATGCACAATCATGTTTTTTGCTCTTTTATAAGAGCCTTTCTGAACTTACTCTTTATGAAATAACTGCTTTCTTAGGTTATTGTCTCTGTCAAAACTTTGTACACAAGTGTTATATTTATGGCAGTAACCACTTAGACACAATAGCTTTCAAATGCCTGTTGTCTTTACCTCTTTTAAAACATACAGTCGATGCCAATTAGAAACACTGTTGAATATATTTTATTTCTTAGTCTTACTGAGCAGCAGATCTTTCAGATTCAGCCTCAAACAGAAGTGACTCTCTGTATTGAATATCTAGGATGTGTATCAATCCTTTGTTGTCTTCTGCTTTTGAATTCCCAATCAGAAGCTTAATCTCATAATGAAAATGCAGCTACTTTCTTTGTTCAAGTAGAGAACACAGGACAATCAAAAAAGGCTCGCCTTTCTTCCTAAGGGAATAAAGAACAGCACTAAAATAAATCTGATAAACCAATATTGATTGCTAAATCAGATTTATGAAGTGATTGGAGGAAACCAATCCAGACATTCTGGCAGCTATCATTACAATCAGCAGGGAATATGGGGATTCTAACTATAAGCATGAGAACCAATTGAAAAAGCCACAGCTTATGAAGCTGTAGCTTGCGGAACAAATTATTATTAGTAGTTATAGTACTTAATGATTGCATACCATCTGTATGGGCACTGTTTACTTTGTTAGATTTACTGAGGGCTAGAGTCTGTGATTTCTCAAAGATCTGGATGCAAGAACATTGAAACTCTCTGAACGTCAGTGAATGTTTGCCATTAAAAATCAAAGCAACAACTTGCACTAGTCTCCTGGCATTTGCAGCTACTGTGACTTGCAGTTACTGAGGGATCTGGTGGTGGTGGTGGTGTGTGTGTGGGGGGTGGGGGTGGGGGTGGGGGGTGATTTCCTGGAAATGTGGGACTTGACAATAAATACCCAAAAAGCCGTATGTAACATCCTTTCTACTGCTATCCACTTCCACACTATGAATGATTTCGCTTACTTTATTTTGAACAGTGCTGCACTTCAAAACTATAAACTGTAGTAACTCAGAGTGAAATACACTTTAGGGAAAATGATTAATAAATAGCAACCACATAGCTTAGTAGATTAATCATGGTATGCCATGTTGCGAGTCTATTGCCTTCTCTGAATTGTGAGTGACATGACTGTTTAGGGGCAAAGCAAGTCTATCCAGCTCATCTGAACATACAGTGCGGGTACAGAGATGCTCACATCTGTTGTTCACAGCTGTAGCCTAATCTTGTCGGAAATGATCTGTCAGGAAGAACCCAGAAACCATCTGAACCTCTGGGTCTAAGCTTCCTCTGTTATGTGGGCAGCTCTGGTTACACGTTCTTTCTGCAGAGCAATTAAAGTGTTCAGTGGTATTCAGTCTTGCTCTTTCCTTTTGGGAGAACAAGTCATCAAGTTTCTTTGATTTGTAAGCCGGTGACAAAATCTATCCAAATCCATGTGCTTCCTTATGTATAGTTTTGTTTTTGCTTATTTTTTAAAACACACAGTGCTCACTAATTTGAACCATAGGATACATAGGATTAAAAATTGTTGTGTTGCATTGATGGTCTGGGAGCTGGATCTGCTGAATTTCTGTCTCAAAACCACAGAGCATTTAACAAAAATAAATTCACTTAGTTAATAATTAACCTGATAAAACCTACAGTAGAAATTAAAAACATATATTGGGAATTAATTCAAAGCTCCTGAAAGCATCTTTGAAAATCACAGCAGTTTTAAAGCCTTATGTCCAGGGGATACTCTTTTATAGTATATACATACATAATCACTGATATTTATCTTATTTTGTAGTATAATGCATTTATGTGTTTTTCCATTTTCAACTTTCAGATGTGACCTTTCAGCCTCTTCCAGCTCTAACATACCGTACCTTAGGAGGGATTTTGGATTTTTATATGGTTATGGGCCCTACACCTGAACTTGTTGTCCAACAGTACACAGCTGTAAGTACTAACACTTGCCTGCCAAAAACAAATAGTATATGAATGTGGAAAGTGAAATCTTCCGCCTTCTCCTGTTCATTGTAACACCTAGTCCAAAGTAACATGCTCTGTGCAGGTCACGGGATTGAACTGTGCTCCTGATGAATTGCTGATCTAGGATGAGGAGCCTCAGGGAGCAACAATTTGGCTTGCTGTAACGGAAAACAGCTGGGGTCTGTTTGCGCCAGTGCACCTCAACATCCCCTACTAAGTAATCATCCAGAAAGACCATCTAAGTTGAGCCCTGACCTTCTTATTTCAGAAACTTGGCAACATTCATTGATCAGGCCATTAAGTGGAAAGTGTCAGCTGCAATGCACTGGGATTATAGTGCTTAGGTTATATGGTTTGCGTGTGGGTTGCATCCATAAGTTAGCATCAAGATGGCATACTGTAAGCATCAGGTAAAACTGGGATGGAAAATAACTCCATAAACATTTTTCTGAATGTCTAACATCACATTTTTTGCTATCTGTCAACAGCTTGTTGGTCGTCCAGTTATGCCAGCCTATTGGTCATTGGGTTTCCAGCTCTGTCGCTATGGATATAAAAATACCACAGAAATAGAACAACTCTACTATGAAATGAAGGCTGCTGAAATCCCATACGTAAATATTTTTTGGCCCATTCTGTACAGCAAATTGTATTACATAAGAGTTTAACATATAAAGCTAATATGCACCTTCTAAATAATTATACTAAGAGAATATTTCCAATAGGGGGGTTATATTTTATTCCTGTCTCTACACATGACCACACAAAACAGTGCCGTCCCTAAGTAGTCCTAACCTGAACCATTATCCTTTTCTTTCAAATCATTTACTGTATTACTATTACCCATTATTAATACTAATGCCCCCTTTCTATTTTTCATTATAGTAATTAAATGCAAATATGCCATAAATACATAGCATAAAATATACCCTATCCAATACACCAAATCAATCATCACATCTATGTAGTTCTAGATCTATGGACTAGATTCCAAAATGCTATTAAAATAGGGCATCCTTTTCTCAACTTGCCTGGTACAAGCCATTTTGATTTAGGTCGTAATTCAATGTTCAGATCCATGTAGACAAAACCAAAGATATTTTGAATTCTAAAAATCCCCAGTGGTTTCCAGCTACTGAATCATATTTATAATTGTACTTACCTGAAGCTTTCTGTCACAGGATGTTCAATATGCAGACATCGATTATATAGAAAGACAACTTGATTTTGTTCTTGACAAAGACTTCCAGGGGTTGCCGGCTCTCGTAGACCGAATGAGAAGTGAGGGTATGCGTTTTATTTTTATTCTGGTAAGTTTCTAATGTTTGATGAAAAAAACAATATAACCTAGTGTAAAATAGGGAAACATTGTATGTGATATACATTGCTTGAGGTTTTCCCTTTATGTGCACCTTAAGTTTAGGAGTTTTGTACAAAGTTGATGAATAGGTGAGATTAGTTGCCAGGCTAAGAGGAAAAGTATTCCTGTTTAATAATGTAGGAATTTAGTACTTGGCATTGATTATTTGTTGTGAAGTTCCAGTATCAAATTGCAGTTTTAACTTTATTCCATGTTTAGCAATTGTGTCTTTTTATGATACAGGATGCATTATGGATAGTTCTTCGCATGGTCCATAAAGTTCTTAAAAATTCTTCTACTAAGATTTAAAAGAGAGAAAAGGCTTCATTTAAAAATTTAAAATGTTAGTTGCATTTGTTATTATAATGAAAATTGTTGATTTCCAAAATATATTGCAATGCTATCCAATACATTTAATGTTTTTATGTATATTTGCTTCACATATATTGTATTATAATTTGTATGTTTTCAAACTCATATTTCCTTTTCTATTAGGATCCTGCAATCTCAGGAAATGAAACTCATTACCCTGCTTTTGATCGAGGAGTTAAAGATGATGTTTTCATAAAATGGCCTGACAGTAATGAAATCGTGTGGGGAAAGGTATTGAAAACAGTAATTAATAATAATAATAATAATAATAATAATAATAATAATAATAATAATAATAATAATAATAATAATAATGTTAACTTTCATTTTCATTACTACAGTCCTGTAGTAATAAGGCTTGATCTGTTGGCATGTGGTCTAAACATTTAGGACTCAAAGCTACAGTGCATGTTCTTAATTTATGCAGTAATATTGTCTTGATATTTCCTTTAGATTTCATGAGTTTGTACTAGTCAGTATAATTCAAAAATGCACCAGATATAATTTTTTGTTTTTTTCTGGGTCATCTAGGTTTGGCCTGATTTGCCAAATGTTACAGTTGATGAATCATTGGACTGGGAAATACAAGTGCAGGTAAACAACATTCTTTTCCTTCTGCATAGTTAACTCTTGTTTCAGTTCTTTTATAATGCCACTCCAGTCTTTGTCCTGTCTTAAACCTTAAGTTCCTGACTGTAAACCATTATGTGTTTCTCATTTATTTATATTTAGATTTACAGGGCATATGCAGCTTTTCCTGATTTCTTCCGCAATCAGACAGCAGTGTGGTGGCTTCGGGAAATCGAAGAATTTTACAACAATACTATGAGATTTGATGGTCTGTGGATAGTAAGTATAACTGACATTGACATCATGCTGACTACTGTATACAGTATATAGGCAGTGATGTATATTTTGCTTTCTTGTTTCTTTTCTTTATTCTTGTTGTTTGTTGAACTAAAATATTTGTCCTGTGCTCTTCGTAGCAGTTTGGTCTTTACAAGATAATTTGTTCTAAAACAGCACTGGAAAGATCATTTTATTTTAGGTACTATGTGAAACTAATTGCTCCGGTATCCACAAGATTTCAGTCATAGGCAAAGCTTTAGTAATAACATTTAAAGTAGGAGTGATTTTTTTCCCCTCTCATCTTCTTTTTTAGGATATGAATGAGCCTGCAAGCTTTGTTCATGGCAGTCCTGATGGCTGTCGAGATCAAACTCTTAATTTCCCTCCTTACATGCCACGTAAGACAATAGAATTGCATAAACTGATTTTCCATTACATACAGACATACTGTAAACAACAGTATATTCCATTATCCTTTTTACCTGATTTTGTCTCTTTTTTTCTCTCTCCAAGCACTGGAATCAAAAAGCTTAGGGCTCCAACATAAAACCTTGTGCATGGAAAGCCAACAAATCTTGGCTGATGGCACTCCAGTCAGGCACTATGATGTACACAACCTTTATGGATGGTCTCACACAAAACCAACATATGAGTAAGTATTCTAATGCAGCTATGACTTTTATTATTACGATTCTTAATATATACAGTACTGTATATTGAGCATCGCACACTTCAGCACACTTATTTAAAATGCAGTGTGTTCAGTTTAACATGTCACATGGCTTGTAATCCCCCAACTGGGACACACCAGTTATAGAAATAAGCGTACAGGTGTTCACTTATTTGTCAGAAGGGGGCTCTCTTCATTGATTTTGGCAAAATAAGTTCACAACTGTGGTAGTACTGTATCTCTGGGATAAATGTTGATGACTGACTATTACCCAGATGAACCAATATACTGTATCTGTCAACTATTAGCTTACTTCAGACGTAATTCAAATTGAACTAGACAGGAGAAAAAGTTTTCATGGATCTTTCATTCTCAAAAGAACATTTTTTCGGGCTGGTTCTGTTTCAGGAAAAAAATATTGTCTCTTTTCGTATCTTTTCTGTTTTTGTGTGTTTGTATATGAACATATATGAGAATTATAGAATATTTTAACATAACTAAATTAATTTCTCTCTTCTTTTGTTTTTTTTCATGAAAAAGCGCCTTATTGAAGGTTACTGGAGAGAGAGGAATTGTTGTCACAAGATCCACTTACCCATCGAGTGGTAAATGGGCAGGGCATTGGCTTGGAGATAATAATGCCAGTTGGGATCAGCTGTTCAAGTCTATCATAGGTATGAACTTACAAGTACACTTCATAACTGAGGTTTTATTTAATGTTCATGTAACCAAGACCAATTTTTATGTATCATATAGATATTGGATTTTAGTGGGAGAAACATTATACCAAATTAACCTCAAGATTTCAAAATTCTCCTCATTTTAAAAATGGCATGCACAACAAAAGTAATACGAAGGAAATTGCATCAATAGAGTGAAAATAAATAAAATTAGGAGTTTACCCCATGGCAAAATACTTCAAATGAAAAAAAAGCATAATTTATAGTACATAATTTTAGCTTGTTTTAGTGTGTATCTAAAACAAGCTAAACACAACACATACTGTAACAATCAAATAAAACATATGGCAATAATTTTTTGAGTTTTAAAGTTAATCTTTAGAGACAACTATCTGACAAAGCACTGGATTTGACATTTCTGCTAAAGTAGTTTTAAACAGGGATTGTTAAATGATCACAAGTTAATGTAGCTTTGTCTGTTTTAGCCAGCATATTGAGGATTAATAGAAAAGGTTTCTCTTTTTGCAGGTATGATGGAATTTAGTTTGTTTGGAATTCCCTACGTAAGTACTGAATTAATTTCCTTGTAAGTGTTTTAGTTTAATTTCTGAATTTCTGTTTATTTTGAAAAATATGGCATTCATTACAGTATGGGACATGTCCACCGTTTGTGTTTCTTTAGACTGGGGCTGATATTTGTGGTTTTTTCAATGAAGCCTCATATGAAATGTGCCTAAGATGGATGCAGCTGGGTGCTTTTTATCCATATTCCAGGAATCACAATGGAAAAGGAAACAAGGTAAGTTCACAAGTGAAAGACACTGCATAACCAATTTGCTTCTTTATATCTGTCTATGAATGTTATTATGGCTATTGGCTATCAAAGGGATCTTGTTATTCTATCACCTCTTTAGATTCCATCATCCATCATCATAATCAAGTGTAAGAGCAAACTAAATAGGCTTATGTAGTTCAGGTGGGTAGCTGTGTCAGCATACGTAGTCTGCAAAGGAACAAGTAATAGGTTTATTCCATGCTGAGAAGAGAAGAGAGAAAACACAACGTTTCAGCTGTGAGGCCTTCTTCGGGTGTGAGGTAAATAGGCCTATGTTGATAATGGTGCTTCTAAACTCTCATTGAGATCCACTATGACTACATTGCTGATGGGTGCACATTAAAGGCAATTGTCAGGGTTGTCCCTTTACGTCCAATCATTTCATAATGCCTTGCAAATGAGCATTTTAACAACATGAGACATGAGACGAAAGCACCAAGTCAGCACTATGACCATAATGCCCTGGCGATTGAGAATACTTTTAAGGTCACTTTGAAACATGCCACTTTTTCTAATCAATCTGACTTCTAAGAAAGGTGTATCGTGTTTTTAAATACTGATTTATCATGTATCATCATTTAAATACTGATTTGTAATGTATTTAAATTTCATGCACATAATACAAAGTAAGAGATGGCTCTTCGAGTTACCAATAGAATGCCAGTTTACCTCAAAAATACATTACGTGGATACATGGATAATACATGGATAATTTTAACAGTCTGTTAAAATGATCTTGACTGTTTTATTTTAAATGCACCGAGGTTTATGAAACATAGTTTTTTTTCAAGAAGTTGTTGTCCTTAGACTAAATTAATATACTGGATTGAAATGAAAGTCACCTGACTGTTGAATAATATAAATAAAAGTAGGCAGGGATCCCCAGAGCAAATATTACTGACATTTATTTTCTTTCCCCTGTTCTTTGCATTGTTATAGTTAAACTAATTGTTCCAGGAATAACTATGTGTAACAAGTTACTAGAATACAGACTGCAAAGAAACTCAGCTAGATATTAGGGTTAGCCAGTTTCTGGGGTTCAGCTGTCTCACATGTGCTCTAGTCTTTACTTATTGACTGTGCAACTATTTGAAAAACAGTACATTGACAGATTACAGCAGAAATCATTATTTGAGCAATAATAAATAAAGCCCTGTTTTGAGTATGAGGCTGTACCGAGCTTTTATGCATGTGCATCTTCTTAAAGTTTAAGCCTTCCATCTAAAATGGGAAGACATGCTTAAGTGAAGAGGTTCATAGAATTATAATTGTTTAATTCTACCTCTCCGATCAGCCTTTGTGTATCAAACACTCAAACTATAGATTGACAAGTAAAATATTTTAACTTTTTAAGTACAAGCCATAAGGACATCAAAACACTGGGTCCTGATGCAGCACTCAGTTATAGATCCCTAGCAATTGCAGGACTGTCACAGTTAAAGGGGCTATTTATTTGTGTAAATGGCTTTGCTCCAGAATATTAGCTGTCTTGAAGACTAATGTTCAGCTACTAACAACATCTACTTGTCTTGTGGAAATAAAACAGCCAATACAAATGTGAACCACTTACTGATATAGAGTTATCACAGTATATACTGAATATCTGCACTTTATTGTTGAGAGTTGATGTAAAATAATCCAGCATTCATTCATAAACACACCACAAAATAACTTGTTAAGATTTTAAATTACATTTACTGTATACATCCTTTTGCTGCTGAAGAAAATGGGACATATACCTTATTACATTAAGATAAAGGTTAACAAAACTGTAAAAACTGTAGGAAGCAATTTAAAGTGACCTTAGGAGTAGAATGAAGAACGAAGCTGTTATTTAAAAATCCTTTAAATGAAAAATTATAACTGATGTACAAAAAAATACCCTTTATTTTTAGTGGAAAATGAAATTTTACATTTGAGTACTTTGCCAAAGTCTACATCATAAATCCAGTAACTTAATCACAAATCAAAATTAAACTTTTGTCAGGTCTTTGGGGTTATTTTCTACTTTAATCTGAAGCTTTTGTCAAACATTATAGCAAAAATATCAATGCTATCATGACATTCTATTGTCATGATTGTTATATCAGTTTTTTCTTACTTTTTTGTCATGCTGTGTTGCCCTATTCTTGGATGCTGTTTTCTTGGGCTTGGCATCAATCACTTCAATTGAAAGCAGGGCTGTGAAGTACAAAGACCTCCCGGCTCTACTGCTGAAACTTGTGAAGTCCTTGAAACTTAAATCTTGGCAAATCTTTAAAACTACACTTCTAAAAACTTTTTTTAAATAAAAAATGTACAGTATTATGCTGAACACTGATGTTCTGGGAAGTGTTTTCACTTTCAGAGCAAGTTTGGGATGTTCCCACTGATTTTAAAATCTACTGTAAATTGTATACTTACTGGTCAGAATATTAGGAACACCAGTTGTTTAACAGGTTGAGCACTTGTTATGAACATAAACAACTTGAATAGGATATAACGCTGCACTATCGAGAGCGTCCTCACCAACGGGATCACCGTGTGGTATGGCAACACCTCTTCGCGAGAAAGAAAGGCACTGCAGAGAATGGTCAATATGGCCCAGAAGATCATCGGCTGCGGTCTCACCGAGATTAAACAGCTCTATGAGGACCGCTGCCGTGGTAGAATTCTGGCCATCACAGAGGACAGTCACCACCCAGGGCATGAGCTCTTCACCCCACTGCCCTCAGGCAAGAGATATAAGAGCATACGGACACTTACCACTAGATTCTTCAATAGCTTCTATCCACAAGCAGTGAGACTGGCGAACACATTTAGCCATCCCCCTCGGACCACACCTACACCGTCACCATCTACCTCATTGTAATTTATTAATTGTACGTCTCCAGTCATTGTTTACACGTCTGTATTGTTTACATTCAAACTGTCTGCATGTTTACTTGCACATTGTCTATTGTTTGTTTGTACATTGTCTTGATGCACTGTTTGCACTTTGTTTTGTTTTTTACACTTGTTTTATAATCGAGAGACTTTCTGTAAGTAAGAATTCCATTGTACCAGTACCGGTTACATATGGCAATAAAGTTCAAGTTCAAGTTCAAGTACATGTGTTCCCCCAGGTTGAAATATTTTCATCCTCCCCTAATCTAGTTCTTCTTTTGCTTAAAGCTACAGTATGATGATGGTACTGTGATGGTGTGTATTATCTGAACTGTATATTTCCAGCAGTTTTACCAGTTTTCATTATGATTGAAAAGTAAGGATAGATTTGGCCAGGGAAGATCAAGTCTGTCTCATGTTCCTCAAATCTTTGTATTTCCTGCAACTAAAGATTTTTTGTAGTAGACTGAGGTTCCTGTTTATTATGGCTAATGTGTTCATATCATATATGGAAGTTATTAATTGACGTTCTCAAGCGATTACAACAGCAAGTCAATCTCACATTGCTGTTCCTAATCACAATCAGAAATCAGCTATATATATCGAATACAAACACTTCTTTTTCTTTGTCTGAAACATCCCTCCTCCACCTTATCTCCACCTTTGCAGCTATGCCTTGGTTAACTCCCCTCTCTGAATTGGGGTCCAAGCTCCCTCATCCTATGGTCAGAAGGCAACCCTGGCCTCAACTAAGCAGGCTAAGCCACACCTATCCTACCAAAATAATTAACAAATTCACAAAGCATCTAACCCTTGCTTGTTGATGTCCCTCATGAAATGATTTTCAGTGTCATTTAAACATTTTCTTTCAAAGCTACTAAAAGTTTTAAAACCCACAATAAGTTATCCGAAGCAATTATTATGATTCATCCCTATTTAGTGATGCCATACTGTGCATTACATAGAAATAAGATGGGCCACTCTTCAGACTCATTTAACTTGTGTGCTATACTTAAGCTTTGTTGGACTGCTCCATTTTAAAATCCTGACTATGGAACAAGTCACTCAGGCATGGTCCATTGTCCCTTATGTGAAAATATCCACTCATGCATAAGAGTACTACATAGGATTGAATAGCCAGCTAATTATCTTTTGTCATTGTTCTGTTCTCTGACTTCCTCATAAATGCCATGTCTAAATGTCTAAAATGTAATACATTAAAGGGAAAAAAAAGACTGAATTTCCACTTTCTTAAACTTACCTTTAAGGCAACACAAGATCTGCCAGCTGATGAATGTGTTTTCAGATTAACTGATACAGTAATAGCTCGCTGTTGACAACTGTTAAGGAGATATGGCAATGCCCAGTCAGAGATATTTCTATGAAAGTATTTGAATACAAACACACTGATAACAGAATTATTTGAAATAAAACTTGTGTGGAAATATGCTAATCAACGTGACTGCAGCTTTCAGCCAATGTTGTATAATTCACAAGAAAAAAGTATTTTGCTGTAGGAAAAAGTAAAACATGCTTTAATAAAACCCATATAGATGTCTTTTGTTGTCTTTTCTCTTTAGATAAAAATGATTGGTGTGGCATTTTTCCAGCAGGCACTGTTGCCCTTAGGGTTTCAGCTTTGGACTGTGTAATCTCCTGGCAGCTATGCGCAGAACAATGCTAAAACTCTGAATTTTGAAAGCCACAATATTCAGTGGTGTTCCCGAGAAACAGAATGGCTTTGATTTTGATCATTAGAAGTTCTGGGGGGAAACCATGGACATGTGCAAACACAGTCTCTGCCTTCAACAGGGAAATGATTGCCATTTATCCTAAATGGAAAATAATGAACTAACAATAAGAAAAGCAAATGCTTAACATACAGAGGTTGTATGAAATACACAAGGCACAGGATAATCACAGTTTAGAGGCAGATTTGATTTCAATAACATTGCCGGGGGCTGTAATTTCAAAGTTAATTACTGATGGATAATGATTTTCTAAAATTATTAGTCCTTTATTGGTTTCAAGTTTATTGTACCTCAGCAAGTCTGAAACTGAATGTGCTTATATATTTTAGAACTACTGTGTTGCCTCGATGAAAAACAAAATCCCCAGGTCCTACAAATTATGCAACTCATTCATTGTTCACCTGCACTTTCAGATTCATTAAGCTTCTGCGTAGTTCCTTTAAAATTGCATCAGTCTTAAATTTGTCATGACAGTAAACTTCTTGTGTGCTACATTCAGTTCATTGCAGTAAGTGGGTACTGTATCAGTGCAAAATGACTTTATTGGTTTCAGGAAGCATCAATCTTTTGGTTAATTTAAATTAAAAGTTTTTTTTTTTGCTTGGCATGTGGGAATCATTCAAATGCTTCTGTCCCAACAGATGCCATCCGAGTCGTGTTGGCTAATGTCTATATTCCGCATTGTGCTGCCACATTTATCCTCCACTTCAGCTAGAAGCACTGTAGATACATTGCTGAATGTGTTTTCTAGCCACATTAACTTAATGCATTTTTTTTCATTTATAAAGGAAATTACGGTTTTGCCTAATCGTGTCTCTGCGCATGTACTGTACAGGCTTTTAACTGCAGTATATTGTAAATGTTATTCGTTATGGATTTGAATAGTTGCTCTCATCTAATCATCCAATTATATACTGTAGCAATCACTATTGCTATAGGACTTATACAGTACTGTATATCAAATGGTGTGCCTTGTAATATAAATTATGGATGTATTCAAGTATAAAAGGCACATATAACTCTACACATAGCCAGGTTAATATAACCATGCATGATTTCCTGTATTTCACCAGCGTCAAGATCCAGTCGCATGGGATGAAAATTTCACAAATGCTTCAAGAAATGTCCTGAACATTCGCTACACCTTGCTGCCTTACCTTTACACACTCATGTTTGAAGCCCACAGCAAAGGCAGCACTGTTGTGAGACCCCTTTTACATGAGTAAGTGTGTTATTATTGTCATCAAGCCTTATTGTTGTTTTTGCTATTAATTAATTTCAAATCATTTAAATGAAGGAAGAGAAAAAATGAGTACTAAACTGAGCCTATTTTTAAATTATTTGGATTTCTTCCATAAGATAAACCTATGATATGACCTATGATAGCAAGTATTCTTTAATTTAGAATGTTTTAATCCAGAAGTTTCTATTTTATTTTTTCCTGTCTGCAGATTTGTTGAAGACACTATAACATGGGATATCTATAGGCAGTTCCTGTGGGGGCCAGCTCTACTGATAAGCCCAGCTTTAGATGATGTAAGTACTACAAAAGTGTTATTTTTAAATAACCCTAACTGAAGGTGTTGTTTCTAAGTAAAGGAAAGCTGTTCTTTTTTTAAACTTAATTCTAGTTACCAAATTACAAAGAAAATGTAAAAGAAAAATACTAAGGTAATCAATGTATTTTTGTGCTATATACTGCACTTGTAATGTCTACTCTGAATGGCATATAGCTTTAATTTTTAAACATTAGATGTGTGTAGAACTTTTAATGGTTCTTTAACGTAATTAAAAGAGCATTATGCCTTTTACTTGAATTGTGTTTCATAAATATCTCAAATACATATTATCATATGGTTGTTATTATTATATGTTGTGCCTCAGAATGAATGACAGCATTAATATAATCTGTATTTTACATATGTTCAATTTAAGAATTTGTGCTTTGAAACATCAGTAGAAAGGCTACAAATGAGAGGAGGTCATCCTGTTCATCTAGCTCATGTGTTTGCTAATAGCTAATTTTCTAGTTTCTTATCCAGCCATTTCCTGAATGAAGCTACGTTTATCAGCTCCAATTACTGTACATGGCTGGTCGCCAGTCTGCCTCAACACATCGTGTATATAAGTGTCTCCTCTTCTTGGTCTAAAATGCACTTTCCTTTTGTCTTCACTTGTTTGCTTTGCTTTGTGTTGTACTGTTAATTCCTATTCTTTCCACTAGTGCCTCTTAAAATGTCAAATTATATTAATTCCAAATTAGCTTGGCATGTTGACCCCTTGATTTCTACTTCTCAATCAAATGTTCACATTATGCCGAGCATGTGCAGTAAAAATAGCCAAGTTAGGTATCAAGATATCTGAAACCATATGATTAACTGCATTCAGTCTTGTTTTTTCAGGCATGCAAATTAACCCAGACTGAATGAAAGAAATCCCAAGGAGCAATTGTCAATGAGTGTGATCAGCAGATATTAAGTTTAATTTCTTTTTCTTTTTTTCCATAGGGTCAAACAGTAGTTACTGGCTATTTTCCAAAAGCCCGATGGTATGACTATCATACAGTAAGTGTTAGAAAGCTCCATGCTAATAAGTGTATAAGGCCTGCAAATAAATTGTGAAATTAAAGATAATTATGTATAAACTGGGAGACTGTCATTGTGTGTATGATATATTCTGACATTCTATAGTACCAATAATACTTGGAACTCTGAAAGTTTAAATACTGTATGTCATAGTAGTTTGTACTGTAGATGCAGCATTATTTGTTTATGAAAGTGGATACATGTATTTTGCAATGTTCTTTTAAGTGATTGAATATGTTCCTGTTTCAACCCTGTTTGACGGGTAAATTATTGTTCATGTTGATATGTTAAATGCCTCTTAAACCTTGACTACAGTTTCAGAGATGTTACAGATTTGATTAACTGTGTCTGTTTCCAGGCAAAGTACATTGGAAATACCCCAAAGTGGGTGAACATGGAAACACCTCTCAATCACATTAATCTTCACGTGCGAGGCGGATACATTCTCCCATGGCAAGAACCAGGCCTCACAACAGCGCAGAGGTCTCTATGAGTGGATGTTGTGTACAATGTTTGGCAGTTACAAGTCTGCCTATCAGTGGCAATGAAGAGAAATACTGTCTCTGTGACCTAAAACAATATGTTGAATATGTTAAAACACAACTCTGTTTGATTATTATCCACCTATTTTTCTTGGTTTTATAGTCGAAAAAATCCTATGGGACTGATTGTTGCTTTGAGCGACCAAGGGCAAGCTCAGGGTTCCCTTTTCTGGGATGATGGATCAAGCATTGGTAAGTTGTCAGTATATTATTCTTGCTCTTGTTAAATTATCTACAGTCAGAAGGTATTTTAGAGAATGTCCTTGTACTATGCAATCATTTTCTTAGTAAACTCCCCCCCATGAAACTCAAGCAGCATGGTGTTCCATTCCATCACTCCAATTATCATTGCTCCAATTATTAATATATTTTTTCAAGAAATAGTCTGTTTTCTAATAGTAATTCCTTTACTATATGTATCAGATGTATAGCATTGGCCAATATATGACCCGTGTTATTAGCCTACAAAGAAGCTTTGTTCAGAATAGTGACTGAGATCTCCAAGCTCTGAGATGTCTCCAGATCTCAGTTCTGTGAGTGGTGCTACGTGGCTGGGGTCTTACTTTGCTGCACCCCCCGGGGAGCCTGTGGGTTGGTATGTTTAGAAGCGTATAAAGTATATTGTATGCAGTAAAAAAACACAGGACAGCAATAGGATAGTAATTCGAGCAGGTGTGAATTCAGAGCTGCACTTCCATAGCACATTAATAAAAGCAGCAACGAATGAATGGATGTCATCTCAGTCATGCTTCCTGTACCAGCCCTGACACATAATTTCCAGTACTTGCATTAATGTCAACTATTTTTGTTTTCATCTGTTAGACACTTATGAGAAAGGGCTGTACATGCTGACTTCCTTTGCGGCAAACCAGGTATGTTCTTCCTGCTCCGACTGCATCTGATGGCTCTGATGCATTAAATTATTTTTGAAGAAAATTAGAATTTGTCACTGCTCATGTTTTTTGTTGCTTTTCCCTGTGTCATTCCGGATATCAGAACACATTGACGAGCCATGTTGTACATAGCAATTTAAACAACAATGACACTCTCATATTTGGAGAAGTTAAAGTGTGGGGAGCAGGAAGCATCAAAGTCCAGACTGTGGATGTAGTCTATGATGGACAAGCCAGCACTAGAGTGAACTTCACACACAACGTGATGACAGAGGTATGAGCTTTCTTGTAGTTTTACCTTGTTAAGATTATTATTAGCCAGCTACATGGTTACTGAAGATACAGTACATGGAGTAAAGTGAACAGCTCTAGGTGACGAAGTGGCTGTGGGATGTGTTACTGTAGATGGTCGATTGTCATACAAAAAACAGAGCTTTAAAATACACTTCAAGGCCAATAGAAAATGTCCCACTTTGACCTTTTAATTTAAATACCAGACACAAGGAATTATTCTTCCTGATTTTGAGTGAGGAGACTCACTCATAACTGCTCCAATTAATCCAGCCTAATTGCAATTAAATAAAGTCTAATTTGAAATATTATCAACATGCACTCAATAAATATCATGTTGTTCTGTAGAAAAATATTTTTCTTTTAATAAATACAGTCCTGGGAAAAAAGAAACCATCAGACCACTTCAGTATCAAGTAGATCATAACAACATCACAACTTCTTATAAGAATAACAAATGAGACAAATAATGTAGTAGCCCCATCAGCTGTTTTAGTCAATCACTTTTTGAAGAGCTGTGAAGTTCAAGTGAATCAAGAAAGTGAAACATGATGCTGAGATTAGTATTTAGCTGCTACTTTGAAGGAACTTGTATCTTGATAGGACATGGAAGATGTTGTTAATGGTGAATTCAAATATACTGTATACTGTATATGGTCATGATGGCAGACATTAACTATTTTAAAGAGTGTCAGTGTCACGTTAGATAAATAAGTTAACTGAAAGCATGAACAACGAAAGGACTTGCACGTTCTTTATAAGTACTGTACACGTACAAGGATCATTCAAAGCAGATTTTTATATGATGTTAATTGTCTTAAATATTAATCACCAGTACCTTTATTTAAGGTGTCTTCCCTTACATACTCATATTGTGTACAATTTTCACAGGTAACTAAATTACACAGGACAATGGTGTACAGTCATTTTGTTCGGGATATACTGTATGTAACCTGTTGATTTAAAAAATACAGAAACATTGAGGCCTCCATATTGAAACATTCAGTAAAATGGTTATTTCATGAAATACAAAATGCTTAAGACTAAAGAAAATATTTTGGTCCAGCTCCGTTTTTAGTCTGCTGAAAGGAAATATGTTTCTACTCTAAATAAATACTTTAATATGAGGAAAAGTAAAAGAAAAACTGTGCCTTTGTCTAGACAGAGACCATCATAAATATTAATTTTGAAATCATATTTAACAGAGGTATATGTTTATGGCCTTAGACCCTAGTCCATTATTTGTTCAATATTTTTCACCAACTTAATAGCATATAGATATTCCTGTTATCTATCTTCCTATATTTTTGCATGACTACCTCACCAAATGCAATGAAGAGTGTGTGGCATTTTGAAATACTTGAACTAACACCATCAGTATCCTTTTCAGTTGTGCTCTAACTCACTGCCAGACGGAAATAACCTTGAATAGTAGTAAATCATTTATATATAATCCTATTTCCTAGAGCTTTAAAAGCAAACCTGTTTTAACAGTCACAAAGATACCTTTGTATGCAACCAGAAAATATTGCTCTGGGAAGAGATTCCTTAAAATGTATTGTTTTTTTTTTTTATTTATTTCAGGAACTTATCATACATTTGGCAGAAAGGGGCTTGTATTTGGGCAGACCCATCAGGATTTCTTGGAAAACTGGTGTTATATAATGGATGCTGCTGGATAACAAGAAATGGAGGATCTATAATATAATAATATTATCTATAATATTACAGAATGCATGGCTGAATATTCCAGGGTCAGGGTGGCAATGAGACAGAAAGTTTTTACTGTTGGAGAATGATTGAAATATGAACACCTTGTTTGTTTCTCTTTTTAGGTAATCTGTAATACAAATAAAGGTTATTTAGGATCTATTGCTTAATCATGAAATACATAGTTTGCATTGTTATTTTCTGTATATGCATTGAGTGACATTATGTAGTTTAAAGGCTATTCCCATTCTATTGTATATTTCAGTGTCATCTAAAAAAGACCAGTATTGAGGAGGTCCAGCAGTGTTCTTTCTATGTTCTAACTTGTATATTCATATACAGTAAGTAACACATAATTCAGTGCAGTCATCTTAATACATTGGCCAATTATTTACACAACAATACATACAGTATAGCACTAACAGTCTAGAAATATGCGTCTAATTGATTTCTGCTCTAACTGGCACTTCCTCTAGGGGGATGAAACATAGAAAGCAATAAAATTAGATGCAAATTAGAAGCATAATAGATAATCTAGATGAGGTTTTTTCTTACACCAGCAGGAGATATGAGAAATGATAATTATTTGGGGTTTTATTAGTGAGAAAATTAGAGTACCTGTTTTTTTATAATAGCAGCATTTGTTTATGTGAAAGTCATCATATATTAGGGAAGGAAAAACCACTTCAAAAGCAACTATTAATACATTCACTGTATTGTTTGAAAATATGTACACTTTTAAGCCACTTAATTAAATACTTTTATTGTGTTATGCTTTGCAGTATAACCAACCACTATAAATTACAATATTAATGAAACTTGTTCATGGCTTATTACTTTTTCATGTTTACTTACTGTGTTGGTTGTATACAACTCATTTTAGCCAGGAAAATAGATTTATATATAATAGCATGATATGGGTAAAGGTCATACATATTTTTGCCATACTATTTTTACCATACTATTTTTTGGGGATTAGTTTGCAAACATTATTTTTTATATGTAACACAAATTTAAACGCACTGATTAAAAATCATTCTGCTGTAAACTCAGACAGCAGAAAATGCCATGCAGAGGTCATTCTGACCTTATGATGATGATTCTTGGCAGAGGTCTGTCTGCAGATGTATAAAAACACTCTATCAGAGATTGTTTTGTAGTGCATACCTCAGTTTGTACTGTACATCACTGTTAGTTACTGTTAATATCAATTTCACTAATTATTTGTATTTGTTTTGACTAAACTCTGCAGTTTAGGCCAAGAGTATACTTTAAATTATGCTTTCATTGTAGAGTGTTAATTAAACCTCCTGAAAATAGTCTCACAGTAAGAAAAAGAACAGAAACTTGACATTACGAGAACACTAAAATAAAACATCCAGGCAGGATCCAATCACATCTGTTCTTATGATGTCATGTCTTTTTTTCTAATGTATTAATTTGACAAAGTCAATAAATAATATTTGAAGTGCAGCACTTAAAATATGAAGCTCCAGTGCAATATACTGGCATTTCAAATACTGTAGTCCTCTGTCAGGAAATCAGAGGGACTTATTTTTTGGGGGGAAGCTCTTTACAGCTTCTCCATGAAAGAATCGCTCAAGAGATTGCCTCAAGACAAAATTTCCCAGTGTTAAGGATGATGTTATTAATATCATTCATTCTTGCATTTCAGAACTGATCCTGACATAACCTTCACAAATTTTCTGTGCCTGGTTATCTTGTGTCATTGATGCCATACTGTTAATATTTCCCAGTGCAGCATTTTTTATAACCTTGTGGCAGGTTATGGAAAATGTCACAGATGATTTGTCAATTTATTGTATATTTTGAGATAAGGATGGTTTTCCCATCCTTGCTTGGCAAAAGCAAGTCCTCCTTCTAACCTTAAGTTTGAAAGGTACTCCTTTGCAAAAGTATTGATCATACTCACACACACAGACACACACAGACACCAGGGCCAATTTTTCCAAAAATCAATTAACCTACCAGTATGTCTTTGGGTTGTGAGAGGAGACTGGAGCACCCAGAGGAATCCCATGCAAACACGAAGAGAACATACAGACTAAATGCAGACAGCACCCCAGGTTGGGAATTGAACTTGGAGCCTCAGTACTGCAAGACAGCAATGCTAATTTATTCAAAGCAGAACAGTGCTTTGGCAGTTACCAGTGCTGCCTCACAGCTCTTGGGTCCTGGGCTCTGTTTGAAGAGGGGGCATCTTCTGTGTGTCATTTGCATGTTCTCCCCTTGTACATGAGGGTTCGTGTGTTTGTATACTGTGTAATGGACTACTGTAGTCTGCACCTAATGCTTCCAGGACAGATTGCAAGTAGCTGAGACACTACTAGAAATAAGTGACTTTCTGATGGCAGATAGATTAATAATCTGAATCAAATGAAGATAATATATTAGATCTTTCCAGATACAAGTAAATTAAAATCTTCAACCAATGATCTAAAGAAAAGCCAGATTTACTTTTTGGTCATCATTGAGCAAAGTGAAAAATCAATGTCATGTCTCCTTAATTCAAGTAAGATGGTTTTGCTTTCTTTGTTTTTCATTTTACTTGCTAAATATCACAGCCAAAACCTTGATAATCAGTTCTTAGCAAAGACCCAATACACAAATAAAAGTGAAAATCAAGAATGGTCTGAAACAGACAGAATAAAAATATTCCTGAAAGTGAAATGTTTTCTGAACTGGAATGAATAAATATTGAAAATAAGCAAACATAATTTGGACAAACAAGAAACTAAAAAGAGAATGCAGACTGATAATGTATTGAACTTATTCTAAAAGCAAAAAAACCTTTTGAATGTATTTTGAAAGAATACATTAGTTACTACACAATTGAAAAAGATGAAATTGCTCCTTGTTTTTTTGCATAAATACATAAGCAATATTTTTATATCAACACCAAGGGAATATTCATATATAGAATGATTCAAAATTGCCATGCCAAGGCATTAAACAAATTCTCTGAAAAATAATATTTTGATATATGAATATAACAGAACTGCGATTGTTATGAAAATTAAGCTGTCAAAGAAAATGACACTTTGCATTCAACTAATTGACAGCTTGTGAAGTAAGCCCAACATAGAATCAGCATTCAAATATTCTTTCAGTGAAAGAAAAACCCTGAAGCCTTTTGTGATATTAAAGCAAGAAAGTCACAGCTTCTTCCAGTTAACATGTACTATTTACAATAGTATTTTTGTGTTAAATGGTGTTTTATTGGACATTACACACATCTGACAGTGCTGTGCATATTTGAAAATAACATCTGTATATTGTTCATTGTGCACACCAAAGCAATTGAAAAATGCAATTTTTGTAAGTGGCATTTCCGAGCTTAACAAACAAAGCAATTATCATTAGGATCTTTAAGTTACTATAATCAAAGTTTTGTTAAATCTGATCATAATTACAAATACCTACAGTATATAAGAAAAACGTCACATTTTTGCTTTCTAGCCTACTTGTCGTTACTTTTAGCCTGTCAGTGTAGGACATTACTTTAAATTCTGGAATACATCTGGTTGCTTATCATGGTTTCTACTGCAGACTTTCCTATAGGTTTTTCCCAGTTTATATGTCATTAAAGCCAATTTAGTATTGCTAAAGTATGATTTTCTTCCAAAATAGCCTAAAAGCATTTTCCTCAACACTGGCTAAGCTAGCTCAAGCACAATCCAGGATTTATGATTGGGTTTTGGAATATATCATGTTATTACAAGCTATACCCCAATTGGGAATGTTTTCTTACCCCATACCAAAACTCATGCTTTTGGCATCTCAAAAGTACTCCACGATCAGTGGCTTGCATATTGGTACAGTCACATAATCAGCTGTTAATCAATATTTAGGACTACAGGGACTGACATGGTAAGAAAAATACCCAAATAATCTTTTTTAAGATTACAATGCTCACTAGTGTAATATTATAAAATATCCAGTTTAAGACAATTACTGTATAATCTGATCGAGGTTCTTTCATTAGAACCCTTACTATCACAGGCTTTATCAATGGTTTGACCTGCACACTTATAGACCCTGTTCATCGCTTTTTGTCAGTGGTCATGATGTGAGCTGGATAACTAAAGACTGATTCATATACAATTTTTCCCCTTGGTGAACTTTGCATTCGATTAGGCTAATTACAGCTGCTGTTGTATTAGTTCTGCCATCCTCATATCCAGTTATCTAAATGATAATGACTTTGGCTCATCAATTTGAGAAGTGACTGTGGAAGAAATTTGGTGAGTGATGGATTGATGTAATGAGCTTGAAAATTATTGCGGAGGAGTTTTCACGGAATTGAACGCTCTCTGTTTCATCTCCCTAAACACAAATTCTGACTTATAAAAGGTTTTTAAATAGTAATGGACATATCAAAAAGAATTGTCAATCACAAGCAGTGTTTGTTTTTCAAAATCATTTATTACCTTTTGTAATGCATGAGCTGATGAATTGGGATGAATTCTGGGCAATAGTCAAGTCATATTATATGATTAGTCTGTATCTCAAATTATATATATACAATATATAACATTATAATATATTATATATCATATTAGATTAATCATATACTGTAAGTGTATGAGTTTGTGTGATACTGAGTTTAGTATAGAATAAAATCCCAGACTTCAAAGTAGTTTCTGCAAACAGTCCTAACGAGCCTATCTGTTCTTACTACTGGTTACACTTATCTCAATCGACCACCCCAACCTACTCACAGCTACAGTACCCACCACTGGTTCCTACTCCATTTGGAAAAAAAAGTTGAATTCAGCTTTAAACACTCTTCTGATGACTTCTTTCAGATTTGCCCAGCTTGCTCTCTTACTCCTCAAGGAATCTCAAACGCCTGCATTCGATCCTTCGGGTGCTGGGCTTTGGAAGCCTACTGAGGTTAAATCAGATCCAATCCAAATAAAGCACACTCACCGAAAGCTCTTCTAATGAAGGCGTCTACATCAATTACAGTATGGGTTCCCACTTGTTCTTCGGGTGTTCCAACTGCCACATTCCAGTATGGCCAAATTATCGTTCCCTCAGCCAGACAGGGTAAACCGAAGAAAATATTTACAAATTGTGTCTCTTCTCCATCTGAGTTAGGATTTGGACTGAATTGCTGATAAATTCCCAACAATTTCATAAAAACTGCTACCTCAGGTGGCACTGAATGGAGTTTTCTACGTCACATCAACAATGTTCAGTAATATATATTTTGCTAAGAATAAAAGTGAAAAAGGGGAAAAGGTTATTAAGAAACATGTAAGTTACATACATGGAATTAGATATATTTAGGTCATACACTTAGATAATCTAAAGGACATTGGTAGAAAATTGTGTATTAAAATTTTACAGACCTGTAGCGAAACAAAGTTTGATTGCCAAAGGTGAGTTTATAGTGAAGTTTATAACATTGATTTTTTAAAATAAACCCACAACATCAGTTGTTATGAGGAGTTCTACAATGTTATGCAGAAGAACTTCAGATGGATTATGTATGAATAATAATGTATTTTCTTACACAAAGGAAGGCTGTCATGTTTGAAAGTCATTCAAGGGATACAAAGATTCACAAAGACCTTTAGAACAAGACTGCCGAGTCTTAAAAGAGTACTGTAAATACCACTGCCAATATAATGTTCTGCATGGGTGCCTGCACCGCCCTTAGATTAAAGGGCCAAGAAATCTAAGATGGAAAAGCTGACAGTTTGATATCAATGCATTTTTATTCTGTGCACTTTTTTATTTGTATGATCTCCTGAGAACAATACATGTGACTTTCCTGAAGTGACTTCAGTCAAAGGCATGAGCATGCTACATTCAAAAATACACTTGGAGCATGAGCCAGCTGGGCATAAACTTATACTCAAAATAGCAACTGGGTTAATGAGCCACACAACACTTAATCTGTTGTCACTCAGCACATAGTTGTCATGGTGCTTTGCCACTGACAGCTTAAATAATAAGCTTTTTCTTATTATTCCAGGCCATTTCACAAGTTGACACCCCCAACACCTACACATTTTCTCTTCAGATATATAGCAATTATATTTGGACAAGTAAAACAAAAAAAAACATACCTGGGTTTTGTTCATGGTCTTGCTTAAATTTAGGTTAAAACCAAAATGAGGTTACATTATTCCTTGGACATAAAAGGAACTTAAATAATATTTCGTTTCTATGTAATTTCCATTCACAATTTCCTATCTGAACAAACAATGTGAACTTTTCAGGTTATTAATGAGTTTGATTAAATTTGTTATTCCTCACTCTGCAAAATAGTCATCACAATGCTATCTGACACTAAAGGCTACCATCTTAGTAATGTAACAAAATAATAAAACAAAATGTGTGAAGTATTAACATACAATACTGTTCAGTATATTTATTCACAAAATACTTTATACAGTATAATAAATTCAGGAATTCACAAACATGCATAATAAAATTTCATTATATTAAAAAGTATAATTTCAGAAACAAACAGAAAGGCAAATTATAGGAAAGTAAATGTAGGAAAGTCAATATTTCTCACTCACGATTGCATATACTATAATACAGTACCTTACAGTAAGAGTGTGTATACAGAACCACTGTTAAAGTCAAACAGGAATTCCAGAGTCAAACTCCACAGGACTTAAAAAAAATTGAAGTTGAAGATGCTGTGTATTAAGTCTACGATTAAAAAATCCAGTGTACAATCACTGATGCCACCAATTTGTCTGTACAGTAAAATAAGAATCTGCAATTGAGGACTTTACTGTCATGATTCAAGGTAATAAGAAAGGACAACATGAAGAGATTCCACTTTCTTTATCTTCCTTATTGAATTGTCCACATCAGCAAAAAGCCAATACAGTATATGCAAGATCAGACTGCACCTTTACACTGGAACAAGATCACCCCAGAAAAATAATGCCATTAAATAGGTGGTCAATGTGTGAAGCAGTATCAGAATAGACCAAATGCAGTGGTGAGGTTTTAGCTTTAGAAATTTTCATGAAATACAATCTGTTCTTTGTTTCTGAGAAATAACCTTTATGATAATTATTTTCCTTGGATTTGGTTAAGAAGTCTTTTTTTACAGATCTTTTTTGTCACTGCTCTATGTTGTTCTTTTTACTATATCTCTTACTGATTGCTTGGCATGAATTCTTGTTGCAGATGATCTGGCTGATCCAGCCTCCTTTACAGGATGTCTGCATGAGAATTCTGTTTGTATATCTATTTTTACAGTTATATACATAGCTTGTTCAGAAAAAAATAACTCAAAAATGTGTACTCACACACATTAAGGCTAAGAAACAAAAGCATGTAATTATGATCAGCACCTGCTGACAGAGAACTCATGTACTAATAAACTAAGCTTATGTTCTTCTACATTTTCAAATTACCTTCTGCTTACAATTACGTTGAAGAAGTATTGTGATTGAGGTATAATTGTATATTGTATAAGCCATGTGCAGTTTCATACACAGTAGTTGCAAGATTTAGCCATTTTTTTAAAATTCAAACTAAAGGAAAGTGCTAAACATTTCTCTTATTTTCTATTATTTCACCACAGATGTAATTCAAGCCTTTTCCAAAACTCCTTTGTTTGTGAAGATGTAAAGAAGTTTTGCTAACTCTACATTCACTAAGAATTATGGAGTGAAAGCAAACCTTTTTGATTACATAAAACGTTTTGATTACATAACAGACATTACATTGAGGAATTAGATTTGGGGTCAGACTACAGCACGTTTGGCAGATTGTCACAGGAAGTGGAATTGAGGGGGTTAGAATGACAAAGGGGTTGTTGCCAAGGGCAAAATGGCAGTTCAATTAAACTGTTGTAAATAGTTCAGCTGGTGCAGATATATTGAAGAATGGAGATCATAACCCTAATGTCTTGGCAAAATACCACTCTGCGACCACGCATTTTGGCCTTCCTAAAAGTCGCACTTAATTCAATGGGTAAAGCGATTTTTCAGTTCTCTGCCCAAGTCTTTGTGTTTTCGGCTGCTGTCACATAATTGTGTTACAGTATGTGTCACCCAGGTGGTTCATACCAAGATGAAGTGGGTCCCTGTGCGTACAAGAGCACTTTAGAATCCTTTGAGATGAAAAAGTGTGATATAAATTTAAGGAATTATTTAAACTAAGCATTCTCTGGCTCAAAATCCTAAATGCATAATAAATGATGGCCTTAATTAGTTTAACAATGAGGCTTGTGTTATTTATTTTGTCCTTGTGAAATTTAACAAAATGCTTTGACCGACATTTGGGGAAATATAGTACCCAGGAGAAGTCTGTGAGATAAACAGTCTGTAAAATAAGTTATAGTAGTATTTTTAAAAGTATCTTGATGAATGCAATTTTTGAATGAAATTTTATCAAGGTGATTGATTAGGTAGTTAAAAGTCTTCTATTCTTCTGTCCTAAGAAGAGTGAAAAATATGACCTGTTTCTGCATTTCTTTGCTATGCTTTGGAATACATTTTAAGCTTTGGTTTTTGCTCATCTTAAAAGACTCATTTGAGCAATACAAAAGGGAAATATTTGATTAAGTATAAGGGACAAAGGTGAGGCTATTCATGAGGTTATTTCATTTTATTCTTGATTTATGAGGATCCTTTGCCTGAAGAAACATTTTGTTTTTGGAGCACACAGAACATTGTTTGTTGTTCCTTAGATAAAGACAAGTTTTGTTTATTATGATCCTATTATTTTTTAAGGTGTCATGATGAATAATCCTTTCTCAGTATATATTATTCTACAAGTTAGTGTATTTACAGTATCTGTCATTCTTTAAACTTAGCTTGTTTGCAGCGTACACCCTGGACAAGATGGTGGTTCATCGCAGGGCAGAGACAGACACAAACACGCACACACTCACATCAGAGCTAATTTTCCCATGTCTTTGGCTGAGGGAGGAAAGCAAAGGGCCTGGAGGAAACCCACACAAACAAAGGGAGAACATGCAGATAGCACCACAAGAATTGAATCCAGGGCCCTGGTGTTGCAAGACAGCAATGCTGACGACTGCATCATCTGTTACTGTTAAGAACGTTACTCCTTCTCTCTGTGCATTGATTTACATTTATTTACTCCATCTACTACCTCCACCCTAGCAGACACCACTGGCTACCTGTGTGGCTTCCTTCTTTTTCTTTCTTTCTTTTTGGCTGTGAGAACAACACTTCTTTTTGTCTTGTTCTCACAGCCAAGCTGCCCTAGTTTTAGAGAACATTCATGTAAAAAATGTTTTTCAGTTTATCGACAACAAATAAACCAACCTCCATTTTTATAGAAGAGGTACATTTTTGCATATAAGGTGAAGTCTAAATATGATTTTAAAAGAATGTGTTACACATATGACCATTTAAGACAAAAAAAGGAATGTCTTTGAACTTTCCAGAATGTGACATGAAGTGTGATAGTGTAGAAAAATAACAATGCAAATCAAATGAATAGCCATGATTAAAAGACGAAACCTTTGCTGAAATAAAAAACAATGTCTTGTTTTGGGCTGAAAAATAATGCAATAATGTTTGAACGTTGGTAGTGTAAATGGCAGATTAAATAGAAAGAAGAAACTGGGAACTGATGCTTTTAAGAGGATACAGTTTGAAAATTGTTGGTCTAATACAGTTATATCCAGGGGCATACTTTAGCTTATTATTTTTATCAGTGAAGCTTGAATACCTACTGTAGGTTTGCAGTCTGTTTTTTACCGAAGCAGTTTAAGGAATCTAAAGTCCAGTGTAGCTTTGATTAAAGACAATACCTAATGAGAAAATGAAACTACATTGTCATGTGCATTAAAATTTACACTCACAAATTAACCAAAAATTACATTTTACTGTTTAGGTTTTTATTTATCGTTTAAAGCAGAAGCAAAGTAATCATCACTGGTTTTGAAGTCTGAACGCTTTAAAAATGAAAACAAAATTCAATTTTGAAAAGAGAAATTGGAAAAAAATATCTTTAACAATGACCTTCCTTTAAAGAGAGCTTTGCAAAGTTATGACACATCTGTTAAAACTGAGGAAGTGTACACATTTTCCATACTGAATACTGAAGACACTGACTTGCCTGCTTGACAAACCTGAGGTGTTTGTTATTGATTTTTAATCTGTGCATTGCAGACGTTTGCCGACACACATGCAGGTAGAAGACAGCAATAGTACAAATGTAACTGATTACGTTTTCAGAGAGAACAAATTATCTTGGGGAAAAAGTGAGCTGGAGAGACTTTTTTTGTCTTTCTTTAATGACACTACAAACAAGAAATGCCAATGATGCCAACACTGAGCCCACAAAGATCAGACGACCCCTATGTTTATGGCTTGAGGGAGAAAGAGATGTGTTAATGAATATTAATTTATCAAAGTAAACCCATGACACATAAATCTTGTTTCTGCAGGATACTTCTATTGCATGACAGACAATATTTTGCTCCTTTTTCCATTTATTTTTAACTCAGAAGATGGAAGATTTAATTGAATTGACCTTAAATAATTGAGGAGACAGTCACAGGTCTTGCAGAACTTCTTTTTAAAAATAAAATAAAATGAAATTAATTTATTTTTAAAAAGAGACAGAAGAAACAAATATATCTTAGTAACTGGCAAGTTAAATGTGTTAGTCACATCAGGTTTGAGGCTGTGAAGTATTAAAAAGATGATATTTTACTTGATGTGCAGAGCTGAAAGGCAGTTTTGTAAATTAGCAAATGACTGAGGACAGGAATTTGTCTAAAAATGGTCTACATAATTATATCATGATTAGTGGAAAAATGCATTTGAAATTGTTTTATTAAAACGAATGTTCTTGAGTGGGACAGTATATAATGGCAGAATTATTTGGAAAGAAATAAGGAGTCTGAAAAAACTTGAATGTACAGTATGAAATAAAATTCATATAAAACATAAAACTTAACAATTCCCAAAGAATATTGCAGTTCATTGCTTGTTACAATCTATTATTTTTATAGTGGATGATATTATAACAGCAATGTAAGTAATTGAGTTGATTTTAATTAATTAATTGCCTACACTTATATAGCGCTTTTCCAGACAATCCACTCAAAGCGCTTTACAGGTAATGGGGACTTCCCCTCCACCACCACCAATGTGCAGCATCTACCTGGATGATGCGACGGCAGCCATAGTGCGCCAGAACGCTCACCACACACCAGTTATCAGTGGGGAGGAGAGCAGAGTAATGTAGCCAATTCATAGATGGGGATTATTAGGAGGCCATGATTGGTAAGGGCCAATGGGAAATTTGGCCAGGACACCGGGGTTACACCCCTACTCTTTTCAAGAAACGCCCTGGGATTTTTAATGACCACAGAGAGTCGGGACCTCGGTTTTACATCTCATCCGAAGGACAGCGCCTGTTACAGTATAGTGTCCCCGTCACTTTACTGGGGCATTAGGACCCACATGGACCCCAGGGTGAGCGCCCCCTGCTGGCCCCACTAACACCTCTTCTAGATTTCTAGATTTCTTAATTTACACACATGCTGTGTAGCTATTAGGACATTTATCCATGTGTTTAGCAGTTTCTTAATTACTTTTTAAATTGTTTTTGTTGCAAAAATTGAATAATAAAATGCACATAACCTGTTTCTGAGAGAGCAGTACCTTTTTAGAAACAAAATGCTACTATTTGAGATTGTACCGAAAATTACTTATATCACCGCTATGCTAAAAAATAACATTTTTTACCTTAATTGTGAGCTTTTCAAAATTTGCTTCTCTTTATAAGCAAATCAATCTTGAATTTTAGAGCCACAGCTGCCAACATAAACAACACAGAAGTTAAATACAGTCAAATAAGCTTGAATTAGGCCTTTCAGCTTCACGCACTGCGTGCTAACATCACATGAAGGATAAAGCGTTCAGATGAGACCAAAAATCTCAGGTTAGTGTATTTAGTCGTTGTCATTACAGACAGTATACATTATATTGTGCAAAGATTAGTTCCGATTTTCTTTTTGTCTCCCTTCGGTGTACATTTTCACTTCTTTCACAGACTTTTCATCAGGGAGAGAAAGATAAGATAGGTTGGAAAACTGACACATTAATTAAGACAAATGAAAATCTAGTTTAGAAGGTTAAGAGACAATCAATATCAATATTTTTACCATTGCCCCTAGCAGCATATCTTGAAAGTACAAGGCCATCCTGTCATTTTCTTTATTGCAGTATCTTATTGCATACTGTACATGTACCAAGGTTACCCATTGATACTGTCATGTGTAAAGTTAATGTCAATCATGGAGAATTGCTTTGTTGCAGTACATCTGTTTGGAATTTACTATCGCACACAGTGATATTCGCACTTAGTTACCTTGTATTGTGATTCTTGTGCATAATGGTGGAAAACTGATTTTTGCCTCGATTTGGCCTTGATTGACAAAGAGTTTTACCTGTTTTTATCGGCTTTTGCTATAAAGGCATTAATACTGAACATTAATTCTTGATTTCACTCTTTCAGACAGATACTTCTAACATTTAGAAATCATTTTGCTGTAAAACGTGTACCCTCTTGGAAGAGAGGCTTGTGCAGTTGTCCTATATAGCCATCACACATTCAGAGTAGCTGTGCTTCTTCACAGCAGGGTACAGTACAGTATATACAATATAAATCATATCCAAATACTCTCTCTTCCTTTTCTTATATAGTGTAGCATTACATTATAATATATACTGTATATATATATATTATAATAATAACAATATAACAGAAAATACAATATCCTTACTCTTGAATAGAATTATATCTCATAACTGAGATTTACTGTACCATCCTTTTGAATTTTCTCAAATACTCTCTCATTTTAGCCTACTTTCATTTGTGCTTTATTTTTTTATTCAGAGTTCATAACATAAGTCTGGGAGATGGGTAAACCCTAGTTCTCATCCTGATCTTGAGGGTATGAACGTAGACCTTTAGGGTAGTATTTTCCAGTGTTCATAACACAGACACCCATCCGCCATCCGCAGTGCCACTGCCACAGCAGCAACCTTTTGGTTTATCATTGGTCATTTTATTGGTTTTGACTTTCTTGTCCATATAGGTGGAGGAGGCAGGCAGTCTCCCATCGAACCAATGGGCTCAAAGCATAACATCAATGAAATGCACTTTATTGCAGTTGTATCAGTAGGGTTCATTTGTGTCTTCTGAAAAACAATATACTGTATAAACCGCTGAATGATGAGAATGCTAGTTATTCTCAGTTTAATTGAAGATAGCCCATCTATGAGGAATAGACTCCAGAGACTTCCAAGATTTCCATCAAGACTCAAATGGTTTGTCCAGACAAAGCAAGCGGAAAACCAGCTCTCTAAGGGAGACACCACATTCTGGAAGGCAGACACCCTCAGCAAGGACTATCACGTCCACCACATCACATCCATCTGTATAATTGTTTACTGACTGCAGTGCCTACAGCATGAGAAAATTCCAGGAAGAAATAATCTGTGCATCAGCAGAATGTTTGTAACTTGCTGACTGCATGAAAATGACCAGCATGCTAGGAGGCCATTCACAGGTGACGTATTGACATGTTGACTAGTGCCTGATAAGCCGTCTTCTGTGAACCAGAGACCGTCCTGGATGGTGGCAGACAAAATGGTGGAACCTATTATTCACTAATGATTGCCATTTTGCCTTTGTCAGACCTGAAAGAAGACAACATGGAAGGACAAACTAAGTGCTTAACAATATATTCGCAAGGTTCTTGAGCCAAGAGTTATGCTAGTCCTCCAAAACCAATCTAGATGTATCAATTTTGTAGTAGGATAAGATCATCCAGTGCTGTTGGAAGATGCTGAGATCCTGCCACAGCCCTACCTAAGCCCTACAGAACACCAGTGAGACTGATTCGTTGATGCCAACAACAGAAAATCAGTGGTCATCCTTTTCCAGCTGCACAGGGGGAGGAACACCAAACTCTCCACAAACACATCTGGGTGTTAAACACTGTCATGACTATGTTCACTATAAAGGTTTTATTTTGACAGTGTATCAAATTTAATTTTGAAAATAGATCCTGTCTCTTCTATTTGTATTTTTGCTAACATTTTCAGGGATTTCATCAGTTGAAAATATTTGATTATATCCATTAGACCTGAATATTGTTTATTTTGGGCATCTATATATACAGTATATATCAATGTATTTCTCTTTTGATTCCTAGTATACAGTATATTTGTTCACTCTTTCAATCTGTTTCTTCACAGAGCATATCAAACACTAGTTAAATATTTTACACATGTTCATGAATGAAATTGCTAATCCACTCTTGCCATTTTTTTCTATTGGTCTTTGAGCAAGAAAATGGATTATAGTATGTCATTTTGTCAAAATGAATAAAAAAAACTGTTATTAAATCCACAATTTAATCATTGTTCAGTCTGCACATAATTTGAAATAATTTCAGTAATAAAGGGTTCTCTTTTTAATTATCTTCAAAATTAATTTGAGTGCTTACCTAAAGTTAGTTTTTAAATCCAGTTCCTTATACAGACAATACATTTTGCTTCATTAATTGGAGCACTTAAAAAAAAAACTTTTTTATCTTTGGAATTAGCAGCTGCATAAATATGATACTGAATTGGGATAAAACATATATTTTTTTTAATGTAGAGAAGCAATCAAGTGTGAAATGGGTCAGACAAAAGCACATGGTATTACTCAAAAGGGAAGTAGATTAAATCAGTCCCCAAAAATGTAATGCTTAATTCACACATTACTGTAAGAGACAAACTTGGCCTCCCCTCCTTTTCATTATGGTTATACTCAGAATTATTACAATCAGAATAGTTTTGTAATGGCCACACCTCTGCTCTTTACTGATCGCTGAGGAGACAGGATTGCGGAGCACCTGTCTTTCATGAAATGTCACACACTACAAGGTGCTCTGCAGTTTAAACCATGTTTAGGCTTTCCCCGGCAATCTGTCATTGACTTAAACTTCAGTTCACTCCTGAGCCAACTGATAATGATAAGTTTCTTTATTAGCCCTATACAATTTCTTGCATTAGGAATTCGTCTTTTCACATACCCCAGCTTTTCTCCATGAGGCACAGACAGGGAGAGAAGCCTGGGGTCAGAGCGCAGGGTCAGCCATTGTACGGCGCCCCTGGAGCAGTTGGGGTTAAGGGCCTTGCTCAGGGGCCCAATGAATTAGGATTCCTCTGCCGGCCACGGGATTTGAGCCGGCAACCTTCCAGCCACAGGCACAGATCCTTAGCCACAGAGCCACCGCTCCGCCACAACTTACAGCTTCCCAGCGGCGCCCTTTCTGTTCCCGAATCCACCAGAGAGCTTTGGTCCGCGGCTGTGCTGTCCAGAAGATGCAGGGTGCTGAGAGTGGGCCAGAAATCGGGACTCCGCTTTGGTTTGGTCTCTGGCACACTTCCCCTGCCTGCTCACGCTGGCCTCGTCTCGGCAGGAAACCCCCCAAAGAGCAGGCATTCAGCCCTGCATTTGGCACACCTTTGTATAACCGCCCCAACTTCGAGTATCATGTCCCGCCTTGCAGGTCGGACCCCCTCCCCCACTCTGCACCGAGCATCCGGGCCCGGCTACCAGAATCAGACACAGTTTTTACCCCCACACTATCAAACTATTAAACTCCCAGCCTCTCTCACGGTGCCTTCTCTCTTTATCAAAACTCCAACACACATTGAAATCTACCTCTACCTCGCATGTCAAGAAGTTCACTCACCATACTTTTCGATCCTTTATTTCATTCTGTTGAGATATGATTTTGCACAACTGATGTTGTTTTGCACATTACCTGTTTCCTGTTGTTGTTTTGCACATTATCTGTTGTTGTGTTGCACATTGTCTGTGGCTGTTTTGGACATTGCCTGTTGTCTCCGTCTTTTTCTTATGCAATTGTATTGTCTTTTTATGTACTACTTACCATCTGAGAGCTACAGTAGCTAAATAGCATTTCATTATACTGTACCATATACCTGTGTATGAGTATAATGACAGTAAACTTGAACTTGAAGTTCTTAGTTCTGGACAAAGAGAACCCTGTAGGCTCTTCCTGTTCTTCATCTGCCATTCCTTTGCTCCCTCCCAGCCCAGCTGCCTGCAACCCAGGCGATTCCAGAGGACTGTCCTTCACACCAGGGGGGCCCTTCTTTTGGACCCCAGCTGCTGGCGATCCAGACAGCACTTCTGGAGATTCTGCTCCGGTAGCCTGGCCGCTGATGCTCTTGGCGGTCTCGCCCCAGTGTGGCCTCGCTCCATGCCAGCCTGCTCTTTGCACAAGATGCAGTGAGCCAGCGCCTCTGCCCCTGGTCTGACACCCTCGCTCTTGGGTCCGTGACACCACTGCCCCCGTTTAATGCGGGGCATCACGCTTTGTAACAACTTTATCTGAAAACGAGAAAAAAAAAACATCTTAACATAAATGGTACTACATGCTAATTAAAAAGTGAAAGCAACTCAATGTTTATATTTCCATACAAGTTTAGTTCTTCTCCTCTCAGTTTTTGTTTCTTGTTCCACATTAAAAGAATCCTACAGTGATTGAAGGAACATCTTTTTAATCTTATGACCCTTTCCCTCAAAGAATTTTTTTTTCCAAGAAGAAAAGGTTAACCAATTAAAAGAAACTGCCAGAACACAGAATCTTACTTCTCATCTAAAGGACATACAATGCAGACACTAATGCATCTTGCAAGAATATGCAATTTTATCTTGAAACCGAACATGCATGAAACTAAAAGTTTTAGAATTAAAAGGCTACTTTTAAAGTAAAAATCAACTGGATATTACAGAGCCGGGATTATATATTCCATTCAATGTATGCTATATCCTACATTTTGTGAAATCTATTCTACTGCTCTACTTTAGATATACATTTATACTATTATTTTGTTTAATGCAAGAGCCCATGAGTTTTTCTTATTAGCAGTATTCTTGTGATTATAAATTTCTCTGATATCTTTCTTTCATTTTAGAAGACCTTTTTATACGAGAGATCAGTGCATACTTGAATTTATTGAAAATGGACCATTTATAACGGTGACAAAGGTTAAGACAGGTGAGTGACTAGATAATTTTATGCATAAAGTGCATTTTAAACACCACACACTGTGATAGAAGTCTGTACATGTAATCAAAGCAAGAATGATCAGAAGTCTTGGATAAAGCTAAATCAAGGGTTTATTTTTTATTTAATTATACAATATGCTGCAAGCAAAACAGGAGAATGAAGGTGCAAACTAAAGCCCTTTACGACACATCACAGGCATAGAATTGCTGACAGAACTTCACCAGCCTCAAATAATTAATTAATCTGTAATAATTAGTTTTACTCATTGATCACTAAATTTGGAGGAAGGATATTTCTTTACTGTATCTTTACCTACAGTACCTAGTACCTATTCTGTATTATAATATTTGCCTGAATAGCATGGTATTGTACAACATTTTTAAAACACATTTTTCTTACCACAATATACTTTAGTCTTTGTCCTTTGTGCTGACAGATTATTTTAAAATATATATTGTAAAAACTGTCCAGTTTGATCTAAAAAGCTTTTTTTATTTTAAGAATATACTGAGTACTCAATTCAAACAATAATGTAGAATCCTCATAGCGTAGTTCTGCAGAACATTTGTATTGTCAACTCTTCAGAAAACATATCCACATCTTTCACTTTATGTACTTTTTACATAAGCCTGTGTGAAACACATTTTAATACTATTTGATTCATTTAGCCTTTCATTTAGCCTTTTTAATTATCTTATTATATGATTGAATTTATTTCAGAACATCAGGTCACACTGTATTTACGGAAGGTCAGTAATTATTCTTCATCATACAGTCAATATTTGACAAAACCTTCTTTAAACTAAGTTGAATAGAAAACTTATCTTTAAATATCCACAGCTATTTCCCATTGTTTTTCATACAACCCTGTGCTCTAATGGCACAACACTCCAGAAACCACTGTTCTTGTGTTGCAACTCATTTGTCACTCTGGGAACTCTCCAAGGTTCTGAAACATTAAGGCTCAGCTTCTGATTTCCAGAGTATTTTTGCTGATCATGGTTACATAACTTTGTGTGGAAGCCTTCCAAAATAAGCTTGTGGTGACCAAATGCAGACCTTTTTTATTATTTTCTAGGGATCTTCACTGTGTGAAAACCCTATTTTAACAGTTACTAAACACTGTTCAATTCTAATGTGTTTTTTTCCAAATTTTTAAACATAATTTTGATTTGATATAATTGCTCCTCCTTATTCTTGCCCTTTATTATATGTCAATCTTGTCTACCTCTAAGCATTTAAAATTACATTTCAATGTATTGACAGCTAAACTTGAGAAAGATACTTGAAATACTCTTTATTTGGATACATCCAAAAAGATTAATCTTTGATTCTCTTGTCATCGTGCTATTCTTAAATGATCAGAGCTCATTACAGTCATCTGATGCATTTTTTGCAATGACATGTTAATCCCATTTGGCAATGTCTTGAAAAATTATAGTGTCATAATTTCAATGACTTCTTTATAAATGACTTCTCTATTCTACAAGAGTACCAAATAACACATGTATATTACCACTCCAAGGGCTTTAATTAGTATGGAGCTATTAAGTATACAAGAAACTAAAAATTAAGAATTGCCAACCAAGCTAACAGTATATCATTTCATGCATCAATTGCATTTAATTATCCAAAGTTAATTATTCAGTGTATTAAAGTACTGTTTCCAAAATTAATCTATATCACTTTCATTAACTAACCAAGTAAGATAAGAAAAAATAGCATACATATAATGAAAAAAGGTAGGCGTCACTTTGTGTGTTCATTTTAATTAGCTCTTTCATTTCTTCTTACTATCAACTGAAGAAATGCCTAAAAGGTCACTCATGAATCACGAAGTTCCTGACTCAAGGCATTGTTTAACATTGAAGGTTATACCATCTATTATATTCAGCTACATTATGTTAACTGACACAGCTGCACCAAATACATGTGGGGTGAATTAGATGAGATGAAAATAGTACATGGAACTCCTTAAATTGACATTTGCAAATGTTATGGAAAAAGTTTAGTAAACTTGTATGACAAATCACATTACGGAAGGAACAAATAAGAAATGTAGCTGAGTGACATTTCTGGAAACTACGAAAATCTTTTTAAAGTATTTTTTTTTGCAATTTGAAACTATATGTAAATATTAAAATAATTCCATCATAGCTATGGTCCTCGAATTTATGATATGGCACCAAAATGGGAAACGTAATAATGAAGTCCTTTTGCAAAGGAGAGTGGCATTTGCTTCATCCTACCTCCCTAATAACATTCTTAGTGGTTTATACCTCAAACCAAGTTGACTGGTGGAGAAGATATACAGTACAAACCTAATGTGAACTGTTATTCAGTTCAGCGTAGATTTTGGAAGGTGTCTTTCATTTGATTGTATATTGTACTATGTATAAACTAACATCAGTCTTTTAACTTGATTCTGACTCTTGTTCTGTTCATGTAATATTACACTCCTTATTTATTATCATTTATCTATCTGGACAGCTATGTCTAGATGGCTATGGCAAGAAAACTCCTTGTAGCTCTTAGGGTATATATTTAAAGACCAAAAATAGGAATTGTCTTACTTTTGTCATAACATTACATCTGCGCAGTGCACAGATAAAATTGTATTAAATGTGAGTTGAATTCTGTATCATTGGCCTGATTCATAAATGGTTGTATTTACTGAGGTTAAGAAAAATACAGATTAATAAAAAATGGGTTCAAATACAACACCTGTATTGAAGAAAAAAAACAGAAATATTGTGATGTGAAGTAAAAGCACGTCTTTGGACATGAGATAATTCTGTGTACAGTAATGGGTATTCTTTATTGGTTGGGCCATTAACCTACGTTACCACAATTACATCCAGATGGTTGAATTCGTGAAAATGTGACATAAATAAATGAAAAGTGTCTAGCATGATTTTAAACAAATTCTTCTAAAACTAAAATTGGAAGGACTGGCTTTGCTTTATCCCATATTTTCTGTGTCCATCTGTTGCACCATGTGTTTAGCTTCTACAAAGCGGGAGTCTGGAGAACGAAATGCAAAACACATTCTTGCTGGTGATGCATGCCATTTTCATTTGATGTAATTGCAAAAGTGTTACAGATTCTTTTGGGCTTTTAAAATGAGATTAGAGATACAGGAAGATAATTGCCTTTGCCTTCCTATCTACTGCAGTGCTCTTTTTTCTTTAATTGCTGGAAAGACTCTTCTAAAAAGTATGCAAAGAGATAACATCAGATTTTACTTATTTGTCTTTTAAAGTAACGTTCCCCCTGTCGTTTTCATGCAGATGTTTCTCCCTCAAGCCACTGAATAATTGTGCTCAGACACTTTGTCTTCACCATCCTCCTGTTTCTTAAAGAAAACAAAAAATCTTCCATTGTGTCAAATCGTTTCATTTTTTGTTCTTCAGAATCACCCAAAACATGTTGTAGAGGTTCTTCAGCAAAGTAATGGCTCGCCCTAAATGACAGACAAATCACCGAATTGACCCTTTCAGAAATGTTTGTATCATTTTATATTGTGCAAGCAAATCTTCAACACTGTTTTGCTTTTTATTTTAATGGCATTTTTCTTGCATAGGGCTAGCCTTCACTCAAAGTATTTCATTCACATACAATTAAAAGATTCAAGTTCAGTAAAAGTCATAAAGTGGGATGATGAATGAAATTCATCCTCAGAGGCTCACCTGAACTCCACACTATTTAAAATATAAGATATAGAGGCCTGTTTATTACAACAGTTGTTCATCTTTGCTGGTAAAACAAGAAAAAATAAGACCCTTAGCTGATGCTCCATAAGTATGAGATAGCCATTTACTCTTCTTAGGCCAAGTGGAAGTGTAGAATTGTGGTCTTGAACAAAGCATCCCAAAAGAAACCCCCACTGATTCAACTAATTGAAAAACGTTAGAGTAGGCCCATGAGATATCGATACACTTCCTAACAATACACCCTTCTTGCTCTCTTGTGTTTTCTGAGGTAATTTCCAGTTCAAATCCAGCTTTTCTAAAGAAAAATAAGGAAAACCATATTCATACTAAGAAATCATTAGTAGATCATTTTTGCATTATTCATCATTGTCGTGCTCGACTGAAACGGGGAAGGTGTCACAATGAAATAGCAAGTTTCAAACAATGTTGTCCTCTTAAAACTCTGAGAACATAAAGATGTAAAGAAAAGGTCGGCCTTGTTTCCTGGTCAGGCACAGTCACACAAAAAAAGTATAATTAAAGCCTAAGGTTAATATTTTACTTGGATCTAGCAAAAAATATAAGGAAACGTGATGGGCAAGAATTTTAAACTTTGTGAAACTGCTATTAATCATGAGATGTCTATGTACAGAATATTTATGATGAACTTCCAGAATGACTGTAGCTGAAAAATGGTAAGAAGTGTAAGATGGAGCCTTCTTAAAATATTATAGAATTAGTTGGTTAAAACCAATGATTGGGGATATAATTTTAGAATTAATATTCAAAGATGAAAAAGTCACGACTTTTTTAAATGTTTGCCCTAATTCCTGAGAGCAGACACTGCTACTTAAATGAGAACATCTTTCCAAAAATAAATTACTGTGTATTTTTAGAACTCAAATAGCTATAATAATCTGAAACCCAATTACGGAAACCAATTGAAAATTGTTTTTGATGTGAGGTAATGGGATCTAGGAGATACAGCAGTGAAGAATAGAAGAACACTTCTCTGATGATGACCTAATTTGATGTGAACCACTACTGAAAAGGTGAGAGTTGCATCTAATTTGACATGTATTTGGTCACAATAAAGAATATTTAATTAAATATATGTGGTAAATTACTCTTTTTTGCACAATTTGTACAATTTGACTATTAATAATGATGATAATTGTATTTTCTGTACTTCTACACCACACATGCTAATGTCCATTAAGATCTTCTGCATAAAAAGCTTGTTTTGTCATTAAAGAGGACAGGGCTCCACTGCTGGTGAGTCCACCTGAGGTGTCTGTCACGATTGTAAACCCTTCCACTTAAGGAAGCTCCAGCCCTTCCTTGTTCAGTACTCATTCCCTGCACCTGCCTCTGGTTCCTACCCCCCGTCCTACAAAAGCCGGGCACTCACTCTGTTCCGGGCTCTGCATTGGTTCCCGTACCAGGCGAATCCGGGGCCAGGAAACGCCTGGTCCTGGCAAGGTTTTAAAGTTCCTGATCCTGCAGGTTCCGACCCAGTTCTGTAATGAACAGTTCTTTCCGGACCCTATGCGGACGACACAATCCGACAGAGTGGGGAAACACTAGTGAAACGTCATGCAGGAAAACGGGGCTGAAGACAGGGGGGCGTGTCCAAGGTGCGCTGGTGCACGGGGGAGGTGTGGCCGAGGCGAACAATCCGAGAGAGTAGTCCTTAGGGAATATCCAAAACACCCGAGTAAGTCCAAAACCAGGAGATCCATCAGAAGAAGGAATTAAAAACACGAAGGCCGGGTCGCAACAGGCGAACGGGGAACAGGAACAGGAACAGAGGTTAAAACCTTAACGGGACCAGGCGCTTCCAGGTCCTGGACTCGCACGATATGGAAATCAGATGCAGAGCCCGTCTGGCTTTTAAGGTGGGCTGGGAATGGGAAACAGGTGCATAGAATAAAGTCTCACGTGAAAGGGCTGGAGCACCCTTAAGGAGGGGGAACTATAATCGTGACAAGTTCTAGTTTTAATTCTATTTGTCTTAGATGGACCGCCTGGTTCTGGATTTTGACTCAGTTTTGGACAGTTTGCCTTGGCCACACCTTCCCCGAACACCAGCCCGCTATGGACACGCCCCTTGTTTTCATTCCTGATCCCTGCATGCCTTTTTCCCCGTGTTTTCCTCACTCTACCCCGGATTGTGTCGTCTGCATATGATCCGGACAGAACGCTTTCGTGACAGTGTCATAGTCCAGCCTCCGGAATAATAACACCACAAAAGAGTTGTTATCTTTAGAACCAGGTCATGTTGGGTCCTTTCTGTGTGATTGTTTTTCACCTAGTTTGACAATCAGTGAGTTAAATCATCTCATCACCTGTATCTGACTCTCATTTGTATGAGCTGATTTAGTGCTTCTGCAACGGTCAAAGTCACTCGAGTGTCTCATTGTCAGTCATGGATGATCAATTATTGAAAAGAAGAACAAAAACATTTAATTAATGTCCACAATCTACATGCTTCATTTTTCCAAAAGTGTATGTGCATAAAAAGAGTGATATGTTTCTTTTTATACTTTGTACTTAATTGAAATAAAGCAGTGCCTTGGAAGAATTTTTAGACATGTTCAATATATTGCAATCTACAGAAAAAAGTGTTTTTTTGTAAGAAAGATCGATCTTCTTGTGTTCAGATCAAATGTGTCTTTACAATGTTGTGCTCTTCAGTGTCACCATGCCTTCAGAAAATCAATACAAAGATAGAACATAAGCGTTAACTACAGTATTTGACTTGATTAAGATAGAAAAGAATTTGCTTGATTATAAAGAGAAACAGAAAATCTCATGATGACTAAAGGAGGGTGTAATGTTTAGGCTTCACTGAATGGTTTAATGGAAAACCCTGTGGCATTGGTTAAATCTTGATTACCCTAATTAGAGGAAATGCATGCATGTGGTGGAGTGGAAGAGTTGAAGCCCATCATTTTAGAAAGCTGAATTGGTGTCATTTCAGGTCTAGATGTGTCCAACATAAACACTATCATTAAATGGTTGATACACTAGCAGGGACCCCAAGAAATACATACTTGCTTGGTAGAATGTCAGTGACCAGATGTTGGTTTCTTTAACACTGAAAAGGTGCTGTGATCTCTGTTTTATTGGTGCATTTGAAAATACAGCATTATAAAGATGAATAGTAAGGTTTTGAGAAGTGGAATAAATCCTGTACTAAACAAACAAGGATTAAACATGTGTTCAAATGTTTTTTAGTACCCATTTACATTAAGTACCCTCCCCACATTACATTCACACTCTGATTAGATATTTCAAATTTTCTTAAACGTCTCAAGATTAATGTACACTAGTTGGCAAAATAGACTGTAATTCAAGGAGTTGTGATAGATGTTCAATGCCCTCATGAAACTAGGATTTTATATTTTGTGTAATATTATGTATTTCTGTGTGAAGGACGAACTGTTGACAATGGTTCATTCATTATAAAAAGACTTATTCAAATAATTTAAAGACTCAGAAGGAACTTTCAAAGCAAAACAAAACACTTAAAAACTGCAATTGCTTAAAACTTATTTTTATAAAGTAGTACATTTTTGTAAAGTACCATCTTGTTCATGAAGCTGACCAATACTTTCACTTGTGGCAATGACATGATATTATGATATTATTAGAATGTTTTATACTTTAATATTTAAGTGGAAAAAAATAGTTTACCAGTTCTAACTGTTACATATTATCTGGAAAGTTGAGTAACTGTTTCATGCTATGTACAGAGATTCAAGCAATTAAGATACAATACAGGTAATTTACTCAAACTGATCTAAGAAAAGCTAAGAGACTAAGTCCAACTGGCTCATGTTCAAGATACCTTTTTTCTTCACAGCTTTAAAGCAAACCTTTGAGTGCTATAAAAGTAAGTTCTCTGTGCTGAAAAAGAGCCTCCCTTCATTGTTCCTGCTTTTTTAAAACTCTTTTCCTTCTATTCACTTCCTATAAAATTGCAAATCAATAGTTAAGTAGATATTAAGAGCTTATTAAGTATTCATTGTCTTTATTGACTTCTCCAAATACAAATAATTTAGGAGTTCCAGTATTGAGCCAATAAAAAACGTTTACATTACTTCAGTATTAGAGTTTGTCATTGTATTGATTTTGTTGTCTAGTATTTTTTTTTGTCCAGTCAATTTCCTGTATATTACCTTGAAAACATGTCATATACAGTATTGAGACAGTTTCTCAACAATAAAAATTATACAAATAATTTAATTTAACATTAGTGAAATTTATATGGAAAAGTTAACCCATTTTAACTAAATAGTATTTCAAAATAGTGTTAACAGTGATCCACCTTTAAAGGAAAAAAATAACATGAAATAAATTCCATATTGCAGAGGAAACTTTTTCAGTGAAGATGTGATTTAGTGCCATGAAAATAATGTATTATGTAACTGTCAAATTTTAGGACTCATCCCCAATGACTATTGCAAAAATAATTAGAGCAGTTCATGAGTTGTCATTGTGTTTTTTTTTCATATGTTTAATAAAATATTTAGACTATTAACAAAAGTATGAAGTTATGCAAAATCAATTATTGATGGAACACTTATGTAAGGTCGACATGGAGGCGCAGTGGTTACTGTTGCTGCCTTGCAGAGCTGGGAATCTCACTTAAAATCTGTGTGGAGTTTGTATGTTCTCACTGTGGACACACTGGTAGGTCAGTTGGCTTCTGGAAAAATTGACCCTGGTGTATTTGTGAGCATGCTTTCGTCCATATGTGCCCTGTGATGGACTAGTATCCTATCCAGGATGTATCCTGCCTTGGACCTGTGGTTTGATAGGAGAGGCTCCAGGTCCACTGCAACCCTGTGTTGGATAAGGAAAAGTGAGGAAATGGATAGAAGGATGATTACTGTATGTGATTTTTCAATGCTAAACTCGATGGTCACTAAATATTTCACTTTGTCTCATCATCGTTGCCAGAAAAAACAACAACATATGTTTCTGGTTGAGTAGTTCAGTTAGATCCTAATGAACGCCATGGAGAGGTGAGACACATACAGTAGAGTGTATTTGGAGTAACTCGCCTGGCTGAGGGAATGGTCGTCAAGCCGAGATGGCAAGTCTTACCCTCACCCACGGCTGAGAGGAAAGAACTAGGGAGCTGCTACAGCAGAGATGGAGTGGTGGGAAGGGTGTGAGAGAGATTCATAGATACAAGGAAAGTCCAGGGTGCGAGACTAAGAAAGGAAGGCGAGAGGAAGCGTGCAAGATTGGGATCTAACCTTCCTTCAGAACTTCTGTTCGTAAGTTAGTGATATAACGATAATACTCAATTTGCCATTATATTGGTTCACGAGGAATCACCACAGCCGTGTGACGGTAGAATCGCATATTGAATTTAGTGAGCACTTTGGCTTGGGCCAATCTCCCAGCTGTAGGACAGGAAGGCCAGAACCCCCATGCTTTGTGTAAAGGTGACCAAGGGTAGCTGCAAAGGTGGAGATGGATTGAAGGAGGGAATGCGAAACCGAGCGAGAAAGAGGAGAAGACGGTGTATGGTATATACAGTATGTGAACTGAGGAGATTATGTCAGGATTACGTGCGAGTTGTGCCAGCTGAGTTTAATTAGTTTGGCTGCCTTCATCCCCCCTGAACTTTTGTTAGGAGGTCTGAAATGAGACACTTTAAACTACTTAATCGTGGGATACATATGTTGCCATTTTACATTTTTTACCTTTTAAAGATTAAACTTTTTGACATGTGAAAAAGGAAATTTAAGATGTGAGTAAACTAATGGTTGTGGTGGGCTAGCAGCCTTGTTTCTGACATAAAATAGATGCTTATGTAAACACTTTTTAAATGAGGTTACAGGAAGGGAATGATAAACCTGGTGCTGAAAGAAAAGAAATAAAGCTCTAATGAGTTTACAGGAATCAGTGGCGCAGTGAGTATTTTAAGAGCCAGAAGCGAACAAATCAGACAATCAGCAAACAGGGCTGATTGGTGCCCTTGTTTTCTCCTTAATGTAAACATTTAGTATGTAGCCAGACCTATGAACTGACTCTAATGATAAAGGACAGTAATAAAAAAGATGTGCCTTCCTCTTATGTCCCAGTCTATGGGGTTCCTAATGAGAAGCACTTTGCCATGAAGTGGCAAAAAGCCCTTGTCATTAAATGCATGTATCCTGCTCAAATCAAAGAGCAGCAAAGTCCAATCCATCCAGGAAGCTGTCGGGAAAAGGGAGACTAGTTACTGCCCTGATAGCAAATACACAATAACACAAAAACATAATGTTGTGGTTGTCATCTTCTTTAGTGCAAAAATCTTTCATCATCATCATCATCATGATCCATCATCATTTTTTTCAACAGAAATAATTTCTCTTAATGTGTTATTTTGATCTCAATAATTTATCTAAATTCCAGGTCCTACCCTGTTATTTTGCATAAAATGACCATGTCTGCAGAAAGTATTTATTGCAGTCGCACTGTGTAAAGTTATAGCTATAGCTAGCAGAACTAGATATTAAAGATTCAGCTATATTGCTACCAGGGGGTTAACTTCAGTGTATTGAGCAAGTGCTGGGTTGGTAGGTTTATTCAGGCCTGAGTTGCCTGGGGTGTCTTGCTTACTTATGGGAAATAAAGCACTGATGGAAACAGAAAGCAGAGAATCTGTAACGATGCATGCAATAACTGCAGGTGCACAAATACATTCTGTAACTTAAATTTATTGACTGGCTTCAGGGCATGGTGTGCCAGATCAGAACCGATAAGATAAATCAGTCTTTGTCACTGCTACAATGTTATTTTTACATTTAAAACAATATAAATTGTGTTAGTATAACAGACACTCATATCCACTGTTATCTAGCCATCTGTCTGTTATGGAATACATGAATATTAATCAGCTATGACCATTTTCACAATTTAAGAAATCCATCTAAACAGATTTTTAATTCTACTTTCTGAATGCACTTCTGAGTGTTTTAAGAGTCTATTTAGACGCTTCTGCTTATTGTTTAAACATGAAACCTTATTCATATTCACATTCTCAGAATTCTAGTGACTTATGCTTGTCCTAAAAAAACACCATAACTGTGAAACATGTTCCTTGTAAGTCATCTATCTATAGAGATCTGTAGAGGAACGATTAAACACATCAAAGTAGTATAGTAGGTCACTATTTCTTTCACACCACAGTGTATTTCTATTACATACCAAAATATTGTTCACTATTTCATTTTTGACGATTTAAAGTGCAGGGAAGGGAGGTACAGCAGTGAATAATATCCGTGTTTAAAGTACTGTATCAGTACCTGTTGAAAATGACAGTGCTTGTATTTTGCTTCATGTTAGAGCTCCTTTGCTTATGAGATATATATATATAGCAAAAAGCACAAGCACATTGACGCAGGCTGGAGGTGTATTGGTTTCAATTCATGATATATTCAGTATGTACTGTCCTTTCACTTTAAAACAGCACAAATACTGAATACAGGGGGCATGTTTCTTTGAAGCTCAGCATATCTGACACTACTCCCCCACTCATCCAAAATAACTGTGTTCTGTCTTGCTCAGCTTCACCCTTTTTACTTTTGCAGTATAGAACAGAAATACCTCCTTCAGGATTGCTAAACGTCCATTATTAAACAGAAGGGATATCGCACTTATTGTATATCCCTTCCGTAACAACTGGAAAGTTAAATAGCCCAGTTTCCAGCCGACATCTGCCATAAAGGCTACAAACACTTCATCCTGTTATTTAGAGCTGTTATTGAACTTGGAAACTATCGATGAGGGAAGAAAGCAGCAAAGCAAAAGTGACAGCGCGCAGCTGGATCAGAAGCAACTGCCAAAACAAAAAAATCTGAGTCGAAAAACATGCTCTGTGAATATGACAGACTAGGTCCTTATTGCTGTACATTTTGTTATTACCCTCCTTTGACTTCAAGCTCATTATTAGCCACAGTACTCTTAAATGCAATGCCTGTGATCCTCTGGCTTCATTTTTCCTTCAGTCAGGTGAGGTCTTGGAGGAGGGAAATGTCTGGTATATGGGCTCCCAGAGTACGCATTGTTACCTGTCACAGGCTTATGGCATTTGCATAGCAGTGTCAGTCTGCTTCACTGGTCCTATGACCTGACTCTCGAAGCAAGAGCAGCGGGAGCCTGGCAGCTGCCCAGGCACTTCTGAAATTTAATTTGAGCTGCAGTTGCCAAGTTCTTACAGAGACTAAGTTCAGGGCAGGAGAAGGACTTGCCGTGAAAGTGAATAAAAATCCCGCCGAGAAGAACATGGCTCTTCATCAGTGAATGTCATCAGGTTTGGCACATTACGTCCAACTGTTCTCTCAAGCCCCACCCCTCTTCTCCTGCAGTGAAAATACTTTTTAAAGCAAGTCTTATCCCAAGAGAATTTATTTGCTTATTTATTTTTCAGTAGTTCTACTAACACGTTAGTAGGAATTGATTATTAAACACCGGTAATGTCTTTCAAACATTCTGTTTGTTGTAACGGTAAGAGGTATATCAGAAAGGACAGAAATACATCAGAAAAGACCATGAGAAAGTGGCAGCAGCAGTCCAAGAGTGATGCACTTAAGGAGCTTTTTGTTAGTTATACTGTATATAATATAAAATAAGATGTCAGAGAGAAATTGGATAAAGCACATCATTATGAAAATGCATGAATATTTTGGTGGGGCATGACAGGAAAGTCATGTTAGGCTCTTAGAGTGCAACTCTCTTTTTTATTTCAGGACAAGATGTTTCTAATGAATGTGTTTGGGTTCTGTTTGCGACTCTGTGATTCAAGTGGAAACATGTCAGTGATTGACAACTTCAGGACAGGTCATTATCAGCTAAAGCTCTGATCATCCCTCATTTGACACTTCTTGTTTCAGGATCCCATGGCTCAATAAGCTGCTGACAATGGCCCATCCTGAACAAAAACACAATACAGAGACTCTTGATAAAGACAATAGGACCCCGACCCCCCACTCTTAAACGAAAAATCGTTAGGCTTGATTGTCCAAGCTTGAGGTCTTTTACAAATAAATTGATATGCCAGATCCTTCTTTCATGAGCCAGCAGTCTCAATGTATTTCCTACAGTAATCCTGGGCTGTTTCAACATCACTTCTCAGTTTCTAATTATTTTCAGACTTGTATGTGTATGCAAATGAACACAATATTATATCTGTCATTTCCCTGCACTTCAGTTTCTTCCCAATGCTGGTCTTTGCTTTAAGAGGATCCCTGTGTATTTTCAATTTATCCCTTAAAATCTAATTTGTACTAAACTTATGTTTTTTTTAAGTTCATTTCATTTGTTACTGTGCTATGTCTCTTACTGCCAGTCTCTCTCAGTTACTCAGAATTTCCATTGGCCTTTTAAATTGACAAGAATTTCCCCTGAGTTTAAGCACTTTCAATGATGCCAAGCTTTAAAACAAAAGTCAGGTGTGACTTGGGAAAATAATATTGATCTATATTTAAAGTCAATTATAACAGTACATAACAACATTCAAATTCTTTGCCATCCAGAAAGTTATTACTCATTCCTAAATCACAAATTGTTTATAAACAGTCCCAAATGGAGTTTAACATATATTATTCATCATCAAAAGAAATATATGAATCTATGCATGCATGTTTTTAGAAAGAAATATATATACAGATTTTGGATATTGATTAAATATTGTGCTGTTATTTTGCTTGATTGGTCATTTATGATTGACTGTGAAATATTTGAGTCTGACAGTTGCATAATTATTAAATCATCTCATTAGTTATAGACTTGATAGGGTATAGGTGATGAGTTGATTTAACTTGATGCATGTCAAGTCTGGTATAAATCAAGACAACATTGAATTGTTTCACTGAATAAACCAATATGTCCTGCATGTCAAGAAAACAACATACATTTTTGCCATCAGTGTTGGGTAAACACTTCGGTTGGACTCATTCACAGTGGAGCTGTTACGTTCCACATCCCTCCTCTAGAGGGCGCTCCTACCTTTTTTGGTTACGATTAGTTTCTATTATTTCCTGGTGGGTCTCGTTTGGTTTTTGGTTAAACGCCTAGCGCCTCTGCAGTTCCTGGCTCAGTATTGGAAGACGGACGCCACGAGGTACAGTATGCCTGTTTTTCGAGTTGTGCGAAGGCAGGCCTTTTCCTCGCTGTCCTGACCGCCTGGGTCCGGGATTCAGAGTACCTGGTGCCGTTATGTTTTTAGTTCCTGTGCCGGTTCCGACCTGGTTCCCGGTTTTAACCGTTTGTCTTGGATGAATCTCCCTGGCTCTTGGATTACGGACTGTGCCCCGACTTCCCTTTTGGATTTCCTTGGACTTGGTTGCATTTCCCCGCGCACCTGCATTACAGTCACCGCCCCCCGTCTTGTCAACCCATGATAACCCCGTTGTACCTTCCTCCCTCGTCTTCTACGGATTATACCGTCCGTGTAGGGTCTTTTAATAATGCACTCCACGGGAGTCACAACCGGCTCCCGTGACCGGAGCCTTTTTTTAGTAATAAATCAAAGATTTGTGGACACTGTCCCGAAGGACAACAGTGCATGTGACGTATAGATGTAAAGATCATTATGCTAACTGTTGTGACCTCCAAGCATGTTAATGGTGTGGGCAAGAATACTGTATCTAGTGCACATGCAGAGGAACAATATTCCATATAAGCATAAAATACACCATGTATAATGCCCATACAACAAGCATGTGCATTCTTGTCCAGGTTTTACTAGTGGAATGATACAGAATACCTTTGAACAAATTGTTGGGCCTTTGAGCAATTCTTTTGTTTTTACTTACAGTATTTAAAATTCTTTAAACCCCAGTCCTCAAGGGAGGAAACACAGAAGCAATTACAGAACAAATCCACAATTTCTAAAATAGTTAGCAAACAGTTCTATTCTTTCTAGCAGGACTGCATTCAGATAAGTTTAATGTCCTGAGGGGTTATACTGCATGTTGCATCAATCAGTTCCATCAGTTTCAATCGAATTGGGATCAGGGGATCTGGCTAAGGAAGGTGATATAAGTCTGTCTTGTGCTTCACAAGTTGAACCACACATTGCTTGCCACAAGGAGCGTCTAATTGTCTGACTGGGGGGTTACTAAGTTACCAATTCTTTGGCTGTTCTTTATTCTGGGGAAACAAATCACACTCCTGAAAGAACCACAAGAAAAAAAACAACAAAAACTTACCTGTATGCATCCAAACCTGAGAAACTACAACACTCAAACTCAATTGGAATACACAGGACTGTGTTTTAATGATTTTTGTGTTTTGTGAAGATCTCAGGATTTGCTTGGCCAAAGTCATATCTATTTTGCTTCCTGTCTATATTAATG